>NW_026125264.1:0-1200000 GCF_943737965.1 Phodopus roborovskii
TGCGCATGTGGAAGGCATAGATCAATCTCAGGTGTTGTTCCTCATGAGCCACCATCTTGTCTTTGTTTTTGTTTTGTTTTCCTTTGAGGCAGGGTCTCTCACTGGAACCTGAGGCTCACCAACTAGAATTAGGTGAATAGCTATTGAGCCCCAGGGCCCAGTTCCCTCCTCCCCCAGGCTTCTTACATGGGTACTGGGGGTTGAATTCTGGGCTCAGGCTACACAGCAAGCACTTTACCAGCTGACCATATCTCTATTCCCTAAAACAGTTTTTGGAAGGGACCTTGAAACCTTTGTGTCCATGGGTGCCTATTTCAGGGAGTATAACCCTTGGACATAAGAACACAATGCTTAATGGTAAATATTTAAGGTTAGGATTGTGTCAAATTTTGGTCAGGAAGAAACTTCCTTTCCAAACAATGTGCGAATGTTTTCAAAAATTAAATGACACCCTGGCTGAGGGTGCCACTAAATGTTCCCCTGAGAGGAATAAATGATGCTGGGGTAAGGGAGGGGTTTCCCTAGAGAGAGAGACAGGTATGAGCCGGAACCTTAAGGAAAGATCTCTGACGAAGCGGGTGGAGGTACAACACGGGCCATGTCCAGGGAACCCTGGCAGCCTGTCTTAGGGGTATTAACTTATCTGGAGTCAGGATGCATTCTCTGCGGACAGTGGGAAAGGAGGCTTACTAATGGAGAGGTGGGGACGGGTCAGACTCCAGGGGCCTCAAGACAGACAGAAGAAGTGGGCAATATTATCTGTGGGCTAAAAAGCTTAATGATATTTCTATAACGTTCCAGTCATGTCACCCAGGAGTGTTCAGTGAAGGGGTAATTAGGTGCAAATAATCTCAATAATTTCTAAAAGTTTTGGACAGATATTTTAAATGGACTGGAATGGCCATGTCTTCATCAAGAGCCCAGGAATGCACTTAGGGATAAGAAAGACCAGATGGAAACAGCCAGTCACTTCTCTGAATGGAAGACGAAGGAGTGCAAGAGGCCCCAAGAGACCATCGGGGGACCTGTCTGACTTAATTTTTATAAAAGTGATCCAGAAAAAGTAGAGCAAGAAAATTCCAGGACTGCAGCACATATTAAACCCTTCGGGCAGGAAGTGCTACACCGAGGGGGGGGGCATCAATGTGGAGAAATATACGTCAATCCAGTCCGATGGACATAATCCACAGCAAGGTGTTATGTTCCGGGCTATCAGTTTTAGCCTGTGAAGGGACCAGGGTGCTCTTGTGGGTATTCCCCCAAAGCTTCACATGACAAGTGTGCGTGAATCAGGGTATCTAACAAAGGATGCAACAGGACAGGACCAGAAAAATCAAAGAAGAAAGTATCCTTTATCTTAAGAGAATACCACATCTGGAGACAGTGGTCAGGTTGAAAAAATGAGCTCCTGGTATCCACAGAGAACAACAAAAATAACACAAGGATAAATGTGATGGGGGGGAGAATGTGTGTGTGTGTGTGTGTGTGTGTGTGTGTGTGTGGCGTGTCTTGATGGAAGAAGCTTAAGTTGAAAACGGAGAAAGGGTTTGAGAGTGGAATAATGAATGGATGCCTGTAAGGTTGGTAAGGATAAGCACTGAGCAAATGTAACCTTCCCTTCAAACCCTGACAAACTGTCTTCTCTTAATTCGAAAAATGCCACAGGCATAAAAGGTCTCCAAACTGACTCAGAACAGCTTCATCTCTCAGATGATGAGAGCCACAGCAAAAGATGGATTAAAGCCACAAACCTCCAGGGGCCAAGGTTAGATGAGAGCCCACTTACCCTATCTCCAGGAGTAGGGCCCTTCCTACTGGCCCTGCACACATTCGGGCAGTCCGAAAGATCCTACTTCTGCTACCTGGAAACCCATGAATACATCACTTTGATGTGTGATAGAGCAAAACACAAACAAACTAGAAAGTTTTCACACAAAGTCAGGTAACAATTATAAACCCTTAGGAGGCCAACTATTGGTTGAGACAAGGATTCTTTCACATTCTAATTTTCTTTCAACATATCTTCTTTGGAGAGCTAAAAAATTCTAGGGATTTTCTCCCTAGAAAACCTTACACTTTCACATGTAAATACAAATTAGCAGAAAATTTCAGAGAATTTATGATCCCTTGAGTCTCTTGCCCAGTTAAAAAAAAAAAAACTGCTGTTCTGGCAGATTCTTCTAAACAAATTCCTGCTTAGCAAACACTCCTCTCAGAATAATTCAGGCAATCACTAATTTCCTCCAGCAACATTGACACTATTTCCACATTATTTATTAGAATTTCAGGCTTCTAGTTTGTGAGAGAGCAGAGAAATTAGTACAACTGCCCCTGACACCGTGTGATATAATGCCCTGGTTTAAACATGAAGAGACTAGAGTCAACTCACTAGCTCTATGACCTTGGGCAAATTACTTAAGCTCTCAGGGTCTCTTTCCTCGTCTGTAAAATGGGGACAGGTGCTCCAGATACCTCACAAAATACATACTGGGATTAAATGAGCTAATTCCTATCAAATGTAGCGCCAAGCCTGGCCCACAGTGCACGACTATTATTAGCATGTATCCATGCAGGCATTATCTGTACCTAGCCAATCCCCTCTTGGGCTCCGACTTCACATGCCAGTGATGAGCAGCTCACCGCCTCCCGGGCTGGCTGAGCACCTCCGATTGTTACAAACTTCCGCTTGGGCCGAAATGCGCCTTCTTGCTACCCCCCACCCCCTACTGTCGGTTGGCCTCGGTCCTGCCCGGTGAGGCCAAGCCGATCTAGTCTATCCCGACGGCCCTTCAGCCATCAAGACAGCGAGCGATCCGATCGGTCCTCGCCCTCCTCCCTCCCCCTTCTCCAGCTCCAACATCCTCGGCTTCTTCTCCAGCCCACAACACACTGGCTGCGCTTACTATTTACTCTGAGGCGTCGTACGGTTTCCCCTCACACACAGCCTTGCAGGCCACACGCCCCGCCGCCGCCGCCGCGGCCATCCCGACCCTCCGCTCCGCCCCCGCCCGCCGCCCCTGTCCGCGGTGCTGAACGGAGCCCGGCCCGCGGGCCCCGCCCGGGCTCCTAGCGCTGACCTGGGAGCCAGCACCCCCTCCCGAGAGAGGCCCGGCCGGTGCCGCCCCCACCCGACCCCGGCCCAGACCCCGGCCCCGCACGCCTGCCCACCTGCCCGGCGAAGGGGCGCGTCACGCCCCGGCCGGCTTCCCGGCCCCCGCCGCCGCCGCGAGGCAGCAGAGCGCGGGCAGCAGCGCAGCAGCAGCCGCCCCGGGGCCCGCCAGGCGCTCGAGCGCGCGGCCAGGCCCGGCACAGCGCGGCCTCCCCGGCTCCTCGGCATCCCGGTGGCGGGGCCCAGCCGCCCGGCTGCGATGGCGGCGGCGGCGGCGGCGACCCTCCGGCCGAGGTCCTCCCGCTGCAGCCGCTGCCGGAGCCGCCGAGTCACGGCGCCGCGGACGCGCGCCCGGCCCGCCTGCCTTCGCCGCCGCCGCCCAAGCCGCCGCGCGCCCCCGCCTCCGCGCGCCCCGCCCCGGCAGGGGCGGCCGGGGAGCGGGGCAGCGCCCGAGCCGGACCTTGCGGGCAGGCGGCGGCAGCGGGGCTGCGGGGAGGCGCTAGCTCCAGGCGCCGGGTGCAAAGAGGGCAACCCCGAGGGAGGGGCAAAGAGACCAGATAAATAAAGCTGGCCCTGGGGTGGCCCTGACCGGCCTGGGGTCTGCAGCCCTAGGCTAGCACTGGAGGAGAAAGGCTGAGGGTGACACTGGAGGAAGGGGGCTGGGGAGACAATCTGGGTCGAAGAGAATGAGCTCAAGGAGAAGGGGGTCTCAGGGGCTTCCCCTCCGAGGGTGGTGCTAAGAAGCAAAAGGAACAGACCGGGCAGTGCTTGGGGTTGGGAGGGGAAGCTGGGGAGCTCTCTCTCCTTTACCCCTAATTGTTCCACATTAATGGGACACACAGTGGTCTGGGCTACTGGGGCTACAAAAGCAAAAAAGGTGTCGCACCTAATAAGAAAATATAAGCACTGAGAAAAACAGGGCGCTGCCTACCTATCCAGAAAAGAGTCCGGGGATCCAGGCTCAAGGGGACCAGCAAGGTAGGTGGGAGGAGAAGAAACTCTTTCCGAGCAAGGCCCTGAAGGAAAGGCTGCGATTAGACAAGGGAGGAGTGGAGGATGTACAGCATGGGGTTGCGGTGGTTTCTGTAGAGTACCTGTGTGTCCCTGTAAGGTTTCTACAGAGAACTGCTGGGAAGTCAAGAAACGGCGAAGGCAGGTAAGAGTTGGGGTGTCTGGGTTCTTCCCATATGGAGATGGTGGCTAGAGGGTTTCTTGAGCAGGATAGTGTGTAAATTATGGTTGTTTGGTAGTTTGGCGGTATGGAGCAGGACATAGGAGAGTCAGACCTATGTTCAAGCATTGGCTCATCTCACTTACAAAATGATGTACTGAACTGCTGTATACAGTTGCTCCTTGGCATTTAATAAATGTTTCATGTTAGTCTCCCCTCCCAAGGTAAAGAATGACAAGAAGATTGGGAGAGAACTTCAATAGTCCCCATAAAAGGACACTCGGATCACAATGGTTACTGTTTAATGACTGCTACTACGTACCAGGCACTGGGCTAAGTAAGCTTCACTTACTGTATCTCCCCAGTCCTCATAGACAAGCCCTGTGAAACAGGTTGTTATTGTAAACCAATTTAGGATAAGGAGGAAACTCTGAATGAGTTTGCCAAACATATATGATTCATAAGGGTGCAGCTCGAGCAATCTGTCCTCAAAACACATTTTGTTTGCTAGCATGGCAGGGGATAGGGCATGGCAAAGGGCATCCGAGGAGGAAGGGGGAAAGGAGTTTGGGGTGACTGCCAATGCGGAAGACAAACAGTGGCATCTTCATAGAACTGGAGTTCTCATGAGAAGGATTAGCTTGTGTGTGTGTGTGTGCGTGTGTGTGTGTGTGTGTGCGTGCGTGCGTGCGTGCGTGCGTGCGTGTGTGTGTGTGTGTGTGTGTGAGAGAGAGACAAGGAGCTGGGAGTTAGGTTCTGAGACTGTGATGGGTGGGCATAGGAATGGTTGAGAAGAAGGGAGATTTGGTGACCTTTCAGGTAAGTGTGGCAGGGGAAACTGAAAGGGGGGAGCATGAAAAGAGCAAAGGTCCAAGGCCCCTTTGGGATCCATTTAAAGAAGAGACTATAGAAGAGCCCGGAGTGATAAGGACTGAAACACACAGGGCCGAAGCTGAGCTTGGTGGACAAAGCTTCGCCATATAAGCAGGAGACCTGAGTCTGGATCCATCGCACTCCTGTAAAAGTTGGTTGTGTCTGTAACCTTAGCACTGGGACTGTGGGGGTGTAGAAAAGGTAGACAGCAGGGCCCCATTGGCCAGCAAGCCTAGCTAAAGTGGTGAGGAACCCTGTCTCAGAAAAAGTAAATAAATGAAATGTAGATGTGATTGAGGGTGACATCCCAATGCCAACCTCTGGCAGGCAAGGTGTCCGTATGAGCAAGTGCAGCCTCCCACACATACACCCCATACACCCATGCCCTCCCAAAGAGCTAAACATCTGCATCTGCGTACATGGGAAAGGGAGAAAGGTTTCCGAGAGAGGAGGAGTTGGCAGTCTCAGGAGTGCAAGGAGGTTGAAAACAGGCAAATAGCGTTGAGCAACTTACAATCTAGGGAGGAGACAGAAAAAAAAAAAAAAAAAAAAAAAAAAAAAAAAAAAAAACAAGGTTATGTAAGTTATGGCAGAGATGAAACCAAAGCATTGCAGAAACACTGAAGGAAGAAATGAATTGCTCATATTGGGAAGGTTTGGGAGGGCTGTGTTCCAGGAGAAAAATAAGACACCCGGGGAAGGAAAGGATATGGCTTCCTTTGTTTAAGGCCAAATGTCCAGGAGCTAACCCCAAACTGAATGTTCTACCATGATGGAGGGGTGTGGATGGCAGTGAGTGGTGAGTGAGGAGAAGGAGCCAATAAGAATAAATGGACACACACGGAGAATGACTCAGTGGCTAAAAGCACCTGTGCTGTTCTCCCAGGGGACCGGGGTTTGGTTTCCATCATTCACGTTGGGTTGCTCACAACTGCCTATAATTTCAGCTCCGGGGGGAGCCTCTGGGTTCCGTGGGTACCTGAACCCTTGTGCACATACACAAATGATTAAAAATAGAATAAGTCTTAAATTGGGGGGAGAGCAAATGGTTGGATATCATGAATTCCCTAAGATGGTCTTACTAGCAAGAGCAAGGTAGAAGTATGACGAAGTCTGTACAGAAGCCAGAGGTGGCTTAGAAAACTTCATTGTATCCATTGGAACCCTAAGACTTCCGAGCCTCTCACAACCAAGATGGGTATGGAATAACTAAAGGTACTTCATTTCAAGTCCGACACCTGGATTCAAGGCTGGGCCAGGTTGCTGATTTCAGTGTGCCTTAAGGCAATGCCACTTCATCTCCAGAGCCTTGTGTTCCTTCTTTGTAACATGACTCTGGCGTCCTGTCTGCTCCAACCCCCACCCCACCACCACCTGTCACCTAAACTTTAAATATGGAAAGCCACATAATAGTTCAGATTCGATTCACTTTATGAACAATGTGGCCAACTGAGTAAGTGTTAGGACAACTTTGAAATTGTTAATTTCCTCTTTGAGCCAGGGTCCCATGCAGCCCAGACTGGCCTCAATTTCAGTGTGTAGTAAGATGCTCTTCATTTCCTACTAGGATTACAGGTGCTAAGGATGGAACCCAGGGCTTTGTGCTCCTTAGGCTAGCGTTCTACTAACTCAGCCATATCCCCGGTATGATAATTTTCTTTTAGACCTGGTCTTGTCTGTGTATTTCTGGCTAACCTGGGACTGGAACTCACTATGTAGATAGACCAGGCTGGTCTTGAACTCACAGAGATCTGCTTGCCTTCCAAGTGCTGAGATTAAAGGTTGTGCCACCATGCCTAAATCAACCTTTAAAAAAACCAAAAAACAAAACTTAGTATGTAATTGTCACACAAAATATGATTTTATTATGAGATTTTTGATGTGTTCACCTATCTGTAATGTACTTGATTACATCATATTTACCACTCTGAAATCTGTAGTTTTATGCAGAAATACTGTTTTCTGTTACTACGAGGAGAAAAGATCCCTCTTCTCCCTCTCTCCTCTATTAGTTCTCCATTCAGCATGCATTTATTACATAGCATTTGAGTCCCAGATGCTGCATTGGGGGCTGGGAAAATAAAGATTATTTGGGTATGTAGTTAGCTGTCTGGAGGGAGAAAGTTAACTGTGGAAAGAGACACGAATCTAGACAATATATTCTTGAGAGAGTAAGAAGAGGTATGGGGGGGGGGGGGAGGGAGGAAATGAATTGTGTAGAGGTGGCAGGAGTGAGCCGGGCAGGAACTTGCCGTGTGGAGTAGGAGGGAAATGATAGCACAAAGGCAGTTGTACATGAATGTCTAGATTCACACTCTCTCATGAGAGTGCTGAGTACTAGTCTAGAAGCTTCTAGGCTTATCATTGTTGATTCAACATGGGAGCAGGCATGGAAATACAGTTAACTCCTACTAAGACAAAGTTTTCAACAGATTTTAAAGAATGTAAATAACACCAGTCCTCTTGCTATGTTTTATTTAGGAAATTATTATAGAGCTTATTTGTGGCATTTGATTGCTATTTATTTGCTGATTTTTGTGGTGCTAGAGACTGAGGTCAAGGGCTCCACAGGCTAGATAAGTGTTATACTGCTAAGCTAGCCCAAAGCCCCATATCATCACCACAAATGGATGGAGATGCTCATTTTTAAACTTCCCAGTTTAATTCTTGAGATAATCTCTCTACACACACACACTACATATATATGTATATATATGTATGTACACACACACACACACACATACACACACACACACACACACACACACGCAAGTATATATCTTCTTAGGGTCCTTAATGCTTTTTGAGAGTATAAAGGGTTCTTGAGACCAAAGGGTTTAGGAATTCTGTTTTGGGAAACACCAAAGAGTTCTAAATAAAGGAGAGACATAAGTTGAAAAGTATTTTCTTAGTTCAGTAAATATTTATTGAATACGAACTTTGTATTGAATGCTCTTCCAAAAGCAGTAAACAAATCAGACAAAACTCTGGGGGCAACCAGATGGCCCAGTGGGCACAAGTGTCTGCTGCCAAGCCTGTGGAGCCTGAGTTCAATTCCTGGGACCTACAGGATGAAGGGAGAGAACTCAGCCCTGTAACTTGTCTTCTGGCCTCCACGCACATATTGTGACACATGCATGCTCCCCCTAAATATTTAATAAAAATTAAAAACAAAAAACCTCTGCTTTCATAGAACTTATATTAAAACAGGGGTGACAGACAATCATTAAAGTATTTATATAGTAGTAATTGTTGAGAAAAACAGGGTGTTAGGACCTGAAATTTGAGGGGTGTGTTTGTGCCTTTTGTGGAATTATGGTAGGGTGACTAGAGAGGACCTTTGTAAGAAGATAATGAGGGTTTTGAAAGAACAAAGGGATGAGGCATGGAGCCATTATTGTGGCAGAGGGGACAGTAAGCATAACGTTCTAGGGTAAGAAGTTGCGGAGGCCAGAGCAGCTGTGGTGGAAAGGTGAGGATCCTAAGACTGCTCTCCTGGAAGTTTCTGAGAATGGATGAGACAACTTATGGCTTAGATCTTAACAGAATCACTGGCTTTACTAGGCAGAGAATAGCTGGGAAGGCCAGGAAGCAGGAAGGCCAGCAAGCTCGCTATCACAATAATGCAGACACAAGATGGCGAGGTCTTGGATCAGGATCCTTGTGTACACAGTGAGATGTAACTGGGCTCTTTAAGGATTTTGAAAGTGGAGCTGACAAAGCTTTGGATATGAAGTAGGAGAGAAGAGTCACAATACAGAGAATTGCCCAAGCCACTGGAATGCAGCTGCCATTATTTGATACAAAGACGATTCCTTGAAGAGCCCTATCTGGGGCGTGTGAAGAGGGAGACAGCTGTTAAATAATAAGCCGATGTGGCACAGCCCCCTTCTATACAGGTATCAGCTCGGGAGAAAAGTCCAGGAAGTGTGGCCTTGGAGAGTCCAAAAGTAAAAAGGTTTTAAGCCAAGGGTCCAGAAGAAATGTTTAAGGGAATAAGTACATTCAGAGAGAGGGAAAAGTTATAGTGAATGAGTCCTAAAGCAACTGTTATTAGAAATTAAGAAAACAGAGAGGAACCAGCTAAAGATATTAAGAAGGTACCGCCAAAATGAGAAAACAGACAGGGAGGAAGGGAAGGGGAGTGGGGAGGGAGGGGGAGGGAGGAAGGGAAGTGGGGGGGGGGGGAGAGAGGAAGGGAAGTGGGGAGGGAGGGGGAGGGAGGGAAGTGGGGGGGGAGGGAGGAAGGGAAGTGGGGAGGGAGGAGGGAGGAGGGAGGGAGGAAGGGAAGTGGGGGGGGAGAGAGAAAGGGAAGTGGGGGGGGAGGGAGGAAGGGAAGTGGGGAGGGAGGGGGAGGAAGGAAAGTGGGGGGAGGGGGGAGGAAGGGAGGGGGGAGGGAGGAGGGAGGAAGGGAAGTGGGGAGGGGAGGGAGGGAGGAAGGGAAGTGGGGAGGGGGGAGGGAAGAAGGGGAGTGGGGGAGGGGAAGGGAGGGGGGAATGGAAGTGGGGAGGGGAAGGGAGGGGGGGGAATGGAAGTGGGGAGGGGGGAGGGAGGAAGGAGAGTGGGGGGGGGGAAGGGGGGGGGGAATGGAAGTGGGGAGGGGAAGGGAGGGGGAATGGAAGTGGGGGAGGGGGGAGGGAGGAAGGGAAGGAGGAAGGAGGGAGGAGGGAGGAGGGAAGTGTCACGAGAAATAATCGAGGTATTTTATTGTAAAAGGTTTATTGATTTTATGAATATGAATGAGTGTTATGCTTACATGTATGTATATGCACCATGTGCATGCCCAATGCCCATGGAAGCCAGAGGTCATTAGTGTCTCTAGAACTGGAGTTGCAGATGGTTGTGAGCCACCGGATGTTGGTGTTGGGAACTGAACCCAGATCCTCTGCCGGAGCAGCCAATGCTCCTAACTGCTGAGCCACAAAAGTGAAGCTCTTAGTAGGAATGTGAAAGGAAACAGATGAAGGTTAGTTGGATGATAGTCCATGTCTGGAAGCCTTCTCTCCTTCGTCTCTCCTTCCTTTGAATTCCTGCTACAAGCTAAAGAGGGCTTAGCATGTTAGGTGTGAGGTAACGTACCTATATTGTATCACTCGACCCGTACAGCTCTGCTGTGTGTTGAATTCTCCCGAGAGGGAAAGGACTTACCCGATCATATCTAGAAAGCAAACAGCACAGAAGCCAAGTGTCCAACACAAAGTGCATGCCCTCAACCCTTACTCCTTTGTTTGTTCATTAGTACTTGCAAAATTCTACAAACTGTCTTAAACAGGTGTTACCAGGCTTAAGGCCACAGCCTATGCCCCAGCAAGACAGACCTGGCCACCTGTCCTCAATAAGCCATTAATAGTGTAGAGAGAAGGGGGGAGAGAGAGAGAGGGAGGGAGGGAGAAGATGGGCATAGAGCCGGTACAACCACTCAAATCTCCCAGGGCGACCATATTGAACACTGCCCTTGTGCTTTTTTCTGCTTTCCACTATTAATTTGGCTTTTTAAAATTGGCTTATTGAGGACGGGTAGGCAAATCTGGCTTGATGGGGCACAGACTGTGACCTGGAAGGCAGGTGCACTGGTGCTCACTGGAAGGAAGCAGAACAACGGGACAGCCTTCAGATGGAAGGGCCGAGAACAAGCACACTTAAGACAGGACAAATAATTACAGCTTAGGAACATCCAAGGCCTCTGACGTCGTTCTGCCTGAGGAAACCCAGGAGCTCAGGAGCTCAAAGAAATGTGCCGGAAAGGAGGTGGCCTTTCAGATGAGGATGTACAAACATAATGATTTTAAAAACCAGTTTCCATGTAACACACATCAATCACTGAACGACTGAACTTTTCATTGACAAATCACGGTGGACAAAAGCATGGGGAAAAAGAAAGGCTTAACCACCCAGGGCCTAGAAGAGCCCCACCCATTTCAGTCCCCCATCTCTGTTTGCAGATGTAGCCCCAAGTGGTTTGGAGGTAATTCCTGCTGACGTTTTCCCCCTGAAAACCATCACCAAGGCAGAGCACACACAATGGGCTCTGTGTGCCCATTTTAATAAGAGGAAGTACTTGGTTAATTAGGAATTTTTTTTTTAAGGTAGCATTAGTATTTTTTAAACAAGGTCTTACTATGCAGCTTATTGGTTGGTTTTTGTCAACTGGACACAAGCTGGAGTTCTCTGGGAAATAGAAACCTAAGTTGTGGAAACATCTCCAGTCTACAGCTGTACCACTCTGAACGGCTGTGTGATCTTAGAAGCTAAGCAAGGCAGGGCCTGGTTAACCCCTGGGTGAGAGAAAATGTCTCCATCAGATTGGTCTGAAGGCAAACCTGCAGGGCGTTTTCAGGATTAATGATGGATGTGGGGCGGCCAGTGCACTGGGGGGGCAGTGCCATCCCTGGGCTGGCTGTCCTGAGTGGCACCATAAAGCAAAACTGAGCACGCCATGAGGATCGAGCCAGTCAGCAGCAGCCATCCATGATTTCTACATCAGCTCCTGCCTTAATGATTGACTGTAATCAGAACTGCAGGCCAAATGAACTCTTTCCCTCCCAGGAGCATGCTTTAAGGCATGGTATTCATCACAGGGATAGAGAGCAAACTCTAACAGCAGCCCAGGGTGGACTCGCATGTTTTATCCTCCTGCCTCAGCCTCCTGGGTGCAGGCAGCATGGCCTGCAGCTGCTGCTTGTGCTGAAGTGTAATACTGAAAGGAAGAAAACCACAGGCAGAGTCCTAAGTGTAGCACACCGCAGTGTGCACCGGTGCCAAGACACCGTGGTTTCTGTGATTGTTTGTATGTAAAACATGGGAAGGTGCTTCTGGAACTGACGGCTGTAATGGCCTCCTGCCAGGGATCTGGCAGCTAGAGGACAGGGAGACAGGCAGAACTTTCACTGTCAACTAAAAAGAAAAAAAATTGATCTGTTTTCATTTTATGTGCCTTCATTTAATGAATGTGCACCACGTGTGTACAGGGCCTGAGGGGACCAAAAGGGGGCATCAATCCATCTGGAAGTAGGGTTAAAGATGACTGTGAGCCACCAGGTGGGTACTGTACTCAAAGTCAGGTCCTCTGGAAGAGCTGCCAATGCTCTTAACCACTGAGCCATCTCTCCAGTTCCCGTTGTGTGTTCTTAGTTCGTGAATTCCTTCCTTCCTCCCTCCTTTCCTTCTTTTTGAAATAGGGTCTCAGTTAGCCCAGACTAGTAACTGACTGGCTCACTTAGGCATATATTCTCAATTAATGGAAAAAAAATACAAATAGGACAAGTTTTGGTTTTTGTTTTTGAGACAGACTCTCAGACTTGCAATTCTCCGTTACAGGCACGTGCCATCATGCCTGGGTCTCTCTCTGCCTTGCATTTGCCTCCTTTCAGGGCCTGGTACATGATTTACAAGCCCCAATGCAAAATGAGAACTCAGAGCCACTTGTTAAAACATACCTCTGACTGAGCGTTGGGGACACACACCTTTAATCCCAGCACTTGGGAGAAAGAGGCAGGTGGCTCTCCATGAGTTCCAGGCCAGCCTGATCTGCAAAGCAAACAATGCAAGTTTCAGGATAGCCATAGTGGTTACACAGAGAAACCCTGTCTCGAAAACTAAAAAAGAGAAAAAACAAATTAAAACATACCCCTGTAATGTAATCCTAGCACTTGGGAGGGAGAGGCAGGAGGATCAGAAGGTGGCCATTGTTGACTACAAAATGAGTTCAATGCTAAGAATTTCAAATGGTCAGAGCAGAGCATTTAAATGGCGTGGGGCCCTGTGTGAATGCAGAGCCCATAAGCTCATGATGCTGTCTAGACCCAGACCCTTAAGTGCCTGTGAAGAAAGAACTTCATTGTGTCTTGCTGTCCTTGAACCCCCCCCTGCCCCAAACTGGCTCTTCTACACTTGAAAACATTTAATTATTTAACTATGCATGTGAACATACCATAGCATGAGTTGCAGGTCAGAGAACACCTTGTGGAAGTCAGGTCTCTCCTTCTACCTCGTGGGTTGAACCTCAGGTCCTCAGGTTTGGCAGCAAGCACCTGCAGCTGCTGAGCCATCCCGCCGGCCCCACACCATTTTGTTAAGCTGTTGACCACATGTTCCCCCTTGGCCCTCTGGGACCTCCCTCTGGCTCTCCAACACTGGTTTTAATCTCTTCAATGTAAATGCAGAGGTTTCTCGGGGTTCCTATTCTGTGTGCCCATCCACTGCCACCGTTTCAAATACCATCTGCTTTCTCTCTGCACACCCAACAGCTCCCAAGTTCTGTTCCCCCTGGTTCTAGTGTATATCATCTCATTCTACAGCACAGATCACACAGCCCAGACACTGTTCCTTTGCTTTCCTTTCCTTGTGAAATTCCCAAACTTCAACAAAGCCAAACCACTGTACTTGATCAAATCTCATCTCTGTTTTTTTCCCCCAAGACAAAGTTTCTTTTGTAGCCCTCGCTGTCCTGGAACTCACTCTGTAGACCAGGCTGGACTCTGAACACACAGAGATCCCCCTGCCTCTGCTTCCCGCGTGCTGGGATTAAGGCGAGCACCATCACCGCCCTGCTGTCCCGTCTCCTTTTAAGCACTGTGACCTTAGTGACAGTATTCCACCTTCCCTGTTCATCCCTGAGCCCTGAGCAGCACCCTTGATAACTCCTTAGTCCCCACCCCCGGTTGTCAGCCAATAATTTCTTTCTATGGACTCCACTTCATGCGAGATCCCCTGAACTTCTTTATTGTAAGGCTACACTCCCTATTCCATGCCCTATACCTTGTACTTCACAGAGCTCATCTAACTGTAACTAAGTCATTTATGTGAGTCCGTCTTTTCCATGGGCCCAGACCACTTCTGAATTGCTTCTAGCACATAGGTGAATACTTGGTATAATTTAATGTATATGCGATTATTCCAGTAGGGGGCAGCAGAGCATAAGCAATGGAAGTTGTTTAGACCATAGTCTTCAAAGGGTGACTTTGGACAATCTTGTAACCTTCCTGGGCCTCTCTACCCCTATGGAAAGGAAGGATAATCCTCCTTCCCTTGGGTCAGATGAGACTCACAGCTGTAAAGTGGATGCCGAGCTGGGTGTCAGTAGCGTCCATTAGGACAGGATGTGAGCTAGAGGGCTATGAGCCCCTTTTGTGAGCAGGGACTGGACAGATTAGCAAGAGTGGAAATTTTAAGCTCAGAAGGAGACTGGCCTACACCCAGAGCCAGCCAGAAGCCAAGCTGTGAGATCAATCCAGAGTGTTTTTGTCACAAGTTCCTCCCTGTTGGACACTGCCCACTTCTGTGACAGCCTCCAGTGTCCTTCCTTGGCCTGTGTACTCTGTAGGTCTGCCTTTCCCTTTCCTTCCTCACACTAAGGTCTGCGCACCACCACCCTGCGATTACCAGTTAGCCCGACATCCTGAGCGAAGTGCTAATGGCAAAGTATGTTTTATCATCATTCCCAATGGAGCAGGAGCTGGACTGTCCCCAGAGAGAAGGGGTAACCAGAGCAGACGGGAAAATGCCAACGGATGAGATTTCATGTCCTGTGGGAGGTGAGGAAAGAACTAGCTAACAGTGACGAAGGCAGTCCTAAAATTGTAGTAAAAAATAATCCTCCACCGGCAGCACCCAGGAGAGGTTGCTTTCCTGTTAACTTATATTGAGTGGAAGTCTCTGTTTGGAGAATGCAGTGCAGGACTGACAAAAGTGTTAGGACCATGTGACCGCCACAACAAATGTAGACAGGATCGCTCTCCCCTAGCACTGGAGTCCAAGCCTCCCTCTTGCCTTATGCCTTGGCCACACTCTGGCCTCCGTAGCTCTAACTTCCCCAGTATGACAAGGAATGACGCAGTGTAGAACTTGGGGACTTGGCTTCCTTCACTTGACATAATGGAAGTTTTGGCCCTTTTTTAGAAAAACAACTTTTAAAGTTGGCACACAAAGCGATGGGCTGGACTGTGGCATTTTCCATACTCTGTGTCATTCATTATCCTTTGTTCGGATTTGTTCCTCTTCCCCGGTGCAGTCCCTTGTCCCTCTTACTGGTCTCCTTCCTCCTTCCAATTGTCCTTCCCTTCTGCTTCCTAGACACGTGCACTTCATTACCTTCCCATTCCCCCTCCCCTCTTTTAAAAACTTGGACTTTTTTATTTTATGTGCATGGGTGTTTTGCCTGGATGTACAGTGTGGTGCAGTGCCAGTAGAGGCCAGGAGAGGGCGTATGATCCTCTAGAACTGGAGTTGTCAGCCAGTGTGTGTGTGCCGGGAACCAACTCCTGCTCTCTGCAAGAAAGGACACAAGCTCTTAACCACTGAGCTGCTTCTCCAGCCTCCTCATTCTCTCATGGTCCCTCTTTTTAGTTCTCTCTGGTACACCACACTCCCATGCACATGCTCACACACCCACACACTCACACACCTAGGTTCTGCATATGAGAGAACCATGAAGTGTTTGTAGTTTTGAATCTGATTTATTTCACTCAGCATAATGATTTACATTTGCATTTCCCTGCAAATGCCCTGATTTCGCTTTTTCTTTACTTGATTAATGCTATGATTGCTCTTTTATTTAATAATTGTCACCCTAATCTTTATTATTGCTTGTCATCGACTGCTCTTGGTTTCGACTTGTTCTCATTTTTTCGGAGAGCTTTAGGATCGTCATATAATTCCCCTGAGAGCTCTTCAGTGGTTTGGCGTAAGCAGTCACAGCTTTAGATGCCCCCTTAGAGCCATCTTAGCTGCACCCCAAAGGCTCTGCTGAGGTGTTTTTTATTGTCACTTGATTCTAGGAATTTTTAATTTTCCTCCTTGATTTGTTTTCACTTTTATTCTTTAAAAAGAAAATATTGAAACCAGGTGTCGGTGGTACACACATTTAATCCCAGCACTCAGGAGGCAGGGGAAGGCAGATAGATCTCAGTGAGTTCAAGGCCAGCCTGGTCTACAGAGAGACTACAGGACAGGCTCTAAAGCTACACAGAGACACCCACCCTCCATATATATATATATATATATATATATATATATATATATATATATATATATATATTTAATAGAGAAAAATACATTTTTTAAAAGAAGACACACTTATCTTTTTCCTTCAGAATCAAAAGATATGAAGTAAAATATCACATGCTTGAAATGAAAAGGATATTTCTTTTTCTTTTCTTTTTTGAGACAGGGTCTCCTCATTGTTTAGCCCTGCTGGTTTGGAAGTTGCTATGTAACCCAAGCTGGCTTTGAACTCACAGTGATCTTGGAACCTTTGCCTTCTGCATGAGTGCTGGGATTAAAGGTAGGCACCACCCACCCTGCTTCCATAAATAGCTCTGAAAAGCAGAGTGATGAATTCAGGAGGTGCTGAAATGCAGTCAGTGAGGAGCCCTCTCTGTCCGCTGAGGGCTGAAGGGTGTCAAGCCTGCAGCAGATTTCTAAGCCGAATGACTGTCTCTAGAAATATGTGGGGATGCAGCTGCAGCTCCAGAACTTGAAGTGTTGCCTACATTTAGTCATTTGAAGCAGCCAGCTGCATTACTGACTAGCTCTGTCAGAAAATGACACTAGATTAACTTCTAATCCTTCCCCCCCCCCCCCCCGCCCCCAAGCCCCACTGTCCAGTCTGTGAAGTGCTACAAGCCATGTGAAATCCCCAAACTGACTCACTTGCAAGTACATAGAATAAGACACCAAGGGGTAGATTTTAGGAAATTAAGAAACAACAACAACAAAAAAAAAAATGTAGAACTTTTGTTTTTCGGAGAGGAACATACATATTGAAATATGAGAGATGAGGAAATAAAGGGTTTTGTATTTCTGGGAAAAGGTTGCAAAACCCAGACATGTTTAAAAATTTACTAAGAATCCGTGCTACATGGAATGTGAGGACCCTCTTCTCAGGTTTCCGGGAGGTGAAATGTCCCCCATCCATAAGTTTCATCTATTTGGGGACATGTAGAAATCCTGAGTACAGCAAACGGAGAAGAGTGAAGCTACTTCCGGGAGGCCTGGCATCGGCACGGGATCGCACGGCAGGCAGACAGCGTGTCAGCCATGCAAGAAGAGACCAAAGGAAGTGGCGTTTTGACTCCTTGACACTGGCCATGAAGACCTCTGAGAGTGACAGTGACTGCAGGAAATGAGGGTAAGACCCGTCCCGTCCTTCAGTCCTCACAAACTTGTTGGGTGTATCAAATATTAAATGAGATACTGAAAGAAAAGTATTTCTGTGACTATGAAATTATATATACAAGTGAGGAGTTAGCTGGGTGTGGTGGGGCACGCCTTCAATCCCAGCACTCAGGAAGCAGAGACAGGCGGATCTCCATGAGTTCAAGGCCAGCCTGGGCTGCACATCGGTTTTCAGAACAGCAAGGAATACATAGTGAGATGCTGTCTCAAATAAAGTAAAATAAAATAAGGGAGGACTAATATTGATCAGGAGGAATAATTTCTTTCTCAAAAGTTTTCAGTTCACTGACTCATCTGTTGTTTATTGTCTAAATCTCTGGCTCTCTCCCAGGTACTATGGCTACAAAGATGAATAAAGGTATTATTGTCTAGAGGAAGAAGTCATTAACTGTCACCTGTGAGATTTAGTCTGACCCCTAAGCATTCTTAATCTCCTTTTACTTCCCACTCTACTCTGAACCACAGTCTGGATCACTGAAACCATACGAGACCTCACCACTGTATCGAGAACTATCCTCTCCCTCCCCTCCTCCCCTCCCTCCTCCCCTCCCTCCCCTCCCTCCTCCCCTCCCTCCTCCTTCTCCTCTTCTTCCTCTTCCCCTCCCTCCCCCTCCTCCTATGTGTATGATGTGTGTATGTCTGTGAATATTGTTGTGCATGTGCTGTGCTGCTACAGTAGATGCCAGAGAGCTATCCCTGGTATTGGTTCTTGTGTGAAACACTGTCTGGTTTTTGTTTGCTTGTTTTGTTGTTGTTTTTGCTGCTGTGTAGTACACCAGGTTAGCTGGCCCACATGTTTCTGAAGATTCTCCTTTCTCCACACAACCCCCCCTCCCCAATCTTCCTGTAGGGGCACTGGAATTCCAGATGCACGCTGTTGTGCCTAGCTTTACATGGGTCCTGAGGATTTGAACTCAGGCCCTCACACTTGCATGTGGGTGTATGCTCACCAAGCCATCTTTCTGAACCTCTTGTTCTCTCTTCCTGGGTGTTGTTACATCAGTTTAGAATCCACTCATTATTCATTCATTCGGCAAATGTGTACTGAACTCTTTTCTTGTGCAAGACAGAGATGAACAGAGATCTTGGACTAAGAGGAAAGCAATGACTTCCCCTTCTTTCCCTGTGGAAATTGCTTTATTTCAAGCCCTGATGAGGCCTATGGCCTGTGTGACCTCCTGGGATTCTTCTGGGAAGGCAGCTAAAATAATTTTGCATCTTTGTTGTCATTTTGTGTATTCTCTCTCTAGATTAGAAGTGCCTAAACAGGGATCCTGTTTTACCCATTTCTTCTCTCCCCGCTAGCAATTAGTAGGGTGTTTAATAAAATAGATCCCACCAACAGTGCAATGAACTGGAACATGGTGGTGGTGGTACACCTTTGATCCCAGCACTCAGGAGCCAAAGGCAGGCGAATATCTGAGGTTGAGGCCAGCATAGTCAAAGCAAGTGACAGGCCAGTCAGAGGTACATAGTGAAACCCTGCTGTGGTAATTTGACTGTAACTGGCCCCCATAGGCTGATAGGGAGCAGCGCTGTTGGGAAGTGTGGCTTTGTTAGAGGCGGTGTGGAGGTGTGGAGGCGGGCTTTGAGGTCTCACATATGTTCAAGCCATGCCCAGTGTCTCAGATCACTTCCTATTCCTGTGGGGTCAAGATGTAGGACTCTCAGCTCCTTCTCCAGCATCATGCCTACCTGCCTCCCACCATGTCACAGCATGATGGTAATGGACTAAACCTCTGAAACTGTAAGCAGCCCCAATTAAATGTTTTTCCTTTATATGAGTTCAGGTGGTCATGGTGTCCCTTCACAGTAACTGAAACCCTAACTAAGACACATGTTTTTGTTTGTTTGTTTTTCGTTTTTTTTCAAGACAGGGTTTCTTTGTGTAATAGCCCTGACTGTCCTGAAACTAGCTTTGTAGACCAGGCTGGCCTCGAACTCACAGAGACCCACCTGCCTCTGCCTCCTGAGTGCTGGGATCAAAGGTGTGCATCACCACCATCAGCATGTCTTTAAATAAATAAATAAATAAATAAATAAATAAATAAATAAATAGAAAGGATAAAGGAAAAAGGACAGGCTACAGATGCCTAGAGGTAGGCTACCTGGCAGGATGAATACAATGAAGACACTCATGTTGGATGTGAATGGGGACGGCAGGCCAGGCCACCCAGAAGGAGGCTTTTAGAATACTGTAGGGAGTCACTGTTTAACTATACTCCATATTTGTTTATTTCTCATGTAAACTCCGACTGGGCTTCCAGGAGTTTGGCTGCCAGGGCTCAGACCTAAGGCAAACATCCTGAGGTCATTCTCTGAAGATGGAGGGACATCAAGGACCCTTAAGAATCTGCCCAGAGGTCAGAACTGGCCTATATCTTTGAAATCACAGCTCCTTCCCACAGAGGAGCAGTGACTGAACCATGGCCACACAGCCCTGGTGCTGCTCAGGAGGTCAGCTGAATTTTCAGTCACTCTTCTCTCCAGGAAGTGAGGGACCAAGCCTTCTTCCTGAGCCACCAAGGTGACTTCTCTGGGTTTCTGATCCTATACTATACCCTCTGTTTCTGGATAGGAACACAAAAGCTCTGAGAACCCTTTTGTAATCATTTGCCGATACTTGTGTTAAACTTAACTTTGATATCCACAGTATTCAAAGAGAACGGGTCCTTTAATAGGTGGGGCTGTGGTGGGAGGTGACCTGGCTATGATGTAGAGGGGAAGGGATTCATGCCAGTCTCACAGAGTGAGTCAGGCTGTTCCAGAGTGTTTAGTTCCTGTGAGAGCAGTTATGAAGCAGTCCTTTCCAACGCCCCTAGATCTCTTTGACACACACTCATGCCATGTACCATGCCATCTACCACGCCATAACACAGCCAGAAGGACCTTCCTTACCTGAGAATGCACACATGGATAAAGCTGCAGGAGTTGGGACTTCCAGTCCCCTGAACTGTGAGCTAAGTAACCCTCTTTCCTTTTAAATCACCCAGCCTCAGAGATTTTATTACAGCATCAGAAAATGAATCAAGACACACTCATCTACAACTATGATTCTTGGCATATCCCATAGCAAGATATAGCAGCAGTAGTCTGTGTATCTTATAGCTAACATGAACAATGCTGCTATGACATTTATTTATAACTATTTATGTAGACACATTTTTTTTTTCAATTATTTGGGGTAAATACAAAAAGTGAAATTGTGGAGTCATATAGTAAGTATGTATTTAACATTTTTTTCTGAGACAGGGTCTTACTATGTGTAGCCTGGCCATACACCTTTTTGAAGAACTGTCTATGTATCCCTGGCTGTCCTGGAACTTGCTGTGTAGATGATCAGGCTGGCCTCAAACTCACAGGGATCCTCCTGCCTCTGCTGGGATCAAAGGCACCCACACCCTCATCTGAGCCTCAAACAGAATTTTAAAGTTGGCTCTAATATTTTCTGTTATTGCCAGGAAGGTATGTGGTCTCCAATCTTTCCACATTCTTACCAACGCCATCTACTTTACACTTGTAGTAAGTTACACTACATAGATTTGATCAGCCTTTCCTCAATAAGTCATGATGCCAAGTGTTTTTCATGAGCTTGTGAGCCACTGGGGTGTGGGTGTGTGTACATTTTTGTGAGACGTGATTGCTCAGATCCTCTGCTCTATCCCCCCCAACCCCCAGATAGGGTGTTACTGTGCAGCTGTAGCTGGCTTGGGACTTGCTATGTAGAGCAGGCTAGACTTGAACTCACAGAGCATGTGCAGGAACCTCCTGAATGCTGGGATTAAAGGTATGAGTGTCCACTCCCAGTAAAGCCCTCTGGCCACTCTTCCTTTTAAGGATTTATTTTAAATTCTCTCTCTGTGTGTGTGTGTGTGTGTTGTGGATATGCATGCACTCCCCCTAGAAATTGCCCTGATGCCCTCAGTTCTAGATGAAAGGAAGCATAAATGTCAGAACTCAAGGGCACGGCTTCAAATCCTGTTCTCCCACTCTATTGTTGGTAGCATGTTTCCTAAGAAGGGCATTACGCAGTTTTTGAAAGTTTTACAAAATTTACTATTATTGTGTATGGACAATGTATGTGTGAGAGTGTGGGTGGGCCAGGGAGCATGTGTGGGAGCCAAAGGACAGCTTGGTGGAGTGGTTGGGTTTTCTCCTTCCGCCTACTGTGTGGGTTTCAAAATGGATCTCAGCTGGCACCTTTACCTGTTGTCATCTCAGGAGACTTCACCGCACAGCGTATAAACAGTGCCAGAACTATAAATCACAATTGTTGGTTGCTTCCTCTAACCTATGTCCCTTAGGACATCTGCCGTGTGGGGTGCTCATTCCTGTGTCATTTCTTCCTTGAGAAAGTAATGATACCTAATTGCTTTGTCTCTTCCAATGCTCACAGCATCAAATCTGTGTATGGACATTCATCGGATGAATAAGTAAACTAATAATGACCATAGGGAGTCAAGCTCAGAAAATAGAGCGAGAGACCACTGGCACCGCACACAAGAGCGATCTAGTTAAGGATGCCACAACTGGACCATCCTCACCAATGTCTGGTAGACAGTTCTGAGCATGTGGGCTGTGTGTGTGTGTGTGTGTGTGTGCACGTGTGCGCGCATGCGCCCTGTTCAAGAAGAATAGAAATGACACAGACTTTTCAAATTTGCCTCTCCCCCCCCTTTTTAAATTGCCATGTATAAGATGAATTAGAACCAAAAAAAATTACAGACAAGGGAGTGTTTCGGAAGAAGCTATTGGCATGGTCTATTCAAAACAGACTATGGACGTTTCTCAGTTTGGGAAGAACGGGGAGGGCTGGCGAGGTGGGGAAACACAGAATGAGGGAGCGGCACACATCCATGTGTACTGAGTTTTGAGTTTTCTGGAAGCAGATGCTGAGAGAGAGTTGGAGATGCAGGATGTTTACTGGAGGAGGAAGCAGGATCGAGTTGAGTAAAAAGTTAAAGTGTTTTGTAGACCTCATACAGGCCCAGACAACCTGGCAGGGAGCTCTGGAGTAATTGGGCACAGCTGGGTGTCCATACCTCTGCTGTGCCAGTCACAGGGGGAGGACAGTCACAGGACAGGCATGCCCTTGTGCTGGACTGTTCTCTGCAGCTGAGGTGGTCGCTGGGAACTGAAGTGGCTAAGGACCCCTGTTAGCTGTACTCCCTGAGGTGGGCAGCAGGCCCCTCCCTGAGGATAAACTCAGCAGCATGCCTCTCCCTGAGGATGAACTCAGCAGCATGTTTCTGAGCTTCCCACAGAGAAAGAGGAAGGGCAGGAAGGAGAGAATGGACCCTATAGATTTTGCACATTATAGGTGTGAATAAAGAAAAGTAAGTAAATAAAGCTTACCACTGAGGTTTCTACAAGGATCCATGTGAATGTATTTCTTTTACCTATTAACACATATTAAATAACAGGAGAGAAAAGGGAGGGGAAAAGGTAATAAAATTGAATTCTCCTACATTGACTTTGAATATCCTCAAGATATTAAGGTAGAAACCATGTTCAAAGGAAGCTGGGTGCAATAGGCATGCTTATAATCCACAGCGTCCGGGGCTGAGGGAGGAGGATCATGGGTTCAAGGCCAGCCTGGCCTACACAGTGAGATCCTGTCTAAAACAAAACAGAAGTGAGTGCAGGGTTGGAACTGCTGTTCAGTGTCAGGAGCCTGCCTAATCTTTGTGAAGCCTTGGAGTTGGTCCCTTGGGAAACAATTAGTGCAAATGTGGTATTTGGAGCGGTAGCCATTGCTATACTCATGATACATGTATTATCTTACTTGGATTAGTTTACCTGATACCCATAATGTCTGTTTGAAGTAGAAATTTTGTTGTGTCCTTTTTGTGTATTTTATTATCCCTTTAAGGAAGAAAGATTTGGAGAAGTTAAATGCCTGACTCCAAGATGTAAAACTGAAATCTGATTTTAAAATGTTCCTAAAGCTGAGTGGTGGTGGCACATACCTTTTTTTTTTTTTTTTTTTTACATAGCAATCCCAGTCCCCCTTCTCCTGCTCCCCCCACTCCACTCCCCATCCACTTCTCAGAAAGGGTAAGGGGTGGCACATACCTTTAATCCTAGCACTCTGTGTGGTGGGAGAGGCAGGTGGATCTCTGCAAGTTTGAGGCCAGCCTGGTCTACACAGTGAGTTCCAGGACAGCCAAGGTTACACAGAGAAACCCTGTCTCAAATAAGTTAATAGAAAAATAAATACATATGTTCTTGAAAATTAAAAAAAAACTGTGTGTGTGTGTGTGTGTGTGTGTGTGTGTGTGTGTGGCCAGTGCTCCAGGAGGCCAGAAGAGGGCACCAGACCAGACTCCCTGGACCTGAAGTTACAGGCAGTTGTGAGTGCTGCCATCCTGGGTGCTGGTAATCCAACCCTGTCTACTGTAAGTTAAGAGTACTGTCTCTTAACTACTGAGTCATCTATCCAGCTCCAAACACATGCTTGTTGCTTCACAGAAACCATGTGAAGCTCTGGAATTCAGTGCATAGAAAAAAGAAGTAGGAGGAAGAGGACAGCATCTCCAAGGTGAAAGGAGGTTGAAAAGAGTCCCAGAATAGTTTTATGAATTACAGTGTCTCAGAAGAGAGTTTCCAGCTCACAGAGTCAAATGAAGCACACATTATGGAGGATGATGGTGACAGTGACAGATCATGATCTTTGACTACTTCATAGAGAGGTTACACCACTGCTTACTGTGTGACTGACAGATGAGGAAATAGAACAAAGGGTATAGGTTATTTTTTTCAGACGTTTTAATAAAATACAGGAAATAATTACACCTTTTACATAAATAAGATATTTAATTAATTATTACCTGTTCTCCCATATTGTTTGATCTTAACAATTGTGACATTTCTCTGGTTCTTTCAAACCAGTGTCCCATCCCAAACTGGACACACCAAATGTTTATTTTGGTTACAGGCAACTCATTTTATTTAGTTAGATGTTGTGATACGCCTCCAATGAATCTGCCTTTGCAAGTGGGTCACAGACACCCCAAGTCTATCGTCTGATCTCCACAGATAAGCAAACACTGCTGCTTCTCAGACCAGTTAAACAAGGCATGCACGTTGCTCTCAAGTGCTTTGTCTACAAACCCTCTTTGCATCCCTTCCTCAAACTGGTTGGCAGCTGCAGGAGAAAAAAGTGAGTTGTTGCGCTAAACCTCCTGAGATTGGGTGGTCCACTGGGGGAGACAGTCTGTTTGGCTTCCTAAGAGCTGTGACCTTCCCTTACCAGCCCTCATCAGTCCAGCCCTTTCTCTGAGAGGACTTGAGAATAATTAGCAGCGCCGTCCACCCGTGCACAGGAAGATGCCCACGGCCACACCAGCAATTATGAAACTGCCCATCAGGATGCCCAGGACCAGTGAAGTGTAAGAGCGGCCTGTTTGGCTCCCTGCAGAACAGGCAGAGACTGAGTTTAAGAGAATAATCCCAAGGAGTCCCAAGTTTGGCTTGAACCCCAAGGCATCTATACTTCACCCAGTGACTTAAGCCATGGTCATGTACCCTCTCCCAGTCTCCAAACCCCTCCTTTCGTTGCACAAGGGATACTTCAGGTCCATCCACTTGCCTAGAAGCTGCCCCCTGTCCCAACACACAGGCAGGGCCCAAACCCCCTCATACCTTTCATGTTTTGTGTAGTGATGTGGTTCTCCACATACTTCACACAGGTGTCCTGAAGAAATTCCTGCAGTTCATACCGAGTCCGATTGTAGGCATTAAGCTGCTTCAGGGTGAAGGTGAGAGCCGGAGGGCTCCTGGGAGCCAGTCACCCACAAGGCAGTCTTTGGCTGGAAGCTTACAAAGGAGCTCCCATTCACAGCCACATCGAAGAAGACGTGGGCTTCAGAGCTCGGGGCTTCAGAACTCTCAGTAGACTGCTTGGCCGGTAGCTCACAGCCCAGGGAGCAAGTGATTGTGAGAGGAACTAGAGAGAGAAGGGAGGGGGGCTCAGTCTTGTACTTGCTTGAGAAGGTGCCAGGTGTGGGGGATGTCCACCCGGAGCAAAGGGGACATGGACGGAAGATGGGATTGGGGGCTTGAGGACACAAAAGCCTGACTGGAAAGTGCTGAGGTTTGATTGTTGCAGCCCATCTAAAAAGGCCCCAGGAACCACGAAGAAAAAGTGAGACCATGAAGAGAAAGGAGCAGAGAAGGGATGTGAAGGGGAGCGGAGCGGTGGTTTCCCAGACCAATAAATTAAATAAATCAGTGGAGTCTTGGAGAGGAGTTGGGGCTACGAGGGAGCTGTGGGTGGGACCATCAACATCGATGAGAAGAGGGGCAAAGTGCTTCGCTGTATGAAGCAAAGTGTAGCGGAGTATGAGGGAAAGGAGTTGGCAGAGTAGTCATTGAAACTTTGGGGGTCAGAGAGGATCCAGGGCTAGGAGATCTCCTTCCCTCCTTCCATCCCTCCCTCCCTCTCCCTCTTCCCCCTCCCCCCCTTCTCATCAGATAGAGGTTTCTTACAATTAGGAGCACTGCTCTTCTCCAGGCCCCACAGAACAATCTCCAAGGGCCAGGGCTCTTCAGGGAAGCCCCACTCCACAGACCACGCCCATCTTCCCCCTCCCACTCACAAAGATCCTGCTGTTTAGAACCTTAGCCTTAGCACCCTAGCTCCGCCACAAGCCCCCTCAGACCCTCTCAATCTCCAGGGCTCCTGGCAGCCCCGACCCAGCACCCCACTCACAGACTACGCTGCTCTTGCGCTCGCGATACACCAGCTGCACCAGGGAGTGGAACTGGGACAGGTAGAGCTGCAGGCCCTGCTCTGTGTGCTTCAGCTCTCGGGATCCTGCCAGGGTTGCAGCTGGAGGATGGTAACATTGTTGCTTGGGCCCTCCAGTGTGTGTGTCAGGATTTTCCCCAGCGAGGCGTTGCCCTGATGTCTCACGTGATCGGGGTCTCGGAAGTAGGAGATCTGGAGCATACGCAGGCTTTGAGAGCCTGGGGGAAGAGTCAGTGCGGCGTCAGGATCTCCAGCCAGGGAAGGGGTGGCTGACAGCTAGAGATAATAACCCCTTACCCAGAGGCCTGCTGCCCATTTCAACAATCATATAAAGCGCTCTCCCACCTGCCCTCCTATTTGATGCTCACAACAACCCTGCCAGGAGAGGACAGGGATTATTATCTTCGCTTTACAGACGAGGAAACTGAGACCTGCAGTTGGAAAAAGGCATCCCTCTGTGCCTTTGCCTCCTCCCTCACATGTCCAGCTTATCTCACTCCGGCCTATGATAAAACCCCAATTCCAGCTCCAGTTCCCTTTCTCCTGGGACACTGCCATCGAGGCTTGGGTACCACCGTGACTCATTTCTCAATTTCACCCTTTTGTTTTGTTTTTCGAAACAGGATCTCATTGTGTAGCCTGGGCTATACTGGAGCTGGTTCTGTAGATCAGGCTGGCCTCCAACTCAGGGATCCTCCTGTCTCTGCCCCCCTGTGCTGGGATTAAAGCATGCATGTGCCACCACACTGGGCTCAGTTACATCCCTTCTTACTGCATCTCCACTTGACCCAAAACCCTTAAAGCCCTCCAGTGCCATACCCTACCCCTTCCAAATAATAATAGCTAATATCCATTAAGTGCTTGTTATGCCTTGGGCGCTGTTTTACACACATTATTATCTTATGTATGCCTTCCTCCTAATGCCTTAACACAGTAGCTACTATTATTAACCCCGTGTGTATGGGAATCTGAGGCTAACATGGTGAAGCAAGCCAAGATTTGAACACAGGTAGCTGAAGCCTACCCGTTTTTGTCTGGAATAGATTGCTTCCCCATAGGACACCCGTCCACAGGACAGATCTTAGAGTTTGGGATCCACAACAAGTGATCTGGCCCCAGCTGTATTTTCTGTGTTCAGTTTTTTCAAATGGCTTGGAGTTCCTCATGCTGACTTTTGGCCACTGCATGCAGAGCTCATCAGGGTTGCTCTGCTGTCCTTGTTCTGCCTGGCAAATTTCTATCTGTGTTCCGAGATTCAGCTCCGTCGCCTTCTCCTTGGAGCACTGTCTCATCCCCCGTCCCCCTTTTCACCTGGGTCTGGGCAAAGTGTGTTGCATCAGCACAGATTTCATGGGATTCCTAGTGTTAGTGTCCACACACACCAGGCCCCTCCTGGCTGTTAAACTGGGTTTGGTCAGCCCTGCTTTCAGTACCCCGAAAAGGGCCTTGGCAGTATTGGAGCCAGGACAAGGGCTGAATGAGTATGACATTGTAAGTCACCCCAGCCCCCTGTTGCATTTGAGAAGTTGCTTTCTGTGATATGCTGGTGTGAGCAACCTTAATGCTATCCCTTATCTGTTTTGTGGCCCAGCTTTCTCCCCTGTAAGATCAGTGCGATAGCATTCTGAATACTGCTTCTCAGGGAGGGAGACTGACCTATGGGGCGGCGGCGACGGTAGTGTCTGGCGTAGCTCTATGGCTCTTTTTCTGTTTAAGAGCTTCCAGCAGCTGGCTCCTTCCAGCCCTGGGCTCTTCTCTGTCCCCTGTCCCACCTCACTAGCGTTTCTCTAGCCTTTCTCCTCTTTCTCCACCTCCCCATCTCAATCCCCAAACTTGTCTCAGTTCTCCTAATGTTTTCCCTTTCTCTCCATCTCAACTCCTCGCTGACTCTCTTCTGTCTGACACTCTGCTCTGTCTCTATCCTCATTCTCACTCTCGACAGGTCCCTTCCACCAGCCTCCTGAGAGGTAACTGAACTTCTTCGCCTTCTCTTTGGAACATAAACCAATGTCCAGGACCCAGCGTGCACGGTAGAGCGATCCTAGCAGCTGTAGACACCCGTGCGGCGGGTTTAGCTATCCGACAATCTTGTCAAAGTTTCCAAATACACCAAGTCCCCAGAACATCCCCAGGCAGGAGCCGCGTCCCTAACTTACCATCTGAGTCTTCCTGGTTACAAAAGGCGCAGCCAGGCGCAGCAGCAGCAGCAGCGACAGCAATTTCGTCAACATCCTGGAGTAGAAGTTCTTGGTCCCACCTGGTCCGGGGCAGACTCGGGCTCCGCAGGCTGCAGATTAGGAAAGAGACGGGAAGCTGCCCGGGAGGGGCGGGAGCTGAGCCGAGGATGGAAAGAGACCAGGAATGCCTGGAGGAAGAGGGAGTCAAGCTTTTAAAGTGTTACTTCTATCTACCTCATTTCCTACTAGGGGGCCGGCTCGCCTCGGCCCCTCCCAGCCTTGGCCCGCTTGCCTAGACCTGCCTGTTCCCTTCTCCTCCCGCTGCTTGCTTCCGAGGCTTGAGGAAGAACGGAAAGGGGGAGAAGGGCTTGGTGAGAAGTCCGGCTGCCGCTGAGTCAGGGGGTGGGGCGTCTGCTTTCGTTGTTGCTGACTCCAGGAATATAGAGATCATTAGGTTACTGATGGGGAAACTGAGGTCCGAAGAGATGGTGGGACTTGCCCTAAGTTTGTACGCCGTGATGACAGCGGATCCAGGATTGGAATTTAGCTTTCCAGAATAACTGTCTATATTTTATCAGAAGTTTAAGTATTACACACTCGGGGCTTGGCTCTCAGCAACAGTCACAGAACCGAGTGAGTATATAGGAGTTCATTATTTGTAATAGAGAGTTACGAAGGATCCAGACAAAGCTCAGCATCAAACAGGTCATAGTCATTTAATGGACAATGACATCACAATTAGCATAGTTTTTGGTATTTTGTATTTTGTTTTTTTTTCTTTGTTATGAAGAAATTTGGTGCATCATTCTCAGTAAGCAATATTTCCTGAAATATGTGTTCATTTATATAAGGGTGTTTTTAGTTTGTGCATCTTCTTCTTCTAACAAAATCTCAATATCTGTATCAGACTGGCTTTGAACTCACAGAGATCCAGCTGCCCCTACCTCCTGAGGACTGGGATTAAAGACACGAGCCTCTGTGCCTGACCTTTTAAGCATTTTGTAAGTTAGCATGCACAGCAATGAATTTCATTATGGCATTTTTCATATATACATACATACATATATATACACACACATACATATACTATGTGTGTGTCATTATACTTTGTTCTTAGATGTCCTCCTCTACTGTCCTCCCTCATCTCCTTGCCTTCCTCTCTCTTCTCCCCCTCCATTGCCCATCTCTTTCATCCCCTTTATAAGTTTTGTGTATGCTCATGCCGCACGTGCGCGTGCGCGCGCACACACAGATTCTACATATGAGATAAAACATGCAGTACTTTCACTTAACAAGATGACCTGAAGGGGCTGGAGTAATGGCTCAGTGGTTAAGAGCTTTGCCTTTTCTCCCAGAGGACCTAGGTTCAATCCTCAGCACCCACATGGCAGCTCACAACTGTCTATAACTCTTAAGGTCTTTCACCTTCACACAGAAATGCAGGCAAAGAGAGCAATGCACATAAAATAAAGAAAAAAAAAGATGACCTGAAGTTCCATTTGTTTTCTTGTAAATATTACAATTTCATTCCCCCCTTTAGTTAAATAGAATTCTATTTTGCTTATAAGCCACATTTTAAAAAATCCATTCATGTGTTGATTGATGTGTGGGTATGTTTCAATGAAGGGTTTGGACAGCAGTATGAAATGCAGATATTATTTTGGGAAGCAAGTAGATCCATTTAAAGTCAGTCCCCCAAATTAGGAAAGTCCCTATGGTGAAATACTACTCAGAAGTAAAAACAAAAATAAAATGCTTCCCTTCAAAATCCCCACTTAATTTTCATATTTCTTAGAACCACTAGAAGTTGTATTACTTATTTCCATAGTTGTCTGAATTTTCCACCACAGTGCAAGCACCATGGGAATGGAAGCTGTCTGTCCATTTTGCTCTGTGCTGGTCCATTGATGCAATTACACATAAGCATCCACTAGACAAATGACAGAGTGAGGGTGTCATGATTTGTACACATCTCTAGGAGTAAATTATAGACCACGATAAGCAGCTTAGAACCATTTGTTCATCTATCAGCCACATACTAACCAAGCACACCTGTCTCTGTATGGAAGCAAATGAATCTGGACAGATATGTATTAGGTGGAACAATTTATTTCCAGGGAGGGGAGGGGGAGAGGGAAGAAGAGGAAGAGAGGGATGGAGGGAAAGGGAGACAGAGACACAAAGAAAGACACTGATAGGAATGGGAGATCTTGTGGGGAAAAAGTTACCACTATTTTGCAAAGGGTTTTCCCCATTATAAATATAATTGCTTTAAATGGTCGATTTTATGTCTAGAATATGATCATATATTTCCTGTTTAATTAAAAACAAGAATTTTAAGTAATAGGTTGAGGTACATCCCTATACTAGAATAATCCATGGTGTGGGAAAGGGTGGAGAACAGGGTGATACTGACAGTGCAGTAGGATTTGTGGACCAAATACAGGTAGCATATCCCATGTGTTCTCATTTTAAAATGCACAGCGGCCCAAGTAATGCATTTACAAGTCCAGCCTCATGTTTCCTAACCATGTATCTATTTGTCTGTTTGAATGAACAGGAGAATGTCTGGAGGCTGTCTGTGGCTCAAGATTGCCCCGGCAGAACAGGATTGGGTCAAAGGCCAAAAGAGGAACTTGAACTTTTTATCTGATCTCCTCCCCGGTGTCACAGTGGAATCTGGGAGAAACCATGGTTATGTGTAGGCTCCCATTCTGTTTCTGTAGGCACTCTCATGCTTACCTCTCTGTTCTTGCAGATTTTACAGCTCACCATCTTGCTCTGAACTGAAGACCCAGGGGCTTCAAAATGGAGTGATTTAAATCGTGGCCAATCTCAACGTCTTGAATGTTTAAAAGAAGATCGTCTTGCATTTGAAGAACTATTACTTCATGTTCATAGCATTATATTCTAAATAACTAAAACGACATTCACTCATTCTCACTTGTAGCTCTCTTCCCTGTATTAACCCCTGAATTTGTAATATCAAATGAAAACGAAATTTGACCATTTTTCCATTTCTTTGTATTTCTGAATATTTATGTCATATATATGCATGCATCTTAAATGATACGGTGGTATCTTCTACTCTGTGGAAATAACACTAGCATGCATTAGTCCTTTTCAATCTGCTTCATTCAATTGTTGTGTCAATTGTGTTGTACAGTCATTGTTACAGCTTTACCACATTCCGTTTTAAGGGTATACTCCACTGGGGGGCTGGAAAGCTGACTCAGCAGTTAAGAGTACTGCCCGCTCTTCCAGGTGACCCAGGCCTGATTCCCAGCACCTACACAGCAGTTTGCAGATTTAACTATGCTCACAGTCTGTAACTTCAGTTCCAGGAAATTCAACACCCTTTTCTGACCTCTGAAAGCACCAGGCATGTACAAGATGCAAAGACACACATGCAGGCAAACATTTACACACATAAAGTCAAACAAATAAACCTGAAAAGAGTATATCACTGTTTCTTCATCATCTGATATTAGACATTACTTTTCTGTGCTTGTTCATATGTATATATTTATATGTACATGCACATACATGTGGAGGCCAAAGGTAGATGGTTAGGTGTCTCCCTTAATTGCTCTCTATCTCCTTCTTTTCCCTTCTTCTTTTCATGTGTTTGTATGTGTGCATATGTGCATTCAGCTCACATGTATGTAGGTACATATGCATGTGAAAGGAAGCATGTATGTGAACATGTATGCAGAAGCCCAAGGCTGATGTCAGTGATATTCTTTGGTCATGCTTCCATCATCACTCAGTCACATAGAGTTTGAGGTCAGTGAGCTGGCTCAGCAGGTTAACACACTTGACAGAGTGCATACCAGACGGACTCTGGTATGCAGGCCCCTTTTCTCCATTGACTTTAATTAATCTCCTCCCCAACCCCCAGAACTTGAATAAAGCTAGTCTCACTGGCCAGCTTGCTCTGGGGAGTCCTGTCTCCATCTTCAGAGGCTAGAATGCCCACCTTCATTTACCCGGGCTCTGGAGTTGTGCATTTTAACCACTGCACTATTTCCCTAGCCTTTCATCTTATCTTTTGAGACAGGGTCTCTCCCTAAACCTGGAACTTACTGACTGGCTGGCCAGCAAGCCCATGACTCCTCCTGTCTTTGTGTCTCCAGTGATGGGGTTACAGGTGCAACATGCCAGGCTGGGCTTTTTATATGGGTGCTGGGGACCCGAACTCAGGTCCCCATGATTGAAAGGCAAGCAGGTTTTTGACTGAGCCATCTCCCCCTCCTGACATTTATGTTTGTTATTTGTATGTTATGAGCAGTACTGGCATGTGCATTCATGTTTATGATTCCTTGTGTCTAGATGGGAGAGTTTGTGTAGCTGCACACCTGGGCGTGGACTTGCTGAGTCACAGGGTACGTGCCTTTCAATTTGGGTAGATACTGCCAAAATCTTTTACAAAGATGTGTGCTAATTTGCATTCCCAGCAGTGTGTAGTTCCCCGGCTCACATCCTTGCCAGCCCTTGGTAGCAGCAGGTGGGGGGTGTAAAACGGTGGTGCTCAATCTGGCTTAACTTTTTGCCGATTCCTAATGAGCTCGTGTGTCTCTTTGCTTTGACTTTTCGTCCTTTGTGGCCTGGGAAAGTGTTTTGGGATTGAAGGAAATGAACTCCACACTGCAACCATTGTTCACATGCAGTTTGAGATGGAGTACTGGTGTCAGTGGTGAGGGATGGAGGCTTCATGACTTTGGCACTGAAAAGAGGTTCAGGACAGGCAGATCTGTGATGAAACAGAGATTAATCGATCTTAAGGTAGGCTAAATGTGAGGATTAGGAAAAAGAGAGGCCCTTGGAAGAAAGGAAGACACAACAGGCATGGGCTTCTCCAATAGAGAGCAGCAGAAAGGAAAATAGAGGAGGGTGGCTCTGGGCTCTGCAAAGGACACTCACAATCAGAGGACCTTAGTGTTAACTGCATATACACCATTTTAGTGGTTCTCAAGTTACAGCTCAAAAGGCTGATAAATGGTCAGCTCAGCTGGTATCGGTCCTTTCACACAGCCTGAGTTAAAACACACAAGCACCACACATACACACACATTAAATAAATAAATGATTTGAAGTTGCTGAAGGCTCCTCTTTTAAACATTTTATTTATTATTTTATGCATGTGAACATTTGCCTGCATGTATGTATATACACTGTGTGGCTGCCGGGAACCTTCAGAGGCTGAAAGAGGGCACTGGACCCCCTGGGTTGTAAGCCACTGCGAGGATTCTGGGAACCAAACCCAGGTCCTAACTGCAGAGCCATCTCTGTAGTTCCCCCCAGGTGAGATTATACTGGCTTTGGAGGTCTTCTGACAAATTAGAATCTGATAAAGTAAAGCCAGGAGCCATGAGTGTTGCACAGGGGGTTTAGTCCCTGGTCCTTCCCTGTAAATAGGGTTTCTGGTGAGATTTCTAGAAAATTGCAGGTTTATAGCTGGGAAGGGAGAAAGGCCTTAAGCAGCTGTTGACTGCACCACAGCTCTTGCTTACTGTTGCTAAGATGCTTCAACCGGTAACTGGATGAGGGGTTCCTCTCCCCTCTCATGTCCCCAAGATTTCCCCTGCCTTTGATGTAAGCATCTGGGGTTCAGCTGAAGAGATACACAGAGGACTGTCTCACTAAGCCAAGATCTGTCATAGACCGAGTTGGTAGCAGCAATAGGTATTTGCCAAGCACCATCCTTACACACCAGAGCCCTGGCTACAATAATTTTGATTGCTAACATTCATTTATTGTTAGCCAGAGGCAGTGTCCAGTCTTTGCATAAATAATACATACCAGTTCTATGAGGTGGGTACCATGACCACTAGCATTTTACTAAAAGAATCCAGTTCAGAGAAGTTAAATGACTTACCTCAGGTTACACAGCAAAAATTATCATTGGAATTTCATTTTTACACTAATTTGAAAAAGTTTTTTAATGCATCTGTGTGTGTTGTATGTGTGTTTATGCATGGGGGTTTGTATACTAGTGTATGTGTGCGTACGCATATGTGTATGTGTGCATGAATGTAAAAGGACAACCTCAGGGGTCATCCTCAGGAATACTACCTGCCTCTGTGGTAGTTGGAAAGAAAATGGTCCCCAAAAGGAGTGGAACTGCTGGGAGGTGTGGCTTGTGGTTGGAATGGAGGTAGGCTTGTTGGAGGAAGTGTGTCACTGTAGGGGCAGGCTATGTGGTCTCCTATGCTCAAGCTATGCCCAGTGGGGAACACAGACTACTTCTACTGCCTGTGGATCAAGAAGTAGAGCCCTCAGCTCCTTCTCTATTACCACATCTGTTTGCATGCTACCCGCCATGACAATAATGGGCTAAACTTCGGAAACTGTAAGCCAGCCCCTGTCAAATGTTCTCCTGTGGTCATGGTGTCTCTTCACAGCATAGAAACCCTAAGACAGCCTCCTTTACTTTTTCTTTTGAAGATCATTTATTTTTAGTGTGTGTGTGTGTGTGTGTGTGTGTGATGTGCATGCATGTGCAGACACACGTGTGGAAGTCAGAGGACAACTTTGAAAGTTGGTTCTGTATGTCCACTGTAGCATATGGTGATCAAATGCAGGCCTTCAGGTTTGCCTGGCAAACACTTTGGCTTGCTGAGCCTTCTCTTGCTCTTCAGTCCTTTGAGACAGGGCCTCTCATTGGCTTGGAAAACCCTGCTGCTTTTGCTCCCAATGCTGTGACATTTTTATATGGATGCTGGGGTTGAACTCGGTATCTCATGCTTGAAAGGCAAACACTTTTCCAGCTCTCTCTCCCTCTCTCTCTCCCCCCCTTTCTCTGTCTCTGTCTGTCTGTCTCTCCTCTCTGTCTCTCTGTCTCTGTTCTCTCTCTCTCTCTCTCTCTCACAGGTCCATCAAAAAGATTTTGATCCATACACTTCTGAGCACATGACTCTGACATTCTTGACTGTTTAATGTATGCTGATTTCTAGTGCAGCCCTATGCTCACTTCCTCTGGGGAAGGCAAGGTCATTATCCTCACTTTACAGACAGGACAAATGAGGGAACAGGCAGGTCACACTACTTGGGAACTAAAAGCAGAATTTGAACTCAAAGAGGACGAGGGCAAGAGTAGGGGTAGATAAGCTGGTGAGCAGAGAGGAGCCAACTGAGAACTTTTCCATCTAAATCCAGAAATGCGGCCATTGGAGCTGAGGGGCTGAAAAATCACACTCCGTAGTGGGTTCTGGGACAGCAGTCAGATTTGCCTGGAATCTGAAAAATAAGGGTCTTAATGAGTAAAGGGAAGTGAAGGAAGCTAGTGGCAATGTTTCTCACTCCAGAGAGCACATGTTGGGGAAAGATAAGGGAAACAGGAAACAGGCTGTGGCCAGTGCTGGTGCATCCCCAGTGGGTGAGGAGAGCCCCCTGCCAAGGCTGGGCTGTGTGCCCAACTGCACTTCAGAGGACCCACTCCCCTTCCTTGTGACCTGAAGACAGACCTGACCTGACCTGGCTCAACTCCACAACAAGAGGGTGTCCTCTACAGAGACAGTGCCCACCCCACTTCCCCAGAATCAGGTCACCAACAACATGAAGTTTACAACCACACACACACAAGCACGCACTCACGGACGCGCACGCACACACACACACCTGGAGAAGCAACTGGGGAACTCTCATTTACAGATGAGGACACAGGCGTGCTAAGATACCCAGATGGTCAGAGGCAGGGCTGCAGAACAGGTGAGCCGGACTCTCAACGTGCTTCCTTCATTCTTAGCATCATTTGGCTCCTGCATGCCCACACACTGAGGGAATTGAGTAGGTGGGGGAGGTGAGGAAGGAGCTAGGCTTCACAGGCAGCCAGAGGAACTGTGGCTTGGGAAGAGTGGAAGTTAGATGTGAATGAAGTGTGATTTCCTGAAGGGAAGGCAGAGAAATAGATGGAAGTCTTAGTCAGGATGTTCTCTGTCGGCACAGTTCCCAACACACTTCAGCACAGGGCATGTGGGACACATGAGCAGAGGCGGGAAGTCAGGGTAACTCTGCTCTGCCAGCTCCAGTGATTGACAGGTACCTGATGGTGCTGGGTGACTCCCACTATCCTCTCCAGCCTTATCTTTCCCTGGATTCCTGTCAGCCAAACTCACTCCCCCTGATTTCCTGAATACAGAATGCATGCCTGTTACCCTTCCACTCTCTTTAATCATATTGTTAGATAGCTTCAAAGTCTTTATATCCCTGACTAGCTCTTTTCACAGAAACTCATGCAGCCACACATACACACCTAACTTTTAAAATAAGTACAATTTTAATAAATAATTAAATAAAGTAAAGATATGAGCTATCTAAGGGGGGGGGGGGGAATCTAACAAAGCATGGGTAAGGTGTTTAGAAATAAAATTGTAGAACTCTGAGAGATGTCAAAGAAAGTTCGAGAGAGTTAGGGAGACATACCCTATCCTGTGATTGGATGGTTAAATACTGTGAAATTATCTAGTCTCCCCAAAGCCATTTGACATACCAATGCAGTGCTAAAAAATCAACAAACTAAATGTAATGTCATCAAAAGCACACCAGCCTGATAAAATGACTCCAAACTTGAAAATGGCCCCTAAGCTATGAAGACTAATCCTAAAACTGTATTAATTGAGATAGCTAGCCTGTCACTGGTTCTGGGAGAGTATTGTAATAGAATGGATGTGTTTACTCAAAGCCAGATCTTCTAGGAAAAGCAAATGTGGGATGAGTGGTACCTGGACAATGAATAACAAGTAAGAGAAACCAGGCTTTGTGTTGTGGCTGTCTTTCTGTGTAACCCAGGCTGGCATCTAACTCATGGGAGTCTCTTTCCCCAGCCACCCTGCCTGGCCTAGTTTTTATTTGTTTTTCATGTTTTTTTTAAAAAGATTTATTTATGCATATGTGTTTCTCTCTGTATGTATGCCCCCATGTGTGCAGGTGTCCTCAGAGGGTTATATGAGGATATAGAATTATATGAGGTTGAGAACTGCCTGATGTGGGTGGGGGCTGGAAACTGAACTCTTCTCCTCTGGAAGAACAGTAGACGCTCTTACCTACTGAGCCCTTGAACTTTAACTCTTCCCACCTCTTCTTCCCTGAGTATATCAGCTCTCTCCCACCTTACCCCCTTCTAAAAGACAGACCTTCATGTAGACCAGCCTGTGAGATATCTCTGCCCCTTTCTCGTGTCTCTGTCTTTGTCTCTCTCTCTCTCTCCCTTCCCTGCCTCATGTTTGTATGTGTATTCATGTATTCATACCAGTACCATGGATGGAGGCCAGAGAACAACCTCAGGCATTGTTCTTCAGGAATGCCATCTACATTTTTTTTTTTTTTTTTTTGAGACAGGGTTGTTGTGGAATAATCTTTTTGTACATTGTCAAGAAGTGTCACTCAGTTTAATAAAAAGCTGAATGACCAAGAGTTACGCAGAATTTGGGGGGGCAGAGAGAATGCTAGAAAGAAGACTGCAGAGACGCCCTGAGATGCAGAATGAGCAGGATGGACAGTACGTAGGTGAGGTAAACGAGTCTCAGGACAGCACATAGATAAATAAGAATGGGCTAATTTAAGGTGTAAGAACTAGTTAGGAACAAGCCTAAGCTATTGGATGAGCTTTCATAAGAAGTCTCAGTGTGGTTATTTGGGAGCTGGCAGGTGGGACAGAATCTGCCTACACAGGGTTTCTTATTGGCCTGGAGCTTGGCAAAGGCAATTGGCAAGATAGGCCCAGGAATGTCTCTGTATCAGTCTCCCTGCACCTGTCACCTGTGAGCTGGCATTATAGGCACTTGCCACCATACCCAGCATCTTAAAAAGGAATTTGATTATAACATTTATCTACTGTGTGTGCACACATGCACACAACATATGTGTGGAGGTCAGAGGACAACTTTTGGGAGCCAGTTCTCTCCTTCCACTGCGTGAGGCCGGGAACAACATTCAGGCTGTCAGGCTTGGCAGCCAGTGGCAGGCACTTTTGTCTGCTGAGCCTGCTCAGCAGCCCTCACCACCTACAGTATTTTTATACAGAGTCTGGGAACTGCAAGACAAACTCTTTACTGAGCATCTGTCTCGACAGTGCCATTGAACGGAGCTCCTGCTCCTCTTGCCTGGCTCTTTCACCTGCAGGAAAGCCCCTTAGTGGCTTCCTAGCCTCCTACCCCTCCCCACTTGTTTGTTCGTTTGTTTGCTTGCTTTTCTGTTTCCTTCTCTACCCCTTGAAAGCCCATTGTTAACACTTAGGACAAAGTCTAAGTTCCCTGCTTGTTTTACAAAGGTTTGTACCATCTAGCCCCCACCCACCCTTGTCACCATTGTTTCTCATCGCTTTACAGTGGTACCCACCGGTACCCACCATATTCAGCTAGTTGAGCATGCTTTCCTTGCAAGTGGATTACACTTACTGCTGCCCTGGGGCCATGCACCAGTCCTTCTGTAGCCTGAAAAGCCCTTTCTGGTCACGTTAATCAGTTGCTTCCTTCTCAGAAACCAGCCCCCCCTTTTTTTTAACCCTCCTACATGACATTTTCTTTTTCTAATGCTTCATCTTCCATACCAAAGCTGAAAGAGGGCACCAGCATTGTCTGTATTGCCAGAGTTGCAGAGTACCAGCTTCACAGTAGGTGCTCAAGGGATGTTTCCTAGGTCAATGATCAAATATGATTTCTAGGGAAGAATTAGAAAAATGTGATTAGCCAACCTCTTGGCACTAAAAGCACTATTTTATCTTTCTGAGATTCTGACTTTTTATCTGGAAAGTGAGAATTAAACAGAAACTCTCTCAGGGCTGGAGAGATGGCTCAGTGGTTACGCGCACTGAAGGTTCTCCAGAGAACACTGCCTCTATTCTCAGCACAATGGCAGCTCACAACCATTAGTAACTCAATCCCAGGAAATCTGATGCCTCTTCTGGCCAGCAGAGGCACTGCACACACTTGATGCTCAGACAAGCAAGCAGACAAAATACTCACACATAAAAATAAAATAAAATTGAAACTGTCTCATGGGTATCATGGGTCTGTCCATTATTCATCACAGAGTCTGATATTTTGTGCCAACGATAGTCTTCAGCATGTTAACAATGTTTTCTTTATAGAGCTATACATTCCCCCCACTTCCCTCCTCCCCTCTCTCCTTCCACCTGTCCTTGTCCCCCATGCTCCCAAGTTACTCAAGAGATTTTGTCTTTTTACCTTTCCTAGTCGGATCCATGTATGTCTCTCTTAGGGTCCTCTTTGTTTCCTAGACTCTCTGGGAACAAGGACATTTTTATAAAAATAGAAAGTAAGCATGAGTCACAAGTTCATTCAACTCATCAATGAAGGGACCAGGAAGATGACAAATCCAACTTAAAACAGAACTTAAAAACCAGAGTTTCATAATCAATAGAAGAAAAAAATATTGACGTAAGAATGCTAAATAAAATGCAAGTTGGCTAAATGATCCCCAGCACGATAAAACCACAACCTTTAGGATTCTCTTCTGTGCTAGACAAGAGAGGGCATATCAGTTTATGGAATTGTACACCATCCAGGCTTTCCTTGATAAAAAAAAGTAAATTCATTTCAGAGATAGATGACTGTTTTGTTAGCCTTTTTTTCTTAAAATTTATTTATTTTGCATACAATGTTCTGTCTTCATGTTTTGCCTATACACCAGAAGAGGGCTTCAGGTCTTATTACAGATGGCTGTGAGGCTTCACGCGGTTGCTGGGAATTGAACTCAGGTCTTCTGGAAGAGCAGTCAATGCTCTTAACCTCTGAGCCACCTCTCCAGCCCCTTGTTAGTCTTTTTGTTGCTGTTTTTGAACAGGGACTGTCAGTAGGTATCCCAGGCTGGCCTTACATTCTCAGTTCTCTTGCCTCAGTCTCCTGAGTGCTGGGATTTCAAGCACATGTCACCATACCCGGCTTCAGAGACTCTTAAATAGATTTGCTGGTCAATGATTTATCATGACATCATATGGGGCTGGAGAGATGGCCCAGAGGTTAAGAGCACTGGCTGCTCTTCGAGAGGACCCAGGTTAGATTCCCCGGAACCCACATGGCAGCTCCTAACCATCTACAATTCTAATTCCAGGTCATCTGTTGCCCTTTTCTGGCCTCCATGAACACTGCACACATGTGATGCACAGACATACATGTAGACAAAACACCCATACACATAAAATAAAAATAAAGAAAGAAGTTAACTGGTTTGCCACCATGCCCAGATCACCTGCAAATGCCTCATAATCATGCTCTTCCCTTGGCAAAGGTGAGCTGCTTGCTATTCTGCCTCTCTGGGAAGCAAGATTCTACCTCAACCTTTGAATCTTGAGTTCTTTTGAGTGACAAGAGATTTAAGTGAGTTTCCTTAGTAGCTATGAAAGAGTGTGCCTAAGGGAACAGAATTCCCTCAGGATTCAACTCTTAAGGTACAGCAGCTGCTGGTAGCTTAGAAGTTGCAGGATAGCTACAGCTTAAAAGGCAGCAACAATAAAAAAAAAAAAAAAAAAAAAAAAAAAAAAGAAAACAAGATTCAAGCTTTTGTTGAAAGAATTTAATTTTATTAGACTCCTTTTTTGTTTATTTGTCTATTTTGTTTTATCTACAAACATTTTTTTCTGTTCTTGCACAAATGAGAAGTGGCAGAATTTGGAGCCACAAAACAGAAAGGCTAACAAAACTATTATCTCCCCTCCTCAGATTGGTGTGCTATGGGGCTTGGTGCATCCTGTCAAATGGGCAGAGAAAACGTCTGCTTTGGACATCACCAAAACACCAAAAGAATAGGTTTTCTTTTAAGAATTGGATCTTCCTACAATGGCAGCGATGCCATGGAAAGTTCCTGCAATTTTATTCAGCCTTTTTGGGTTTGTTTGGTTTTTGTTTGTTTGTTTGATTTTTTCCTGACAGGGTTCTCTGTGTAACAGCCTTGGCTGTCCTGAAACTCACTTTGTAGACAAGGCTGGCTTAGAACTCACAGAGATCTGCCTGCTTCTGCCTCCCAAGTACTGGAATTAAAGATGTGTGCCACCACCACCACCCGGCTATTCAGTCATTTTATATTTATTTACCCCTTAAACAATTTTTTTCCCTCTAACATTGTGGGGCTGAGGAGTGCTTGCCTAGTGTTCTCAAGACCCTAGGTTCAATGTCCAGTACCAAAAAGCTGATAAAATGTGTATAATAGATCATATCATTTTAACTGTTTTTTAAAGACTGCAGCCCAGTTGTTGATTCAGTAATAAGTCTGAGTTCACATGAAACATGAACGTGTTAGGAAAACATGTCTAGGACTCTAGCCAGGGAGTGACCATTCCAATGTTTGTACATGCTGGGCACAGGGGAAAAGCAAGCATTTCTACAAGACAACAGATGGAGAGCTTCCCAGGAATAAACTAGTTATTTCTTGGCAGCTGAGAAAGTATGTAGTGCACAAACTCTGCGCCCGGAGCTGAGAGAAATCACTTGAACCTCCTGACCTTTAGATTCTGGAAAAGGGATTCCCAGCTAGTCCTCAACTGAAAAACTTCACCATATGGGCCAAAGGCATCTAACCTCCAACCTCGGGGACTGAACTTCATCTTCTGGCTTTCCAATGGAAGTGTAGGGAATGCTGACTCTGGAACACCATCAAGTGCTGTAGAAGTTGGCCTGACTGCCACTTTAAATTCTGATTTTATTCTTCTCATCAGTATGGCAGAATGGGGACTGCCTGGCTCCAAATCTTAGCTCTCATGCTTATTAGGCACAATACATGGCTGTTTACTTAATCCTCTCTTTGACTTTTAAAATTTGTGCTTGGAAGGGCTGAAGGTAGGACTTAGCGGTTAAGGGGACACTGTACTCGCAGAGGACCTGAGTTGGTTTGTGATTGCCGGTAATTCCATCGGTAGGGGCTATGATATCCTCTTCTGGCCTCTGTGGGCATATGCACTTACATGCGTTCATATGCACACATGTAAAAATAAAATAAAACTTTTAAAAGTTGTGTTTCTATTTAAGGAAATCTTTAAAACGGCGATAATAATGGCATTGGTGCATACAAAGAACTAAGAGTGATACATTTGCAAGACATAAATTCTGTATGAAGACTTCTGCCAACACACTGAGCCCTGTCTTCCTCCCCCTTTACCCCACATACGTGCTCGGCCTCACCCTGCTTCTCCTCCTCCATTTGGCAAACAGTTCATTCTGTTTGGAACTCTGTCCCAATTGTCCCAGTTGTGCTTTGCTTCGTGAGTCTTTCTGAGGGGATTTCTGTAGTTGATGACTTTGATTTCTGTTTTCTGAATTTTTTTTTCTTGCAATAACTGAGTGGATGTGCTAACATTTTTTTTTTTTTATCCTGAGAAGTAGTCTCATCCATTCACTTGCCAGCTATGGAAACTAAGTTCCTAAAAGGGAACGTGACTCACCCAGGATCACACAAAGACAATGGCTAAACTAGAATAGAATCAAGACCCACTAATTATCAATATGAGGCTTACTCTATTCAATACACTGTCCAAGGTCATTGGCCTTGGGTACTGGTTTGATCCAAGTGCCCTCCAAACTCTTATTTCCCCACAGGAAGACTTGACAGTAGCAGGCTTTCTTGAACCACCAATCACTAAATCATAACACAGAGACTTATTATTAATATAATGCTTGGCCTTAGTTGAGGCTTGTTTTTAGCTAGATTAAAAAAAAAAACTTAAATCAACCCATTTCTATTGGTTAGAGGGCTACTTTTTAGCTTACATAGGCACAATGTATTTTCCAGGCATAGGCCTTTATTATGAAAGTCCGCTCAGCCTAAGCACCTTTCCCATGTTACAAGCCCTGTAGCTTAGCTTTTTGTCTCCTATTCAGAAATATTTGCAACAAGGGTGGGGCAAGGCTGCATGGATTTGGAAATATGTGTCTCTAAACAAAATGGAAATGGTTAAGGTTCTTATTTTTCTTTTCCTATTTTGATAAAAACATAACTTTCAACACTCACAGAATGAATAAAACCAAGATTTACATTTCCACTATTCTTTTGTGACTGATTTCATACTTCTTTGATGAGACCAAACATTCTGAAAAGAATTAGAATTCTTCTATTATGGCTTCACCCCTCACTCTGTTTATGATATTGTGATCTAGCTTGGGAGGCTGTTCAAGCCTCCCTCAGTGTGACAGTTGATGTCCTGTTGCCTGCCGATCAAGAGGTAGGGTCTCAGCTCCAGCACCATGTCTGTCTTCACACCGCTGTGCTCCCCACCATGATGATAATGGACTGGACCTCTGAAACTGTAAGCCAGCCATCGCAATGAAATGTTTCCTTTATAAGAGTTGCCCTGGTTATGGTGTCTCTTCGCAGCAATAAAAACCCAAACTTGGACAAAATGGGAGAATACGTTTCTTTTGTTTTAAGCTAACAAGTTGATAATAATGTTACAGTATTTTGAGAAACTCATACAGTGTCCCTGTGTTGTTATCCAGGTCTCAGTTTCCTATGGCCTTCTTTCTATCTGGCCTCTCCATGACATTTTCCAATAATAGTCTCCTAGTTATTCAGTATTTGCTCTGGCCGTATTATAGGCATTTCACATGGTTTGCTGAATCCTCCAATCCTATTAAACTTAATTAATATTTTTCCTAATTTACAGAGAGAAACCTCAGTGTCTCTGGGTTAGATATGGAGTTTAATTTGCTTACCAACTAATGGCACTTTGGGACACTTACTGAGGGATATTTTCAAGAATGCTGGAGAGATGGGTCAATGGTTAAGAATACTGGCTGCTCTTCTAGAGGACATAGGTTTAATTCCCAGTACCCACATGGAGGCTTACAATGTCTATAATTCCAGTCCCAGAGGATTCCACATCCTTTTCTGGGGGTCCTGGCATGCATTTGATGCATAGACATGCATGTGGACAAAACCCTCAGATATACAACGAAATAAATTTACAAAATTATGCTGAACCCTAAACTTGCCCATAACTCCTCACCTACGCTCACGAGCAGCCCCAAGTAAACTTTATGTGTCAGAACAACACAAAAAATATAGAAGTAGGAGGGGCTTACTGGGGAGAAGGGACTCAGCCAGAGCAGAGGAGGATGACGGAGGGCAATGGGAAAGGGGAGTGGCCAGAACACATGATATACGTGTATGAAATCGTCAAAGAACAATAATGTTAAAAAGAATGCTGGGCCAAAGGAGGCCAAGCCTGCTTGCATTGTCCTCAGTAAACTGAGCAGTCTTTTCCCTCCGACGTTTTCAGCAAAGAAGAGGTGGGTGACCCTAGAATTGAGAAAAAGTGTATGTTAAAGCATCTCAAAGATTCGTTTAATCAAATCCTTCCTTTTATAAGCGTGGTTGCTGGGCCCAGAGGAGGGGAAAGACTCCTTTGCGTTGCGTAGATAGGTTGTGTGTGAATGCTACAGTTGTAATAAAGCCTGGATCTAACTTCAAATACAGGGTTGTAGCTGTAGCTCACTCCCACTGACCAAGATGGGTGTTGCTGTGACTAACGTGCTGACAAAATCTAGGACCTAGCAAGAAAAGTAGCGGGGGGGAAAAAAGTGGCCCAGATGTTCTCAAAGCAATAGTGCCAGGGTCTTCATTTTCACTCGGCCACTGCAGGGATACAGCCACTGAGATGGTTCAGGGTACTGGGACTGGCAAAGTTCTGGGTTTAGAGACTGAAAGGATCAAGATGTCAAGGCATCCTAGAGTGAAACAATGTCCGAACTTTATGAATTCCTAGAACAAAAGGGATTTCTGCAAACCTTAAGAGTGATGACTTTGGAAAATAATTCTAGAGTTTACTTATACAATCGGGGAAGTGGTTTGGGAAACCCTGTGTCTAATAATGGTCAAAGCTGAACATTTTTCATCCATCCATATAGATATCTTCTCAAATCTTGAGTCCCTGCTGGTCCCTTCTTAAAAGGGGGGGGAATAAACTAGATAGCACCTGTAAAGTGCTCCTTGACGCTTTACAGCGCAGTAAGGGCTCAACAAACGGAAATTGGGACTGAGAAAAACCTCACTAACAGCAGCCACTATCCTTAAGACACGTTGAACTCCTCTCTCTAGAGTAGATATCCCGAGATGCTCTTTTGCCTGGGTTCCACTGCCCATTGCATCCTGGGTCTTGTAGTCAGGAAGTGAGTGGCTTATTGCCCTACGCGCAGGCGTCGTGGTGCATATCCCCGGAAGAACCAGCAGCGGCTCGGAGGATGAGCGGGTGGCGGTGGCTGCAGCTGCTGCGGCGGCACTGACAGGACACGAGCTCTATGCCTTTCCGGCTGCTCATCCCGCTCGGCCTCGTGTGCGTGCTCCTGCCCCTGCACCATGGTGCACCAGGCCCCGACGGCACCGCGCCCGACCCCGCCCACTACAGGTGAAGGGGGCCAGGCTCCTGCTCTCCACGCTGGGGAATGGCAAGCGCCCACCGGGCCCCTTCCCTTCCCTCCGCCCCAGGACCCCACCCTGACGTGCTCGGGTCCCGCTGCTGGGCACTCGGCAGAAATCACATGGTGGTTCCCACTCTCCGTCCTGTGCCTGGTCCTTTCTCCCGCCTGGTTATGGGTTCTGGCCCCCTACCTTATTTCTCATCCCTCGCACCAGGGAGCGAGTCAAGGCCATGTTCTACCACGCCTACGACAGTTACCTGGAAAATGCCTTTCCCTACGATGAGCTGAGACCTCTCACCTGTGACGGGCACGACACCTGGGGCAGGTAGAGCGAGCTTGAGGGCCAAGGGGGTTGGCTGGGGGTCCTAGGAGGGCTGGTGGCTTCAAGGTCTCACTGATTTTGGAAAGTTTCCTGCCTGGGCTGATTCAACCCCTTCCCCTCAATCCAAACCAGCACTCTCAGAGTCTACACAGTTTTGACAGTACAAAAAAGTCTTGGCTTAATCTGGCAGGCCAGATCTCTGGGCTCACCCTCAGCAGGAACAGGCACCACATACGAAGACTTGGGGACACTTCTGGAGTCACAATATTTTGAAAGAACTCCCAAGAGTCAGAAAACTGAGCTCCTTCATTTTATAGGTGGACACCCAGGTCCAGGAGGGGGTGTTACTCTCCCCAAACGTAAGGTCCTCTGTAGTTGGTATTCTCTGTATGTCTTCACGCCACTGTTTCATGTCATTTCTATATTTTCTCACCTGCCCAGACTCAGCTCCTCCTACCACCATGCACACAAGTCACCTGACTCATTTCTTTTAGTAATTCTTGTATTGTCACAGTTCTCATTTTCACTAGAATAAAAACCCAGTTAAGAATCCTTGCATTAGCAGAAACTAACAGGGACGTGTTCAGTGTCATGCCATTTAATTCTCTTACTACTCTTGGGTATTAGGGCTATAATCCAGAGCGCTCTCTCTCTCTCTCTCTCTCTCTCTCTCTCTCTCTCTGTGTGTGTGTGTGTGTGTGTGTATGTGTGTTATGTGTGTGTTCTGTGTAGCTCACGCTGGCCTCAAACTCACTGCATAGCTGAGAATGACCTCGAACTCCTGGTGCTTCTGCCCCCCCCCCAAGTGCTGAGAACACAGGTGTTCACCATCATTTCTGGGTTGTTATTCTTGTTTAACAAATATTTATAAATAATAGCATGCCAAGGACTAGACAAGTAAGCCAAGAACGTGTGCCTTTTTTTTTCTTTTTACTTTTTAGTTAGAACAAAAATACAAACAAATGGCTATTGAAGCAGGACAGAGTTGAGCTTGATGACTCATTACTTAGAATGTCGGCACTGCAACCTGTCCTGTATGCCATTCTCAAGTATTCTCAGCTTATACTATTATATAGGTGTGCAAAGATGTATTATTTGTTTATTGAGACAGGATCTTGCTACATACCATAGCCTGGTGTTAAATTCTCAGTCCTATATCAGCCTTACCAGTGCTGGGACTGCAGGTATATATCACACCTGGCTATTGTGTATCTTTGTTAAAAAAATTAAATTATTAAAGTTTAACTTTGTAAAAAACAAAAAAGGAGCTTATTATAAACTCCATATTAAAAAGAGCCTATTTTAAATGTATAGTAACCACTATCACAATTAGTGTATAGAATACTTTTTAAAAATTTTTATGTGCATTGGTGATTTGCCTGTATGTGTGTCTGTGTGAGGGTGCCAGATCCTGTAAGTGGAGTTATAGACAGTTGTGAGCTGCCATGTGGGTGCTGGGAATTGAACCCAGGTTCTCTGGAAGAGCTTTCTCTCCAGCCCTAGAATACTTCTTTACCCTAAAAAAATTCCCAAGTACACCTTATAAATTATCTCTCTACTATTACTGGCCCTAACAGTAGCATATCTGCTTTCTGTCAGTATGGCTCTGTAAATCTTACTAATGGTATGTGTGTTTGTTTTGCATGAGTTTAGGTGCACCATATGTGTGCAAGAGCCTGTGGAGGGTCCTGGCTAGAGTCCCTGGAACTGCAGTTACCAGTAGTTGTGAGCCTCCATGTTGCTGTGGGAATCAAACTCAGGTCCTCTGCAAAAGCAATAAATGCTCTTAACCACTGAGCCATCTGTCCTGCCCATAATGTGGCTTTTCTTTTTTTTGAAGTACAGATGAAATCATGCTATGTGACTTACTTCACACATGGCGTTTTTCATTAAGCAGCATGATCTTATTAGTATGCAGAACTCTGATAACCATCTCTTAATAATGTCATAGATTTGTATTTGTGTCATAATTTGTTCGTCACTATTCAACTTATGACCAACCAGTAATTTCTTTCTAGTTTTTTGATGTTACAAGTAACACAGCCTTAAGCATTCTCTAACTTTTAATATATTATCATCTTGTACTGTCCCTCCATGGTAAGGAAGTATGCCAGGAAACATAGGTAAATGTTAATTACAGTTGGACTACATCATATAGTCAAAGGGCTCTGATTTTCCTCTCTGGTTTCCCTATTGTAACTATACATGGGATAGATAGGGACATCACTGGGCCTCATTTGAGTTTTGGGTGAATCTGATCTGGGAAGTTATGAATCTGGTGTTTGATGTTCTTACAAAGCAGTTGGGAATTTGTCTTTTTACAGTTTTTCTCTGACGCTAATTGATGCCCTGGACACCTTGCTGGTAAGTATCCTACTTCTTTCCCTCTCTATCATTGCCTAACCAACATCCTTCCTCTTTTGGGCAAAAAGTAAATTCCTCCCCTAGGTCTTTATCTCATGATTCTGAACCACCAGGCTCTGGTTGCCCAACTGCACAGGAGAGAATGCCAAGTTCCAAGAGAAAACCAACTTAGGCAGGTTCAGTCATTGAGCAAATATTTATAGAGGACCTGTGATAGACTTGCACTGCTCAGCGAGGGATACAAAGACTTTGACATCAGCCATGTGCAATGATAATGTGATAACAGCACTAGTTACTGTGTCATGTACATGGTTTGTGCTAAGGCCTTTATAGGTTCTATTAGTCGGTGTTTATCATTGCTATGGCCACACAAGAGAACAGTTTAAGAGAAGGAAGGATTTGCTTAGGCTCACGGTTTCAGAGGTTTTAGTACATGGTTGCCTTGCCCCATATGCTTGGGCAATAATGTGGCAGACATGTTTCTTTGTTCATGATGGATAGGACACAGAGATCAGGACACAGAAGGGGACAGGGGCAAGGCACACCCCCCAGACCCTCTCCCAGTTACTTACTTCTTCCAGCCAAGCCCACTTAGTAAGGTTTCCCTATCCCCTCAAAAGTACTGCTACCTGCTGGGAACCTAGGCTTCCATACAGTTTGTTAGGATTACTTCTTATTCACATTACAGCACATACATTATCCCATGTAATCCTTCCAATAATTCCCGTGGTCTTATTATTTCCTATAGCTGGGAAATGTGATACTTAGAAAGCTGAAAACAGAACTCGGACTTAAACTTAATTTTATGTGCCTCCAGTCCTTGATTGTTTGCATTCTGTGCACCACACACAGGGTTTTATTGTTTAGTCAGGCAATCCTCTTGCCTCAGCCTCCCAAGTGCTGAAATGATAAAGATTTACCACCATGCCTGGCCATTCCTCATTTTTATACATATACACTATGTAGATATGGTTTGTCTTGTAATTTTTTGTTTACTGTTAATTTGTATGCTCTTATCTATTCATCAAATAATATTGAGGACAACTATGCACCAAGCATAGTGCTAAACTTTGGAGTCAAAATGGTGAGTTTAAACAGAAATGACCTCTGCTTGCCTGGAGTTTGAGATGTTAGCACCAGAAACACACACAGAGTCAAAGGATGGTAATTATAGACTCAGACCAAAGCTTTGTATTGAAAAGGCCCTAACAAAAGAATGATCTGGCTAGGCATGGGGGGTGTATGTACCCTTTAGTCCCAGCACTTGGAAGGAAGAGGCAGGCTGATCTCTGAGTTCAAGGCTAGCCTAGTCTATAGAGTGAGTTCCAGCCAGTCAGAGCTCTACAGAAGAAATCCTGTCTTCAAAAATAAAAGAAAAAACCCAAAAAGAAAAAAGAAAAATTATGTGACCTAGACTGAGGAGCTGGGAGAAGCCCTGAGGCAGTGATGTGAAACTGGGTGGAATTTGAAGAAGCTGGAGGTACCTGGGAAACTGGCGGGAGAAGGATATTCCAGGCCAGTGCAAAGGCTTTGTGGCAGGAGAGACTGAAGCACTGAATGGAAGGGAGGTCAGTGTTGCTGGGAGTGGGGAGAGGACAAGTGACACGGGACCATGCGGGCTGTGGAGACTGCAGGCTCTTCAGCATGTATGCTCTTTCATTTGAGAGTACAGAAGAGCCGCTCGCATTTCTTAAGTATAAGGCAGGAAGTGATGAAATTTTTGCCATGTGAAGAAAGATTTGTATCCTCATTTAACAAACATTTGTCAAGTAATTGCTTCCTGAACTGCTCCTGGCACTCTGGGGAAATACAAGGATGAATGAGGACTCTGCCGTTGCAAAGGTCTTTTTGTCCTGTTTTGTTTTAATGTAGAAAGAAATAGAGACCCTAACAGTAGTGTGAATGGAGTTCTTAGCGGGTTCTTAAAGGAGGAAGAGAGAAGGAGAGGCATCATAGAGCAAGTGACAGTCACCAATGATGAGTTGGGTTCATAAATGGAAGACAAAGAGCGAGTGGCTTCTGATGGAGGAAACAGGAAACTTGAGAGGAATGGGCAGTTTTGCTGCAGATGAAGGTAGACTATAGTGAGGTGAACAGTGAGAGAGACAGACAGAAGGTAGGCTGGTTCCCAGCCCTAGAGAAGCTTGAGTTGGGATAGTCAGATATTGTTTGGGTTGCAAACAGAGGCTCATTGCTGCTGACTTAGGCAGGAAGACAAACTTACTGAGTCAGATAACTAGAAAGTCTAGATCAAGGATGGCCTTAGACCTGATTTAGACAGACAATGACGTCAATCGGAGTCTCCTTCCACCTTTTATCTCTGCCTTCTTGGCTGCTGTGTTCTCAGTCTTCATAAGCCGTAGATCAGTCTATTGCCTTTCTGATTACTCTCTAGCTTAGGAAACAGTTATGTTCAAAGAATCATCCTTTCCCATTAGTCCAAGTAGTAAGTCTTCATTGATCAGATTTGGATCACATATGTATTTCCAAACAGTCTCCCTGGGAAGGGATATGGTACCTTGGCTGGTCCCAGTGAAGTATGCACTCCACAGCTGGGGACATGGGATCACCCTCTCCTGAATTATAGGAATGATGTGGGAGGAAGAGTATTCAAGGGAAATTTGGGATGATATTAACTGAAAAAAATCAATATTATATATCAAACTAGACATGATGGCACAGCCCCAGGAACATCAGAAGTCCAAGTCCATTCTTGTCTTATATAGTGAGTTTGAGGCTAGCCTGGGCTGTATGAGAGGATAGCATGGGCTGTATGAGAACATCTCAAACAAACAAGCTTAGTCTTTCCCCCACCCTCTTTCTCTTCCTTACACCCTCTCTCCTTCCATGTATATATATCTATATATATGACACATGTGTGTATGTACACATATATATGTAGACACATATCTATAGCATTTGGCTGGTGATTTAAACAGATTTCTTTTCTTGAGTAAATGAAAAGAGAGGATGTGGCTTTGTAAGAAGTATGGTTTTTCCGCCTGCCACCGCCGGTCTTGTCCCGCTGCTGCGCCAGCCCCAAACAATACACTGAGACTCTGTATTAGATATAATTCTGTTGGCCCTGTTACTTGTTTCTTATCGGCTAGCTCTATCTTAAGTATTAACCCATTTCTGCTGATCTATGTATTTCTCTTACCAGGGAGCCGGCCGGCATACTGCTTTTTCCAGACTCTCCATCTTGACCCCTCCTTACTACTTCCTATTTCCTCCTTGTCTCCTAGTCCCTCCTATCTTCCCTTCCTATTGGCCAGCAGTGCTTTATTCATTAACCAGTATGAGAAACATATGCAGAATGACATCTCGCATCATGGCTTAGTTGATAGAATACTTGCCTTATGCATGAGACCATGGGTTCAGTCCCCACCAGTCTCAAATGGAGAAGAACCACGAAGCTGAATTAAAATATGACCCTTCCTTTAAGCATATAGTTTGGCGGCTGGAAAGATGGCTCAGTGGTTAAGAGCCCCATTCTCTTGCAGAGGACCTGGGTTTAGGTCTTAGCAGCCAAAGCTGTCTCCCAGCGCCCACATGGTGTCTCACAGCCATCTGTAACTCCAATGCTAGGAGATCTAAATCCCCACTTCTGACCTCCAAGGGCACCAAGTAAGAATGTGGCACACTTAGGTGGAGGCAAAACACTCAAACCCACATAATAAAACAAAGTTTTCAGAAAGGGAAAGAAAGGAAAAAGGAAGCCAAGAAGTAATTTTTTTCTAGCAATGAGCCAGCTACTCAACTATGCCACCAGAGACTTGGGCTCTTTGTAATGTCCTCCTCCCATCATTAGGCTTTTATTCTCATGCTTTTTGTACCCCATGGTGAAACATAGCTGTCACCCCTCCAGAAATCATGTCTGCTTTCAAGGCAGAAAAGCAGGGCCAGAGTAAAAGCCATGCTGACCGTGTCTGTTATTAAGAAAAGATTTGTTCCCAAAGGTATATGTCACAAGGATCACAGCATGGTAACATGGTGACCTTCTGAAGCAAAGGAAGCCAAGGGTGCTTGGGCTCTGTGGCAGGAGGCTTTGGGGTAAAGAAGATTGAGAAAGGGCAAACAGCTGATGTCTCCTACTGATCCCTGCTTTGTTTATCCGTATAAACATCCATGTAAATGGACCAGGAAATTGCTCACATAGGGGTTTCTGTGTGGTTGCTGTAACAGCATCTGAATTGCTTTCATGCCAAGGGGAGCTGTGTAGTCAGGGTTCTCTTTCATTCCAGATTTTGGGGAATACCTCTGAATTCCAAAGAGTGGTGGAGGTTCTCCAGGACAACGTGGACTTTGATATCGACGTGAATGCCTCTGTGTTCGAAACCAACATCCGAGGTGAGGGCCACCTTCTAGGGCCTGTATGAGAGGAGATTGGAGTTGTCTCTGACAACCAGAATGGTAAATGAGGGCTTCAGGAGCCACCTTTTCAGGGTACTGGTCCAGACTAGTGACAGGCCATGCTGTCCCTTCCCAGAGTGAATAATGTTTATTTGGTGTTGGAACAAGAAAAGTGTAACTGCTTCTGTGGAGGTTATTGTTACCTGGTAGAACCTTGTGGATGATGGAAATGGTTTTTTGGTTTGGTTTATTTTCTTGTATTATTTTTTGCTTTTTGAGACTTAGCTTCACAATGTAACTCTGGCTGGCCAGAAACTGGCTGCATAGACCAGGCTGACTCTGCCTCCCTAGTGTTGGGTTTAAAGGCATACACCACCACACCCCGATAATTTGGGTGGGTTTGTTGTTGTTGTTGTTTTTGTTTTGTCTTGGTTTTTTTTTTTTTTTTTTTTTGAGACATGGTCTCACCCTGTTGCCAAGTCCGGATTACAATTCACTTCATAGTTCAAACTGGCCTTAAAGTAAAAGCCATTCTCTCACTGAGATCACAGACGTGAGCTACCACACCCAGTTCCCATTTTCCTCTTATTAATGTTGAAGTTGTTCATGGTATCGTCTAAATTAGTTTCTCAGCAAATAGAACAAATAACTTATCAAAATTTATTTTCTTCCTAAATGATAGACACAATTCAGAGAATATCCTGACACATGTGTTATAGTTCCATGTTTTTAGTTCTTTATAGTTTAAGTTTACACATGTATTTAACACCTCTCTCTCTTTCCCTCTCTCTCTGTGTGTGTGTGTGTGTGTGTGTGTGTGTGTGTGTGTGTGTGTGTGCGTGTGTGTGTGTGTGTGTGTGTGTGTGCGCGCGCGCAAGTGTGCATGCATGTGTATAGCCAGAGGTTAGATCCTGGTATTATTTATCAGGAGCTATTCTGTGTTCTGAGACAGGGTTTCTCACTGGGACCTGGGGCTTGCTGACTAGGCAAGGCTGGCAGGCCCCTCAGCTCCAGCGATCTTCCTGTCTGCTTCCTCGGCACTGGGATTACAAGTGTGTGATTACAAGTGTGTGCCATCATACTCGATTTATTACATGAGTGTTAAGGATGGCATTCAGGTCCTCATACTTACAGGGCAAGCTCTTTATAAACTTTGCCATCTCCCCAGCCCCCTTACCACCGTCCTGAAAATCTTAGCTTTAGTGACTCAGGCCTGATTTTGTGCAACCCATCTTTTCTCTTTAGAATTTTCCTTTGTGTGGATATGTTCTTGGCAAACTTTCTCAGGCTTTGTTATCAAAAGAATGCCTTTGTCTCACTTCCTTTGGTCTTTGGAAGATATTTTTTCTGCATGTATGGCTGTTATTAATGATTATTTTCTCTTACTTAGTCTATCAAAGAAAGTTTCCACTATTTCCTGCTTTCATTTTGTTAACAAATAATCGGTCAGTCTCATGGTCATTTCTTTGTAGATAAATCTGTTTTTGTTTTTTATTTTCATTATTCCTGTCCTTTTAAAATTATTTTTATTCTGGAAAATTTTAAGAGTCCATGACCATGAGAAGCTAGTACATTGAACTGAATGCAGCATCATCCATTATTACCCAGACAATAGATACTTTTAAAACATTTTATTTGGGGAGGAACTAAGTGAGAGAAAAGGATCTTATCTCTTTTTGATGTTCAACGTATACATTTTCAGTGTGTATATTAATGTATACCAATGTGGGTTTCTTTTTTATCTTGCTTGGGATTCTTGGATCTATTTTATTGATTTATTTTGGTTTCAGTAGATTCTTACCTTGTCCCCTAAATTGATCTTGTATCTAAGGAATATTTTGTATCTTTGTGTTATACTTTGGATAACTTTGGCTTTCTGTAAGTCTGCTATGTCTTTCATCAGATATAGTTTATATGCTACTAAATCATGTGATTTTCATTTAAATTACTGTGTTTTTATTTTTAGAAGTTCTGTTTGGTATTTTTGTAAACATGCCTGGTCAATCTTTTTTCACTCTTTTCCTTTCATTTCTTTAAGTATATTTCTCATAACTATTTTCCATTCTCTGAGTGAAAATGCCATCATCTGAAGTGGTGTGGTGCAGCTTTCTCTGTTGTTATTCACAAGCTTTGTTTCCACATGCTTCTTTGTGATTTAAAAGTCTTATTTGTATTATTTACTATAGGCTCACTTCACCAATTGGCTTCTTAGAGGCCTGGATGGGGTGGGGCTTTTTTTTTTTTCTAGATACATTTTTATTGATTTCTGCCATGTGAGTTGAGGTACAAAACCAACACCCCTCTTTAAGATGGGGGTTTTATCTCTACTACTGCAAAACCCCAAACTGTGCAGCCTCCTAAATGCCCACTTTTATGCTAACATTTGAGGTTTTCTAGACCATTCAGTTCATGTGAATTCAGACTGTAAAATTTGTGGGTAGTCACTACCTCTTTGGGGATTTTGTTATCTTGCTCTTAAACCTGAGAATTGAGAAAGACCAGTTGTACAATTTTTGAGCCAAATTTGAAGCAAGCTTTAATTAAATACTGGCCAGAGTGATGAACTCTGGCCAGGACCATTTCAGGGGTTCCAGAAAATGGTGACTTGAGTCACATTTTGCAGAGGCCACCACCATACTTCCCACCAAGTTCAATCAGGTGCAAGCATATATCCTGATGTACTTGGTGCCTGTGTGCCTCCCACCTGTATCCAATCAGGGGTAAGCGTACATCCTGACATATTCCCTACCTTTGTACCTCCCACTTACGTGTGACCAAGCGCATCAGGTGCAGTCAGTCAAACGAACTTGCTTAGGGGAGCAAAAACAAGTGGCATATTATCTCCCTTTAACAACAGCCTCCAGCGTTTCAGGAAGTAATGATGTCCTTGGGCAGGGGGCTTGCAGATCAGATCTCTTAGGCATGGATCTCTTAATTAAAACTTAAAACATAACTTTGGCTCCCACATAACCCCCTTACTTTTTCTTGGTTCCAATGTTTGAGGCCTGTAATTTTCCTAAAGCCCACTCATGGATGTATGCAAGGTCTTAATTCATTCTTATATAGGATATATAATTCTTTGATGGCCCACTTCATGCAGAGACCTTTTATCAGAGGACTTGTTTGGCCCAGTCCTGTCTTTTTCTTGTTCCTCTTAACCAGGGGAAAGGGAAAGCCAAAGCTTAGGATCCCAGGTTATTTTTTATCAGAGGGTACTTCCTGGTATCTGGTCAGCCTTATTTCCAGGCACAGAATCTCTGTCTCCTTATATGTTCTGAATATCGTGTGATGAATCAGAACAAAAAGTAAGACGAAGGTAATGACAGCTGTCTTCTCACCCCTGACGTGCAGCAGTGACTGAAGAGTGAGGCACTGCAGTGAGCTGAGCTTCAGAATGGGACAGATGTCCTGCCACCCGTCACATAGGTGACCCAGGGAAAGCCACTTGCTTCTTGGAACCTTAAAGTTTGTATCTGCAGAGAGGGATGCAGTGCCTGAATCTTGGTCTGTACTGGGGGCTTCAAAGAGTGGCCATTGTTTTTACGACCCACCAAGGGAAAAAATTGGGATTAAGGAGTGACCTTTGTTTGTTTTAGAACAGTGGTTCTCATCTCTTTCTTTTTTTGAAAAACATTTATTTATTATTTATACAGCATTCTGCCTGCATGTGTCCCCTTAGGCCAGATGAGGGCACTAGGTCTCATTACAGGTGGTTATGAGCCACTATGTGGATGTTGAGAATTGGAAGAGCAGCCCCTGCTCTTAACCTCTGAGCCATCCCTCCAGCCCTAGAACAGTGGTTCTCAGTCTGTATGTTGCAGCTCCTCTGGGGGGTCACATGTGAGAAATCCTGCATATCTGATATTCACAATATGATTCTTAACAGTAGCAAAATTACAGTTATAAAGTAACAGCGAAAGTAATTTTATGGTTGGGTCATCACATCATAAAGAACTATGTAAGGGTTGCAACATTAGGAAGGTTAAGAACCACTGTTTTAGAATATTTTATTTTTTAAAGTTGTATTTATTTATTTATTGTATGGGTGTGGGTGAATGCACAGTGACATAGCATGTGTGTAGTCAGAGAACAACTTGGGGAAATTTAATTGTCTCTTTCCACTATGTGGGTCCTGGGGATGGAACTCACATCGTCATACTTGGCAGCAGATACCTTAACTCACTGAACTATCTCAATGGCCCTTTTTAATTTATTCTTTGATAATTTCATAAATGTATATAATGTACCTGGGTCATATCCGATTGAAATCTCTCTTCATACTGGCCTCCCAGTGCTTCCTTTCTCAAACTTTGTATCCAGTAAATGCTGCCTGCACATAGGTGTGGTCGTCCACTGGAGCATGGACAACCTACCAGTGGCCAAGCCCCTAGCAGCTGCCCATTAATGGTTTGTCCGCTAGAGCTGGAGGCACATGAGCACCTGTCCCATTCATGCTGGAATGCTTGCTAGCCTGATCTTGTACAGGTAACCATAGCTGCTGAGTTCATGAGTGCAATGATCATGCCATATTCACAGCACTCCTCTCCATCCTCTGCCTCTTACATTCATCCCACTCCCTCTTCTGAGAGATTTCCTGACCTCGAGGAGGAAGTTTGGTATAGATATTCTGTTGCGGACTGGGCACTCAGTAGTCAGTTACTTTCAGCACTTTGACCGACTGTGAATCTCTGCACCGAGAATAAGTGGAACATTACCATACTGACTGCTTTCAGAGAGGCTCCTTTTTGTAGCACTAATCTATGGGTACACAAGCAAATATTTAAGAGGCAGTTTGATGTGTCTGCTCATCAACCCAACAGTAGTAGGTTCCCCACTAGGAGCCTTTGACCTTCCCAAACATGGGGAGTTTATATTACCAGACACAAATTCCCTCCTTTGGAGCAAACCTCAGATCTAATCAGAAAATGACTGGTTACTCCACAACAGTCATGCCACTATTACACCTGTGGACTTACCTTGGTGGACAGGTCAGAATTGTAGCATTCAAGGTCCTCTGCTGGGTAAGTCTATTTTCTGTGGCTTGTGTAGCACCTTTTAGCACTATGAAAGCCAATAGAATTGTTTGTTTTTCAAGGCAGGATCTCACTGTATAGTCCCGGATGCCCTCAAATTCTGCCTCTACTTCCCAGGCACTGGGATTAGAGGTGTGTGTCACTTTGCCTGGGTAGAGATGACTTTCACTAGCTCCTTCCTAGTGAGGCACTCTAGAGTGGCTAGTTCTAGTTTGCACAAGAGAAAAACTGGTAGGCCCCTGACTCTCGTGTTTTCTGCCATATTTAGTGGTAGGAGGACTCCTTTCTGCTCATCTGCTGTCAAAGAAGGCTGGTGTGGAAGTGGAAGCTGGATGGCCTTGTTCTGGACCGCTCCTCAGGATGGCTGAGGAAGCAGCCCGAAAACTCCTCCCAGGTAAGAGCCAGGTAGAGGTGGGGCAGAGGTGAGGGGTAGGGGGTGGGATGGGATGGAGGTCCTGGAAGATGACAATGACATCTCTTTTTCCTCCTCCTCCTTCTCTTCCTTTGAGATAGGGTCTCACTATGTAGCTCTTGCTGCCCCGTAACTTACTATGTAGTCAAGGCTCACCTTGAGCTTTTGGTAGTCCTGTCTCTGCCTTCCAAGTGCTGAGTTAACAGGTGTTTACCACACATCTGGCTCTAATCCTACTTTTCTTGCTGGAGATAAGAATAGCAGTGCTGAGATTTCCCCTATTTTTGTTTTTTAAAACCACCAATCTGTATTTCTGCCCTTATAGAAACCATCTACTATAGAAATCAGGAGAGTTCTCCACTATTGAAGTCAGGGGAGTCCTAAGCATTTTAAGGATTTGCTGGGGGTGTTGCCCAGGATGGCTAAACTGATGTTACTACTGTTTGCAGGTTTAGGCCAAAAGTGAGTCTCACAGGTTCCATGGTCCTTGCACTTATTTTGAGTGAGCCCTCTTGCCCCCTCCCAGGCCACATGCTACTAGGGACTAGCTGAGGTCTGAGCATTAGGGCTCCAGGTTCTAGGCTTTCCTCTGCCACCATGTCATTCCCCTCTCCATGGTTCTGTTTCTCTGTCAACTATAATTTGTACCTGCTAGATATATCTTTTGGAAGGCTGAGCTGAGGTTAGACAGGAGTTGCTTAGCAAACTTCAGTTGGCAGGAATTGCTTTTGGTAGTTAAGCCGTGTTCAGAACTATGAGCCAAGCCTCCATGCTTTTATCCAGTGGGGTCATCAACGCTGGGCTCGGCAGCATCAGCTGGACACTGTGTTCTCTCCTGGGTGTGGTAGATGTCTAGGGCTGTTCACACCCAAACACATGACTGCTGTTGCGTGCCTTTTACTGGCTCCTTGGTCATCTCACTTATTTGTCTCTCAGCCCCGGGGACAGCCAGGCAAAGAGGGTGAGCTGGGCTCAGGTCTCATAGCCCATGGCTCACAGCCACATGTCTCCTCACAAACATCATGTCCTGTATGATTCATCCGTGGAGAAAACTGCCTTATTGCGCCTTCTGGTTTTTTTCTTATTTAAAAATTATTTTCATTGAGTAATATACACATTCTAAAGTTAATATTGAGTAATTATAAAGCCATCACCAGTGTATCTCCTCTGTAGGTCAAGAGGATTTTCACACCCTTTCTTTAACTTCCTGCCTGGCCCTAAAATACTCTGGAGCCCTTCTTGCCTGTGATTCCTTCTCCTGGCCTGCTGTGTGTCAGAGAGCAGGTTTCATTCCTCCTGCAGACCAAGTGTCTGGACCTTATAGCGCTTAGAAGTCTTGACAGATTAGTTCACAATTCGGTGACGTGCAGACTGCTCTGCCGTGTCTTGCCTTGTGGCTGGAAAGGAAATCTTTATCTTAGGCTCATTGTTGGAGTTCTTCCCTGGACTCGGAAGGCATGGGGTAGGATGGGCAGAGCACTGGGCTGGATTTGAAAGGGTGGGGTCAGGACAGTCATTTCCAACTCCCTCTGTGTGACTGTCCTATGTGACCTTTGGCTGAGTCACTTGTTACAGGCATGACTTTTCCCTACCTGTATTGTATCAGTGGTCTGGTTTGTAACCTATTTTTAGATCTTATTTTAAAAATAATTTTGTCAGTCAGGCAGTGGTGGTGCACGTCTTTAATCCTAGCACTTGGGAAGCAGAAGCAGGCGGATCTCAGTGAGTTCGAGGCCAGCCTGGTTTACCAGTCGAGTTCCAGGACAGCCAGGACTGTTACACAGAGAAACCCTGTCTCAAAAAACCAAAATAATAATAATAACTACTATTATTATTATTTTGTCCCTGAACTCTTCATTTAAATCAGGGATCTTAAATTGACCCCTCTACCAAACTGCTTCATTCGGTGAGAGTCTATGAGTAACTTCCAGTGGGGCCTCACTACTGCCTAAAACATAAGCCTTGCCTACTTCACACTCTGTTGTAGTAAAATAAATAAGAAGTTGTGTTAGCTAACATGAGGTGTGGAGTGTGGCAGCTGGGAGCTCAGCTCTCTCCAGGTCACCCCATCACAGTGGGTCACACCCCCGCAGTGAGACATATGCCTTTCTCTGGCACCAGCACAGTTACCCAGGAAAAAGAAAGAAGTGCTGATTGGACCTGAAGTTTGGGGTCTATCGTCAACCCACCCATCTCACTCTCCTAAGTTTCTGATGGTTTAGCATTTCAGACCCCCACGGGCATGCCCTATGGAACTGTGAACCTGCTTCATGGCGTGAACCCAGGAGAGACCCCTGTTACCTGTACAGCTGGAATTGGGACCTTCATTGTGGAATTTGCCACCCTGAGCAGCCTCACCGGTGACCCTGTGTTTGAAGATGTGGCCAGAGTGGCTCTGATGCGCCTCTGGGAGAGCCGGTCAGACATTGGGCTGGTAAGTTAGCTGTTGCCTTTCTTATGTAAGCTAAGGCTTGTATGTTGCCTCCCCACTCCCCACCCTTCTGAGACCCAGAGGTCTAAGGAATGAGTTAGCGTCAGCCAAGGGAATCTTAACAGTGATTGTAGGAGTGGCCCAGGGTACCAAAAGTACATTGAGCCATTTTATATTTTGCCACAGAGATGTCTTAGGGTTTCTGTTGCAGTGATAAAACAACATGACCAGCCGGGTATTGGTGGCACACACCTTTAGCCCAGCACTCGGGACACAGTGGCCGGCAGATCTCTTTGAGTTTGAGGCCAGCCTGGTCTACAGAGCTAGTTCCAGGACAGGCTCCAAAGCAATACAGAGAAACCCTGTCTCAAAAAACAAACAAAAAACACCATGCCCAAAAGCAGTGGGGAGGAAAGTGTTTATTATATCTTGTAGTTGGTCATCCCTGGAAGTCAGAGCAGGAATTTGAGGCAGGAACCTGGAGGCAGAAACTGATGCCGGGGCCATGGGCCCTTGAGGAGTGCTGCTGACTGGCTTTCTCCCCATGGCTTGCTCAGCTGACTTTCTTAGAGCACCCAGTCCCACCAGCCCTAGGGTTATGTGGTCCACAGTGAGCTAGGCCCTTCTGTATCACTCTGCAGTCAAGATGTCCCCACAGTAGGGGCATCGTCTCAATTAAGATTCTCTCTTCTGGAATGACTCTAGCTATGTCCAGTTTATATAAAACTGGCTATCACAGGAGGGAAGAGAGCCAGATTGCTCATCCTTGGAACAGGCTACTTAGAGCCTTTTTTTTCTTCTAGGCAGGAGTCATACACTTCATACCTCTGACTCACTGGCCAGGGATTACCAGTTCACCTGGCCTCTAATGACTTATTGGCATTAGAAAACTGCGTTTTCTAAAACACCAGAACTGAGAGATGTTGTGTGGCTGTTCTATGAAAAACCAATTCCAGAACAGTTAAATTAGGGAATTCTTACATATGGTATCAGGTTTTTTTTTTTTTTTTTTTTTTTTTTTTTTTTTTTTGTTTTTGTTTTTTTAAGAGTCACAAAGAGCTTGAACATAATCAAAGTTATTAAATACAATGATAAAGGAATCTCTAGCTTTGCTTAATATTTCCCAAACATATTTGACCCCAGATCATCATTTTCCTTTCAGTTTCTATTAATAAATGGATATTTAACATATTCTGGACCAGCTAATTCTCAAAGCTAATTTCAAATCCCAAAAGGGATAAGCCAGTGACACTAACAGTCATTGATCCAGAGCAGTCAGGACAGTAACACTGGGTTCAGTTCAGCACTAGATTCAAGTCCTGGCCCTGCTTTAAGGTCATTCATCCTCCAGCTCTCAGATAACCTGGCAGTGATGTTGATGCACTACAAACTATGCTGCTGGAAGTCTAGGATGAAGACATATTTATTAAGGGATGGAATGGAAATAGCACACTCGCCAATACAGAATGAAGTACCATTGCTGTCTCTTTGCCTAATATGGTAGGATGCGGAAAACTCTGGACCAGGTCACTGAGCTGTGGTCAGATGCCTTCCATGACCAAGAGGAGCACGCGACCTTCCTCCCTGGCTTCCTCCAGGGGTCACCCTCAGAGAAAGCCACACCCATCGGGCTGACCCTCTCTATGCCATTGGTCATTAGACCGAATGGTCAAATTCCCACAATAGGCCTCTATGAGTTTGAGGCCAGCTTGGTGTACAGAGCAAGTTCCAGGATAGTCAGGACTGTTACACATAGAAACCATATCTCACAAAACCACAAAACAGAGCACATATGCTGAGACACTATAGCTCCTTGTGTTTGAAAGTGATTTATGTCAAGTTTAGTGTGAAGTAGCTTAGAGAGTGAAGCTTGTCTGGGGATTCAGAAAAATCCCTTCAGATGTCATTCTAGAGGCCCATGGTGATGTCTTTGGTCCAATGCAGGCAGCTTTTGCTCCAGCTTTGGTACTATGGTGGACTTGGTTGATGCCCAATGTGTACTCTTCTCTCTACCATTCCTGTGCACTTGCACTCTGGCCTGTCAACATTCACATGTGACACACATGCACACAGACAGACACATATGGAATACAAATAGTAATATTCAATTTAAAAATAATAACAATCTGTTAGCTGGTTGGTGTGTGTATGTGTGTGTGTGTGTGTTTGTATGTGTATGAGCTGATTTGTTTTTGGCTATTTGACACTGGGGATTGAACCCAGGGCTTGGCAAATGCTAAGCTGATATCCTCCTGCTATGCTTCACGCCCAGCTGTGTTGGATTTGTAGACCCTCAAGTCACAAACTCATGCCTTGAATTTGTGACAGGTTCCAGAAACAAGTTCTCATCTCTCCTCTACACTCACCTTTAGCACGAAGTGAATACTTTGGATCATTCTCTTTTCCTTTTCCTTTTTGTCTAGTGTGCTAAGTCAGTCTTTTCAAGTGTACACGAGCTGTCTCTCCACACTGGAGATGTGCAGGAAGGATGGCTGTGGCCCAGCCATGGCCATCTCCGTAGCCTGCATATCTTTTTTCCCCAGCTAATCAAAAGATTTTATTAAATATTGTCAAACCACACCTCACAAATATAAAAGGATAAGTATCCTATGATTGTCTGAGCATCTCTTTCTGTTTCTGGGACAAAATAGTCTGACAAACAGTGCAAGAGGGCACAAAATTCTAGGTTATGGTTTATCATTGTGTGGAAGTCAGTGCAGTAGGAACGTAGAAGCGGCTTTGAAATATTTTAAATATTTGAATATCACATCCCCAGACAAGGGTAGAGAGCAGTAAATTAATGGTGCATGTTTACTCTGCTCAGCTTGCATACTGCTCTCTCATACAGATCAGGGTCCTCTTCTTAGACAGAGGTCCCACCTACAGAAGGCGGGTCTTCTGTCTCACTTAATACCCCACAGACTTCCTCACAGGCCAGTGCAGTCTAGACAATCCTTCATTGACTCTCCCTTCCCAGGTGGTTGACCAGTATCTCAATCTACTCCTTGTCATAATCTTCCACCACTTTTCCCTAAAGTTCCATACTTTGCTCACAATCTAAAATGTAGTCTAACCAAATTTCCCAGTCTTTGAAGATTCCAACACTTCCAAAGTCTCTTAACTGTAAGCTACTATAGAATCAAAAGATACACACACACACACACACTCACACACATATATATATACACACATACATATATACATACATACATACACACACACACACACACACACACACACATATATATATATACATATATATATATATATCATATAGTGGCATACTGTCTAGGTACAAGGAATAATCAAACTAAACACCAGACTCAAGCAGCAAAGGCAAATCTGGCAGCTTTGTTTTCCTGGTCGGAGATTATAATGATAAACACCTGCTAGGATGAATCGTCACTTCTCCAGTTTTGCAATCTACTGGATGCCTGCTTGTCTTAAAGAGACACTGAGGTACCCACCTGGTGCTAGGTAGAGCATTCTTTGGCCTTGTGTTTCTCTTTTAGGTTGGCAATCACATCGATGTGCTCACTGGCAAATGGGTGGCCCAGGATGCAGGCATTGGGGCTGGTGTGGACTCCTACTTTGAGTACCTGGTGAAAGGAGCCATCCTTCTTCAGGATAAGAAGCTCATGGCTATGTTTCTAGGTAAAGGGGGCAGGGTAAGGGGGCTTTTCTATGGCTCTCCTGTTGATTGTGCTTTATTGTGTACGCATGTGACTGCCAAGTGCTTATAGAATCCTTACCTTTCTCATTCAGCACTGGAGGCTCCTGGAGTCTACTGTGCCTCTTCAAACTTTCTTTTTCCCGTTTTATGGTTTTGTTTGTTTTGGGTTTTGTTCTTTTTGTTATTTATTTTTGGTTTTGGATCAAGGTCTCATGTAGCCTATGGCTTGTCTGAAATTCTCTGTAGCCTAGGAGAACTTTAAACCCTTTATCTGTTGTGTGGCATTGTTCCTGGAGAGACACGAATAAACATCTTCTCACCCCAGATAGGGAACTAAAAGTACAGACACCACCAAGATCCAGTTCTGTGAGCCAGAGGGCTTTACTGGGGTTACTTACAAAAATGAGTGAGAGGTGCGTACAGGAGCAGAAATGACTCCAAAACAGCTGCATCACCGAATGAATCAGCGTGGGTGACATGGAAACCTGGAGCATACCACATAACTTGCAAGCAGCTCAGCAGGTTGGAGATTCTTCTCCAGGCAGCTTGCGTGGTCTGGGCCTCTCCAGGTCGCTTGGCTGACTTCTGCTCCTATTGGGCGGCCTCTGCTCCTTCCAGGTGGCTTGGTGCCTCAGCTTCTTCCAGGCAACTCAGCTTGTCAGAGATAATCTCCAAGCCGCCCTTGCAGCTTATATATTCTTGGTGACGGAGGGCTGAAGCCTGGGTTGTTCAGTCCCTGAGCTTTCTGAGTTTCTCCATTGTTTCACTCCCCCTAAGAGCATCCTGTTGCCTCCCCTGTTTTCTAACATTCTGTGTCTTAAAGAGTTTCCCTTAAAAATGGAAGGTTTTAATCTTAAAGAAACTGCTACGCAACATCCCCTAGGAGCCACCTGAGACACTGCTTTCTCTAATTGTGGTCTGGATCCTTTACCTCTTGGCCACTTCACATGGTGTTTGCTTCTCCTGGAGTCTTTATTTCCTGTCTTCATGTGTCCATCTTCCGCCCTGCCTTAAGAGCCTAGTTACATGTCCTGCCCAGGAAGCAGTGTGCTCTTCCTCAGCGCACTCTGAGTCTTCAGCATGTGCTCTGTACCTGACTCATTTTCTGGTTTCTCCCAGTCCTTAATAGGCAGTAGGTCACATTTATCTGGTTAGTAAACACTGGTCAATAGTATAATTTCCATGCAGGTTTGTCGACCTCACAGTAAGAGTTATTATGGCCACTGTTGAGTTATCCGGCAGGTGTTTATTGGATAACATTGACATACAAACCACTGGGCCCAGATCTGAGCATGTGTTGTCTCATTCTTGTTACAGTTTTTGACATAGCTTATGAATTTGTGTCTGTATTTGGTTCTTTTTTCATCCCGATAATATTTGTTACGTATATGTATTCTACACTGTGCTGGTGGTGGGGACTGCAGTGAATGCAAAGCTCTTGGATGCACATCCTAGGGGAGAAATGTCAGCTTAACTTTCACTGGCTTGTCCGCTCCATGTGGGGAAGGCTTTGTCTTGTTGATAACTGAATACCTAGTTAGGTACTCACTTGATGAATAAGTAAATGACTGAATAATCCCACAAGGTATATAACATTACTTCCCTAACTTAATATATAATAAACCTGAAGCTGAAGAGGGCAAAGTTTGCCCAGGTCATAGCTAGCACATGGAAAAGAATTTGAGCATGGAGTTTTGAACCCATGTTTCTTTCTAGCATGCTTACCTTGGCGTATCCTAGTCTGCTTCAAATATTGCCATCGTGTCAAGGCTTGTCTGTCTCTTCAATCACCTGTGTCCATTTTCTGATCTCCCATGATGCAGAATACAACAAAGCCATTCGGAATTATACCCACTTCGATGACTGGTACCTCTGGGTACAGATGTACAAGGGCACCGTGTCCATGCCAGTCTTCCAGTCCTTGGAGGCATACTGGCCTGGTCTTCAGGTAGGACTTGTCAAAGAGAGTGGTCATTTTCTGCAGTGTGGTGATGTAAGCAAGCTTATTCTAATGTATCAGTTGTTTGAGCACTCTGTTGTTTGAGTGTTCTGGGGTAGTGTGTGAGTGAAAGAACTAGAGTGAGTTAGACAGATGCGGGAATCTACCTAACCAGGTTTTCCAAGGGAGCATTAAGGAGCTGAGCTCCCAGTTGCCTGTGGGTGTAGTGCCACCTGTAGCCATGTGCAGGGTTGCTCCACGTCAGGTAGGAACAGCCACTGTCAAGAGCTGTTTTTCTACTGGGCATTTCTTTCAAGTTCCCTCCTTGACTCAGTACCTGCCCACTGTCCAGATATTTTCCCCTGATCCGCTCTGATAGAGTTATAATTAAAAGAGGCCTTGGAGGCCATCTTACCTCCCCTACCTGTACCACAATATTTCATGTACCAAATTAGTTTGTAATCTAAATGATGCGATGCCTTCTGTTTTTGTTTTTGACAGGACCCCATGTATCCCAGGCTGGCCATGAATTCATTATGTAATGGGGGATGACCTTGAACTTCTGATTCTCTCTGCCTCTGCCTCCCAAGTGTTGAGAGAAAGACACTCAAGAGGCTGTGAGAACAGACAGCCTACCTTTGTGTTATAAAAGCCTGCTTTCAGGAAACAGTGTCGTATAGTTAGACTTTCTTTTGGCCTGCCAGCTCCCAAATAATGGCATGGAGACTAACTATTAATTATGAATGCTTAGCCTTAGCTTAGGCTTGTCTGGGTAGCTCTCATAACGTAAATTAATCCATTTCTATTAATGTATGCCCTGTTATGTGGCTTGTTATCTATCCTCCATAATGTATGTCTGACTTCCTCAGTGTCTTGCTGGCATCTCCTACATGCCTAGATTCATCCTCTCTCTGCCCAGAAGTCTCGCCTAACTTCTCCTGTCCAGACATTGGCCATTCAGCTTTTTATTAAACCAATAACAGTGACACACCTTTACACAGTATGATAAAATATTCCAGAATACTGTTGAGGAAGTTGAGTTTTGGTACTTTGTTTCTGTTGTTTTGTTTTGTTGTTTGAGAGAGCCTCACTATATAGTCCATCTGGCCTGGAACTTACTAAACTTAACCCACTTGGTAAGAGCTCCAGGCCAGTGAGGGACCTGTCACAAAAAACAAGGGGACATCTTCTAAGGATCAACACTTGAGGCTGTCTATTGGCTTCCACATACATAAACACACACAGGCACAGGAACACACACACACACACACACACACACACGTACACATGTACATATAAAGAGTCAGGGAAACACAAAGAAAGATTGCTGTTGCACTACAGTAAACCAGGAGAAGTAATAATTAATTTTTTAAGTTCTTAAGTAGAATTTTAAAATAAAGGTAAGTGACCTGGCCATAGTGGCCCATACCTTTAATTCCAGAACTTGGGAGGCAGAAGTAAATGGATCTCTATGAGTTTGAGATCAGCATAGTTTGAGATAGCAAGTTCCAGGACAGAGTCATGTGTTAAGTCCCTGTCTTAAAAAAGAAAAGAAAAGAAAGAAAGCAAAGGATGATTTAAATAGACTTACTAGTAACACATATCCTCTGACCCACAAATCCTGTTTTTGGAGATTTGTCTTACAGAGACATTTTCATATGCTTGAAGTGATATATGGGCAGTATTCATTACAGCATTAATTATATTAGCAAATGGCAAAGGACTGGAGCCAAGCCAAATGTCTAGTTATAGAACAGGTTGAATTTCGGTCTAGGTGACCGACTCTTGTGCAGCTGCATGAACAGGAGGGTACCCTGTGTGTATATGGAAGAAAATCAAGAGGGATTATTGAATGAATAAGGAAAGTGCAGAGCAGCGTGTTCAAGACCTGTATAAGAAACAACATACTCATTTTCTTAGGTCTGCATAAAGAAACTTGGAAAGGTTCTAAAGGCAATTAGTGGACATGGCTGCCTGTTGGAGATGTGGGAGCCTCATGAGTCTTATCACAGTCAGCCTTTCCCCATGCTTAGAAATTTGGATCAGCTCACCAGAATAGCAGACACTGGTCATGAAGGTCCAGAGACTTAATCTCAGATCCTCAACAAGGTATGAGTAGATGTTGAGTTTTATGTCTTACAGATAAGACCCTGAGACATTCACTTTGTGGATCAGTGATCGACCTCTGGACTGGTCAATAGCACTTTTGGCTTCCAAGGCTTGCTTGTCTTTCCCTTGAGATTGATTGTGATGTTTTACTTGTGGACTCGGTGCCTGAGTCTGCTGCCCTAGTGACCACTTTTTTTTTTTTTTTCCACAGAGCCTTATTGGGGATATTGACAATGCCATGAGGACCTTCCTTAACTATTACACTGTATGGAAGCAATTTGGGGGGCTGCCAGAATTCTACAACATTCCTCAGGGATACACAGTGGAGAAGCGAGAAGGCTATCCACTTCGACCAGGTAAGTAGTTTGTTTGGTTTGCGGCTCTGGCTCTTCACACCCTAGTCTAACCCTCACAAGTGCTCCCCAGGCTGCTTTTCTCTCTTCTCTAACTGCTCTTGGTGGTTTTCCTACTAGGTAAGGGAACTGAGTTCTGGCAGGTTGAAGTGGCTTAGCCAAGGCAGGAGCTAGGACCGGAATCAGGTTTCCTGTCTAAAGCCCATGCTCTTTGAAATTTGGAGAAGTGAGCAAAAAAGAGAGAGTCTGGCTAGGCTGAGTCCTGGGTACTTCTGCCACCAGGATATCACAAACTGTAGGCCACTCCTATGAGTGGTTTGTGTACAGAACACTTCTACAGTATGGAATGGTAGAACCTTGGATCTTAGGCGATCAAGTTTCATCTCCTCGTCCTTGGCAGCTCAGAATCAAGGTGAGGACCACAAACTGGACACTGTGTTAAGTTCTTTGTCAGCTCTGATTTCCTCTGCTTCACTGAAGGGTGAGAAGGGCAAGGGAGACAGGCTGATTTAGTTGGCAGGTAAGCTCACAGACTAGTGTAGGTCAGGTTACATTTTGGTTGTCTCTGCATGGTAGATGCCCATCCCCACTTGCCACCCTTGGCCTCCCTGTTCTGTGTTCTCTGCCCCATCCCCTGCCGAGCGTAGGACCTTGGGAGGGGAGAGAAGAGTACAATGACAGTAGCAGAGGGGTCAGTGTCACATGCAGGGACTGCAAGGGCTGCTGTTCTTGATGTTCTCAGACATTTGTTCTCAGGGCTTTTTTTTTTTTTTTTTTTTTTTTTTTTTTTTTAAAGAAAACTCCTGGGAAGTATCAGTCATATTTATTGTTACCAGGAGATAAAATAAAACTCAGTTTGCGACTACATGTCAAACATTTAGATGCAGTTTCAGCACTGGGGCTTCAGAGAGAGGTCCTTCGTACTGAAATCCTCCTCCAGTTATTGGATCCAGTGGTTTTCTAGCCCTGGCCTAGTCACTACCAGAGACGGCTCTCTGCTTGTGGAGGCTACCTGCTCTATTTGCAGGGCTGGCTGGCAGGAAGGTTCAAGAGGGAAATACACATCACTGCCAGGAATTCTAGGAGTTCCATAGTTCAGTCACCCTTCCTGGCCCCAAACAATAGGTAGGAGAGATAAAATGCTATTCTGTATCTAGGCTGGCTAGTGCTTGGTACCCTGGTGTGAGTCTTCGATGACAGTTATGGAAAGTGGCCTAAAGTCCTCTATAGGGGCTTTTGCCTCCCTGGACTGTCCTTCAGAGTTGATGGGGGGCCGGGGAGCAGGCGGACATGACAACACAGCATAGAGCAAAGTACTGGCTCACGCACTAGGCCCATGTGTGAGAAAGAGAAAAAGTTGGCTTTGACCCAGCCAGCTGCTGGCAGCAGGGGGAGGCCTCCCAGGAGAACACTGTCTTTTCTGTGTGTGTCGCCTGCCCTGGAATGCACCCTAGGATGGGAACAGTTGGATTTAGCATTTGTTTAGAGGCCTGTGGCAGGAGGGGAGGGAGGAGAGGGAGATCTGAGCAGACAGGCAGACTTGTTCTTCAAAATAGAGTAGATGAGGCTGGACACAGCTCAGTGGTGGGGATGCATCTAATGTGAGCACGGCCCTGGCTCTGCTCCCAGCACTACAGACAGAAACGAGTGATTGGGTGAATAAGTGGGATCTACAGCTAGAGTTTCCATCAGAAGGGAGAAAGCCGGGAAAGGAAAAAGAAGATCCGGGAGATGTTGGAGAGGGAAGAGAGAAATCCATTGATTCGAGAACCAGTTAGTGCTGAAGTAGAAAACGTATGAAGCCAGGTATAGTGGCGCACGCCTTTAATCCCAGCACTCAGGAGGCAGACACAATCAGATCTCTGTGAGTTGGAGGCCAACCTGATCTACAGTGAGAGTTCCAGGACAGGTTCCAAAGTTACAGAAAAGCCATGTCTCAAAAAACCAAAAAAAGAAAACGCAATGAGTTCTCACTTCTGCCCACTGAAGCTGTCAACAGCAGAAAATCATTTTTCCCATGACAATTCTTCACGTATTTGAAAGCAATACATATTTTCTTTTTTAAATGGTAAATAGTCTCACCTGGGCCCCCTTCTGTTGGCCAATATCTAGCTTAGGAAAGGTCCTCTGACCGAACATCATAGTCCAGCTGTGGTATAGAATAGGACCCTTCAGAGTTTCTGGAGCCCCTTCCCATAGTCTCATGTAGCTCAGGCTAGCCTTGAACTCACTGTACTGTTGAGGGTGACTTAGAACTCCTGATCCTCTTGCCTTCATTTCCCAAGGGCTGGGATTTTAGGTGTGTGCTACCACGCCCAGCTGCTTTTTTTTTTAGTCAATCTTTTTTTCTTTTTCTGTGGTGCTAGGCATCATGGCCAGGGCCTCCCATGTGTTGGGCAAGTACACCTTCATGCCACTGTGTTCTGCTTTTATCACATGTCAGGTGGGAATAGTTGCCAGTCAGCTAGCCACATGCGCTGCTGAGTCAGGGAGGGAACAGACATTGCAGAACAGGTCACAACCTCCTCTACCTTCTCTGTCCCAGAGCCAGGCTGCCTCTCTCTATCTGGGGAATGGGAGTCTGCTGGGTTCAACGGAGCTTCAGAATTTGTGCATCTTGGCTCTGAAAACCCACCCTGGACACCTTCAGTCTTTCCACAATGTCAGCATTTATTTAATAATAAATTCATAAGCTACAGTGGTTTCAATGGTTGCAGTTTTCCAAGTAGTCCCAAAAGCTATGCCATGATTCTCTCCAGTGGGGCTCCGTAGACCAGGTATGGAGGGGAGGGGTCCTTTGCTGTCTTCCCTGCATGGGCCCCATGCCATGACTGCTCAGCCACTGAGGTTTGCTTGGCTTTACAGAGCTCATCGAGAGCGCAATGTACCTCTACCGTGCCACAGGGGATCCCACTCTCTTAGAACTTGGGAGAGATGCCGTGGAGTCCATTGAGAAAATCAGCAAGGTGGAGTGTGGATTTGCCACGGTAAGGGTTTAGGAGCTTCTTGCTACTCAAAGGCCGTGGTGGTGGTTTGGCCGTGCTGGAACATTAGCGCCGGAAGGAAGTGGTTGTAAGCCATGAACAGAGAAGCTTGCTGAAGGCCATGTGTCTAGTGGAAGTGTGAAAGGTCAGCAAGGCAAACAGACAGGTGAGGGAAGAGTGAGTCAGACAGTGCAGGCCATTCTGGGGAAAGATGCACAGAGGGGGCTCTGTAAGAATTAGAGCCCAGTGTCTTCTCTCAAGCTGGTGAATTTATAGGACACAAGGGAAGGAGGTTGAAAAGTTTCTTTTTGGCCTGTGGTTTGTCATTGCTAGGGGTAAGCAATGAGTAGACAGTTGAAGAATGTTAGGTGACTGATAAACATCCTTCCCGGTGGCTACTACGTGGGGCCTCTGGGGCAGGGTGGCTCAGCTTATGAAACAATAGGTTAATCTACCTTTAGAAACCGAATTATTGTAGTTACTGGAATTGTCATAGTTAACCAAAACCGAGTGTTACAAATGGCACGGGCCTAGCTACCATGGTGGATTTGACCCTAAGCCCTTGGCTTACCTCCACACCGGCAGTCCTCATCTGTCAGAATATGTGTTTTACAAAGTAGGGTTTGCAGAAAGTTTTGTCTGAGGACTTTTTAAATAAATTTGAAGAGACAAAATCTATAGTCCCGTAGCCCAGTATTCAAACATGGCCTTCTTAATAAACAGTTCTGCTGTTCCCACAGGTATTTACTGTGTGATGTCATGTGCCAGGCACTGTTCTAGGCCATGGGTTAGAGACAGGTAGGCGCACACCCTTGCTCTCATGAGTTTACATTTTAGTTGGAAAAATAATGAAAATGTGTGTGGGAGACAGAAAGAAAGCTGTTGTGGCTGGAATAGAGGAGAGTCAGCAAGAAGGAAGGTTAGAGAGGAGGTTCTGGAACAGGTAGAGGTAGATGATGCAGGGCCTACAGGAGGGAGTGGGATCCATAGCAGAGAGCAGTGTCATGACCCTATTTGTACTTTAGAAATAACACACTAGCTGCTCCATGAGAGAGGTGACATTCTTATAGGATCCAAAGCGAGGTACAGGCAGCCACTGTATACACATAAAACAGATGTCTAAGAAAATTAGCTGGGTGTTTCCTGACAGGCTATATAGAGTTTGTGTTGGAATTCAAAACAAAACAATAGAACTTTTGCAAAAATGTTTAATGTGTTGATATTTTATAACTATAGATAGATAGGTCCTTTTTTCCTTCCATGGTGCCAAATTTGAGCCTAGGGCCTGATGTGTGCTGGGCAGGGGCTCTAAGGCTGAGCTCTGCTTGCCGCTAGACTCATTTTTTGATAGAGAAGACCTGTAGTGAATGGGGTCGTAAGGCAGTGGTTTGTTTAGGCTTCCAGTGTGTTCAGTTCTCTTAAAAACCAAAGTGATGAGTCCACTGGGAAAGATAAGTTCATTTCCATGAAAAGGGGGCCTCTGGGAAGTCTCCCAAGATGCTTGATGGGAACAGCCCTTCAAGCCTTGTCAAACTGGGAAGAAAATCCGCCTTGGTCCTTGATTGAGTTCATACTTGAATCACAATATTGTGTAAGCTAAATGTCCCCTGAGAAATGTACTGGTAAATCCAAGAAGCTGGAAGTAAGCATTTGTAGTAAATTATCCTACTCATCTCTGCTTGTGACCTTTTGAAATTTTCTGTAGCTAACCCCTACTTAGTTATTTACAATAGTAGAACCCTCATGCTCATAAGGAAGGGTTAGGTCAGGAATATGTGTCACTGTTTGTCATTAGCACTGTGTTGGAAACAGAAGGACACATTGATATCTTTCCACAGTGTTATTGGCCCCAGCTGCCAAGTATCCCAATTTTTCTTGATAGCTGTCCATTGGCAAACATATGTTCTTTTATTCCAATCTTTAGTAATAATATTAATTCTTGGGTTACACACTATACATCATGCAGGGGTTACGTGTATCTGTATCGACCATCTGCGTGTTGTATAAATGTGAATAGGTGATAGAATAGCTACAAGGGGTTAAAGAGACCACAGCAGAGTTCAGAGTTCAAAAAGACCTTATTAGAAGCAGAGACAGAGGGGCAGAGGGACAGAGGGGCAGAGGCAGAGGCTTCTTTTTTGTTCCATCAGCCTCCTAGCTGGCTCCCTTACTTCCTTAGATCTGTGTTTAAAAATATTACTAAGACTCAGAGAATGTGTGCTTTGTGGCTGGAGCTGCAAGAAAAGAATCCAAGCAGGGAGTAATGAGGGAGAGAGGGAGCAGGGCTAGGTCCTGAAGGGCCCAGCAGACTCAGGCTTGAATGAGATGTCCCAGAGAGTTGTGAGAAGTGACAGGGAAGACCCACAGCCTAAGTGATCCTAGAGGAAGGACAGTTAGCCATTATTCAGGTGAGAGGTGATGGTGGCTTGGAAAGAGTGAAGCTCCGAGAAGTGATTCACCCAAAGGCCCTCAGCTATTCGGTTTATAAACTGGGCTGCCTGACCCTTACTCCCAAATCGTGGTACGTCCTGACTCGCTTCTTCCTCTCATGTGGCAGATCAAGGACCTCCGGGACCACAGGCTGGACAACCGCATGGAGTCCTTCTTCCTGGCGGAGACTGTGAAATACCTCTATCTTCTGTTTCACCCAAACAACTTCATCCACAACAACGGCTCCACCTTTGACTCCGTGATGACCCCCCATGGGGAGTGCATCCTGGGAGCTGGGGGCTACATCTTCAACACAGAAGCTCACCCCATTGACCCTGCTGCCTTGCACTGTTGCCGGAGGCTGAAGGAAGAGCAGTGGGAGGTGGAGGACTTGGTGAGGGAGTTCTACTCCCTCAAACACAGCAGGTCAAGAGCTCAGAGAAAGACAATGAGCTCCGGACCCTGGGAGCCCCCAGCAGGGCCAGGCACACCCTCCCCTCCTGAAAGACATGACCAGCCAAGGGAGAAACAGCCTGCCAAGCAGAGAACCCCACTTCTCAGCTGCCCTAGCCAACCCTTCACCTCTAAACTGGCATTGCTAGGCCAGGTTTTCCTAGATTCCTCATAACCACTGGATAATTTTTTTAATTTTTATTTTTTTGAGACTAAGCGATAAAATAATAAATCTGCTTTTGGCTATCAGGTTTTACATACTGGACTCTTGATGAGATTTCATTCAAAAAAAAAAAAAAAAAGGATTTGTACTAACAATCATGAGTCTAGTTTTTTTTTTTTTTTTTTTTTTTTTTTTTTTGTCAGCCAATTGGATAAATGGCTAAACACCAAGGTGGCTCCATAGCTCCCAGGGCTAAAAGCTGGAACTCTCTTCCTTTTCTGGCATCTTTGAGGAAGGTGATGTTGCCAGTGTTTCTTTGTTGGTTTTTCTAACATGTGCCTTCAACTTTTAGCTGTCTTCTCTATCCACGTGTCCTTCTGGCCAGTAGAGGTCTATTAAACACCTCTGGGTGCCAGCCATAGCCCCAGAGAGTAGCAGCAAATGAATAAAACAGGTTTTATTCCTGTTGGAATTGGATTCTGGTAGAGAGAAAAATACACTCATGAGTGTATGAAGTGTCAGTGGCGAAAGTTTCGTGAAGAACAGAGCTCTGGAGATGGTTCAGTTGCACAAGTGTGAGTTCAAATCCCCAGCACCCACACTACAGGACCAGTAGTGTCTATCATAGCAGTGCTGTGGTCAGGGTGTGAGGGAAGGGGGCATCCCTGAGCTCAGTAGTCAACCAGTCTTGCTGAATTGGCAAGATCTGGGTTCAGTGAGAGATCCTGTCTCAAGTAAAGTGGAGACAATTGAGGACACCTGATGTTAACCCTGGAGCTAACACACATGCCAAATAAAAAAAGAGAAGAAAAGGAAGGAAGGAAGGGAGGGAGGAAGAGAAGAGGGTGTTAGTAATGGGGAGAACTAAGCAGCCTTTGGGCAAGGTGGTCTGGGAGGGTCTCCTGGTAGAGGGGGATTTTTACATCAGAAAAAACAAACAGAATGGCAGTCCCTTATGTGCTTTTCACTCAGCTTCCACAAATTTACCTTCAAAGATGGTAGATGTGGGGCTGGAGAGATGGCTCAGTGGGTAAGAACATTTTGCTGCAGACGCATTTGGGCCTAGGTTCTGATCCCAGCACTTATAAGACCTGGGTGTGGCCACACACACCCTCCACTGCAGCAACAGAGAGTGGCGACCAGAGGTTTCCTGGGGCTTGCTGACAGCCTTTTTTCTCAATTTGGTAACAAAGAAAACTGTAATGGTAACTATCTCATCTTCAACTCCATCAGAGAGCCAATAGCTAACTTTTGACACAAAGAAAGCAAACTCCATATGGCAGTTCTTCAAGGTCCATCATCCTTTTATAAAGTAGATTGGTGCTGCCAGGAACAGATATGTCTCACTGTCATGAAAAGCCTCATGTTATTAAAACATCTTAAATGCCATATTCTGTAGGTCTCCGAAGTGTTGAAGATCACCTCTCTATCTAAAATATATCTCTGTGTGACCTTGAAAACATACCTAACATGACTATAAGATTGGTTGTTACAGATGACTATTAACCTGCATTTCTTTATTTTCTTAAATAATGTTTAAGGACTAAAATGTTACATTACATTTTTAAATGAGTTACATAGGTACAATACCTTAAACAAGAATAGAAACATATATACAGTGTAACAAAAAAACCTCAAATTTGTATCAATATACAAAATTCCATACCAATGTAAAATATTTAAGACTAGTAGTTATTCAAAGTAGACTCAACAATCCACCCTCTTATTCCATCATTTCTACACTTCTTCCTTTTAGAAAGAGATTCTTGAATCCAGTCTCCTTTGTTTAGCTTTCTCCCTGACTATGACCAGTAACAATTTGTAACCAATCCCCCTAAATGATGACAAACATCCATATCCACCAAGTGGCCAAAAACTACCCACCTCTTGGGAATGTGGGTGTCAAATTCTCTAGACTCCTTCCTGTTGTCTGGGGGAGATGGCAACTTTAGGGGACCCTGAGAAAATAGAGTCCTACAGAATATTTAACTTCTCCCTCAACACAACACATTGTCTGACTTCCATTTTAAAGCCAAGGCCACCCTAAAGTATATAGGGTGGTTTAATTCATCAGTCCCTTCCACAATCCACTATTTCTCAGTAGCTGTCACTCTCTGTACATAAGCATTCAAAAATTCAGTCAAAGCAATTAGGATCCAGATGCCCTGTGTATTTCCCATCTTTACATGTTTTTTAAAAAATATTATCTCTCTTTCTTTGAAGACTTTATTTTATTATTTATAATTTTTCCCCCCCTGGGGCAGGAAAGATGGCTCAAAAGTTAAGATCACTGGCTGCTCTTCCAGAGGTCTTGAGTTCAATTCCCAACAACCACATGGTAGCTCACAACTTTCTGTAAGGAGATCTGGTGCCCTCTTCTGGCCTGTAGGCCTACATGCAGGCAGAACACTATACATAGTAAGTCTTTTTAAAAATCCCTTTTTTTTTTCTATGACTGTCTATACCTATTTTCTTTTCTTTCTTTAGCATCTATGCACATTTTAAAACATACTGTATCTAGTTAGATGTTTTCTTGGTCTGGGATTTACTAGGTGTCTTCAGCCTCTCACCTACAGTGTTCTCTGCCTTGAGCTAAATCTTAAACTGCCAAGCAGCGGCTAGACCCTCCTCTGCAAGCATATGGCTTGGCATCTGGCTCTGCCTTCTTCAGCTTGGTGAGCGTAGAGTCTTGTGCCTAGAGGTTGGCCTGGAGCCAGTCTGTCTGCCCCAGCTTCAGAAGCTGATTTTACCTAGTCTCCTGCCACCAAGTAGTATGCTGCCTGCTGCTCATAAACCCCATTTAAGTACTTTGCAGCAGGGCCTCTTAAAGGAGCCTCTGTATGTTGAGGCTACTCCAGAGGTCTCTTTCTTATGCCCTATTTAGAAATATGTGCACTCATGTTGGACACCATTTGTAATGAGTCTTTCTCTGTACTATCAGCTCCCAAATAACGACAAGGAGTGTAGTTGGTTGTTGTACTCTTTTGCTCTTTTGGGGACCCACCATCCAGCTCCCAAACAAATCACACAGAGTCATTATTACTTATAAATGCCCAGCCTTAGCTTGGCTTGTTTCTTGCCAGCTTTTCTTAAATTATCCTGTCTTCTTTTGCCTCTGGGTTTTTGGTGTTTTGTTTTTTCCTTTCTCTATTTCTGTTTATCTTTTCTTTCCTTCTTATTCTATGTCTGGCTGTGTAGCTGGGTGGCTGACCCCTTCTTTTCTGGCTCCTTGATCTTTCTTCTCTTTTTTTTCTCCTGTTTATTCTCTCTGCCTGTCAGCCCCCCCCCCATCCTTTCTCCTGCTTTGCTATTGGCCATTCGACTCTTTATTAGACCAATCAGGTGCCTGGCCCATAAAGTAAATGTTTGAAACAACAAATCACTGGGCCAGTGGATGGATAGTCCATTAAAGGCTCTTGTCACCAAATAATCCCCAGAACCCATAGGTGAAAGGAGAGAAAAAGATACCCCCACCAGTTTGTTCTCTGATTTCTGTCTCTCTATCCACATTTAAAAATCCTCAAATCATTAAGTACATTAGAAAGAAAACATGGAAATAGTGTTCAAAATGACACCACAAGATGATGCATGATTACATGGACATTTCTTACTATGGCCTGACTATAATAACATGATTTTCATTGACTATGAGTTCCCCATGATTAAAAAATTGCCCTAGAAAAATCAGTATGCCTAATTGAGATGATCTTGGTAGTTAATTCTAGGAATAAGAGCACCATATGTGGTTGTACTTCTGGGATTACTGCGAAAAATTAGTCAAGCTGAGAGTTTAATTTTTTAATTTTTTTTTCCATGTTGACCCAAGTCAAGGTCAACAGTCCCCTTGTGAGAATGATGCTGTTCCCTCTGGTGGTGAGAGGCAGCTTGTCTCCATGGGAGACGGCAGCAGAAAAGAGATGAACTCAGCATCACACAGATCCCTGGAAACCTTTCTCTTTAATTCCTAGTCACACAGACAGACTCCTTAAAAATCAAATTCAAGGTGGAGGTTTTAAAAATCATTTATCTTTATTTATTTTAACATGTATCTATGTGTCCATGGGGTATGTTCATGTGCGTGTAGATGCCTGTGGAGTCCAGATGAGGGCATCAAGTCTCCTGGAACTGGAATGAGCCTCCCAGTGTAGGGGCTGGGAATGGAACTCAGATCCTCTGTGAGAATAGTACACACTTTTAAATAGCCAAGCTGTTATTCTCCAACCCCATTTGCTCCTTTTTTTTTTTTTTTGTTGTTGTTGTTATGTGTGGTTTTTGTATTGTGCATATTTCACTGAGGTTGTTCAATGGTTCTGTTTGTGTGTGGAAATCTTTAGTTTCTCACAGATGGAATGATGTCATCAGGAAATAGAGGTGATTTTACTTCTTCCTTTCCGACATGGCTGCTTTTTTTTTTTTTTTTTCTTCTTGACTAATTGCTTTGGATATGTTTTCTAGATGTATACTAGTTAGAATGTTATTCAGTGTAATGCTAAAGGAGAATTATTGAGTCAAAAGAAGTATACTTCTAACTCACTTCATATTGATAAAAAAATTGCTTTCTGAAAAGGTACAGCAGACCTCTTTCTTTCCTCTCTCTCTCTCTCTTTACTTTTTCAGACAGGGTTTCTCTGTGTAGCCTTGGCTGGCCTAGAACTCACTCTGTAGATCAGGGATCATCCTGTCTCTGCCTCCTGAGTGCTGGATTTGAAGGTGTGCACCAACACTGTCCAGCTCATTTATTTCTTTTTTCTAAACATTTTTTTAACACATATCCTGTGTGTGTGTGTGTGTGTTTATGTGTGCATACACATGGGCACATGCTTAGGCAAGGATGTCATGGCACTTGTATGGAGGTCCGAGGTTAACTTCTATAATGGGCTCTCTGCTTCCACATTCGGATTCTGAGGATTGGATTCAGGTCTTATGACCTGGCAGCAAGTGCCCACCCGGGTCATCTCACTGGATGCCCCATTGAGTCTCTTTCTACCGTGCTTTTTGACTTGTTGCAATTTTGTAGGAGTAGTTTTATCTGTTCAGTGATTTATTTATTGATCATATTAAAAAAGATTTAGCATTGACTGTTTCTGGCACTGTTCTGGGTACTGGAGTTGAGCATAGCAAAGTACTAAACTGACCACAAATACCTGTAAGCGGAGAGGTGGACAGGTAGGGTGATGATAGGGTGATGAATTACATGTCAAGTGGAGAAAGCAGGAGTGAGAGCGGAAGCGAGTGCGCTGTATCTGTGCTCAGGGAAGTGGTCTTTGATCACAAGGAAGGGGACGAGAAAGCTATTAGCCTGGAGCAGGGATGTCAAGGCAAGCAGGACAGGAAGTTCTTCATAATTCTACGTTAACTCTTTCCCAGAATGCCACGTGCCTTCTTCCAGGGTTGTTCATGCTGTCTTGTACAGAAGGTTATCCTGAGGTTGAGGTCTTCTAGTCATGCTTCCGGATTTTATACTTCTTATTTTCTTCCCCCAAATTGTAAGAGTATTTTCTTCCATTCATCGCTGCCAATGTATGCTTTTAGAATTTTTATTTCAGTGGTTGGTTTTTCTCTGTGTAGCCCTGGCTGCCCTGGACTTCACTGTGCACACCATGCTGGCCCCAACGCACAGAGATCCAGCTGTTTTCGCTTCCCCAAGTGCTGGGATTAAAGGCCTGTACCACCACCACCACCAGGATGACATAGATAAGTTTTAAGGTAGCAACTGAGTGTTATTTCTGGGTATTCTAAGGTGGCCTTATACTTTCTCCCAGATAGGTAAAACTGCCAGAGAAGTAAGATGTTGTATTATCTGTTATTAGTTGTCCAAAACTTTATGTTCATTTTATTTTAAAATTATATTTATTTATTTATTTAGTTGTCTGTGTATGCCTATGCACATACACCATATGCTTTTAACTTATAACACCTTTGTGGAGGTATAATTTATATTTCAAAATCTATACATTTTTAATACAATTCAGTGATTTGTATGTGTAAATATTTTAGAAATACACTTTGATTTTATTATGTTTAGCTTTGATGCTCAAAGATGAATTTTAGATTTCAGTATAAAGTTAAAGACCTATTTTTTTCTTCATTGGCTTGAAGAAAATCTTCACTACAGGATAAACTTCCTGTTTCTGGTTTTTCTCTAGCAATCACAAACACACAGGGTTTTATTTGGCTCATACAGATTTCATGATGCTTTTTATTTTATTAAAGTTTTCTTTTTCCTTTTAAAATTATTTCTTTTAGTGGGGCGTTGGTAGCACACACCTTTAATCCCAGCACTAGGGAGGCAGAGGCAGGCAGATCTCTGTGAGTTCGAGGCCAGCCTGGTCTACAGAGCTAGTTCCAGGACAGGTTCCAATAATAAATAAATAAACAAACAAACAAATAAATAAATAAATAAAAATAAAACAAAAAAGAAAAATCTCTTTTGTTTTTTTTTTGAGACTATATAATTACATCACTTTCTTCCCTCCAAACCCTTCCATGTACAACCTCCTTGCTCTCTTTCAATATAGATTTTTCTTAGATTTAAAAATTACATTGAATTTGTGTGTGTGTGTGAGAGAGAGACAGAGAAACCCTGACTCAAAAAAAAAAAAGAAAAACAAAACAAAAACATAGTAACCATAGTCTAGTTTGTCTTGGCAGTGCCCATAAATGTCTAATTATTTCTTACATCATTCCACACTTTATGGAATTTTGGTTTGTGCAACAAATTATAGCCTCTTTGTTACAAGGAGCAAGCTTCGTGTTGTTCTAATTCATCACATTCAATTCTCCTTATTTGTGTTACAAGATCGCCTCCTAAGAGAGAAAATGGGGAGAGTTGGTACTGCTGTGCTACAGAGGTTTTGTGGGCAGTATGTGAGTTCAGAAGAGAGCACATTAGTGCAGAGAAATCAGTGCTGTGTTCTGTTTGGCAGAGGATACGACTTACTAACCCCACTCCTTCCATTATTTCATTGAGCTTCACCACAGCCTAGCCAATTACATTTGTTTGTGTGTGGACTTGCTGTGGTCCACGGAGTCTCAATCCCCTCACAGGGTCTTCCTCTATTGTTCTGCTCATCACCTCACCCTCCACCTCCTCTATTGCTCTATTGCTCAGTGTGAGGAGTACAGCTGGCTCCCTTAGAAATTATTTATTGACATCTGTAAAATGATTAATCCCAACACAATTTTGTAATTCATAAAATGTTTTCCACCATGTTCTTCTACTATACAATATAGCTCATTGATAGTCTTTTGTGCATTATTTACATAAAATATATGTTAATTATAATGCAAATGTTAGTTGACTCATCTGACTCCATTTTGAATGGACTGACTGAGAAGCAAGGGTAGTAGAGTATGGTGACTTGGCTGAAGGCAGTCATAGAAAGAAGGGGACAGAACTCAGAGGCAAATGTCAATTCTGGCCTAGGGCCTTTCACTGGCCACTCGACTGCATCATTCCTTAATAGACAAGAAATTTGAGAGCATGCCCACGCATCGACTAGTCTTTCATCTGGAGCAACCTCACAGAAATGCTGGAGGTGGGACGTGGGGAAACAGGTGGTCCAGGAAACATCATCTCCATCATCTGCCCGGCCTCGGAGAAAGACTACATTTCCCATAAGACCTCGGGGCGCGCACAGCCCCCTGCCACGCGGCCTGCATCTCCGCGTCAGTCCACTGGGGGCGATGTGGAGAGTCCTCCGCCGCCCCGTAGAAATCTACGCGGCTCCGGGGCCGCTTGCTTCCTGTTTGTCGGACGAGGTGACATGGCGGCAGTGCCTGCAGCGGCTGGAGCTGGGGCCAGCCGGGGGAGACAGTCGGCAGCTACAGCGGCGGCATGGGGCGGATGGGGAGGCCGGCCCCGGCCGGGTAACATCCTGCTGCAGCTGCGGCAGGGCCAGCTCACCGGTCGGGGCCTGGTTCGGGCGGTGCAGGTAAGAGGCCGGCCCGGAGGGGCGGGGCGGGGCGGGCCAGGCTGGAGCTGGCCAGGGGCCGGGAAAGAGGCCTTTTCAGGCCGCTGCGGGACTGGCCAGATCCCCCTTGGCTGGCCGCGGGCTTGTCCTGAGTGCCGGCCGGCCGCTGTCAGCCGCGGTGGGACGATGGGCAGCGGTCGGCTGGGAGGCCTGCAGGTCTGGGCCGAGTGGGGTCGGGCTGCGTGGGGTATTGATGGCGCGTATGAACCCTGGGCCGAGTTTCTAGATCCTCATTTCTCTGCGCCACGTCTGCATGTCTGGGGGACCTTGACGAGTTGGTTTCATCGTCTACTGGCTTCGCGTTTGCCCCTTGAGAGCAGGACGGGGTCCTCCTCACTGCAGCCCCCAAACGGTTCGCAAGCCTATCATAAATGTCATCTCTTCAAGGAGGCCTTAACGTTTCTCCTCCTCTTCGAAAGTAGGCCCCTATTGTTATTCTGTCAGATTCCCCCAGTTCGTTTTCGGTTGCATTATTTTCTTAGCCTGTAATTGCATATTTCTTTGTTGTGTGCCCTTTTCACGCCTGTCTCCCACATTAGGCAGAGCTCCAACGGGTGCAGAGACTGTTTTGCCAGTGTAGGGCAACATGCCTTGGAGGGAGAACTTTAGTCAAACCCGAGTTCAAACCCCTACTTACTATCTTGCTTGGGCAAGTTACCTTTCAGTGACTTAGTTTCCTCATTTAAGTCACATTTTCAGGTTATTGTTAAATTCAAAGGAGATAGTAGTGTGAAGTGTTAGTGCATTTCAGGTGCAGATAAGGGTACTCAGTTAATGCATTTAATGCCTAGCTTATCACACCGATTGGAGTCCAATACGTGTGTGTGTGAGTATGTGTGTGTGTGTGTGTGTGTGTGTGTGTGTGTGTATGTGTGTGTGTGTGTTTTCAGGCGCAGGGCACTACTTTGAATAAAGCAGGATGGATGACTCCTCTCACATTTTCCTCATTCTCTCAGGTGGTCCCAGAATTTGCTTTGAGAACGTTAAGCTTAGCTAGGTGCCTACCTTTAATCCCAGCACGGGGGGAGGCAGAGGCAGGCAAATCTCTGTGAGTTCCAGGGAAGCCTGGGCTACAAATCGAGTTCCAGAATAGCCAAGGCTGTTACACAGAGAAATCTTGTTTTGAAAAACAGACCAAGAAGGGAGGGGGAGAGGGGGAGGAGAGAAAGAACATTAGCTTAATTAAAAGATAGCTTTTGCATGTGGTTTTCAGGAACACACAAGAAATCAGTTCATTGTTGAATTGGAGAGGAGTGGGAATTAGGTGTGTGGATGAGGGAATGGAGTGGGTATGAGATTTTTCTCAATGCTCCATTACATATTTAAAATTAATTTGAGCCATTTGAAATTACTCAAAGGACTGAAAAGATGAAGGTGAGATGGTTTGTATTTGTGGAGGGTTGGCAGATGAAGGAGTACTTTTGGGTAGCCATATTTTCCTACAGAAACTGTAGATGAGTCTATTTTCTTCATTGCATTTTTCTGCATCTGCCTTAAGAAGATCTGAGGAAGACTTGCTCTGTCCTTGACGCCAGGATACATCACTGAGCTCACTAGAGACAGTCAGCAAGGGAGCCGACCTTTAATGATCACATACTTTGGATCAATCAGTGTGTGTAAGGTGTTCATGTCCTTTTGAAAGTAAATTTACTTTTGAGACCAGCTCTTCCTCCGTAGATCTGGCTGGCTTAGAGTTTATTATATAGACTAGACTGGTCTTGAACTTGAGGTAGTCCTCTTGCCTCTGCATTCATAGTGCTGGGAATACAGGTGTGTTCCACCACATCCAGCCACTTTCAATGTTTTGAGCCATGTGTTGAACTCATCTCTTAACACAGATGAGGAAATTGAAGATCAGAAAGGTTAGGCAATGCGATTCTAAACACCCCTTCAGATAATCTGTTGCCCTAAAAACAGTGGGCCATAGAAATTCTTTAACATGCTGAATGAGGCAGTTTAGGAAAATAATTTGTTTCCAGTGCTGAAATGCTAGGAACGCTAGGAAACTATGTTAGAAGGCTACTGGAATATTCTTAGGGCCTGTTTTGGCTGGGCATTGTGGTCCTCATGATTACTCTGTTGATGCCCAAAGTTTGTTTGGTTGCATTGCTTTCTTAGCCTGTAATTGCACATTTCTTTGATAGTTGTATACCAGGGAGGGAGTTACTTCAGAGGCTGACTTAAGAATTCCTGTCTCCAAATAGTAGTGATAATGGAGACTTTTACATTTCATAGCTTCCTTTCTTAGTAGAGTTCTTCAGGCTTTTTCCTTGCTATGGCCTCCCTATTGCCCTCTCCTGCTATGCAGAATAAATTATTTGCGCACCCATATTTTCTTAGTACAGTACACATATTGGTTGTGGCATATGGCACAGTAGGAAAGTGCCAGGTTTTTTTTTTTTTTTTTTTTTTTTTTTTTAACTTTTTGAGGAGTGGTGGGATTGGGGGAAGAAAACAGACTCACTAAGTATGCTACAAGGGTCAGCAGGTTGGGCAGTAACAATAGCACCACCTGCCAAAAATACCTTAGAAAAATACATCTGATCATTACAACTGTTTGAAGCTATACAGTTCAGTAGGTTTTACATTCTCACACTGATGCTCACCTGATCTCTAGAACTTCAGTTTGTAAACCTGAAACTATCCACTGAGCAACTCCTCGTGCCCCAACCCAGCCTCTGCAACCACTTTCTACTTTCTCTTGCTGAAGGTTTATTTGAGTAATACCATATATTAGAATTTCTTGGAAAACACTGGATTTGAGGTAAGATGGGTCTGAATTGAATCCTAGTTCCAACCTCTTTTAGCCAGTGTCCCTAGGCTAAGTTAATCTCTTCAAATCTTAGTTTTAATATTTCTAAAGTGATAGTGATAACATTTATCCTGTAAGGTTGATATGAGAATCAGGAGAAATAGGCCCAGAAAGTTTAGCTAGTGTGACAAATACTGGTTATTTGATAAATAGTTGCTCTTAACTAGCAGTAATTATACTGGACTTTTTGAGAGAGAGTCTTATTTTTCTTTGTATCTGCAGAGCCTGAAACTATGCCAAATACTTGAAAGGAAGGACTCAGGAAACTCTTTGAACTGAAATATTGTATCCCCAGTCTGTATCTGTCTATATAGTCATTCTCCAGTAACCCCATGGCTTTAAAGAATTCCAGAGTTAGGATACCTGTGATTTGAACCTGGCTAGGGTACATACTTGCTTTATGTCTTTGGGAAAGTTACTTAATATCTGTTTCCTTCTTTTTGTCTTGTCCTGTAGTGTCTATCCCCCCCCCCAGCTGGCTCCCCAGACATGGTCTCATTAAGTAGCCTTGGCTGTCCTGGAACTCGCTCTGTAGACCAGGCTGGCCTTGGACTCATAGAGATCCACCTGCCTCTGCCTCCTGAGTGTTGGGATTAAAGGCGTGCGCCACCACTGCCCGGCAATGTATATTTCTTTATCTGTAAAACAGAAATCAGTCCAGGACCTAACTAACCTTTTAAGATTATGCTGAGGAAAATGAGTTTTTACACTGAAGATAGTAACTGAAGTAGTATGAGAGTGCAGATAGGTTAGTTTTTATTATTTTTTTAACAAATACTTATATTCTGATGGCTCTTAAGTATTTCCACTTCTGACTTTTTTTTAGCCCCACATGGGTAGTTATTTCCAACCACCTGCTCTGAATCTCCATGTAGATAACTAATGGACAACTCAAATTTAATATGTAGAAAATCAGAATCTTGGTTCCTCTTCCATCAAACCCTTTCCTCCCTCAGTTCTCCCCCCCCCCCCAAGAGAGACACAAGAGCATCCTGGGAGAGGACTGTAGGTCACAGGAGTTAGAATGGGCTTGCCCTACTTGAGTTTTCATTTGCCCTATTTTCCTCCTGACCTTTTGCCTGTCCTCTGTCAAGGTAATAAATATACTAATGTACTTATAGTTTATTGATGCTTTCATATTCATCTGCACATTTGATTCTCAAAGCAAATTGGGTCTTAAAAGCCTCTTCTTGAGGCTCCCCAGCTGCTTCCCATTGCAGTAGAAATAAATCTTCCTATATGATGAGGGCATAAGATCCCGCAAGGCCAGTAGAGTTGAGGGGAAAGTTAGACTGGATAAACTGGGCACTAGAATAATGCACCTGTGCAGATTGTGACCCACCATCTTCAGATATTCTGTAGACTGGCTGTTTGGTGGTCTGGGTTATGGGATCCCTTCTGTTTCCCAAATGTGATCACTCTAGACTTCACCTGTTTTTATTTATTTATTTATTTATTTATTTATTTATTTATTTATTTAAGATCCTCCCTTCTACCCTCTCTCCATTTCTGTGTGTTACTAGGAATCAAACTTAGGGCCTGGTACATGCTAAGCAAACACTCTCCCACACCCCTCTCCCCTTTTCTCCATCCCCCCTCCAGGTACTGTTTGCTTTAGGGTTGAAACTTAGGAATTTAAGTCAAGAAAAACTTCTCTTTTCTGGCAAGGGAAATTTTAATACTGAGTAAACCTTGGAGGCCAGGTGTGGTGGTGCAGGCTGGTGACTCCAGCACTTGGGAAACAGAGGCAGGGCTGTTACATACTTAAAGGCCAGGGAAGTTCTAGGTCACCCAGGATTACCTAGAGAGATCCTGACTCAAAAGCTAAACCCCTTTCTCTACTGGTAGGGGAAGAAGAGGGAGGGGAGAGAGTGAGAGAGGAAGAAAGAACCTTTTGGATAAGTAAGTCTCAAAATAGCTAAGTACAGGCAAACAGTAGCATTTGTACCCACAAACCCTAAGATGCACTCCTAATTGTGTTGAAATCACACAAACACCATTGCAAAGGATGCAAATATTCAGTGGTTAATGCTTGTTATCAGACTACCCTAGCAAGATATTTAATTTTCATTAATTATCCTTTGTAATGTCTGCCTGTACTTAGCTATTTTGGGATATTAGCTATGTTATGCTTAGGATTAAACAAAGAAGATATACATTTGTTTTCGCAAAAATCAGCTTTTAATTATTTTAAAAGGAAGGCAGTAAAGACAATCAATGAAAATTGTGAATGCCTGGAAATGTTGCATAGACTAAACAGGCTGACAGCTTAGGGAACAAGATGTAAGAGATTATCGTGTCTGTAAACTGTCAAACCACAAGTGCTTGAAGAGAAAACCCATATGACACCTGCCAGTAACTCAGCTGTAAAGATGACTGGATCATGGCTCTTTCATCATAGGGCTCAGCTACTTGCAAGGAAAACAAAGTGGAAATGATTATTTTTATTTATTTTCTTTTGAGACATGCTCTCCCTCTGTAGCCCAGGCTGGTCTGGATCTTACTATGTTGTTCCAGATAGTCTCTTAACTCATGGCATACCTCCTGCCTCAGTCTCCAAAGTGCTAGGATTAATTGTAGGTACAAACTACCATGCCTGGCTTTACATGTTAAATAAGTGTTTTGTAAGCCAATGTATAAGTAGTAAAATTCCTTCTGAAGTGTTTGGACTGTGGCTGGATCTCTGGGTATCATGAAGCTTATTACAGACAACAGCAATGCCCTGCTCCACTCTTCCCTCTGACTTCCATTCTCCCAAGGCAACCATTGTCCATAGTATAGCTATTACTTTCACAAGAGAAGGCCCCAAGAAGCCAGAGAGCCAGTATTTCTAACTAACTTGTTTATAAAGCTGTTTCTTGACTTTTCAATTTGATAATATCTATTTTCTTTCTTATGTAGACAATTAGACTCTGTATGTCATGTGTCTCTACCATTCTCCCAGTATCACAGTTTTAGTTGTTGGTATAAAGTAGTTTTACATTCTGCTGCCGATGTAATTACTGTTTATAGAGGGCCATGTATACCTAAAGTTACTGGCTTAATGTATTTTTCCTTGGCATTAAAAACAGTCCTTTTTATGTTTTATTGATGTATATATGCATACATAGTAAAATTTACTTTGCTCTTTTTTGTGCTGGAGATTAAACGTAGGCCTCACATGTGCTGAACATGTGTTATACCTTTGAGACATTTTTAGTGTATGGTTCTGTGGGTTTGACAGACATGTGTGTAGTCATGTGATGACCACTGCAGTTTGAATCTAGGAAGTCTCCTTGTAGACTTCCAGCAGCTCTTTTCCACGACCACTCATCTCTCTTCCTATTTTTTTTCTTTTGGAGTCACACCGCACATGCTGGTCCCATCTTTTATCACTGTGATTGACACCTGATGGGCAGCTGAAGAGGGTAGTTTTATTTTGGCTCAGGCCTCAGAAGTGTACCACCATGGAGGGGATGGCATCCAAGGAGGAGGCCATGGTACAGACAGGATGCAGTGTGCTCTGGCTAGAACAACCTGGGTGTTACCTTCAAGAGTTGTCCCCAGTGTCTACTTGTGCTATCTAGGTTACAGTCCCAAAGGCTCCACAGTCTTCCAAAAGAGTACAACTGGTCAGGAACCAAATGCCCAAAATAAGCCTGTGGAGGTACATTTTTATATTTAAGTGATACATCTCATAAAGACATGTCATATACTACATGGAACCTTCTGAGTCTTTCCCTAGCATAAAACTGCATCCTTTTACATTTGCTTTCTTTATGTGCATAATTTGACCCCAAACTCTAAAACTTGTTTGGCTTTTTGAGTTTTCCAACCTCCTCTTCCTTGCTAGAGTTTGGATTGGTGTCTTTACAGCTGGATTCTTGGAGCTTCCCTTCATCAAATTCAGGGCATTAACTCTTGTCTTTTACTGACTTTCCTGTGTTTTAGACATTGTTTTCTTAAGCTGTATCTGCCTTTCCAGGGAACACATTCTGCAGTAGACTCCCAGGGAAAAAAAAGTTGTGTTTTTTTTTTTATGTTTACATATTTGAAAATATCTTTTACTCTGGCACTCATCTATCAGGTTTAATCCTGAGTTGCAAGTTATTTTCTCCTAAGTTTTAAATAATAATGTTCCATTGTCTTTGAGCAAGTTCATTCTTTTAAGCCACTATTTGTTTTTAGGCTTGTCCTTGAAGATGTTGAAGCTATAGTCGGTCCATCTTTATTTTGGCCTGTTAGTCTATCAGTGAACCACAATTAAATCATTATGGTTTTGAGACATATTTGGGACCCTTCCAGTTTGGGGTCTGGAATAATGCTGATATGAACACTTGTTCTTGTCTTTAGTATTCATTTGTACAACCAGGAGGGTATATGCTGAGAATTGCTGGGATGTAAGGTAATCCATCACTAGAGGTTCTCAAGTTCGTGTACCAATTTCCATTCTCAGCAGTGTCTGTCAGTTTCATGTTCTTGCTACCCTGTAGTGTTGTGCCGGTCTTCTGTTTAACGGTATAATCACTATGTGTTTAGTTTATGCTGAGTTTACTTTCATTAATTCACCTTTCAGAAGTTTATTGGCAATTGGGACATCCCCTTGTGTGAACTGCCTATTCAAATATTTTGTTATTTTCTCTTAGATTTTTTTTTTTTTAATGTGTATGGGTGTTTTGCTTGAATGTATAGCTTTATGTATCATGTGCATGCCTGGTGCCTGAGGACACCAGAAGAGGGCCTCAGATCCCTTAGAACTGGCATTACAGATGGTTGTGAGCCACCATGTAGGTGGTGGCAGTTGAACCTGGGTCCTCTGGAAGGTCACCAGTGCTTAATCATGGAGCCACCTCTCCGGGCCCTGTTTTCATTTTTTAACTTAACTAGAAGTCTTTGACATACATTTTAAAAAAAATAGTGTCTCACTGGCTAGCCTGGAATTCCATCTATACAGGTTAGCTTCAAACTCACGAAGAGATCCACTTGTTTCTGTCTCCCAAGCTACCACATCCAGCTGGATATATGCACCTTTTGTAGTGATGTTTTGTAGATAGTTTCTTCCATTCTGTGACTCCTTTTTAATCTATAAAGATCTTTTGATGAGCCAGGCATAGAGGAGACAGGCAGCAAGGCCTTTGAGTTCAAGGTCAGTCTATATAGTTCCAGGTCAGCCAGTGCTACATAGTGAGACCCTATCTCAAAAACAGCAAACACATCCCCTGGTGAACATAGTTTTATTATAGTTTATTTTGTCACTTAAGTGGTTTTTCCTGTTTAAGAATCTGCCTGTTCTCAAGGGCCCGAAGACTCTGAGTGTCTCTGAAGTGGTAAGGATTTGCTTTGGCATTTAGCTATGTATCCCACTGAGACTGGCACATTTGTGTTCATAAAGCACTTAACTCTGGACAAAGCGAGGCAAATGTTGTCATGTAACCTATGCTAGCCTTGCATTCACGGTAGCCCTCTTGCTCCAGCCTTTCAAGTGCTGGGGTTAGCAGCAGTGTTGTCAGCCTGGCTGTCTGGAAGTGCTCTCTGCTTTTGCGTTTCTTCTGCTGTGTGCCTTTACATCATATATTATTTCCCAGTCTGGGTTTCTCTGTGTAGCTCTGTAGACCAGGCTGGCCTTGAACTTAACAGAGATCCACCTGCCTCTATCTCCCAAGTGCTAGGATTAAAGGTGTGTGCTCCCCTACTCTTCCCCCCCCCCAGGGTTTATTTCTTAATCTTTTACATCCAGCCTTTCTTAAATGTTTCTCTTGTAGGCAGCATAATAAACTTTGTTTTCATGGAATATTTAGTACCTTTACTATAATAGCTGACCTTATAATAACTGACCTTTGGGGATTTAAATATATTTATTGACTCAGATACTTGCTTTACAGATGTCATTTCAGTTCTGTGTGTACGGGCATATGCATTGTTTGTGGGGGGTCAGTGCAGTTGCACTGTGTGTATGTGTAAGTCAGAAGACAGCCTTTGGTATCAGTCTTTAGATGCCACCTCCCTTTTTTGTTTGAGGTATGGACTCTTGCTGGCTTGACCTTCACCACATAGCCAGTCTAGCTGGCCTGTGAGCTTCTGGGATCTTTCCTGCCTCGCTCACCTCAGCCATTGCAGGGGTTATAGTGTACTCCACTATGCCTGGCTTTTTAAGGGTTCTGGGGTCTAAACTCATCAGATCCTCACACTGAGAGGCAAGCTTTTGGGGCTGAACCATCTCTCCATCTCCTGTCCTAGATGTTTCTTTTAAAATACAGTTTTATTAAGACTTAACCAAATTTACCCATGCTTGTAATCCCAGTACTTGGGAGGTAGAAGTAGGGGGTCAGGCATTTGAGGCTGACCTGGGCTCCATTAGGTACTGTCTCAAAAAAAAAAAAAAAAAAAAAAAAAAAAAGGACCACTTTTAAGTTTCCATTTCAGTGATTTTTTTTTTTTTTTAAGGGAATTATAGGCTGGAGAGATGGCTCAGTGGTTCAGGAGATGGGTTCAATTTTAGTACCCACAGGGCAGTTTCCAACCATCCCTACCTAACTCCAGTTCCAGGGGATTCGAAGTGCTCTGCAGATCTCTGCAGGCACATATGTGGAGCACATGCATGCAGGAAAACAGCCATACACATAAAAATAACAAGTAAATCTAAAAAACCCATTCATAAAATTATGTGACTATCACCAAAATAGTTGTAGGCCATTCCTGTCACTTTAAAAGTTCAATTATGTCCATTATTTATTTAATTTTCATAACAGCTTTGTTGACGTGTTGATTGACTTATTGCACACACACCCTATTTAAGTATACAAGTCAGTAGCTATTTGTACAAAGCTACAGTTACCACAATCAATTTCCCTCAGAAAGGGGGAAAAAAAACCCAGAAAGAAAAAGCAAAGTTGATAGCATTCCTTTAATCCCAGTACTTGGAAGGTAAAAGCAGGAAGATCAGAGTTTAAGGCCAGCCTCAGCTCCATAATGAGTCTATGATGAGGATGGGTTACATGAGATTCAACTCAAAACCCAAATTAACCTTGTACCTATAGCAATTATTTCCCAATTGTGCTCTCTGGCCCATTAGCAGCAGCTAATCTTGTTTTCTGTCTCTATGGATTGTTTTGTTCTGAATATTTTTTATATTAATGGGATCAAATAATATGTGGCCTTTTGTTCTGTTTTTTCATTTAGAATAATATGCCTCAAGATTTATGTGTTATGTGTATCATTTCTGGTCAAATAATATTCTATCATACGAATATCCTATATTTTGTCTCTTCACTAGTGGATGGACACTTGAGGTTCTACTTTTGCTTACTAAAATTAATGTTGTTGTGAGTCTTGTGTGCAAGGCTCTTGTGGGCATTGCCTAGGAAGGGAATTGCTGGGTCATGATAATTCTGGAGAGAGAGAGAGAGAGAGAGAGAGAGAGAGAGTTGGGTCATATGATAGTTCTGGAGGGGAGAGAGAGCGAGCACAAGAGCACTCTTAGTGGGTTGTGATAATTCTGGAGAGGGTGAGAGAGGTGAGGTAGGGGTGTGTGGGTGTGTGGGTGTGTGTGTGGGTGGGGTGGGGTGGGGGGTGGTACTGGGGATCTATCCCAGGGCTTTTCTAAGTTTAACTCCTGTAGGCTTTAAATCTGTGTGACCCTCTTGTGTCTACCTTCCAAGTACTGGAATTAGTCATGCTCCACTCTTTGTGGCTCTGTTGAACTTTTCAGTACTTGCCAGACGGGCTGTGCCATTTTTCATTTCTGCCTGGGGTGAAAGAGAGATCCACTTCTCCAGACCTTCACAAACACTATTTTCTTACTTTGTGATCATATGGTCCTGTTGGTGTGACATAGCTCATGAATTGATTTGATGATACTGGTAATTTTTCATGCATATAGTTGCCATCTGTCACCTTTGGAAAAATGTCTGTTTAGAGGCTTTGCCCATTTTTATTTGTAAATGTTCTATAGTAGATGGATTTGTCAGCATATCCTTTTCTTTTTATGTATGTGTTGTAGTACCATTCACTTAATCTAATAAAATTTTGACCATAGAGTTGTTCACATATTCCTTTATTGTTAATGTTATGGGATCATTAATAGTGACCCTATTTGTATTTCTGGCATTAGTAAATTTTATCCTTTTTCTTGATTAATTAGCCTGGTTAATTAGTTAGTTTTCTTTATAGACTCAATTTTTAATTAAAAATTTAAATTCAGTCTTCCCTTTTTTCTTCTTCATTTTTTTTGGGGGGGGGGTGCAAGGAGGTCTTTTTGTGACCAGGTTTTATTCAATCAGTCGTCCAGGCTAGTGTCGAGTTCATGTTTATCCTTTAACCTCTGCCTCATGGAGTGCTACTGAGATTTTGTCTGAGCAACTACAGTCAGTTTTGTATGTCAACTTGACACAAGCTAGAGTCATCAGAGGAAGGAGCCTTAGTTGAGGAAATGCCTCTTTGAGGTCCAGCTGTAAGGCATTTTCTCATTTAGTCATTAGTAGGGGAGGGACATTTCATACAAATGTTGATAAATTGTCTTTTCATTTAGTTCAAAATATATTTGTTTTCTCTTGAAGCTTATTTGACTTAAGTTATTTAAAATAGGTTACTTCATCTCCAGATATCTTAAATTTTCCAGTTGTTCTGCTCATTAGTTCTAGACACATTACATGGTGGTTTGAGAGTACACTTTGTAAGTTGCTACTTTTTCAAACTTGCCAAGGAGTGTTTTGTGGCCAAGCATGTGGTCTGTCTGGTGACTGTCCCATGTTGTTGTGTGTCCCACTGTTGTTGGATGAGCTGCTCTGCAGATGTCAGGTCTTCTTGACTGGTTGTGGCACTCATGTCAGCCCTGTCCTTACTGATTCTCCTGCCTGATGTTAAAGCACTCATCAGTTTCTCTTGGTAGTTTTTGAGGTGTTGCTTCCTATATTTTGATATGATAGTATTTGGTGCACACCTTTTAAGAAATACCCTTTGTCTGTGTTGTCTTGGAGATTGGCTCCTTAGCATTCTGTCATGGGCCTTTTTATTCCTAGAGTTTTCTCTTTTCAGAAGTCTGTATTGTCTGAAATTCATACAACTCCTTAAACTGTCTTTTAGTGCTAACATGATTTATCTTCATGCCTTCTTATTGTTTTTTTAAAAGATTTATCTTATGTGTATGAGTGCTTGCTTGCACACATGCACGCACGCACACACACACACACACACACACACACACACACACACACACACACACACACGTGCGCGCGCATGCACAATTCCCATGAAAGTCAGAAGAGGGCCTCAGATCCCCTGGAACTTGGTCATCTGAAACTAGTTACCATGGTTTTGATCTGCCCTGTAGGTGCTGGGAACCAAATGTAGGTCCACTGTGCACAGTGAATAGTGACACAGGAGGTAGATTCTGCCACATGTGCAGCCACACTATTTGTTCTCTTACTTCCCCAGTTTCTCTGCTTCTGTGGATTGATTGAACATTTATGTGACAGCATGACACCGCTCTTAGTGTACTATCTTCTGGAGAGAGAGAGAGAGAGAGAGAGAGAGAGAGAGGATGTGTTCCCATGTGGAGACCAAAGTTGGTCTCAGGTTTGCCTGTTTAGTGACTCCTCGCCTTGTTTTTTGCGACAGAGGCTCTCACTCACTGGTGCTCATCTCTTCAGCTAGGCTGGAGGCCACTGAGCTCCAGGCTGTGGTTATAGATGTATGCTGCTGACCTGGCTTTTTAGTGGGTGCTGGGGATTTGAACTTGGGCCCTCATGCTGGTGGTGGCAGGCAATTTACTGTGAGCCATCTTCCTAGCCCCAATTATATTTCTTTTAAAGTCATGGTTAGCTGTGCATTTGGCTTATATCTGTATTCCTAGTATCTGGAAGCTGAGGCAAGAGGATTGCTACTAGTTTGAGGCCAAACTGGGCTTCAAAAAGGGTATGTGTGATGTTATAGTGGTTGTTTTGTTTTCTTTGTTTTTGTTTTTTGATTTTGTTTGTTTGTTTGTTTGTTTTGGAATTTTGAGACAGGGTTTCTCTGTGTATCCCTAGCTGTCCTGGAACTCGCTCTATATGCCAGGCTGGCCTGAACTCATAAAGATCTACCTGTGCCTGCCTCTTGTGTGCTGAGATTAAAGTTGTTCATTACCATCACCCAACAGTAGTAGTTACTTTTACTGGTTGCCCTAGAGTTTGGAGCATTTTTTACAGTCAGCAAGTATTCCAGCTCCTTCTCATACCCTCATAAAATGGCTGCCATTCAATTAACTTCTCCAGGTGAGATAATCACCTAATAATTGTTGCTATTTATTTAGTTGAAAAGGTTAATTTATGTTCATTTGTTTCTTAATCAGCACTTTTTTATGTAATGTATAAATGACACATTAGAAGAGACAGTACTCACATAGATGCTTAGTTATACTCAGGGTTTCTCACTGGTATCAGTTTCCTTGTCTCTAAAGAGCTACCTCTCAGCTGGGCGGTGGTCAGGCATGACTTTAATCCCAGCACTCAGGATGCAGGGACAGGCAGATCTTTGTGAGGCCAGCCTGTTTTACAGAGGCTGTTCCAGGATAGGCTCCAAGATCACAGAGAAACCCTTTCTTGAAAAACAAAACAAAAAAATGAGCTACCTCTCATATTTCTGGAAAGATAGGTCAAGTTTTATCAGAGAAGATTCATATTTTTCTTTACTTTTGAAGGATGACCTCACTGAATCCAGTGTCGCCAGTAGGTATGATTTTTAACCCCCTTTTCCATGCTTTAAATATTTATTGTTTTTTTTTTTTTTTTCCCCTGTATGGCTTCAGACAGTATGCCTAATGTAACACTTTTCCTCTTCTGGGATGTGTGTGTGTGTGTGTGTGTGTGTGTGTGTGTGTGTGCTTACACATGCATGCATGTGCCTGTGTATATGCTCAGGTGCAGTACACACATGTGTGTTAGTAGATAAGAGGACAACCTGAGGTATTGTTTGTTGGATGCTGTCTATCTTCCTTGTTTTTGGAGACAGGGTCTCTCACTGACTGGAACTCTCTGAGTTGGCTTGTCTGGCTAACCTGTTAGCCCCAGGGAATCTTTGTCTCCAGCTCCCCAGCCCTGGGATTACAAGTGTGTCTACCACATTGGCTTCCCCCACCCTTTTTTTTTTTTTTTTTAAATATAGGTTCTGGAGATGGAACTTATATCCTCATACTTGCAAGTATTTACCAACTAAGTGTCCTCTCCAAATCCTTTGACTCATTTTGTCAATTTAAAAAAAAATATTATAAGGGAGTCATTTTAAAAAATGTATTTATTTTTATTTTGTGTGCATTGGTGTTTTGCCTGCATGTAAGTCTGTGTGAGGGCAGTGGATTCTGGAGTTACAGACAGTTGTGAGCTGCCATGTGGGTGCTGGGAATTGAACCCAGGTCTTCTGGAAGAGCAGTCAGTGCTCTTAACCACTGAGCCATGTCTCCAGCCCCAAGGAGTTTTTTGTTTTGTTTGTTTTGCTTAGAGATATTCACTTCTACTAGTAACATTTGTTGAGAAAACTATTTGTCAAAAAACCAATTAACCACAGGACATGGTGACACATGTCTTTAAATCCCAGCACTTAGAAGGCAGAGATAGGCAGATCTCTGTGAACTTGAGGTCAAACTGTTTTACATATTGAGTCCCAGGCTAGTCAGGACTACACAGTTAGACTCCCTCAAAAACCTAACCAAAACAAACAAACAAATCATCCCCCAAAACAAATTTTGCTTAACCATTAGGGAATCTTATTCCACTGGTCTAAGATGTCTTTTATGTTCACCTAGTCTGTGCAGTCTTGATTAAGTAGACATGTGATGAAGTTACAAATCAGGATTTCAAGAATTATGGTTCTTCCAACTTAAGGCTGTTTCAATTGTTATGGGTTCCTGGCATTTGTGTGACATTTAGTAGTAAATTATGTTACTATAATAAAGACAGCTGGCCCTTGATAGGAATTACATTGAGTCAACGATGCAGAGGTATTGTTGTTTTAGTAACAATAAGCAGTGTGGAAGGTATTGCCAATTCAGTAAAATTCTATTCCTTAATCATGAACTATCTTTCCTTGGGTTTTTTGTTTTTGTTTTTGTTTTGTTTTTTGAAGTTCTCACTATATAACTCAGCCTGGCCTTGAACTTGACATTCTCCTGAGTGTCCTTTACTATCTTAATAGTGAGTGTTTACTTTCTTTGTATAAGTCTTACACTGGTTTTGTTAAATTTATTCTTAAACATATTATTTTTGATGCTACTTTAAATGTAACTGATAATCAGGATCATGTTGTATCTGTGAGTAGAGTATTCCATATACTCTTTGTTTTTCTTGTTTAATTGTTCACATTCATGTTTCTAATACATAGTCAAATGGAAGTGGTAAAAGCTGACATCTTTGAGTCTGTTTTCTTCTTGGTCTTAGTAGGAAGACATTAGTCTTCACTAATAGGCTTGATGTTAGTTTTAGACTCTATAAATGCCTTTAGCTGGTTGAGAACGTTCTGTTCTAGTTTGTGAAGAGTAATAATCATGAAAACGTGTTTGGTTTTTGCCATTTTTCATGTCTTTTGGCATACCCTGAGTGTGTTCTGTAGTCTGTAGGTTTTCTGTATTGTAGTAGTTGGTATGTTGAACTATTTTTCCTCCCTGGACAAATCAATCCTGTTTGCTTTTGCCATATGTGTTGTTAGGTTTTTGCATCTATATTGATAAAAAAAAAAAGAGTAACCTGTAGTTTTCTTGTATATTTGTCTAGATTTGTTACCAGAATTCTGGCCTCACCTATTTTGTGGGAATCTTAGTGTTAGTGTTAATGCTCCTGTAAATGTTTGACAGCATGTGAAGCCATTGATCTGGGTTCTCCTCTGGAGGTCTTGGCTGTTGCTGTGTGACACATCACTAATGTAGCTTCTTTGCTGGGTGGCAGGTCTGATTGATTCTCTGTTTCACAGCTCGTGTTCTCCTAGTCATTTCCTGTAGGAAATGGTCATTTGTTGCATATGGTCATTTACAGTGCTCTACTATAATCTCTTTTTGTTCTGATCAAGTTGGCAGTAATAGTCTCTCATTTGTTCCTGAATTTAATAATTTTAGCCAGCCATTAGTAGCTGCAGTTAAAAGTTTATCCATCAATTGGTCTTTTCAGAAAATCTTGAAACTTTTAGTTTTGTTGATGTTTGTGTAGTTTCCTGCTTTTAATTTCTTTTATTTCTGCTGCCTTGTTTAGTTTCTTTTTTTCTTTGGGGGGTTTGTTTGTTTTATTTCCCTAGTTTCTCATGGTAGATTCTTGGCTTGTGATTGCTCCTTTCTAATACTGTTTAAAGCTCTCTAGTGTCATAGTGCTCAGATAGTATCTTGTAGGAATGGCTTCTGCAGGTCTGGAAGCTGTAGGTGCTTGCTTTGCTTCTTAAGGAAAAGAAAGAGGATTTTAACCTTTTCTTTTTAGCTTGTATTGTGTGGTGGTATATTGATGGTTGAGACTGGAACTGGAGTTATAAATAGCTGTGAGCTGCCTAGCATGTGTGCTGGGATCTAAACTTGGGTCCTCTGTAAGAATAAGAAGTGCTCTTAACCACTGAGCCATCTATCCAACTCCTGCCTGATTTCTTTTTGTATTTAATTACTTGTTTATTGATTTGTTTTGAGGCAGGGTTTCTACAGTCCAGGCTGACCTGGAACTTATTATGTAGCCTAGGATTTTTAAAAGTTCTTTTAAAAACATGGTAGCTCACAGCTGTTTCTAACTTTAGTTTTAAGGGATCTGATGCCCTCTTCTGGCTTGCATGAACAACTGCAAAGTTGTGTACAGACATACATGCACTTACAACACCCATACACATAAAATAATTAATAACTTAAATTTTAATAAAATTAATTTTTAATTCTTTTATTAAATATGTGTGTGTACCCCTGTGCTGTGGTATTTATGTGGGGGTTGGGGGGACAGTGTATGGTGTTAATTAATCCCTTTCTCCACCTTTATGTGGGTTCCAGGAATCAAAGTTATCAGTTAGTGTAGCAAGCAGCCTTACCCACTGGGTCATCTCCCTGGCCCTCATTGTTTGGCCTTTGAAGGAAAACAAGCATTTGAGTCAGAAAAGACTTGGGAGAGAGCCTGTGGGCAGAGGGAGAGCATGTGCAGAGAACACAGTTGAATTGGGACTTGCGTGTGTACTGGGAAAGCATGAAGCTGGTGAGTAGGGGTGGTGTCAGAATGGTGCTGTATCTGGAGAGGGCTCAGGCTTCAGGTTGTAAGATTTCTACAGAGCCATTTTTAAATCGTCTTCCTGGTCTTTGGGAGTCAGCTGCTCTCTTTTGCCAAAACTTCTTCCTTGCCAGTAAAGTGTTTTTATTTATTTTTCTATTCACAGTTCACTGAGACCTTTTTGACCGAGAGGGACAAATTGTCCAAATGGAGTGGGATTCCTCAGTTGCTCCTTAAGCTGCATGCTGCCAGCCACCTCCACAGTGACTTCATTGAGTGCCAAAACATCCTAAAGGTAACTCATAAGGCCTTAGAAAAGCTGTGCTCAGGTCTCCCCGCATACCTCAAATGGTTGGCCTTTTAAAAACAGCCAGTTTTTGTGTGAGCTGTAGAAAATTGGAGAAGTTCAGCAGAAACTTTGAAAAAAAAAAAAAAAAAAGAAAATAATTGTTAGTTATAAATCTCTGGAGCCGATCAAGGTGTATGTCGTCTTCTGGGAAGCAGTGTGGGAATTCAGAACTGCCCTCACCTGTGGTGCTGGGGACTGAGCCCAGGGCCTTGCACATGCTAGGTCAGAATTGTACTCTGAGCCCCTACCCCCATCCCTACCCTTAGATGACATTCTTTTTTAACAGAATTTTAAATGTCCCATTTAAAGGCTCTTGGAAGGGGCTTTCTGGCTGTTGATAATTATCACTAATGTTAGATTGGAGTTAGATTGCTGGCTAGGTTATGTGTATAATGACATTGTTGTAGATGTTCTGCATCTTGACTGCTGTCTCAGTACTAACCCACACTCAGAGTTTCTGACTTGGGGGCTGGGTCCAAACAGGAATTCAGAGAAGAAGCTGGAGCTATAGTTATAACCTGTGTAAGCCTGTGATCATAATAAAACTGAATACTGCAGTACTCTTCAGAGGTAAAGTGTCAATGACTGTCCAGGTGTATTCTAAGCATGCTTATTAAATCAGCCTGGTCTTTTCCTTTATGAAGAGATATTGCATATTCTTCATCTTTTCACAGTCTGGTTGTCAGAAGTAATTACAGCTCCTCTATGTGCCTTAAAATGCTTTCCACACAGGGTGTGGTGCCTACACACTCAATCCCAGCATTCAGGAGGCCATAGACAGGTAGATCCCCATGAGTGCAAAGCCATCCTTCATTTCATGGTTCCAGGACAGTCAGGGCTATATAGTGAGACCCTCTCTCAATATAAAACAAAAAACTAAAGGTGTTTTCCAAAATACTTGTTACATTTAATTCCTGACAAATCTCTAAATTACAGAATTGAGGTAAAATTGAAGGCTTGGGAAATTAATACTCAGGTGACTTTATTCATCCTGTAAACACATACTTGAAAACCACTGTGTAAGGCAGTGTTTTGTGAGGTTTTTTTTTTTCTGTCTGTTACTTGTGTTTTATGAACAAAAGATGCTGGGCCCCTCCCAAAGTTTGAGAACCACTTCATATATCCACCATGCTAAACACCTCCTCTGCCTTGAGACTTAAGAGGAGGAAACACAGAAGACTCTGTTGGAGCTTGTCCTCAAGGAACAGTGATTTAGCTTAGGGAAGAAAACCCTAGGTTTGTAAAAAGTTGTAAAGTGCTAAATGTCACAAATGACTTAGCAATTGCTTTGGGTAGTGGTGGAAACTGTCAGAATGCCTTTGACTTAGAGAAGTCACTGAGGACTTCCTTCAGGAGGTCACAGTCCAGCAGAGATTTGGTAATGGTTGCAGAACCAGTTGTTTCTTGTGAAACCTAGTAACTTCAAGTGGTAGCCACTGTCTTCTCTCAGCTGGAAGTTCTGCTTCCTGTGTATTTACTGTAGGGCCTAAAGATGTTTAGAATGTCCATAGTGACCTCACTGGTGCCTGGTGGGTAGCTGCTGGAAGTCAGCTAAGGATACATGCCTGGCCTTCCCCAGGGGGCTGCTGAGATTCTCACACCATGAACGTGAGGTTCTACAGTAGCAAATGTCAACTCTCCAGGCCTTTGCAAAGCTTATGTCTAAGTGTGTGGTGTCACTTCTTTGCATTCTGTTCATCGAAATCAGTCACACTAGCTAGATTCCATGGGAAAAGGACTCCAAGTGTCCCGAATACTTCATTGAGGGCTAGCTTTGTGCTCAGGGGTTTAGGGTTTTGACTGAAATGCTGTTTTAGTGCTGTTTTGATATTTGGATGTTGGTTGTCTGTGTTAAATTCTAAAGTGGGATCTGTACTCTTTGAACAGGAGATTTCCCCTCTTCTCTCCATGGAGGCCATGGCATTTGTTACTGAAGACAGGAAACTTACTCAAGAAGCTACGTATCCAAACACATATATTTTTGATTTGTTTGGAGGTGTTGATGTAAGTAGCTATTTAATACTATGAATACTTTAATCATTTGATAATTTAAAATGGGAGGCATAAAGAATTTCAGAATTTTTAGCCAACATTTCAAAGTGTGTGTGTGTGTGTGTGTATGCGTGTGTGCGTGTGTGTGTGTGTGTGTGTGTGTGTGTGTGTGTGTGTGTGCGCGCGCGCGCGTGCGTGCATGTGTGTTTCTGTTTTTCCACCATGTGGGTCCTGTGGATTAAACTTAGGTCATTAGGCTTGGCACCTTTGTGCCTTACCCTGCTGAGCCATCTCTCTGGTCTGGATTTTAACTTTGAAATCAATGGCATTTTCTTCTGTTGACTCACTATAGTGTTTGCTTTGGAAGAATTTACTTGAAGTGCTAATTTTTAAAGGTAAAAAGTATGTCTCTCCATACCTCCTCCTTAGGACTGTTGTAATCACTAGTTTCTTATGTGTCCCAGAGACCTCTGTGTTTGTATATACATGCATGTGCACATGTGACGTGGGGTAATGGTCTTGTATACGATAAAGATTTGTTACTTGTATTGGTTTAATAAAATGCTGATTGGCCAGTAGCCAGGTGGGGTGACCAGAAAAGGAGAATTCAGGAAAGAGTAAAGGCACAATCACCAGCCAGATGCAGAGGAAGCAAGATGAGAATGTCATACTGAGAAAAGGTACCAAGCCTTGTGGCTAAACATAGATAAGAGTTATGGGTTAATTTAAATAGTAAGAACTAAACAGTAATAAGCCTGAGCAATAAACCAAACATTTTTTCATCAGTATAAGCCTCTGAGTGTTTATTTGGGACTGAATGGCTGAAGGACCAGGCGGTACAGAATCTTCCATCTACATAAATGTTCCCTATCTCCGACTTAGTTTCTTTTTCCCCACATGCTCCCAGTCCCCTTTGTTCCTTCATTGTTGCTCAGCATTCCCGTTAGTAAGTTTTTGTGGCCCGGTAGCATTTACTACTCAGACCCTCTACTTCTGAATTGCTCATTAAGAAATGTATGTAGGAAGAGCTAAAGAAGTAGTTCAGAGGTTGTGATTACTCTTGGAGGTGATCCAGGTTTGATTCTGGAACCTACACTGTCACTCATAACCTTCTATAACTCTGGTTCCAGGGATTCCAGTCCTGTTCTTGCCGCAACGAGTACTGCATGCATGCATGCAGTGTACATTCAGGCAGAGAATACTCATACACATTGAAACAACAAAAACAAACAAACAAAAACAAAGAAATGTATGTCTGAGGCTAGGGAGATGGCTCAGTGGGTAAAAATCACTTGCCCTAAAAAGCTTGAAGACCTGAGTTTGAGTCCCCAGAATCCACACAAAACTGGACTTAGCAGGAGCATCAGTAATCCTGGGTATGGGTCAAATGAAATGTGCCTGAGGGTCAGATATAGCCATATTCTGCATTCAGGCCCTCTTACTCATTGACCGAGACTTGTATTCTCACTGAGCTTATTTTAGGTAAAACACTTGTGGCAGCTGAGCATCTTGCATCTTGAGAGCTCAAAGCATTGTGATCTCTTGTGAAAAGCATTGACTGATCCAGTACCTACAGAATGGAAGAAGAGAACTAATACTACAAGTTGTCCTCTGACTTCCAGAGATGCCAGGGCACTTGTGCACCCCCTCCAATTGATTATTAAACTTTTTTAGTGTGTGACACAAGGGCTGGAGGCTGGGTAGTAGGTAGGCACAGCCTACCACTGACACACAGAGCAAGGCTGCCTTCAGAGCACCTTTTGTTGTTTGCCCAAGTCCTGAGACCTTTTTCTTGTCTCTTACCAGAGCAGTTAGCTTTAAAAGCCACGCCCTGTTGGTCTCCAGAAGTGACAGTCTGTACAGGCACCAGGGTTTTCATCTTGTCAGCTGCTGTCTCCTGCCAAACCCCCTCCCCTCAGTTCTGGGTGTGGGAGTCACTCAGCACCCAAAGTCCCCAGGTCAGATTTGGTTTCTTAAGATTTGTTGCTGGTTTGAGATGATCCCTCAGGTGATCTCTAGTCTTAAAGGCTGCCTGTTGGGTTAAAAACAATGAGAAACAGAAACTTTAAAAATGCTGTGGAATCTTTTTTCTCCCAGTTGGTTTGAGGTGTCTCGGCTGTGCTGTCCAGTATTGGCATGTAGCTGGAAAGGGTTAGGAGAGCATTTTGGTTCTTATAAAACTATTCCTGATTTGACTTAAACAACAAAATTAAATACCTGTTTATGGTGTTATGCCTTTAAATATGTAGAATTAGCTATTTTATTAGCACAGAGATTACTTTAAAATATTTTAATATGTTTAAGTAGAAAGTGGAGTGGAAGTTAAACTCTTGCAATCCCAGTACTTGGAAGGCTGAGCCTGAAGGATCGTGAGTTGGAGGTTAGTGTGGGCTACTTAGCTAGACTGTGTCTCAAAAACAACAAAAAAACTGAAATAGGAAGCAACTTTATTCAAAAATGAAAGCCCTTATTATAAAAATAAGAGATGTTCCTTAGGGGCTGGGGAGATGACTCGGGTAGTGTGTTTCTTAGCTCTTGTGGAGGACTCTGATAGCAAACCACAGCTTCTGTGCCTTCAGTCCCAGAGGATCCAGTGCCCTCTCCTGGCCCTTGAGGGTTCCTAGTCCTAGCTAATGTGCTTCTTTTGAACTTTGCTGCCTCCTAGAACAAGAGGGTTTGTGACAGCTCCTTGGACCACAAGTGTTCTTAGTAAAAACTGTTTTGTGAATTGTGTTTTGAGTTAAATTTGAAGATTATTTTTTCATTTTTCGTTTTCAGCTTCTTGTAGAAATTCTTATGAGGCCTACAATCTCTATCCGGGGACAGAAACTAAAAAGTAAGTATGTTAGGCTCTGGTCCTTGTCCCAATGTGCCAAGTGTCTTCTTTGAGAACTGAGAACATAGCTGGTTGTCAGCCCGAGAGCTTGCTCTATTTGTCGCATGCTAGCAATGGGCTGCATCAACTTTATATTGTTAGAAATGAAGACTTGGTACCTTAAAAGAAAACACATGAAAACTACTGGTTTGAAGAGTTGCATCTTTGTACTTTCTAATAATAGTCACTTGATACAGCTTTTGTTTTCTTTAGAAATTTTTTTTGTTACATGTTATCTGAAAAACTAAGACATAACCTGGTAAGATCATTTTGTTTAAACGGCCTATCAATCCATCAGATTTTTGTTGTAAAGGAGATTTATGCTCTTGTAAAAAGTTCAGTCATGTTGGATATGGTGGTGCACACCTCTGATCTCAGCCTCTGAGACAGAGGCAGGCAAATCTCTGAATTTGAGATCAGTGTGGTCTACAGAATAAGTTCCAGGATAGCCAGGGCCACAAAGAGAGAATCTGCCTCTAAATAAGTGAGTGAGTGAGTGAATAAAAGAAAGGGAGGGAGGAAGGAAGGAAGAAAGAAAGAGGAAAAGAAAAAGTTCAGCCATCGCCAGAGTCATATATGGCAAAGTCAGTGTTTACATAATTCTTAACTATTTAAGTTGGGTGATAGGTTTAGTTGTATTATTTTTACAACTTATCCGTGTGACTGACAGGTATTCTTTTTTAGGTTTTAGTATTTGTTAAAAATTCTACCTTTAAGGTACACACTTCACTCTGCCTTTAAAAGCCTGAGATCACTTCAGTTAACATCTCTCTCTCTCTCTCTGTCTCTCTCTGTCTCTCTCTCTGTGTGTGTGTGTGTGTGTATATACACATTTTAAACTTGCACCTACATCAATAGGATGAACTACTGTGTGAGACCCCATTTATGTTTACAGTAATAGTTAGAGAATTCATACTCTTTTTTGGTGGGGCAGAGGTGAGACAGGCTGGCTGGGGATGACCTTAAATTCTTGACCCACCATACTTGGAGGTCCACCATCCAAGGACTGATGTTGAAGGCTTGTGTCACTACGTCCTGTTCTCATACTCATTTTGAGTGTCTCAGGTTTCTACTCTGACATCAAGTAGCATCTGTTAATGAGGTGGTTCCCAACCTTCCTAATGATTTGACCCTTTAATACAGTCCCTCATGTTGTGGTGTCTCCCCCAACCGTAAAATTATTTCATTGCTACTTCACTTTATTTATTTATTTATTTTGGGTTTTTGTGACAGTTTCTCTGTGTAACAGCCCTACCTGTCCTGGAACTCGATCTATAGACCAGGCTGGCCTCGAACTTACGGAGATCTGCCTGCCTCTGCCTCTCACATGCTGGGATTAAAGGCATACACCATCACTTCTAGGCTCATTGCTACTTCATAACTGTAATTATGCTACTGTTATGAATTGAATAGTAGTGTAAATATCTGATATGCAACCTCTATGAAAGAAAGGGTCATTCGACCCCCACCCCACCCCAGGGTTGTGACCACTGGTTGAGAGCCGCTGATTTAATGGCTTGTTGGTTGCTCTTGGTTTCTCTCTCCCCATCCCAGAAGATTTGTAGGTACCATGAGGAGTGGGACTTCTCTTCCTCTTTTGCTTGCAACTCCACATTAAAATTAGTGAGCAAATTCTTGATGAGTGTATGAATCTAACTCCCTTTGGAAATGGAAAGTTGAGAACTACTGAGTTAATTTTGATTCATTCTACTCTGAATTCATTAAAAAAATAAGCAAGGCAAAATGTGTCAAATAGGTAGAGAGGTAGTAATAAGGGACACCACACACCTACATAGTCCAAAGTAGACGAGTGACCCATCTGTCCAGCCAGGCTAGCCTGCCAGGGCCACTCACTGGGACCTGAGGGAGATGTGGGTGTTAGAGTTTATGGCAGTGAGGAAACGAATGGAAACTGGTTTTAAAAATAAGTGCAACACCAGATAAAGCACTCTGCCATGGCTCATACTCAGTTTTATCATCTCTGGGTTTGGGGCTCATAAAAGTAAGTTCCTTTTTGTGTTAGTATCTTGTTCTGGTCATAGAGAAATAGTGAGTTCTTTCTATTTGGAATTCACAGTATATCAGACATTAGAAACCACTTTCCTAATATATAAAAAACTATAACAACAAGAAAACCTAAAATCCAGTTAGTAAATCTGAAACAGAAGTGATGCCCTTATTTTCTGCTAGCAGATTTCATTGGGAATAAATAGGAGAAATTTGGTCAGGCTTCTTACACTCTGGACTGTCGTTGTTCTGATGTTGAAAATACACCATGAGTCTTTTTCTGGTGGTGAGTAGCTCGTGTGTTCACTTAAAGTGGCACAGTCCAAGTGTCTGCACAGCACTTGCCTCCCTAGTGCTGGGACTGCAGATACGCAACACGCCCAGCTAGAACATTTCTTATGTTCCAGATAATGTTACACTGTGAGAAAAATAATGCTCCTCCTTCTCTTTCAGTAAGTGACGAGATGTCAAAGGACTGCTTGAGCATCCTGTATAATACCTGTGTCTGTGTGAGTATTTCTGCTGTTAGTGTCCATTTATCTATTCCTTTGTCTTCCTGGTGAGGCAGGGAATGTTTGAGTAGGGTAGCAGACATGAGAACTGTCTTCAGATATATAAGGGAATTGTCCTTATTGTCTGCGTGCCTGAGAATCAGGACCAGCAAGTAGAAATAATGGAGAGAAAGAATTTTGTAGCACTTACTTAGAGCTAAAGCTATCTCTCAGCAGGCCTCGAACTCCATAGCCAGCCAACCCCCTTCCCCTCAGATATCCAAGCAGAGGCTAGCTAGCTCTTACTTGTTGAAGGGTGACAAGTATTGGCAGAAGGTCCATGTCCTTTAAGATAACCTTTAACTCCACTCTGCCTGTTCCTTCATCCTACTGGAAAACAAAAGCCAGCGGTCCTACCCATATATTGAATACCGCAGTCTGTGGGGTTGACCACTGTATTAAGAAGAACGGTGAAAATGGAAGTAATTTGGAAGCTGATTTTTATGCCCTGGCTGTTGGCTTAGTACAGCTCCCTGAGCGTGGTTCGCAGAGTGTGTGTAATCAAGCTGATATTACAGATGTCGTGGGAACTAAGTGAGATCACAGGTGTGAACACACTTTGTAAGCAGTGTGTAAATGTTATGTCTAAAGGCACAGTGCTGACTTTAGGAACTTACTGTAAGCTTACTTGTTAACATGCATAGTAGAGCAAGCCGAGTGATGCTGTAGAAGTGAAGCCTCTGTCACGGAAGCAAAAGAAACTTTAACTGTTTCTTGTCTTATTCTGAGGAAGGTTGCAGAGGATACTGCTGAGACCACAGCTAGAGAAGTAGATAAGAAAGAGAAGGATATACAGGGTGGGTACAGAAACTGGGCTGACAGAAAATATTGGTTGTAGTCTAGAGTGTCTTGTAGTTTCTTAGTGACCAGCACAGAGAGTGAGCTGCTTGAATACCTGTGATGGTCATGTGCTGTGGGTTATAATGCAGGCTGTGTGGTTATTGTACATTTTCTTAGAGCTACTCTTTTGAAATAAAAAAATAATTACTTTGATAATTATATTTTATTTAACACATCTCGTAAGAATATGAGCATTCCAATCATTTTTAAGACATTTTACTTTTTTGTAGCAAGCTTTCAGGATCCAGAGTGTCTGTTTGGATTAGCTGCTTTTCAGTTGCCCATGTTGTTACAGCTGGTAGCACAGAACAGCACAGGAGGATCTATAAGACAAAAGCTAATTGTCAAGAATGCGCAACTGTTTTTACAGCTAAAGTTCAATAATATTAAAAAAAAAAAAAGAGCATGGAAGAGAGTGACTCCATAATTGTCAAGTTTATTACAAAGGTGTTTTTAGATTGTGACCTGATATTAATCAGAGACAGCCAGGCGGTGATGGCACATGCCTTTAATATCAGCACTTGGGAGGCAGAGACAGGCCAATCTCTGTGAGTTAGAGACCAGCCTGGTCTACAAGAGCTAGTTCCAGGACAGCCTCCAAAGCCACAGAGAAACTGTGTCTTGGGGGGGGCAACAAAATTAATCAGAGACATTCTAGTAAAACAGTTACGCTTTAAAACTTAAGGTTACAGAGATGACTCATGTGGTAAAGTCTTACCACAGAAGCATAAGGACCTCAATTTGATCCCACAAAACAAAGAAATGCCGTGGTGAATGCCTGTAATCGTAGTCAGTGCTGAGAGGCAGGGACAGGTGGGTTCCCAGGCATCACTGGCCGGCCAGCCAGTCTAGGTGACTTGTTGAATTTCAAGGTCAGTGAGAGACTTTTATCAGTCTCTTCATTTTGAAGATTAAGTTAAATTGACACATCTATCTCGCTGATTGTCAATATCTCTTAGCTTGGAGAACCCACTCACCAGTTTAAAATCCAAACTCTTGAACATGACTTGTGAGGTTATTTGCCAGCTAGTACTTATTTTATTCCTTCATTGCCCCTTGTTTTTTATTCTAGCCTTTAAGTCTCACCCATGAGCTAGGTCTGCTGTAGAGAGTAGAGGGTGAAGGTAGGACACCTCTGTTATGTCAGTCAGTAGATAGATATAGGTCGTGTTTGGTGGAGGGTGTGGACAGCTGTAGACCAGGATGAGGCTTCAGAGAAGAGGGGCGCCTGTGTTTAGAGTGGGTTAGGGATCTCCACAGAGAGGGAGTCATCTGGAAAACTTGGTAGGTTGCTTGCCTGTCCCCGTCTTTGTCAGTAATTTATGAATAATAATAGCATATGTAATTTATTATATATGCATATGTATACACATACTTATGTGGGTGTATATGTGTGTAGAAGTCAGAAAAGAGCTTGTTGGATGCGAGTCTCTCCTTTTACCATGTGGGTTCAAGGATCAAATTCAGGTTGTTGAGTTTGGTGGCAAGTGTCTTTATCCATCAAGATGTTTTGCTGGCCCCAAAGCATATTCTTGACTAAAGAAAAGAGATGCAGAGTGTAAATCATATGTGATCCACTAATCAGATTAAACAGCAATCTGTTACAAATAATTTCAGACTTTTGTATGTTGTTATCTGTAGAAGCCACATTTCATGGCAAGCTTTTTATTCTGCAAAAGGCAAAAAGAATAGCTACATTATTTTCTTAATGGTGTATCCCATAATGTAGACAACACATACTTGGTTTATATGTTCTCCAACAGCAGACACTCATGTTGTTCCTGTGTTCTAAATGGTTGTGACAGATGGGGACTTTGTGGGCAGTGTATGCTTCAAGGGAAGAACAGTGTAGTAGAAGTAGGAGCTCCTGTGTGCTTCAGTGCTAACAAGTCACTCAGCCTGCCCTGAGTTAGGTAAGCCTCTGGAGAATTGATTGTCTCTGACATGTAGATACTGTGCACCTGTTTGAATGACCTATGAGTGTCAGTCAGAAGAGTGAGTTAATTGATAGCAAAGGAAACTAAGCCTGTTGGTTGCTCCAAGATCACTTTGGCTTTAAGATAAAGGTTAAGTGAGAGAGTTTACTGCACTCTCTCATTGGAATCCTCCCAAACTCTTGAAAGAGTCTTGTATAGGTGAAGAAATGGGGATCCAAAGGTAAGAAGTGATTTGCTCAGTCACCTAGATCAAAAGTCATGCTATCGATACCAAGGCCATTCAGGTTGAGACTGGCCTGCAGAAGCTTTGCACAGCCCTCTTATGAAGCATCGTCACCTCATGAATCATAAGTGTGTAGCTTGATTGCTCTAGGTGGGATTGCTCACATTAGTCAATGGGCTTTTGTCCAGATAATACTGGTTGGCCATCTAAATGGAGCCATTATGGGCTTAGACTTCATGAGCTAGCTGAACTTGTTTGTCTCTTGCTTTTTTCTCATTCCTAACTCCAAAGTAGTCTCCCTGTCATGTGGTCTGAGAGCCAGGGGTCATTTTTTTTCATGTATTCCCCACAGTACATGCAACTCCTATATTTGTTGACTCATGCTCGTTTTTCAGGATGGGATTGCTTTCTGCATCTTGGATAGTGTTTTGTGTTTTGTGTTGTGGTCACAAGAATTCTGCCTTTTCTGTCTTTTCCCCATGACAGACGGAAGGTGTAACAAAGCGTTTGGCAGAGAAGAATGATTTTGTGATCTTCCTGTTTACACTGATGACAAGTAAGAAGACATTCTTACAAACAGCAACACTCATCGAAGATATTTTGGGTGTTAAAAAGGTGAGCTGTGTTCTTCCGCTGTGGGAGGGTGTCTCAGGCACTGGATTGTTGAGCTTGGTTATGACTGGACAGGGATCCTTTAAAAGCAGCTCTTCCACTCACTAGTGTTAAATTCTTCGTTCTTAGCTAGGTTCAGATATAAAACTAGGTTGTGTTCCTTAAGTCCATGGGTCTTTATGGCTGTGAAACATATACATACATACATACATACATACATAATATATATTTGTATATATGTATACATACACACATGCACCCCCCACACACATATAATAAATTGAAGTCAAACAATATGAAACACAAAACTTTGCATGGATTTGGTGAATTTTTAGTGTTCCCTACTAAGATGAAGTTGCGTCTCCTCTCACTGTTGGGCTGCTTTTCTGTTGTGTGCGCTGGGGACTGCTTCAGAGCAGCTGTCTGAAGCCTTTATGAACTAGTTCTGTTCCCTCTAGTGCTAATATTTGGCCTTTGCTTTTTCTTTTTTTAACTTTTAAAAATCTTTATTTTGAGTTTATTTCTTTCCTTTTGTTTTTCTTGTTAAGCTATGTATTTTCCTCTGTTCCCCTCCCCCCCCTTTTCTTCCACCCTCCCCCGCCCCACATCTCCCAATTTACTCCACCTTCCTGGGCGGATCCATGTATGTCTTTCATAGTGGCCTTTGCTTTTTAAATCTACCTTTATATTTTCCTGTCGGACTTCAGTTAAAGTTGGTTAATTGCCTTGAACATAAGCACTGAAACCCTGCCATTCTCTTTCCTTTCTTTTTTAGCTTGTTTTTTCTCCCCCCCCCCCCCCCGAGGGTTTTGTTTTTGTTTGTTTTGAGACAGGGTTTCTCTATGTGTAGCCTTGACTGTCCTGGAACTCACTCTGTAGACTAAGGTGGTCTCAAACTCGAAGAGGTCTTTCTGCCTCTACTTCCCAAGTATTGGGACTAAAGGCATGCGCCACTGCCTGCCTTTTTTTTTTTTTTTTTTTTTTTAATGGTACTAGGAATTGTATTTAGGGTCTTGCACATTCTAGGGAAGTGTTCTACCACTGAACTATTATCCTGTGTGTAGCTCATCACATGTTTGAGGTTATCTGGATAAAAGTGAGACTTTTTCTCAAAAATCAGCAACGAAAAGATGAAGACATTAAAGTTTTCTCATCAGAACACATAGACTTCCAAAAATACACCCATACACACTATGTTGGAATTTTGGTATAATGGTTGTTAGGACCTGGAGTTTACTTCCTCAATCCTATCCATGCCTCATGGTTGCTGGTTAGTGGGTTTCTTCTTACTGCTGTATAGTCCCCTTGAGGTTGAGGTTGTTGTAGCAGAAAAGAGAGTACCCACACACACTGTCACCCAGCTTTGCCTTCTGCTTTCTGCAGACCTTGCCTGTTATTACCCAGGCAGAAGCATCACAAGAGGCCCATTGTCTTTGGGAACACATTCTCAGTGTGTACAGACCCCAGACAGTTCCTTTGTGCTCTTTGATAAAATGCCTTTGTTCTTTCCCAAGAATGGTGTGCTCAATCCAGTGTGTGAGAATGGCTGTCAGCGCAGGAACTACATGCTCCTTGGCAGTTTCAGAGTAGGAGACAGTGATTGTTCCTTCCCAACTTTACTAGCCTGGTCCTTCATGCCTTCTTGTTCTTATCTGTGTTAACCAAATTGGTGATAGGGTCTACTTCATTTTGTAGGTGCCTTGATGTAATGTGCAAAATTAAAGTGGAAACTTGAACCACAGGCTGGGAAAAGGTAGCTGCAATTCATGCAGTAACCAAAGGATTAGCCGGGTAGTGGTGGTACATGCATTTAATCCCACACATACATACACATAACATCTACACATACATGCACACTGTTGTGGGATGTTTGTAACACCATGTGAAGGTGCATTGCTGTGATTGGTGTAATAAAAAGTTGAACTGCCAATAACTAGGCAGAAGGTATAGGCGGGACTTCCAGGCAGAAAGAGGAAGTAGGAGGAGGAATCTAGTCGTGTGTGTGTGTGTGTGTGTGTGTGTGTGTGTGTGTGTGTGTGTGTGTGTGTGTAGGAGACATAGGAACCAGGATGGGTAGTACCTGACCAAAAGTAGATTAATACAAATGGTTACTTTAAGTTATAAGAGCTAGTTAAAAACATGCCCAAAGTCAGGCAGTGATGACTCATACCTTAGATCCCAGTACTCAGGAGGCAGAGGTAGTCAACTCTCTGTGAATTTGAGGCCAGCCTGGTCTACAGAATGAGTTCCAGGACAGGCTTCAAAGCTACACAGAGAAATCCTGTCTTGGGGTGGGGATAGGGGGTGTCAGAAAACAAACCTAAACTAAGGCCAAGCTTTCATGATAAGTCTCCGTGTCATTATTTGTGAGCTGGCGGCCCAAAGAAAAATCCAACTACAGCACACACACACACATATATATATAAATATATATATATAAATATATATATATATGCATACCCACCCATACATACATATACATACATATATATATGCACATACCATGCATACATATACAAATACATTCACATGCTTACATATTCATATACACACATGCACATCCACCTACATACACACACTCACACACAAATACAATGTAATTAGAAGAATATTTTAAATGAAGTGCAAATACTAGGGACTAGGGAAATGACTTGCTGGATAAAGCCCTTGCTATACAAGTATGAAGACTAGAGTTTGAATCCCTAACACCCATATAAAAACTAGGTTGTCAGGGTGCCCCATGTATAATTCTACTTGTACTTGCTAGAAAGCATAGTCAAGGGACCCTGGGCAAGCTGCCTAGCTCGACAAGGCAAATAGGCAAGTGTCATGTTTCAATTAACAAGATAGATTGAGGTCCAGTGAGATAACCTAACATCAGCCTCTGGCCACCAAATGCATCATACACACTTACACACACATATGAATATGTGTACACATACATTCAAAAAAAGAAATGAGAACACTAGAATAAACCCAGGTCTGTCTCTCAGCTACATGGAACAGATCCAGGTGTGTCATGCAAGGATATTGTTTGAAGATGTTCTTTCCCTAACATACATGTTTATTGGCTTGTGATGGAAACCATTTGTCGTTGTTCAGAATTTTTTAGTGGCTACTGCCCAAGGAAAACTTCTCCATGGACATCAAGCAACAATACTTAGGGTACCACTGTTTCAGAGTAGACTAAAAGTAAGCCTGTGACCCATGTCTCTTCACACACAAGTATAATAGTGTTAGACATGACTGGTGCTGTGGGTAAAAGCACAGCTGAATAGGGAAGTGACTGAGGGATAAAAGCCAGCTACAAAGCACTGTAGGCTGTTTGCTGTTTTCATAAAATTAAAACATAAAACTTTTTAATGACAGCGTAATTCATAGAAGTGCTCACCTGACAGAGGTAAGGTAGGGGAGTTCACATAGTGAAAAAGTCCCATTATGCTTTATAACATGTATCAAATATTAAATTTAAAAATTAGTGAAGCTGAGTGTAATGTAACCTTTATTCTAGGGAGGTTGAGGCAGGGAAATTATTGGAAGTCTAAGTCCAGCCTAGGTTACAGCATGAGTTTTAAACAAGCCTAAGTTGTAGTGAGATACTCCATCTCATAACCAATAACAATTAAAAGTGGGTGTGGGGTTGTGGGACCTGGTTACACCCTGAGTTGGACAGGGCTGGACGGATGGAGAAGCTGAGAGTCATACACTGAGTTAGATGGGGGAGCTAAAAGAGTGTCTAATGCTAACAGTAGTAGCTGACATCCATGTGTACTGACTGCGGAGAAGACAGACAACTGTTCCCAAATGCTTCCCTCTCAACAAACCACAGTCTTTCATCACGTCCAGTAGTCATTTGCCTGATTAGTGTGGTTACTGAGCTTCTTGCCACCAGGTGCTGTGCATAAGGCTCTAAAGAAAAGGCAAGGCCTTTGGGAAATAGATACAGGACAAATAATTAAACATTTCTTTTCAAAGACAGAAAAATAGCCAATCTAGTAGAAGTAGATTAGTGGGATGAAAGAAAGAAGGTTCTACCTGTAGAATAGGTGATGGTTTAAAACATGAAAAGTTCATGGAGTATACACACTGATTTTTAAAGCAGGAAAAACATGAGATTCTAGACCAGCATTTTTTGTCTACTTATTTCATATGTATAGGTGTTTTGCCTGCATGTATTTATGTGCACCACCTGCATACAGTACCTGCAGAGACCAGAAAGTCTTAGATCCCCTGGAACTGGAGTTACAGAGAGTTGTGATCTGCCATGTGGCTTCTGGTAATTGAACCTGGGTCATGTGGGAAGGCAGCTAGTGCTCTTAACCACTGAGCCATCTCTCCAGCCCAGAAAGAAGCATTTAAAAAAATCTAATATTCTTAGACAGGTTCTATCAGTAAAAATCACCTGACATGGGCTCCTGGAGAAGAAAATGAAGCTTATTTGGGCTTACAGTTCTGGAGCTTCAAAGTGCACACAGCACAACTTGAGTGGCTGTGTCCCCTCATGGCAGATAGATAGCAACATGGAGTTTGAGAGAGCAGTAGAGAGACAGGATGGGACCAAATTCGGCCTTATTTTACTTTTCTCCCACGGTTACCAAGGAGCCCCAGGTACCTTCTAGCAGGATACTCCTAATTTCCTAAGGATCTCTTCAGGTTCCACCATCTCCCAGTACCACTCCCCCAAGAGCCTAGCTCTCTAGGTATGAATGTGTGGTGAGCCTGAAACCATACAGCTAGGAATAGAAGGAAAATTCCTTTGCATGATAGAGCACACCGGTTAAAAATTTCAGCGAACATTTCTTTTAAAACTTTGGAAGTGTGTCTGATAAAGCCAAGAAGGTAAGTATATACTGTGTATATGTATACAAGGACCATCTGTAGGGATGCTCACTGCAACATTCAGTTGTAGTGAGGAGTTACAGTTCACTTAAGTGTGCATACAGGAGAGCAAAACACCCTGTAGTAAAGCGATGAAAAAGAATTAAGTAGAGCCGCTCATTGGAGTGTCTGTATAGATTTCAGTGTGATTTATAAAAAAAACTTGGTAGGTTTAAAAAAAAAAATGGAGCAAAATTTGCTGTCAGAACCAAGGCAGACAGTGGGAATAGTTGTGCTTACAGGGTAAATGTAACCTCTATACTAACCATGAGATAGCTGAGTCCCATTCTGTTACCAGCAGGTAAAGAGAATCCAGAACTTAGCTGAGGTTGCACAACTGAGGTCTACACAGCTGGGATTTGAACCCAAGTGGTCTCACTGCTGAGCCCTGAGGAGGAATGCAAGGAGGGTAGCACATACAGCTTCTTGAGGAATTGAGCATGGGGATTGTTTATTTGTGTCTTCTATAGGAAATGATTCGGCTAGATGAAGTTCCTAATCTGAGTTCCTTAGTATCCAATTTCGATCAGCAGCAGCTTGCTAACTTCTGCCGGATTCTGGCTGTCACCATTTCAGAGATGGACACAGGGAATGACGACAAACATACACTTCTTGCCAAAAATGCTCAGCAGAAGAAGAGCTTGAGCTTGGGTCCTTCTGCAGCTGAAATTAACCAAGGTAAAGAGCTCTCAGCATTCCCAGATTGTATTTGAGACCCTTTTTAAATCACTTGGCTCTTGGTATCTACATATAATCAGTTATTAGGACCTCTGGGGTCCATTTGGAGGCTGTAAATTTTATATGTGTCTTTTTTTTTAATGTCACAAGACAAAGTTTAATAGCTTTAATCAGGTTTTTAAAATGTATCTAGCAGTTCAAAAAACCCACTGTCTAATTAGAATTACTAGTGCATGTTTCAGCCTTTCTATGGACATGGTATATACTGTATTTTTTCATGGCAGCATTGTGGTAACAGATCAGGACAGCCCACATGTTCATCATTGAGAGGTTACTTACATTACAGAATGTGTGTGTAATGAAAAATGGTATAGCTTTTAAAAGAGTGAAAATACATCTATAGACTGGTATAGGAAAATCTACAGAAAATATTCAAGGGAAACATAGATTCGGGCCTGTAGCTCAGTGGTAGAGGGTGTTTGCTTATCACAGCCCTGGGTTCAGTCCCTAGCAGTTAAGGTAGGTAGGGAGTGAGAGGATAGAAAGGATGGGATACTTTTACTGTAAGACAGGGGAGATGATTAAGACTACACAGTCATTTGTTTACATGGAGTATGCATAAAGAAACCGAAGAACACAAAGAACAGTGCTTACCTGCTAGAAGTGTTTGGCAGCATTGCTGGAACTTCTTACTGAATGCTTCTCGGGCTGTTTGACTTAGAGCACTGTATTTGAGGTATTGAAACACTTCCAAATTACCACTCAGAGGCTTATATCAATTGTAAATGCTCATCTGATAGCTCAGGCTTGTTACTAGCTAACTCTTACAGTTAAATTAACCCATATTTCTTATTTACACTCTGCCACATGGCTCATGGCTTGCTATTTCATTTTCTGCATCCTGCCTCCTCTGCTGTTGTCTGGCATCTCCTCTGACTCACCCTTACTCATCCCATCATTTTGTTTGCTTTTCCCCCCAACTTTACCCTGTTCCCTATTGGCCAGTCAGCTTGTTTACTAAACCAGTCATAGTGACACATATTTATACAATGTAAATACTGGTTATTCCACAGCAAAGGTCTCTTCAGGTACACCCAGCATAGCCTTGAACTCACTATGAGTCTAGGCTACGCTCCAGTTGAGCCACCTTCCTTATGATAATCTGTTGCCAGTGTCCTTCCAGAGATAGCATACACATTCCTCATCATGGGATGGGACAGGGAGGGGAGAAAAAAAAAGCTGTTTAGTTTATGCAAATGCAAGTATTTGCATTCCAGTCTGGTCCACTGCTGTGCCAGCCCCAAATAATACACAGAAACATTGTATTAGATATAATTCTGTTGGCCAGTTATTGGTTTCTTATTGGCTAGCTCTGTCTTAAATATTAATCTAAGTATTTCCATGTGGTCTCATCTTACCGCCGGAGACAGCCCGCACCTCTGTTATCTCCAGTCTCTCCATGCTGACCCTTCCTTACTACCTCCTCTCTCCTTGTCTCCTAGTCCTGCCTACCTTCCTTTCCTATTGGCCAACAGTGCTTTATTCATTAACCAATAAGAGAAACATATTTACAGAATGGCATCTCCCATCATCTCCTCTTTTCTGTCTCCCATTAGAAGTAGGCACCATTCTATTCTGCTTGTCTGTTTTAAATTAGCTTTACAAAGTATTTCATTCCTATACATACAAAATTTGATAGTTCCATTTACAAATAGATAATATTACACATATAAGCATATGGTAATTTATTTCCAGATATCTTATTGATACAAATTTATTTTATTTCAAGTCTTTGTTAACACCCTTGAATAATAGGGTACAATGGGATGGGTATTTGAATTTTATACTTTGATGGATTAACCCTGCAGGAAAATTGCTAGTCTTGTCACTTGCTGTCTTTGTACCTTATCCAATGCAGACCATTTTTTGATTGCTTGATATTTAGCCAAGCTGATAAGTTAAGGGGGAAAAAAGGGGGGGTTTGTTTTTCCTCATTGTAATTGTTCCCTAAAGAAATATATTCATTAAATCAGCTTACATTGAAATAGCAACAGTGGCTGTCTTGTACCTAGAGGCTGAGAGCCTAGTTGCTCAGGCTTTGAATCTAGTACTTCATTAGTCAGAGAATTCATACAGTGTCTGCCTCACACTGGAGAAGATGAGTTTGAGAAGCTTGTGCCTCTCAGTCCTAGTCTGGTGCCAAAAACCTGGTGGGCTCTTGGAGTGCTCTGGTCCTCTGTCAGTGAAGGAGGCCTGGTTTGATTGTCTTAGAAGGAATTGGCTGCAGCAACAGGGTAGGTAAATTGACTAGATCTTTAAAGGGAAGCAGTGATCTTCCTTCTGCCATGCTCTAAATCCAGGCTGCTGCCAGAAGGTGCCACCACATTTGGGGTTGGTCTTCCCCTAGCAGTTAAGACACTTATCAGGAAAAATTTCAGGTGAGAGTCCCTTAGGTGATTCTAATTTGTGACAAGTTAACATTAAAACCAACCATCACACTCTTATGACATAAAATCAAGCACTTTTGAGTGAACAGTTCAGTGGCATTTAATATATTTATAAGTTGCTCAACTTCACCTTTGAAGTTCAATGACATTTTCACTGCTCCAGAATGAATTGCTATGCACAATAAGCAATTATTCCTTGTTCCCTTCCTGTAGACTCCTGCCAGCCTCTAGCCTGTTTTCTTCCCCTGTGGCTTTATCTTGGATATAAATACCAATAGGGTCATTTAATATATGACCTTTTGTACATGGTTTCTTTTCACTTGGCATGTTTTCTGAGGTCACTGACATTGTGGCGTGTCGTTATTTCATTCCTTTGTGCAGCTGGATAATGTTCATGATATGTATATACCACAATATATATCCACCCTTTTATCCGTCAGTGAGCATCCAGGCTGTTTCCCTCTTTAGACTACTGTCAGTGGTGCTGCTGTGAACACATGCATATTTGAGCACTCACTATCAGAGTTCTTTGAGTATGTGCCGAAAAATGGAATTGCTGGGCCAGCTGTATGGCTGTGTGCAGGTTTCTGTTTGTGTGTGTGTGTGTGTGTTTTATGGTACTGAAGATTGAACCCAGAGTTTCATGCATGGTAAGCAAGCACTCTACCACTAAGCTTCACCTTCAGAACTCAGTTGACTTTTAACTGGTTTTTCATTTCATTTTATTTTATTATTTTTTTTTGTATTTATTTTTTGTTTTTACATCACAACCACAATTTCTCCTCCTTCTCCTCCTCCTCCCATCCCCCTTTTTGCGCTTCTCCCCCTTCATTTCTCTTCAGAAAAGGGCAGGCCTCTAGCCATGATCTATCAAGTTAAAGTGAGACTAGGTACCTCCTCTCCTATTAAGGCTGGAAGAGGCAACCAGTAGGAGGAAAGGGTACCAAAAGTAGGCAACAGAGTCAGAGACAGCCCCTGCTCCCACTGTTAGGAGTCCAGCAAGAAGACCAAGCTACACAAAGAAGAGTAGAAGCATACATTTAGTATAACAAAAATTACTTCAAATTTGCGTCAATTACCAAAATCCATACCAATGTAAACTATTTGAGGTTAATGGTTGTCTTTTTAACCTATATTATATTTCTGCATTCCCCTAAACAATAATAAGCATCCAAAACCCATTGAATACTCAAAACTACGTATCCCACCTCTTGGGAATATGAGTGTTGTGTTCTCTAGTCTGTTTCCTGTTATCTGAGGGCTCTGGAATCTTTAGGGGGACCCTGAGAACATTGGGAAAATGGTCAAGTCCTGGTAGAGCTAGCTGTAATATTTGTTATTTGGTCTCTATGTAATGGGAAAGTGCAAAGCTTATATGAAGTCCTGACTGGAATAGTCATGAAACTGAACCATCTCAGCCAGTGTCCTTGAAGCTGTTACAAATGCAGAACTCTGAGGAAACATGGACCACCTGTCTTCAATGTTCCTGGTCCTCTTGCTCTGAAAACACACAAACTTTCAAAGGTAACATACATATCTGCATTAACACAAGTATGGTCTGTGTGTTGCACTCAAGCCAGCCAAAGATAATTTTTGTTTTATGTTTGAGCAGGTAAAATATATGTTACCTGTCTTATAGTTTTTCTAGATTTATTTCTTTATGTCTGTAGCCAGGATTTTTAGGGGGTCTCCCCTAATCAAATTTGATCTGTATTAACTTGAATGAATCCACAGGCTTTCATTTTCTGTGGAAATAAAAGCATAACCTCTTCCCCAACATAATATATTTTTTGACTTCTATTTTGAAGTTAAAGATATTTTTAAAATACATAGGTTGGTTTAATTTAGTAGTTTTACAATCCAATGTCTTTCAGCATCCATTGTTTACTCATCAGTAATCATAATATTTAGTCAATACAACACCATTTAGGATCCACAGTCTCTGTGTATTTCCCATCTCAACATGACTTATTCTTTTTTTTTTTTAAATGACTGTCTATATCCTTTTTCTTTTTTTCCCTTAAGCTTATACACATTGTTAAACTGTAACCTGTTTAGAGATTTTCATCTGAACTTGCTTTACTGCCTGTCTGTAAACTTTTCTGTCAGCATGAGCAAAATCTTAAACCACCATGCAACTTAGCTCATGTGCTGGTGGCTCAAGCCCACAGCCAGCAGCCAGCCAAGAGATGCGTCTCTGTACCACAGCCCCATGAGAGACTGCAGGACTAGGAATCCATGTTTGGCTCCTTTTCTGTGTGTTTGGAACCCCTTTCTTAAAGTTTTTTCCAGATCTTAGTGGAAATAACATATCCCCATGTTGGGTAGTGAGTCTTTCTCTGTCCCACCTGCTTCCTCTGCATCTGGGTGGTGACTCCACCTCCTTTCCAGCATTCTCTGCCTCCCAAATCCTGCCCAGCTATTGACCATTTAGCTTTTTAATAAACCAGTATCAGTGACATATCTTCCCACAGAGTAAAGGAATATTCCATAACAGTCACACATGCAATTTTTGTTATTTTTTTAAGATTCTATTTATTATTTAAAATGTGTATTGTGTTGTGTATGCCATGTATGTGTGGGTTTCCCCAGAAGCCAGAAGAGGATATCAGATTCCTTGGAACTGGAGTTATGTCTCAACTGGGTTTAACAGACATCTATAGAACATTCCATCCAAACATAAAAGAATATACCTTCTTCTCTGCTCCACATGGAACCTTCTCTAAAATCAATCACATACTAGGTGGCATAACAAACCTCAACAGATACAAGAGAATTGGAATAGTTCCCTGCATCTTATCAGATCACCATGCTTTAAAATTGGAATTCAACAACAACACAAATCACAGAAAACCTGCAAACTCATGGAAACTGAACAATGTGCAATTGCACCACACCTGGGCCAAAGAAGAAATAAAGAAAGAAATTAAGGACGTTCTAATATTCAATGAGAATGAGGACACAACATACCCGAACTTATGGGACACCTTGAAAGCAATGCTACAAGGGAAGCCATATGAAGAAAACAGAGGATAGTCACATAAGAGAATTAACAGCACAACTGAAAGCCTTAGAACAAAAAGAAGCAAACTCACCCGGAGGAGTAGACAACAGGAAATAATCACCTTGAGGGCTGAAATCAACAAAATAGAAACCAGGAAAACAATACAAAAAAATCAATGCAACAAAGAGTTGGTTTTTTGAGAAAATCAACAAGATAGACAAACCTTTATCCAAACTAACGAAAAAGCAAAGAGAGAACATACAAATTAACAAAATCGGAAATGAAAAGGGGAACATAACAACGGACACAGAGGAAATCCAGACAATTTTCAGGTCATACTTTGAAAACCTGTATTCCACAAAAATTGAAAATTCAAAGGAAATGGACAAATTTCTGGATAACTATCACCAAAATTAAATCAAGAACAGGCAAACAGCTTAAATAGACCTATAACCCGCAATGAAATAGAAGCAGTCATCAAACGCCTCCCAACCAAAAGAAGCCCAGGGCCAGATGGTTTCAGTGCAGAATTCTACCAGACATTCAAGGAAGAACTAATACCAATACCGGACTCTTTTTACGAGGCCACAATAACCTTGGTACCCAAGCCTCACAAAGACACAATTAAGAAAGAAAACTACAGACCAATATCCCTGATGAACATCGATGCAAAAATACTCAATAAAATACTAGCAAACCGAATTCAAGAATACATCAGAGAAATCATCCACCATGACCAGTAGGCTTCATCCCTGGATTGCAGGGATGGTTTAACATACGAAAGTCTATCAACGTGATCCACCATATAAACAAACTGAAAAAGAAAAACCATATGATCATCTCCCTAGATGCTGAAAAAGCCTTCGACAAAATTCAACACCCTTGCATGATAAAGGTCTTGGAGAGATCAGGGATAACAGGAACATACCTAAACATATTAAGAGCAATATACAGCAAACCAACTGCCAACATCAAACTGAATGGAGAGAAATTTAGATTCCTCTAAAATCAGGAACAAGACAAGGCTGCCCTCTCTCTCCATATCTCTTCAATATTGTACTTGAAGTTCTAGCTAAAGCTATAAAACAACGAAAGGAGATCAAGGGGATCCAAATTGGAAAGGAAGAAGTCAAACTGTCTCTATTTGCAGATGATAATGATAGTTTACATAAGTGACCCAATAAACTCTACCAGGGAACTCCTACAGCTGATAAACACCTTCAGCAAACTAGCAGGATACAAGATAACCTAAAAAAAAATCAGTAGCCCTACTTTATTCAGACGACAAAGAGGCGGAGAAAGAAATCAGAGAAACATCACCCTTTACAATAGCCACAAGCAACATAAAGTATCTTGGGGTAACACTTACCAAACAAGTGAAAGACCTATATAATAAGAACTTTGTGGCTCTAAAGAAAGAAATTAAAGAAGATACCAGAAAATGGAAAGATCTCCCATGCTCTTGGATAGGTAGGATAAACATAGTAAAAATGGCAATCTTGCCAAAAGCAATCTATAGATTCAATGCGATCCCCATTAAAATCCCAGCACAATTCTTCACTGACCTTGAAAGGATAATAATCAACTTTATATGGAAAAACAAAAGACCCAGGATAGCCAAAACAACCATGTACCATAAAAGAACTTCAGGAGGCATCACCATTCCTGACTTTAAGCTCTACTACAGAGCTATAGTTCTGAAAACAGCCTGGTATTGGCACAAAAATAGACAGGTAGACCAATGGAATAGAATTGAAAATCCTGATATTAATCCACACACCTATGAACACCTGATTTTTGACAAAATAGCTAAAAGAATACAATGGGGTGAGGACAGCATCTTCAACAAATGGTGTTGGCACAATTGGATGAGGGTGTAGAAGACTGCAGATAGACCTATGTCTGTCACCATGCACAAAACTCAAGTCCAAATGGATCAAAGACCTCAACATCAATCCAGCCACACCGAACCTCTTAGAAGAGAAACTAGGAGGTACCCTTGAACAAATTGGTATAGGAGACCGCTTCCTGAACATAACTCCAGGGGCACAGACACTGAGAGCAACAATTAATAAATGGGACATCTTCAAACTTAGAAGGTTCTGTAAGGCAAAGGACACAGTGGACAAGACCAAACGGCAGCCCACAGACTGGGAAAAGATTTTCACCGACAAAGGGCTGATCTCCAAAATATACAAAGAACTCAAGAAACTAGTCAACAAAACACCAAATAACCCTATTAAAAATGGGGTACAGAACTGAAGAAAGAATTCTTAATAGAGGAAATCAAAAAGGCTGAAAGACACTTAAGTGCTCAACATCCTTAGCTATCAGGGAAATGCAAATCAAAACAACTTTGAGATACCCTCTTACTCCTGCCAGAATGGCTAAAATTAGAAACACCAATGACAACTCATGCTGGAGAGGATGTGGAGAAAGGGAACACTCCTCCACTGCTGGTGGGATGACTGGATATTTTTATAACGAAAAAAGTTTACTGAAAATATAACTCAAATACACACACTAAAATCATAAAGATATTTTGATTTATCTCCCCACTTAGAGCCAGTTTCCCTTCATATCTAAAATCTGAAGTTTATTGCTATTTTCTTTTGGCTTGACATTTAATTTTCATTATTTATTTATTTGTTTGTTTATTTTTGAGGTAGGGTTTCTGTGTATATCAGCCCTGGCTATCCTGAAACTTGCTTTGTAGGCCAGACTGGATTCAAACTCACAGAGATCCACCTGCTTCTGACTGCTGAGTGCTGGGATTAAAGGTGTGCACCAACATGCCTGGCTACTTGTTTTTTTTATTATTTTAGGTATATGGGTGTTTTGCTTGCATATATGTCTGTGTACAACATAGGTTCTTGGTGCCTAAGGAGACCAGAAGAGGCACTGGAGTGAGAGACAGTTGAGAGCTACTATGTGGTATAGAAATTGAACTCAGGCCTCTGAAAGAGCAGCCTCTTTAAGCCTCTGAGCCATCTCCCTAGCTCCTTGGTATTCTGTTTTTAAAAGGGAAACCCTAGCTGCTATCACAGTAGAGTCTTTCCTGGCTAGATGGAGTAGCGCATGTTTATAATCCTTTGGGAGATAGAAGCCAGAGGATCAGGAGTTCAAGGCCAGCCTGGGCCTCAGAGACTCTGTCTCAACTGTAGACAACCAAAAGGACGAAGGAGCCATCCCTGTCATGGCTTGGGGCTGCAGAGCTGTTCATAAACGCCTTCTCTTTCTTTCCTCCTAGCTGCTCTTCTTACCATCCCTGGATTCGTGGAACGGCTTTGCAAACTGGCAACTAGAAAAGTGTCAGAGTCAACGGGCACAGCCAGCTTCCTTCAGGAACTGGAGGAGTGGTACACGTGGCTAGACAATGCGCTGGTGCTAGATGCCCTGATGCGAGTGGCCAGTGAGGAGTCTGAACACAATCAAGGTACTTTCTGGGGTCCCCTGAGTGGGGAGTTTTTTCTGGACTCCTTGGAGACATTGTTGGTCTCTTTTCTGTGGAGAATTAAGAATTGCTTACAGTAGAATTTTCCCTCAGGTGGTCCTACATCAGGGCTGTATTTAAACTTTAATAAGTGCCACTTCACTTCATAAAAAAATAAAAAAAAAATCAGAATTTATATAATAAATAAATTGATTGAATTAGGAATGCAAAATCAGCTCAAAATAAGAGCCCTGTACCACATGACTTCATGGCAAATTCTACCAACATTTAAGCTCTTCCATGAAGCAAATACTTCTCAGCTCATTCTTTGAGCCGACTTCTACCCTTGTTCCAAAACCAAAGAGATCACAAGAAAAGAAAGTTACAGACTAACATCTTATGAATGTAGATGTAACACCCCCCCCACACACACACACACATACAGCTAAGAAACTTCTGCAGCCAATTAAGCAGCCTCCTTGGGAGAACACAGATTGCCCTAAGGGACCCTGGAGACAGTTTTCTTGTCTCTGGTGTGAATGTTAGGTTCCAGGCATGTATGCAGGGCACCTTGGGAAGCATATGAAGTACAGAGCAAATGGAGCACAAGTCTTCCTGACTAGGTGTCACAGATGTGCCATCAGAAGCACAGCAGCAGAGTAGCCATAGGTCGATTACACTGACCCGGCAGAGCAGAATGGCTATGCAAACCATGTCTGTAATAAGGGACTTGATATAAAATGTATCAAGAGGTCTAGGGGTGTAATTTGTCTAGCACATGTGAGATCCTGTGTTCAGTGCCCAGTACTGACCAAAAGTGTTAATTGATTAAATGAAAAAAAGAACATGGGGCTAAAGAAATGAATGGCCCACCAGTTAAGGACCTGGATTGGATTCTCAGGGATCCTGAGCCCTCTTCTGGCCTCACACAGACACAAACATGCACATGAATCACAAAACAAAACAAAGCATGTAAAGAACACCGTAGAGGAATAATAAAAAGACAACTCATTCCAAGTAGACAGGGATCCAAATAGACATTTTTCCAAACAGAAAAAAATAGCCAAATACACATGAAAAGCTGCCCAACAGTGTTAGCCATTAAAAAAAAAAAAAAAAAAAAAAAAAAAAAAAAACTACAAATTAAAACTCTGAGGTAAGAATTCATACTCCACATTCTTTCCTTTCCTTCCTCCTAACCCTCCTCTCCAGCTGCCTTCTATCTGTCTTACTTACGTAAGCTGCCTTCTCCACCCCCTCCCTCTGGCACTGAGTATGTATCAGTATGGACGACCTCCTCCCATGGCTGTGTCCTCCTTTAGGCTTCCCCAGAGCTCTACAGAGCCAGGTTAAATGATAATGTTCAAGACTCAACTGTGGCCAAGGCAAGAGTCTGTGTGCTATTTGCTACCCAGTCTCCTTAGAGACTCTTGTAATATTCTGGGTGCTGGTGAGGATATCCTGGTGGGGATGGAGTGAACCGGGCTTTTCTCCTGTGTAGAGAAAAATAGACTAAATGGATACCATTTTATCACTTAGATTTTTTTTTTAGTGGTACGTTTTTCCTTTACACCTTTGCCTGCTGCCACTTGGGTTACTAGGATGAGCACACAGACTGACAGAAAAGAAAGCACAAGTGCCTAATTTACAGTTAGATCCCATCTGCTGAGTGTGGCAGCACACACCATTAGTCCCATCACATGGAAGGCAGGTGGCATGTCTGAGTTCAAGCCTATCTTGGTCCATATAGCAAGTTCTAGACTAGCCAGGCCTACAGTGTGAGACCATCCCTTAAACGAATAAATTAAAAAAAAAAAAAAAAAAAAAAAAAGCCTGACAGTGGTGGCTCATGCCTTTAATCCCAGCACTTAGGAGACAGAGGCAGAGGCAGATGAATCTTTGTGGGTTTAAGGCCAACTTGTTCTACATAGACAGTTTCAGGATAGCCAGGGCTACAGAGAAACTCTGTATCAAAAAATCAAATAAATAAGTACATGAAAATAAAAGCAAAAAGCTTTAGTTGGTTATTGCCTGTGGTTATAGATAACAAGTATATGCTCTATTACTATATATCTCAAAAACATAGAGAATTTTGGATGTTTGAAAAGATAATATTTAACTTGATTAAGCCATTCATTAAGCAATGTATATGTATGTATCTGTCTTACCAAAACTTCATATAATATGCCCCATTAATAGGTATAGTTTTATTTATTAATTAACTTTTTAAATTTCTAAATTACAGCAGGCAAGCATTAGCAGAATTCTTTTTTTTTTTTTTTTACTTTATTTAACAACCTTGTATGTTGCTTACTTGTGCAAGCATTGTACTAAGCACCTTCTGTATGTTAATTCTTTCTATCCTTTTAACAGTAGCAGGTACTTGCTACTGACGTCACCACTGTCTCACAAATGAGGATGACTGGGAAGCACGAAGAAGTCATTCAGCTTCCCCAACACCACAGAGCCAGGCCTGGGGTTAGACCTGCAGCCTGGCTCAGTGTCCGGGCTCTTAACCACTGCGTCATGCCACTTCCTATCATCTTTGTGCTCTCGTTAAGTGGGTAATAACGTGAAAAAGAGGGATCACCTAAAGGGGAATCTTGTAACATAAGCCCTCATGCTGTCAGCAATATATAGACAGCACCAAATGCTTGATCACTGGAGACCCGAAGAGGGTTCTCCACAATTTGCTGCCAAACGTCTGAGTGACTGGTTGGTGACAGGAAGTACCAGAAAGAGGCTACTGCACTGGCTATGCCAGAATGCCTTACTTAGTATCGGAGAGTACAGGACTACAGAGGCCTTTCCCCAGGTTCCAAAGCTGCTCTTGCAGGTGTGAGGAGGTTTCCTGGCTTTTAAAATGTCTAATGGGGGTTTGAGTCCTGTCTGATGGCTCTCGAACTCCAGTCCCTTCACAGCAGGCCTGTGGGTAGAGCAGGTTTTCTCGGGAGCCATGCCTTACCCATCTTACCGGGGCTACGCCAGCCTCCACTATGTTCCCTCCTCTAGGCACTTCAGAGGAGAATGCACTGCCACATACCTCAGCCAGGACTCAGCTGCCCCAGTCAATGAAGATTATGCATGAAATCATGTACAAACTGGAAGTGCTCTATGTCCTCTGTGTGCTGCTGATGGGACGTCAGCGAAACCAGGTGGGTGCCCCCCAGCCTCAGAATGGGAGAGATGTGTTCTGACCAATAAAGCTTGCCTGGAGGTGAGAGGGTGGAGCTAGCCACTAGTTAACCATAGAGGCCTGGAGGTCTGTGCAGAGAGGAGACAGGAAGTGACACATGGGAGGAAACAGAAGTGAGAAGGCTGGGCATAGATAGCATCTCTGCTCTTTGGGTCTGAGAATGTGGAGAGGTGAGAAGTGACTGTAGCTGCTTCTTTGCAGCTCTGATCTCTCAGCATTTACCAAAACACTTGACTCCAGGTTTTTATTGATAAGACCAATTGGGATATCACTTCAGAGGTGAGAGCAAATGCTGCATAAGCGGTGGGGTGCTGGGTGTCCCCCCCTGCACCAGGTCTTCTCAGCTTGGCATCCCCTCTACCCAGCAAAGTCTGGACCTTATTTGCCGCCTCATAAGGAAAGCAGAGTGATTCTAGAGCCTGCAGAGTATGCTCTGGGCTTTAGGCAGCATTTCTAGATAGCGACTGTGCAGGTCAAGATCAAGCTTTTATTTTAGTAATGCAAGATTAAAGATTGATGATGTATACCTGGCATGATGGTACACAGTGACTTCCAGGACAGCCAAGAAGACTACACAGAGAAACCTTGACTTCCCTTCCCCCTCCAAAAAAGACTGACTCTATAACCAAATAGTTATTTAATACTAAATGGCCAGCCTTGAAAACATACATAGAAGTAACATTATATAGACCAGGCATGCTGTATATACATGCACTGTGCACGCACGTCTATAACAACAATTAAAGAAAATGAGGTCATGAATTGAAAGAGAAAGGGAAAGGATAATGGGAGGGCTTGGAGGGAGAAAAAGGAAAAGAGAAATGATGTAATTATAATCCCCCAAATTTAAAACATTATCTTTTTTAAAAAAAGTTCTAGCACTGTAGGTGTGGTAGAGCAGCTGCCACTCTGATGTGTGACCAGGTACTGGGGCAGAGCCTAGAACTATGCCCCCTGTGAAACCTGAGCAGGTGCTTCTCATTAAGGATGGTTGTGAGTCACCATGTGGGTGCTGGGAATTGAACTCAGGACCTCTGGAAGAGCAGCCAGTGCTTTTAACCTCTGAGCCAGCTCTCTAGCCCAAGTGCTTCTCATTGCCATGGTGACATCTGGTAGAAACAGTTTAAAGGGAGGAATGGTTTATTGTGGCTCATGGTTTCAGAGGTCTGTGCTCTCTTGACTGATTTTTTTCTTGGCCTATAACTAGGTCACATACCATGACTGAAAAGTGCTCAGAGCAAAATTACTTACTTCAAGATAAGCAGGGAGATTTAAAAAATACCCTCCAAGGACATTCCCCTGTGACCTTCCTCTTCCACCGAGGTCCAGTGGTTAGCTGGAACGAGGCAGACCTCAGGATGAGATGCCTGAGTTTGTGGTGGGTCCGTTGCTGACCTTGTCTAGGACAGTCTTGCTGGGCTCCACTGCCCATATAGTAACAGTAACTGGTCATAGAGTTGACTCTAGCTTCATTCATTCTCTGACTGTTCATACAACAGGGATAGTCTGTTCCTAACAAGAGCTAGCAAGGGTTTTGTTTCATGTTATGTAAAAAAATTTAGTAGGCACATAATTCCTGTAGTTGATACAAATTAATAGCACCAGTGGACCCTGTCTCCTTTCTGGGCCTCAGTGTCCTGGAATGCATATGAATTTTCCATTGTCAGTATTTCTTTCTATAGCTCTTTTATCTTACAAAAGCAAATACAATTTTTATACACTCAGTTGAATATAACACATATGTCCTTTCTTGTATTTCTTTGATTGTTCAGCTTAGTACATGTGAAAGACTTGGATTCTTTCTTTTCCATTTACCCCATCATTTGGATGTATCACTTGTTTAACTGAGTGTAAATTATGGGCATTATAATGTTTCCACCACTAATGCAGTAAGTAATGTCATTTATTATGTGTAAGGGTCCATTTGATGATAAAAGGAGAATTGTTGGCCAAGGAAATACAGATCTGTAAATCCTCTTGCAGGTGATACCAGCATGCCCTGTGTCACCCGTGACTTGCTAGCATAGCTGGTGTCCAAGGCACTAAAGTGGTGCTGAGTTAGCCAGAGTTTTGCACTGATGACCAGACACCTGAGAAAGCATCGTAAAGGAAGAAAGGGTTATTTTTCCTTGTGGTGCAGCCAGAAACCAAGGGGAAAAGCTGGAGATAGACTAGATCCTACTTTCTAAAAGTCCCCCAAAGTAGACTCTCCAGCTGAGCACTAAGCATTAAGCTTTTTATTATTATAAGCCTGTAAAAAAAAAAGTGTGTGTGTGTGAGAGAGAGATTGTGTGTGTGTGAGTGTGAGAGTGTATGTGAGTGTGTGTGTGAGTGTGAGAGTGTGTGTGATTTTGTGTGTGTGAGTATGCATGAGATTGTGTGCGAGAGTGTGTGTGAGTGTGAAAGTATGTGTGTGAGTGTGAGAGTGTGTATGAGAGAGATTTTGTTGTGTGTGTGAGTGAGTGAGAGAGAGAGAGAGAGAGAGAGAGACAGAGAGAGACAGAGAGAGAGAGAGACATATGTGCTGGTGCCCATGGAGGCCAGAAGACACCAGGTTCCCTGAGCTGGAGTTGTAAACCACCTGACATGGATGCTGGGAACCAAACTCAGGACCTCTGGTGACTGGCAAGGAAGGACTAGATGAAAGTGAGACTGAAACTCTTCAGAGGGACCATTAAACCTGTAGCCCTGTGTTTAGAATAGGGAGTGTGGGGTTTTGAGGTGAACTCCAGTGGCTTGGGAGCCCTGCCCTCTGACCTTGTCATTTTACCTTCTTGGCCCCTCTCCTGGACAGACTTTAAACATTGCCTGCAGCTCCCTTCTGTAGTTGCTGTAGATACATCCTGGGGTCTCCATCATAGCTTGGGTTCATGCATCACCCTCCTCTAGACCTTCCTTTGAACTCTCAATGAAAGCCTTGGTGATTCTATGACTCTTGCATGCTGTGTGTCTGCAAAACCAGCATCACATGAGCTTGGCATAGAGTTGTAAATCTAAGAGGAGTAGGCGTGAGCCAGTCTGGGCTATAGCAAGACTGTGAGTGATACCAAGGTGTGCTATTAACTCAGGTTCCCTTGGACCACTACAGTGGTCTTTGAGTGTCTGGCAAGCTGAATCTGGGAGAGTGCTTGTATAGATGGCCCTGTGTGAGCTTTCAGGAGAGTGCTTCCAATGAGCTTCTGACCTTATACCTGAGCCCGGGCACGTGGGGCCCCTCTAATCCAGGAGGTGCCTGTAAGGCACCTTCCTTGTCTGTTTCTATTCCTGTGCAGAGTGCTCGGCTTCTTTTTGGTGGCCCTAATCTCTTTCCTAACCACATCCTCTTTATCCTCAACTTTCAATTCCTTCTTCTGGCTAATCCACTTTGCTTTATAAATTCTCTGTTTTTGCTCCCAGTTTTTGCTGTAAAATTAGCTAGAAGCAGCCAGCAATAGCAATGCCACAGCCCAAGTGCTATGCTGTCTTAAAGTTTCCTCCTCCTAATTATAATTAGTCTGTCACTTTTAAATTCAGCCACCCACAATGCTTTAGGATATTGGCAGAATATAAGCAAGTTATTTGCCAGACTGTATTATTAGTGACCTCTAAGTCCTAGTCTCACTGAAACCTCGTGAGCAGTCTTTTGTTGTTTTGTTTTGTTTTGTTTTTTTGGTTTTGTTGTGTTTTCCGAGACAGGGTTTATCTGTGTGGCCCTGGTTGTCCTGACTCTGGGTTGTTCTTTCTTGGTTCCCAGCCCCAAGAAAATGTTCTTAAATCACAAGAAAAACTCAATCTCACAGTATGGGGAGAAATTTGTATCTCAAACAATTTTGCTTTTTCACATTTGCAAAGGAGACGAGGTCTTATCTGACTTTGGTGTCAGTAGCTATCAGTTCATAGCTGGCAGCAGTGTTTCAGGAGGCTCTCAGATCAAGGAGGAAGGACCTATTTGAGGCAGTAGATCACTTTGAGTAGATCCTTTAGAGTATCTTGACCCTGGTCCCCTCCCTGTCTTTTTCTGTGCCTCTTAGTTGTCACAACAGGGACCATTTTGTTATACCACTCATCTCGTCATAAGATACCTCTAAAACAGGGAACTGAAACAAATCTTCCTCCTTCAGACTGTCTTTCATAGTGACAGAGAAACCTAATAAAGAAAATCTGTACAGCTTAACAGGAGATTCTAATGGGTACTCAGAAGACCGGAGTACCACAGAAAAGCAGACCATAGAGACTGTTCACAAATCTGGGTGTGGTGAAACATGCTTGTTAGCCAGCAGAGGCAGGAGAATCTGTGAGTTTGAGGCCAGCCTGGACTACAAAGCAAGTTCCAGGACAGAGAAAACCAGTCTTGAAAAACCAAAAAACAAAACATTTTTTTTTTCCTAAGCCAAAAAGATGGCTTACTCTTCATAGTAAGTTGCAGGCCAGCCTGTAACTGCATCTGCAGAGCATCTGATGCCCAATCTAGGTTCTGATGGCATCAGCACAGAAGTACACATACTCACATGAGCACACACTACAGAAATTTATAAGGACGATTTTCTGTGCAGTGAGGGTAGAGGCTGTGTGGATGCCATCTTTAAATGGCTGCACTCCATTCTGGAATTGCTTTCTTCATCCTGAAGATGGCTGTATATATTGAGGAGAGGCCTTGCTGATCTGGGGCATACATTCACCTCCCTGAAGTCTCACTGTTCCTTCCCACCCCACACAGGTCCACAGGATGATTGCCGAGTTCAAGTTGATCCCAGGACTCAATAATTTGTTTGACAAACTGATTTGGAGGAAGCATTCAGCATCTGCCCTTGTCCTCCATGGTCACAACCAGAACTGTGACTGTAGCCCGGTAAGTAAGAGAGCCTGGGAACATTCAGAATATTAACTGCTAACAGGTGGCTGTTTTAAGAGCCACTGCTGACCCTGAGGGCCTCGTTCTTGAAGATGAGAGAGCAGGAGGTCATTTTTGTTTCTGAGAGTACCCAGTTAGAATATTAAACTGAGGACCAGAAGCCCTTTGCCACTCAGTTGTGTCACAGACTCTTTGACAAGACAGGTCACAAGCCTTCCCACACGGTTGGCAGGACAGTGCTCCTGAAGCTCTGTAAAGCTAGCAGAAGCTGGTGCCCTGAGTCCCTGAACCTGCTCTTCCTCAGTGCCCTGCCTACTACTGTGTCCTTCACTTTGGCCTTGTCAGATTGCCTTTCACTCTGTCCATTTGAGTAAATAATTTAAAAGGAGTGTAGTTTACATGTCTAGATAACATGCCTGACTTATTCAGAGGCCAGTTGGTCTTTGTTATGTAAACACATTACATCTGTTTTTCCTTTTGTAATTTATCTCTTTAATGGTTGTCAATTACTTTCCTTTGGTCCTTTGGAGATGCTCCTATGGTGCCATTAGCTTTGGGCTTTTACACCCTCAGGGTGACATGTCCTTATTTTGTGATGTTGGGAGGAGGCCATCTTGGGGAGCTGTGCAGCCTCTGCCTGGACACTCTTGAGCTAGTGCTTTGGAAGGAGCCCATTTTTATGCTTAATTTCTTGGCCCTGTCACTCAGGATTGCTACCAGCCAAGCCTAAGTGGGCAGGCTTCTTGCCCAGCTCTCTGGCTCATAGGTTGGTTCTGCCTAGTCACTGCAGGGCACTGAAGCCATAGCCTTGTTGTGACTAGGCCCCTCTCTCATCCACACACCTCCTTCAGCTCCTAAGCATCTCTTCCCTGGGCTCTCTGTGCCAGGCCTTTCTGATTCCTATAGGTTTCCCTTTCTAGCTTCTAAATTAGCCTCATATGTAAAAGGACTTGGGTGATTTTTTTTTTTTTAATCTAAATGCAAGGATGTTGTTAGCAGAAGAGGTTACATTAGTTTACCTTGTCACTGGTCAGCTATGAACATCTGACTTTTCAACTAAAGAAGGCCCCACTTGAGGATGGGGACTGAAAAGAAACAGTGTAGCAAGATGGATGACACCAGAGCCCGCCCTTGTTTTATGTAGAAGTATCATAACTATTGTGGCTTTAATTTGTGTTATAGGACATTACCTTGAAGATCCAATTTTTGAGGCTTCTGCAGAGTTTCAGTGACCACCATGAGTAAGTGTGTGTGCCCTGGAGGTGACATCTACAGGCATGTCCCTGATTCTTCTCTCTGACCTCGGACTCTGGAGGGCTGGTGGGAGCTGCACGGTGTCCTGACATAGCTTCCTTCATCTAGTATTGGGTTTTTCCTGTGCCTCCACAGTCCCCTGAAAGGACAGAACTGGCTGCCCCTCATTGCCCTTGGAGCAACACATTTCTCCAGTGACTGTCCTCTGAGCCTTAGAGAGTTCTTGACTGGAAACATGGGAGCTGCCACCTCCACAGTGAAAAGTGTTCACACACACACACACACACACACACACACACACACACACACACCCCTCACACACACCCCACATATACACACACAACACACACACACACATACCACACACACACACATACACACACCACACACATACACACACACACCACACACACACACAACACACACACACATACTACACACATTCACACACACACACAACACACATACCACACACGTGCACACACACAACACAAAACACATACACACACCACACATAAACACACAACACACACATACCACACACGCACGCGCGCACACACACACACAAAACACGTACACACACACACACCACACATATACACACACAAAACACACATACCACAGACGCGCGCGCGCGCACACACACAATACACACACACTTTTTGAGATGTTCTTTGATTTTTTATGTTTAAGCTTTTAGTGGAGAATGTACATGAAAATGATTGTCTGGTATAAGGAAAACTGCAGGGGAGTGAGGGGAGGCCCACGATCTTGCCTTAACTTTACAGTAAGGACTTTGGTGATTGACAACTGTGTGCTCACAAGGAAGTGGACACACTGGTACATGGCTTCTGATTTTATTTTATTTTTATTTTAGTCTGCCAAAGAAAGCCATACATTAAAGCATCCATGAATGGCCTAGAGGAGTTACCTATGGGGAGTTTGTCCTGTTGGTTTTCTCCCAGTGCTGGGGGTTAACCTGATTTTTAAATGGTGATTTAAAATGTTGGAACATTGTACAAGCTAATAGAGCATGCTCAAGGACAGTGTGGCCTGGGACCCTCTATCTCTTTTGTGATTCTCTCTTGTGAGGGCGGCTGTGGCTGAAGGACCCATAGGTTACAGAATTACACTTGTTTTCCGTTTGTCTTTGGGTTTTTTTTTTTTTTTTTTTTTTTTTTTGAAGGTGGTTGTGTTTGTGTGTCTGTTCCTAGCTTTTATCAGACTCTCAATCAGCATTTCTGTGTGCCTGGCTCAGAGGATATAGTGAGGAATGGAAACTTTGGCCCATGCTGTCATGAAGGGCACATCTGGGAAGAAGTATAGTATTAGAGAAGGTCACCAGTAAAAGAATGCATGATGACAAGTGGGCCCAGTATTTGGGGACAGAAGAGCACAATTCTGTGAAAGGGTGGTGGGCAGGTCTCCTGACTGGCTGGCTGGCACTCATTGCATCTTTACTGCAGAAGCAGTTTGTGAGCAGAGGCCTGGCTGGGGTGAAGAGGCAGCCTGAGAGGGTGTGCTAGCCAGAAGGCCCACATGTGGAGAAGCCACTGCAGGAAGGACTTGGCATGCTTCTGAAAACCAGAGTGACCAGATGGTGTGGTGGGTGTAAGCTGCTCAGTTTGGAGTGCGGCTGCAGAGGTGGCCTGGCCGCACAGGGCCTGAGTCATGTTCATTCCCTAGGCGTTACACAGCTGAAGTGGGGGAATTATGGGAAGCGTTTCCAATAATGACAGGGTCCAAGCTCTGTTCTGAAAATCCCTCAAGGAGCTGTGTGAGGGTTCCCTTCCTGTGGGAGACAGCTGAGATGCTGTCTCAGCACAGACCCATAATGACAAGCCTGGATGAAGAGAACAGATGTGTCACAGTTGGTCAGGCCTCTGCTTGTGTGGTGCTGTGACCGCTGAGAATGCATCGGCAGGGCTAGGCTCCAGGAGTAAGGTGGCAGATGGAATTGGCCATGCTGAGGTGCGGGTGACTTTGAGAAGTCATAGAAATGTTCAGTGGAGATCTGGACATGCCAAGGGAAGGGCCTTGGTAGTGAGTGACAAGCAGGTGTGGAAGTCCCCACAGGAATGGGGCAGAACTTCCTGCCTCACAGCAATGCTGCATGGCAGCCCGGGACCTGCCCTTTACCCTTTGAACCCATTTGTTTCAGGAACAAGTACCTGCTGCTCAACAATCAGGAGCTAAATGAACTCAGTGCCATCTCTCTGAAAGCCAACATCCCTGAGGTGGAAGCTGTCCTCAACACTGACAGGTGATCCTGGTGGGGGACAGCTGTAGCTACAGGGCTTGCAGGAGGGCACACAGGTGTGCATGCTTGCCCTTTCTCACGAGTAGCTACCATGCCCCACCGGCTTCATGCGCTAGATACCCACATGTGCATTTCCTACCTGAACATCACAGCAGCCCTCAGAAGGAAGTGCCAGCATCCTCCTCCTCTCTGTATGTGGAGGACAGAGGTGTCAAGCGGCCCCTGCCAAAGGTCAGCTGCACTCTGTCCTTCCACCTTGTCCCATGCAAATGACCCCTATGCTGCTATCCTCATCCCCTGCCCAGTGACAGCTGTGCCAAGCAGGGTAAGCAGATCTTTTCCCCCTGCCAAGAATCAAGTCCCGTATGCTGGCTATGTCTGCCTCATCTTTGGGAACAGCACAGTGACATGACAGGTTCACAGGAGCTTATGAAGTGTGGATCTTATCCAGCAACCAGAGCCATAACGCCCCAACGTCCTGATAAGATGAACACAGCGCTGCCCTGGTGTCTACAGGGGATAGAAGTGAAGCTTCTGTGTGAAGAGAGAAATTAAGGGCCCAGACACCTGACACCATGACAGGCCTAGTCATTTTCTTTCCTACTGCCTTTGCCTCATAGACAAGAAGCTGAGGCCTGGAAGCCTACAGCTCAGCTGGAACCGACCCTGGGGCAGGAAAATGAACTTTGGGCCCCGCCCAATTGGCACAGACTTTGTTCCATCTGGCGTACTCTGTTGTGGCCTGGATTAAACCACTTGTGATATAAATGGCCTTTCCTCTGGCTGTTCTGAGCCACGTCTGGCCCTGGATGTGCCTTTGCCTCTTGCCAGCCAGTCTGAGGAGGGAAAACTGGCCTAAGATGTGATAGAAATGCACTTGGCTGTTGAATTGATAGCTGCGGTCTCTGAGGTCCTGGTACAAGGTGGACCAAGAGCATCCTTGCCTCACCTACTCTGTCATCCATCCACACCAGCACAGGGATCTAGCTCAGTGGTCCCCGACAGCCATTCAGGTCTGTCACAGGTGCTCTATCCCTTTGATTTTAGGAGTTTGGTGTGTGATGGCAAGAGGGGCTTACTAACTCGGCTGCTGCAGGTCATGAAGAAGGAGCCAGCGGAATCTTCCTTCAGGTGAGCCTATGGACAGGTGCACCACCTCAGGGCCGAGGAGCCAGAGCTTCCCCAATTGGTTAGTCGCTAGTACCCGTTCCTTAAGAGTGGTCACCAAAGGGGGAAGTTGCCCTCACTGCCACTGGCTCCATGTGACTCAGACGGTAAGTGTATGTACCCCCTGTCAGCATGCCAGGAGGGGACTGAGCATTCATCAAGCTGGCACTAGAAAGATGGGGCAAAACTGGGATCCAGGCCCTGCCTGTGTGACATTACCCGGGGTCATAGCATGAGAAGAAAGACACCTGCTTCAGTGCAACATGGGAAAACAGAGCCAGGAACTGCCCCAGGAGCCATCTGCTAGGTGACCAAGCACCAAGGAGGAGGCTGCAGAGTTCCCAGTCACCTCAGGAAAGTTGTGGAGGCTGCAGACAAGAGGAATTCCAGCAGCCCTGTGCCTACAGGGTCTCTGTCACCTCAGCCTTGCCTAGTCAGACCTTCCCTCGTGGATCCCAGCTGCGCTGCCTGGGCTACCCAGTGTCTACTACCTTTCCTGTAGGTCAGCTCAGTGTGTATGTGCTCAGGGGTTTGTCCACACAAGTCCTATTGCTGCACACACACCTCCCTGGCTCCTTCCAGTCTTCTGAGAGTGGAAAGCCTAGAGTTTTCACATGGAACTTACCTAGCAGCCACTTTTTGAGCCTGGATGCCACTATCTCTGCCATACAAAGCCTCTCTGGTACAGCCACATGGAAGGACAGCTATTCCCTTGCTCATTGCTCTGGTCCCCAGACCTAGGGATGAGGCCCAGGACTGGAAAATGTTCAGTAAATGTCAGATGCTTGGCTGCAAACAGCTCCAACCCTGGGGGATTGAACCTTGACCAGGAGAGGGCACCCATAGCCACCTGGGTCAGAGGTCAACATTTGGGTCACAGGTTTTGGCAAGCCCGGGCTGTGGAAAGTTTCCTCCGAGGGACCACCTCCTATGCAGACCAGATGTTCCTGCTGAAGCGAGGCCTTCTGGAGGTATGACTGACAAACTGGGGTGTCAGGTGGCCATCCTCCCCAGCTCCATGCATTGATGTCTCATCCTGAGCCTTAAGTGGTTTGGTGAGGGACAGCAGGTCTAGTTGTTCCATGAGTTTGCCCTGGATTGCCAGCTGTGGGCCCTTACGGGTACTGATGCGTTACTGAGGGCCCTGGGGGTAATCGTGCAGGAATATAGACTGTAGAGTTACCCAGCAAAGCCTTGGGCCCTGAGGATGATTTGGCATTGACTAAAAGTTAATATTCCCTTATTGATCAATGGCCTGCAGAAAAAGCAAATTCATAAGGGAGCAAATGGCCAAGTTACACTTGGTCTTTTTTAAAAGTTACTAACTGACCCGTGAATTCTAAAGGAAAATAACTGCCAAATCTATATGTTTGAGAAAATGAGTTGAACTTGTTGGAAACCCCAGAACTTCAGAAGCAAAACCAGGAGTTTTCCAAGTTCAAGGCCAGACCCTGTCTCAAAAAACAAACAAACAAAAAACCAAAACAGTAAGAAGGAGGGGGTGAAAATCAACCAGAAAACAAAAATGGGAAATATTGGAAACAGGAGTTAAATTGACTTATTTTTGATACTTACTGATTTTTATATGTTTTAAACAATTTCATTGATAAACACAAAGACAGCCCTTAGGGTCAAAATGTGTATGCTGACCTTAAATTCTGTCCTTCACTTACTTAAGTGGCCCTAGTGCTTGGACAGCAATGCTTGTTAGATCTGGAGACAGCACTGTGGCTGCCCAGCAGATCAGGCTTCCTCTGTGAGCCTTGGCAGAGAGTACTACATGCCTACCCAGCGCCCTCTGCTGACGTTACTCACCTGGTTCTTTCTTTGCTTGAGCTACCAAGTATCCTCAACAGAGGAGAACGTAGACAAAGTTGCAGTCCCCATCCACCTGGATGCTTGCTTGAAGCAAGTGAGTGGCCTGAGCTCCAGGCCGGGCCTGAGTGGCAAACAGGTAGGGGCAGCCCCATCCACACCCTCACCCTGTCCCCTGCTCACCCCAGCACATCTTATACTGCATTGTGGACAGCGAGTGCAAGTCCAGGGATGTGCTCCAGAGTTACTTTGACCTTCTGGGAGAGCTGATGAAGTTCAATGTCGATGCATTCAAGAGATTCAATAAATATATCAACACTGATGCAAAGGTAAGCTCACCCAGGGGCCCCGTGGTGTCTGCTGCAGCCTGAGGCTGTTGCCTGTGAACCTTGGCCTGCAAATCTTCAGGTGTGGTCACACATTTGGAAGAGTTTGGGATCCAACGGGCAGTCAGCAAATGTTCACTACGCCTACTCTGTGTCAGGCTTTGAGCCAGCCCCTAAGAATGTTGGGATGAGAACTTTGGCTGGGTTACAGCATCCTGGCAGTTCCACAGTGAGAGCAGGCCACTAGGCGTGTCTTGTTGGCAGAGTATAGTAGAGCTGGGGTAGATCAGTGGTCCTGGCCAGCAGCCCCTTCTCTGAGCACCTTCTCTGCTCTAGTTCCAGGTGTTCCTGAAGCAGATCAACAGCTCGCTGGTGGACTCCAACATGCTGGTACGCTGTGTTACTTTGTCACTGGACCGATTTGAAAACCAGGTGGACATGAAAGGTGAGGCAGCCAAGGTACCACAGCAAATGGGTGCAGTAAGCCTGCCAGACACCTGGCCTCCAGACGGGCATTGCTGAATTACTTCCCAGATGTGTGTGCCTGGGGTCAAGAGGTGGTCTTGGCTGTATTGCTCAGCTGCGTTGACGTCTCTGATCCTGCTTCCTTTAATGAACAAGTACAAGCCACCTTCCTCTGGACTGACTGCTAGCAATGTGTAAGGTTCCCTCGTTCTGTTTTCCTGTGCAGGACGATAGTGTGTGGTTGTGGTGGGTGGGGTGTCAGACGTCACCCAGGATTTTGTGTAGCTACACATGTGGACATATGTGCTTTCTTCTGTGGGAGGTCTGTGGCACTAAGCAGTTTCTCACAAATTTATAAACACTTCCAGAAATGGACAGTGTCCCTCATTGTCTTTGGTAGTGAAAAACATCCTGGTCATGGTTAATTAGACATTTACCTCCTGTTTCATCTCTGAGGGATCTGTTTTAGGAGGTTGGTCACAGACTTGTGTAAGCAGGTCCCGATCACCTTCCCAGTAGTATGGGAGGTCATTTGCTCAGCGCTTTTTACATACAGGCTGTAGCAGTGTACATGGACATGTAAACCAGCCAGTCACGTTAGGAGCTCTGTGAAGCAATTTGAATTTGACTGTTTCTCTGTGTGTGTGTTACTTATACATGTGTGGATATGTGCACATGTGTGTACACACATGTGGAAGTCAGAGTTTGATGTCAGTTCTGTTTCTTCTTTAATTTTTGAACAGTCTCCCACTACACCTAGAGCTCATGAATTTGGTTAGGCTGGCCAGTCAGTGAGCTTCAGGGTTCTGCCTCTGTCTGTGTCCCCCAGCTCTGGGGTTTTTGATGTATGCTGCCACACTGGGTTTTCACATGGGTTCTGGGAATCTAAGCTCTGAACCTCATGCTTGTGTAGCAGTACTTCACCTAGTGGGCCATCTCCCCAGATTTGCTGTTCCTCAATGATCATTGTCATCCAGTCTTCATGAGAAGGAACATATGTCAGAGCTGGAGCTGGTGCCAAGCTGGGAGAGAGCTGCAGGAGGGCCACTTTCTGAGCGTGGTTCTGAAGCTCCATTGGGATCTCTGAGATTTGGTTTACATTGGAAAGCAAACAGTTGGAGATTGATACTGTTGTTGCAGTTTTTAATAGTTAGGTTTTTATCATTGGTTTATTTTTAATTATGTGTGTGTAGCAAGCTTTCTTATCAGACTATCTTTGGACTGCCATCCCACAAATAATGACCTGAAGACTTATTAATTATGAAAGCTTGGCCTTAGCTTAGGCTTTTTCCCAACTAGCTATTATAACTTAATTAATTCATTTCTAAAAAAATCTATGTTCTGCCAGGTGGCTCGGTTACCTCTTCTTAATACAGCATATCCAATTTGCTCTGAGTCTTCTGACAAAATTGTGTACCTAGATTCCTCCTCCCAGTTTCTCTCTCTGTCTCTCTCCCTCCGTCCCCCCCCCCCAGCTATTGGCCGTTTAGCTCTTTATTAAACTAATCAGAAGACTCCCTAGGCAGAGACATCTTTACACAGTAAACGAATATTCTCAACATTTCCCCCTTTTTGTCTAATTAAAAAGGAAAGGTTTTAACTCTAACATAATAAAACTATATACAATAAGAACAATTATCAGGTAAGAATTATATTCACAATGTCCAGGACATTTGCATCTGGCAAATTTAGGAGAAAGTACTGTATTATCTGTCCTATCTTAGACCGAAATTTTATACCTAATCCACTTTTTATCATAACTTGTCTTACCATCCTAAAGATGTCTTTTTAGACTATAAACAGCTTAAGCTTTTATGTCTCTCTTTTGTGAAAGTCTTTTCTGAATTTGGTAACAAGGAAAACTGTAACTATAACTATCTAGGCATCAAACTCATCAAAGACCTGAGAAGTATATACTATTACCTGAGTAAACAGAAAGTTCAGAACAAGCAACTTCCAAAACTATAGAAATGACAGAGACAGATGGCTGCCTGGACAGTCATCCAAAGTTCCTCTGCAACATTGGGAAATTCATCTTCGGCCTACAGGCCTAGCATATCTGACAAACTTTTTGGTGAAGCAGGAATTTTGAAGGACTGTAGTACCTTGTCTTGACAAAGTTTGTCAATTGTCTTGTTGTGTGTCCGGTTTGGAAAGCATACTGTCAGTAGTTGAGGCAAGGGCAGTTTCTTGTTCAAATGGCTAACTTTTGACACAAAGAGAGCAAACTCCATATGAAGGTTTTTCAATGCCTGTCATCCTTTTATGAAATAAATTGGAGCTGCTAAGAGCAGACGTGTCTCACTGTTATGAAAAGCCTGAGGTTATTAAAACATCATAAATGTCATATTTATTCTGTAGGTCTCTCTGAAGTGTTTGAAGATCATCTATTTAAAATGTTTATCTGTTTAACCTTGAAAATATTTTGATTATTATAGTTTGATTATTATAGATGACTATTAACCTACATTTTCTAATTGTTATTTTTAGAGTTAAATAGGTATACTACCTTAAGAGTAGAAACATATATACAGTTTAATAAAAATAACCTTAAATTTGTATCACATACAAAAATATCTTAAACAAGAGTAGAAACATATAGAGAGTATGGTCTCACAAAAATAACCTTAAATTTGTATCAATATAAAAAATCCATACCGGTGTAAAATATTTGAGATTAGCTGGGCGTTGGTGGCGCATGCCTTTAGTCCCAGCACTCGGGAGGCAGAGACAGGCTGATCTCTGTGAGTTTGAGGCCAGCCTGGTTTACAGAGCTAATTCCAGGACAGGTTCCAAAACAACATAGAGAAACCCTGTTTGAAAAAACAAAAACAACAACAACAAAAAATATATCTCCCTTTTTCCTTTTCAGAATGAGATCTCTGAATCTAATCTCCTTTGCTCAACTTTCTCCCTGACCATGACCAACAACTACTTGTAGCCAACTCCCCTAAATGATGATAAACACCTATAATCCATTGAAGGACCAAAAATCATCTACCCACCTCTTGGGAATGTGGGCATCATGTTCTCTAGACTGCTTTCTGTTGTCTGGGGCAACGGCATCTCTAGAGGACCCTGAGAAAATTGGGACAATGTCAAATCCTGGGAGATATTTGACTGTATTATTGTTTTGTTTAGTCTCTGTGTGTTGGGAAAGTGCAGGGCTTATCTGAAGTCTTGGCTGGAGTAGTCTGTGAGGTTGGACCATCTCAGCCAGCAGCTTTGAAGCTGTTCTAGATGCAGAATTTTGAGGAAACTGCAACAGAGGCGTCTGAGAGGCTGGATCACCTGGGCCGCTTGTTTTCATTGGTGTCTGGTCTTCCCTTTCTTTCTTTTTTCTGAAAACACAAACTTTTAAAGGTAAAATATATCTGTATTAATACAGGTATAGACTGTGCAGTGTACACAAGTCAGTTATAAAGACGAGTTTTTTGTTCTGTGTTTGAGCAGGTAAAAGGCATCTGTTAACTTTATAAGCCTGTTAGGACTGTATAACTAACCCTGTCATATGAAAGGATGGCATGTAATAATAAGTCATGAGCACTCTGTAGCCAACAAGATTCATCATGTCTCATCCAGTCTCAGAGCTGTTCCCATGTCAAGGGGTCAGCATACACGTCAACTGTCCTGTAGTCTTTCTTGGTTCCTTTATGTCTGTAGCTAAGATTTTCAAGAGGACTCCCCCAGTCAAATCTGGTCTTTATTCATTTTGAAGAAACCCATAGCTTTTTGTTTCTTCTGGAAACAAAAGTAAAACTTCTCCCCCAACAGAACATATTTTCTGACTTCTATTCTGAAGTTAAGATATTCTTAAAATAGGGTCTGGAGAGATGGCTCAGAGGTTAAGAGCACTGGGTGCTCTTCCAAAGGTCCTCAGTTCAATTCCCAGCAACCGCATGGTGGCTCACAGCCATCTGTAATGAGATCTGGTGCCCTCTTCTGGTGTATAGGCAGACATGCTGGCAGAACACTGTATACATAATACATTTTTTAAAAAGATATTCTTAAAATAATATATATGTTGGTTTAATTTAGTGTTTCCATAATCCAGTGTCTCTCAGCAGCTGTTGTTTTTTGTTCATTAGCATTTAAACAATTTAAAGTCAATAAAACACCATACAAGATCCAGACACCCTGAATATTTCCCATCTTTTTCCTTTTATATTTACTCTCTCTTTAAGAACTTTGTTTTAAAGCTATTTTGTTGTGAAATATTTAACTATGTAAAGGTGTTTTACATTTGTTTATGCTGCAGAATATTACCTTAACTGTGTAAAGGTGTGTTACATTTGTTTTTGCTGCAGAATATTACCTTAACTGTGTAAAGGTGTGTTACATTTGTTTTTGCCGCAGAATATTACCTTAACTGTGTAAAGGTGTGTTGCATTTGTTTAATTATGTAAAGATGTATTGCATTTGTCTTAGCTTGCCTGCCTATATTTCATCTGCTAAAAAGCTGAACGGCCAATAGGTAGGTAGTAAGGGGATAGCCGGGCGGGGCTGGTGGGCAGAGGAGAAATCTAGGTGAAGGAGAAGAAAATGAGGGAGAAAGAGAGAAACATGCCAGGGGCCAGAAGCCAGGCAGTCATCAGACAGATGGACATGAGAAGCAGGAAAGTAAGATATAAAGGGGGTGGGGGGGGCATAAAAATCCCCAGGGTAAAATGTAGATGAAGAGAACCAGGATAGTTTAAGTTATAAGAGCTAGAAAGAAATAAGAGCTAAGATAAAGCTGAGCATTTATAACTAATAAGAAGTCTCTGTGTCTTTATTTGGGAGCTGGTTGGTGGCCCAAAAGGAAGCCTGCTGCACTATTTTTCTATGACTGTCTCTACCCATTTTCTTTTCTTTCTTCAGCATCTAAAAGCACATTTTAAAAAGCATATTATATCTGTTTAGACGTATTCTCAATCTGAACCTGACTTTTTGCACACATCTTCAGCCTTTTCTGGCTGATTAGCCAAACTTTAAATTTTGGGTAGGCCCGCACTGTGTGGCTTGGCTTAGCACATGGTGAGAGGAAGGCTCATGCCTGTGGGCCCAGCCTGGGGCCCAGCCTGGGGCCAGGTCTGTCTGCCCCAGCTCCTCTAGGTGCTTCTACCTAGTCTCCCGCCACCAAGTAGCATGCCCACCTGCCACTCACAAACCCATTCTTTTGGGTGCTGGTAGCAGGGCCTCTGTAGGCCTCAAGCACCGAGCCTACTGGGAACATTTTTTTTTCCAGCTTTCTCAGGCCCTGTGTGGATTTACATGCCATGTGTTGGGCACCAAATGTACAAGGCTCTCTTGTCAGAGTATCTTTGGTTTGCCACCCCACAAATAAGGAGCCAGAGACTTCTTATTATGAAATCTTAGCTTTAGCTTATCTGCCCCCCCCAGCTAGTTCTTACTACTTAATTAACACATATTTTTTAATCTGCATTCTGCCACATGACTCGGTTACCTCTGCTTAGTACAATACATCCAGCTTGTTCCGGTTCTACTGCCAAAATTGTGTGCCTAGATTCCTCCTCCCAGTTTTGCTCTCTCTGCCCAGAAGACCCATCTTCTCTCCTGACTAGCTATTGGCCATTTAGCTCTTTATTAAACCAATCAGAAGGCATCTTAGGCAGAGAAACATCTTTAAGTGTAAATAGATATTCTGCAACATGTGTATGTGAGTGTGTCTATATATGGGTCTGTGCATGGAAGTGCAGGGGTAGGAGGGGACAGAAGAAGGTGTTGGGTGCCCTGGAGCTGGAGTTACAGATAGTTGTGAGCCACCATTATAGGTCCTCTGCAAGAACAGAAAATGCTCTTAACTGCTAAGCCATCTCCCCAGCCAAAGTTGACTTAACCAGTGGCATGGGTGACACACCACCAGATGCGCCTGCTTCTACACCTCTGCTTCCCTCCATAGTGGCTGAGGTCCTGTCCGAATGCCGCCTGCTTGCCTACATATCCCAGGTGCCCACTCAGATGTCCTTCCTCTTCCGCCTCATCAATATCATCCACGTGCAGACGCTAACCCAGGTGAGGCGTCCCAGCCAGAGAGCAACCGGGGAGGGTGGATTGGAGATATCTCCCTTATCTGTGTTCCCCGTTTCTCTATAGAAATATGGTTCTTCCTGGGGTTGCCCAGTGCTCAGTTTACAGGAGAACTAAGAACAGGTATCAAGTCTCCTGGGGTCACAGAGTCAGTTGGGGCACCGATGAGACTGATGCTGTATTCTTCTGACTCCAAGCCAACGTTCATCCCTATGTTCCCTACACCCGACCTTCTGGCTAAGATGGGCTGTGGAAATGGACCCGAGATTGCCCCAACTCCTTCACTGACGGTCCTTCTCCTCACACCCACTTTTCTAAGATGAGAGTTATAGTGGGACCCTGAGCAGTGGTTCTTTCATTGTGCCTGCCAAACATGTTGGGAGGCCCGGCCTGGGGCTAGGGGTGCTAGGTGAGCAAGGTGAACTGAGACTCTGCTTCTAAAACTCACATCCCAGTGCATTAACCCATGTACCAGTCCCAGCAGGGGATGGAAGCTTCTGGAAGAAGTCATCAAGATGTAGACAAGGGCCAGTGCTAATGTCAGTGTGGATGGTAGTAGTTGGGCACTGGGAACATGAAGGTGCCCATGAATTATGCCAGGCTCCTGTGTAGGCCTAAGATACCCTCCTCCCTGCCCAGTGGCTGTCCAGGTTCACTGGCATCCTAAGGCTGCTGACATGCACCCAGTCCGGCTGCCTTTGGCCTTGCAGGAGAACGTCAGCTGCCTCAACACCAGCCTAGTGATCCTGATGCTGGCCCGGCGGAAAGAGCGGCTGCCCCTCTATCTGCGGCTGCTACAGCGAATGGAGCACAGCAAGAAATACCCTGGCTTCCTGCTTAACAACTTCCACAACCTGCTGCGCTTTTGGCAGCAGCATTACCTGCACAAGGACAAGGACAGCACCTGCCTGGAGAATGTGAGTGCCCCAGCCCTGAGTGATGGGAGGGCAGTGGCATGTGAACCCAAGACCACTCAGAAGGGCATTCAGGCTGCCCCTCTGTGGACAGGCTGCTCACTGCTGCTCTGCCAAGTCCCTCCTGTGTGACTAGACTTGGCCCAAGTCCTCTGTACACTCCCCAACCCCTCTCTCTCCCCCCAGAGCTCCTGCATCAGCTTCTCATACTGGAAGGAGACAGTGTCCATCTTGTTGAACCCAGACCGTCAGTCGCCTTCTGCCCTGGTCAGCTACATTGAGGAGCCCTACATGGACATAGACAGAGACTTCACTGAGGAGTGACCCTGAGCCAGGCTTCGAGAAGCTGCTGGGCCAGGGCAAGCGTGGGTGAGCATGAGTGCACGTGCCGTGCACTCTGCCCGTCCCTGTCCCTCTCTAGCCTCCCCACTGCTCTGTCTACCCCAGGTCTTCAGGTATAGGCTCAGTGGAAGGAACATCCTAGAAGCTCCTGTCTCCTGGGTCTGAGGGCCTGGGTCACTGGGGAGCCTGTCTCCTCATTGTCCCCAGGGTAAGGACACTGGCACCATGCCCACCCTTCCCTAGCAGTCCTGGAGCTCCAGCCTGACAGAGAAAGGGAACATGGGAAACTATCTCTGTCTGAGCTTCTCCCATCAGCTCCATGATGGAGAGGAAGATTCGGACCTGTGAGCCAAGCCTCCCTGGCCTCAGGGCCTAGGCAGAGGCTCCTGAGCCCTAGGCAGGGGTGGGTATTGGAGAATGCTGCCTTCCCCCCCCCCCCCCCGGGTCTCCTCCCTCCTCGCCTCCCTTGTCTTCCTTTAACTACTCTGGTTCTTTGCTCATTGGCCACTGTGTTCATCCTGAAGGTTCCCCAGAAGGTGGGGGGGGGCCTTTTCTCTCCATCCCTTGGGGCATGGAGTGCCTGTGCCTGCCTGAGCCCAGACACAGGAGCCTGGCTGAGAGCTTACCCTTGGCTCCTCCTGTGTTGCCAATTAACAGCAAATAAACCAATTAAATGGAGACTATTAAAGAACTTTATTTTAAAGACTGATGTGGAGCTGACTTTGTCCATGAGATTCTGTTCCCAGCTCCCCTAACCAAGAAATCAGGACAGTGGCTGTTGTGCAGACGTGGTGTTTATTCAGGGTTCCAGGGAGGGTGGAGTGGCCAAAGATGGGAAGAGGCAGCAGTGGGTATCCCTCTTCAGAGCCTGGGGCGTCAGTCCTTGTGCTGAGAGGCGAGACAGATACTGAGCTACACCTGTGTCTGCCCAACTTAAACACACCCAACACAGAGGCCTCCTCACCTTGGGGCCCAGGGCATCCCTGGTCCTTGCCCGCAGCTTGTTAGCCTGGGTCTCTGCCATGTCCGCTCGCTCCTCGGCATCATCCAGCTCATGCTGGGCCTTGCGGTACTTAGCCAGGTTGGTGCTGGCCTGCTGCTCCTAGAGGCATAGGCAGGGCCTTGGTTCCCTTGGTAACAAATGGCCAACCTGCTCCCAGCCCAGAAAGAAGCTGGCTTCGGGTCCTCCCTCCACTTTGGGTCCAGGTACGGGGGAAGGCTGGTGACAAAGTGGAGACTGCCCTTTAAGAGTTACCTATGTGTCAGTCTCCCATTAGGCCATCCCCAGGCCTGGGCAGAAGAAGGAAGCCGTTCACTTTGGCCCCTTCTAAAGCTAAAAGTGATCATGCCATAGAAAGTCCCTGGGTTGAGCAGACATGGCTGCCACCCTTTAATGCAGCCTCCTGAAGGGGGCCCCGTGTGCTCACCGCCTCCTCAAACTGGCGCTTGTAGCTCTTGACCTTGGTCTGCAGCTTGTCCACCAGGTCCTGCATGCGAGCCAGGTTCTTCCTGTCCTCCTCCGTCTGTGCAAGCAAAGGCGTCTCAGGGTTTGCGTGGACTGGGTTAGCGCCAGTGCCACCTCCTGGGAGGGACCCCATCACCCACTTGGTATGCAAGCTCCTTGACCCGTCGCTCATGTTTGCGCACGCCCTTGAGGGCCTCAGCGTGTTTCTTCTGCTCAGCATCAAGCTCGGCCTCCAGCTCGCGCACCTGTGAGACAGTTGGTAGCGGTAGTCTGCCAGAGGAGCCGACCCAGCCTCAGCCCTACAGGGGAGGGAGGACTGGTAGGGCTGAGCGTACCTTGGCCTCCAGCTTCTGCACTTGCTTCTTTCCACCCCTGAGGGCAGCCTGCTCTGCCTCCTCAAGGCGAGCCTGCAGCTCCCGCACTGTCTGCTCCAGTGTCTTCTTCATCCGTTCCAGATGTGCACACGTGTCCTGTTCCTTCTTCAATTCCTCGGCCATCATAGCTGCCTGTGGGGGAGGAAGTCATGGTGGGAGGGGGAACAAAAGAAGCCCTTTGGGCCCTACCCAGTTGTCCCCAACCCTGACGCAGCCTCACATCGGTGATGGCCTTTTTGGCCTTCTCCTCAGCTTCCCGCCTCTCTTGCGCTGCCTCCTCCACCTCCCCACTCAGCTGGGCCAAGTCCACCTCCAGCTTCTTTTTCTGATTCAGGAGGCCTGTATTCTGAGGGGAGCAGAGCCTCAGCTGGCCAGCAGGGCTCTGCCCCCCCCCCATCCAGTCCTTGATATCTTGAGCCCATCCCCACCTGTGAATGCAGTAGATTGAGGCGCTCTGTGGCCTCCAGCAGCTCCTGCTCAGCCAGCCTCCGGCTGCGCTCACCCTGTTCCAGGGTGGCCCGAAGCTCCTCGAGCTCAGCAGCCAGCAGGGCAGCCCTGCGCTCCAGGGCCTGACCCTGCTCACGGAGCTCAGCAGCTAGCCGCTGCTCCTCATCACGCCCTGCTTGTTCCTCCTTGAGTTGGGCCTGTAGCAGCCTAGTGGCTGCCTGTGCCTCCGTGGCCTGGCGGGTGGCGTGGCCCAGCTGCAGTTCCAAGTCATTGAGGTCCCCCTCCATCTTCTTCTTGAGCCTCAATGCTTCGTTGCGGGCCCTAGTCTCTGCATCCAGGGAGGCCTGTAGGGATTCCACTGCTCGCTGGTGGTTGCGCCTGAGAGGGTGGCATGAAGGGCAGGCTTAGCCTGCAGGAATGAAGTAGGCCAGGAAACTACCTGTGGCATCATGCCCAAGGATGCATGGAGATGAAAACCTTGGGGGACAAGTGAATTGTAGGTTCACTAGAGGCCAGGGGGATGTGGGCTGAACTCTGGCTCCGAGCATCCCTTAGACTTGTGGAGGATCACATCTGGAATGGGAGCACCCTAACGTATGGCAGGGGCAGACTAGCTGCCCCCACCAATGTGCCACCATGGGCACAGCAAGACTGCTCTCCAGAGACCTCAGGTTGGTGCACTCCTCATCCTTCTCTGCCAGCTTCCGGTCCACTTCTGCCTTGACCTGGGACAGCTCCAGCTGGATCCTCAGAGTCTTTGTCTCTTCCAGCTCCAGTGCCCCCTGGGGATGTGGACCAGGCAGTACTGGGTGAGACCAACGAGGCCAGGGAGCCATGGACCCCAGTCCACCCACCCCTGTGGCCAGCCCTGACCTCAGCCTCCTCCAGTGCAGCTTGCAACTCGTTCTTCTCCCCCTCCAGCGCCTTCTTGGCTTTCTCCAGTTCCTGGATGCTTTTCCCACTGAGGCTAACCTGGTCTGTGAGGTCACTGATCTCCTCTACAGGGGGAACAGAGCACGGAGGGGGGACTCACCCTCACATCTGCCCAGCTCCAGGTTGCTTTCCTGTCCCCAACTCCAAGGTGGCCCTGCTTGCTCTGGACCTGGGGTCCTACCCTGCAGATTCTTGTTCTCCCGTCTGAGTGTCTCCAGGGCCTCGAGCGCCTCCTCGTGGCTGTGCCGCAGACGGAAGAGCTCAGTGCCCAGACCTCGAGCTTCCCTCTGTGCTGCCTCAAGCTCCCTCTGCATCTCCTCCTCCTGCCGCCTCCGCTCCTCCAGCGCCCGCTCCAAGTGCCGCTGCTTCTTATCGAGAGCAGCAGCTGCGGAGGTGGCCCGCTCCAGCTCCAGAGTCACATCCTCTGACTCGGTCTGCAGCCGTAGCTTGGCCTTCTCCAGGGAGGAGCATTTGGCATTAGCGGCCTCTACACCTTCTTCTGCCTCCTGCAGCCGCAGGGCCAGCTTCTTCCTGAACCATACACCAGGCAGGGTGGACTAGGGAGCCTGGGGAGAGGACCCCAGACTCTGCACCACCACACGCAGGACATACAGGCGGACATACAGGCGCAGGCCTGGACCTCTCATTGGTACAGTCTAGATGCCAGCTACTCACTTGGCCTCCTCCAGCTCCTCAGTTCTCTGGATGGCGTCGGCCTCATACTTGCTCCTCCACTGGGCCACCTCGGCGTTGGCTTTGGACAGCAGCCGCTGCAGCTCGGCCTGAGCCTCCGACTCTTCCTCATGCTGCTCTCGGAGGAGGTCACAGTCGTGCCGCAGAGCCTGCACTGCATGAGCCAGTGCGCCCTTGGCCTGCAGGGACACCAGTGGCCTCAGCATCAATCCGTGCTAGTGACCCTAGGGCCCACCTGACTGACTGCCCTGCAGTGGCTAGTGCCAGTCCACCTTGCTCTCCTCTTCCAACTGCCGCCGAAGTTCCTCCAGACTCTGAGCTGCTGAGGTCTTCCCACGGCTCAGCTGGCTGATCATAGACTCCTTCTCCTCTAGCAGACGGCCCAGCTCCCCTGCAGGCAAAGGGGCCAGCAGGCCAGTCAGTCGGTTGAGGGGCACCACTTAAACCCTACCTGGCATAGCCCAGCTAAAGCCAGGCCTCACCATTCTCTGTCTGTAACCGTCCCCGCTGGGTGCTGGCATCCGCCAGCTGTCGCTGCAGCTCCTCCACTTTGATCTTGGCCTCACTTAGTTGATCCTCATAGGTCCGGCACAGCTTTTCTGCACTGGCCTGGAACACGGAATCCGAGATGAGACAAGTTTGTGCACCCAAGGGCCGGATCCAGGGGCTGCCAGCCAGAGATGGGGACCTGGGGTTGGGACCTGGAACACTAGGTATGACACCAAGGACAAAAGATTTGAGTCCCTACTGTGGGCAGTGAGTCAGGAATCAGGTACCAGGTCTGGAATCAGCTGGTAATGGGTGGTAGGATTAGGTTGGAGGGGGATGTTTGAGTTCAGTGCTGGGGTGCAGGACAAGAACCGTGTTAGGGCGGATGTTAAGTGAATTCAGGAGTCACCAGCTTTGGGTGTGAATCAGAATAACCTGGAGCCAGGGAATGAAGTCGAGCAGTCAGGGTTAGAGGTCAGGATAGGTGGGAAGCTGGGGGTCAGATGTTGGGTCAAGCAAGCAGCCAGGGGTCAAGAGGTCAGTGCTACTGTGGAGTATTGGCATCAAGTGGCCAGCAGACGGAGGGTTGGGTCAGGTGTGGCGTCAGAAGTGGTTTGGCGGCAGGAAGGAGGCTGACCTTGCCTCGGGCCAGAGTCTCCACGCTGGCCCCCAGATCATCCACCTCCATGCGTAGCTCACTCTTTTCCTTTTCCAGTTTCTGCCGGATCCGCTGCAGGCTGTCCACCTGCTCGCTCAGCTCCGCAGCACCCTCTGCCTGCTTGCGCCGCAGGGTGGCCACGGTGGCTTCGTGTCTCAGAACTGCCTCCTCCAGCTCCCTCCGCAGCCGGCCCAGCTCAGCCTCACGCTTGCGGCAGCCCTCACGCTGCCCGGCTGAGGCCCCTCCAGCCTCTTCTAGCCTCTCACTGAGCTCCTCCAGCTCTCGGGCTGCCTCTGCTCGCTGCTTTTCCACTCGGGCCCGGGCTGCTCTCTCAGCCTCCAGCTCCTCCTCCAGCTCCTCTGCCCGTGCCTGGGTAAATGGTACCAACGCTGTGAGCCTCTGACCCAGGCCTGGTCTACGGAGCACACACACACCACCCACCCCTGCCGGTGCTACCATGCACACCTGTAGTTCCTTGATCTTCTTCTGCAGCTGGACCCCCAGGAGCTGCTCATCTTCTACCCGCAGGTTCAGCTGACTCAGCTCTGAATCCTTCCTGGGAGTACATGATGGGATGAGCCAGCCCTGGCCCTAACTGCTACTCCCTGTCCACCTCCGTCCCTGAGGCCTTAAGGAGCCTCAATCCTGTGCATCTGCTGTCCTCAGCCCTGGTTCAGAGAGGGCAGGACATGACTCCTGCCCTGGTATCCTCCCCCACAGTAGGGCTGGGAGAATTAGAAGGGAAGGAGAGCCCATCAGGCTCAGAGACCACCAAGCCCACACCTACTTCTTCAACTTCTCCTCCAGCTGGTGCTTGTCCTGGGTGGTGTCTGTCACCGTCTCCTGTGTCAGCTTCAGGTCTCCTTCAAGTTTGCGCCTGGCACGTTCCGTATCCATGCGTAGCTTCTTCTCTTGCTCCAAGGAACACTCCAGCTGTGGGGTAGAGTGGGGCTCAGCTTCGAGCAGGCCGGTGACTTCGCCACCCTGACAGCCCCATGTAACCCCCAACTCACATCTTCTACTTGCTGCTCCAGCCGGATCTTGGCCTTGGCCAGTGCACTCACACGGTCCTCCTCGGCCTGCAGGTCACCAAGAGCCTGCTGGTGAGCCTCCTGCAATGCCTTCTTCTCTTTGGTTAGTCGGACCACCGATTCATCCAATGCAGCCATTTCCTCCGTCAGGTTCTTTACCTGTGCCAAAGCCCGACTCACTGTAGGGACATGCCTCCCCACGGCCTGGTCTGAGCAACCACCCCTACAGGCTTGCAGGATGCAGGCAGGCCATGCATTGAGCCTCCGCCATTCCTGCCCATTCATATCTCCTTGAGTGATGTAGAAGGATTCACAGGTAAAGTCTCATAGCCAAGCACTGTGTCTGGCCCTGAGTAAGAGACTAGCGGGTGGCAGCCATTTATAGTATCAACAGGTATTCAGTGAGCTGTGTCCCCCTGTAAAAACCTGAACAGCCTTACTTCCCTCTCCCGTATGACAGTCAATACAACACTGGCAACCCTAGGCACTATGAAGTCTCTATGATAGAGGGATTTGCAGTTCAGACAGATGATAATTGCTACATTTACTAAGCACCTACTATATGCAAGGCCCTGAAGCATAGACTTAGCAAAGGCCAGTTACACACCAAATCCTTAGCCACCCTAATGAGACAAAGTGCTGGACCCCAACTTCACACATGATAGCACTGAGGCTCACAGGGAGCAGTGACCTGTTTCAGGCCACACAGCAGGAGCCCAGGGGACCCTGCAGCTGCCTAACACCTATATTGGCCCCCAGCTCAGGCCTTCTCACACCTTATTCTCAGTGGCTTGTTTCTCCTTCTCAGCCTTGGCCAATGTCAACTCCAGGTCATCAATGTCTTTCTTAAGCTCCGTGCATTCATCCTCCAGCTTGCGCCTGCGGGCAGCGAGGTCAGCGTTCACTTCCTCCTCATCTTCCAGACGCTCATTCAGCTCCTTCACCTTCGCCTCGAGCTGCACTTTGGACTTGATCAGCAAGTGGCAGCGCTCCTCAGCATCTGCTAGGTTGTCCTGCTCCTGAGGAGATGGGACATGGGGGGGAGCCAGGTTAAAGAGGAGCCTTCTGAGGCTTCTGAGGAACACCAGCTCTGAGAAAGAAAGGCCATTTGTCCTTGCAAAGGCAACTCCAATGAGGCAGATGTTGGCAATTCAATTTGATAGGTGATGAATTGAAGCGCTCACACTCTGCTGGGCCCTGGAGACCACGGGGGCTCTGTAGATTGTAGGGGCCTCTCCAGGGCCTCGGGCATGGGACAGAAATGACACTGTTAAGAATTAATATTAGCCACACTGCAGGCAACCCAGAGGGCCTAAGAGCTCCTGCTGTACACTTGGTGGATCTGAGCTCTACCCTCTGAGGGCAGTGTGGGTGGGTGCAGGCCAGGCCCTGCCCACCACGGAGCAGCACCAAGGGCCATCCCAGGGGAGGCAGTGTTCTCTCACACTTCCACGCTGCCTGTTGCATACCCTCCCATACTAGAAGGGAGTTTCATATCTTCGTGGCCGAGCCTTCCTCAGTATCAGCCTGGGGTGGCATCCATGTGACACTCAAAACCTATGCTGGGGAGTTTCCAGACTTTGACCGCTGTCCTCTGGGTAGAACCCTGTTGCCTGCTTCAGATTCCTGTGTCCCTGAACCAGAGAGGGGAGCAAGGGTCTAATTCAGGGACATTGGGGATGGTGGAGCTGGGGCTCTCCGCGGCTTAGCTTTAGGACATGTGGGTAGTCCAGGCCTACGGGGAATGGTGGGCAGACATTGAGTCTACAGGCCTCATCTCCTGGTACTTCCAGAGTAGGAAGACAACGCAGAAGGTCAAAGTACCCAGACCCCTCCAAGGTTAGAGTTTTCAGCCGAGCTGCCTGGACTCTCCTGCCCTTGTCTCACTCACTGCCTGCAGCTGCAGGGCCAGGTCATTCTTCTCCTGAGTGACACTGACATGCGTCTCCTCCAGTTCCTGCTGCTTGGCCTCAGCAGCAGCCAGGGCCCCTCGCAGCCCCCGCAGCTCTGCCCGAAGCGCCGCCAGCTCCTCTTCCGCCTGCGCTGAGCGCAGCAGCGGCTTCATCTTGAAGAAGAGCTTCATCCAAGCCCAGTTCTTGACAGCATTGAAGGCCCGGATGTTCCACTGGATGGTAAATAGGGCATCCCTAGGGAGGGACAGCTCCTGTGAGGCAGCTGGCTCTGCCCCTTCAAGGTGCCGTGTCCTCTCCAGTCCACAGATCCACGTCAAGGCATGGTGGCCTCTGCAGCTGTCTGAAGACAGCTAAGCTGCCAGGCCCTGTTGTGATCAGACTGCTTGACCTCTTGGCTGAGTGGTACCCACCTGAGAGGGTTACCTCTACTTTAACCAAAAATAAGATAAATAAGATACACGGTTCAAAGTCTGGGAAACACCGGATGCCATTACCCTCCAGGCCACATTCTGAATACACAAAAGGCCAGAGGCTGCTCTTACCCCAAATTTTAAAAACATGTTATTTTTGGTGTGTGTGTGTGTGTGTGTGTGTGTGTGTGTGTGTGTACCACATGTACACACACACATATATGAAAGTCAGTTTCCACCATGTGGGTCCTGGGGATTGAACTTAAGTTATCAGGCAAGGCAGTGGGTGCCTTTACCTACTCAGCCATCTCTCTGGCTCAGACCCTGGGGGAACCTAGGCAGTATGGCAGGGTGAGAGAGCCTTATAGCCCCATGAGCCTTGGGACACCTGCACCCCTGTGCCTTTCCATCTCCATCCTTCCTGCCCGTCCCTCACCCCATAGCTACCTTCCTCCTAGCATGCGCTGGTACTCCAGGCGCATGAGGCGGCCTCGGCTCCGGGCCTGCAGCAGCGTCAGCACCTTAGCCAGGCGCTGGTCCCGAAGCTCTTCCAAGATGCCTAGAAGCCCAGCCTTGAAGAACACCTAAGGGCAGGGTGGGGCCAAGTGGGACCCTGTCCAATGCCAGAGAATTCACCCAGGTTCAGCCCAACCCTAACTCCAGTGCACCCTGACCTTGGTGTGGCCAAACTGATACTGGGTGTGGTCGATGTCCAGGGAGCCCAGCAGCTTCTCTGTGGCCTTCCTGCTGTCCACAAAGGTGTCATCTGGGATGGCACTGGGGTTCAGGATGCGGTACCTAGGAGATCAGGGACAAGCTAGTATGGACAAGACAGAGCACAGGCCATTGACAATAGATGGGAAGCCAAGGAGCTATAGCAAGAGAATTGTATTTGCCTGACCTCTCAGAGGTGGGGCTCCAAAGGAACGTGTGCCACACAGGATGGCAGGAGTAAGTATTGCCATAAAGTGCAGCACATTCTATACAAACCTCAGCACAGGCCCAAGTATGTAATACATCCAAAATCCTAGCACTTGGGAGACAGAGGTAGGGTGATGCTTGAGGCCAGGCTGTTATCTGGCCTAACCCTGTCTCAAAAGTGGGTTTGGTGGCTTAAGTGCACTTTAGGGAGTTTGTAAAAGGATGAGATTTTTATAAAGGGCATGCTCAACTTTTATAATTTCTTAAAGGCAAAAAAAAAATATAGAAGTGGCATGTTATACCACAAATTTAAGAAAAAAATTGAGAGAATACTATTCAAAAGAAGCAAGGATTCCGAACATGTCCACTTACATGGACATACACACACATGTGTACAGGTGGGCTGTGACCATGCTATGAAGGGAAATTCCCAGAGACAGGACAGGCCCCTTCACTAAGGTGAACTCACTAACTAAGATGAATGGCTCACTGGGCTACTTTATGTTTTACAGGCAATAAAAAAAAAATAGTGCTGTACTGAGGGTGACGGAACGTGCCTTCACTGTCAGCGTTCAGGAGGCCGAGGCAGAAGGATAAACGTTCTGCCCACACGTATGTACCAGAGGAGGGCGCCAAAGCCCCTGGAGCTGGAGTCACACACAGCTGGCTGTAAGGTTTTAAGTCACCATGTGGTTGCCAGCAACCGAACCCAGGTCCACTGTAAGAGCAGCAAATGCTCTTAACCCTTGAGTCATCTCTTGAGCACAGGTTCAGTTTTAAATTTATGTGCACAGGTACATGTACACATGCATGTGGGGCCAGACCACAGGCTCAGGGCTCTCCTCATGAATGCAGTCTACCTCCCTTGAGACAGGGTCTCTCATTGCCTGGATCTCATCAGTTAGACTATACTGGGGTCTCAGAACTCCTGCCTCCTTGGCACTGGAATAATGAGTGTGCACCACCCTCCCGGCATTTTCTATGTGGGGTCTAGGTTCTCAGGTCCTTGTGCTTCAAGGCAAGCCTTTTAGCAAGCCATCTGCCAAGTCCCAAGAGTTTGTTTTGATTTTGTGTTTGAAAGGTCTCATTCTGTAGCCTAGGCTGCCCGGGAACTCACTATGTAGACCAGGCTAGCCTCAAACCCTTGGTGATTCTCCTACCCCAGCTGCCTGTTACTGGGCGTGAGGCACCATGCCCAGGAGTATTAAAAGTTTGAGGCTAGCCTGGGCTACACAGCAATACCCTGCTTTAAAACAACCAATGAGTGATGATACAGACTCGTCCTTGGAGTCTTTGGAGATAGGGAGCCATGTCCAAGACTAGTAATGACATGAAAACCAAACTCACAGACAGTGTACAGTATTTGTGTAAACATCTAATTTATATAGGGCAGGGTAAATGACCCCTGTTACTTGTAGAAGGGGAAGCAACTGAGGACTCTTCTTGTTGCTTAATAAACAAAACCTACCAAGGTAAGTGGGAAGGGAGCTGATGACGTTGACAGAACACTGGCTACCTGTGAGGCATTAGCTGAGATCCAGTCCATACAAGCCTATATTCAGTTCCCAAATCTACATCCCCTCTGGCTTCTCTCTTGAGCTCCTGAATAAATCCAACCCCATCCTCACCCCTTTCAGGACATCTGCTGGAGAAATTTCTAACTGGGCATGCTCCAACCCTGTATGCACCCAATCTAAACATCCTGCCATATCGCTCAGTAGGTTACTATCCAGTGATCCTGGCCTATCCTGGCCTAAAACCCAGGAATCACAGTAGGCTTATCCTTTCTTACTCTGTATCCTGGTAATTGGCAAGCCTGCAGCCTCTACCTCCTACATATACCACAGTGTTTCCACTTCTCTCCTTAACCCTTCCTAAAATGGAGCTCCTGCTCAGGGACTAGAACCTCTCTTTGTCCCTTGGGCTCTTACTTGTCCCTCCCACCCCTCAGGCTCCAGCTACTCTAAAAGCAGGAGGAGGCTGAAGCAGGCAGTACCCACCGCTGCCTGAAGTCAGCATACAGCAGCCTATTGGGGAATCCTTGGCGACAGATCCGGATCCCCTCCAGGACTCCATTGCAGCGGAGCTGGTGTAGCACCAAGAAGGAATCCATGACCCCTAGATTATGGTGCAGTGAAATGAGGGGGTTAGGAATCTAAGGACATGCCTTTAGGTCCCTACCCAGGCCTTACTTTGAGACTGAACAGCCCTTGCAAGGCGAGAGCATTTCCAGTTCCCCAATCCCGACCAGCCCAGGGACACCACCTGGAGTCTTGTTCTCGTTGGGGACAATGCAACGGACGAAGTGGGGCTGTGTGGCCCGCAGGTTTGTCATGAGCTTGTTGAGGTTCTCCTGGGAGTGGAGAGAGCGGGGAGAAGGCACAGGAGGGGCAGAGAACCAGAATTGGATGCTGCAGTGGATGGGGGCCAGCTGGGACTGAGCAAGGGGTACCAAATGCATCTGCACCTGCTTTTTCTCTTGCTCCCTATGATGACACTCCATCTGCCACCAAAGTCTTCACCCCCCCCATCCCAGGGCTCATCCCCATGGCTTCCCCCTCCCCCCCCCTGCCCTGCCCAGGAAGCATGGGGGCAGGCAGCAGCACAGACTTGCTGTGATGTTCACATAGAGAGGAGCTAAACATCACTGCAAGTCTTAACAGCTGCCCACCCAAGACACAGGGACGAGGCAGGAAGCAGAGGGCATTGGGGGCTGCAGAGGGCAGGGGCTTCTGGAGCTCTGTCTGGACTCACCTTGTGAAGCTGAGACACCGTCTGAAATGATGCTGCCTTCTTACGCTTCTCTTTCACCCCAGACTTGGGGGGTTCAGCTAGTAGAGATATAAGAACTGATCATGCAGGGAACATCACTCTGTGGATCCACGGGAATGATCAGTTTGTCCCTCAGTACTCACTGGAGCAAGAGCCTGCATAGTTCTCATAGAGGGTGGCCAAGAGCCTGTTCTGCGACTTTTGGAAGATGGGGACCACCGTCTCATTGAGGGGGTCCTTGTTTTTTTCTAGCCAGCCCACGATGCTATAAGGTACCTACAGAGACAAGTGTTGACCCAAGGTGGTGGCCCCAAGAAGGGAGACAGGACAGTGGTTGAGGGTAGAGTTCCAGGGGGCACCTACCACGCCTGCATAGTGGACCACCTCGAAGTGAGCCTGGTACTTGCGTTTCTTGTCTGGACGAGGCTGCTGGAAGTTAGGTGACTTCCCAGAGTGATTGTCATAGAGCTTGGCCCTGAAGCTTGCATCTGAAGCTTTGGGGAACATGCACTCCTCCTCCAGGATGGACAGAATGCCCAGAGGCTGGGGACAGGGATCAAGATTGAAGGGCCAGATCATGTCGACCGGCCTCTTAGACTCTCATTCTCCAGACTCAATCCCTCTGGGAACTGTTTCAGATCCACAACCCAGCCACATGCAGGAGGGCCAGGGACGAGCCCTATACCCAGGACCCACCTTCTAGGAGAGAGAGTTTTTGGCTTGACTTTCAGTCCTTTTCTTTGCCTATTCATGCAGACCAATTTGACATCTCTGTGCTCTATTAACTAATGCCCATGGCTCACATGTACACTCTAGGTTTTGGTTTTGGTTTTTTTTAAGGCCAACCAACTGCATTTTGGTCCCCACACTAGAAATAGGGATCCTGCATTTCACTAAACTTATGTTTTTAAAAATAAGCATCTGTTCATTTGTGTGTATATGTGTGTGCCTGCATGAGTTTGTGTGTCCATGGAGGCCAGGAAGGATCGAACCCCTTGGGAGTGGAGTTACATGCAGCTATGAATTGCCTTATGTGGGTGCTGGGAACTGACCTCTGTAAGAGCAGCAGGTGCTCTTAACCACTGAGTCAGCTCTTCATCCCCAAACCTCCATTTCCTAACCATATGGGAAGATGATTTCACTTCAATACTTATCTAATAGACACAAAAAGTCAAGCACCTAAAGCCCAGCAGCCAGAGACTATCTCAGAGTCACCTGCTACAAGGCCTATTCTGGCCTCTTTACAGCAGTGAAAATGCATGCAGAGGGAAAGCGCACTATACACTGGGACTGTGTCCATAAAGAACATATGTGCAGAGCTGGCAAGATGATTCCATGGGTAGAAGACACATGTCACCAAGCTTGATAACCTGAGTTTGACCCCCAGGACCCATGTAGTAGAAGGAGAAAAATGACTCCCGAGCTGTCCTTTGACCCCCACCCCATGGCATGAGCTTACCAACACAAACACATGAAGCAAATAAATACATGTAATGATAGAAAAGTAATATATATGCCCTGGGCAAACATCTGGAGTGAACTAGGTCAATGCTACGGCACAAGCTATGGGAGGCTGAAAGGGAATCCCTACCCCTTTATTTCTAACGTTGTCAATTTACTTTTCCATTTTTCATACCGTGGGGAAGCATATACAATGTGTTCCGGTCCAATAAACGTAAGAGTCTGCTCAGGTCAGCTCTGCCCCAGGCTTGGTGAATGGCAGAGCCGCCCACAACAATGACTGCATAGCGTTCCTACACTACTTATGACACTATTCACCTATACCCACACGTTCCCATTTACACCTATGTGCACAGCCATGCAGTCACATTCACACTCAAACACACACTTCAACCACAACCACACATCAATACACAGCTGACATGCACCATGCCTTCAGGCACACGCACACTCCAGAGCTTCTGACAATGGCCCCTCCCTAGGCCTGACCTTCTCGATGAGGTCGATACAAGGCTGCAGGTCAAGGCCGAAATCGATGAAGACCCAGTCGATGCCCTCCCGCTTGTATTCCTCCTGCTCCAGCACGAACATGTGCTGGTTGAAGAACTGCTGTAGCTTCTCGTTGGTGAAGTTGATGCACAGCTGCTCGAAGCTGTTGAACTACCAGGGCGAGGCCACAGTCAGCAAGTTCCTTGTGGATGGGGACCAGGGCCCATGGGGAGGCAGGATGTGGTCCCCACACCCACCCATCAGCCCCTGCCTCAACACAATGCCTGTGCTTGAGAGCTGTTCTCACCTCAAAGATCTCAAAGCCAGCAATGTCCAGGACCCCAATGAAAAACTGTCGGGGCAGCTTTGTGTCCAGGGTCTGATTGATTCGAGACACCAGCCACCGGAACAGCCGGTCATAGGTAGCCTTGGCCAGAGCCCCCACAGCGAATACCACCTGTGGATGCAGGAAGGCAGGATTGGGCTCTGCCTCAGCTGTCCCTGGGTGAGCCTTATGTGTAGGCATCCTACCTGCTCCACGCTCTGGCCCTTGGTTACATACTCATTTCCCACACGAACTCGGGGGTGCAGAAGACCTTTGAGGAGGTCTCCACTGCTGACCCCCATCAGGTAGGCAGCCTTGTCAGCACCTGGCAGGGAGCACGGCTTGGATAAGGAAGAGGAAGGTCGACAATGTGGGCATTTGGGGGCAGGGGTCTCTTCTCACAGTGTGGGATTAGAAGAGGAAGGATGGGAGGAGTCAGGGCCTGCATAAAAAACTGTCATCCTCAGGGGGGGAGGGGTCTAGAGTTCAGACAGGAACAGAGAACACAGAGGTCAAGGCTATGGATAAGGATTGATGATCATGTACAGGATAAGGTGTCCGGGGAAAAGGCCAGGTCAGCCTGGGGTTAGGGGTCCTCACTCTCAGTGCCGTCCGCCTCAGCCTGTTCCTCTCTCTGCTTCTGTTTGAACTTCATGTTGCCAAAGTGCAGGAGGGCACCCACGATCTTATAGCAGGCACACTTCTCATCTGCACTGAAACCCAGGATATCCATCGCATGCTGAGGTGGGCAAACAAAGCAGGTTCAGAGAAGTACGGGTCCTTAAGTGTCTAGCCAAGCACCGCCACAACGGTCATATTTCCTGGTCTCTACCCAGTGAACATGTTCACACACACACACACACACACACACACACACACACACACACACACAGAGGCACACATGCATACATACACATGCCATGGGAACCCAGCTTGGCACCACCTCCCACTCCCCACCGAGCATACATCAGTGGCGATAAGTTCCTCCCCGTCATCCATGTTATCCACGGTGATGACCCCCTGGCTGCAGAAGTGGTAGTCATAGGGGTTCATAGACAGAAGCAGCATGTCTGTGGACAAGGTACCCCAAAGGGTGAGTCAGACTGAGTTCACAGGCTGCCTTACCAATCCGTGCCATCTGGAGACCGGGGTTCTCTGTCAGCAAGTCTAGATTCCCTCCCAGGGCCCCTCTGTAACCTGAGTTTCTGTTCCCTATTATCCATATATGTGACTTTCCATTTATTTTGTTTATTTAGTCTTTTGAGCGGCCATGAACTTAAGATCCTCCTGTCAGCTTCTAAGTACAGGAATTACAGGCAGGGCCGGCTGCTGCTTTTTCACGTGTATGGGGGGAGGTGGGCAGGAGTGGGCAGGAGGAGGCTGAGGGTGGAACTCTGTGCCTCCTGGGCAAGGGCTTTCTACCACTGAGTTGTACTCAGTTCTTTCAGATTCCTATTTTATGCTGGCAGTGGTGGTTCACACCTTTACTCCCAGAGGCAGGAGGATCTCAGTGAGTTCCAGGCCAGCCTGGTCTACAGAGTGAGTTCTAGGACAGGCTCCAAAGCTACACAGAGGAACCCTGTCTCTGGAAAAAAAAAATCTTATTTTATTGATTTACATATTTATTTTATTTTGTTGAGACAAGGTCTCTCTATATATCCCTGGCTGGACTAGAACTTACTATGTAGATGAGGCTAGTTTCAAACTCACAGAGATCCATCCACCTCTGCCTCCCAAGTGCTGGGATTAAAGGTGTGCGCCATGGCTTCTGATTTCGTTTTCTGAAGTGCCTGTGCATGTCTGGTGTGTGTCTCTTTACGGCCCTCTGGAGAATGGACCTCAGTCCATAAGTGTGACTCGCCCTTTCACCGCTGCTCACACTCATCCCTCTGGCCCAGAGCCTGAGCTGGGTACCGGGACAAAGGGAGGACCAGGCTTTGCCTTCAAAGGGCTCACAAAAGTGAGAGTGGACATAGTACCACAGCATCCCTTGATGTTGGCTGGGGGTTCTAGTCTCAGGAGGGCAGGAGCAGCTGCAATCTTGGCAGGACAATGGCGTTAAGAGGCCTGTTTCCTTCCACAGGAACACTCTCACCCACCCACATGCCGCCGCGACCACTACCCCTCAATTACAACTACCACCAAAAATATTTCTACAGACAGGGCTCGGTGGTAATGAGCAGCAGCAGGAAGGAATGGGGAGGCTGTGAGCCTCCAGGAGAGTGGAGGTCTCCCACATCTCTGCAGAGAGGGTGAACAGCCACCCAGGGCCTGGCCTGATGGGGGTCAAGCAGTCTCTTTGGGTTTTATTCCCTGTGCTGACCCTCACCTTGCAGTTCTGGCTTCTTCCCGGAGAGGATCTGGTAATAGACATGGTAACCACGCTCACCAGGCAGCTGGAAGATCACGCGAGACTTTTCCAAGAGATCTGCAGAAAAGGAGTGTCAGCCTGCTATCTCCTTCTGTCTCTGAGCAAAGAAGCTACAGGAATGGGAGGCAGCAGCCACAAGGGGCAGGCAATGTGTGGAGGGGCCTGCGTCTGTGCACAGCACACTCTGGGGAAGGGTCTCTCCAGTATCTGTGTCACTGTATGGGACTTGTGTCTGCCTCTGTGTGAGTTTCTGGTGTCTTCTTCCATCACTTTTAACCTTACACATTGAAGCAGGTCTCTCAATTGAACCCAGAGCTCACTGATGAAGCCCTTATAATCCAGCTTGCTCTATTAAGACTTCCTGCCCCTGCATCCCAAGGACTGGGATTTCAAGTGAGCTACCACACCCACTCAGCACTTACATGGGTGCTGGGATCTGAACCCCCCCCAGCTCCCTGGAGAAGGTTTTGAAACAGGGTCAGGTCGTGATCAACCTCAGACCATAGACTGACTGGCCGACAAAGCCAGAGAGTAGAGACCAGCAGCTGATACAACGAGTGAGGTCACAAGGAGGAGCTGGTGGGGGTGGAGAGAAATAGCCAGAGCAGACAGAAGCCAGTTCAGTTCAGCCTCTGTCCCTTTCCCAGACTCACAGCTGTCAATGTCCGCAGAGGCCAGCTTCCCAGAGGGCCCGAAGTGGATACGAATGAACTTGCCCTGCAGCAGAAGGACCACACCACACTCAGTCCTGTTGGTTCCCACCCCAGGGCCCTTCTCCACCCCAGCCACATAATCCCCCACGGTGCCCACTCACAAAACGGGAAGAGTTGTCATTCCTCAGAGTCTTGGCATTGCCAAAAGCCTCCATGGCAGGGTTAGCCTCAATGATTTGATCCTCAAGGGTCCCCTGGTGGCAGCAGAAATGAGGGAACAGGGCAGCCCATGGAATCTTGGGTTGGAAGGAGAAGTCGGCACCCCCAGGGCCCCACAGATGTTGTCTGCCCCACAGCTGGCCCTATACTTACCCCAGTCTTTGTTGCCAGAAACTGCTGGAGGGAGAAGGACAATGTCAGAGGATGTGAGGTCTCTCCGGAAGGGGTGGGACATCGGGACAGTAGTCAGTGGGACGGTGTTGTTAGTCTCCCAAACACTTAGTAATGTTAAACGGAACATTCTGCCTTCCCCCTATTTGTACACCTAGCTCTCCTGTGGCCATTAGCTGAGAGATGCTAGACGGAGAAGCAAGCACAGTCACAGCGCTTGAGACCCTGATGCGGGGTATAGCACTAGGTCTTCCTGTGTACTAAGGTCAAACCTGTGTCTGGAGCCTCAGGAATCTCCATTGACCACGTCCACACAGGGGCCTGACTAGAGTCTTCTCTCCTTTGGAGGCCTGCCAAAGCCCCTCCTCCTCTGACCTCCGTGATCTGGGAACTAGCAGAGACTTCTTGCGATTCCCAGCCTCGCTATCGTAACCTCCCTGGCAGCCTTTCTACGTATTTTCTGTACCATGCTGTCTGTCGTCAGCATTGTGTAGACTCATATTCCACAGGGCCCTGCCAGCTGTGACTGATGAGCTCTGTCAGGGCAAGGAGCTGATCTGCTGCAGGCCACACAGCAAGTCCATGTCCTGGGTCACCTCAAGCATCCTGCCTCCTGTGATGCCCTTCTATGCCTCACACAGAGGGACACAGAGCCTGAGGCTATCCCCTCCTCCCTGCCCCAGCATCATTCTTCCCCCCATTTTCATGGGTTTGACTGTCATCCCCTCCCCCACCTAATGCCAAGAGCCTGAGAAGACAGAGGAACGGATGTGGGGATAGTAGACATGTCACCAGGGACTTTGCGATCACTCATGCATTTATTGATCTCCAGGGAGCCCAAGATTTAAAAATGCCCCAGACACATCACTGGAATGAGGGAAGAAAGAACCCATGCTCTCCCTGCCCAGCTCATACCACCACTTTTGTTCAGGACTCTCTCTGGCCAGCTTAGCTAAATCTAAACTCAAGGGGAGGGGTTAGTATGGGTTTTAAGTCACCAAATCCCATGGGTGGCTTCTGCACCTCTCTGAGCCACCTCTCTGTCCCAGCCCTTCCAGCTGTGTTCCCGTCAGCTTTAGCCTCTGCTGTCTTTCCCTGTTATGGGGTCACCCACTTTTCTGTAGTATCCTCAAAGGCCTTTTAGAGTTGGGAAAACACGATGGGAAAGGAAGGGAAGAATATCAAAAAGCCAACAACAAAAACAAAACAACAGTGGCTGCAACCAAAAACCAAAACAAAATCCAAAAACCAAGACAATCAGATGAGGAAAGGCGGGGATGGGGGCGGGGGGGGGTGGTAAAAAACAAAAGAAGAAAGAAAACACAGCAAGAAGAAAAAGAAAAGAAAAAGAAAACTGCCCCAGAATGAAGCAAGGCTCAACAGGACCAGGAGTGTGGGTTGTGCAGAGGAAACCTGGGGCCCAGAAAGAAAAGACAGCTCACTTCAGTGTAGTTGCATGGGGGTCCTCGGAAGCCACAGAGCTCTCAGCAGCTGGCCTGTGGGCCAGGGATAGGCTAGTTCACTTAAAGCCAACAAAACCCCCACGTCTCCACTGTTTAAAGACGGTTCAGAACATCTTAATCAAACCACAGGCTGTGCTATTGTCAAGAGCTCCCCGAGCCCCAGCTCTGGGTAGCTGACATCTATGGATAAGTCTGCTCCTCTCCTTGGCAGCAGGTAACAGTGTCTTTGATACATACGACCCCAAAAAAACGTCAAGTCAAGGTAAAGCAGCCTACTTGGCAAACTCTTCAAAGTCATGAAGGTCACAATGGAAAAGTCACACACACACCGTCTGGGGCAGCGATGTGGCTCCCACCTGTGTGGTGGAGGGAGGGTGAGGCTGCAGCTGACAGAGGTGGCCACAGGTTTTCTGGTCAAGCCTTGCTCAGGCCAGAGTCTCTTACCAAAGTAGGAGGCTCAGGCAGGGCTGGGGACTCTGGGAGGTTGCAATTTTAAAAAGAAAGAAAAAAAAAAAAAAAAAAAAAAAAGGAAAAGAAAGAAAACCAGGGAGAAGCAGTGGGGATTGGTGCCCAAGTGGGCAAGTCTTACTGCCTTCTTGCCCGGCCCGTCTCCCAGGGCTGCGACGATGGCAAAGTACTGAATGACCCGCTTGGTGTTAACCGTCTTACCGGCCCCCGACTCTCCGCTTGGACAACACAAACATGAGTCACCAATGCCCATTGGTCTAATTCTCCCAGTCCCCAAACCTCAACCCTCCTCCCCCATCCCTGTTCCCAACTCAGTATCCCCAGATGCAAACTCCCCAGTGCAGACCACTCCGTGAGATGATGGTATCAATGCACCACTGCCTGCAGAGCACTAGCTTAACTCCTGGTGCCAATCGGTACCCACCTCCCTCCATCAGAAGACCCATAGGGTGGACTGTGATCATTTTACAAATAAGGAAACGAACCTCAGAAATTCTGGGCCTGCCTCTGCTCTGTGCAAGGTTCACATTTAAACACACTGACTGCTGATAATTTTGTGTGGCGGCTTAGATTGTGATGTTCTTATTAGTGAGGTTCAGGGTCCGAAAGCCACACACAGTCACGAAATGGGAATGTGAGTGCCTAAATCCAGCTCTGCCTGGTTTCAGAGTGACTGTAACAACCAGCCTAAAGGTTTTGTGTGTGTGTGTGTGTGTGTGTGTGTGTGTGTGTGTGTGTGTTTACGTGTGTGTGTGTGTTTACATGTATCGGCCTGATGGGATATGAACCCGACACATCAGAAATGGATCATTTTCTCATGAAGGCAAAGGAAGGATGAGGGCTGAGGTATAGTTGAGAAGATGCTGAGAACAGGGAAGAGACCTATACAGACCCTCCAGAGAATCCAGGTGGCAGATTCCAGCTCCAGGGAGACAGCAACGAGCTCAGGACCACTCCCATGTTTAATTACCTGCTTTCTGCCCACCACCCATAAATGGGAAGCAAAGGACATTGGTTCCAGGAGGCAAATTTGAATCTAATCCTGAGAAATAGTGTTGATTCACCTCTTCCTCTTCCCTCCTCCTCCTCCTTCTCCTCCTCCTCCACCTCCTCCTGCATCACCACCACCACTAAATGGCCAGCACTTGCCACTCCATGCTCAGAGCCCTACTCACGTGATCAACATGGACTGGTTCTCTCGGTCTAGGGGACAGAGGAGAGAGTACACATGTCAGCCAGGGTGAGGGACTAAACCATAGGTGGACCTCCCAATGGGAAAGACCAAGTAGGACTTCCAGCCTGAAGAGGCCAGGCAGCTAGGGTAGTCCCAAAGGAGGGAGGGCAGTGCTGGAGGGAGGGAAGGGGGTCCTAACCAGAGGCCGGCCTGGAGCTGAGGGGTGGTGAGGGAAACAGCTCTTACTCCGCAGCATGTCGTTGTAGGCATTATCCGCCACTGCATATATGTGAGGCGGGGCCTCGGAGCGCCGCTTGCCCTTGTAGGCAGCCACCACAGAAGCTGTGTAGACTGGGAGCCATTTGTATGGGTTAATGGTGACACAGAAGAGGCCTGAGTATGTCTAAGGAGAATGAGTTCACAGATGGAGTTTTAGGGGTGGGGAAGTAAGATGTCCAAGTACCCATTCCAGGCCCACCATGACCCCTGCAATATTCAGGAAGCCTCCTGAGAAGCCACACACGGCCCTTCCTCCTGCTCCAGTTCCATCCTCCGTAATGACTGACCTCACACTCCGTTGCTGAACCTTCAATGGTGCTAGGTAGGCAGCCATATCTCAGGCCCTACCCATGGCCTAGGCTCCAAGACCCTAGACATCACCAAATCATTCACCTACGGTTGTTCCCTCTAGCTTTTCCTCTGCCACTATACAGGTCTGCTCCTTCAGCCCCAGAGTCCCCTTCCAGCTCTGCTCTAACCCACTTGCCTGACCCCATTCCTTCGGAGCCCTGGTTTCCCCCTTAGCCCCGCCCCATTATCGGGCCCGCCCTACTAGTGGTTCCCACCCACAGCTGCCCAGGACTCACATAGATCATCCAGCGAGCATATCGCTGGCGAAGGTTGTGCAGCACTGCTGCCTCGTTGAGGTGTGTCATCATGGCCATGTCCTCCAGTAAATCGAAGCGGGGTGGGTTCATGGGTTGCATCTCGGTTTCGCGCACCGTCAGCACCTTCCAAGGGGATGATGCGTCATATAGTGAGGGCTAGAGATGGGCCAAACTGACCTTCTCTCTCCTACCCACACATCCATGCTCCACCCTGCTCCATTCACTCTGTGGGATCCAGCAGGTCAGGGGAAGAATTCTGGGTTAAGTGGGCTAATCTCAAGGGAGGGGGGAGCTCGACCTTCTGGTCTTTGGTCTCCACGGTGACTTTGCCTCCAGTAGCCTCCGTCTTGACCTCAGCCTCAACATAGGCATCCTGTTCATCAGGCACCCAGACCCGTTTCTTGCCTGGGTTGCAGAAAGATCAGACTCTGAGAGGGGCTCCAAGAGTCCAGTGGGGTTCCCATACTGTGGACACAAAGCAGCGCCCTCCCCATAACTCCCCACCTAGCCGTTCTGCCAGGGGATCCAGTGAGGACTCCTCCAAACCCTGGGCAGAGCTGGGGAGGTCCCTAAAGATCTCAAATGAGCTGATTGGGAAAGCAGTTACACTGCAAATCTGGGTTTAGCTCCCTGCCACCTGGGAAGCCTCATTCTCTCTGAGCCTGTTTAAGTGCAAAAGCCATGGGGTCTTCTGACACCCCAGGTGCAGGACCCCATCAACCCATCAATATCAGGCTCCTAACTCTCGGGTGTCTTGTACCTTCCCCATCTCACTGAACACCTAGGGATCTCCTGCATCCTGTGCTCTTTCCTGACTGGTCAGCTCACCCTAGAGCTTCTGAGAGTCCAGATTTTTATGATGGTAAAAAATGTGGACTCATACAGACAGCAAGTTCTGGTCCCTGCCTTTCAGCTGCTAGCCTCGTGCCTTGGTCAGAACTACTCATTCAAGTCTCCCTTGTGTGTGTGTGTGTGTGTGTGTGTGTGTGTGTGTGTGTGTGTGTGTGTGTGTTTAATGCATTTACAATTTATTTAGGAAATCCTTAGTTCTGCATGCTGAAATCTTAAAGGAAAACAATTAAGATGACAAGAGAAGAATGTCAAATCAAGCACAAGACACCTCTCCTTTCTTTTGAGGCAAGTTCTCACTGTGCAGCTCACTATGCAGCTCTGGCTGGCCTCCAATTCACCAAGATCTGCCCACCTCTGCCTCCTGAGTGCTATTATTAAAGATGAGTGCCACCATGCCCAGCTAAGCACTAACCCTCTTGAACATAGTGCCATGCACAGCTCCAGATGTTGTACACCACTGATCTGGCTGCACTTTGGTCCCCACCTGCCCAGATTCTTGAGAAGATGCACAGAAACTCATCAGCTCTGGGCCTGGCACACAGTAAGCCCTAAACGGACACTGCCTATGTTATTATTGTACTATGAGCCAATCAAGTCATAAATAGTAGTCTTTATTCCTGTCCCTAATAAACAGAGGCTTTGGCTCCATGGAAAACACTAAAAATAAGTCCAGCACAGGTTCTGTGGACACAGAGGCCACCTGCACACGTCAGTCTCTTTTCAGAGGCCCCAGTTCAGCCTGAGTCTTCGTGGAGACTTCAAGTGCAAGGTGACATTATCCCATTTTACAGAGGGACAAACCAAGCCTGTTTGCAGCCACACAATCATAGTCACACAGTTCCTGCGATTGTTAGCCTTTGGCACCCAGAAACTGAGGGAAAGTCCCAGGTATCAGGCCATAGTGCCCCTGTAGTATCAAGCAGAGTGGCAGCCCTCGTCACTCCCAGTCTGAGTCCACTGGGCTTCTCACGGCTGTACCCCTCTCTGCTCTCACTTACCGTCCCATGGGACAGTGTGCACCTTCATCAGTTCCTGGTAGCCCTGGCGAAGATAGCAGGCTGATTCGCCAAGCTCACTCACATCCATCATGGTGATGAGAGGTGGAGGAGGAGGCCTGAAAATCTGGGCCGCGATTCAAGGTGGTTGTAGGCAGCAGGCACTGGAAGACGGCAATGACAGGGAACTCGGGGACTGGTTCCACACTGGAGTATGGCCCTCTAACTCGCAAGGTTTGATAGTAGGTCTCCCTTGGTGAGCCTGCAAATGCACACCTCCAAACATAAGAGCATCCTTTGCTATAGGTACTGAGGACCTGGGCCTGCCAATGGGCTCTCTCCTGCCTTCCCTCTAGCTCCAAACCTAGCCCTGATCACCCAACCAGCCCTGATCACCTACCCCAGCCCTGATCACCCACCCCAGCCCTGATCACCCACCCCAGCTCTGATCACCCACCCCAGCTCTGATCACCCACCTTGGCACCACAATGAGGGCAGGGAGCTGTGCTACCCCTTTTATTGCCACCGTCAAGGTCAGCAAAGGAGAGCTATGTCAGCAATCTCCACGTGTCACAGCCCCCCCAGCCTGGCCACAGGACACAAAAGGCAAATTCCCTTTTATCTCCTGTAGCTCAGCCCCTGGGCTATTTTTACCTCCCATTGTCAGGGGATCACAAAGGCAGAGGGAGACAGTCCACTCAGTCAGGGAATCTGGGATTCAGAGAGTCACAGGGACAGGGACAAGGCAGTAAGGCACTCAGGAGTAGAAACTGAGTCACAGGAAGTCTCATACATGCAGAAAAAAGACCTGCACTTCCAGAAACGGAGTAAGAAAAATGGGAAAGGAGCCATATAATGTTCACTGAAACCACCTATTTCAGACCTGGGCCTGGCCGACTCCTGTAGCTCCTGGTACTCAGTGCTGGGTCTCAAAGAAACTCAGGACACCTCAGTCTGCCATTTGTCCTGAGTTTGAGACCCAACACTCAGGAGACTGAGACAGGAAGAAGCCAAGTTCAAAGCTAGTCTCAGTAATTTAGCAAAACCCCATCTCAAACTAAAAAAAATAATAAGGTAGAGTGGGGTCTGGGGATGTGGTTGAGTGATAGAATGCTTACCTGACAAGCTTGAGACATTAGGTGTGATCCCTAGAAGAAAGAGAGGAAGGAGGGAGGGAGGAAGGGAGGGAGGCAGAATCAGAGCTGGGACCACAGAGTAAAAAGGAGGAAGAAAATGAGACTTGTTAGGAGTGCCTCCATATTCTGATATTCATGACTCACAGAAAGCCAATTTCTTGAACCCTGCTCTCATGAGAAGTGGGATACTCACAGCTCAGTCCATCTGCTACAACTCCAGAATATGTCAGGAAACTTCCAAACTCTTCAGTCCATTCCAAATATGTAGCTGTACCAACAAAATATACAAAAGTAACTTTATACACTGGCACCACACATGCTTTCAGGGCAGGTAAAACTAAGCTATGGGGACAGAAGTGGTGGAAGGCTGGTCTCCTGAGGCTGGAGGGCACAAGAGAGACTTCTAGAATGTAAGAGACGTTCCCGACACTGAGCTAAGTGGTAGTCACACAGGTGTGTCTCCCTTGTGAATTAAATCAAGCTGTACATTTTGAATGTGTGTGCATACACACATATAATGGAATACACACTCACACACACATACACAAGGCATGAAAGCTCCTGCCCACCCTGTAAAACATGAAAGGCTTAAAAATAAAAGCTTTACTGCCACATTTGGTAATAACCTGACAAAAGTATAAAGGTAACACAGTCCTGACTCTCATATCACTGCTTAGTGTTACCTGTTTTCAGCATTTTTTTTTTTTTTGTCTTTTGTTTTGATTTGTTTTGGTTTCAAGACAGGGTTTCTTTGTGTAGCTCTGCTGTCCTGAAACTCACTCTGAAGACCAGGCTGGCCTCAAACTCAGACATCCACCTGCCTCTGCCTCCTAAGTGCTGGAAATAAAGGCATGTACTGTCACTGGGCCTGTTTTCAGAATTTTTATGCTGGGGATATTGTATCACTAGTCCTTTATCCTCTTGACATGTTTGTGAGAACAACGTCATTTTTTCACTGTTTGTGGAGGTAGGTTGCCTCCCACCACTAAACACTCTGGGAACAGGAGTCTGGTCTGCATTCCCAGCACCTTTCAGAACACCCATCCAGGGCAGAATTCGGTAGACAGCTACCAGGCGAATGAATCAAATGTGATAGTTTAGGTGATAGTGTTTTCATATCTCCACAAGGTCAGGAGCTGGGAGCTGAGGTGAAGCAGTTTGTAGAAGTGTGGAGAGTCGGGAACGGACAGATAGCTCAGTGGGTAAGAGCACTTGCTGCACAAATCTGAGGATCTGAGTTTAGGTCCCAGCACGCCTGGAAAGGGATGGGTTTGTGATGGGCCCAAAGCTGGGCATGGCCTGTTTGGTACACATCTCTCACTCTGGCACTGTGGGGAGGAAACAGATGGCTGGGGCTTGCTGGCTATCTGCAGGTTCAGTGAGAGACCCTGCCTCAAACAGTAAGGTCATGAGTGATGGAGTAGGAGACCTGATGTCCTCCTCGGGCCTCCGCACATGCACAGGTGAGTGCACCCACACTCACTGATACATACACACACTTACACAAACACTCACATACTCTTACACACTCACACACACACTGACATTCTCACATATACTCACATACACTCACATACAGTCACACACACATACTCACAAACATACATACTCTCTCACACACTTACACACACTCTCACACACATACTCACAAACATACATACTCTCTCACACACTTACACACACTCACACACACATACTCACAAACATACATACTCTCTCACACACTTACACACTCACACACACATACTCACAAACATAATACTCTCACACACTTACACACACTCACACACACATACTCACAAACATACATACTCTCACACACTTACACACACTCATACACACATACTCACAAACATAATACTCTCACACACTTACACACACTCACACACACATACTCACAAACATACATACTCTCACACACTTACACACACATACTCACAAACATACATACTCTCACACACTTACACACACTCATACACACATACTCACAAACATACATACTCTCACACACTTACACACACTCACATACACATACTCACACACTTTCTCATACACACACACACACACACACACACACAGTATAGAGAGTAAACACAACTTTTCACGGCTCAAAGGTACTTAGCACACAGGGCCTTTTGCCCCAGGAGTGATAGAATTAACCTAAAAAAAATCAATAACTGTAGTCTATGCCAAAGATACATGTGGGTAAAATTCTAGACTTAGCCCAATGTACATCCAAGTGCTTAGAAACAAACTCAGAATACAGGCCTAGAAGTGTCCTGCTAGGATCGCTTCCACCACCTGGAGCACATCTTCCTGCTAGGTTGAGTACCCAGGTCAGAATAGCAAAGCAATAAAGAACCCATGTTCTGAGAGATCCAAGGAAGCCTGCAGTTTGCAAGGACTTGAGGTGATAATTTCCAACATACCTATGCTGTCAGGAGCAAAGGAAGTTTTGGGGGCTTGGATAACCTCAAATATGCAGTGACTTGGAGACATGACTGTATGGTAGAACATTTCTCTGGAAAATCTGGGGTGGGATGGAAAAAGTAGACCTATGGGCAGGACAATGACAAGGAAGCAACATTGTACACACAGGTGGGTTCTGAAGCTCAGAGCCCAGGGCTGAAGCAATGGCTCAGTGGTTAAGAGGACTGGCTGCTTTCCAGAAAACCGGGGTTCAATTCCCCACCACCCACATGGCAGCTCACAACTCTGTAATTCCAGTTCCAGGGACCTGGCATCTTCACATAGAAATACATAAAGACAAAACAACAATGTGCATAAAATAAAATAAAAAATCTTAGAGTCAGTGCCAGCCTGTGACTGAAGACCTTGGAAGAAAGTAGTAGCTACAGAGGGTTCAATGCTTTGAAGTAGGCAATGGCTGAAGTCTGGTCCAGCTTCAGGACTCCAGGGTTTTAGAACCCAGCTCCAAATTGTCTCTGCCACCAGTATACCCCACAACACTGAGTAACACTGAGTGTGGGTTTTTTTTTTTAAACATGTTTTTTGGAGAAGAGTTTTACTAGGGAATAACATGGGCTAGAAAATAGGCAAGATAGTTCAGAATCTGAAAACACTTGGGACACACAGTTGATTGCAAGAACAATAGGAACCTTTTAGGGCAAGGATGGCCTAAAGTTTAAGAGTGGCCATTCCAGCTGCCATGTTGAGAATAGACTGTTACAAGGGAACAGTTGAGTTTGTGCTAAAGGCAGGGAAGCGGCTATGAGACAGGTGTCCTGAGCCCACAGTGCCGGGGGAAGAGAATGAAGATCCGGCCCGAGCAACTGTATGGCTGAGGCTAGGCCCCAGGGCATAAGGCAGGGCAAGGCTGGACCTGGTCATTGGGATAGGTCTGTGGAGAACTTCAAAAGCAAGAGCAGGATTTAGAGCTTTCCCCTGTGTGAGCTGAGGCACCATCAAAGGCATTTTTATTTATTTCTTCATCAAAGAGCCCTGAGCAAGGAGATCTGACAGTGCAGCCAGATTTATGTGTTCATCAGATCCCCGTGGCAGCTGGTGTGGAGGATGGATTGAAGGGGCGAGACCCACCGGTGGCAGGAAGGCTCATTCAGGAGGAGGCTGCCATAATGGTCCACAGGCAAGGTGGTGAGGCCCCAAGAGGGACCCGCCACCCTGGCACTCTGGGGGTGGTTGGCCCCTGTTTGTCCCAGGTTTGTCCTCCTCATGGGGCCCTGGGCAGGTGCAGAGGGCTCGAGTGGGCCCCAGCTCTGATGCTCCAAGCAGAAAATAGGATGAGGGCAGCCAAAAGGCATCAAGGCTGTTTATCCAGAGAGAGATGCCTCAGCATAGATTTATGTCTGAAAGGTTCCTGGGGGGAGGAAGTGGGCAACCAGCTGTCCCCCATCCCCATAAAGAACTAAGTACAGGGACTGTGGCCTCATCTGCAACATGGGGGATAATGTCCTGCCAGTACCAGAGAATGAAGGGACCATTTTCTAATGGTTATACAAATGAACTCACTGAAGTCAGGGAAACTGAGGCATAGAGGGGTATGCAGGTCTTTGTGAAGCTATCACCCAGCAGTACAACCTCAAGCTTCTAAAGACCCTGGGGACTCTCAGAGCATTCATGAAGATCCTTCAAATTGTCCCATAAAAAATTCTTGGATGTGGTCACCCCAGTAAAAAAGAAAAAAAGGGATAAAGAATTTTTTAAAAGTGCATGTACAGGCATCCCGGAAGACCTGTGTGGTCCCAAGGGTCTATAGCTCCCATCACCAGCTCTGTTTGGGTTCTGATCTGCTCACATATAAGTTCAACCTTTGCCTTGGCTCTGTAGTGTCTCTACAGTGCCCTCTGTCTCTCTGTCTATCTCTATCTTTGTCTCTGTCTCTGTCTCTCTCTCTCTCTCTCTGGTCCCAACACCACCAATCCAGCTTTTTTGGACACTGGGTGGGAATCCTTAAAATCTTTCAAGAGGTCTGGTCTTTCCGTGTTACCTGTCCCTCTCTGTCCTCTGAGACTTAGCATTCTGCCCTCCTGGCCTTTGACTCTGTGTCTCTAAGGCTCAGCTGGGCCTGTTCCATCACCCACCCCCAGAGGCCCTCACTGGTAGAGTGGCTCAATGTAGACAATGCCTGGGCCCTAGGCCCAGGCTGGGACAGGTGACAGCAGCTGTGGATCTATCTATAGCTCTCTTGCCCTTCAATTGTCCCCAACTTCAAACAATGGCTGGTCCCTGGATTATAGAACCACCACCACCAGGCCTGCTGAAGTGGATCCCAGAGGAATGAGATGAGGCTCACCAGGGCCATGGTGACCTCATAGGCAGCCACCTCTGTCTGGAACCCATCTTCCATCTTTCACCTTTCACTTAAGCTCCAAGGGTCTGAGTCTGGAGAGCTGGAGGACTCGTGGGTAAAGGAACAAGGATCTGTCTGAACAGCAGACTTGAACATGATGTTGGACATGAGCGGTCCCTTCTGCAGCCTTAGCTGACAGGCACTTGTGAGTGCTGGGGTGCCAGTCCCTTTTTATGCTCTATTGGATCCGGTTTAGCCTGGTGCCTGGTAAATGTTCATTACACATTTCTTACCTTGGCCCTTGGAAAGAGAGAAGGCTTGTAGCAGAGGGTTATGACTCAAACTTAAGAGGAACACCGTAGGTTTGAATCCTGTCTCTGTCAATTACCAGCCATGACATCTTGAGAAGTCACATAAGCAGCATAGCTATGACACCGATCCTGAACATGACGGTGAAGTTGAAACATCTGAAACACTAAGACTTAGTACTGGTGGAGGCTCAATATAGTACTGTCTAAGACACTCACTAGGAAAAGCACACGAGGAGCTGTGGGTACTGGTAGATCACTTGCTTAGAATGCACAAGGTTCCATCCCCAGTACTGGAAAAGAGAGTGCACAGAAATGGGCTGTGTGTCCACGAGTTTATCTGGGGATAGATATTCCTCAGGACACTGATGGAAGCAGTGGGTGGGGACAGGGAAACTGATTTATTTCCTTTTTACTACCCTTTGAACTTTTAATCATATGTATATAAAGCCTATTTTAAAGTGTTTGCTAAGTGAATAAAGCCTTACAACGTGGGAAGCTGGCTGGGTGAGGGCCAGCCCCTGCACTGTGTGTTCACTGTCTCCAGCCACAATCTGGGTCTGAGATCTGGGAGCCCAGAGATGGATGGGTATGTCCATTCAAAACCTCCCCAGAAAAAAGAGTGAGCCAGAGGGAGGACTCCAGCCTCCATGCCAAGCAGCAGGGATGGATGGGGAGACAGAGGCCCCTGACCATTTCCCTGGCCCCAGCCTCTGATCTTTACCTCAAGCTATTCTTAGAGCCCAGATAATGCCAGCAGTTGCTGCTGCTCATATCAGCTTCCAGCTTGAGAGGCCAATCCTGGGAACCACCCATCCTGGAGAGGACAATCCTGACCCCACTCTTTGAGCATCTGACCTCCCTGCCAGGTATGGACATCCTTCTGGCTCTACCCTCTGCACTGCTCTACTTACAAATATGCAGACATCTCAGAGGGCCTGGGTGATATGCCTCTCTGTCATTCCTCTTGCCCAGCAGCAGGAAGTGATAAGGATGCCCAAAGGTGGAATTATCCCCAGGGTTCACTAATTCACACAGCTTGGCCCAACACCAGGCTCTAAACCACAGTAAGAATATGAATGAAGGGCTATGGACATGGGTTATCCAGGGGACCTGGGATGAAGGATGACCAGCGCAGCAACAGCATTAGGGTGAGGCTGGGGAGACAGTGTAGGGAGGAAGGAGGAAACCAATGATAGGTTTGGGGAAGAAATGGCAGAAGGGAGTCACTGTCCAACTTTCCATGTGGCCTTGCACACGTCTCTTCTTAGAGCCCCAATTTCCATTATGAAGGGGGCATAATTTTATATGCACTGAGCTGTTTTGTGTATGTAATTAAATAATCTATGCAAAGGGCTGAGCCAGTGTCTGTTCTATAGTACACACTACACCGACAGCAGATTCAGCTCCTGCAGAGAAGGTGATGCTGCCTGGAACTCACCCTGTAGACCAGGCTGACCTCAAACCCACAGAGATCTGCCTGCCTCTGCCTCCCGAGTGCTGGGATTAAAGGTGTGCACCACCAACACCTGGCATCAATACTTCTTTTTAATCTGCAAAGGTTACTCTGCAACAAGTTAGCCCTCCTTCAAATCTTTGCTCTGTCACTTATAAGCAAGTCGCTTCACCTCTGAGCCTCATTTTCCTTCGCTGCAAAATAAATTTACACAGAGAAACCAAGTTGTTGAGAGAAATGGCCAATCACAGTGCTTAACCTGGGGCAGGAATGGCTGAGACCGTGACTCCAGCTGTGGATAAATTGGTGTTCTGTGGTAGGGAAATCTTGAGTCTGCCACTCTGGGAATGAAATTTAGGATGGTGCCCAGGTCAGTCAGTTGGGTCCCAAGGGGCCCAACACATGAAAGAGAAGTCTCCAGATCTTATAGGGCCACAGCAGTCCAAATCCTGTGCCAGAGTCCAGACCCTGCCTTTTGTCATGGGATCATGATGATGGGTGCAGACTGGGTCACTGTCCACTTAATTCAAGACATCAGATACCGGCTGACACCTGCAGCCTGGGACTTGGCTCACTCCTAAGGATCATCAGACTGATAAGGGAGACCCGCCCAAGATAGAGGGTTAATAACAAACCACCTGGGGCCTCCCAGGAACGGAGACTTAGCCCCATCTGGTGGAGTGAGGATGGAAGAAGAGCACTTTACCATCCGCAGTAAAAGGCCAAGCAGCAGTGGAAGAGGTGGACAGGCTTGGCTCTGCACCTCCTCTGTGGTCATGGTCAGCAGGTTTGGGAGCTGAGAGCAGAAACTCAGAAGACTAAACTAGGAAAGCTACTGACAGCGCCATGGCCCTATCCCGAGTACCCAGGGAGTGACCCTACCTCAGCCCCACATCTCTGAAGCTGGGGTTCATCCACTCTAGGACAGGAGGTCTCAAGCATAGCCTTCAGAGTTTTTATTACTCAAACTCCTTTTTCTATTGTTTTTAAATGTTGTAGTGCTGAGGATTGAACCAGGGCTGTGTGTTTGGTAGCCATTTACCCCCGAACTACACTCCCTGATAGATTACATTTCTTAATTAATTTTTTATTTTATTTTTGTATATTTATATTCAATTGTTAAAAAATATAGAATTCTAATTGTGGTTGCTCATGCCTGTTATCCTAGCACTTAGGAAACTAAGGCAAGAGTTTGAGGCCATCCTGTGCAACATTGTGAAATGCAGGCCAGCCTGGGCTGCAGTGTGAGACCCTATCTCAAACTATCCCCCCCCCCCAAAATATAAAACCATGGAAAGATTACTAACAATCCTCCCAAAAAAACATAAAACCATGGAAGGATTACCCTGTAACAATCCCCCCCAACAACCCATAAAACCATGGAAGGATTACCCTGTAACAATCCCCCCCCCAACAACCCATAAAACCATGGAAGGATTACCCTGTAACAATCCCCCCCCAACAACCCATAAAACCATGGAAGGATTACCCTGTAACAATCCCCCCCCAACAACCCATAAAACCATGGAAGGATTACCCTGTAACAATATTGGCATGAGATATGATAGACTTATTTAGGTTTTCCTAGTGACTTTTTGTTTATTTAAGGTCTCACTATTAATCTTAGGCTGGCCTGGGATTCAAACTTGCTTCTAATGCTGGAATTAAAGGTGCACACTGCCACACCTGGCATGCACCTAAAACTTTAATGTATTACACTTGTTGCCAGGCTTGCTCATCTTCCTTTGTTCTTTTGAGCCAGGCTAACAATACAGCACTGGAGTCCGGCTGTCTGTGTGTAAACCCCAATTACCCTGTCTCTGAGACAGCAGCTGTTCCCCAAGGAGTTAGATAACACACCTTTAAAAAGAACAACAGCGCCAACTCATCACTTATAATAAGTATCCACGAATGACTTTCCTTATTACTACCATCTCCACTTCAGGAGAACAGGCAAGGAAAGTCCACAACTCACCATCACAGAGGTCATGATGGCGACTGTGGGTGCCGTAGGCATCTCCTTCGTTTCATGGTCTCTGTGGCCACTTCTTTCAGTGCAAGGTCACAGAGATCCACCTGGCTCTGCCTCCCAATTGCTGGGGGTGTCACCATGCCTAATTTGAGGGTAGTTTTTGTTGTGTGGCCCAAACTGACCTCACAGTTACAATCCTCCTGTGCCACCCTGGGTGTTGTGATTACTGGAAGTGTCTCCATGGTCCACTTGACTATTGTATCTACGAAAGCATCAGTGAACCTAAAATCCCCATGAGCTCATCTGGGTTTTCTTTTAATAGTTTCATTGTTTTAGGTCTTCAGATCAAGTCTGTGACTCATTCCTTGGGTTTAACTTTTTAATGCCTTTGGGTAGAAGGAGATGGAACTTTAGCTTTCTTCCACCACAGGTTTCAAGGTGGCAACACCTAGTCATCACCTTACTTAACATTCCCTATTCCACAATTTCCCTCTGCACAGCCATCTAACCACACAGGTATAATGGGAAAATTACCTGTTAATCTGGGAAGCCAGGTCGAGCTGTCACTTCTCAAACAGTAGATTAGAAAAAATAATAATAATCAACAATGGACATTCTGAGTCTTGGCGTTCTGGTTTGCTTCTCCATTGCTGGGGTAAACACTGACCAACTTGGAAGGAAAGGGTTGACTTGACTTATACTTGACAGTGCATTGAAGGAAGCCAAGGCAGGAACTCAGGGTAGGAACTTGGAGGCAGGACTGATGCAGAGGCCATGGCTTGCTTCATACGGCTTGCTCCTCCTGTTTCTTATAGTACCTAAGACAACCACCCCAGGGACAGCACCACACAAAACAGCTGGTCCCTCTTTCATCAATTACTGATTGAGAAAAAGCCCCACAGGTTTGCCTACAGCCTGACCTTATGGAGGCAATTTCTTAATTGTGGTTCCCTCCTTTCAGATGATCCTGGCCTGCATCAAGTTGATGTAAGACTAGCTGGCTCATAGCCTACCATCAAGGGACTAGGCAGGAAAAGAAAGAGAGACCACAGAGTTGGAGGCCAGCCTGAGCTGCATGACTCCAAAAACAAAACAAAACAAAAGGCCTACAATGAGATTCTCCACCCTGCTTAAGGACTACAGTCAGGCAGACAAGCACTAAAGATGAAAATGAAAAACAGAACTCATATGCTACTGCCATTTTGGAAAATAGTTGGCAATTCCTTAAAGAATTTAACTTATAGGTAACATGAGTTAGCAATTTCACACCTAGGTGTCTCAAGCGGACTATAAGATGTAATGTACACACACACACACACACACACACACACACACACACACACACACGTATATGGATGTTAACAATGTTCAAAATAGCAAACACTGAAAACAGACCAGGCAGGGTGGCGGCACATGCCTTTAATCCCAGAACCTGGGAGGCAGAGGCAGAGGCAGAGGCTAGCTTAGTCTACATAGTGAATTCCAGGCTGGCCAAGGCTACATAATGAGACTTTAAGAGGGAATAAAATGTTTACAAAGGGAAGATATCTCAAATGCCTTAAGCCAATGAACAAAATAGCATATTCACAAATGTGAGTATTCAACCTAAACGGATAGTTTTTCTTTTTCGTGTTGCCTGCACATACTGAGTGTGTACCGTATACTTACCCGGTGCTGGATAATACCAGAAGAGGGTTTGGGGTTCTCTGGAAGTGGAGTTAGCTGCCTTGGAGTTCTGGGAACTGAACAGTGGTCTTCTGCAAAAGCAGCCAGTGCTCTTAACCCTTGAGTCATCTCTCCAGTCCTAGGAACAAAACTCTGATCCAGATTACATCATGCAGGCCAAGGGAAAGTCACGGGATATGATTCCATTCGTATGAAATATACAGATTAGTCATAAAGCGTATTCTTTTACATTTATTTAATTGTATTTGTGCACATGCATGAGTCACAGCTCACTTACGGAGGCAGAAGAACTTGTTCGATTCAGTTCTTCTGTGCACCTTGTGGATCCTGGGGATTGAACTCAGATCTTCAGTCTTATCCTGAGTAGCCTTCTCACTAGCCTAGTCTTCTCTCTTTTCTGAGATTTTTCTTTGCTTGTAAATGAAATTAGAGCTGGACCAGAATTTGTGATAGGTCTCTGAGGATCCTGGGGCTTAGAAGTAGCAGCCTCCCCAGTTCATGATGAAGGAGAGAGTATGTCCTAGAGCAGTGGGTCTCAACTTTCCTGATACTGCACCCCTTTGACACAGTTCCTCATGCTGTGGTGACCCCCCCAACCATAAAACGATTTTCATTGTTATTCATTAACTGTTGTTTTGCTACTGTTGTAAATAGTAATGTAAATATCTGTGTTTTCTGATGGTCTTAGGTGGCTCTTGTGAAAGTGTCATTTGACCCCCAAAAGGGTCACAGCCCACAGGTTGAAAACCATTGTCTAGAGCCAGTTTTGGTCCTAACAGCAACGACAAGTGGGCCTACAACAGAGTCCAGCTTCTCTATTTCATCTTAGTAAAATAAGGACAGTAATGTCTCTCTCCCAGGATTCCTGCAGGAGTGTAAATGAGACAGCACAATATAAAGTGTCAGGACAGGCCCGGCACATAGTAAATCCCACTTTGATTCCACAGGCATTTCCTGAGTAGCAAGTCTGGGCCAGGCCCATGCTAGAGGCTGGAAGGCAAAGGAATTCCACGCTGAATTGCTGAAGCAGTGGCCCCCAGCCAGGTGGAGAGAAAGATAGCCTCATAAAATATAGAGGTGATGTCATGGTTAAAGAGAGACATCAGCCATGTGTGATGCAAACCCTGGGACAGTGGGAGGTGTCCCAATCCAAAGGCCAGGCCAAAGCTCAGTGTGGTGTGATGATGGCTGTAACCCCAACACTTGGGAAGTAGAGGCAGGAGTTTCAGAAGTTCAAGGTACACGAGACCTTGTCTCAATTTCATTCTCCATAAAGCCAATGGAGACTTGGCAAGGCCCTCACAGGGCAAGTGCAGAGCACAAAGTTAAAGGCAGCCTTGCTTGTCTTCTAATTCATATTCAAATGTTCTCACAAGCCCTTCAACATAGACTTCATTGGACTCAACAGTCAGCTCTGGGAAGCCTGACCTCATCCCAAAGCATGGCTAAGCGTGCAGAGCTGTGTGACCTCTGGCAAACCAGCATACTTCTTCATGCTTCATACTTCCCCAGCTGTACACATGGAGACCATAGCACTACTGGACTCCTAAGCCTGGGGTAAGAATGAACTAGCCAAGTTCCTAGCACTTGTGACCAGTGTGATAAAGAGCAGTTAGACAAGGAAAAATGATACCACTTTAGAATTCCGGCTGTGGGATTTAGAGGCCAGAGGGCTTGCTGTAGTTGAGGTGCTTGGTTGTGAAGTTAGGATTTGAACTCAGATCTTAGATACCAAGGCTCATTGCATCGTCATCGCCCTCTGCAGAATCTTCAGCTAGGTTCTCTGGTGTCTACTATATGCAATAGCAAAGGCATGGGGCCAGGAAGACCCTGGGAAAACCACCTCATCCGGGGTTTCTGTTTGGGCATGCCATCTATGTACAGCCCAGGATGGACTCATGATCTACCGCTTCAGCCTCCCAAGTTGCTGGAGTTATAAACACCACTGTGGCTAGCTTTTAAAGATGTGTTCATGAAGGGGCAAAGTGGGAGCCTTGTAAATCCTTTTTGAGGGGATGCTGGGGATCAAACCCCCACATATGCTAAGCAACCACGCTACCACCACAGTACATCCCAATCTTCCATACTGGATTTACTGATCTTAGATCTTTTAATTTCTCCAAATGGTATACACAAACTTCTTTGTCCAATGAATATGAATGGGTTTTTGTTGTTGTTGCTTTTTTTTTTTTTTGAGATAGGGTCTCCGGACATGTAGCCTAGGGTAGTCTTGAACTTTCAATCCTCCTGTCCCCACTTTCCAAATGGTAGCATTACAGGTGTCTACCAGGTCTGGTTTATGTGGAGCTGGTTATCAAACCCAGGGCTTCAGCAAATATTTTAGCAGCTAAGCTACAGCCTCAAACCTAAACAAACCAATTAATGGAGATAAAGTTTACCTTGGAAGGCTGTGGGAAGATTAAACAGGGGAACCTATGAGAAGTACCTGAGATAGCTTAATTTCACTAATCTCTGTATCCACCTCCCTCTCTCCCATCCTATTAGATCATCCTTTAAGGCACCGTACCGGGGTCTAGGGCAGCAGTTGTCAACCTTCCGAATGCTTCCACCCTTCACTACAATTCATGTTGTGGTGACCCCCAACCCTAAAATTATTTTTGTTGCTACTTCATAACTAATTTTTGCTACTGTTATGAATTGTAATCTGATATGCAGATGGTCTTAGACAACCCCTGTGAAAGAGTCATTCCATCCCCAAAGATCTCGACTCACGGGTTGAGAATCACTGCTGTAAGAGATTCTTGATCTAGAGATCTCCCTTTAGAAGGTTTTGATATTTTCTCAGGGCAACCCTCTTTAGTGTTGAAGTTGCTTCTTTGTCTTTCTCTTTCCTAGGCCTTTCAGGGAGTAGTGAACAAGGCAGACAATGGCCATGCTGATGGAATTCACACCCACGAGATGGAAACAACAAAGAAACAAGTAATTTCGGGTACGAATAACTGCTCTGTGATAGACTGACAAAGTGGGTGGCATCTAAGGGGCAAACATCTGAATGACAAGGTGCCAGTCACGCCAGGATTTAGAAGTAAACCATAAGAGGAGCCTTGCTGGGACGACCTTCGGCCCTTCATTCCCACCCCCACTATATACCATGTCACTTTGAACAGTGAGGTAACGTTTCAGGCTCAGCTGCCACATCTACAAAATGGAAACAAAGCCACAATGTGAGGAGACTCAACCAAAGGGCTGTTAAGATCTGGGAGCCTGCCCATATTTCACCTATAATTTACAGGTTTATCATTGCTGGCCCATCTTAGAGGCGAGGCACCTGTAAAGTGAGCTGGGGGTCATGGGGCTTTTGTATTTATTATAATTTCATTTTTGTTTGTTTTGGTTTGAGACAAGGGCACAACATCGGACTCTAGCTGGCCTAGACCTGTTATTATGTAAAGCAGGTTGGGCTAGAACTCATTGAGATTCTCCTGCCTCAGCCTCCCCAGAGCTGGGAATAAAGGCTCAAGCCCCAGACTCCCTGCTTATTGTAATTTCACTATGCATTAGGAACGGTTTCCCTCGCCTGTCACTGAGGCTGCTGCTTCCTACCTGGTCAGGCACAGCAGTGATGAGGGAAAGGTCTCAGACAGCAAACACTGTTTCGGCAATTACCAGGCCACCTATCTGGCTGTTCTCTCCCGATTATACAAAAGTCTGGAGGGCTGTCTGTCTAGGAAGCTGGAAGGGTTCTGGCCTCTGGGTTGGGCCCCTGGCCTGACACCTGGCCCACACCTGCCCGAACCTAACAAAGAAAAATGTCTCTTTTCTCTGCTAAACCCCCAGTCCCAAGGTTTCTTCCTTGGGGGCTCTTCACAGCCTGCCCCACACCCTAGAGCTCATCTTTTATTTACACCAAACCAGTTAGTAGTTTGGTATCTTATTAATTTCATAGGGTTTGATCAGATACATTTAAGTAAAATTTTTATCAGGTGCCTCAGATTTTAACAAACCTCTCACAATCTAGGAATAAAGGTGCCTCAGATTTTAACAAACCTCTCACAATCTAGGAATAATAAAGTTAAATGACTGCGGATTGCTAGAGGATGAGTGGTCTGTGTAGGGGTAAGAGGATCGTGAAGTTACATATTTAAAAAACAGCCTCACGGGGGGGTGGGGGGGGTTGGAGAGAGGACGGTTAAGGGTACTTGTTGCTTTTGCAGGGGACCCGGCTCGGTATCCAGGAGACCCGACACGCTATTCCTCACTGAGTGTCCCCATTTCACAGGAGGCCCTGGCTCTGACTCTCCGGGATGTAAGCCTACAGGCAGCATCCTGCCGATGTAGTCACACCCCTTCCCTACTTCCCAAATCCCGTCCTCCAGGGTCCCAACGTATCCCTAAAGCCCAGGTCGCTTCTCACGGAGTGCCCCTTCCCGGCCGCCGTCCAGCTTCACAGACGCGAGGTTCCTTCCCAACCCTCTTCTTTAAGCCCAGCGGGGCGGTCTGCGCAGGCGCACTGGGTCGTGCCAAGGCCCCGCCCCCTGAGCCTGGGTAACGGCGTGAGGAGTTTGAGCTTGGCGAGCAGCTGGACAACGAACGAGTAGGTCGGGGCTCGGCGACGGCGGCTGGCGAGGGTCAAGTTTCCTCGGGAGGAGAGCTGTGAGGGAGGGGTCTGGGAGTGATTGGAACGCGGCGGGCGGGCAGGCGCGGTGGCTGGGACGGCGGCCGGCACCGGGGAAACTTGTGTCCAGTGAGGGGGTTGGGCTGGCGCGTGCCGCACCTAGATTTCTAGCTCGCCTGCTTCCAGTTCGGACGCGGTCAGCGAGGCTAGAGCCAGCGTTCTAGGAAAAGTTTAAAAAGCCACCATCAAAAACTGGGAGAGAGCAGGACCAAAGTTTGTTCAGGGATGGGGAGTGAACGGGGCCCATCATGGGGACAAGCCAAGGCCGGCGACCCTATCGTAGCTCGAGGCCCTGAGCCCGCACTGGCCTCGCCCATGGGATTAAAGTCCGGCTGGATTTCTATGTGGGCGTTTTAAAGTTTTTGGTGATTCATTCATCACTGCTTATTTAACCGTCACTGACTGCTATGATCTAGTACTAGCAGAGAAATATCAAGGCACATGCCTTTTTTTTTATTATTATAGGTACGAACCTGGCTGGAGAAGTTCAGGGATGGCTTCCGAAACTAAATCGGGAGTTGGGGGGGAGTATTCCAGAAAGAACACAGTGGCTGGGGATGTAGCTCAATGGGAGAGCCTTTAAACTGCAGGGAAACCAGCATCAGCCAAGACCTGGAAGTGGGAGAGAGGATGGTGAATCGCAGTCACTTAAGATGCTTTTACTACTCTGAAGTACATAGTGTCCAGGGAAGAGGAGGGGGTTGGCCAGTGCTGGGCTGGATCAGTAGAGGCAGACGAAGAGGAATTCAGAGCACTGCATTTAGTCAGCAGAATCCACAGGACTGGAAGGGATGGAATGTAGGAGAAAAGTGCATAGGAGGCTTGGGTGCCAGGGTGAGATTCAAAAGGAGCATCCCAGGGAGCAGCCGAATGGTCTGTTAGAAAATCAGGGAAGTACTTGCTGTGAAAATACACACTTCAGTGTCATCAGCCAAACCAGTCACAGAAGGATTAAATCTCTAGGAAGAAAAACAAGAGGTCCAGTTAGCAGTTTTCTAGGTGTTACTATTGTAGTGTTTGTGTGCACGTATATGCTTAGATACCCAAAGTCAGTACTATTTTCATCAGGGTGTGTGTGTGTGTGTGTGTGTGTGTGTGTGTGTGTGTGTGTGTGTGTGTACAGGTGTGCCTCTCAGTGTTTGCATGTGAGGGTGCATTTGTATGTGCATGTACACGTGGAACCCCAACATCAGATGTCTGCCTTAATCACTCTCCACTTTATCTCAAATTCTGGGATTATAGGCCACACCCACCTGCCCGGCATTTATGTGGGTTCTCAGGATCTGGACTCTTGCTTGCATGGTAAGCTCTTTACCTGCTGAGCCACCTCCCTAGCCCTCTGCCTTACTTTTTAAAAACCTGAAGCTCACATTCACTGACCATAAGCTCCAGAGGTCCAGCTTTCACAACCTCCCTGGTGATGGGAGGCTACTGTGGCCATCTTTTATAGTTGCTGGGGAACTAGTCCTCTTGTGTGGCCAGCATTTTACCAACTGAGCTCTGTTTACTGCCTCAGCTCTGTTATTACTGACACAGGGGCTTGCTGTGTAGGTTAGGCTGGCTTCAAACTCATGGTCCTCCTGCCTCTGCCTTCTGGGTGCTGGAAATACAGGCCCATGCTGTTGGACCCTAATTCTGGGGTCCTGATGGGCCGATGGGAGAGACCCACGTCACAAACACCAAAACCAGGAGATGCAACAAGCAAGAGGTGTTTATTGAACGAGTGCACTCGGGTGTCAGCAATCTCGGGGAAAGCTGCACACCCCCCAAAGGGTCAGGCTCTCTTTTTATAGAGAAAGACCACACTCCGCATACATGCATGGGGCATAAGGTGATTGATTACAAAGTATGATCTCATGCTTGAGAGATCACCCAGGTATGACCTGTTCTTATTCAAAGGATAAACCAAAGAATGACTTGGAAAGTTCCCAGACTGTCCGTTGGCCAGGAGTGAGCCAAACAGGGCTGTTCATCTGGAATCATTTGTTCCAGGGTTGGGGGCCTATTTCCTTGTTGTGGGCCAAGACCTGTGAGAAACTTTTTTTTCATACTCTGGCTTTCTCTTGGCTATAACTAGCCCTATTTAACAAGATCAGTCTAGCATATAACCATTGGCCCCCTCACCATAGTTAACTTTCTTGTTTTCATAATTTCTGTTCTCTCCTCCCATGCCAATGTTCATGCCTTATGATTTTCTATATTCTGCTTGCAAGAATTATTCTTCTGCCCTTTTCTTACATCCTTGCTCTGCAAACTAAAATATTTCAATGCCACCATCCCATCCAAAGTAAGTATTGTTAATGTCCCTAGCAGCTAGCCAAGAGCCTGGCATTAGCAGGGTTGTCAGCTAAGCAAGTCCAGCAACAGACAGCTTTGGAGTTCTGAGTGTGTAGAGATGGGGACTAACGGAGGTCCAGTTGACTAATGTTGGAGCCATGAGTTCCTATTCTGTCACTAGGTTGCTGTATGACTTCTAACAAGTCTCCCACTGCTTGTGAAGTGGGCACAGCTGAGACATGTTCCTGTATGGGTTCTCGTGTTGGGCCTGGTCCCCAACACTTTGGGAGGTGGTAGGACCCTTAAGAGGTGAGGCCTGGTAGTATGTCCCTAGATCACTCGGCCACTGCCCCTGGAAGGAGTGGGATAGGAATGAGTTGTTATGAGTGAACCTGGGTCATACTATTGGTTCCTTCCTGCTCACATGCCCAACATTGAAAGGCTGTCAGCCAGGCAGTCCTTACCAAAGCCAGCACCATGCCCTGCAGCGTTGGAAACAGGGAGCTTACTCAGTGAACTCCAGCTGGGTGTGGTGGCTCATGCTTGAGATGCCATTGCTTGGGAGAGCAGAGGATTGCTGAGTTGGAGGCCAGCCTGAGTGACATAGCAAAATCCTGACCAGAAAAAAAAAAAAAAAGTAATAAAACTTAATTGAAATATTTTTTTAAACTTGGCAGTGATGGTATACACCTTTAATCCCAGCACTCTAGAAAAAGCTAGCCTGAGCTACATACTGAGTGCCAGGCCAGCCTAGTCTGTAGTCTTAAAAAAAAGAAGAAAAAAACATGAAGAAAGATTTTTTTTTTTTTTTTTTTTTGAGGCAGTACCTTGCTATATAGCCCTGGCTGGCCTGGCACTCAGTATGTAGCTCAGGCTAGCTTCAAACTTTGAGAAATGCCCATGCTTCCTCTGGGACCATAGACAATGTACAAGCATGCTCAAATAATAAACTTCTTTATAAAGTTATCCAGATTCAGGTCTTTCCCTATAGGAACAAAGACTAACTACTAAAGGCTTGAACATGCTGGAAACGTCGCAAATTTTTCTCATTTAGTCCACAGTGTCCTCACTCATGCGGGAAGCCAGGTTATAGGCTCACACCCCATCTGTCTGACTCAGGCTTGTTCTTTACTGTGACTGTTGTCTCCCATTGTTTGGACCATCTTGAGATCACATGCTCTTTCTGTCACATCATTGTGCTGAGGTTGGCAGATTTAGATGGATTATCTAACATCATCTCATCCCTGAGAAGGAGACAGAGGCTGAAAATGATGGAAGTTATCTATCATTGCCTAACTCTCTTCCTGATAACCACTGAGATGGGCAGTCATGTTTATTTTTTAGAATTAAACGACTGCAGGGTAGAACAAAAATAATGACCAGATGTTTCCAGATTTTTAACCAGATCCTCTGAACCCCATACCTGCTGCAAAATGAATGAGTGAGCTGGTATACCTCTGAGCACCCCTGGCAGTCAGAGAGAGAGAGAGGACTTCTTCTTCACTGGGTTGGGCATCTGGGTTTTGGGTATTTCTACCCTGAGAATGTGATTTCTTTCTTTCTTCCTTCCCTTCTCCTTTCCCTTCCTCCCCCCTTTCTTCCTTTCTCCCTCCCTCCCCCTCTCTCCCTTCCTCCCTCTCTCCCTCTCATCCTTCCTTGTTTCATTTTGTTTGCTTTTGTTTTTCAGGACAGGGTTTCTCTGTAGACCAAGCTGGCCTTGGACTCACTGAGTCCCACCTACCTCTGTCTCCCAAGTGCTGGCATTAACAATAATGTGATTCCTTAAAAATATTTTCTATTCCTTTTATAGTGTGGTGATAAATGCCCACATAAAGATGTAATTGTAGTAAATTGGCTCTTGGCTAGGGGCTGGAGAGATGGAGCACTGACAGTATCCTGAGGTTCTGAGTTCAATTCCTGGTAACCACATGGTGGCTCACAACCATCTGTAATGAGATCTGGTGCCCTCTTCTGGCCTGCAGGCACACATGCAGGCAGAACATTGCAAAGACCGCACTGGGGGAAATCCACAGAAACAGCTGACCTGAGCAAGTGGGAGCCCACAGACCCCAGTCTGACAGCTGGGGAACCAGCTTAAGACCGAAGCAGGCACCCTGAACGTGGGTGTCAGTTGGGATGCCTGGGCAGTCTATGGGGCCTCTAGTAGTGGAACCAGGATTTATCCCTAGTGCATGAATGGGCTTTGGGAACCCATTCCCTGTGGAGGGTTACTCTCTCAGACAAATACATGGGAGAGGGCCTAGGTCCTGCCCCAGGCTGATGATTCCCCGTGGGAGGCCTCACTCTCTCTGAAGAGTGGATGGGGAGTGAGATGGGAGGGTTGGTGGGGGAAACGGGAGGATGAAAGGGAACTGGGATTGGTATGTAAGATAAGATTGTTTTTAATTTAAATAAATATTAATTTTAAAAATTGGCTCCTGGTTGGTATAAGGGAGACATTGACTGTAGATGCATTTTTCTTTGGGTGACAGCTCACAAATAATGATACAGAGACTTATTATTAATTATGAAAGCTTGGCCTTAGCTTAGGCATGTCCCAGTAGCTCTTACAGCTTAAATTAACCCATAATTTTAAATCTGCATTCTTTTACGTGTCTCAGTTACCTTTACTACTCTGGACTGCCCATCCTGGTTCTCCCACAGCTGGCTGGCCACTCTGCCTTTCTTTTTCCCCCAAGACCTCTCTGTCCCCAGAAGTCCCGGCTAAGCTAACCACTTCCTGCCCAGCTATTGGTCATTCAGCTCTTTATTAAACCAATCACGGTGATATATCTTCACACAGTATAAAGTAATAGGCTACAGCAATTGACCTTATCTGCATTTCAGGATATTCCTGTTTCCTTTCTATCTGCTATGTAATTTGTTTGAGATCTACTGATGCAGGTTGTTGGAATAATAAAGGAAATTAGTGCCAAGAGAGATGACTCATTAGGTAAAGGTGTTTGCCACCAAGACTGATGACCTCAGCTTGATCCTGGAGACCCACATGATGGAAAGCAAGAACTGACTTGCAGATTGTTGTCTGACCTCCCCCAAGCATTCCCTGGCAACACACACACACACACACACACACACACACACACACAAATAAATGTAATAAAAAATTTAAAAAGGGAAATTAATGATTTACTGCAACGGTTTCCATTTTAGGAAAATATTTTAAAATGCAATTTCCACCCCTTCTTCTCACTGAGCCCCTTCAATCATAATCTCAGGGGTTGGCTCAGTAATAAGTATTTTCCCCCCCAAACAACCCAGAATATTAAGCCAGGTTTGGAAACCACTCATTTACCCCCTCCCACTTATTCACAGCTAGGGAATCTGTAGTTACTTGTTCCAGTCACATATGGCATTAGTGCCTCTTTCTCCATTGAAGGGTTTTGGACCGGAAGTCCAGAGACTTGGACTTGAACACCAGCTAGACCTGCCATTGTCTAGAGCAAGTCATTTCACGTCTCTGAACCTTTGCCTCCTCACTGTGAGAGCAATGCCATTGTTACTGAGACTCCAGAGAGAGTGAATAGCCATGGAGATACTGTTGTCAGCTTGTCCTGTGCACACAGACGAAGCAGTTTGTTCCCCGCCACAATCGCCCTCCATGGGAACCCGTCAAGTCTCACAATATTGGATGTCGCCACATTTCAGTGGATGTGGCTATATTTCAGTGGCTGCTGGGTCCTAGGCCTTCTGTCACCAAGCCCTCTTCTCTTGTCTCCACAGGTTGGGATGGCCACCAGCTGGGGGAGCATCTTGCAGGATGAGAAGCAGCTCCAGGAGTTGGCACAGCAGGCCATAGACCAGGCCTTGGCTGAGGGAGTGTTGCTGAGGACTGCAGAGACTCCCAGCTCCTCACAGGTAAGCTTCATCATGCTCCTTAGAGCCCACCTTCCCAGGGTGGGGGTGGCCCCTTTGAGCCAAAGACCACTTCTCTTTTACTCAATAACTAAAATTGATTTCTAAAAGTACGTAAAGTAAAAAGCAGCATGCTGGAGTAATCAGACTTAAATCTGGGGTTTGAAGTGTGATTGAGGCAGCCACTTCATTTCTGCAAGGTGTACTTTCCTCCAATAGGTGAACACAATATTATTATATAATTGACCACCTAAGATAATTAGGAGATAATTCCCAGGAAGCACTTTGTCAGGGAAACTACTATACATCAAGCATCCCCAATCACTTGTCTGCCGCAATTGCTTTTTGTTTTGTTTTGTTTTGTCTTTGAAACAGAATCTCAGCATGGAGCCCTAAGTTGCCTAAAACTCACTGTGTAGAGCAGGAGGGCTTTGAACTCACGGCAGCCCTCCAGCTTCTCCCTGCTAAGTGCTGAGATCCTAGGTATGCATCACCATACCTAGCTGGGTTTTTGATATGCTCTTTCAGCTTTTTTTGCATATATATGTGAGTGTAATTTATATATGTAATTTAAAATATAAAATGTAGATATATATGTAGTTTAAAATCCAAGTTGAACCATATATATTAGTCTATGATGTATTTTTAATTTTTGTTTAGCAATCTGTCTTAAATCTCTAAGAAATTAGCCTTCTGTGAGGGTTATCTGCATGTTTTTGATAAAACAGCCTCGGTTTATTTTTTATTGCCAAGATTTATAAGAAATTAAATGTTTAAAAGTATAGGCCAAATTTCAGTTCTCACTTAGTTGCTTATTCTATTTGCTCTTAGTCATACTTTCCCCTAACATCATAATTATGACATTTATAAATATGTAGTAACACTCAATAGTATTTAAATATATCTGTTCTATGATACAAAGATTAAATACTCATTGGTATATTAAATATGTCATTTTGTCAAGCAGCAATTTGGGTTTTTGTTTGTTTGTTTTTGTTTTTTTGGCTTTTTTTGAGATGGGTTTCTCTGTGTGGCTGTGGCTGCCTTGGAACTCTCTCTGTAGACCAGGCTGGCCTCAACCTCAGGGATCTGCCTGCCTCTGCCCCCTGAGTGCTGGGATTAAAGGCATGTGCCACCACCGCTGGCTCTAGCATATTTTATTTTATAATTAAAATTAGTCTACTAAGTAAATTGATGAAGGCAGTCAAAAATTTTGTTTAAATTCAGGGGTGGCTCTTACCTTACAGCCTTCATTCTACAAATACACTTTCAAAGAAATTTACTGATTTTTTGTTGTTGTTTTGTTTTGTTTGTTTGTTTGTTTAAGATAGGGTTTTTCTGTATATCCCTGGCTGCCCTGGAACTTGCTCTGTAGATGAGGCTGGCCTGAAATTCAGAGATTCACCCATCTCCGCCTCTGAGTAGTGGGTGCACCACCACCACCCAGCTTAGTGTATCATTTTTTGAGAAATACTTTGTTAGAAATACCTACTGTTGTCCATACCTTATCATCTGGTATTACACGTATCATAATTATGAAGGTAGCCAAATTGCCTATTATTATTAACATGTGGTCAAAAGAAATTAATCAAATTATCAGTTCACTTACCTATATATTAGCCAACTGTGGTTGTGGTTAACTCCACACTTTCCCAGTTTCTGAAGCAATGATATGCTGATTTGGGTCTGTCCTGAATATACAACTTTTCTGTGACACTTGCAGTTAGCCTTACAACTATAAACTGCTGACACTTCCAGTTCAGAACAGAACTCCACACAGTTCCATCCATGTTCCCAACATTACTGCTTGTCATCAGGTCTGGCTGCACACTGACACATTATATGTATGAAGATAACTACTCAGGGACAATTTCATTCTGCTGTAGTGCTCCAGCGGTGATGAATCACATTTAACTTCCTGGTACCGATTAGGGAACTTTCTGTTTGCAGATAGTACAACAAGGAATCATGCATGCGTGCTTGGGCAGCTGTGTGTGTTTCCCTAGGACTGATTTGTAAATGCAGACCCGCTGTATCCAAACTTAAAACATCTCCTTCAGCTGGGCTCAGTCACAAGCAGAAGGATCACTTGAAAGCAGTTTGATTACATACTTTGATATTATCTCAAAACAGTAGCAATCAAACAAAAAAAAACCACTATCCTTAAAACAAAACAAAGCTGGGGCAGCTCAGAGGTTAAGAGCACTGGTTGCTCTTCCCAAAGGACCCTGGTTCAATTCCCAGCACCCACATAGCAGCTCAACACAGTCTATACTTGCAGCTCCTACAGAAACACATACAGGCAAAACACCAATGCACATAAAATAAAAAAAAATAAAAACAAAGAAAAAGGAAATCTGCTTATTTTGCAACTAATTAACATTCAAGAACATTTTCCTGTGTCAAAATTCAAAAGTTGAAAGAGTTGGTTAACCCTCTGTTCCACATCCCCTGTCTACCCAACTCCCCTCTCCTAAAGGCTTAGTGTCTTACTTATCCTTTCAGGTAGTTCATGAATAACCACTTGTTATTACTGGAAATTTTTGTTTGTTTTGAGGCAAGGTCTCACTGTATAGTCTATGCCAGCCTCAAAGCCTCTATCCTCCCGCCTTAGCCTCTGAGTGGCTGTGCTTACTGCCATATACCACCGTACCCTCTCTCCCTCTTCCTCCTCTCCCTCTTCCTATGTAATGGCATGTGCTAGATCAGCTTCTCTGTCTTTAGCTCCTCTTTCCTTTCCTTTCCTTTTTTTCTTGCTTCCTTCCGTTCTCTCTTTCTTCCTGCCATTTGCTTTAACACCATCCACACTGGTTACAAAAGAGGGGCCTAGCATTGTTTTCTTTAACCTAGCCACATTCTTTGGTTGTTTTGTCTCTGTGTGGTTCAGATATGGGCCTGGTAGATTGTCCAGACTCAGGAAGTACTTGCTGGAGCTCAAGTTCATGAGAATGGCCATTACTGAGGGCTCCCTGATACTGTGGAAGGTCACCCTCTGGTTTGGTTTTGTTGTTTTTAGAGACAGGGTTTCTCTGTGTAACAGCCCTAGCTGTCCTGGAACTCACTCTGTAGAATATGCTGGCCTCAAACTCACAGAGATCTGCCTGCCTCTATCTCCCAAGTGCTGGGATTAAAGGCGTGTACCACCACCGCCAGGCTGACCTCTGACTTTGGAAATAGTATTGCTTGGTTTAGAAACTTCAGGTTTATGAATTGTCAGAACCAAGATGGAACGTTTTCTTGTTCAAGTTTTTTATTTCTTCCATTAATAAATGGGTGTTGTATAAACATTTAATATTTAATCTTTCTGGGATTTAATGGGGCCTACAAAAGGCACAGTCCTCAGTGAGGCTTCTTTCTTTGGGGAAATGGGGATAGTTTTGAGATGGGGCCTGGAAATTATGGCTGTGCACCTGCCTCAGTCTTCAAGTCCTGAGATTTAGATGTGTATCACCTTCTCTGACTCTCAGTGAGATTTTGCTCTTTGTGGATTGAGTTTCTTTCCCACCTGGTCCCACAGCCAATTATCCCCAACTAAGCACACAGAGACATATTCATTATAAATTGTTGGGCCAATGGTTCAGACTTCATATTGGCTAGCTATGTCTTATTAACTCATTTCTATTAAACTGTGTGTTGCCATGAGGCTGTGGCTTGCCAGTAATCCGGCATGTTAGTCCTTCAGCAGCTACATGGCTTCTCCCTTGCAACCTTTCTCTGTCCTCTCCCCAGAATTCTCCTGGTCTGATAGCCCGGCCTATACTTCCTGTCTGGCTACTGGCCAGTCTGTTTTATTCATCAATCAATAAAAGAAACATATATACAGAAGGCCATCCTCCATCAGCTCTCTTTATTTAAAAATTTATTATTGTGTGTATGAGCTTGTGTATGTGTGAATGTGTGAATGCAGGCACGCATTGCCATAGTATTCATGTGTGGGTCAGAGGACAGCTTTTGGAATCTGTCTTTACCTTCTGCCTGTCTACTGCTGTACTGTATGGTTCAGGCTGGCTGGCCTGGGGTTCCAGATAGTTCTGTCTTTGCTTGCCATCTCGTCCTAGGAGCGCTAGGATAACACATGTGCAGTACTCAATCCAGTTTTATTGTTGTTGGTTTTGTTTTTATCCCTAAGCTGTCTCCCTGGCCCTCCTCAATGAGATTCCTGATCAAGAGAAAAAGGCCAGGCTGGAGAGACAGCTCAGCAGTTAAGATCACCAACTGGGGTTCAGCTTCCAGCACCCACATGACAGCTTACAATGCTCTGTAACTCCAGGTGCAGGTGATTAGACACCCTCACACAGACACACATGCAGGCAAAATACCAATGCACACAAAATAAAAACAAACCATTTAAAATAAAATAACGTCTTTTTAAAGAGAGAGAAAGATAACTCTTCCTCCTCTCCCCACCTCTCTCTGCACGTGTGTGCATGTATGATTCTGTTCTAACTCTTACCCTGCTCTATGCCAGACAGTCTTGACATGGAAGACTAGGTGAGTCAGCCAGAAGCTCTCACCTTTGGAGCGCAGGGTTTAGTTGGAGAATGTACCAGAGAATAAAATTAAGGAATGTCATTGCAGGAGGGGACGAGGCCAGTGTGCAGAGCAGCATCAACTGTCATTTATTGACCACTCCCGAGTTAGGCACCCTTCTCAACTCTTCAGAATTGCTGACTCATTCACCCTGCACCTGACAGAGATGAAAGTCACAGCTCAGAGAAGTTAAGTACCTTGACTGAGGTCCCTGGAATTGTGGGAAGACTGGCAGAGTCTGGCTGCTGAGGCCATGCTCTGCATATCCCCGCTGCACTGTCTCTCTCAAGATGCCTGGCAGAAGTACTAATTCATTTTGATTAGAGGCAAAATGGAGAATGATAGTTAAATTGGAGCTTAATAGACAGATGGGGAAAGTAATATTATATTATAACAGGGGCCCAAAGTAGGGAGAGGCCAAAATGTTCCAGGCAGGGCTTGTCAGTGAGTGAAGTCAGGCAAAGTCAGAAAGCCAAAAGGCTTTTGATACTGGACAAAGAGGACTGTGACCTTTACCCCATAGATCAGCATAGCAGACCAGCCCCATGCAGGTACCAGAGTGAGTTAATTTTGAATAGGTAACACATGCGCTAGCTGTACTGTTCAAAAGTAGTCAGTGTAGAGAAAGGATCTCTTCTCCAGCCCGTTTCCCTCAGAGGCAAACCATCGTTAAATTTTTGTGAGTGTGGTCTTCCTCCCTTCCTTTTTTTTTTTTTTTTTAATTTACCAGCATTTTTATTTAAAAATACTTATTTTAATTTTATGTGTATGTGTGTGTGCCCAAGTGAATGCATGTGCACTACCTACAGAGGGCAGATAGATGGTTGTGAGCTGCATGCCGGTGTTGGGAGTTGAACTGAGGTCCTCTGCGAGGTCAACTGGTGTTCTTGACCACTGAGCCATTTCTCCAGCTCCACACCAGCATTTTTTTTTTTTTTAACTCAGAGCCAAATTAAAACATAGGGGCTGGGGAGATGGGTTGTTTTGTGAAATACTTGCTGAGCAAGCATGAGAACCTGAGTTCAGATCCCAGAGTCCACACCTGAAACAGTAGCAGGCACCTGGAACCCCAGAGCTGGAAGACAGGCAGATCTCTGAAGCTTGCTGGCTAGCCAGTTCTGTCAAATCTGAGTTGTGAGTTTAGTGAGAGACCTTATCTTTAAAAATAAAAGTGGAGATCAGTCAAGGAAAAGACACATGAACTCACCCACACTAACAAGTATATACACCACACATACATGTAAATAACATAATAATTAATAATAATAATAATAATGGAAAGTTACCCAGCTTAACTATCCAAATCAAACTGGCAGGATGTGGTAGTACATGCCTGTAATCCCAACACTGGTGAAGTGGAATCAGGAGGGATAGAAGTTCAAGACTGGGCCACTAGATGGCTCAGTGGGTAAAGACATTTGCCACTAGGCTTGTAGGACCTGAATTTGATTCCATAACCTAGTGGTAGAAGGAAAGACTCAATTCCCAGAAATTGTCTTCTGATCTCCACATGGCATGCCATAGAAACACACACACACACACACACACACACACACACACACACACACACACACACAAATAAATAGAAATATAATTTTAAAAAAGGTTTAAGCTCACCCTAGCCTGTAGTGAGGCCAGCCTGTGGGCTAAGATGCAATTGCTTGTCCTCACCATCTCACCATTCCTGTTGTTTCCCTGGCAACAGAGCAGAGTGCTATTGTCATATGTGTGCTATTGTTTCCTCTAAAAAGTGAGAGACTGTGTGTTTCAGCCTTTGGCCTGTGGACAGCAGAGAACAACTATGGGCTGTTCATCCTAAATTCAAGAAAGTACAATGAGTTAGGACAGAGAGAAGGCTTGGCAGAAAACCTCTGGGAAAGTTCTGGATTGGATGGGATTGTTGAGATAGGCAGTTTCCCGAGTCCTGAGTCTTAAAATCTGTTGGTATCTTACATGAACTTTGGGTATTAGGTTACCCTTTACATGACCTGCAATAACCTGTTCCTGTGTTTTTGAGGCCAGATCTTTCTACTTGTATAAAAAGGAGATGATGTATTTGGAAACATATATATCAGCATAAAGATATCTGACACAGTATACATTATGTCTTGAGAAGGTGACTCAGGCCAAAGTGGGACTGAGACATACTTATCACTTTTATACTCAGCTCTTTTATTATTAGTTTGTTTGTTTTTTGTTTGTTTGAGACAGGGTCTGTCTACATATCCCTGACTGTCCTGGATCTCACTGTGCAGACCAAGCTGGCCTTGAACTCACAGAGATCTGCCTGCTTCTGCCTCCTGAGTTCTAGGATTAAAAGGGTGCACCACCACTGCCCAGCTATTTAGAGCTCTTTTAAATTGTGTGTGATTTATTTGTATTATCTAGTTTAAGGCAGTTTTTAAAGTAAGTATATTAATGAAACTTCTGCCATCATAAACCCTTTCTACTACAATGGCAAATTGATATTAACTCAGGGTAAATAATTCCAGTCCCAGAATCTATTTCTTATCTCCCAAGTTCCAGTTCATTTGTTGTTAGGAATCTCAGAAGGCATTTCTCCCTTTTAGAGTAACTGTCCTAAATGACATTTTTGATTTCATGACCATGTAAAGTCCAAAGAACCCTAGTGTAACTAAAGGCCAACCTGTTAACCTGAGTTGTCATTTCTGGGACAAGGACATGGCACTACTAGCTTCTATTCAGGGAGCTACAGTTCACCTCAGAAGCCTTACCAGTAGGCTTTTCTTTCCCTCTACCCCAGCCAGAAGGCCAGGAGCCTGGGGTGTGAGTTCCTGATGTAGGGATAGACTTGGCTTAAATATCAGTCAGGAGCATACGACGGAAGAACGGGTATGGATGAGCATGTAGTTTGAGTATGTTAGAGTGAGTTAGTAACAATCCTGGTTCAAATCCAAACACTAGCAGCTGATTTTTTTTTTTTTAGACCTATTCTATAATTTCTATCTCAAGTCCTTTATCTGCTAAGTATGGATAACAGAAGTATGTTCTGCATTGTATGTATTCAGCACAATGATTTGCATGTAGTAAGTTTTTATTTTGTTGTTTGCCTCCCATTTAAAGAAAATCCTGTAGAATTGTCACAGAACCTGAAAACTGTCATTGTACCCTCTCTTGCTGTTTTCCCACCTCTTCCCTTCCTGAAATTCGAGTGCTGTTCTGCGTAGGTCTGACTTTACAAGGAGATCGTCCATTCACAGTGCTCTGTCTCTGCCCCGTTTTCTCATTGATCAGGTGGTGACCTATGCCCCGTTCACGCTCTTCCCCTCACTGGTCCCTAGTGCTCTGCTGGAGCAGGCTTATGCTGTGCAAATGGATTTCAACATGCTGGTGGATGCTGTCAGCCAGAACCCGACCTTCCTGGAACAAACTCTGTCTAGGTACTAAGTGCTAAGGCCTCTGGCTGGGGTCAGGGAAACTAAAAGCTTGGGATGGGAAGGTTGTGGAGCCATGAGTTGTTGCTGTGTTAGCTAACTTGATGGAGTGGGAGCAGGTACCCCCGAGATGGAAAAAAATGTAGGAAAGGGGTGAGGAGAGCTGCCTTCTAATCCTGGCTCCAGTGCTCTTTGTATGACAGGCAAAAGGAAAGTCCTCAAAGCCTCGGCTTCTTAGTCTACAAAATGAGGTTGGCTGAGACCCAAGGTTACTGTGATTCTGTGATCAGTGAACCCTGCTTCCCATGACAAAAATCTCCATTGGGGAGGGAGGGCTGGAGATGGTGGGCACAGTGGTTAAGAGCACTTGTTGCTGCAGCAGAGGACCAGGGTTCAGTTCCCAGCACCCTCATGGTGGCTCACAGCCTTCCATAAGTTTAGTTCCAGGGATCCAGCACCCACTTCTGGCCTCCTTGGGACTAGATGACGTGTAGTTATACACACATGGGTGAAACATTTGTACACATAAAATGAAATAAAGTTTTAAAAAGGTCTGCATTTGGAATTTGGGAAATGACCTGGTTGAGGGAAAAAGAGTTTAGGGCTTTTAAAGTCAGATGTCCACTTATAAGCAAAGGCTCTTCTTTCCTCTATCCCTCCATTAGAAGGGTGCATTTAATGTTTTTAATAACCTTTTCTTGTCACCTATAGTCTCATATCTTTGGGTAGGACAAAATGCAGACTAAAGATACAAGTAGGTAGCCACTCCTTTGTCTCTTCTCCATAGATCTTTTCTCCCCACTTCAGGTCCTGATGCAAGTGAAATTACTTGGTTAAATTTGGAATTAAGTATAAATAGCTTATTTTAGAATTAAATGAATGTATGTATATATTTCTATATATACACATATATACATATATATACACACACATATATAATGTTTTATATATGTTCTTTATGTGTATAAGTGTGTTATCTATGATTAAAGTTTTCAATGGAAAACTAGATTATTTTCTTTCTCAGATGTGCTCTTTGGTAACAGGTTAAATGTGAGAAGGGATAATAATTATATTAAGTTTGGAAACCATTACCTTGTAGCCAACAATCTAGTGGGTCATGAATATGTGAACCCTGCTACCACCTTCTTTCTCTGGAAGGGCTTGTTTATGCTCACTACAAGCAACCTGGTTTAGCCCATTTACACTTGACAATGTGATTATGTGGGAGACTTGCTCCATTTCAGTAACTTAACTTAACCTTCCCTGTTCCTTTCTATACACACACACACACACACACACACACACACACACACACACACACTACCACCATCACAGCTAGGCACTAAGGGAAAACAACAGCCTAGAGCCTGAGGTTGAAAGGTATCTCCTCTTCAGCAAAGTGAAAATGTATCCTATTTTTCTAGGGGGCTAAAGCCCAGCTAGGGACTTTTTTCCTCACTAAGGGATAAGAAAGGTCCCAGAGAAAGAAGCCATCTTCTAGAGAGCCTTCAAGACAGCCACCTGCCTACTCCATTCGGCTCCACCACAGACTTCTATAACTAGATCAGCCTACCAGCCTGGCTTGGCTGGGGATAGAGTTTGCCCTAAATCTTGAGGAGCAGCAATGTGGTGTTAATGACTTGCAGACTACTCCTGGGCTTCTTCCTAAGGCCCCAGAAATCCATACTGGATGAGCCCCTAGCACACGTCACTTGTCACAGCAGCACACTGGGTTGAGATGATGAGCCCACTTAGACCTAGCCCCACCTTCATGTGGTCACTATCCCAACAGGAGAGATGACATTAGTTGTCATTTAATAAAGTGGAAATTGCATCTCTAGTCAGCTCTGTAAAGCAGACATTCACAGTGCTGTGGGAGCACCTGGAAAAGGGATCTGACATGGATAGTGAGGCTTCTCCAAGGAAATGGCATCACAGAAGGATTAACCAACGCAGTAGACCAGGGCAGGTGCCTTGGGCCTGAAAAACCTGCAGGCACATAGCATATGCTCTGGGGACTGTCATGGAGGAGGAGAGACTTTCCTGGGAGATGACCAGAGTGAAGAGGAAGCTATGGAGGCAGATGTCAGATGTCAGCCAGAAAACTCATCAGCCTTCAGTTATTCAAGAGGTTGAATTTTTAAAAGCTATATTGTGTCATTTACTTTTCCCCACAAGCCTGTTCTATAAGCAGTTCTTTTCCTCTTCACTTCCTAGGTGAACAAACTAAGAACCAGAAAGGGGATGGGATTCCCTGAGCTTGCCTCACAGTGGCTGGTAGAGCTTGGATTTGAACCCAGGTCATCTGGCTCTAGAGTAGATTATTAAGCACTGTTTCCTGCTTGATTGGAATGGGTATTCAAAATCTAGAAAGTATCTAGAAGTAGGTGGGCAGGGGTGGGACTCGGGGCCTCAAGGGTCTCTTTTGGCCTGGAAAATGTTCTTTTTTCTCTAGCACCATCAAAAAGGACGACTACACTGCCCGTCTCTTTGATATCTACAAGCAAGTGCTGAAAGAGGGCATTGCCCAGGTAACCACCCCTAGCCCTTCCTTTGTCTGGGCCTTCTCTCTCTTATCTCTGTATTTTGTTTTTACTAGAAGGGGACTCGGTCCGTTCTCATAGGACTCTACCCGACTGGTCTCTACTGGGCCTCCATACCAGAGACCAGTCCGAGGCTGACAGAGGGGTCCTTCTGGGTTTGGGGGTATTTGGTGGTCCTCCTTAGCTCTGCAGGGTGCAGTGTGGTAGACTTCCAGAGTCAGCTCCTGGGCTCGTGTCCTCAGCCTTCAGTTGTCTCCACAGACCGTGTTCCTGGGCCTGAATCGCTCAGATTACATGTTCCAGTGCAGCGCAGATGGCTCCAAAGCCCTGAAACAGATTGAAATCAACACTATCTCTGCCAGCTTTGGGGGCCTGGCCTCCCGGACTCCTGCTGTGCACCGGTGGGTTCCCAGGGCAGCTATGGAGCACATTTTGGGGACAAGGGTCTCCTTGTGTGACTGTACCTTCCTGGGCCCTGAGTCAGGGTTTCTCCATGCCTCCATCTCCCCCCCCCCCCCCCACGACAGTTTTCTACTTGAAATCAGGTCTTCTCTATGCCAGAGAAAGAAGAGGCCTCATGGCATGTTGGTCCCGCCCCTCGCTGGGCGGAGTAACACTCCAGGCTCAGAGTGATGCCTGCCAGGGGCCTGTGATAGGAGGATCCTGACATGTCTGAGTCCTGAGAGCAGTCCTGAACCCAAAGGACAGGGCATTCAGAAGCTTCTGTCTGAGAGCTGGGCCACAGTAGTGGTTTCCTAGCCATCAGGATGCCTCGGGTTATTACAATTCCATGTGGTCTGCAGCAGGGTTCCATATAGCACCTGAGGGGCTCCTGCTCCCTTAGAAACTGAATTGGGGTGGAGTGGCCACATGGGGCTCAGGACTCCTCTGGGCATGCACATCTAGGTAAGGGTATCTCAGTGCATCCCAGCTATGATGGATGCTTCAAGAATGGAGGTAAGGAGCCTTTAGGCACTTGGCTGTTCCTATATGTACGTATCTGTGAGTCATGGCAGAAGGGTATCCGTCCAATTACTGAGCAGCCTTTCTTCCACCAGACATGTTCTCAACATCCTGAAAAAGACCAAAGAAGCTGCCAAGATCCTCTCCAATAATCCCAGCAAGGGACTGGCCATGGGGATCGCCAAAGCCTGGGAGCTGTATGGCTCAGCTAAGTAAGAACATGGAAAGGTGGCAGTAGTATCCCACTTTAGTGTTAGCATTCATGGGTGGGGCAGCTTCTCCTTTGCTAGACATCAGTAGGGGACAAAGGGGTGTTTCTAGGAATAGAAACTCACACATTTAAGTGCCAAAAATATTTTAGTGGAGTTCTGGGTTTCCTTCTAAAGAAGAGATGCTAACTGTAACTTACTGTTTCCTTGTGGCATGAGGGTCATCGTGATGACAGACAGTGATTACATCTTGCTGTAAGGCATTGGTGCCACCTAGGGTTAGAAAGTGCCTGCACCTCTGGCTTTAAGTTCCCTTCCATTATCTGTAATGTTGGCTTCTTCAAAATCCACTTTTACATTTAACGCCGTCAGTGTGCTTGCAGTAGGAATCCTCTGCTGCTCTCCCTCTGCCTCCCAACTTGCTGTGGTTTGGGGGGAAAACAGGGATCCTGGTTCTTCTAATCATGTGTAAAAATCAAGAGGACCTCTTTGTAATATCAGTTTTGATCTGGGAGTTTTATGGTGTCCATTTTAACTGCTTAGAAGTGTTTTCTTTGCTTTCTTCCTATTTCTCAACCATGTTCCAGATGTGTGAAGATGCCAAGTAAGTGACTTTTAGATGGTTGAGAGGCCACCGCTAGCAGCTGCTCAGTGTGAGCACGGTTCACCTGTGCCTGGTGTCCACACGCAAGGCCTCATTGAGCTCTCAGAATGAGTGCTCTGAGGTGGTGCTTTTCCTCCTCCATCTCACAGATCAAAAAACCGAGGTTCAGAGAGGTGCAGCGACTTGCTTGAGTTCAGATGATAGTTGAACCCAGTGCTAAGCCCCTGGAACCTACATGAGTAATAGCACTGTCACTCCAAGCGAGCCTTCCTAGGCTTGCTAAGCCTCACTAAGTTCCAAGAAGCCTCAAGTCCCGGACATTTACAAGTTGGACAAACAGTATGCCCAGTAGAATCCTCCACCAGGTTCCGTTTTAAGAAAGTGATGTCAATGACAAGCACTGCAGAGGGAGTCTCCTGCCAGGCCAGGAGTGATGTGGAGAGAAAACACTGATATGCCCAGAGTTAGGCACTGGTGGGTAAGGGTGCTGTGGCCCTGAGCAGGTACTGGCTTTACCCTGTGAGAGTGGGTGAGGCTCATCTGCTGAGCAAGCACATGACCTTGGCACATCTTTTCTTTTCACTGAGGTTTTCTTTCTTTCTTTTTCTTGAGCTTGGCATGGTGATATGTTCCCTTAATCTCAGCACTCAGAAGGCAAAGGCAGGTGGGTCTCTGGCTTCAAGGCCAGCTTGGTCTATATAGAAAGTCCCAGGCCAGCCAACTCTATATATCAAGATCCTGTATCAAAAAAACAAAAACAAAACAAAAGAACAACCCCCACACACCTGTAAGTCCAGTACTCAGGAAGCTGAGATAGGAGGCTGGCTTTTTAGTTCAAAGCCAGTCTAAATTATATAGTCAGTGTCATACCAGGCATATACACCAAGACTCTGCCTCAAAAAAGAAACGTTTTTAGGAAAAAAAAATCTGAGAATTAAATTATAATTTTGTTTGATTTTTAAAATACTGTTTTTGTCATGCTGAGAATCAAATCTAGAGCCCGTGTGTGTCAGGAGGGCACTCCACCACTCAGCTACATCCCCAGCCTTGTTTGCTGTCTTGAGACAGGTCTTGTTACGTAGTCTACATTTATGTGCACCACAGTCCTGATTACAAAATTCTGATTTCAGTGGGGCTGGGGAGTAGGTTCAGAAGTTAAGAACATTTGTTGCTCTTGCAAAGGACCTGGGTTCTATTCCCATATGTGTGGTTCACAACCATCTGTAACATTATGATTTCAGTTAAACAAATACTTTCAAAACATAGGGCCCAGGGCTGGAGAGATGCCCAGAGGCTAAGAGTGACTCTTGATCTTCCAGAAGACATGAGTTTAATTCCCAGCATCCTTATAGGGTCACTTACAACCATCTGTATCTCTAGCTCTTCTGGCTTCTTAGGGCACCGGCATGTACATGGCATACAACCACAGAGTCATGCATGCATAAATAAAACTAAATCTTTAAGAAGACAACAACAGTAAAGTACAGGGCCTATAGTTAAGTAGAAGGATGATTATTGATATTAAAGGATTGGGACATCCTTTAATCTGATTAACACATCTACTTCATAGATGAGACAGTTAAGGCTCAGGGAAAGAAGCTGACTGACCTGCTCAAGGACACCACAAGTCACTGGCAGAGCTATGACTAAGATTGTTGGGTCCTTTCTCCCAGCCAGCATGCTATTTCTAGTTCACCTTCCTCAACGGACAACTTTCAGAGTCCTACAAAGTCCAGATTTCTCAGAGCTGAAGGCAATAGGAGTTAGAATGTGTTTTCTGAGTCTGGCCCCCATTGTTTGGCAAGTGCAAAGGCTGACTTAATTAGCCAGAGTACAAAATTCCGTTTTAACCCCCATCCTCCAGGCTTCCTCCTTTGCCTCTTCTTGGATGTGAGCCATCCTGGGCCAGATGCCATCCTTCCCAACCACCCCAAACACCCATGAGCCAAGTGGTTCAGGGTACAAAATGAAGAGCAAGCCCTTGGGCCTCTCAAGGCAAGATGGCTTCTGAAAAACCTCTTCCACTTTGTCTTGCAGGCCCCAGCGTAAAGTCAGCTTTCAGTTTAAATGTCCCATCTGTCCTCTTGACTTGAGGCAGGCTGGAAGAGAATTTAGCCAAGTAGAAAGAAGTCAGGTGAACACAGTTTAGAGTAAGAGGCTTGGCTAAGGTTGAAAAAAAGCCCAGGTAGATTAAGAGGCCGGTCAATGCAGGTCAGAATGTATGTTTAGAATACTAAATCAGAGTGCAAGCCCCTGCTTCTTTAAGGAATGTGTGGTAAACAGAGAGGAGCACTCAGTAAGCCTTAGTGATGCCGTTAACAGTGTGAGACCAAATGTGGCCCTATGGACATCACAGCCCGGCTGAGTGGTCCCCAGAGATGATGGCTTGTTTGTAGTTGACTCTGGAGAGTTCCATTTAGCTCTTCTGGTTTTTCATGTAAGAACTCCTCTCTTGGATGAGATCCTTTACTGGCTGATAGTGCAGTCATTAGCATCTGACACCAGCACTGTTGTTGATTTACAAAACATTCTTCAGTGTTTATTCTCCCAGACAGATTTTTTAATCACTGTGCTAGGGCTGCTGTTGTTTAAGATAAGATTTTGTGTAGCCCAGGCCAGTCTTGTTTTTCAGAATAGGTTTTTTTTTTCTTTTCTTTTTTCTTTTCTGTTTTCATAGCTGTCCTGGAACTCACTTTGAACTCAAGAGACTTGCCTGCCTCTGCCTCCCAAGTGCTGGGATTAAAGTCATGGGCCGCCACTGACCCAGGCCAGTCTTGAACTCCTAATTCTCTTGCCTTCACTGCCTGAATGTGCCATCGTACATGGCTCAGAATGTGTTCTAGGGGGAAAAATGGGTGAGGTTAGATGGTTTTAAATCTAAATTTTAAGTTGTACAGTTATTTGACATAATTACAATATTTCATCTTCCCATAAACACCAGACAAGAGAGGCCTCCTTCCTCCCCCCCCCCAAAAATCTTCTGTTTTAAAGAAATATGCTGTTGCCTCAGGCGATCCTAATTGAGGCATCATCTGTTTTTGCAGAGAAGCTATGTTCTATCTCTGCCTGTCTCTCTATCTGCTGTCTTGTGTGTACATGCATATGGAGGCCAAGTCAACACCTAGTGTGTTCTTCAGTCTTTCTCCATCTTAGTTTTGAGGCATAGTCTCATTAAACTTGGAGCTCACCAATTTGCCTAGGCTAGCTTGCCAGCAAGTTCCAGGGATCCTCGTCTGGGCTTCCCCAGCAATGGAATGACAGACATGCTACCTACCCTTTTTTTTTTTTTTTTTTTTTTTTAAAGTGAGTTCTGGAGCTCAAACTCAGGTCTTTATTTTTTACTACCTACTGAGTCACCTCCTCAGTCCCTCCTTTCCCTTTTGACACAGGATCTTGCTATGTAGCCCAGACTGGCCTCAAATTCACGGTCTTTTTGCCCCCACCCCACCCCAAGTGCTGGGATTGCAGCCTGCATGAGCAGGACTCCTGAGGAGCTGTGCTCCTACCTCACTGTAAGGGAGTGGCAGGAAGGACAAGTTCTGTAGCGGCCCCTGCTCACTTGTGCTCTTCCTCCAGTGCTGTGGTGCTGCTGATCGCTCAAGAGAAAGAAAGGAACATATTTGACCAGCGTGCCATAGAGAATGAGCTACTGGACAGGCAAGTAGAGGAAGAGACCTTCAGGTGTGGCCCCAAGTGGGAGGGCCATTCAGAACACCGCACCTCTGATTCTCACCTCTCTTTCCCAGGAACATCCACGTGATCCGTCGAAGGTTTGAAGACGTCTCTGAGAGGGGTTCTCTAGACCAAAACCGAAGGTTGTTCATGTAAGCATCCCCAAGAAGCCACTAGACAGCTGGGTTAAAAACCTCTCTTGATACCTCCTGTCACTAAAGAGCTTTTCTTCTGGGAAATATGATAGCTTGTTTTCTTTCTCCTAATTTCTGAAATACCTCATTTTTTCCAGGAAATTTTAGAAATGCCTAGCCACGCTCTGCTTCTAACGGGATATATCAGAGCTGTTGACCTTCTGTATAAGGTCATCATCATTTTTCAAGATAACCTTAGGTTTCCATATAGAACCCTGAGAATTAAAAGTCTTCTTGGTTCTCTTTGTGGCTGGTTGACAGGCCTGAGCAGTTGGGCTGGGTGGGTAGGGTTCCAGGCTCATTCTAATCCATCTGGTTACCACTCTTTGGTTTGTAGTCTTCTAAGCCAGGCCATAGTTTTCTCATGGGCCACCACACTGTAGATTTAGTACAACATATTGGGTTGGCACTGTAACTCACATAGTTAGACCTATCCAGGGCTTGTCATGACGACACATGCCTTTAGTTTCAACACTGAGGCTGCAGATCTTTGAATTCTAGGCCTGCCTGGTTTACATAGAAAGTTCCAGGTACATAGAACACTACATAGTGAGAGCCAGTGTAAAAACCAAAGACTGTAGCCAGGTGTGATGGCACACATTTATAATTCTAACAATTGAGAAGTGGAAGCAGGAACTTCAGGGTTCTGGGTCATTCTCAGGTGTAAAGTGAGATCAAGGTAAAGTGGGATATAAGAGGCCCTGTCTCAAAAAACACAGTTAAAAAAAAAAGTTAAGAGCCTCCATAGACTTTCACAATCCCACTTCAGATATTTCAACATGCGCTGTTATCATAACAAAACAAGTAGCTAGTTTCCTTTTTAGATAAGCTAGATAATATGAAATAGGCCAAGGGGAAGGGAAAGGGGAAGAACGTATTTTACTGAGTAAAGTTTTTGTACATCCCCACCACCATTTTATTAGACTGTCTGATTTCTGCTACTTCAAGCAGCAGAAATACAAAATTAGTTATGTTTTGCTAATCATGGCAATATGATTCTGTCACCCAAAAATTTAGATATGTGTGTCTTTAATTTTACCTATGCTAACCTTCTTGTTTCCCTCTAGAATATTATAAAGCACCGTATGCTACATACCTATTTTTAATAGAAGTACAGTTTCTGCTCTCACTAATTTTAGTGAACCCCTCCCTGCCCAGGCTTACCTTATGGACTGCCACGTTCACTTTGATGTACCCTGAAATAGACTGAACCCCCAAACACATCAGTAATAATTTCATACAGAAGTTTTTGTTTCATCCCTGTGTTTCAGGGATGGCCAGGAAGTTGCTGTGGTTTACTTCCGAGATGGCTACATGCCCAGTCAGTATAATCCACAGGTTGGTATTTTTCTATTAGACCATTCTCTCCCTCCAGGGACCTTTCAGAGCTCCACAGAAACCCAGCTCAGGCACCACAACCATGCTTGACTCTTTCTCAGGGGACCGCTGCTGGAAACGCCTTTCTTCTTGCAGGCTTTGCATTACCTTTCACTCTACAAGGTCTTTAGAGTCTGAATCCTCAGGAATCTATCTGTAATGTTTTAGCTATTCACACATTTTCTGGAGATATGTTGGTCAACAAACTGCTGACTTCCACAGTGTAATTTTGAGCTACCCAATTTAACAACTCTGAATAAAGATCTGGGAAGAGAGGTGTACAGTCAGCCTTCACTAGCTGAATTCCAGGCCACCCACCTTAATTCGTTCTTTTCTGTGGCTTTTTCTTCCAGTAGGGAGGAGCAAGCCCTTCCTTTGTAGCCCAGGCTGATCTGAAACTCTCTGCAGCCTCAAATACTTGGCAGTCTCTTCCCTCAGCCCCTAGATGCTGACAGTACAGGTGTAACTCATCATGCCCAGCTCCCCTGACCCATGTTTATTTTCCTTAGCTCTCATTTATCTGAATCAAAAAAGCTTTTTAAAAGTAGATTTAAAATTTTTTTATTTCATGTGTGTTGGTGTTTTGCCTGCATGTGAATCTGTATGAAGGTGCTATGTCCTCTAGAACTGGAGTTATGGCCGTGTGGGTGCTGGGAATTGAACCTGGGTCCTCTGGAAGAGCAGCCAGTGCTCTTAACCACTGAACTATCTCTCCAGCCCTCAGAAAGGTTTTTCTATTTGTTTGTTGTTTGTTTTATCGTGGTCTCGTTTATGTTCATCGTCTCGTTTATGTTCATGGCAATCCTCGTCTGCTAACTACCACATAGTTTCAAAAAATTACTTTCTATACATTTTAACTCTTACATCCATCCTATGAGACTTATAATTGTCCCCATTACACAGATGAGGAAACTAAGGTTTGGAGCCATGCAGAGGCTTGTTTAACATGCCACAAGAATTTCCTGGGATTTCTGACTCAGACCATTGCATTCTGAATGTGCTATTCTTCTCTCCCACTGTTAGCATCTGTATCATGGAGGAAAGGCTGAATAGCCCTGCTTTCCTGGATTTAAAAAAAGAAACAAGGGCTGGGGAGAGATTCAGCAGTCAGGAGCACTGCCTGCTCTTGTAGAGGACTCAGGTTTGGTTCTCAACCACATGGCAGTTTATTACCATTTATAACTCCAGTTCCAGGAGATCCAGTGCCCTTTTCTGGCCTCCACAGGTACCAGGCACACACAGTACACATACATGCATACAGAAAACACTCACATACATAAGGTAAAAATAAATCTTTTTAAAAAGACTTAATAAAAGAAGCTATGAAATACTCTGGGTGGTAATCCAGAGTCAAGACTGTGAGTAACTTTCCCATCCCCTCCTGGCTCTCAGCTTCTGAAAGCCACATCTCAAGCTACACTAGAAAATGAAGGGACCCCTGTGAGATTTATAGTTCACTTAGGGTTCCTGGGGACTGAGCTCTATGGGAGACAGCTCTACGGAAGGACAGATTTAGGGAAAGTCCTTTTGACCAGAGAAGTGGTTAGAGTACTGAAAACTTGCTGACTAGAGAAGAGAAATGGATTCAAGATTCAGAACAGGGAGGCAGAGGAGCAGGTGGTGCACTAACGCAGGAAAGGAAGTCCCTTGTGTAGAGAAGCTTGTCTGTGCTTTAACGTGGACATAGAGGTACAAGGTTTTATGACTTCTTAGATGGCACTTGGGTTTGACTTTTGCTTTCTCTGCTTCTATGAGGTGTTTTTGAGTCTTATCTTATATTGTGGGCTTCTATGACTCTGCCCAGAACAGCAGGCCAGGAATTAGGATCAGGCTGTCTACTCCCATGGACAGCTGTGGGTGGGTGGATGGAACAACCTTGATCCAGCAGTGGACAGGTGTCTATAATTTGGACAAGGGCAATTTTCTACCCAGTGCCTGAAGATGGGGACCAGAGTTTCCCTGTGTCTTGTATTCTAAGCTTCTACTACAACAAGACTACTCAACCTGTGATTAGCCAGCTGCAGCCCTTTGTTCACATAATCCTGTTTGCCTGAGGACCCATTCTCCAGTGGGTTTCACCTGTCAGACTGCCTATTGTCAGGGAATTTCTCAAATTGCACCTCACTGAGTAACAATAACACATACTGAGTACTGTAAAGTGTCAGAAACTACCTTGCTGTGGGAACAACAGAAAACAAGGTAGACACTAAGGGTCTCTGGTAAATACACAGCTTGGTCACAGAGATGGGCACCAGAAAGAAAAACAACAGACAAATGATTCTTTGAGTTTTGGTTTTGCTGTTTATTGAGACAGACTCATATTCTATAGCCCAGGCTGCCCTGGAACTCATTATTGTAACTGACCCACGTTGTGCTCAAGACCTTACTGAACCACTTGAGTGTTAGCATTACAAATATGTAATACTATACACTGAATGTTAGCATTACAAATCAAATATGTAATACTGTACCCAGCTTGGGGGGGGGTTCCCTAGTTGAGATGTAATTGCCTTTGACAGAACAGGATGAAAAGATAATGTGGAGAACCCCACATTAAGTATAATGGCCAGGGGGAAAGTAACTAAACCGAGGCTTGAGGATGTGAAGGGTGTAACTATCTATGGAAAAAGGTGAAAGGCAGAGAATTTTGGGCAAAAGAAAAGGGTACATAAAAGGCCCTGGAGAAGGAATGAAATTTGATAATTGCAGACTTGTTTGGCTAGAATGTGGGAGTCAGTAGTTGGGGTGGGGTAGCTGGAAGCAGCAGCATGAGATGAAAAACCACGGGGAACTCAGTCTCACAGGGATCTTGTAGGTCATGGTAAGGAATGGACTTTATTTGATAAAAGGCCACAGATTATATGGTTAACCCGATTATTAAGTGTTTGTTTTTATTTGGAACACAATAAGAAGCTAAGCTTAGAATCAAGTGTCCCATGCCCTTCAAACCTTATCCAGCCAGGTGTGGTGGCACGTGTTTATAATCCCAGCACTCAGGAAGTTCCAGGCCAGCCTGGGTTCCATAACCAGATCCTGTTTAAAAAGTGACAAATCTAGCACTCTGAAGGCTGAGATAGGAGGACAGCTCAGGCTCTCTAGGGAGTTACAGGCCAGCCTGGCTACCAAGTAAGACTCTCTCAAGAGATAGGATGGGTGAAAGAGAGAGGGATGTGGGAAGAAAAACTCACCAATTTTCCTATGCTCTTACAAAATGTCTGCTGTATGTGGTGGCTGGCACCTTTAAACCCAAGACTCAGACAGAGGCAAATGGATCTCTGTGAATCTGAGGCCAGCCTGTTCTATATAGCAAGAAGTTTCAGGCCAGACAAGGCTACACAGAGACTTAGTCCCTCCTCCCCAAAGCCATTTCTTTGTTAGCATTTCCCATTTAATTGTGAACTTGTATTAGTTTGCCTTTACAAACTCCCTAAAGGCAAGAATCCTGCAGACTGCAGGGTCATGCCTGCCTCACAAGGGTGTTGTAATGATAGCGTGAAGATTAAAAGGCACAGTGCTTGGCACCTGTTCAGTAAAGGCACTTTGGTTTTATTACCTCTGCAGAACTGGGAAGCGCGCCTTCTGCTAGAGAGATCATGCGCTGCCAAGTGTCCAGACATTGCCACACAGCTGGCTGGGACTAAGAAGGTGCAGCAGGAACTGAGCAGGGTGGGCCTCCTGGAAGTGCTGCTCCCAGGCCAGCCTGAGGCTGTGGCCCGCCTCCGTGCCACCTTTGCTGGCCTCTATTCATTGGACATGGTATGTAGTGGGGTTTTTGTTTTTTGTTTTTGTTTTTTTTTTTTCCCCTACCATAGGCCCCATAGCAGAGACCTGGACCTAAATGTGTTGGGAAGGGTGCAGTACAGCCAGCTTTCAAGTTGGCATTATGATTCACATCTTGGTGCTCTGATGCCTGTGAGCCTTGAGGTCAGAATTTGGGAGCTAAAATCTATTCCCTCAGCAATGCTTGTGATAATGGTGGAAACCCAGAGAAACGGCTAAGGAGAGCAGGAGAGTTAGGGAACATCAGTACCCACTCTCCAGGCTCTTTGCAGGGTCTTAGAGACTGTTTTATGTTTAGTGCTTTAAGGGAGTTAATGGTCACATCCAGATTGGAGTGTCTAGCCTAAAGGAACAGTCATTTTCCCCACTGTCCCTGATGCCACTCTGCATGACCAGCAGGTCCTCAGCTGCCTCATTAGCCTGAATTCTAGAGACTACTTTCTGTCTCCTGTCAGGGTGAAGAAGGGGACCAGGCCATTGCTGAAGCCCTTGCTGCTCCTAGCCACTTTGTGCTGAAGCCCCAGAGAGAGGGCGGAGGTAGGTGAATCTCCTTTGTAGAGCTGCCCAGTGAAGGCTCTGTTGCCAGTGCTTATTAGCATTTGATGTGGATACAGTCTCAGGCCTAGAGGTTACAAGAGGTTACAAGAGAACACATCCCAGCATGGAGCATATCTCCCAGCACCTTGGAAGCAAGCCCTGTGGATACAAAGGGATTAGATGGACAGCCTTAGTTTGTAAGATTAAAGAAAAACAGAATGGGTGCACACTGGAAGGTCTAAGGGGACACCTGGCTGTATTCCTGTTTACTGTGAAACTCCTTGAGCACAGGGATCATGTTTACCCTACAGACTTGATTTTCTACTTGGGTCTTAAGGGACCCAAGATAGGAGTTTTCCAGATAGAAAAGGGGGGAGATCATTCCAAACTGAAGACTATTTAAGCAAAAACAGTGGACCATGAAAACATGGGCTGGGGTAGAGGTTGATAAAGCTAGAGTTGGAGATGGCAGGAATATGGGCTGGGAGTGACTGTTGGGGACTTGATTATAAAGAGCACTGATAATATTTCAGGAAATTTGGGGTAGGGGAGATGGCTCAGTCAATAAAAGTGTTTACTATTCAAGCACTGGATCCCTACCACCATCCCCACCCCGACTCCGCATTAAAGTCAAGCATGATGTCAGGCATCTCTCCCTCTAGGTCTTGGGGGTAGAGGGCAGAGGAAAGCAAATCCTGGAGGCCCACTAGCTAGCCAGTTTAGCTGAAACTGGGCTCAGTGAGAGGCCCTGTCTCAGAAAGTAAAGCTGAGAGCAATTGAAGACGATATTGGTATCTACCTCCACGTGTATGTGCATGTGTGAACACACACATAGACACAAATATGTGCTATAAACTGTATTTTATCATAACTAAGGTAGGAAGCCATTAAAGTTTTAAATGGACACATGAACTATCCAGGATCCAAGTAGGTTTAGCAGTGATGAAAACTTGTAAAGCTTAGTGCATCAGCCTTTTATAGATTCATTGGAATGAGAGTAGATATTTGTGTCTGAGACCATGGAAGAACCTTCATACCATTGTCAAGAAGATCTATGGGGAGGCCCAGGATAGCTAGAGCTATGACAATAAAGAGCTTAGATGGAGACATTTCTGAGTCGGTAACAAAGGTAACAGGGAGAGTGAACTTAAATCGGACTCAGGGATGCCTTTTGTTTTATTAGGAGTAGGAAGATTCAGGAGAAGCAAGTTCTAGCAGAAGCAGATTTCCATTTAGATGTGCTGACTTTGCAGTAGAGACCTGTGATATATGCTTCTAATTTCTAGAACAAAGAGCATGAATTAAAAGATTTGAGAGTGATACAGTGTAGATGATACCTTAGGAATAGAAGTACATAGAGGGTAGAGCAAGGCTAGAGAATTCCTAGACAACCTCAGCATCTTTGTGTGTGTGTGTTCGTTCACATAGGTGCATACAATACATGTGGATGCCAGAGGTTGCTATCGTAACTCTATTGCTCGCCACCGGTTTTTTTTTTTTTTTTTTTTTTTTGGTAGTCTGTCACTGAACTTGGAACTCATCAACTAACTAAACTAGCAGCTAGCCAGCAAGCTCTGACTCCGCCTTCTACTTCCCTGGCATAGGAGAGTGCTACAGATGCACACGCCCATACCTAGCTTTATGTGGGTGCTGGGGATCAGAACTCAGATCTTTGTGCTTGCACAATTTAACACTTTACAGACTAAGCCATCTTCCCAGGCCCAGAGAACCCCAACATTTAAGAAGAGAAGGGATCAGTAATGGCGGCTGAGAAGAAATGTCCGTAGATGAGGCAAACCAGGCAGAACAGTGGGGTGACAGGTGTGTTCATGTGTTAAGATGACCTTTCCTTCTCAGAAGCCAGATATGCTCTGTGTGACTGGCCCTTTTAATTGTAGGTAATAATCTGTATGGGGAGGAAATGGTGCAAGCTCTGGAGCAGCTGAAGGACAGTGAGGAGAGGGCCTCCTATATCCTCATGGAGAAGATTGAACCTGAGCCTTTTGAGAATTGCCTGATACGGCCTGGCAGCCCTGCCCGAGTGGTCCAGTGCATCTCAGAACTGGGTATTTTTGGAGTCTATGTCAGGTAAGTCAGTTAGGAGCAGCTCCTTCTACTACTTCCCTAAAAGCATGCCAGTCAAGAAAGCACAGAATGAATCTTGAATAGAGCTATGAGTCCTGGACTTCAATTTCAGCTCTGCTAGTTCCTAGTTTTATACCTGTTTCTTTTGACTGTTAAGTAAGGCCAAAGACTCAAGACTTACCCATCCCCACAGAGCTAACAAGTAAATACTGGAAGAGATTTATAACCGTAAAGGACATTCCATGTTATACCAAGAGGACAGAGAAAAGATGATTGGCAAGAAGGAATGAATAGGAGACTCCAGGGAGTTTGAAAGTTTGGGTCCGGCTCTAAAACTAGTGTGGATTCCAGGGAAAGATGAGAGAGAGGAGGGTATTCAGTGGCTTTGAAATACTGAGGGGTTTCTGAATTTGGATTTGAATACTAAGAATCAAGAAGAAAGCAGGTATAGTAGTGTACACCTTTTGTCTCAGAACTCAAGAGGCAGAGACAGGCAGTTATCTATGAGTTAGAGGCCAGTGCGATCCTGAACCACCAAGGCTACATAGTAAGACCCTATTTCAAATAAAGAAAAGATGAAGAGAGAAAGGAAAAAAAGAAAAGAGGACTTTGGGATTGGTAAGGAACAAGGCCCTAATGCAACTTCCTGCAAAATACTTCAAGGTCAGGGCAAGGTAAAGACAGACATCGGCCTTCCCCTTATAACAAGCGTCCTATCTAACTAACCACTTGCAGCATTTTGCCTGCTGTTCTCCTTACTGCTGCTATTCCTTCTGTCATCAGGCGACTTGAGTTATAGACGTGTATAGCCCAGGACATAAATGTATACCTGAATCATAATCATGCTATAGTTTTTTTCTTGCTTTATTTAATCCATATGATCATCTTGTAATATAAGAGGTATTCCTCAATTTTAAATTAAGGACATTTTTAGGAAGCTTTAGGGCTAATAATTTCCAAGCTAGAATGCAACTCCAATCTGATTCTAAAGTCCTAGCATTTCTTAATGTGGCCCCTTCCAATCTGCCAGTCAGCAGGAACCAGAGAAGGGCCTAGTTTCCTAATGTATGTCTCCTGACCCCATTTTTACAGACAGGGAACAACACTTGTGATGAACAAGCATGTGGGGCATCTGCTTCGAACCAAAGCCATTGAGCATGCAGACGGAGGTGTGGCAGCAGGAGTAGCCGTCCTGGACAACCCCTACCCTGTGTGAAGGCACATCCTGAACTTCACTCAAGAGACCTTCTATCCCCTGTACTTGGCATTCCTCTCCTAATTCCTGAGGGGCCACCCCTGTCCCCATTTAGGGGAACTTGTATTTTCCGTAGACCTTCAGGGTCTTCAGAGAAGGGAAAATCCTGAGTACCCTTCAGCCTTCCATCTGAGGACCAGAAGAGCTATGCTTCCATTAGACGAGTTCTGGAGATCCCCAGACCTTAGAGTGTGGGGAAGGAAACTGTTTTGAGGTAAAGGCCATAAGCCCTGCAGATCTTCATTACCTCTCATGAGCCTTTGCAGCGGGTTCCAGTGCCTGACTTGGGGTAGGACTGAGTGACAGGAAGAAGGGGGTAGAAGGGCATAGACTTTCCCCAGCTCTGCCCTAAATAAAACAACAATGCTGATTCAACCATTCATTGTTTCATGTATCAAGGGGAGGAGGGCAGCCCATGGGAGGTGGGTATGCAGGAAAGGTGACTTGGTTGCTCTGGGGCTCCCACTGGTTTCAGACCCTGAAGTCCTAATCCGTAGTTACTTGCTAATGTTTCCAGAGGATTATAAAGTCAAGACAGGGTCCTAGGAAGGAATACCCCTGATGTGACATCATAGTTGTATTGGCTTCAATCGCTCTTGCTTAAGGGCTTGTCAAAGGTCTTGAAAGCCAGCCTTTGCCTGGTTCTGCCCAAATGAAGGTTTCCTGGGCAGTCTGGGGAATAGTGGTCCTCTTCCCATCTGCTACACACATCAGAGCAGCCAATGAACACACAGATACCTTAAAAAGCCGATTCTCTTCTTGAGCTCATGAACTTTATTCCTACACCAGTGAGTCTTGAGCACAAAAAGTACAAGGAAAGAAAGTTTCACTCAAGTGCCCCTGTGGGCAAGGTTCTGTTCATGGGTCAGGACAAGGAACGTTAACTCCCTTGGTTCTAAGAACAGAGCATATCTTATTCTTTCAATGAAACAGATGCTATGTGAACCCTCTGGAGACTGAACCCACCCACACAGTCTCTAGAGCAAATGGACAGACAGTGCTACCATCTGGCAAGGAATTCAGACGCAGAACAGAAACAATAAAGAATTTTTAAAAAAATAATTATTCGTAGCCTCACAATCTGTCATTTCTAAAGGCTTGGGCTTGCCCAAGATAAGAACTGGTGCTCTCCAGAAAGCTGAAAGGATCAGAGCTACTGCCCTGCTTCTCTCGAGGCCCTCACTTACATTCTGACTAGCTAACTGTGGTTGAGGACATGGTGTTAAGTATCTATTCTGGGCTTGGAGACCTCTCTGTAGTCTAGGAGCTTATCGGTCTGAGGTTGACCTGTGCTCTGCCTCTTCTACCTGGCAGTCTAGGAAACTGTCTCCCTAGTTTCAAACAAAGTGTAGACCAGTGTTGGCCCTTGTACTTCTGGGCAGCGTGCAGGGTAGGTGGACAGAAGTTTGGAGAGCCAAGCACAGGGAAATCCTGGACAAGAGTCATGATCACTGAGTGGTCAGGCAGCGGTGACTGAAGAGATGATTGATGACAGATGGGTCAGCTACTGTAGACGTGTCCCCCAGGTCATGGTCATTCTGAGCAATCTTCCGGAGTACTCGCCTCATGATTTTTCCTGGTAACCCACAAACCTCTTATTACTTGGTAACAATGCTGACTGATCCACATTCTTTTAAGGACTTCCATCTACACACCTGCCACCACTGGGCTTTAGCCCATCCCAATCCCTGGAAGACTCTGAACTTACCTGAGCGTGTTTTAGGCAAGCCAGGTGCATTCTGGATGTAGTCTGGTGTGGCAATGGGGCCAATCTTTTCTCTAACTGTAATCAACAAATTATCAAACATGTCTGCAGTACCTTTAGCCAGACTTCCTAAAGCCATTCCCAACCTGGTTAAAGTTCTGCCTAGGGTCATTCTGAAGTTTACTGTTCTTTTTTGCTCCTTTGTTTTATTTTAATCCATGTCCATGGAACTCTGTCTCTAGAATCAGCCTGCTAGAGTTTAAATCAGACCTCTGGCAGCATAGCCTTGAGCAAGCCGTTTAACTTCTCTGCACCTGAAGTTTCTTCATCTTTAGAACTAGAGTAACAACAGGATCTATTTCGTGAAGGTAATTATAGGAATTAAATGGGATAAAGCATTTAAAACACTGATCCCAATGGTGACACCGAGGTTTTCTAAAGCTCTTGGCTATCAGCATCCCAGGGTGGAGACTAGCAAAGACTAAGGAAGACACCAGTCACCCCACTGGAGTCTGTAGTTTGCTGAAGCCTCTCCCCAGGAACTTGCAGACCCTTCAGTTCCTGCCCCAGGAAGCTCCTTACTCTGCTTCTTGAGTTCCTCAGTGAGGGTGGGGCTGAAGGTGTGGCCATCACACAGAGTGACAAAGCAGTAGAGGCATTCTCCCTTCACAGGATGAGGGTGGCCCACCACAGCTGCCTCTGCAACAGCTTCGTGTTCTACAAGTGCTGACTCCACCTCTGCTGTACTCAGAAGATGTCCTTGTCAAGAGAAGGCAAATGCATGAGAGGGATCTCAGCCCTTCCTCACCCCTCTTGCTCCATCTGCACAGGGCTGACCTAATCCGGTCAAATAGAGAAGGTTTTCATTCACTCTTCACATGCACACCTCGAAGCATGTCTTAGCCATCCTAGAACCTCACCTGGCATATCCTAGCGTGTATTATACATTTCCTCCAAAACCTGGACCCAGGACTGAATGCCATACTCTACACCACAGTCTCAAAATAAGAGAGTCCTTGCTTTCTCTTTGAAGTTTTTCTAGGGTTTGCAAGAGGGAAAGAGCTAATGACATGAGAGGGGTACAGGACTCTCACCAGATACATTGAGCATGTCATCAATTCTGCCAGTAATCCAGTAATAGCCATCCTGGTCCCGCCGGCAGCCTGGGAAGGAATATTCAACATAGTACAGACCCTACAGCAGGATACATGATTTATATTATAAAAACTGCCACACCTACTACAGTAGCTTGTGGTAATCTTTTAATGAGTTCTCCTGCTTCCACTTTTGTTCACCTTGGCAACCAGCCTCCAAGATGGCCCCACTGATTTCCATCTCCTGGTATTTATAACCCTACAACCTTCTTTCTCATTATATAGCATTCATTAGTCTATGTGATCGGCAGAGTTTGGCAGAAATGATAGATGTCACATCTGAGACTAGCAAGACATTTTAGCTTCCATCTTGATCATATACTCTCAGATCATTTGTGGGTGTATCCAGTTGCCATGTGAATAACCCTATGCAGAGATACTGCCTAAACTTGCTCTCTTCCAGAGAACTAAGGACCCATGCACCCATGTTCCCAGCACCCATGTTAAGTGGCTTACAACTGCCTAAGGATTCCTGCCTAAATCCATGTGAGCCTGCATGTAAACAGACTCTCTAGGCTTAGTCAAGCTTTTTCAATGACTACAGCCCCCACTAACAGCTTGATCCTAACCCATGAGACACCCTGACTGAGAACCACCCATCCAAGACACTCCCTGATCCTGTTCCTCAATAAAGTATGTGAAATGTGTTATTTGAAGCTGCCAACTTTGGGCATAATTTGTTCATGGCAATAAATAATATACTTAAGTATATTTTTAGAACATTCAAAATTATTTTCCAGATACTAATCAGTTGCCTTCATTTGTGTGTGTGTGTGTGTGTGTGTGTGTGTGTGTGTGTGTGCCAGAGAGAGAGAGACAGAGAGAGAGAGACAGAGAGAGAGACTAAGGATTAAGTCTAAGACTTCAGGTATGCTAGGCAAACATGCTACTACTGAGCCATATCTCCATCCTCCAACCCCTATTCAGACAGGGTCTTATGTATCCCAGGCAGGCCTCAAATTTATTATGTATCAAAGTTGGCCCTGAATTCCTAATTCTGCTTCTGCCTCCAAAGTGCTGAGATTGCATTGTGCCCAGTTTAATGTGGTGCTGGGAACAGAAACCAAAATTGTGTGCTGCTTAGGCAAGCACTCTATCAACTGAGCCATATCCCAGCCCTACCACTGTACTTTGAATTAAATCTAGGCTGCTTACCCTGTCTATATGACTCTGTATTATCTATTACTTAACCTATCTTCAACTTAATGAGACATTCTTCCCGAGGTTATTTCACTCCAGCTCCACAGGCTTCGATCCATTCCTTGTGAATTTCAAGCTTGTATCCACTCTTTTGGTTTTTCAACACAGGGTTTCTCTGTGTTGCACTGTGTAGACCAGGCTAGCCTTGAGTTCACAGAGATCCACCTGCCTCTGCCTCCTGAGTGCTGGGATTAAAGGCGTGCTCTGCCACCGCCCACCTAATATTCACTCTTTACAGCACTCTTACTGTAGATTTCTTCATGCTAGATCACCTTTCAACCTTCAGGCCTCTGCTCAAGTATAACTAGGACAAGCCTTCTCTGATCACCCTTGGAGGCACTATCTCATTGTTTTCTTCATAGCATTTATCTCTACCTATGACTAACCTGTAACCAATAAAATTGGTTTATTGTCTATCCTGCCCTTACTAAAATGTGAGCCCATAAGATTAAGAGAATTTGACAATGGTATTCACAGTAATATACCATATACTCATTAGATCAGTGCATTAGATTAGTGCCTGGTCATAGCAGGCACTCAATAAATACTGATGAATGGATGGATGAACTGGTAGACAGACAATGGACAAATAGGCTCCAGACGTGAGGCCAAACATGACATAGTAATACCCATTTCTACATGCCCCACTCTGTCAACAAGAGCCTGTTTTCCCAAGAATCTAATCTCAGATGACACCATGCTGAGACTTCCTGCAGCACTCATTCTTACACTTTTGAAAAAAATTATTCTTTATATATGTGTGTGTCTATATTATTTATATATGTGTGTGTGTTTGAGTGTGTCCACTTGTGTGTGGGTATCTACCAAGGACAGAAGAAGGCATTGGATCCTTTGGAGCTGGAGTTCAGGTGATTTTAAGCCACCTGTCATGGCTGCTGGAAACCAAACTTAGGTCCTCTGGAAGAGCAGCAAGTGCTCCTAACCACTCGACGCAAGCTCTGAGCCCTCTTTCCTGCTCTTACAGCCTTACTACAGCTCTCCTGGATGCCAGGGATGGACAACAGGCCATATCGCTTTCTCTACTCTTCACCACTGGTCATCATTTCTGAAAATGGAAAATGAAGGTACATGTTTTGGAGAGAGGAGTGGGGGCAGGACAGCCAAGGCTCACCATCTCCTGTCACATAGTAGCCAGGGAACTTCTTAAAGTAGGTGGTCTCAAAACGTGTGTGGTTCCCATATACTGTGCGCATGATCCCTGGCCAGGGCTGCTTGAACACCTGAGGGGTGCAGAAGGTACAGTGTTCACATCCTCTAGGCTGTCTCACAGGAAGACAACCATAGCATTGCTAAACCTGAAGGAAAATACCCTAAATGCCATCCCCGAGAAGTAGTGCAAAGCATAGGGTTTGGGGAGAGATGAGCTTGGCTTGGAATCCCAATATGGCCTCAGGAAAGTAACTTTGCTTCTCTGAACTTCAGGACCCTCAACTGTAAATAAAAGTAAATAAATTCTAAAGCTATTATAAAGGTTAATTAATAGTATATGAAAATTGCCTAGCACAGTGTTCTGTGTGTACATCTGGAAAATTGGGGTTTCTTTTGGCTAATTCATCAGGAAAGCAGGTCCGATTAAAGGCAAAAAAGTCATGAAAAAATGGAGCCTATATGAGTGAGTAAGTAATTTCTAATCAATAGTATTCTGTGTCAGCAGAATTCTAAATTGAGTAAGAAAGCTGAGATTCAAGTCCTGTCTCTGTTCCTCACTTGATCTTGGAAAAATGAAATGGGATGGAATGGGATCTGACAGGTACTCCACAAAATCTGCATCCACTAACATCTGTGAGCACTGGCTGGCTAACCCATTTGTGTAGGTTATCTAATTCAATAAAACATAGGATATGATGTACCATTATTTATACATATTATAACCCAATTTTTCAAGTGAGAAAATTACATTCAAAGGCATTAGGTAACAATTTGTCTGAGGTCACAGAAGAGGCAGAGTTGAAAACAGAAGAGGCTGACTCCAGAGCCTGCATGTTTGTTCTTTATGCTACTAAGACTCCTCCTCTAGAAATGGATATCTAAGGAAGAGCTGGGACTAAACCTTCCTGACTCCAAAGCATCATCATGAGCCTGGGAACATATTCTAAAAAGGCTTTAAAAACCTATGTACCAAAGAGTAAGGATGCAGGCAAAGTATTTGGAAGGATTGCCACAGCTGTCTTTCAGGAGAGGACAAACTTTCCTTTCCCCAAAATCCCAGATTCTCACCAGATAACCTTCAGCTTCACCTTCCAGCTCTTCCCCAGACTCATTCAGGATTGCAGGTGCTACACCAAAGAATGGGAAAGACTAAAAACAAATGAGAGACATAATCTAAGAAGAGGAATGAGACAACTAAGTCCCTCATAGCTCTCAGCCCAGCACCTTACTTTCTAATAGGCCTATAGCCCCAAACTTCATCCCTTGCCAAGCCTAGGACCAGCAGAAGCCCTTTACTCACAGCGGAACCAGGTTTCATGGGTGTGGCACCAGGGAGAGGGGTCAGCATATGGCCACCCTGTGGAAGTCAGAGATCAAGGGTTTGAATCTGTTTTCCTATACTGTCCCTAAGCCGTAGCCTCCTGATTCCCGTACTCACTGTTTCTGTTTGCCAGAAGGTGTCTACAATGGGGCAACGCTGAGAACCTACTACCCGGTGGTACCATAGCCAGGCTTCAGGGTTGATGGGTTCACCTACTGTGCCCAGCACCTGCAAGGATGCCCGGCTATGCCTTGGGCAGGAGAGTGGAAGAGAGGAAAGTTCTGAGTACCACTAGGAGCCAAAGTACACATGCATTCAGCATTCCCTTGCCCCCTCCCCTATTCCAGATCAGGGAGTTGAGACAACAGAAAGAAACTGCACAAAGGACTGTGCTCAGCTTTGAAGGATACCTATGGGAGAGCAGATGGGGAGGGGTCTCACTTGGTGATAGGCTCATCTCCAAACTTCATGAGCATCCGGATTGCTGTTGGTGCCGTGTAGAACTTGGTCACCTTGTATTTGTCCACAATGCTCCACAAGCGGCTCTCATCTGGGTATGTAGGGATACCTTCAAACTGACCCCAATAAAATTTAGTTATTTTTGGCCCTTCCCAATAGTCCTTCCATTCCCCCACCATTTCCTTGGGTTCAGTATTCGCCCTTTCTGACCAGTTATGTCTTTACCCTCTGATCACACAAGCCAAGAAACTTTCTAGTAGGATATACAACCCCTCAGGATTCCTCTTTCTCCAGGAAGTAGGTCCCTGTATAAGTCTCTCTTCTTTACACTAAGAAGCCTTGGGAGGTAGTCACCCAGAAGAATCTTGTCCATATCCCAGCTCCCATCTCACCAAAACACTGGTGGCACCATTGGCCAGTGGCCCATAGGTGACATAGGAATGACCAGTGATCCAGCCAATGTCTGCTGTACACCAGAACACATCCTCCGGGTGGAAATCAAACACATACTTGAAAGTTGTAGCCACATAGAGCATGTAGCCTCCAATTGTGTGCACCACACCCTGTGGGAAGAATGGGTCCTCAGGTTGGGGTTTTCTGTCCACCTCTACTGACCAACAGGTGGAGCCTGCACAGAGCTAGAAGATGATCTTTCATAGCATTTGCCTCTCTTCCATCTCCTTCATCACACCCTGATGTCACATAAATACATTGACCACTTACATGCTCAGGAATCTGAGTCACATGCATCACCACTCACATTCCTAATACTGCATCTAATAGTTTCTATTGGTCATTCCAAGCTTCCTCAGAAACTCACTACTTACCCTTACACAACACACACACACACTTGCCTTGGGTTTGCCTGTGGAGCCACTGGTATACAAGATGAAGAGTGGATCCTCAGCATCACACCATTCAGGCTCAAACTCATCCCCTGCCTCTTGCATGAGTTCATGCCACCACAAGTCAACCCCTTCATTCCAGGATATCTGAAGAGGAAAACAGGAATAGGCAGGGAAGAGCTGTAATAAAGTTCAAGACAGAGGCAGGAGACACCCCTACCTGGCACCTGGAGGAGCAAGAGGAAAAGGAGGCCCTTCAAGGGTACAATGGAGACTTACTCTGTCACTCCTGCTCAACCTTCTCCAGAACTCCCCTTACCGGGCATTATTTTGGGGAATGCTACTACTGTACCTGCTCCTTCAATTTTGCAGTACTCAACTGAAATACCACCTTCTTAGAAAGACTTCCCCTGAGCAGTATCTGACAGACTCCCATCCCACCTGTTACTATTCACTATTTGCAGTTACTTTGCTTTCTTGATTATTATCTCCCCCAACTAGAAGGGGACCTCCAGGAGGGCAGTGGCATATTTCTATTTTCTCCCATAGCCTTAGCACTTATTAATATACCTAACATTCAAAAGACTAGCTATGCATACACAGCCTGAATACACACATATGTAATACATGACCGGTGACACATCAGCAGGGATGTAGACAGCCACACAACTCAGAAAAACAAAATTAGTTACTGCCTACAGGAGAGCACTTAACACTGTTAATTAATAGCAAGAGAACCCAACAGATTTGGGTTCAGGAATTTTTTCCTACGTGTTTGGATCCCATTCCATTCTGGAGGTCCTTTCTGGTATCTTTATAGAAGTAAAGCAATAAGGTTTCCCTCGGCAGCCCCTACTTCAGGAAACAGGTTCCATTCATCAGGAAGGCTTGTCTCAAGTTGGCAGAGAAGCACAAATGTGAATGCCTCTCAGGGAAGGGGTGTTCTACTATGTTTGGTTGCCCTTGATAATGTCTTCAGGGTCTGCTACTCTGAAGTTTCTCTCACCTCTCCTTTGAAACTATTTTCTTTTCGTGGCTGTCACCTCTTTGAAAACTAGTTTTTCCATTCTAAGTTCTGTTGGGTGAAGTTGGATTCTCTGGATGTCTCAAAAACTATGCTGGGGTTCTATCTTCTTGCTATATGACCATAGGAAGTTACTTCATTTTTTTCTTTTTTTCTTATTTATGTGTATGTGTGTAGATGTGAGTGTGTGTTTGTGTGCCATGTAAATGCAGGTGCCTGTGGAGGCCAGAGAAGGGTTTTGGTTCGCCTGGAAGTGGAGTTATAGGTGCTTGTAAGCCACTTGATGTGAGTGATGGGAGTTCCTTCCCCTCAAGAGGGGCAAATGCTCCTAATGCTAAGCCATTTCTCTAGCCCCGTAAGGAGTTTTAAACAAGGGAAGTGCCTTTTGCCAGAAAGGTCTGACAGGATTTTATAAATGCCAATAGAGAAAGATGTTGTCTAATAACATCAGGCCTTCCTTGCAGGTAGAAAGAGACTAACTAATATCAGAAAAGTTAAGAGGTAAGTTTAATGGCCACTGGGGAAAAGTTAAGATGGTGAGGAATGTTTGGGGTTTGCTTTGGCTATCTAAACGCCCTTTCATAGTCAGTAAATTATTTTTGTTTTATTTTTGAGACAAGATTTTAGTCTTGCCTCCAAGTATAATTCTGCAGTCTCAGCTTCCATATGGCAAGTATATACCATTACATCTGCTTTCATTAGGTTCTTGAATGTTCAGTGGCCATGGTTGACTGGTAAACAGAGCATTGTTAAACAAATTCATTTCTCTAATATGTAGACATATACTAATTTGTTATATGAATTTTTTAAAAAATCCTGTGTCAGATATATAGATATAGATAGACATATATATATATATATATATATATGTATGTATATTTGGAAAATGACTCTCTAACCACTCTTACTATTTTGTATTACCTACCCTTTACTTAAGAGAACATGAACATTATAAAAGTGATCTAAGTTTGGGTGTCATTAAAAATAAGAGGCTAGGTAGGGGTGGCATATGCCTTGAAACTCAACACCCAGGAGCCAGAGGCATATTGAATTCAAGGCCAACCTGGTCTTCATAGGGAGTTGTAGGTCAGTGGAGGCTATAAATGAAACCCTTTCTTAGGGGTCAGGGGGAGGAAAACAGACAAGTTGTCCTGGCAAGAAAACATAAAGAACCCTCTCTTTTAGTGGAAGATCTACATGAGTTTATGTGTACACTGTCACATGGATACTTTTTTCCTGGCAAATTATTACTTGAGCTGAGGGCATTAATGCTTTTAAGTGAAACTATGACAGTATTCTTTATGAATGGTGCTGGTCTGTGGAACGTTGAATTGTCATGGTAAGGCACAGTTAAACTGTGGTTTGGCAATGAGGGGATTTTTATAACCTTAAACACTGTTTCCTTTGTAGGTGTTGTGTGTGTAGGGAGGGGTAGAGGAGGTGTGGTACTCCAGCTGTGGGGCTGATAGTGAGCACTAGGAAGCAGAATGAGCTGTTAGTGGAGCAAACACTGCTTGTGAGGCCCATGGCCTTGAAACAGGAAAAGGGTGTGTCTTCTAAAATAAAAACTAAGGAGTTGGCCCTTGTCCTTGGGCCAGAACAATCTTAGAGATTACCAGGTGTGTAAGGGAATATGGAGTATGTTAAGTGGTGTGGTTGAGAAGGACACCTGCAAACATACCAGGCCCTGCTTTGAAGACCCTGGAGGCCTGCCATGGCTTCTACAGCTTTTATACAGTTTTCACACAAACAAACCTCAACTTTGTGAGACTAATTTAAATTCTTTGTTTGCTTCTTGCTTGCTTGTTTTTGGTTTTGTTTTTTTGTTTGTTTGTTTTGTTTTTGTTTTTGTACTTTACTTTCATCTCCAAAAAAAAAAACCCAGGAGTTTGCTGCTTGAGGCTGAATTACAAGAAATGTTATTTCATTGATTGATTGATTGATTATTCCTAGTCTTCCTACTGGAAATTGCCAGTCTGTCTGATGTTTTAAGGGCAGTGACAACACCTAATATATTTTGAATAGATACTACATGCCAAATACCATATATAGAGATAAAATCCTATAAGTGCAGTTACTATCTTTACCTCATATAGAAAGAAACTGAAGCAAGAAAGCTAAGTTACCCAAGCAGATAAGACAGGGTTTGAACCCAGGTAGTCTAGTTCTAGAGCCTACATTCCAAACCACCAAGTTTGTTATGTCTTTTAAAAGAAGTTTCCTTTAGTTTTTATTTCCTTTCGTTCCTTTTTTTTGGGGGGGGGGTCTCACTATGCAGTCCTGGCTGGTCTGGAAATCACTATGTAGATTAGGCTGGTCTTGAACTCACATGGATCTTTGACATGGATCTTTAACTCTACCTCCCCAGTGTAGGGATAAAAGGTGTTCATTCCCATACCCAGTGCTGACTGTTTTATAAGGAAAACAGTTTCCCAGAAATCAGGTCTGTGTCCACATACTCATGAGATAAGGACTTATCATGTACCACTAGCACAAGAGGTCAGCCTCTTCAATGTAACCTGTGAAGATGTGAAGCTCATAGGAGCTTTACATTTGTTTTAGGGATGGAAACAACTTTTGTTTACTCATATATCATGTCTTTATTGTTGAATTTTTTAAAAGTGAAGTACAGAGAGGAGACATGACTTATTTGAAGTCATACAACTAAACATTGGCTTCTGGACTCCAAGCCACTATTCTAAGTTGCATATAAATATATTTAGGAATTTCTTCTCTGCTGTCCCATAAAAAAACTTTTTTTTCCTTTTACAGTATAGGTCTGACTTCCTAACTTGATGGTAAAATACCAAGATCAAGAGTTTGTACCTCCTCCATGTGCTTCCTGTCTTTCCTGGCTCTACTCGCCAGCTAAAAGCACAGCATATGCTTTCTGACAGGTTACCCAGGCCCCTCCTTCACAAAGGATCTGTGCAGCAGGAATGAACTGGGATGTCTGTTGCTAACTCTGATGTCCTTGTTATATGTGTGTTGACAGGCAGAAACGGATATTTGATTTTAGAACCCTTCTGAGTGACATGGATGTCAGGGGCCCAGGAACAAAGGGAACAGACGCAGCTCCGTCAGTAGCCTCACTGGAGCAAACAGACAGAGAGCAGATGGACATACAGACAAGCACACAGGGAAGCAGTGATCAAGGGCAGTGAAGAAGTGGATACCTGGGGTCGGATGCACTTGGATTTCTCTTTCAGGTTACCCTGTTAAGAGCCCATGGAATGGAAAGGCTGATGAGCAGGGTCCAAAGACAGGGGTGAGAGAGGGAAAGGTGAGCATTTCCTCAACCCCTAGATGCCTTCTTTCTCCCCAGGCTGCCCTCTCACTAGTCCCCTCAGCCTCTATTTTCCTAACCCTACTGTGTACAGAATTTCTAATATCGATTGGCCTCCCAATCTCCCTAGTCCCATACTAGCCTCTCTAGTCCCAGGGTACTTCAAATCAAAGAATCTAAGTAATCTTCTATCCTTTTGGGCCCCAGAATTTACATACCAATGCCCCACCAAACTATAGGCCGTTAATGGAACTTTCCTAGGGCTTTCAGCAGAAAGAAGGAATGAATCCAAAGCCACAAATGCAGCTCATTCAAGTCTCAGTCCAATCAAAATAAGTATATATAGTTACCCAAGTCAGCACATTTCCAACCCAAACCCAAGCCTGAGTCTAAGGGTCTCCTCTGCTGATCAACCTGCACAGTTTCTCATGCTAAGTTCCTTCTCTACTTATATCCAAGGTCAAAACCCTTCTCTCCTTCCAGATCTATTAGAGGAAGCTTTCCTGGAATTGTTCCCAGATCTCAGTATTATGATGAAGAAGCCAAGGGGGGAAAAATAAGAAATCCTTGGGCAGGAAGAGAGAGAGGATTAGAGCCCAAAAAAGAGTACAGTAGTGTCAGACTCACCTGGACATCTGGACACTGCCTCTTAACTGGGGGAGACTGTCTGGGAGAGTCATTCATGCCCAGCTCTGCCCGTCCCAGATGTTTGACCACAATGCAGCATCTCACTGGGAAACCCCTAGAGAAAAGAAAAGGCTGAAGTATTGGTCCAGTTGTCTAAAAGAAGCTGACAAGATGCACCCATGCCCCTCTAGAAGTATATAGCAAGGACAAAGGGAAGCTAGCAATGGAGAAAAATCCTGTCAACCCAAGTTGACCATTAGGTCAGCACACTTACTTCTCTCGACATTTCTCCAAGGACTCATCAGCCAGCTCCTTCAGGTTCACAAGTTTTTCCCCCCTGTAGAAGGCATCTTTGGGGAGCAATAAACATTCCAGGCCTTAGTACACACCATGCTCTTGGTGGGCCTAATGTCCACAGGGCCCTTCCTGAATAGGCTTCTTGACTGATTCTTCCAGATGATTTGGGCTGACAGAGTCAGCTAAGGTAGGATGAAAAGAAGGCAGGCATGCAGTCCCTACCCTCTGTCCCAAGTAGCCCCAAATCAACAAGCAGACGAGAGACTAAGCTTGAGGTGTAGGAGAATCTGGAGAAGGATGGAAGAATTAGTCACCTGTGGTGATGAGAAGGCTGCAACTGGAATCCAAGATTCTTTCACAGAGAGACTCTGCGGAAAAACCTGCGAACTGGGGGGGGGGGGGGGGCAAACCTGAGGTGAAGGCGAGGGCTGGGGATTGAGTGATAAAGGAAGGGAGGTGCTCGTGAAGTTCATCATCTCCAAAACAGGGTTCCAGAAGATACTGAATATCTGATTTGGACCTATATTTATGTTCCCTCATCATCCAGGTCCAATTTCCTTCTCCACAACCCTGTCCCTCACCCTTGGTTCCTGTCACCAGCCCAAGCTCCTACCACAATGGAGTGCAAAGCTCCAAGGCGAGCACATGCCAGCATAGCCACCACAAGTTCCAAGATCATAGGCATATAGATGGCCACTCGGTCACCCTTGCGAATGCCTATAGGAAAACAAAACAAAACAGAACACAGAACAGGAACTATGATGGGCCTTTCTTGTTATTCCTTGCTCCCTCCCACTTAGATGGCCCCCTCCCAGCTAACTTTTCTGTTCCAGTTTCCTTCCATTTCTTTTTCTTTCTTTCTATTTTTATTTATTTTTATTTTTTGTTTTTTGTTTTTTTGAGACACGGTTTCTCTGTGGCTTTGGAGCCTGTCCTGAAACTCACTCTGTAGACCAGGCAGGCCTCAAACTCACAGAAATCCGCCTGCCTCTGCCTCCCAAGTGCTGGGATTAAAGGTGTGTACCACCACCACCTGGCCCTTCCATTTCTTGTCCTCTTTCTCTCCAGCCCCCTCAGAGAACTCGGGGTTAGGTCCTGGAGTTCCTCTTTTGCACCAGTACTCACCCTGTTTATGGAGAACATTGCTGAACTGACACACTTGGACCAGAAGTTCACGGTATGTGATCTTGGTGGTCTCCCCTGGCTCATTGCCCTCCCTGAGATACATCAGAAAGAATCAGTAATTAGGGACACAGCTCTGTTCTCTTATAAACAAGATAGGAGCAGTCACAAGATTCCATCTGCTCATATCAATGCATGACACTCTCATGATACATTTTTTCTAAAAAATATTTTAATTAAATTAAAAATTTTATGTGTATGAGTATTTTCCCTTAATGTATGTCTGTGTGTCACTTGCAAGCCTATTGCACCAGAGGCCAGAAGAATGCATTGGATCTCCTAGAACTGGAGTTATAGATAGCTATAAGTCACCATGTAGATGCTAGGAATCGAACCCAGATCCTCTAGAAAAGTAGCCATTGCTCCTAACTGCTGAGCCATCACTCCAGTACCCTGATACCACAGTTTTAGCTGACTGGAGAAATACTTTGGCCTCTCAAGGTACTTAGTATGCATGTTTTATGAGATTGGAAAGTGTACTGTCTACCTCTGATTTTTAATTTTATGTTGACAAAATGGAGTGGTAAGCTCTTCTCTTTTATCCTAAGGTTGTATTAAGGAGAAATGACATAACAGATGTGCCCTGTAGTTGTTATTGCCAATGTTGAGACAGGGTCTCATGCCTATAACTCATTATGTAGACCAAGATAGCCGGAAATCACTGCCTATCTCTGAATCCAGAATACTGGGATTAAAGATGTGTGCCACCAGCAATGTATGGCTTTTATAAAGTATAAGACTGAATTAAAGCCTAATGTAGTGACCCACTCCTGTAACAGCACTACCCAGGAGATGATGATAGGAAGTTCTCAAGTTGAACTGTGTCAAGTTGGGGGCCAACATGGGTTTCATAGTAAGTTCCAGGCCAGCCATGGCTATGAGTCTCTGTCTAAAACAAAAACAAACAACAACAAAAACCATTTTTAAAAATCCAGCCATCTGCAATCATAGCACTTGGGGAGGTAAAGGCAGAAGGATCAAGGATTCAAAGTCATCTCTAGCTAGTTAGAGTGTTGGGGAACAGTTTAGGTAGGCTACATGAGACCTTTCTCAAAAAAAAAAAATACATGAAGAAATATGCATCTGGGTATGGTGATGCATGGCTGTAATCCCAGCACTAAGTAGGCTAAAGCAGGATCACAAACTTAACACCAGATCGAGCTACTATAAGGAAAAAAAAGTGGGGGTGGAGGAAGAAATTATATTGTTATTTAGAATAGGGCCTTTACATTGTGTGTGTCCCAGCTATCTAAGGAATTTGTTTGAATATAGATTTCTGGACTTCAGCTCAGATCTGTGGAGTCAGAATACAAAATCCAAGAGTAATCTTTTCATTCTTTTTATTGTTTTACACTTATTTATTTGTACACAGCACATTTGTAAACCAGCACATATATATGGTGGTAAGAGTTCTCTCCTTTCCCTATGTGTGGTATAGGGGATTGAGCTCAATAGATCAGGCCAGGAAGAAAACACCTTTACCTATTGAGCCATCTTGTCAGCTTTGAGAACTGTATGTGTGTGAGTGTTTTCCCTCATGTATGTATGTAAACTATGTGAGTGTCTGGTGGCCTGTGGTCAGAAGAGGGCATTTGATCCCTGGAAATGGGGTATGGAGAACTTTGAGCAGCCACGTGAGTGCTAGGAGTTGAACCCTGGTTCTGTGGAAGAGCAGCTATTGCTCTTAACCACTGAGCCATGTCACCAGCCTTAGCCTCTACTTTAAACACGCGCGCGCGTGCGCACACACACACACACACACACACACACAATTTGATTGATACAGGTACAAATATATTCTGACTTCCCTCCCCCCACTGTCTTACTTCCTTATCAATTCCCTTCCCACTTGTGTGTCATTTTTTTTTTTTTTTTTTTTGTGACCCACTGAGTTTAACTAGGGTCATCTGCATGAGCTTGGGTGTGAAGTTACCCACTGAAGCTTAGCACTATAAATCTGCTTCTTTATTAAAGCTGGTACAGAGAACATTAGGTAATTATGACATACATGTAAAATTTGAAAATCACTATCTTTGGACTTGAGGATATGGCTTACTGGTACAACACAGGCCTGGCATGTGAGAGGCCCTCAACTATCCAAGCATCTGGAAATGTGGGATGGGGGACTGGGGCAGTAGGGAACAAAGATAGTGATTAAAAAAAAGACAACAACTGTAACCAGTACTCAGGAGATAAGGCAAGACGTTAAAGTCAAGACTACTCATGGGCTACCCATAAGTCCTTATGAATACAGTTTGATTATTTTCCCCTTTAAAAGAAACAAAAGCACAAACCCATTTTTATATGTTTTAATCTGTGAGGGGTACAGTATCACACAGAGTCTGTGTCCAGTGGCCTTTGTAGGACAGTTGCTTCAGAATTTGGGACAAACCATGCCATTGTTTCCATGGGCCAGAGTTACATTTCTCCAGATTATTCTGGTTTTATTCAGTTTATCTACAAGGATCACTCTATTGTGTTTTGCTTTTACACTTAAGTACAAATCTTGCCTAGCTACAATTCAGTTTCTTCTCAAGCATAAATATCTTTGATTTTAAGGAGAGCTATGTGCGTTCTTTGGTTCCAGAGACCTTGATTACAGCTAGCAAAAATGCCCTTGCCCCAAAATCTTCCAGACATATTTGCTTTTTAGAAGTTCTGTTTCTGTAAGATGGGCAGTGGTGGTGTATACCTTTAATCCCAACACTCAGCAGGCAAAGGCAGGTGGATCTCCAAGTTCGAGGGCCAGCCTGATCTGCAGAGTTTCAGGATAGCCAGGGCTGTTACACAGAGAAACCCTGCTTTGAACTGCACCCCACCACCACAAAAAAAAAAAAAAAAAAAAAAAAAAAAAAGAGGAGGAAGAAGAAATCCTGTTTCCAGCAGGCTTCAACATGCACCAGGAAGATAGAAAGAGCTTTTTGCCCTGTTTTTCAATGCTGTTTTTTTCTTTTCTTTTTTAAAAACACATATTTACTTGAGTGTGGGTGGATGCACATGCCATGGTGCCCATGCAGAGGTCAAAGTTGGTTCTCACTTTTCATCTTGTTGAATCAGAATTTATTTTCTGCTGTGCCTTGTACTCTCAGCTAGCTGGTTCAGAAGCTTCCAGGCAATTCTCCTGTCTCTGCCTCCTATCTCACTGAAGGAGTTCTGGGATTACCAGTCCACTACCATATCTGGCTTTTTATGTGAGACCAGGGATTGAACCCAGGTCTTCAGGCTAGCACTGCTAGCACTTTTAGCCACTCAGCTAGCTCACTGGTTCTTTCCTTTGACGTCCTCCCCTCCCTCCCTCTTCCCTTCATTTGTCTTTCGGCGCAGGGTCTCACTAAGCAGACCAGGCTGGCTTAAAACATCCAATTCTGTCTGCCTCTGACTCCAGAGTAATGGGATCACAGGTATAAACCTCCATACCTGACTCACCTGCTGGGTTTTTTTCCCCAACCTTTCTTTTTCTTGGACAGGACAACCCTAGGAGGAAATACTTTCAGGCATTTTTTTTTTTCACAGAACATGATTGATTTTTATAAATCTTTATTTTCTGATGACTGAACAAAAAGTGTTAAGCAGAGATCTCTCTCTACCCCATGTAGGTTCTGGGACCAAGCTCAGGTTATGAAGCTTAGTGACAGGCACTTTTAGATGATAAGCCACCTTGCTAAAATCCCTTTAGCCAAAGGTTTTTAAATTACCTTTTCTATAAAAATAAGATGCTTTCTAAAATGAATGTACTTATTTTTAATTATAGAGGGAACATCTTTAAAAATAAAACATTTGGGGGGTTAGGAATTACCATCAGTTGGTAACATGCTTGCCTAATATGCATCAAGCCCTGGGTTCAGTCTCCAGCACTGTATAAAATTGGCATGACTGCATATGCTTATAATTTTAGTATTCAAGAGGTAAAAACATAAGGATCAAAAGTTCTAGATCATCATCATCCTTGGCATCCTTGGGTTTCAGGACAGCCTGGGCTAAATGAGACCTTACCTATGAGTGAATAAATAAGTAAAGTAATTAATAAAATAATTTTCTTTTCTTTTTTGAGACAAGTTCTCACCATGTAGCCTTAACTGGCCTAGACTCACTATGTAGACCAGGCTGGTGTTGAACTCACATAGATCCACCTGACTCTGCCTCTCAAGTGCTGGGATTAAAGTCGAGTACGTAATTTTCAACTCAATAACAACAGCAATGAAAATGTCACCTACTTACTATAGCATAATTTCTATCTCTTGACCAGTTTGGCCCAGTTCTTCTTCCTTTGCTTATTTAACAGCTACCACATGCTTTATGCATGTGTAGAACAAGACACTGATGCACAAGATACCTGGCATCACAGAGCTTGTATACTAACAATATTGTAAGAAATATATAAGCAACAATTAAACCAAGATAATTGTAAGTTATGATAGACACTATGAATAAATACAGTGATATAAAACTGAGTGACTGGGAAAAATACCTTTTAAAAAATCTACAATTTTAGTTGGGTATGGTGGCATATTCCTGTAATCCTAGAACTCAGAAGGTTGAGGTAGGAGGATTACCAAAAGTTTGAGGTCAGCCTAGACTACACAGTGAGTTCCAGACCGGCCTGGGCTAAAAGAGTGAGATGCTGTTTCAACAATAACAAACACATACAAAGGAAGTACTTTGATTGCATATAAAAATGTACATATAAGAATGTTTTCCTCATTCCCCTCTACTGCTGTTTCATGAGTTTTAATAAGTAATATAGGTGATGCTACATAAAAAAGATATGTACTGATAATTGTACCTCTTAATCATATGTCCTAATCACCTTGCCTGCTGATAACCACTGTTACTGATATTTTGAATAACTTTCTAGAGACAATTTTCAGACGAGGCTGTAGTAGTATGGAGGGCTTTTGTGGTGACCAAAATAATGGTTTTGAAAGAAGTATATACTTTTAGCATTATTCATAAGATACTTTGGATACAAATGGATGCAGAAATTTAAAAACTGAACTTAAAATATTAGACATGTTTTAAGGGATAAAGTCCTTACAGTCTAGCCCAGCATGGGATAGTAAAATTTAGGAAAAGGTGCTGTACTCAGGGAACACACTTGTCAGACAAAGTTGTCTATGTGCATGTATCCTTACATATTCTAATTTTCTACACAAATGATGACATTTTAATTATTGCTTCTTTATGAGCACAAGTGTAGCTATGTAGCCTCAGGATCACGATCCTGTCTGAGCTTCCCCAAGGGCTCATACTATAGGCATATACCACCATACCCAAGTAGTTATATAGTTGTGTGTGTGTGTGTGTGTGTGTGTGTGTGTGTGGTGATAGGGATATAAACCAGAGCCTTAGGCATGCCAGGCAAGTGTTCTACCACTGAGGTACAGTTTTAGCCTTAGGTACTATATACAAGTAATAAACTGAACAAATTTTACATGTATAACTCAATCAGCTTGCTTTTTTAAAAATTTAAACATATGCCTTGGTACCATTCCCTATCAAGAATGATTACATTCTCTTTATCTACTATTTGTATGTCATAACTAATTTAACAAGTAATAATTTAATGGTCGTCCTTATTCATATGTCATTTGTAAATAGATCCATAGTGTGAGTTAATAGAAATACAACTTTGGGACCAAAGATATGTGTATTTACATGCTGATAACTATTTAGAGAGGACCACTTTAGGTAAGAGTGTCAGGGAAAGCCTGGGGAAGTGCTATTTCAACTAAGAACTTGGTAAGAAATAGGTAACCATATCAATTCTTGGGAAGGATATTCTAGGTAGAGAAAGCATCAAACGGAAAGGCATTGAGGCCTATTCAAAGAACAGAAAGGAACTCAATGTGGTTGGAGTACAGTGAGCAAGAGATTAGATGAAAACAAGAGGTAGGCATCAGTTAAATCAGGTAGGCCCTTGTAGGATTGGCAAGTTTAAATTTTATTTCAAGTGTCTTCTTTCTGGCTTCTTTATACACAAAGTTCATGCCTACCTCCACATTTAAAATTCTATTTTATATTCTTTGCTTGTTTGTTTTGAAGAGTGCATACTATGGCATATGTGTAGAGGTTAGAAGAGGACAACCAGGAGGAATTGGTTTCACACCTCGTCCATGTGGGTTCCAGGTCATCGGGCTTGGTGGTGTCATCTGCCCAGCCTCTTCCACACTTTTTAGCATGCCATTGCTTCTGCCCTCCTTTTCTAGATGCACTACTATATACTATCCCCCAACAAGCTGTCTGTGCTCCCTCCCCTTCCTTTCTATCCAGAGTACTTATGAAGGAGGAAACTGAAACCTAGAGAGAACTAGCCAGCCAAGGTCACACAATAATAAGTGACAGAGCCAGGAATAGATCCTCAGATCTTTTGATTTCAAGTCAGGACTATTTCCTCACAGCATAAGGGACTGGAATTGGCAAAGATGTCAGGCCTTTTCTTACTGAAAGAAGTTACACAGAAATGATCAGCTTCTTTCCAGCTTCTGGCTTGATGAGTCAGTTACTATCTTCTCCTTGGCTGAGAGAAGCCAAGCATAGCAAGCTCACTAAAACAGGACAGAGCAAGGAGAGAGGGGGCTGGCAAACGTCCCTGAGTGCCAGAAGCAGAAGAGCTGCCCACTGACAAATGCTACAGAAATTTCAAAACGTCTCCAGCTACAGCTGAATGCTGGCATGTGTGTCCGCATGCATGCACCCCCCAATGTATACCCTGTGCCCGCTCACTTCTGTATATACACTTGGATAAGACCATATATACTAATAAAGAAACATTCTACTACTAAAGCTGCTGACTTACACACACAAACACCAATAAGCATAAATATAGGTACCCAGAATTCAAACATAAGTCTGCCTGAAAGTACATTTACATACCCACCTACATGCACAGCTTGCCTTTTTAGAAACTGTTGATCAAATCATTCTGCTTTTATTTTTTTCACAAAACTTTCCATTATTTAAAATAATCTCATTTATTTTACCTGCTTATTATTCACATCCTTTACAGGAATATAAGCTCCATTATAGCAGAGACCTGGCCTGTTTTGTTCACTGCTAGATCTCTAGCACTGAAAATAAAGTTTGATGGATGGATGATGAATGGGGAGCAGATGTGCAAAGCTCATATATGCACAGCTTACTTGACCGCCCCCCCACAGTGTGTGTTCCTCTCTTTAGCTATGTGCGCAAGCTATACATTATTGATATAGGTACATTACTCAGTCCAGTGTCTTCTTTCTCTGTCACAGACACCAGGCTGGGGACCCTGGCTGGCTAGAAGGGAGAAGGGAACAAAAATTGACCTTTTCAAGATCCAAAGCCTCCTGGGGTCCTTGAACTTTTAACAGAACAATTAATTTTGTCTAACTCTGAAATTCAAAGAGACTGTTAGCTGTGGTTGGATAAAAGGGTGATTTAGAAGAACAGGTACAAGGAATCAGAGTCCAGTCCTCTTTATTCTACAAGGATAACTGAAAGATCAAAAATTAACAGGGACTGGGCTGGACATGTAGTTTGGTAGCAGAGCACTTTCCAAGCACGCCTGCAAGGGTTCAATTTTCAGCACAATGGGAAAAAATTACCAAGTTCAGGTAAATGAGTGAAGTAGATCACATAACTAAAGTTTGACAGAGATGGGAAATTGTTTTCCTTTCTCTTAGCTTTTCTATATGAGAGTAACAATATATGTAGAACTATATTTAGCCTCAGTTTGGGGGCAACAATAGAGGAATCAACTAGAAAACACAATACATGCTTCGACTAAAGGAGGCATCCAGTGCCTAACTTAGCTCCTGTTAAATTTCATTCAGTGACTCAATGTTGCCCCTTTTAAAGGTCTGGGATATATTTCTGTCAAAATTTTAAATACTGACAACCAATCTTCAAAAGTTTAAAACACCATAAACCAAACAGAATTATTAATGAGAGATTAAGTGATAGATTTCTGATTGAGAACTTCTGCCATAAACCTACTTGCCCTTCACTTGGAGGCCATGTGGTTACAGGATACACCATTACTAGGCCCTTCTCATGTTCCCCCTTTGGGGAATCTTCTACAGAGAGTCTTTTCAAACTAGCCCTTCTGTATAGCTTCCAACTTTCCTCTAATCCACTGTTAGTTTAAAATACAGTTAGGGGCTGGAGAAATGGCTCAGTAGTTAAGAGCATATATTGTTCTTGCAAAGGAACTGAGTTTGATTCTCAACACCTCATCAAGTGGCTCACAACTGCCTGGACCGTCAGCTTCAGGGAGACAAAACCTCTCTGACCTCTTAGGGCACATGCACAGTTACACATATATTCTAGAATTTTAAACATATATATATACATTTAAATATATATATATATATACATTTAAATATATATATATATATATATATATATATATATATCTTCGCATGTGTGGTTTCACAATTATTTCTGTTGTCCTTGTCAAAATCACCACTGGGTAATGTGGTGGTATCTTTTTTGTACAAATAAATCTTATCTGAAGATCAGAGGGTGGAGCTTGCCACTAGCTAACCACAGAGGTCTGGAGGTATGTACAGACAGACAGGAAGTGAGATGGCTGGGCAGAGACAGGAAATGAAATGGCTGAACAGAAAGAGGATATAAACAGGAAAAGACAGGAGCTCACTCTCCTTCCCACTGGGAAGCTAATAAGGTAAAGAAGGCTCTGGCTTGCTCCTTCTTCTCTGATCTCTCAGCATTTTTCTCTATATCTGACTCTGGGTTTTTATTATTTAGACCAATTAGAACTCCATTTACAGGGTAAGTCAGGGTGTTATTCTTTTTCTCAAAACACTCAGGTTGCTTTTCATACTGTTTTTAGTCAAAGTCCAAGTTCTTCCAATAGTCTCCTAATTCTTACATGATCTAGTCCCTTTCTATTCTCTCATGTTTTTATTCTGCCTTCCTTTCCTGCTCCCTCTGCTCCATACACTTGACTGCCTTAGTGCTTGGCAAACACACTGGACCCCAGATTCCGTGTCCCCTATTTGGAGCACTGTTCCCCCAGATGAGCACATAGCTTGGTCTTTATTTTCAAATCGCTGCTCAAATGTTGGCTTGTTTTATTTTGAGACTGGGCGTCACTCAAGCTGGGGTGGAACCACTGTGTAGCTTGGGCTGGTCTCAAACACACAGCAATCCTCCTGCCTCAGCTTTCCAAGTGCTGGAATTACAGGAAAGGCTGCTTTTTCAATGAGGCTATCCTTGACTATCCTATAGAAGAACACCCCTATCCTTTAAAATGAACATCCTCCCTGAAATCGTTCCTAGTTTCTTTTTCCCCCATCTACCCCCAAAACTGCAAATTCTTTTACCTTTCCAGTGCCTTTTCATGTCGTTTTCCTGTGGCACCCTGACACACACAATCTTGTACTGCATTTATATGGTTCTTATTTTTCCTGTTACACCCAGAGGGCAAGGGTCGTGTTTTTTCTCTGCCTCTTCCAACTAAGGCCAGCACAACAGGGTACTCAAGGTCATGGTCAAATCATCAGAAGGCTGTTAGGTGATTAACAACAGAGAAGACTAGAGATCCTCTCAATGAGAAGAGAGGCATCAGTTTGGAGATTTTAATTCCTTGCAACTACAAGTAAAGCATAAAATAGGACCAAAGGACTGGGAGAAAGATGGGTGGTAGGATACCCTGCCTTCCAATAAAAGATAAATGGGAAAACTGGTTTATTCATAGAACCATTTGGGGGAAGCTTTACTCTAGTGGGCCAGGCTGTGCAAAGAACAAACACTCCAATAAGAAGTCAAATCTGTTATGAGAGGAACATTAACCAGAAGCTATTGAGGGGTGCTCTAGCCATTTTCACATAGCTCTATCTCTGTTGCTTTCACCTAGTTATAGTCATTTTTCATTTGTTGCTTGGATGACACAGTGGCCTCCAATCAGTTTTCCATTTCACTCTTGCCACTTCTTATCTACACATGATCCAGAATGCTCAATTAAAAACATAAATCAAACCACATAGCCTCCTGCCTAAAACTCATCCATCAATTCCATTGCATAAGGAAGAAAAGCCAAACTCCTATGCCTTATATCTTCCTCTGCTTCATTTTGTACCATTTTCCTATTCTGCTTTCTAAGGCTTCAACATACTAGCCTTCTTATAAACAGAATACCCCATGTTCATTTACTATCTTTCCTTAGTTCTTTGAATGGTTCTATCTTGTACTTCAGATCTCAATTTAAATATCAACTACCTAGTGATATTTTTGCTAATCTTAAATATCATTATCCCTTCTTGTTTTTCTTCAACACATTCACTTATTTTCTTTGTATTTTTCTCAAGCTATCCTTATGTGATTTACTTTTAAAATTGTCTGTTTTGGGGCTAGGGATCTGGCTCAGTCAGTAAAGTGTTTGTTGCACAAGCATGAGGATCTGAGTTGGGATCCCCAGCCCCCACTAAGATGTTTGGGTACAGCAGCATGTGCCTGAAATACCAGTACTGGTGAGTCAAAGAAATGCAGATCTCTGTGGCTTACAGGCCAGCTAGTTTAACTGAGTTGGTGAGCTCCAGATTCAGTGAGTGACTCTGTCTCAAAAAATAAGACAGCAACAGAGAAAAAAGACACCCAATGTCAACTTCCTGCCTCATTATATACCTGCACATTTATGAACATGTACATATGTACACACCATAGAAACATGTGCACCAAACTAATAACAAATCAATGAAAGATAATTGGCTGTTTCCCCTAGCTCCTGAAGGCAGAGGCCAACATGGTCTGTTCACTGCTGAATTCCCAATGTTTTTCACAGAACCTTATTTATAGTAGGTACTTAATACATTTTTCTGAATTAACTAATAATTCTGAAAGATTATTATAGGAATGAAGATGGTAAGCATTATAACTATAAGTGGAGTAGTTAGATTTCTTTGGAGAGCTGGATATACAGAAAGCCTTTCTAACTGTCAGAGGTATCCAAAGAGGATGCACTCCTTTGGGAACTCTCTGACTCTGGAGGTCACGAGTAGGATCTGAGATTTTCAGAGATATTAAAACTCAAATTCTGTCATGAGAACCAAGCAAAATCAGTCTTTTTCAAAGTATGCTCAAATAATGCTAATAATGCAGATGCTAAGACACCCTCTGTCATACACCATAGAGTTGAAGAGTAGGATCGTTCAGTTTGTCCTGGAAAACTCTAGTACCTATTTGTACTAGATGTTTCTCCAGAGAATGTGGCATTGGTGTTTTTTTTGTTAGGGTTTTGGTATTTGAGACAGAATCTTGCTATGTAGCTCATTTGGCCTCAAACTTTTGGTAACCCTCCAATGAATGCTGGGATTACAGATGTGTGCTATCACACCAATCTTGGACTCTCATTTTACAAATTTCCCCCCATATAATTTATGTTCATGAATATTATTAAAATTAACTGTAAGGACCTCCAACTTCTTTTTTATTTTATTTTAGTAGTATTGGTGATCAAATTCAGGACCTTGTACATACATATACATACATACACTCTAGAACTGAGTTATATCTCCAAACTTTGTTCTTTTGAAACCAAGTTTCACTAACTCAAGCTAGCCTCAACCTCTTGGACAAAACATTACATGCCTGGCAGAATAAGAATACTTTGAGCCAGGTGTGGTGGTGCACACCTTTAATCCCAGCACAGAGGCAGGCTGATCTCTGAGTTTGAGTTCAGCCCGGGCTACAAAGTGAGTTCCAGGACAGCCAGGGCTGTTATACAGATAAATCCTGTCTCGAAAAACAAAACAGAAACAGAAAAAGAAAACTTTGAAACTATAAAAATGAAGAAATAATATGAAAGAGTTCTATGACCCATAAAGTGTTGCACAAATGTAAGGAACTCTGATGTAAGCATACCCTCAGGTAATTTTCTCCTTCCATCAAGGGAGTAGGAAGTGGAAACAACATAATTTGACAAATGAGCAACCAAATGCTCCCCTTGGGTACTTCTTCTCTCGCTGTAGCAGAAGCTGAAAGAAAGGTGGAGGGGGGCATACCTCCAAAACCGAATCACAAATCACCAGGAAGGTTAAAGAAGAACAGAGTTTTTGAGATCTACCATTCTTACTTGCTCTAAAGCACAGGAATAGTAAGTGATTGCCTTGGGGTTCCCTAGCACATTACTTTGTTCTAAAGTGGTGCTGTCCAACATAGTAGCCAGTAGCCAGATATGATTAATAAACACTTAAAATGTGAGTGAAAAACAGAGAGTGTTCTTTTACTTAATCTTACTTTAAATACAAAATAACATGTGGTTAGTAGCCATCACCTTGGACCCTGTAGCTTGATATTCTAAGTGTCTAATCAAAACATTTTTCCTCCTAAATATCAGAAACATTCCCAAAGGGGAATGTTTCTAAAACCAGGGGGAAAAGGGTAAGGAGGAAAATCAATGTGTTAAAGCTCTGAGAACGGTATGGTTAAAGAAATTCTAACTTAAGAGATCTGCCTGCTTCTGCCTCCTTGGTGCAACACCAATGGCCAGCCAAGAAATTTTAAAAGACTAAAAATCTAGTTCCTCAATTTCTGTATGTAATCTTTCCTAGCACTGACCTATTAGGAAATCTGGAGAGGATTTTCTTTTCCCACTCTTTCACAATTACCTTTTTCCTATGTTTTAAAAAATGTCAGAGTTTCCTATCCTAATTTATGGAGGTAGTTGAACCCTCACATATCCTAGGTATGTGCTTTCAACTGATCTATAACCCCGTGCTGAAAGGGTTTTCAGGGTACTCTATTCCTACATCACAACTATTTGAGAAGCTTATAAAATATATTCAGAGGTTTTATTTTCTAGAGATTCTTGTTAAATAGGCTGGGCTGGAGAGATGGCTAAGCAGTTAAGAGCACTCTCTGCTCTTCCTGAGGACCCCAGTTCTGTTCACAGTATTTACATGGCAGCTCACAACCATCTGTAAGTCTAGTTCCAGGGTATCTGAACCCTCTTCTGGCCTCCACAGCTACTGCACTCATGAGGTTCACATACATACATGCAGGCAAAACACCCATACATATAAAATAAGAAACAAGCAGAAAGGCTTGGATGGGGTCCTAGACTTCTAACAAGATTTTCAAGTGCTTACTTTTGCATGCAAAAATACAGGATCCCTTAGTTCTAAATATGGAGTTACTGGACATATATTTACTGTTTATTCCTAATTTAATATATGCATTTACACAAACTCAGACTATTTTTTCCTCTGTGAAATATAAGATGGGAAAAGAGAGTTGGAAGAGGGGAAAGGCTGGTGTTAGGATAATCTCTAGTGTATCTTAAATTTGTTGATTCCTTTTTCCTTCCCAGAGGTAGGGGGGCAATGCTCTAAATCAGTTTCAACAAAAATATGTAGCCCCAGAAAGGAAGAGGATGGAAACTAGCAGAATTTGGAGTCATGTCAACAAATGTTCCTGAGTTTCTACAGTGGATCAGTAGACTCATTCATGAAAAATTCAGAGTATAAAACTTATACAGAAATTAAATACTTGTCTACATGGGGTAGAGGGAAAACTTAGCTGATATAAATATCAAAGAAAAGTAATGTCATACCTGATCACATGTTTAGTAAATCAATACAGATGCAGATTATTCCTCACATGATTATAGAATATAACCTCTTTAAAGGTCATCCTTAACCTGATCTTCACAACTACCCCAGTAGTGGGTAGATCAAGGATTACTATTCTCATTTTAAAGTTACAAGTCCAGAGGAAGAGACTTGCCAAGGTCACACAGGGGATTAAATATAAACCTGTAACTATGGTCAGGTTTTGAATTCCAGACTATTTACTCCACTGTGGCAAAGAAACATGGAAAAATCACTCTCCTGAAAACCTCTTGAAGCACTGTAGGAAGTTCAGGACACTCCCATCTACTTTGAACTTTCAAACTGTGGCCAAGACCACAGTTACCATGATCTTTTTCAACCACTTGACAATTTCTTGAAAGACCCACAACCTCAGTCAAACAAGGAAGATCTCACATGTCAACTTTAATAGTCCTTGGTGGCTGGTGAGATAGCTCAATGGGTAAGAGTGCTTGCTACCAAGGCTGCCAACCTGAATTCAATTCTCAGAACCCACATGGTGGAAAATAAAGAACTGCCTTTGACAAATTGTCTTTTAGCCTGCGCGTGCGCGTGCACGCGCACACACACACACACACACACACACACACACACACACACACACACCAAACAAATAAGTAAAAAATTGTAAAAGAAAAGAATTGTCAAGAGTCATGGGAACACATGTATAGCCATTTGCTCCTAGAGACACACCCTCTATAACTCCACACTCTCCCTTGAAATAATTTCCTTTTTTACATTTGTTTCCTTATTTCACATTGATCCTAACAATTCATTCCTAAAGAAGATTGAAGCTGACAATCATGTGAGCTCCATGAGGACAAAGACCAGATTTGTCTCGTTTATCACCTAAGTACTGAAGTATCTGAAACCTACTTATAAATAGCAAAAAGTTTAAAACCTGCTGCTAGAGGCTAGTAGAGCATTTATAGATACATGTTCACTAAATCTGAATATCATATTTAAGATTCTCTAACTTAATATACACTGGTATAAAATAAATAGCAACCAATTTAGTTTAGTATCTAGGTTACATTTTGGTGGCTTTTAAGACTGAAAAGATAGCCTTTTAAAACTGTGAGAGTCAGCTGGGCATTAGTGGTGCACGCCTTTGATCCCAGCACTCGGATCTCTATGAGTTGGAGGCCACCCTGGTCTACAGAGCAAGTTCCAGGACAGGTTCCAAAGCAATACAGAGAAACCCTGTCTTGAAAAACAAACAAACAAACAAAACAACAACAACAAAAAAAAGTGAGACTCAAGACTAAAGGACTAGTCTAGATTGAAGGAGACTAAAAAGACATAGTAGCCATATATAACATATTAATTTTATGTTACAGGTTAATTTTATTTAGTTCAGCCCTCTTGCAATAAAGGACATTACTGGAACAATTTCAACAAAGCAGCAATGAAGTCCAAGGGTTAGATGGCAGGTGATAGATGAATATTGTTTGCCTTGTTTTGAGAGTAGTATTACAGTTATAGAGGAGAAAGTTCTTGTTTATCTTACCCTCAAATTGTTCGTGGAAAGGTTATTTGTATTGTATTTTCAACTTTTCTATAAATTTGATAATTTTCTAATTGTCAAAGTATATTTATTCATTTTAAACTTCAGCTAACTCTTGTGGCAGTTCTTTTGGTTTGGTCTGGTCTGGTCTGGTTTGGTTTGGTTTGGTTGATGGTACTGGAGACTGAACCTAGGGTCCACATAAAAGCACATTACCACTAAGCTGTAGCCCTAACCATCTTACTTATTTTTTTTTTTAATTTTGAGACTGTATCTCATTAAATCACACAGCTTGTACTGAAACTTAATTCTATAGCACAAGCAGGCCTTGAACTCTCAATCCTACTGCTTAAATCTCTTGAGTAGTTAGACTGCTGATTTGTGTGACTAGACTTGGCTCTTTCATAATCTTCTAAGACAAACAAGATTTGCTATCCCTTTTGAAAGGTGAGAACACTAAACTTCAAAAGGGATGTCCCAAAGCAACTAAGGCCTCTACCTATAAATCCTCAGGCTGGGATTTTTAGTGCACTTTTTAAATGTACTAATGACCAAAAGAATTTATATTTCAAAATATAAATCTGACAAGTCATATCCATACTTGAACCCATCAATGACTTGCTAGCACTTGTCACAATTACAACTTTCAGTGTTTGTGTATGAAACAAAAAAGCCCTGGTCTTTTTCTCAGAACTTCTCCCTCAAGTATCTTATCCAGCTAGAATAATGGAAATTCCATTTTTCCAGTTGATAAGGCAGGTGGGGAAAAACTTGTATTTTTTTGTTGTTTATTTTTATTGAAACATAGTTGCTCTATGTAGCCTAGCCTCATACTCCTGAGTCAGCCTACTGAATGCTTGGATTATATATATGACACCACACTTGGCTCCTTGGAGATACTGTTTTTTAACGCTTTTATATTTACTTCTTTATTCAATGTGGGTACATGTATGCATGCCACAACATATTGTGGAAGTCAGAAGACAAGTTATAGGTTCTAGGGGTCAAGTTCAGGTAATCAGACTTGGTAGCATGCACCACTACCTGATGAGTCATATGGTTGGCCCTTTTGGAGATGATACTTTTTTTACTTCATTCTCTTAGATCATATATCAAGCCCATCTGCAAAGTCTGTGACTTTGCCATCATAACACACAAAATCTGACCATTCCCCTGATTTCTGCCATTATCACTATTGTCAACTCTTTCCTGAACTACAAAAGTGCCTCTCTGATGATTGTTCTCAAGTTAATATGTAGACTATATGTTGCACAGATTCAGTAGAAAATTATTTAAAGAGTGAACATATCTCAGTTAAGGAAAAGATATTACTTAATTAAGCTTTCATTTTAATATCTTTAGCTTTATAAATAGTTGACATTTCCAAAAACAGCCCTATACCCTCCTAATAAACTACTGACTAGACACATGACCAAGTGTCAAAAAAAGCAAAGGCTGTGAAAGTAGAAATATGGTGTCTGGAAGAAGGAATGTAAATTGTCCTCCTAGCTGAAGTAAGTTATAATTACTTTAAGATCCTGGCCAAGTCATTTGTACTGACTGAGCCACAAGTTCCTCATCTGTCAAATGTTATGAACCATACCCAGGTTAAAAAAAAAAGGAACAAATACACAAGTGCAGCAAAGGGAAGACTTGGTTTATTATTATAAAAAATAAAGAGATTTATAGCCAGGCATGGTAGCACATATCTGTACTCTTGGCACTTAGGTGACTGAGACAGGAGGATTTCTACTCAGACTACACAACAAAGACCCTACTTATAAGGAAAAGAAACAAGGAAGCAACCAGTCAATCTTAGATAGTATAGAAAGCTGTAAGAAGCTAAGTGGTTAAGCACAGCCACCTTGCAGCTAATATCATCATAGACATGAAAAGTCAAAGCATGGAAACTGTGGTGTGTGAGGAAGTCCATAGCTGGAATATGAGAAACTGAGACAACTATGATGTCTGGAGTTGATGAGCTAATGACAAAAAGGTTATTTAGGAAACTGTATCATGTGAGGAACCAGAGAATGAGGACTCAGTATTACCTCATCCATAAAACAACAAGAATATTTCAATAAATCAGAGGTTTCACATGAGCTCAGCAAGTTCCCACACACATATATCAGTGTCCACAGGCACAAAGGAAAGGAAACAATGTAATGTGGCTCTGGGCTCCTAGCTGTGCTCCTACAAAAATTATCCCAGTGACTTCTCACAACAACCTGTGATAGGAACTGTTATTTCCATTCCACAAATAGGAAAACTAACACTTAAAGAGCTAGGATATGTTCATGTCTCTGCTGATGGGTCTCCAGTAGCCAAATATTAGAAACACCTGACAGCATAACTCTGTGGTTTTAATTTATTTACAGAATTATTTCTAGGCTTGTAAGAAGAAACTACAAGGCAGTTAACAAAAGTATAAAAGACCTAATAATTTTTTTAACCTTCCATATAGTATATCCTCCAGAGCTCTATGTTTCTTGAATATGATAACTTAAGGAATGAATCTGATTTGAACTCATTAATGTTTAGGGACAGTGTTAGAATTTGAGAATCAAGGAGATCTATGGACTCTCAAAGTGACCCTAAAGTAAAATGTTCAAAGAAATTAGAATTCAAAAACCCTAAATGTAGAATTTTGAAGTTGTAATCAGTATGTTTGTAATTCAAATGGCAATAAAAGAAATCCAAATAAAAACTAGTATTACTAGATTAATCATTAGTTCTTTTTAAAAGGGCCATCTTGTGCCAGAAAGAACACTTGCCACCAAGCCTGACAACTTGAGTTTGATCTCCAGAACCCACATGGTAGGAGAGAACAGACGGCTGATGGGAGTGGAATGGGAAGATAATATTTTAGTTATTTAGAGGAAGGAACTATTATAGGTAAGTATGAATGGAATAGAAGTAGGGAAGAATGAGGAAAGAACCAAGAATTCTATTGTTTAATAAACATTTTTCAAAGAAACATGCTCATCTTAGCAAGTGTTAAATTTGTTCTCCAAAATAAGACTTTGCCTATAACCGCTCTGTCACTATAGTAGTCTTAGTACAGTAGGTAGGAAGGTTAATAATTGACATCATCAATATTTCCATATGCCACACATATGCTGTGACATGTGTAAATGTACACATACACACTGAGTAAATAAGCAAATGTAAAAAATACATTAAAAATATCTCCAAGAAGCCAAGCATGGTGTCATATGTATAATTATAGTATGATAATATTATAATTGGTCACAAAATATTAGGATAGTTATTCAGGGGGAGATAATGAGTGAAAGATTTTATAGGCAGTTGAACGAGTGAGAACTGGTAGGTTGAAAGGACACTGAGAGATAGTAAGTGATTTGGTTTATGCAGCCTACTTAATGGTTCAAGATCATTCTTGGATACATAGCAAGTTAGAGAGCAGCAATGGCTAAATAAGGTTTATGAGATGAAAGTGTGAAGAATGGATGATGGCTGTTATTTTCATTATTTGTACTAGAATTCCATCTCTAGGTGACTCTAGAAAGGTCCCCAGTCATCAAAGCCCAACAATTTTGGTGTTGTCTATCCATCAACAGCACCCAGTATAGGTATCTCTACCTTGAATAACAAACTCAGTTCACTGGATTCATTTTGGTTGGTTTGTCTGTTTGTTTTGGTTTTGTTTTTTGTTTGTTTTGGAGGGTTTTTTGTTGTTTTTTTGTGGGGGGGTTTGTTTGTTTGTTTGGGTTTTTTTTTTTTTTTTTTTTTTTTTTTGGTGCTTTTGAGAAAGATCCTTAAATAGCTAGGCTTGGCTCAAACTTGCAGTGTAGCTGAGGCTGGCCTTGAACTTTTGATGCTCCTTCTTCTGCTTCTCAAATGTGAGGGTATGTGCCACCTTGCCCAACTCCAGATTTAACTTTAAATCTAGCTGTGGTCACACCATTCTTCTTTATAAGAATCACTTAACACATCTCAAGAATAGTGAACTCCCATTCCTGGACTTTATCTGCTATCAAAGAAGTGTTGAGGTCAGCAGACTGCAAAATCATTTAGAACCTTCCATGATGGCAAGTGCCATGGACTCTTGATTCAAAAAAGGTCCAGATTTTGAGCACTTTTAACCACCTTCACAACTGCCACTATTATCTAAATCATCATGGCCCACCTGTATTTCTACCTTGGAATTGGTCTCATAGCTTCTACTTTTTATTTTCAATTTAAAATATAGGTCCTAAGTATAATCCAAGTCATTGTCATGTCATTGCTCGAGACTGTCTAGTGCATTCCCATTTCACCATGCACAAAAAGCCACAATCTACATTGGCTTTCATGGATCTAAATGATCTAGCAGCCCGCCAACTCCAGTACTTCTCCCTGCCCCTCGTCTTAAAGGACTTGAGCTATCCTAACTTACCCATCTTCAAACACACCAAGCATCAGCACATGCTTGCTCTTCCCTACCCCAATAATCTGCATGGCATACTGCATCATTTCTTTCCAATCTCTGCCCAAACGATGTCACCCTATCAAAGGATGGATCTTCCCTTATCAATCCCACTCTGTACTGTCACTTCCTTTCTCGGTGATCTGCATTTTTATATAACACTTATCACTGTCTATTATATTTGTTCATGTGTCTGCATGTTTTTGTGTGTGTGTTATAAGGATTGGACTCAAGCCCTTGTAAGGAAAGCCCTTTACTAACTGAGCTATCTCCTCAACCCCTATCTGCTTTATTTTGTTTGCTTATTGTCTGTCTCTTTATACTGCATTAAAAAAATTTTTTTGTGTGTCTTGTTCAGAACAGTGCCCAGCGTATGGTAAGTTCTCAGCAAATATTTGTTGAATAAATAAATTGTTCCTTGCATAAAACTTTTGTTCTAAAGAGACCCGGTGGGTTTTGTTTTGTTTCACATCCAAATTATTTTTAGTTTTTGCAGTTTTTAAAAATTAAAGTAATAATTATGTCATTCCTTCCTCCAACTCCTCCCATATTACCTCTTTACTCCCTCTCAAATTCAGTCTCTTTTAAAAGACGATTATTACTTTATGTGTGTGAATAAATACATAAATACAACTTGCTTAGTCTGTTTTGTGTTGCTTGTATGTATATGGTTTCAGTGTTGATCATTTGGCGAGACCTGGTGTTTTTACTGTCCAAAATTATAATAATAGTGATTAATATCTATGAAGCCCTTTCACTATTCCAGGATATTGGACACATGAGTTTGTTATCCTATTTAATTTTATTCAGTTGTCAAATCCATAATATAAAAGCTATTTTATGTATATTTTATTTTTTGCTCTGGATTTGTGGGGATAGGGTCTCATGCAGACTGGCTTCAAACTCTATATGTAGCTATGTATGACCTTGAACTCCTGATCTTTCTGCCTCTACCTCCTCAGTTGCTGCTGTTTAATTTTTTTATTTGCTTTTTGGTGACAGCAGTTTTAAATACCATTTGATCTTCCCAAATAGAATGTAAACCCAATAATACTGGATTTAACAAACTTTATTTGGTTATTAAATTTCAATTTGAAAATAAATTAATTTGACTAAAATGGTTAATTTATGTTTTTACTTGTCAAGCCTAGTGTTAGACTCCTTGAACATGGCAGTATCTTATTAAAGAAAAGAATAGTTGACTAGGAGTAAAACTCTTGGGAGATTAGTCTCCATTTTATCTTCAAACAAGTAAATAACCCTGATACAAATCACTTTCCCTCTCTAGCTTATCTTAGATCCGCTAATCTATAAAGAAAGTTGACCTATGTGGACTCTAACAGTCACATAGAGTTCTAAAAATAATATAATTCCATAAACATGTGTTATGTGCCAAGCCAAAGTAAAAGGCCAAATTCTTCCTTGTGGTGGTTTTGTTTCAGCTAACCAGAGTATGCTCTTAAGAGTGCTATTTTCCTTTCGGTATGTTAATAATACTGCATTCATCTAAATGACACTATTTAAGCTGAGAAGAAAGCAATAAGAAAAGAAAGCTTGCCAGATATGATGACTCATGCCAATAATCTCAGTATCTGGGCTGAAGCAGGAGAATTGCCATGAGTTTGAGACCAAACTGGGTTACATAATGAGTTCCACAATAGCCTGGGTTATATAGTAAAGACCCTCTTGCCAAAAAAAAAAAAAAAAAAAAAAAAAAAAAAATATATATATATATATATATATATATATATATATATATATATATATATATTACAAGGCCCTGGGTTCAAATCCTAGCACTTCCAGAAAAATATCACTAAAACTTTTATTTTTTAAAGCATCAATAAAAAACATAAAGGTGAACCCTAACAGAGAAGACTTGGGGGGAGAGACAGGAGATCTTAGAATATACATGTAAGAAAGTCTCAGAAATTCTGAGTATATGATAAAGGCAAATAGTACAAGAAAAAAAAATAGTAGGTAATTGATGACTCCAGAGAAAACAAAAAATTTGTACATGAAAGGAAATGCAAAGACTGGGATATAGCTCCATTGGTAGCATGCTTTCCTGCCATGCACAAGTCCCTAGCATAAACTGGGCATGGCAGTACAGGTCTATAATCCTAGTACCCAGTAGAGGAAAGTAGAGGCAGAGGATCAGAATTCCATGGTCATTCTCAGCTAGCCTGAGGTATGTGAGACCCTAACTCAAAAACAAAACAAAACAACAACAAAAGAGGGAAAAGCCATTTTAACACACTTACTACACTCTTCTAGAGAATGTGACTTGAAGTTAATTTAAAAAGTATGTTTAGTGAAAGGAGAAGTTAGAGGTGTTTCAGATTTAAATTCTCATCTATGATAACAGGAAGCCGGTGGTCTCTTCTTTAACGATAATTAAGAGGGGGCTGGGAGTGTAGCTCAGTGGTAAAACAGTTGCTTATCATGTGCAAAAGTCCTAGGTTTAATCCCCAGTATCACAAAAAGCATCAGCAACAGTAGAGGGAGAGGAGGTAAAAAAAAGAAAGAAGAGGAGGCAGTTTGAGTACATTTACAAATGAAGATCATCCATAGTTTACTATAAACATAAAAAGAATTGAAAATTAATTGTCCATTTGATACTTTGTCTCATTTTTCTACCCCTGTATTTATAATACCTAATACAAGGCTGAGTATCCAATATCTTTCTACAGTTTTTTTTTAATTATTGTTGTGTCTCTCTTTCTGGGGTGTGTGTGTGTGTGATGGGACTGCGTATGTGTTCAGGTGCCTGTGGTATCTAGAAGAAGGCATCAGATTCCCAAACTAGAATTATAAGCAAATTTAAGCTGCCCAGTGTAGGTTTCGGGAACTGAACTTGGGTCTTCTGCAAGAGCAGTATGTTTTCTTAACCCTGATCCATCTCTCTCTGGTACTCAGTATCTTTAAAAATTCTTGTTGAACAGGTAGGTGATTATGTAAAAGTTAAGAAATAATGTCTTACCACAGAGTTCCAGAATTTAGCATTGGAAGTAACCTTTTGGATTACTTAATGCAGTACTTCCCAAATTGGTGTTCCATTGAACACTGTTTCTTAGAAAGAGTCTTAACATGCATTGGGGATCCAACACAGACAAGTTTGAGGGGGTAGGCATGTAAGGGTAGATCTGAGATGAATTGGGAGGAGGAGTTGGAACTGATTAAGATCAAATATAGTTTAAGAAATGCTCAAAGAATTAATAAAATATATAACTTTAAAAAGGAAGCTTTCCAGGTTGCCAAGTGGTGGTGGCACACATCTTTGATCCCTGCACTCAGGAAGCAGAGGTAAGCAGATCTCTGAGTTCAAAGCCAACCTGGTCTACATAGTGAGTTCTAGGACAGCCAGAGCTATGCAAAGAAACTCTCTTGAAAAAACAAGAAAAAGAAAGAAAGAGGAAGAGGGAGGGAGGGAGGAAGAAAAATATTTCAAGGTATAGTGGCTTTTGTGGTTACTGTTAGCATCAAATAAGATATTTCTTAAACTAAACATAGTAGCCAACGTTTTAAACTCAATAAAATTAATGATAACAATGATAGAGCTGGTGAAAAACCTAACACTCATTTTTTTTGTCCCAGAGTAAGAATGAAAAAAACAAAACAACAAAAAACTAGTCCTGTTCTCTTCTATATACCCATTCTCTTCGACTCTGTTACCTGAAATCTGAAGAATTAATTTAGCTTCCTTGATTATTTTCCTTAGTGAAATATCAAATTAACAATACTTTGCTTACTCATCTTGGTTGGTGTAAGGATCAAGTAAATTTGTGAAATTTGAAGTACTTTGTCTAGTGTGAATGGCATACGACTATAATTCTACTTGTTAGGAGGCTGAGGCAGGAGGGTTGTGACAAGTTCAAAACCAGTCTTTATTACTTAGCAAATACCAGACCAACCAGGAACTCACAGTTAGACTCTGTCTCAAAATATCTGGAGGGTAGCAAGATGAATTAGCAGGTAAAAGGCATTTGTCCCCAAGCATAATGATCTGAGTTCAGCCTAGGACCCCCAGGCTATATGAGAGAATTGACTCCTGAATTTGTCCTCTGACCTTCACACTCACATGCCACCCACACACAATTAATTAATCAATTGATTAATTTTAATATTTTTCAATATAGGTATGAGATTTTTATCTGTCACAGACTATAAATATTTTTACCAGTAAAAAGCAACTTTATCGCCGAGTTTTTTCTCATGAACATTGCGATCCAGCACATTGTAGCAGATGTTTGTAGTTGCTCCTTTCATCCACTCAGTGAATATTTTCCCTTTAGTCACATCAAAGTTGTACTGGAGGAATGGGCCAGGGCACGGGGTTTTCCAATAAAATTCCTTGGCAATGTTTCCCCAAAACTCTGCAACAAAAAGAGATGGCCACATATCACTAAGTATCTCAAACATCAGATGGATTAGTAGCATATGCACAGGACCAAGTTAAAATCACTGTCCCAGGACTCAATATCTGTCTAGTCTAATCACTTGTTACTCCTACAGTCTATTCCTGAATCTCAATTCAGGCTGATATTTCTGTACACAAAGCTGTCTGAGTGTAGTGGCACACATTTATAATGATCCAGGTACTTGGGAGGTAGAAGCAGAATTATCAGGAGTTCAAGACCAGCCTTTACGCAGGGAGTTCAAAACCAGCCTTCGATATTAAGACCTTGTCTCTAGTACACACACACACACACACAGAGAGAGAGAAAGAGAGAGAGAGAGAGGCATGCACACACACACATGCACGCACCAAAAAGTAGCACAATGACCAGAACTAGTAATCAATAAATAAGAAATTATTTACCCATATAGTCTTCCACAACTCATCTCTAAGTTTGTTCATTCTCTTAGCTATTATTTATTGAACATTTTCTCTACAACTACTTGAACAAGTTCTCCTGTGTGTCAGATGTTACTTAAAGCTATTTATATGTATTATTTAATTTAGTCCTTACTACATCCCTAAGAGGTATGTATTATTTTGTTTATTATTGTATAGATTTGAAAATCAAGGCTTGGAGACATTAAATAATTTGCCTAAGACTTCACAGGTTAGTAAGTCAAGATTTTAATTTCCTTGAGAAGACATGTTTGTTAATTTTCAAAAGATAGGTATATATTTTACTCTTAGACCAAAAGAAAATGACTATTATGGTATGAGAGAAAACCAAGGGTTTACGTTTAGAGAAACTATTTGATAATGAAAACAAACTATCAGCAGGAACTAATTCATAATTTGGCATATTGGGACAAGACAATATAATTGATATATTGCCTTTCAATCTATTAAGGAAACAAAAATGAAATCAACGCAAGGTGCTACTGTAAGCCTATAAAACAGCAAAGATTTTTAAAGTTTAATTCTATGCTTTCACTACATGAGATCTGTCTAGAACAATCAGATACTTTTTATACAGTAACAGCACTGTAAGAAATATTTGGCAAGAGTTATAAAACTTTTTAGGACCTGTATTTGCTAACTCAATTTTGGAAATATATTCTAAGAAAATAATTCAAAAAGAATGAAATAAGGAATTACTAAAAAGATTTTTATAGCAATACTACAAAAGTGAAACTAGAGAAGTGTACAATGATATGGACCTGTAATCCTAGCACTTGGAAGGTAGAGGCAGAGAATCAGGAGTTCAAGGCCAGCCTCAGCTAACAAGAAATTTGAGGCCAGTCTGAGGTACTTGAAACTCTATTTAAAAAAATCATAAATAATAAAACCAAGGCTGGAGAAATAGCTCAATTCATAAAGTGCTTGGGCATAAGCAAGGGCATCTGGCATAGTGTCACTCATTTGTCATTCTAGTGCTTTGAGGACAGAGACAGGTGGATTTCTGGGACTTGCTGTGACTCCTAATGTTTTCCTCTAGTACACACACACACACACACACACACACACACACACACACACACACACCTTAAAACAAACTCAAAAACCCAACAATTAAAAGCTAGTGAAAACTAGCCAGTCGTTGGTGGCACACGCCTTTAATCCCAACACTTGGGAGGCAGAAGCAGGCCAATCTCTTGTGAGTTCTAGGCCAGCCTGGTCTACAGAGCGAGTTCCAGGACAGGCTCCAAAGCTACAGAGAAACCGAGTCTCAAAAAAACTGGTGAAGCTAGCAATATAAATTATAATAAAATACTAAATGGCCATGTTTTTCAAAAATCAAATGGAGACTGACATTTAATGAACATGCAAAACTGCAAAGATGAAAACTGCAAAACTAATTAGGACTGAGATAATTTAGTCTTTATGGCATAAGCTTATGAAGTACATATAGAACCCTAATGTTATAGGTGAGAAAACCGAGGCTCAGGTGGTGTTTAGGGAAGGGAATAGACACAGAAGGGACTGGGCAAAAGCAAACATGGAAGGGACTTTTGGGTATCCAGGATATCAAGAAGATCTATCTGGAATGAAGAATGTAATAGAAAATAGTGAGATAAGATTGAAGAGGTCAGGCTAGGTTACCCAGAGGCTCCTAAAGAAAAGCAGAATGTTCATTTAGGGGAAATGTTTTTTAAAAGGCAGGTATTAGCACCTGCCTATAATTGCAGCACTCAGGAGGCTGCAATTGTCCATATCTACGTAGTGAATTGCAGGCCAACCAAGAGCATATATCTACATCCTATCATAGAGAAAGGAGGGGGGGAGGAAAAAGAAAGAAAGTTGTTTTTTTTTTTTTTTTTTAAACAAAGGCATATGAACAAGGTATTCAGAGACTATCAGCCTAATAGTGTTTTGATACGTCTGCTGGAGCAGCTGAGGGTGGTAAGACTAGGGAGGAGGGAACAAATTAGGAAACTGCTTCCTGTTGTCCTGACTTATAGTGTCTGTGGAAATGGAAGGAAGGGTCAGTCTAAGAGGTATTTTAAAGTAGTATTTGACAGAATTTGGTGAAAAGCAAACCGCAGAGTTAGAAAAGAATAGCATAATATTCAGAGTATGGGTTCTCTAGTAGAGATCATGTTGGTTTAAATCCCAACTCTGTCAATGCTTTGCTTTATGACCTTGTGTAAGTGAGTTAGTCTCTAAGCTCCAGTTTCTTCCTCTATAAAATGTGGGTGGTATTCGGATCAAACTGAAATACTGCTTAGTAAACAGTAAGTGTCTATAAATTCATAAGGTATAGAAAATATATCAGAGACAATGATGGAAGAGCTTTATAGTTGGGGTACTGCCATTTGACACCAGCAGAAAATAGACGATTAGGGCAAAAGAGAAAGAAAGACCACGATAATTGTGGAAGAAAACTGATAAACCTCACTCACAGTCTTGTTTCATTCCGTGTAACATCATCAGGGTGTGTGACATACAAGTGGTCTATAGTTCAATTAAACTTGGGGACCAACTATAAGTGAATTACAAGGTAGGAGGCCAAATACACAGAATAGGAATTACTATGGTACAAGGGAGACAGATGTAATTCGTAATGGGAGAAAATACAGAAAAAGAAGGAAAAGACACCAGAGGAATCAAACTTGGATACTACTTGTATGTAGCAAGGAACAACTTCACACTTGATTCATTCAATACTATTTTGTATTGCTTAGTTTCTGCCTCATACACATTGTTGCTGTTAAACAAATCATTACTTATTTAATGGCTGCTTGGGCATCAAACCTTTGATAATGGATCCTTTATTGCCCACTTTAGTCCTCATAACCTATGAAGCTAGTACTATTATTTCTGTCTTGGAGATGAGTGAATTTTAGGTAGGTTTTAAAATCTGCCTAAGACTATAAGAAAAGCTTTTTATGCATTTTTCTGAGTGTGGTTTGTGGCTTGTGTTTATCTTACTACCAAATATCATGCTGCCTCTCAATCCGGATGTGGCAATGAGGTTTTATTGTTGTTTTCATTTTTTGGTAGGGTCTTGCTATATTGCCCTGGTTGTTCTGAAACTACCTACCTATGTATACCAGGTTGGTCTTGAATTTACAAAGACCTGCCCCTTCCTCTCTAGTGCTTTTGATTAAAGGTGTGTGCCATCAGGCCTGACCAGGACGTGGTTTTGCCCCCTAAACTGTCCTGACACGTTTTTAAAGGCATAGAATTATCTCTTAGAATCTGAGTCACTACAACTTAGGTCCAAATTTAATTTTTTTAAAAAAGACTTAAAATATTAGCCAGGCGTTGGTGGCGCATGCCTTTAATCCCAGCACTCGGGAGGCAGAGACAGGTGGATCTCTGTGAGTTTGAGGCCAGCCAGGTCTACAACAGAGGTAGTTCCAGGACAGGCTCCAAAGCAATACAGAGAAATCCTATCTCGAAAAACCAAAAAATAAAACAAAACAAAACAAACAAAAAACTTGACGCATTGACGCATTAAGAACTTGTTCAGTCGTATATTGAGATTGCTGCTATAATAAACAGGATGCAGGACCCCAAGTTGGGAACCAGGCTTGGAACTGCCGCTGAGCAAAATGAGGGAGGCAACTGTTGAAACGGAGGCAAAGAAGGTTTTGTCGCTTCTGGGCTCTCCTTCCCTCAAGGCACACCCTTGCACCTTGGAGCTTTTCTTTTGCCTCAGGGATCCTCTCTCTCTCTCTCTCTCTCTCTCTCTCTCTCTCTCTCTCTCTCTCTCTCTCTCTCTCTCTCTCTCTCTCCTCTCTCTCTCTCTCTTCCCCCCCCTCTCCTCTCTCTCTCTTCCCCCCTCTCTCTCGCTCTTTCTCTCTCGCTCTCCTCTCTCTCTCATGCAACTCTGTCTTCGCGGAAATCTCTTTTCCATTCTCCCCAAGGGGTTCTTCCCTCACAGAACCCGCATCTCCTTGTGAAAGCACACATCTCACAAAACTGCCAAATCGCCAGAGAGTCCCCAACCTCTAGGAACCTTCACTTCATAGGTCCCTCCTTCTTCTCATGGAATGCCATCTCTTTCGAATCCCTTTTCCATCTCCCTCCGTGACCCTCCATCTCCTCCCTAAGCAAGCGCGTAGATCCCCCTCGGAGCCCTGCTCCTCCGCTCACTGGCGCCCCCAAGAGTCGCCCGGGCCCAGCCTCACCCCCTGGCTCCTCCACAGAATGCCGGTGCAGCTCGCGGTAGCGCTGCAGAGAGGAGACGTGTGCCGAGCGTCTGACCTCCGGCGGCGGGGACCAACCCCGCACCCGGCCCTCGGCGCCGGTCTCCTCCCGAGCCCGGCTCCCACTGTCGCTCTTGCGCTGCTCCTCGGGAAGCCCCATCGTGTCAAGTTCTGAGCACTTTGACCGCCGTTGCGGTTGCTGCGGGTGCCGGGGCGGGGAAAGCCAGGTCGGTCCTGGAGGCGGGGCCTCGGGCGAGGGCGGAGCCTGAGGCTAGAGGCCGTGCTTTAAGCACCCAATAGTGGGTAGGGCCGTGCGTGAGGGGGCGGGGTCAACAAAAACCGCTGAGGCGAAGTCAGGGTAGAGGCGGAGCTGACTGCCGGAAGAGGTGTAGCCGTAGAGTGAAAGTCGAAGGAATGGTCTAAGAATGACAGGAGAGGGGTGGAGCTTTGGAATGACAGATGAGGGGCGGGGCCAGAAGTGACAGGCGAGGAGGCGGGTCGTGGAGTGATGGGGTGTAGCCGGGCTGGAAGTGACAGGAGAGGAGGCAGGGCTGTGGAGTGACCAAGTTAGGGTCTTGGAGTGACAGATGGGGGTTGGGTTATGGCGCTGCGCAGCTCGAGACTGAAATGGCTGACTAATGAGAAGCGTTGGGTCATCCGTTGTGCACGCACCGTGGTCTGATTGCACAATTCTGTCACTCCAGCAAGTTGGACAGCCAGGTGGAGTACAGTTCCTTCTGGGTGACACTCCCGCCAAGCAACACCCCTATTCCGGTCTCATGGAAAAATTCCTCCGCGACCTTGAGGGCACAGTTCCCGGATATGACCCTTCCTGTCAACTGGGAGCCTTCTGATTCTCTCCCACCTCTAAGGGCATTTTGCCATTTTCTTTGCTTCCATAAATCTCCACCCTGATCTAAAGTACAAGCCTCTAAGTGAAGACTGGGAGGATCCTCCAGATCTTTGCCAAAAAGCACAAGTTCTCTTTGCACAAAAAGGTAAATTCAGGAAAAGAAAGGAGCTGCCCATGGTGGTGCATGCCTGAGGCAGAGGCAGGAGGGAATCTCTGAATTCGAGGCCAGCCCGGTCTACAGAGTGAGTTCCAGGACAGCTAAGGCTACACAGAGAAACCCTGTCAAGAAAAAACACAAAAAAGAGAGGAAGAGAGAGGGAGGGAGGGAGAAAGGAAGGAGAAAAGAAAAGGGGGAAGGGAAATTTCATAAAGCCAAGGAGCAAACAGAAGCTAGATCTTGTAAAGTACCAAGGTCTATGCAAAATAAAAGTATAAAAAGCAATCATTTGCACACTTTAATTCACCTAAGTATACTCCCATCTGCCACAAATGGAGATTACTTACCCCTGGCTTTCCCCATCTTCTTAACCCAAAGGGAAGCCTAGTAGGACACCCTCCATCTCCTGTCTACAGTTATCACCAAGAAGGGATTATCTCACCTAACAATTCACAGACTGGCCATTGAGACAAGGATCTTTAAATATCTAACTACAAGAGTGAGTCTGAGGTCTGAAGCAGGCAGCTGTCCTGCCTTTTGCCCTCTACTTGGAGGGCACCTGCTACCCACCTGCTACCCCGATCTTTATCCAACTGACCATAAGCTTAGCACACCCTAAGCTGAAAAAAGAATCTCCTCTTGCTCAGATATATGACCCAGAGCCTACCCGATCCTGAGGAGGAGGAGCTTGGGGCCCACTAAGCACATACAGACCTTGTAGAATAGACAGAGGTCTCAGAGAGGGAACAGATACTTCGTCAAGGAGACATACACTCCTCTGAGTAGATACACACTCATTGCATGAACTGTTTTAGGAGGTACACATTTTTCTGGAGGTCTGCTTATAGGACATGGATGGCATTGACGGGTTAGGAAATAGATATCCCTCTAGGAGATACAGACTTCATTAACCCCGACGAAAGGGCTCAATTCCCACTGAGGAGCATTCACATACACTGAAGGTGTGGACAACACTCGGGAGACACAGATCTCATTTAGTGGGGACGAAACTCACTGGTGGGGGTAGGAGATGATGGAAACAATGGTCCCTACAGACCTCACTAATAACATGAGAATCTCTCTGTGGGTAAGAAGGCACATACAATTTTGCTTATAGATACGAAGACCATCGTCATCCCTTAATCTCACCTCCACTGCACAGCTCTGACTCGCTCTCCTTCCTGAGATGTTCGCTATCTACTACTGCCCCCTGCTGTATACTCGTGACACTGCAGCTCCTTGTGTCCAAAGTAAATGCTAAATAGTTCAAGTCACATTGAGCCTGGAGCCAGGGATTGGGAAAGGAAGAGACACTGTGTATCCACAGCATCGCCAGCCCTATATCTCTGCCTGTGTACTGAACGGCAGAAGTTTTGGCTCATAACTTTCATTCTTGGAGCTAGGGTAGCAATTCCAGAGACGGGCTTGACAGGCATCTAGATTGCAGGGATGTGTTCTCATTCTTACATTTCCTTTCTTCCTTTTTCTCTCCCCACCTCCATGCTGGAGGTCAAACCTTCACACAGTCAAGCATTCTATCAAACATTTACCTCCTAAGCTCCAGTTCTTACACGTTTATCCTTCCCACCCCTCTCCTGTTTCTACCACACTATCGTGACCTCTTTTACCTTAGTTCCAGAGCCACATCAAGAATTCTTATAATGCAGAAGAATATTAAGAATCCAAAGATCGTGTTCTGGCCTACTGAATTAGTTTCCTAGAGTGGAATCTGAGGGTTTGCTTCTAAAGATCCTGAAGTTGGGGTGGGATTCAGTAAGGGACACTGTCCGCTGCTGGCACATCAGGGTGGTTCCAGGAAGAGTTGGGGTTTAAAGAGAAGTGTGAGAAGTGTTAGGGTGCAGAAAAGGATGTGAGGTTGAAAGAGGGGCTCAAGAGAGGTAGGTCTGAAGATGAAAAAGCAGTCTGGATGAAGTAGGATCGGAGACTTAAAGGAACTGGGGTGAGGTGAAGTCAGCGTTGTGAGTCTGGGGTGAGTATTCTGAGAAGGATCCGAGGGGTAGTCTGAGATCGGAGGAAAATCTTGATTCCCACAGAGAGGTTTGGATCCAAGAAGAGAGTGGCTCCGGAAAAAAAGATCTGGAGTCAAAGTGGAGTTTGCGATCAGAAGTCAGTCTCTGGTCCTAGGAGTGTATGGGATCTGAGCAGGATTCAGACTGGAAGGAGGAAGGACCAAGGACTGCATGAGCTCAGAGTAGCGTCCTCTTGCAGGCAACCTTCCACTGCCCTCCAGGCTTCCATTCTCCTGCACCAGTGTGCCGGCAGCTAGCAGTAGACTTTAAACAGGCGGGGGCGAGTCAGACCAGGACACTGCTGAGGGTGGGGGCGCCCCCTCCCGGCTGTCCAGGAGCTCAGACCCCGCCCTCCGCCCTCGCACCCCCCTCCACTGCCACTTCCGGCAGGCGCTGCGCTGCTGGGGGTTAGGGCGAGGATGGCGGCAGAGAACGAGGCTAGCCAGGAGAGTGCCCTAGGCGCCTACTCGCCAGTGGACTATATGAGCATCACCAGCTTCCCGCGGCTGCCTGAGGATGAACCAGCGCCTGCGGCCCCGCTGAGGGGCCGCAAGGATGAGGACGCCTTCCTGGGAGACCCGGATACTGGTGAGGCCCTCTGTCCCCATCCCTGCCCCGCCTTGGGGGGTCCCGGTCCCCCTTCATCTGTTCTGGGCATACACTTCCAGTCTCCCATCTCCTTCATTCATCCTTTCATCCCGGACCTCTTCCCTTCTCCCTCAGCTCTGTTAACTGTGTGGTGGGAAAGGGGATATTTTTTCCCATAGAGGCGTAGGATGCGACGCAGGAGAGGATGCAAGGACTGCAGTAGGAGGGATTGTGATTACCTTTTAGGAAAAACCTATTGAGAAGGAAGGAATGCTCAAGGGGGAGAGCCTTAAGAACGGCTGTGATCACCTAGTAAAGGCTTCTCTTTAGTTACAGAGGACAGGGTAGAAGAAACCAAGTCAGAGGCTGCAGCAGGAGGGATGTAGTCTAGATCTTAAGGAGAACTTCACCACACCCAGGAATTATGGGAAGTAGAGCGTCTGGAGAAGAGCTGAGAATCTTTCTCTTTATGTCCAGAGAGTAAAGAAAATATGATTCCCTTCTATCTGAGAATTCTGGATATTGGGAGACAAGGGGATGGACTGCATGACCTCTCAAAGTCCTTGGGGACTACAGTGCCTTTGATGTTCTGTGGATTACTCTACTGCTTTCAGAGGTGTGGGTCTGGCACAGATGTTAGCCGGGTTGGTAGGAGCTTCTGGTCAGTAACAAGATTTGTTCCCCAGGAATCAGTCTCCACATTTTACTGTGTTCTCAACCTCTGCAGAAACTGAAGCAAATGGGGTGTGGGGAGGAAGCAGGACTTGAGAGAGACCTGGGGACCAAGAGCTCTCTTAGCATCTCTCCCCTAGTGCTTTCTCTCCTATCCATGTGGCCCAGCTCTATACTCTCCTCCATTCTTTATCCTGCATCCCCTCTGACCTCTTTCCCTCAACGTCACTTCCTGGCATTAGAGCATCCTTCTGCCTCCCTCTCTGTCTTCCTCCGGTGCCTATACTTGAGCATTATCCCTTTCTGTACTGAGAGATGCTGCTTCTCTGACCCAGCTCTTTCTAGACTGACTCTTCCATTGTCACTCCTGGCAACTGGCCACTTTTTAGTCATATGGTTCTGATCAGCAGGTCCCACCAACCTAACTGGATCACATTGTACCTGTGATGGGGTATGGAGACTTTGAATCCTCAAATGTCAGAGCTGCTCATCAAAACTAATTTTCTTGGGGAATTAGCCTTAGGGGTAGAAAGAAGAATGTGGGAAAGTATGTGGTGATGGAACCAGCCATTTGGTCAACCCAGGTTTTCTATTCAGAGATTGAGTAGTGTACTCCTGACTCACTATATTAAGTAGGTGTGCCCTGTATTGTTCCTTAGTTTTCTTTTCTAACAAAGAATACCCATATGTCCTAAATAACAGATTGGACTCTTTGATCTGTCTCCTGATCCCTTGTTAAAGTCATTGCTTTATAAAAAGCCTGAGGTTATTTATTTGGGCAGTGATGTGATTACTGTGTACCTATGAGACCTCTAAGGGCAAGAATCATGGCCTTTTTTAAAATTCATTATCCTGTCTCCAGCATTCAGCAAAGCTTTGGGCACTTAATAAATAATTGTTGAATGAATAGATGAAAGAGGGAAGATTTCAGGATGAAATAATGACAGGGAATGGAGTTCCCAAACCTCAAGAATGCCTTATGGGATTTCAGTGTAGGCTGTGTCCTGATGTGCATGACAATTCAACCAAGAGGGGCTGGGAGTTTAACTCAGTGGTAGAACACTTGTCTAGAAATTCAGCCTAGACCCTGGTTAATTGAGCTCCTGGGAACTTATACCCTATCACGAGGGTGTACACCAAAGTTCCCAGGGCCTTGCATTGGAGTGCCTTGCCATCATAAAAATATAAGCATTTAGATGCCGTGTCACTTAGGCCTGTTTCCAAGTCCCAAGAGTCTTTTGGTCCAGCTAGACCAGTTTGTTGGCTGATATGACCTTCTATATTCTCAACCTAGTAGTGCCACCTAGTGGCACTGCCCCATCTTCTTAGCAAGACCTTTGTTGTGCTTGGCTAGCCTGTAGCCTGGCACTCTCCAAAATCAAGTGCCAGGCATCCCAAGCAGGCCTCAGAGAAAAGAGCTAGACAGTGACTACTTCAAGGTTAGAAAATGCCTTTGTTCCCTTTCTTCCAAATGGAAGCCACGTGAACCTTCTTCTCCTAGGCATTAGCCTCTACATGTCAACGTTCTATGCTAAAATCAGCACATCTTCACCACATGCTTCCTTTTTGTCCAGGGCCATTGTCAGTAAGTGACACTGCCTTTCAGTCAGTGTCCAAAGTAGAAACCCAGAAGCCACTTTCAAATATTTCCCTCTTTTCTTCTCACTTTCAAAATGTGACCTGGTTTTCTATGTCCTCCCTCCCAAGAAGGTCCACCATGTCATCACCACTCTAGACTAAGCTACTAACCTGTTATACCTGTGTGACCCCCAAGTTCCTAGTTGTTCTTCTCTCTGCTGCACTCACACCAAATACACTCACCACTCCGCACTTCCAGTCAGGTCACTCCCAAGTTCAGAAATCTCCCCTTGAGAGAGTTCAGGGCCAGGATAGGCTACCTAGGGAATTCAAGTCCAACATGGTTTCTATTATAACCTGTTTTTCTTAAACATGGGGGGAGAAAGAACATTAAATATTTTGATCAGTTACCTTCAGACAGCAGCTCCTTGTGCCTCACAAAGTCAGGATAATCAAAATTAAACCCACCTTTCTCCTAAAACATACTGGGGTATTGTTTGTTTAATTGGTTGTTTTGCTTTTTTGTTGTTGTTGTTGTTCGTTTGTTTGGTGCTTTATTTTTTTGTTTTGAGACTGAGTCTTACTCTGTAGCTCAGGTTGGATTGGAACGCACTATGTAGATGAGGCTGTCCTGGGATTGTAATCCACACTAGCCCTAAACTTGTGGCAATTCTGATGCTTCAGCTTCCTGAGTGCTGGGATCGCAAGTTTGAACCACAGTGCCTGTCTCTAATAAACTTCTTTTTCTCTTGGCCCCAAACCAATCTTTTCCCAGTATGTCACTCTTGCTTTTATTAGTGGGATTATTGCCCTATCATGTATATAGGGCACATATCATGTACTCAAGAAAGTTTTTTTCCCTATTTTTGTTATTTTTTTTCCTCAGTATATAATTTTGCTGAATAAATGAGTAACTCGATGTGCTGGTTGGATAATCTTAAATAAGTCTAGTTGTGGTGAGGCCATATTATCTTCATCTTAAGTCATTTTATCTCATTGGAGAAGTTTGGATTTTTGCTTATTTGCATTTTTTTTAGACAAGGTCTCATGTATCCCAGTCAAGTTTTGATCTCCTGGATCTTTCTGCCTCCACTTCCCAAGTGTAGGGATCACACATGCGTGTCATCACACTCACCTAATTCATTAGATTGGTTTTAAGCCCTGGAAATAGCTGTCAGTGCCACACAGAGCAATAGAAAGGAGGCTATCAGATGACACAATCTCCATTCTCCTACTTATTTGTGTTATGGCCTTAGACAGATGGTCCCACTTAGCCTTGGTTTCTTCATCTGTAAATTGAGCAAAGTTGAGCCTAGCTTGTGAAGTCATGAAAATACTTGAATAAGGAACTATATGCAAAAAAACCAAAAACAAACAAACAAACAAAAACTAGTGATCATCAGCATCAAGAAATACAAGCTCTTGCTGGGGGGGATGGCTCAGTGGGTGAAGCCCTTGCTGTTCACCTGTGTGGACCTTAGTTCAGATCTCCAGAACCCATCTAAAAAGCTAAGCATGACATGGCACATTTGTAATTCCAGTGCTTCTACAGTGAGATGGGAGATGGAGACAGGAACCTGGAAGCAGATGGGCCAGCTAGCCTGTGTACATGGCTGTACACAAGGGACTTTTTCTCAAGCAAGATGGAAGACTAGGACCAATGGCCAAGACTGTCCTCTAACTTCCACACATGCTCATACATGTTACATACAAGAAAATGTATGTATGTGCACACCATCAGATACGCACACATCACACACACACACACAAATACATACCTCATACAATAGGAAATTAAAGTTCAAAGCCCCTTCATTTGGTATTTCTATGGGGCTAAAAGGGCTTTGTATCCACAGAGGATATTTACCAACTGTTTATTTAATGATCTCTGATTTACAGACTTCTAGTGACGGTGTTGTGGTTTAGACACAAGCATGATTAACTAAGGGAGACCCCAAGAAGACAAACTTTTTCAAGTATTTTGTTATTTTATGTATGGGGGTGTTTTGCCTGCTTATCTGTGTACCACAAGTATGGAGTGCCTGAGGGAGCCAGAAGAGGGCATCAGATTCCCTGGAACTGAAGTTAAAGATTCTTCTGAGTCTCTATGTGGGTGCTAGAAAAGAAACCCAGGCCCTCTGGAAGAGCAGTTAGTGCTCTTAATCTCTGGGCCACCTCTTCAGCCTGACAGGCTTTTTTAAAAAAATAAAAGTTAAAAACAGGGCATCAGGCACACATGTGGTAAACAGATGTTACAAGCAGACAAAACATAAAATTACAATAAAATAATTTGAAAGCAAAAGAGTTAAAGGCAAATAAAAGTTATTCCCTTATTGTAAAAAAAAAATAATAAAAATAAAATAAAATAGTGAGGAAAATAAAAGTCCCTTTCTCTATTCCCCCCCCTTTTTTCCCTCTAATACAGGGTTTCTCTGTGTAGCCCTGGCTGTCCTAGAACTTGCTCTGTAAACCAGGCTGGCCTCAAACTCACCGACAAACACCTGCCTCTGCTTCCCAAGTGCTAGGGTTAAAGGTGTGTGCCACTATGCCTGGCCTATTCTTTTTTTTTTTTAATGATTTTATTTTTACCTTTAATTATGTGTATGTGTTGGTATCTGTATGTGGGTATAGTGCTTACAGAAGCCAGAGGTGTCTGATCCTCTGAAATTGGAGTTACAGATAGTTATAAATCACCTAGCATAGGTACTGGGGACTGAACTTCAATGCTCAGCAAGAAAGCACACACTCTTAGTTACAGAGCCAGTTATCTAGTCTCACCCTCCAATTCTTTTTGTTGTTTTTGGAGACAGGGTCTTTCTATTAAGAAGCTCTGGCTGTCCTAGAACTCAGTATGTAGATCAGGTTAGCCTCCAACTCACAGATCACCTGCTTCCTGAGTGCTAGGACTAATGGTGTGCACTACCACACCCACTACCCTCCAGTTCTCTCCATCCTCACCCTCCTCTGTCTGTCTTTGATTTTTTGAGACAGGGTTACTTTGTGTAACAGCTCTGGCTGTCCTAGAACTCCCTCTGTAGACCAGGCTGGCCTCAAACTCACAGAGATCTTCCTGCCTCTGCCTCCTGAGTACTGGGATTAAAGGCATGCGCCATCACTGTCTCCTAAATGTAATAAAATCTTTTTTTTAAAGCCATATATGATGACATGCACACATAAGCCCAGTGCTAGGGATGCAGGTACAGAAGGGTCCCTGGGTTTGATAGACAGCTAGACTAGCCTAATTGAAAAGCTCCAGACCAATGAGACATCTTGTCTCAAAAGGAAGTGAATGTTTCTGATGATGACACCTGAGGTTGTCCTCTGGCTTCCCCACACATTTGCATACATGTGCATTCTCATAATACTCTTACACATGTGCATGCACACAGAAAAATAAAAATAAAAAGAATAGGGCTGGTGAGATGGTTCGGTGGGTGGAGGCACTTGCCACGAAAGCCTGATGACTTGAACTTGATCCACCAAACCCAGAAAGAGCCAGATGTGGCAGTTTGCATACTTAGTCCCTAAACTCCTTCAGTAGAATAGGAGACAGAGACAGGAGAATTGTCTGGAAGCTTACTGGCCTTCTAGCTTGGGGTGTGAAAAGCAGCAGTAACAAGAAGAGAGGCTCTGCCTCAGCAAGTTGAAAGGAGAGACACGAACCTAGAAGAGTTGTCCTCTGACGTCACACCTGCTGTGGTGCACGCACTCTTTTGTGCTCTCTTTCTATGCCTGTCTCCAATCCTCTGTCTCTCTCTTTCATGCATGCACACTAATAATAATCATAACAATGATAATAAAGTTTTAGACTTTTATTAGGAATATGTCAGACATAGCGACTCACACCTGTACTCACAGTACTCAGGAGGCAAAGACAGGCAAATTGCCTCAAGTTGGAATCCAGCCTGGACTACTTAAAAAGTTCAAAGTTGGCTAGAGCTGCCTGTCTCACAACACACACACACACACACACACACACACAGAGTAAATAAGAATGTAAATGAGTGTCTTTTCCTAAAAGTGCCCATCTTAAATGCATTCTAATAATTCTGCACATATTATTTTATCTATGTATGTGATTTCTTATTTATATAAAAGATGGAGGTGTGAGTTATGAAGGTCCTTAAACACCAAGTCAAAGATCTTGGATTTTTATCAAGTAAACATGAAAAAATATGACAAATTTTAATGTTATCACTCAAACATTTAAAATCACAAAGAACTTATTGTGAGTACAGCAATAAGGTGTTAAAGCCATCCTGTTTCCTTGTTCAAAAATATCTAGACCTTTCTGGCTGTTGGGGTATGGGTTCAAGGGTAATAGCACCTAGAGGAGAGAGAGGACCATGGGATAAGAGAAGGTCTAGCACTGAACCAGTGGCTGGCCTTTCCTGCTAGTCTGTCTAGGGAGCTAGCTCTGAGAATCCTCCTGGCTCTGTCTCACAATGCTGGACTTACAGGTATGTGTGGCCCTGCCTAGCATTTTACATGGGTAGAAAAGGAAATTACTTTCTTCACACGTCATTTCATGGATTCCTGTACCTGGCCCATCTGTTAGGGATGAGCTGCATTATTATAATGGAGAAGGTGAGGCTCATGACTTGAAGTGACTTGTCTGAAGCGGCTTTCAACTTTCCCTTGCCTCCTTTCTTATTTTCCTCCAATCTGTTCTTCACACAGCAGCCAGAGGGATCATTTGAAAACACAAAACAGATGGCGTCTTAGTCAGTGTTCTAGTGCTGTGAAGAGACAACATGATCATGACAACACCCTCCCCACCCTCCCCCTAAACCAGGGTTTCTCTGTGTAACAGCTCTGGGTGTCCTGGAACTCGTCTTGTAGACCAGACTGGCCCCAAACTTGCAGAGATCAGCTTGGACCATGGCTACTCTTACAAAAGAAAGCAATTAATTGGGGCTTGCTTACAGTTTGAAAGGGTCAGTTGTTCATTATCATCCTGGCAGAAAGTATGTCGTCACGCAGGCAGATGTGGTGCTGGTGATGTAGCTGAGAGTTCTACATCTGGATCCACAGGCAGCAGAAAGAGAGAGGCAGTAGGCCTGACATGACTTTTTGGAACCTCAGTGGCACATTTCCAATAAGGCCACTCCTCCTAATCCTTTCAAATAGGGCCTTTCCCTGATGACTAAACATTCAAATATATGAGCCTGTGGGGGCCATTCTTATTCAGATCACCATGGATGACTTACCAACCAGTCTGACAGCTCTCTAGTGGCCTCTCATCACAGGTCAGGTCCAAGTTCTCAGTGTCCATAGTATACAGGACTAGCCTCCGCCCTGATTGGTGCCCACCCCTCCACTCCACTCCCATCCCCACCCTTTGCTTCCACTCCAGAGCCACCAGACCTCAGCTATTTCTTTCAAGTGTCAAGCTCATCCCTACATTAGGACCTTTGAGCCTGCTGCTCTCTTCCTAGAACATTCTATACATAAATTCCTTGTTCTCATCTACCAGTGGCAGCTTTTTCTTATCCCTTCATTCTCTGTTCAAAAGTCATTTCATCAGGTGGCTCTTCACTGATTTCCCTGGTAAGCAGCCCTCCTTCCCTCTTAATATCCCTCTTAATATTTTATTTCACACTCGTGTGTGTGTGTGCGCGCGCGTGCGCGCGCACACACACGCACTGATTCATGGGATCTTGTTCAGAGGACAGAGTAGAACCTTGGATATTGCCCCTTATTGTCCTTGGCCGTATTACCTTGAGCAATCTCTCACTGAACCGGAAGCTAGCCTTTTCGGTCTTTTCTGTCTCTGCCTCACAATGGTGTCAGGGGCTTTTTATGTGGGAGCTGAAGAGTTGAATTCGGGTCCCCATGCTTGCAGAGACTTATCACTGAGTGCTCTCACAGCGCTGTTACCATTGAGCCAACTCCCCAGCCCCACATGCTTTATGTAATCTTCGCCACAACTTGTTTTCTTTTCCTCCATTATCTGCTCTAGTACAGGGCCAGATATACAGCAGGCGCTTGTATCTATTCAATGAATGGGTGAGTGGAGCAAGGCGGGAAGCCAAGGTAGTTGGCTAGCTTAGTGGCCTCCTTGTCCTGGAGGCTTTTATATCCGACTTGGGCAGGATAAGGTTTCCAGGAGAGGCTGAACACCCTCAGACTCCTGGATATTCTCATCCCCGGGCACCAGTTTCATGGGTATTTGCCAAAAGCAGGAATCCCATCTTTTAGCTGGGCAGTTTGAGGTCTTTTCCCATATGGGGATTGGCTTCCCACGAGGGGCGGGTGGTTAGGTGTGTTGGAATGGAGGAAAACTGAGCAGTGCAGGGCAGTAGGGTTTGTGTAATGGGCGGGGCTGGGGGGGCACGTGGAATGCCCCGCCCTGAGGACTGCAAGTCCAGGTAGGAGGCTGCCAGACCAACACTCAGACACCCCACAGACCCGGACTCCTTCCTGAAGTCCGCCAGGCTACAGCGGCTGCCTTCGTCCTCATCTGAGATGGGCAGCCAAGACGGGTCACCACTACGGGAGACACGCAAGGACCCATTCTCAGCCGCAGCAGCCGAGTGCTCCTGCCGCCAGGATGGGCTCACGGTCATCGTCACTGCCTGCCTCACTTTTGCCACGGGTGTGACCGTGGCGCTGGTCATGCAGATCTACTTCGGGGACCCCCAGGTGAGGGGAGCAGATGGGCAGAAGGGAACTTGGGAGAAGGGGGTGAGGAGGACCTTGAGAGGATGATGGGAATTGAATGGCTAGGTGATGGGAGCCTGCTAGGAAATGGAAAGGGAAGAGGTGAGGTGAGAGAGGAAGGTTCCCAAAAGAAATGGTCGTGAGAATCAAGAAGACATGAATGCCGAGGTTGTAGGAAATGGCGGTACTTGAGGGTGGTGGGGGGGTCCTACTAGCCCACTCTTCTCTTGCATCCTAGATCTTCCAGCAGGGTGCTGTGGTGACGGATGCCTCCCGTTGCACAGCACTGGGCATGGAGGTGCTCAGTAAGCAAGGCTCTTCCGTGGATGCAGCTGTGGCAGCAGCCTTGTGTTTGGGGATCGTGGCTCCACACAGTTCTGGCCTGGGCGGGTAAGGAGCTGGGTAAGAACCCGGTGGAAGCCTGGGTGCCTCAGGGCCACTTCTTATCTCCTGGTCTGTGGGCCTGGTTGCAGGTTTCTCTTGGTTTGAGTTTAAGGTAGGCCCATACTCCTCGAACTTTCTCTGTCAATACCCAGTTTTACTCTTTTTCTCCCTGGATGGAGTCAGAATCGCAGTACCATAAGGCAGAGACGGAGGCATGTTCAGGAGCTTTCAGTTCTCCACTAGGAGAGAAATGTGATGTATAAAAAAGAGGAGCTCAGGGAGCAGGGGGGGGGCATCGATTAAAGCAGTGATGCTCCAACTTTAGGTTCACAAATCCCGGTGACTCTGATGAAAGCTGTGGACTTTGTCCACAGAAAATACACCCCAGGCTTGGGGTTCTTAAAACCAAGCCTACAAATTGGGCACTCAAAAGCCAGACCCAGCACCTAGACTGGTTTGGTTTGCCCATTTACATTTTTTTTTTTAAATGTTTGCGGTTGTTAAAATGTCAATAGTTTTCGTAAAAATTCAGATTGCTAACCTCTCCAGAACAGTCAGGAGATCGGTAGCATGAAGCCCAGAGTCCCATGTGGCTACAGTTATCTGGAGCTGAGCAGAGAGCTTCCCGTGATGGGCCAGGGTGCTGGCCACTTTGCTGTCATTCCAGCCACTTTAGTTGTCCCCCTGCCTTCCTTATTTTGCCACGTGGCTGCACATATTTAACTTTGCCACCCCCATCTCAGATGTAAATATGCCTCAGAAAAAGAACGAGCTGACAAATATCATTCTCTTCGTAGGACCAATCCTCTGTGCTCTACCAACGACATTCCCCTTTTGGCTTCGAATGGTTTACCCTTACATAATCCACTCCTAAGGGAAAGGGGGGGGTATACCATGTAGGCAGGTGCAGGAAGCTGGCAGGGGTCCAGCTCTGGTCCAGGGTGGGGACAGAACAGCCTGTTTCCCCAGTCTCTGCATTTTTCTTAATCAGGGATTAAAGTCTCCAGTAACCTGGGTCCCCTACCCCCTTGATTTTACCCTTTGTAGGATAGCTGAGTTTCTGAATTCCTCCTGGGGAGGGGGCTCCAACATCTGACCCAGCATGGCAAACAGCCTACAGCCTCACTGCAGGGGATTAAGGGAGTGGTAGCTTAATCTTTCAGAAGGTTGACATGTTCTCTTTGCTTTCCACTTTCTGTGTGTTTCCCAGCGGGGGTGTGATGCTGGTACATGATATCCGAAGAAATGAGAGCCACCTGATTGATTTCCGGGAGTCTGCACCAGGGGCCCTCAGGGAAGAGGCCCTGCAGAGGTCCTGGGATACCAAGGTGAGTTCCCTGGTGAAAAGAGGGGCCTCCCTACATTCCCTTTTGCTAACCTGAGCATTGATTTGCTGCATATTTACTATGGGGGTGGCAAAATAGTTGAGCAAAATGCTCTTAAGCTATATAACAACAGGCCACTTGCCCTCCCCCCTTCTAAACTAACGAACGGCTCAGCTGGTAATGGCATTTGTCACTAAGCCTGACAACCTAAATTTGATCTCCAGGACACACATAGTAAAAGGAGAGGACCTAGTCCTACAAGATGTCCTCTTATCTTCACACACACACACACACACACACACACACTAATGAAATAATGTAATTTTAAAATCAAAATAAAATGGACAAAAAAATTGGATGACTAATAACAGATAACACTTGAACAACATCTTACTTCTCTGGTAGTTTTACTTGTCTGGAAGAAAGTATAAGGCCACCTTTGAGTACTCTGAGATATCACTCAGTTGATGCCTTAAAACTCACCTATCTCAGCCTGGTGGTGGTGGTTCATGCCTTTGATTCCAGCACTTGGGAGGCAGAGGCAGGCAGATCCCTGAGTTCGAGGCCAACCTGGTCTACAGAGTGAGTTCCAAGATAGTCAGGGCTACACAGAGAAACTATCTTAAAAAACAAAAACAAACAAACAAAAAACCTTGTCTCTCTCTCTCTAAGCCTAATGACTATGACTTTCCCAGGCTGTGTCATATTGGGAGAAAGAAACTAGAGGCAAACTCACTATTTATTGAGAGCAAAGGAGGAAACATAGTAACTTGGGAAAGTAGGTATTTAGTGCCATGGCAAAAATCAAACACACCCCTGAGTTACCACAGCTCAAGTGATGGTGTCATGACAATGAATTGGCTAAACTGAGGTCCTTTGTTAACCATTTTAAAAAGACAAGGGTACCCATTACCCAATGTGAACAGAATTTTACCCAGATTGTTTGTGTCCTGCCTCTTGAAAGGGTTTGCTTAATTTATTAAATCCCTCAACTATGGGAGATAAAGACCATTCTACATTTGCATATAAGAAGTCAGGGAAGAGGGAGAGGTTCCCCTTGGGGAAAGCTTGACCCTTTCCTGGGATACTTGGCCTATGTCTCTCCCCTGTGCCAGCCATTCCTGGCTTGGGGCTCTGCGGAGTTCAGCCCAGCACCCCCCTTCCAGTGACCTGGTCTCCTCTCTCCCTCGCCTGCCCGCCTCGCCCAGCCTGGGCTCTTGGTGGGGGTCCCTGGAATGGTGAAAGGGCTACATGAAGCTCACCAGCTCTATGGCAGGTAAAGACCCCCGCCCTGGGGACCAGGGGCCTCTGCCTACATCCCTCCTTGGGTGGCCTTCTCCTGTCCTCCTGGATTCTTCCCTTCCCAACTCCCCTTCCTAACATCCCCTTCCCTTGCCAGGATTCTCCTTCCCAGGAACCCCCCTCCCCCCAGGACCCCTCCTCCTTCCCCCAGGACCTCCTCCACCCCCTGCTCTCCGGCCCCCTCAGGCTGCCCTGGTCCCAAGTCCTGGCCTTCGCAGCAGCTGTGGCCCAAGATGGCTTCAACGTGACCCATGATCTAGGTCAGTGGGACCTGGAGGTAGGGGGGAAGGTGCAAGGTTAATGGGAGGCCTTCGAGATTTGGGCCCCAAACAAAGGGGTTCTTTTCTCCAGTTTGCTCCTCAGACTTCTTCCCATCTCACCTGGAGACAGCCTCCAGTGAGAGAATCTGGGAAGAACCTATATGTACCCCTGCCCCTGCCCCGCTGTGACAGGCTTCTGGGGAGCCAGAGTTCTCAGGGCCAGTCACTTAGCCCTCATCCACCCCACCTATTACGCATCAAGTCCAGTCTTGGCCTTGCCCACCCAGCCTCTTAACCTTCCCCCAGCCCATGCCTTGGCTGAGCAGCTGCCTCCCAACACATCTGAACGCTTCCTGGAGACTTTCCTGCCAGCGGGCCACCCACCTTTGCCTGGAGCCCTGATGCGACGGCCCGATCTAGCTGAGGTACTGGACATACTTGGCATCTCTGGCCCTGCCGCCTTCTACAGTGGTGGCAACCTCACATTGGAGATGGTGGCGGAGGTGAGTGTGACAGTGGGAGGTGGAGGGTGCTTCCTCCCCGCTTTCTCCTCTACATAGTTTCTGACTGTGTGCGCTTCATAAACAAAGTTGACCTCTGGTGATAGACATGAGACCAGTGGTTATTTAGGGCAAAAAACACCACCTACTATGCGATATGAAAAATACGGGACAGAGATGCTCTGTCTTGAGAGGGAAGCTGGGCTTCTCAGGGCTGGTGCCAGCTCTACCACAGTCCAGCCTATTTCTTCCCAGGCCTGGTGAAAACTAAGCATTAGTCTCAGTACCCCAGGGCCCAAATCGTCCCTGCTCTCTCTGGGATTTTCCAAGAACCAATGCTAATATTTTCTTCCCTGGGAACTCATTGGGACTGAGGAGATTGACACAGGAGGATACCCCCAACTCCAAAGAGGCTTTGTCTAGGGTAATCGTGGATTCTGAGAGCATTGTCAAAGAACAGGGAGCAGAGGCAAATAGAGTGGGATTATGCATTGGGGACATTTGTCTAAGCCTCTGTTATATACTGTGGGGATGACATAGGCGTGTCACTCAGTCATGAAGTACATTCTCTACACCAGACAGTGTGTTTTATTAATCTGCCAGACACTTGACTATATATTAGCCAAGAAATTCAATGAGTAGTTCACTAAGGGCAGGTAAATCAAAAGTTTTACATATTAGAAAGTGCAAAAAAGATTGATAGTGGTAATACTAATTTAAAATTGGCATGGAGCTGGAGAAATGGCTCAGTAGTTCAGAGCACTGGCTGCTCTTCCAGAGGACCAGGTTTGCTTCTCAGCATCTGCAGGAGCTTGCAACCATCTGTAACTCCAATTCCAGGGGGAATGTGATGCCCTCTTCTGGCCTCCATGTAATTCCAGGGGGAATCTGATGCCCTCTTCTGGCCTCCATGGGCACTGCATGTATGTGGTGCACAGACAACCATGCAGACAAAACATCTAACTAAACACATAAAACAATTTTAAATTATTTTTAAAATATTGGCAATGAATGTGCTGCTAGAATGGAATGAGAACATTGATTTGTATGAGATTGGTGCATTGGTCAGGAAAGAGTGCTCAGTTATGTAATTATGTTGAGTGGGTCGGTCCTACCAGGATCATTCAAAGTTCATAGTTTTGTAGTAGCCTTACTGTTTGTAGGGGGCCATGCTAAGTCTCAAACCTAGGACCTTGAGCATACTAAACAAGCACTCTACCACTGAGCAAAACCCCAGCCCTGGAGTATATTTAATTGGTTACAGTGAAATGTCAAATTCAGGTTTGATAATTCTTACACACATGTTATTTCCTCTGCCTCCTTTTTTCTTGGGCTGATGGCATCCCTAAAAGACATGTTGGTGGCTATGGAAGGGACTAAAGTTGTAAACATCTTCTCTGTCTATGACTAAGACATATATCATGGGCCATGCCCACATGCGCACAGTGATGGACGGACATTTTCTCCTTTCCAGGCTCAGCATGCAGGCGGTGTCATGACCGAAGAGGACTTTAGCAACTATAGTGCCCTCATGGAGAAGCCCGTGTGTGGAGTGTACAGAGGTGACCTCTCCCCCAGCTCCCAAGGGTCCCCACTCAGGAGGAGCTTTCCAGACCATGGCCATATCTTTTTGGCCTGGAAACTCCTCTCCATGTCACAGGATATAAAAGGAGGCAATGAGCTCAGCTCCCTAGGCAGCCAACTGTTGAAACAAGCCAGAGCCAGCCATGGGGTCAGTTACCCTAAGTGATTAGGATGTGGTGGGGGGCTAAGGCCTGGAAGTTGGGGGTTCTTCTGAACATGGCTTTTCCTTTTGTTTTGTGGGGATTTGTTATTTATAAGCCTTTTTATAGTGCTGGGAATTGGGCCTTTCACAGAGGACAAATTTCTCATTACTGAGTTACATCCCAAGATGCTTTCTTGGTTTGGGTTCTGTATTTCGTCAACTCAGTCCCTTCTCACTGACCCATGCTTCCTAAGAATTTGTCAGATCAAAGTCCACCTAAAGGCAGATTAAACCCTTTAAAGATAATCACAGACTTGCCCCTGATTGACAGTAACAGACAACTGGGGCCTAAGAAGGGAATGGAACAACATGCCTGACTCAAGAAACAAATCAAAAACTCAGAAAGTCAAGCCTGTGCATTAATGCAGTTTACGTTTCTTGACCCCAAGATGTTGGGTTCTAGGTCCCTCGAGAGTTCTTAGGTTTTTTTCTCTCTAGGAAGGACAGGTCACCCCAAGCCCCAGGTGAGGCTTCCTCTGAGTTCCTATTTCCAGGTTCCTGTCTTTCTTATTCCTCAACCAGAGTTAGTAGTGTATGATGAAGAGGAAAGATTATGGCTGTGGAGTCAGGAGGGCCTAGGTGAGCGTCAGCTGTACCATTTGCCTTGAACTTCCTACTCTGAGCCTTGGTCCCCTCCTTAAAATGGAGACAATAATGGTGTCCACATCTCAGGGTGCCTATGAGGACCTGATGAGATAATATAGGAAGTTTCCTTGACCACAGTGGACACTGAATACACATGGGGTTTTCTGTTTTTCCTCCCCAGGCTGGGTTGTCTCAGCAGTCCAAGGCCTTGAGTGCTGTAGGTTCACCTGATCTCTATTCCTGGCCCAGTTGCTTCTTATGCCTCAGTTTCTGCCCCTGATTCGATGAATCAGGTAGTTACTGTCAGTGTTCTATGCCGCCAGTGTTGTGATTATTCTTTTAATGTCTAACCATTGAATAATAGAGTAGGGAGGGCAGGCTGCTGCTCCCAAGACATTTCAGGTTGAGAGAAGCCATCAGGGCCCTTGAGCAGTTCCTGACCTGTGGGAGGGACTGAAGGAAGTTCATGGCAAACCAGGATTCTGTAGACATTGCTCACCTATCCCTGCTTTGCCAGTGACCTGTAATGTGACTCTGAGCAAGACAGGCTTAGTATGTTCTTAAGTCTTAGTTTCCTACTATGACAGAGAAAGCCAAAGACCAGTACCTGATTTCGAGCTCAGCCCCACCTCTAGCCAGCATGGGAATTTCAATGGGTCCCTTTGCCTCTCAGTGGTTTCCTTTCCTCGTCTGATAAAGGCTTATCGCTGTGTGTATAATGGTGGGATGTGCATATAAGATGTGCTATATGAGGATGACTTGACTCCTCTCCTGCCATCTGGTCATTTCCTATCCTTTCAGGCCACCTGGTTCTCAGTCCCCCACCCCCACACACAGGCCCTGCCCTCATCAGTGCTCTCAACATCCTAGAGGGATTCAACATTACTAGCCTGGTGTCCCGTGAACAGGCGCTTCACTGGGTAGCAGAGGTAAGGCCCGCTCTTCCACCTCTCCTGGATTGGGGAAGTAGGAATGGGAAAGTGGAATACCTCCTTGGAGAGGGCGAAGACACCTTTGAGTTTTCATACACATGAGGATCCCCACACATGAGTGGGGGTGCTGGGAGGGTCTGGCAGCCTTTCCCACATCCCCGCTATGTTTTCAGAGCCTGAAGATTGCATTGGCCCTGGCTAGCAGACTGGGAGATCCTGTCTACGATTCTACCATCACTGAGAGCATGGATGACATGCTCAGGTTTGTCCCGGGACATGACCCTGGGTGCTGTAGAAATCGGGGTAGATATGGGAGAAGGTATCAGGTGAAAAAGCCAGGGAAGTCTCAAGGCTCTTTCAGCCGAACCCTAACTCAGTGTGACACTAGGTGCCTCTGACTGTATCACCTTCTCTGTCTGCACAGTGAGTTGGTCAACTGCTTATGAATCCTTTTTGACCTCTGCATGTACCTAATCTGTATGGGCACAGCTGTTCACTTTGAGTAGGAAAGGAAAGTCAGAGAGCAACAAAATAGTTTCCCTGCAAATGCTGGAGTTGATGGGGCTTTTGTGTGGTTATATCTTTGCCAGCGGCACAGAGGTAGGACTAGACTCTGTTAGACCTACACATCGACATTTGCTAGCTGTCACTCTGGGAGAGTAATTTAAACTCACTAAGTCTGTTTCTGCAAGGAGCCTGGCAATACTGTATCCACTCTGTAAGGTTTTGATGACAACAACCTGTAAATAAATAAAAGAATAACATATAAAGCATTTAGCACATTAACTGGAACATAGTAAATGTGCAATAAATGCAATTTATTATTTCTAATTGGCCATAGAGGTAAGAATGAGTTGTTTGACTGCTACTGTATCTGACTTACAGCCAGGCTCCAGGAAAATCAGAAGCCAAAAATATGTTAATGTAAATTTGTACTGTTACTCAAACACAACTCTATATGTTAAATTGTGAGCAACTTATAATTTAAAATAAAAAGATGGGAATCCAGAATCAGAGAAAGGGATGCATATTTGCAAATAGCAGGAACAAGTTCAAGAGGTCTCTTGCATAGATAGCATGGTGATTATAGTTAATGACAAACTACTGTATTTTGAAGAATATAAAATGTTTGGTATTTTCACTACAAAAAAAAATGATAACTGTGGACTCTCACAGTCATTAGTGAGATCTGACCATTCCTCCATGTGTATGTACCTCCTCTTCAAAACACCATGCTGGTGGTGGCTTGTGTCTACAACTCCAGCATTCTGGACAACGAGGCAGGAGGACTGCCATAAATTCAAGGTCAGCTGGGTCTACATAGTAAGTCACTGAGCTAGGTCATGGGTTAACCTGAGCTACAATGTGAGCTGCTTTGTAGGAAATACATCTAATTATACCTGTCAGTTTAAAACTACGGAGATAGGGGAGATAGCTCAGTGGGTAAAATCACTTTCAGCACAAACGTGGAGACCTGAGTTTGAATCCCCAGAACCATATAAAAACCCAACGTGGGTGTCTGTAATTCTAGTAACCTCTTGAGGTGGGAATAGAATTCCAAGAAGCCGGCCTGGCATACACAGTGGAAAAAAAACAGCAGCAAGCCTGCTTAGAAGTGAACAGCGAGGACAGATGCCCATGATTGTTCTCTGATCTCCACATGTTCATCATGTCATGTGTGCACCATGGCAGACTTGTGCCCTCATACACACAAATGCACACACTATATCAAAAGTTAGTATCGTGCTGGGTATTATCGTGCTCCAGTACTCTGGAGGTAGAGGCAGACAGATCTCTGAATGTAAGGCCAACCTAGTCTACCAGCCAGGGCTAGAAAGATCCTGTGTCAAAGACAAAAACAAAAGTTAGTAACATTTATCCAAACAAGGCAAAAATAAGAGCAATGAAAACTAGTGAACATCAAAGCAGTAAGGACAAAGTGTGAAAACTAAGTCTTTCCTGCCCTCCCAAAGCCCTGTAGCTCAGTCTGTGTGGTCATCAGCTGTTTGGGTTGAAAACCCGAATGAATGTCTTTGGTCTTTGGTAGTCCTTGCTAACTTATCATTCCCTAATCACTTCAAATGACCCAACACACAGTTATTAGTAGTAATAATGGAGAACTCCTTGGTTGGTCTTTAAGCATGAAAACTACAGCTCTAAAACTTGCTTGCATTTACATAAAACACTCAACTGTTTCTGCTAGTAAATAGTTACTGGGGGCTTATTGTGTTTTCTTTGCCTTGAAAATAGAAAACCTAATAACAAATAAAGATCCCCTCCTCCTCCTCTTAGGACAGAATCTTGTTATATAGTCAATCCTGGCCTAGAACTCTTTTTCTTTTCTTTTCTTTTTTATATTTTATTTTATGTGCAATGGTGTTCTGCCTTCGTATATGTCTGTGTGAGGGTGTAGGATCCTCTGGAACTGGAGTTACCGACAGTTTTGAGCTGCCATGTGGTTGCTGGGGATTGAACTCAGGACCTCTGGAAGAGCAGTCAGTGCTCTTAACCACTGAGCCATCTCTCCAGCCCCTTGGCCTAGAATTCTATATAGTCTAGTTCTGACCTAGAAGTTCAAAATTTTCCACTTCTACCCCCGAAGTGCTGAGATTACAATTATTCACCAACACTTCAGGCTTTAATTAAATGTTTCATTTGTTTTGCTTTATTAATTTTTTAAAAATTTTATGTGCATTGGTGTTTGGCCTACGTGTATATCCATGTGAAGGTGTCAGATCCCCTGGAACTGAAGTTACAGATAGCTGTGAGCTGCCATGTGGGTGCTAGGAATTGAACCCAGGCCCTCTAGAAGAGCAGCCAGTGCTCTTAACTTCTGGGCCATCTATCCAGCCGGATAACCAAACAAGGTTTTTTTGTTTTGTTTTTTGGTGTTTTTGTTTCTTTGTTTGTTTTGGTTTTTCAAGACAGGGTTTTTCTGTGTAACAGCCCTGGCTGTCCTGGAACTCACTTTGTAGACCAGGCTAGCCTCAAACTCACAGAGAGCCACCTGCCTCTGCCTCCCAAGTGCTGAGTCAAAGATGTGTGCCCCCACTACCACCTGACTTAACTAAACATTTTTTAAAACTTTATTTATCTAATGATGATGACGATGTGTGGTATGTGTATGCATGTGGGGCCATATACTTGCCATTGTGTGTGTGGAGAGGTCAGAGGACAACTTTATGGAGCCAGTTCTCCCCATCTACCTTAATGTGAGTCCTGGGGATTGAACTGGGGTTGTCAGGCTTGTACAGAAAGCACCTTAACCCACTGAGCCATCTTATGGGCCCCATCTAACTAAGTTCTTAATGAACTTTAGTCCCAAACTACAAACATTAGACCAAATCAATCAAGCTTGTTCATTCCAAACAAATATCTCAACATATCCACTGGACCCCAGACATTTTCATAGAAAGGAATAGAACCAAAAAACTACCTCTTGATTGAAAAAGTAAGTAAAATAAAAAGCTGGCTCTAGATTCTGAATAAAACCTAAATAAGTTGGTTCAGCTCCATAGTTATTTTCTGGGAGTTTCCTATGTGTTAGCAGTGTGGTCTACTGTTGTAGTCTTAATAATCCAGTAAAGGGGGCAGATTTGACTAAGTATTTACACAAACATCACAGACAGGTGGGGTGTAATAAAAGCTGTCATGTGCTCATTCCTCTACTACCCCCTTTGCAGCAAGGTGGAGGCCGCCAACTTCCGGGGCCACATCAGTGACTCTCAGGCAGCCCCCGCCCCACTCCTGCCTGTCTATGAGCTAGATGGGGCTCCCACAGCTGCCCAGGTGCTGATCATGGGCCCTGATGACTTCATCGTGGCCATGGTCAGGTATGTCAGTTCAGGCTTAGAACCAGCGACAAGAAATCATTCCAAGCAGGATGGGTGAACTCGATGGCAGCCACAGGGCTCACTCATCCTACTTCTGCCCACCCAGCTCCCTGAACCGGCCGTTTGGTAGTGGCCTCGTCACTCCCTCTGGGATCCTACTCAACAGCCAGATGCTGGACTTCTCCTGGCCCAACAGGACTGCTAACCATTCTGCACCCAGCCTGGTAGGCTCTTGTTTCTCTAATCTCCCAGGGACCTTGAGGCTTGGTAGGACACGCAGCACCATGGGTCTTTCTTTTTCCCTGCTATTTCCTATAAGAACTAATATTTTAAGGAAACAAAATGTTCACTTCATCCCCGTCCCTGCTAAATCTGGAGTATGGAGGCTGGTGCGTCTAAGGAATCCTTATGTTCTTCTGTCATGATCTTAGTGTGACTACAGAAAGTCTTGCCTTCTCTCTGGGCAATGAGACCATTGACCCCTATTTAATGTTTGGGCTCTTTCTAGCACTGGAGATATATGCTAGGCTAATGGTGCTCAAATCTGTGACTGCACACCAAAGAGGGGCCAAGAGGAGGAATTTAGGCATATTCGTCCACTTGGAGACCAGAACTTCTACTCTGGCAAGCTTCCTATAGGGCAAAGACACAGAGGTGGTCCATTGTGAATCCTACTGTCCTCATTACTAGTTTTCTCCACTCAGTCTTTTCCCCTTCCATCCATACCTCATAGCTCAATGGTTCCAAGTCTCTTGCTCCTACCACACTAGTCTTCCAGGAACACTTCCTCTTTCACAGACAGCACGCTGTTGCTAGGAAGGGACCCATCTCCCAGGAGCTGAACTTGTGGACCATGTATAAGAAAAGCAGTGGTAAATTGGTCCACTCTACATCTCTCTTTCCATCTCTGCTCTCCTGCAACAGGAGAACTCAGTACAGCCAGGGAAACGGCCCCTCTCTTTCCTGCTGCCCACTGTAGTCCGACCAGCAGAGGGGCTCTGCGGGACCTACCTCGCTCTGGGGGCCAATGGAGCTGCCCGAGGCCTCAGTGGCCTGACCCAGGTGAGTTACTCCATTAGGAGTATTCTGTAGTCGGGAACCATGCTGTGACCCGGTCTACAGATGCTCCACATTATCTCTGGGATGTTTTTCCACCTTTTCCCCAGCAATCATGAGCTGTGTTGCATTGTACCAGGCCTGTTTGGGGCACAATGTGCTGGGATGGTGGGAACCTGAAGATCTCTGTCTCCACAAGTTTCAGGGAGAAATTTCAGGGCAAGTAGAATCCAGAAGTAATTTAACATCTGGGCTGCCTGTGTTCTGTAAGCCTCAGGTCCCATCACCCCCTGCTCTTATCTGAATAGACCATTCTGTGGGGTCTTATTTTGGAAGGAAGGTCCTACTACTCTCCAGAATACCTCAAGACAGTTCCATGAGTGCCTTGAGCAACTGGCACATAACTGGCTTGTATTTTTGACAGGTGATACACTAACTCTGGAATTAGACTCCCCTGAGTTCCAACCCAAGTGCTGCCAATGTTTAGCTATGTGATGCTGGGGAAGTCGCTTAACTTCTCCTGAACATTAGTACCCTCACCTGTGAAGTAGAGCTAATAATAGCTAACATCATAGACTCCTTAGTAGGTGTTAGGCACTCTGATATATGTGTTGACCCTTTTAACTTCACCAACTCTGGGAGGAATGACTGTTTTGATTTTACAGGTAAGGAAACTGAAGCTCAGGTTAAAAATTTGGCTCAAGTTCACTTGGCTAGTAGCATTGTGTAGGAAGTTCAGTTCTAGAGTCTATCCAACCTCTAACCATTAAGCTCAAACTACCTATATTGACCACTAAATCACCCTGCTAACCCTGCCTTCTCCAGAGAGAAGGAAGCCCTTGGCTAGGTTATAGAAGACTAATAGTGCCTCTTCCTTCAACTCTAAAAATGGGTCACATGGCTCTCAGGTGCCTCTTCTGTAAAATGGGGACAGTTATCATAGGTTTCCAGGACCATTGCAAGACTTAGATGACATGCCAAATGTGAGCTTTCTAAGGACTAAAGAGTTTGGACCAAGGATGAGCGCCATGAAGTCTTGAATCATTGTCCCCAGAACAGCTGTTGTTTTTGCTCCTGTTTTCCCACAGGTTCTACTGAATGTCCTGACACTGAACCGGAACCTGAGTGACAGCCTAGCCCGAGGACGCCTCCACCCAGACCTGCAGTCCAATCTCCTGCAGGTGGACAGTGAGTGCAGAGCAAATTTCTAAGGATGGGCACAGGGACTGGTGGAGAAGGGCTCTCCCAAGGTTTCTCCTGCTTTGGCCAGCACTAACTTCCTTTTTGTGCAGGGTTTGGGGGTTCCCCTGACAAATTCCTGTAGGGCTAATGTAAGGTCTGAACACTGGAACCATCTTGGCATTTCCTGACTTTCTGACATTAGGAAAACTATGTCTCAACTCTTGACACTTCCTTTTCTCCCTTATAAAATAAGATAATAGTTTTTATGCAAATCTCCATAACCTCCATGGTGTATGATGAAGACTTAATATGTGCCAAGCATCATCCCAGCTTCAGGAACACTGCATTTACAGGCAGACAAAAACATAATAAGAGAAATATGAGCTAGCAAGAGAAAAGCTTGAGCACAGAGTCAGAGCAGGATGATGTAATTGGACCTACAGGGATGGGAGAAGGCTTCTCTTTGGTGACATCTAAGCTGAGATCTGAAGAGTGAGAAAGTCCCTACCATGCCAAAACTGGGGCAGAGCTTTGTAGACTAAGAACAAATGAGGAAAACTCACAGCAAAGTTGGGCTTCATGTTTTTTTTTTTTTTTAAAGAAATAAAAGAGACCAAGGTGAATGGGGATATATACTAAGATCAGAGAGGAGAGCAGGGACCAGATCATGAACCTCAGCGGTTTATGGTAAGGAGATAGAGTTGCCCCTAACAACAAAAGCTTAATTTTGGGCACAGTTTAGTTTTATAAATAATAGGAAAACATTGCACTTTTGAGTAGTTCTTATTATAATCAATCTGCTAGTTCAAAGAAGATTCAGAAGTGACTGAGACAGCCCTTGCTTAGTCAGTACCATCACTATTTTGCAGATAAAGAAGCTAATGGTGGTTATAAACTAGTTAGAAATCTACCAGCAGGTGGCTTTGGGAGGCTTCACAGAGGAGGTGGTGACTGACTGGGTTAGAAGTGGGAATTGGGCATGAAGTGACAGATGACTTTTTGGACAGGAGGAACAATCTATGAAAAACCCAGAAAGAATGGTATGGGAAAACATCAGTAAGAGCAGCTGTTTCCCAGGCTTCTGAGTTTACCTAGCACCTTTGTTACTTCGCAAATGCTGGGTAATCTCACTGATGCATTTATTGTTTATTTTCTGTGCATGTTTTGTCTGTATGAGGGTGTCAGATCCCCTGGATTTGGATTTGGAGTTATAGACAGTTGTGAGTTGTGGGTGCGGGGATTGAACATGGGTCCTTGGAAAGAGCAGCCAGTGCTCTTAACCACTGAGGCATTTCTCCATCCCCTACCTTCCCTGTTTTCTATTTACAAAGTATAGTTTGAACATAAACATGAATCACAAATAGGAAAATGGCATCATTTCCAACAAACAGATGATGAATAGTTATTTAAAAGTTATAAAAATATGTTGAGGTCATCATTAGGTGGTGTTGTCTACAGATAGCCGGAGAATCACTCTCACTGTATGAGTTCAGAAAATGTTAGAGACCAGCTTGAAACTTGATACTTGCCATAATCAAAAGGATGAAAAGTGAACCACAAAGGAAACAGGTTTCTGATGTGATGATTTAATGTTATTCAGTAATATGGAGTTTTTAGTGCATGGTGGTCCACACCTTTAATGCTAGCACTCAGGAAGCATAAGTTGGTGGATCTTTGTGTTTGAGGCCAGCCTGATTTACAGAGTGAGTTCCAGGACAGCTAGAACTATACAATAGACAGATTCTGTCTCAAAATAACAAACAAACAAATAAAAACAATAGTTCTTTTTCTTAAGAACCACCTAAAATCATCCTGTTTGGAAACATAAGACCAAATCTTTATAAAGGAGCAAAGGAAGTGACATAAACTAGGCTTCCACTGAGGTCTATGTTAAGAAGACTCATGGCCTGATTTGCTTTAGGTAGGGGATGTGGATTGAAGAAAGAACAAAAGTCTAGAGAAGCACAGGGGATATGACTCAGGGCAGGAGATGATGAAAACCTGAACTCAAACCAGAGGTTAAGCAACTACAATCTTGCAAATATCGACTTAAGTTTTACAATGTGCTGAGCTTCTCTAAGCATTAGGAAGCAGTCACAAACAAGACAACCTGCCTTTTAAAAACTTTAAATTAAGGAGATACAGTTGAAGCAGGGAAAAGCAGGGAGTGCTAAGTGTGGCGGTACATGCCTTTAATCCCAGCACAGGAGAGACAGAAGCAGGCAACTCTCTGTGAGTTCAAGGCCAGCCTGGTCTGTTATTGTAACTTCCAGATCAGCAAAGGATACACAGTGAGACTGTCTAAAACAAAACAAAATAGCAGGATATGACCAGGGATGTAGCACCATTGGTAAAGTGCTTGCCCAAAGTACATGAGGCTCTAGGTTCTAGTCCAGTACCATATTAAACTGGAACTTTCGGTGCTTGCCCTGAATTCCAGCACTCAAGCAGTAGAGGCAGAAGGATCAGAAGTTCAAGGTCATCTCGGCTAGTAGGGACATCGGGAGTCTGAGGTCAACCAGGGCTATGTGAGACACCTGTTTCGAAAGAGGGGGAGAAAAAGGAAGGAAGGAAGCAGAATAAACCTGGCAGACACTGATATTCTAGATAACAGGGAAATTCTTGAAGAGGTGCCTTTTAACCAAAGACAGGAATGAAGTAAAGGAGCCAACTTTGTGAGTCTCCAGGGTAAGCATTCCAAGATGAAGCAGTAGCAGGTAACAGGCCTTGCACTTAGAGTCAGCAAGGGTGCCCGTATGGCTGGAACAGAGTTAAGCAAAGTAGAGAATAGAAGTAACTTGGGAGAAGACTTCAGAGAGGGACAGGGATCCCAGCTGACAGTGGGCCCTAGAGGTGGACTTTGAATCTTATTTTAGGACCTGTCGTCAGAGCTGTTGGAGGGTTTGAGTAGGAGAAGGACAGCTTTGGCTAGTGTGTGAAGCTGTAAAGAAGGTAGGACTGGGTGAACGGACGAACCAGCGAACATTAAGTTGACTGTGCAGTAACCCTCACAAGCAGTGGTGGCACCTGGAGATGCAGTTCAGGTCTTTAGCCATTATTAAGAATGACTGCTGAAGCTGCACAGTGGTGGCTCACGCCTTTAGTCCCAGCACTCAGGAGGCAGAGGCAGGCAGATCTCTGTGAGTTCGAGGCCAGCCTAGTCTACAAATCAAGTCTTGAAGACAAACCCTGTCTTGAAAAGCAAACAAAAATAGAATGCTGAGGCTGGGAGTAGTGGCACACTCCTTTAATCCCAGCATTCAGGAGGCAGAGGCAGGGGGATCACTGTGATTTGAGGCCAACCTGGTCTACATAGCAAATTCCAGAGAGCCAGAACTACATAACAGAGAGACCCTGTCTGGGGAAAAAAAAAAATCCAAAACAAACAAAAGAAGCACTGCTTATCACTGATCCCTGGCTGTATGCAAGGCTTGGAGCTCAGTCCTTTCTAAGCATTATCTCCTTAAATCCCTGCAACAACTTTATGTAGTAGGTTCTCTACAATCCCCCATTTTGTTGTGAGGATGCAAATTCACACAGTTCCTGCTTTTGAAGTAATCACAACCAGAAGTCAAATCTGATGGTGAGGTTCCTGAGTCAATGCTCTAAGTGTATGTTGCTATGGGGATGATTTTCAGGTGAGTTCACGGAGGAAGAGATTGAGTTCCTGGAAGCCAGAGGTCACCATGTGGAGAAGGTAGATGTCTTATCCTGGGTCCACGGCAGTCGAAGAACCAACAACTTCATCATCGGTGTGAAGGACCCTCGGAGCCCAGATGCAGCTGGAGCCTCCATCCTGTAGAGCATTGGGGTGGGCGGGATCTCTGCTCCCCGCCTTTGCATGTTCCCAGAGTCCCTCTTTCTCCCAGGTTTGGTCTCAGGGGGACCCCATAGATGCCTCAGATCAGGGGCAGGAGGGGATGCTTAGCAAACCCTATCCCAGAGTAACTGGAAAATTCTCCAACTGGAGGCCTTTGGTGGTAATGGTGACGTTAGTGTCCATGACAGGCAGGCAGGACCTTGAGGAGTCAGATTGTCTGTCTGTCTCTTCTCCTATTTCAGCCATGCTGTCCTTGAGCTTAGGGATGTGCTTGCAAACCCTTCTCAAGGGTCTCACAACTCCAACACCTTTAGACTGGTCTGACCTAGGCCTTGTCTTCCAGCTCCCTTTCCCTGTACCTGGCCCCATTTCTTAAGTGACTAGGATTTTTTTAAATAGGCCATCATAGGGAGAGGTAATCCTCCCCTTCCACCAGGTTGAGGCAGGGGCCTTGCATTTGAAGGTCCCCAGGCAGTCGGGTAGGGGTGTGGGTGGGTATCAGCTCAGGGGCTTCCATTTGCAAAGGGGAATTAAAGAAAGAACATTGCTTAACCATGACTCTGGTTTGATCTCTGTCTAACTAATATAATTGCCTTTTCAATGCTTTGATACAATAGCTGACAAGATGCAACTCAAGGGAGAAAAGATTTAACTTGGCTTGCAGTTTGAAGGGATCTGGTCCCTCAAGCAGAGAGACTGTGGCCACAGAACAGCTCTGAGCTATGGCAGAGGAGCTTGCTCACACCTGGGTAGGTCAAGAAGTCGAGATAACACCAGAGACCTTCCTCCAGCTAGGTCCTCCCCAGGGGTTCTATAATCTCCAAAGATGTCAAAGTATGCTCAGCTAGGGACCAATTGCTCAGACATGTGGGGCTGGAAGTGGGAGTGAGAAAGGAAACCTTGGCTCACCCCATCTCAGAAGCCTGGACAACCTGGTTGTGTTTCCTAGCCTTCAAAGGCTGAGCAATCTCTCCAGCCCTATACTTCAGTCCTAAACAACACAAACAATAAGGTGTATGTTACAAGTAAGGTTTTTCCGCCGCCAGTCTGGTCCCGCCGTTGCACCAGCCCCAAATAACACACTGAGACTCTGATATTAATGCTGTTGGCCAATTACTAGTTTCTTATCAGCTAGCTGTCTTAATTAACCCATTTCTATTAATCTAAGTATTTCCACATGGTCTCATCTTACCCGAGAGTAGGGCTGGCGTCCGCTCTCCCCAGTCTCTCCATGTTGACTCCCCTACTACTTCCTCTTTCCTCCTTGTCTCCTGGTCCCTCCTATCTTGCTTTCCTATTGGCCAACATATTCATTAACAAATAAGAGAAACATATTTACAGAATGACATCTCCCATCATCTCTTTTCTGTCTAAATAAAAAGAAGGGTTTTAACCTTAACAAAGCAAAATATATCACACAACAGTTATCAAATAAGAATCACAGTTAACAATATTTAGTCCATTAAGATTTAAGAAAATATTTCATTATCTATTCTATCTTTGTGAGTTTAAAGTCCTATATGTAACTTATCTTTAATCCTAACTAAGGAAAACTATAACCATAACTATTTGTCTTCAACTCCATCAAAGACCACAGAAGGATAAAATATAAACTCTAGAAATGACAGAGACAACTCATTGCCTGGTCAGTCACCAGAAGTTCTTCTGTAATCTTCCATCTTCAACCCATAGGCCATAGTGTGTATTGAAGATTCCTTAGCAAAGCAGGAAACTTTAAATTGTCTTCTTGTATTGGCAGTTTGTCATTTTTCTGTGTCCTGAAGACTGTCTGGCAGACTCTTCTATGAAGCAGGAACTCTGTAGCAATGTACATCTTGAATCAGCAGTCACTTTTTGTGGGTCCTTCATGTCCAGTTTATACAGCACAAAGTCAAACAGTCCAGACAAGAGCAGTATCTTGTCCAAATGGCTAGTCTTGCCATATTGGAAGTAAACTTCATAATGTGTTTCTTCAATGTCCATATTCCTTTCTGACGTAGGTGGTGTTGCCAGGAGCATTTATGTCTCACTGTCAAGAAAAACCCTAAACCATTTTAAATGCCATATTTTGTAGGTCTTTGTAAGGTTTGAAGAATGCCTATTTATCTCAAATACATCTCTGTGTATCTTGAAAAACCTAACTAACTTAACTCTAAGCTTTGACTATCAAATGTAATTATCTATAATCTGTACTACATTATACATTACATTTCTACACAATACCTAAACAAGAGGAGAAATATACATATCACAAAATTGACCTTAAATTGTATCAATAAATGAAAATCCATTCCAACACAAAGTATTCATATCTATACCATAATTCCCTTTTTACCTTTAAAAATATTGGTTGTGATCATTAACCATTCATAACCAACCCCATTTAAATGAAAACAAACATTTATAAACAATATTTGGAATTTGGGCGTTGTTCTTTCCAAACAATTTCTGCTGGTAGGAAGTGCTGTCATGGGGATCCTAAGAAGATGAAGAAATCCTAGCTGTAGTCTGCAAGGCTGGTATGTCCCAGCTGTTTTGAATGTAGGATCACCTGGTACTCTGTTTCAGGGGGGTCTGGCTTGCTCAAACCACATTAGTCTGGAAGGAATCTAGAGCTTTTAATTTTCTGTGGAAACAAAAATAGAAATCCTTTTTCCCAGTAACTTGTCCTTAGACTTAAATTTTGGAGTCAAAGCATTTTTAAAATATATAAATTGGATTGGTCCAGCAGCATTTCCTTCAACAGTTGTTGTTATTTCCTCAGCAGTTAAATGATACAAAGACAATATACCATACAGTATCCAGATTTTTACATTTTTATGTGGCTTTTATATTACTCTGCTTCTTTTACTTTTATTTTTTTTATTTTTTGAGACAGGGTTTCTCTGTGTAACTCTTATCTGTCCTGGAATTTACTCTGCATACCAGGTTTACTTTGAAATCACAGAGATCTGCTTGCCTCTGTCTCCCAAGTGCTGGGATTAAAGGCGTGTGCCATCACACCCAGCTCCTCGCTGTATTTTTAAAATCATGTAATTCCTTTTCTCTCCCAAGCCTACATATATTTTAGAACACACAGTAAACCTTTAGTGCTGTTTCTTAATGTGAATCTGTCTTTACTGTAAATGTTTATCTTTTTCTGGCTAAATTCATTGCTAAAATGAAATCACAGTTGTTTTAGCTGCACGGTCTATCCAAGATGGCAGCAGCTATTTAACCGCCAGCACTGAGAGCTGTGGTTACTGTCTTGGTCTACACTGCCATCCAGCAGCATGTTGCTGGCTTGGAGATGTGGTCATTGCCATTGCCAGCTCTCGTACACACCAATAAATTGTTAGCAGTGCTTTTTTAAAGCCGTGCAGTTTTTTGCCGCTTATGCTGAGTCAGGAAACCTCCCTTAAAGGAGCCGCGCAAAACAGAACCCAACCGAGAAAAATGCTGTTACCAAGAAGCCTTTTTTGGCTTTGTTTTTTTGTTTGTTTGTTTGTTTTTGTTTAAAACCTTTTTTTAAGCTTCTGTTAAATTTTAAGTGGAAGTTGTTATTAGCCATGTTGCGGCGCCATATGTAAGGAGTAAGGTTTTCCCGCCCGCCACTGGTCTTGTCCTGCTGCCGCGCCAGCCCCAAATAAGGCACAGAGATGCTGTTTTGATATTAATACTGTTGGCCAGTTACTAGTTTCTTATCAGCTAGCTCTATCTTAATTATTAACCCATTTCTATTAATCTAAGTATTTCCACGTGGTCTCATCTTACCCGAGAGTCGGGCTGGCGTCCACTCTCCCCAGTCTCTCCATGTTGACTCCCTACTACTTCCTATTTCCTTCTTGTCTTCTGGTCCCTCCTATCTTCCTTTGCTATTGACCAACAGTGCTTTATTCATTAACAAATAAGAGAAACATATTTACAGAATGACATCTTCCACCAGTGGCTTAGTGGTAGAGTATTTCCCCAGCAGGCACAATGCCCTGGGTTCAATCCCCTCTACCACCAAATACAAAACAAGCAAAAGGAACTAATGATACACTTAAGATACAATATTGTCACAATAATCTCTATAGTATGCCTCATATGTTACAGATGTAACAATTACTCAAACATCAAACATTTTAGAAATATATATCTACCCCTTTAAAGAACTCACTTTCCACCAATAACCGCCAATAACTTAGCACATGTTATTCCTTTTTTCCTGCACATTTATAGATTATATTTAAAAAGTAAAAACGGGACCTGGACAGATGGTTCATTGATTAAGAGCACTGGTTGCTCTTCCAGGGGTCCTGAGTTGGACTCCCAGCAACCACATGGTGGTTTACAACCATCAATAATGAGATCTGGTGCCCCCTTCTGGCGTTCAGGGGTACATGCAGGCAGATTACTGCATAATTATAAATAAATAAATAAATAAATATTTAAAGACTATAACTGGCTAACTATGAAATGAGATAAGAAACTTGGAACTTTGAAGAATGTTACAATATTCTCTGAGGCCTCAAATAACAAAGTTAAAAGTACTTGCTTATTAATTTGGTTTTTTGGTTTTGGTTTTGGTTTTTTTTTGTTTTTTTTTTTTTTTTTTGAGACAGGGTTCCAGGCTGGCCTCAAATTTACTGTGAAGTTTAGGACAATCTTGAACGTCTGTCCTCTTGCCTCTGGCCCCCAAGTGCTTAGATTACAGTCATGTGCCATCCCACCTTGTTTATGTGGTACTGGAGACGAAATTTAGGATTTCATACATGCTAGGAAGCACTCATCAACTGAGGTCAGCTATTTGAGAATCTCTAGCCCTTTGTTTAATATTAGGGAGGGTTTAAATGATCATTATTGCACTAAATATATTTTATAGGCCTGATTCTTACAAATTCTTCTATTAATTCAGAGATATTTCCACAACAAGAAGAAAATAATCTGGGCCAGTTACATCATTCAAAGATGCAGGAAGTCAGTAAATAAATGAGAATGAGACCAAGGATATGGTTCTGTAGTAAGGCTGTTGTCTAGTATGCATGAAGTTCTGGGTTTGGGCTCCAGCACTGCAAAACAGTAACATTAAATGTGGATGGGTAAACAAACTGATAAAGGAACCTTATCAGACTGGGTAGAAAAATAAGATCCAGCAGTTCAATGTCTATAAAAAGACATACTTCAGACTCAAAAACACAAGCAGGTCTAAAATAAAGAATGAGGAAAAGTATCTTGTGTAAATATAATATAAAAAAATGTAGAGGCCTGGTGTGGTAGTGCACACCTTTAATCCCAGGCAGAAGCAAGTGGATCTCTGTGAGTTTGAGGCCAGATTGGTCTACATACTGAGTTCTGGGCCAGCTAGGGCTACATAGTGAGAACTTGTATCAAAAACAAACATAAAGAAAGAAAGACAGGGAAGGAGGAAGAGAGGGAGGGAAGGAGAAAGTAAAGAAGGAAGGAGGGAAGGAAGAAAGGAAGAGAGGGAGGGAGGAAAGGAAGGAAGGAAGAAAGAAGAAAGAAAAAAGGAAGGAAGGAAGAGAAAGAGAGGAAGAGAAAGAGAAAGACAATGAAGAACCATGGAGGAAGACCCCCGACGTCTTCCCCTGGTCTCTATGTGCACATGTGCATGGGCACACAACCTACACACTCATATGCCTGTATCACACTCGCCTTCCACACAACAATAATAAATAAAAAATTAAAGATATGAAGCAACCTCCCACCTACACTCATGCAGGCAACCCTAATTAAACTCAGCGGGTCACACACAAAAGACACACAAGTGGGGGGGGGGTTTGTGGGAAAGAAGACAGCTTTCAGGGGGAGAAAGATGTAGCATGAGAATGGGTAACAGGGTAAGAAGACTAGAATTCATTATATACACTTATAAAACTGTCAAACATAAGGAATAAGGTTTTAAAAATACGAGGCAGAAATATACAGAAATAAAGGGAGAAATGGACAATTCAGCACTAGCAAGTACTTCAGTTCTGAGTTGTCAGCCGTGGCTAGAACAACCACTTTAACAGCAAGCTTTAACAAAACAGGTGAAGAGATGACTCAGTGATCACCCGAACTTGCTGCTCTAGCAAAGGACCAGAATTTTGTTCCCAGCCTTTCTCTAACTCCAGTTTTGGCTCTGTTCTGGTCTCCACAGATATTGCATGCACATGGGCATTACACAGAGGCAGAACACCAGAACGTATAAAATAAAAACAGACCCAAACAAAACAAAACAGAATTCATCACTCGGGAGGCAGAGGCAGGTGGGTTTCTGTAAATTTGAGGCCAGTCTGGTCTTCATAGCAAGTTCCAGGACAGCCAGGGCAACATAGATGTTTCAAAACAAAATGAGCAAAAAACTTTTTCAAAAATGCATACCAGTTAGGCTATTCTACCCTCAAAATGGCAGGATAGGTATTCCTTCCAGCTCTTAGGAAGCAGAGGCAGGTGGATCTCTGTGAGTTTAAGGCCAGCCAGCACTACATAGTGAGACACTGTCTCAAACAAAAACAAAACACAACAAAACCAAAACTACCCTTAAAGTGAGAAACTCAAATGCAGTCAGCAGCAGCAGAACCAGTAAACCATAACATATTTACATAGTGAAAGGCTACCCTGCAACAAAATGGAATAAATTACAGCTATATTGAAAGAATATAGATGAATCTCAAAAATATACTGAACCAAAGATGCAAAGACTACATTTTGTGTGAGTCCATTTACAGCATATAAAGCTGAATGCCTGTCAAGCCTAATCTGTGGAGTAAGAAGTTAGAATTCTGTTTACTCTAAGGGGAGTCCTAGTAATTTTAGAAGGTAACTTGAAAGAGCTTTTAAGGTACTCATAATACATGTTCTCTCTCCCCTCACACCTTTTCTACCTTTCCCCCTCCCCTTTCTCCCTGTCCTCTCCTCTCCTTTTTCTAAGTGTGTGTGTGCACGTGCGTGCGTGCGTGCGTGTGTGCGCGCGTGCAGGTGTGCTCATGAGTGCATGCCTGCCTGCTCCAGGGCTATGCAGAAGTTGGTTCTTTCCTTCTACCATGCGGTCCCGAGACGGAGCTCAGTCACCAGGCTTGGTATCAAGCACCTTTACTGCTGTGCCATCTCCCTGGCCCATTTCTTATTTCTCCATATGGGTGCTGATTGGACCTGTGTTGTACTTCGTGAAAACTCATCAGATTTATGATTTGTACACTTGTTTATGCCTTTGTGTCATTTGCTATTTGAAGCTTAAATTTTTCAGGGAACTGAAGAGTTGTTCATGGGTTTAGATCACCGACTGCTCTTGCACAGGGCCTGGGTTTGGTTCCCAGCACCCACCCTAAGTCTTGTAACTATCTGTAATTCCAATCCCAGGAATCTGATGTCTTCTTTTGGCCTCCACAGACACTGCACGCGTGGAGTCCAAATACATACATGCAGGGAAAACACTCATATATGCGAAATAAAAACAAAGTCTTTTTAATTTTAAAATTTCAGGATATTTAAAAAGCAGATATTTGAATTCTAAGATTACCTATCTTCAGGGGTGGTCACTTCTTGACCCTGGTCAGTTTCCTTTTTTTTCAATCATGTAGTTATCACTCTGTTTCTCCCATTTTTAACCCTTTCTTCCACCTGCCCCAGTTAAGCATTTATAGTATAAATTTTATACATGGTAAAGCTTCCCTTAAGGAGGTGCTCCTTACTGCCACTTACTGGTCAACTATCAGTGAATTAACACAGTACGATGTTTGTCCCGTGAATGGCGACCACTTAGACGTGATTGTCCCTACCCACCCAACTAAACATATTGGGCCCTGAAAACAGTGAGATGTTGCTGCTCCAACCCCATTTGTTATTTTTTTCACTCATGGTATAGATTTATTGTGGCAGTCATCACCAGTTCCCAATTAAATCCTAAATTCAATTTTTTTTTTTTTTTTTTTTTTTTTTTTTTGTCTATTTGCTTGCTTGGTTTTAAAACAGGGTCTCACTATGTAGCTCTGGCTGACCTTGGACTCACAGATATCCACTTGCCTTTCCCTCCAAAGTGCTGGGATTAAAAAGGCATACGCCACTATAACCGGTGAGATTCCATTTTAGAAGACTAAATTTTCCTTTGCAAGCTGGTACCAATTGCAGATAGCTCCTTGGTCAGGGATAGGAGCCTGTGTCTACTTCCCCATGTCATCCTGAGATCCCATCTAGCTTGAATCTTTGCTAGCTCTGTGTGTGCTGCCAGTTTCTGTGAGTTTATATATGCATTAGTCCCATTTTATCTGGTGGAGGGGAGGGAGACACTGCTTCTTTAGCGTCCTCTATCACCTCTGGCTCTTACAATCTTTCCCTCTCCTCTTCTGAATAGGTCTCTCATCCTTAAGGTGAGGGTTTGATGAAGACATGTCATTTAGTACTGAGTGCTCCAATATCTCCCACTCTCTGTAAATTGTCAAGTTGTAGGTCTGTGTAAGTTCCCATCTACTGCAAGTTTCTCTGATGATGACTGAGTGAAGCACTGATCTATGGATATATAAGAATGTCATAGGAGTCATAGTTTAAAAGACTTATTTATTCATGGGTTTTATGTAATTTGCATGTATGCCTGCATGACAGAAGAGGGTATCAGAGAGGAGATCAGACCCACTATTGATGGTTGTGAGCCTCCATGTGGTTGCTGGGAATTGAGCTCAGGACCTCTGGAAGAGAGAGCAACCAGTGCTCTTAACCGCTGAGCCATCTCTCCAGCCCCACATTAGGAGTCATTTTGTTGCTATGTTCCTTTAGCACAACAATAGTATTCAGTTTTCCCTTAGGTCTGTGGCCTATCCAGACAAGTTCTTGACCATCCAAGCAGAGTCAGGCATGGCTTCCGTCTCATAGAATTGGCCTTAAAGCCAATCAGAGAGTGGTTGGTTACTCCCACATTGTTTGTGACTCTATTGTAGCAGCAAATCTCTTGGGGAGATCACCATTGTAGGTTTATAGCTGGATTGGTGATTTTCTTTCTTCCCTGCATCCTGCAGAGTAACTTCCAGCACCATAAATGCTACTCAGCAGAGGTGAAGCTTCTAATCAGGCACCAGTTCAACATCTCCATGTTTGATATTCACTAACAATCTCATCACTTCAAATCTTAAGTCCATTTGATACATACAGGAAAGTAGGAATTCAGTACATGCTAGTGAAATTATTTATGTCAAATAGCAACTGATTTGCTTTTTCTTTTTTCAGGCTTTTATTTTTATTTTAAGTATGTGTTTACAGGTGTGAGGGTGGGCCCATGAGCCTGTGAAAGCCAGAAGTATTGTTACAGACCGTGTAAGCCACCTGACAGAGTCCTAGGAAATGAACATGAGTCCTGTGCAAGAATAGTCATGCTCATTTGTTTGTTTGTTTTTCAAGACAGGGTTTCTTTGTGTAATGCTGGCTGGAACTTGCTCTATAGACCAGACTAGCATTGACTCAAAGATCCACCTGCATCTGCTGGGATTAAAGGCAAGTGCCACCACCACCACCCAGTGACAGTCACACTCTTAACCATTGGTCCACATCTCCAGTTCCTTGATTTGCTTTTTCTTTGTCCTGAGTCATAATACAGAATAATCCTGGGTGGTATAGGATAATTCTTGTTTAAAATGTTCTGTGAAACAGCTTCTCTCAAAGCCTCACCAAATCTGTTGCTAGTTAGTGATAGCATTTGTGCTAAACATGCTTCAGAACATTTAAACAGGTTGAACAATTTAAATCTCTCAACAACTGTAGGAACCCTTGATATCTGCATCTTACCGATGAAGCAACTGAAATATTAAAAGATTAATTAGCGGGGCTCAGAGGTTAAGAGCACTGACTATTCTTCCAGAGGTCCTGAGTTCGATTCCCAGCAACCACATAGTGGCTCACAACCGTTTATAGTGAGATTTGGTGTCTTCTTCTGGCCTGCAGGGACACATGCAGGCAGAATGTTGTATACATAATAAATAAATAAATCTTTTTTTTTTTTAAGGTTAATTAGCTTCCTCAGGAAGCTTACAGTCTATTAGGGACATAAAACAAGAGCCATGTCTTGTGACGCAAGCATGAAGAACTGAGTATGGATACTAGCATCCACTTTAAAAACTGAGCCAGGTGGCAAGCATTTGTAATTCTGGCACAATGGAGGCAGAAACAAATGGATCTCTGGTTAAATCAGTGAGTTGCAGGTTCAGTGAGAGGCCTCCCATAAATAAGGCCAACAGGGCTGGTAAGATGGGTAAAAGCACTTGTCTCAGGGCCGACAACCTGAGTTAGGTACCTGGAACTGAAAGGGTAAGGAGATGATGACTTTGGAAAGTTGTCCCTCTGGCTTCCGCATCCGCACTCTCATATGTAACACACAAGGTAGACAGCACTTGAGAGAACACCCTTCCTTAATCTCTAGCCTTCGCATACATGTACACACACATACACCACATACAAACAGGATAAAAGAGAAAATGCTCTAGACCCTGAAAGACACATCACTTATCCCTTTTGGTTCTAGTTTCCTCACCTGTACAGGAGGAAGATCTGCCTGATACCACACAGCTAGTAAGTAGCATAGCTAGAATCTGCCTTGGGTGCTTTGGCTTTAGTTCTGACCCTGTAACCATCCTCCTGGATAATCACCAGCCAGCTCATGGCCTTCTTTGTTCTATGCTGCCTTCCCATGGGCAAGAAGTATTTATTTGGCTTATAATCCTGCTGCCTACACAGATGATGAAGTGGCTCCCTATCTCCTCTACTCCCTGCATCCTTGGACATCCTTGAAAACCCATGAACTTTAGTTTAAGGAGATGAACAACAAAATAAAAATGAGATGATCAAAACCAGGCATGGTGGCTCGTGCCTGTGATCCCAGTACTCACTAGGTAGATGCAGGAGGTTCAGAATCTCAAGGTCATCCTCAGTTACATAGCAACTTTGAGGCCAGCCTGAGCTACATGAGACTCTGAAAACAAAAACAAAAAACTAGGGGCTGGTGAGAGTGATATCTTGTTTGCAAATAAAATGCGTCTAAATATCAGAAGGTGGAGCTCACCACTAGCTAACAGACAGACAGGAATTGAGATTGCTGGGTGGAGACAGGAAGTGAGATGACTGAGAGGAGAAAGGATTATAGTCGGGAAGAAACACGAACCCTCTTTTCAGTTGGAAAGTTGGTGAGGTAAGGTGTGGCTGTGGCATGTTCCTTCATTTCTCTTATCGTTCAGCTTTTACCCCTATATCTGACTCCAGGCTTTTATTATTAAGACCTCTCAGGACTGGTATACAGGCACCTGCCACCAAGCCTGGCAACCTGAGTTTGTTCTCTGGACCTACATGGTGGAAGCAGAGAACTTAACTCCACAAACTGATCTCCACTCACACACTTTTGTTTGTTTTTTTGAGACAGGGTTTCTCTGTGTAACAGCCCTAGCTGTTTTCGAACTAGCTCTGTGGACCATGCTGGCCTCAAATTTACAGAGATCCGCCTGCCTCTGCCTCCCAAGTGCTGGGATTAAAGGCATGTGCCAACACCTGGCCTCAAACATACTTTTGCACAAGCATGACCACACACATACAAGCATACATACAAAATAATTTTTAAATATTTATTTATTTTTATGTGCACTGCTGCTTTGCCTGTTTAAGGATGTTGGGTCCCCTGAAACTGTAGTTACAGTCAGTTGTGATCCATCATATGGGTGCTAGGAATTCAACCAGGGTCCTCTGGAAGAGCAGTGTTCTTAACTGCTGAGTCATGTCTCCAGCCACACAAAATAAAAATTTCAAAGTGAAGTTTTAAAATGTAATTAGTAGGCTTTTTGTTGTTTTGTTTGTTTGTTTTTATGGAAGGTATGAAAGATGGCTCAGCAGTTAGGAATGTACATTATTCTTCAGAGGCCAGAATTAGATTCCTAGCACCCACATAACCACCTGTAGCTGCAACTTTGATGCCTTCTTTTGGCCTCCATGAGCACTGCACTCCCTGCACCACACAATATACATATAATTGTAATAATAACAATACAACATTAAAGAGTGTGTTGGTGCCAGGCATGGTGGTGAACACTGCTGTGGAATATCCCTTTACACTGTGTGAATATATGTCGATGTGATTGGTTTAATAAACGAGCTGACTGGCCAATAGCTGAACAGGATACAGTTAGGTGGGAGAGCCAAATTAATAATGATGGGATGAGGGAGGGAGGAGTCAGAGGGTTCATCAGCAGAAGCAGAAGAAACAGGAGATGAAGGTGCCATGCTAATAAAGGTACTGCCATATGGCAAAGCATAAATAAGGAATATGGGTTAACTTAAAATGTAAGCGCTAGTTAGTAGCAAGCCTAAGCTATCGACCAAGCATTTGTAATCAATATTAAGGAATGTCCTTTGTTTACAGAACACCTTTTATCCCAGCACTTGGGAGGCAGAGACAGACAAATGTTCTGTGTTCTGTGAGTTCCAGGACAGCTAGGGCTACACAGTGCCACCCTGTCTTCTTGTTTGTTTTTTAAGACAGGGTTTCTCTATGTTACAACCCTGGCTGTCCTGGAACTCACTCTGTAGACCAAGCAGGCCTTGAATTCACAGAGATCCAACCTACCTCTGCCTCCTGAGTGCTGGGATTAAAGGTATGTGCCACTACCACCCACGAGATCCTAACTTAAAAGTGTTGATGATAGCTCAGATTCTCTCTCTCTCTCTCTCTCTCTCTCTCTCCCTCTGTGTGTGTGTGTGTGTGTGTGTGTGTGTGTGTGTGTGTGTGTGAAATATACCATTGAAACCACTCTAAGTGTACCGCTTAATGGCATTAAGTACATCCAATGTTGTTAAATCATCCACATCATCATTCTTCAGTATCTGAAGCCCTGTACTCACAAAAGGCTCCTAGATTCCCCCTTCCTCTAGCTTCTTGAAACCATTATTCTGCTTTCTGTGTTTATGAATTGACTGAGTAACTCACATAAGAGGAACCATACAATAGTTGTTCTTTTATGCTTATTTTACTTTGTATAATGTCAAGGTTCAGGTACACTGTAGGATGTACCCAAATGTCTTTTTTCTCTTCTTTTTGGTCCTGGAAACTGAATTGAGGGCTTTGTTCATGTCAAGCACATATTATCCTCCTAGTCTCTTACTTTTCAAGGCTGAATAATATTCAAACTATAGACCACACTCTGCTCATCCTCCATCTGTTGATGGGCAAGTGAAATGCTTCCACTGCTTGTCTGAACAACTGCGAGCAGGGGTATACAGAGATTTTTACAAGTCTGCTTATTTACTTCTTTTGGATAAATATCTTAAATTGCATGGAAGTGCTGGCTCACGTAATAATCCCAAGTTTAACTTGAGGAATGATCAGGCTGTTTCCCATAGTTAGAGTCCCACTAGTAATACATAAGAATTGTCCCTGTCCTTGTTTTCTGCCCCCACCCCCTGCCCTTTTGAGATAGTGTCTCACATAGCACAGGCTGACTCCAGACTCCTGAGGGCTGGGATTACAGCTGTTTGCTGTGCTGGAATCAGTCCCAGATCTTCCTTCATGAATACTAGGCAAGCACTCTCCCAAGTGAGCTGCATCCCCAGCCAGTTTCTCACTGAGATTGTGGCTGTGCACTTGTGCACTCGTTTGTGCATGTGTGTTCGCGCATCTGGGGGTAGTGTGGGTGGTGTGTGTAGCGTAGAAGTTGGGTTTCTTCCTCTATCATTCTCTATCTTTTCTTTTTTCTTTCTTTAAAAGACAGTTTCATGCTGAACCTGGATCCTACTCTGCAAAACTACCTAGACATGAAGCCCCAGAGAACTGTCTTTCTGCCTCCCCAGCCCTAGGCTTACAGAACAGACCATCACTCTGGGCTTTTTACATGGGTGCTGGGAAGTTAACTTAAGTCCTATGTTTGCATTTCCCATGAGTTGTTTACCTAGATCCATCATTGTGATTTTGATTTGTATTTTACTGGTCATACCTGAAGTTAATCGTTTTCATGTGCTTACTAGCCATTTGTACATTTTCTTTGGAGGCATGTCTATGCTCAAGTCTTTTACCCATTTTTCAGCTTGAAAAATGTGATTCTTGATATTACTGAGTTTCTGGAATCTTTTAGAGTTTTCACACCTCTGAAAGTTTTTGTGGAACTGGTAGATGTGTGGATGATGCCATTTCTAACTGCTGGTGGCTGGTTGTTGTCAGAACCCCATCTCTGCAGGATGAAGTAATCAGTCATTTTCATTTCACTCTGCAGATTGATTAACCAAGCATTCATTCATTGTAGCATACACAAAAGTGATTCTTTTGCTGGACCAAATTTCTAGGTCAATACAAAAGAATAAATATCATATAGTCTGTTTATAAGAAATTCAAAATTTGACAAAATAAGTTTATGATGCTAGATATTAGGGTAATTAGGATATTCACTGAAATGAAACAAAAGGGAATTTCCTGGGTTAACTGATCTACAACTTGATTTGAGGGGTGATACCACAGGAATATAAGTAAAAGACTTACTAGGTGCAGCAGGGATATAGCTTAGTGGGAGATCATTTGTCTAGCATGTGCAAGGTCCTGAATTCAAGTTTCCAGCACTACAAAAAGGTTAGGTATCCCAGGTGGTGGTGGCACATGCCTTTAATCCCAGCACTCCAGAGGCAGAGGCAGGAGGATCGCTGTGAGTTCGAGACCAGTCTGGTCTACAAGAGCTAATTCCAGGACAGGTTCCAAAGCCACAGAGAAACAGAAACCCTGTCTAGAAAAACAAAACAAAACAAAAAACAAAAACAAAAAAGGTACATGTATAAGTTGTTTTTCATTTCACTGTATATAAATTATAACTTTTTATATAATGAAAACATAAATCAATCCAGCCACCAGGGAAATTAGTGTAAATGTTCCTCAAACAAGTAACATAAGGTCTGCTATATGATCCAGCTATACGATTCTTGTGTAAACCTACCTAAAAGAGTTGACGTTAACTACAGATTCAATGCAATCCCCATCAAAATCCCAGAAGTTCTTCACAGACCAGGAAAGAACAATACTCAACTTCATATGGAAAACCAAAAAACCCAGGACAGCCAAAACAACCCTGTACAATAAAGGATAATCTGGAGGATCACCATCCCTTTCTTCAAGCTCGACCATAGAGCTATAGTAATGAAAACAGCTTGGTATTAGCATAAAAACAGACAGATGGATCAATGGAATGGAATCGAAGACCCTGATATCAACCCACACACCTATGAACACATAATTTTTGACAAAGAAACTAAAAATATAAAATGAAAAAAAGTATATTCAACAGATGGTTCTGGTATAACTAGATGTCAACATGTAGAAAAATGCAAACACATCCACATGTATCACCATGCACAAAACTCAAGTCCAAATAGATCAGAGACCTCAATATAAATCCACCCACACTAAACCTCATAGAAGAGAGAGTGGGAAATACACTTGAACAGATAGGCACAGGAGACCACTTCCTAAATAGAACACCAATAGCATAGACACTGAGAGCAACAATTAATAAATGGAACATCTTGAAACTGAGAAGCTTCTGTTAAAAAGTACATGGTCAACAAGACAATTTGGCTGCTTACAGAATGGGAAAAGATCTTCACCAACCCCACATCTGATAGAAGGCTGATCACTAAAATATACAAAAAACTTAAGAAAGGACATCAAACTACCAAATAATTTAATTAAAAAATGGGGTACAGATCTAAACATAATTCTCAACAGAACAATCTCAAATAGCGGAAAGACACTTAAGGAAATGCTTAACATTCTTAGTCATCAGGGAAATGCAAATCAAAACAACTTTGAGATACCATCTTATATCTACCAGAATGGTTAACATCAAAAACACTGATGACAGTTTATGCTGGAGAGTATGTGGAGTAAGGGGAACACTCCTCTATTGCTGGTGGGGGTGCAAACTTGTACAGCCACTATGGAAATCAGTATGGCAATTTCTCAGAAAATTAGGGACCAACCCATTTCAAGACCATGCAATACCACTTTGGGGCATATACCCAAAGGAGGCACATTTACACCACAAGGACATTTCCTCAACTATATTCACAGCAACATTATTCATAATAGCCAGAAATTGCCAATAACCTGGATGCCCCTCAATAGAAGAATGGATAAAGAAAATGTGGCATATTTACATAATGGAGTACTACTCAGCAGTAAGAAACAATGACATTCTGAAATTTGTAGGTAAATGGACAGAACTAGAAAAAACAAACAAACAAAAACACCCTGAGTGAGGTAACCCAGACTCAGAAAGACATACAGTATGTTCACTCCCAAGTAGATACCAGACATAAAGCAAAAGATACCCAGCCTACAATCCACAACCCCAGATAAGCTGGAACCTTTCGCAGAAACAGATGGAAGCAGATGCAGAAATCCACAACTAAACAATGGGCCAAGCTCCTGGAGTACAATCGAAGTGAGGGAAGAACAAAAATATGAACAAATGAGTCAAGACCATGATGGGGAAACCCACAAAATTAGCTGGCCTAAGATAGTGAGAGACCATTGACTCTGGTCTGACAAATGGGGAACCTGCACAAGACCGAACTAGACTCCCTTAATATAGCTGACAATTGGGACAATAGATGAGGCCACTGGCAGTGGGTCCAAGATCTAACTCTAATGCACAAACTGACTTTGTGGAGTCCATTACATTTCTCAGCCTAGGCACAGCTTGATCCTGTCTCAAGGAGATGAAGGGACAGACTAAGTAGACTTCCTAGGGGAGAACTTACCCTCTCTGAGAAGCAGATGGGAGGTGGGGGAGAGTGGGAAAGTGGGAGGAGAAGAGGGAGGAAGAACTGGGATTGGAAAGTGAAAAATAAATTAATAAGTTAAGAAAAAAGAGTAGAAGTTAATATACAACAGAGATGCCCACACACTCGTGTTCACTGTGGTGTTATTCACAATGGCCAAGCTATGTAACCAGCCTAGAACCCCAAGTTCTTGCACATACATGATTAAGTATTATTTAGTCATAAAAAGAATGAAATCAACTGAATACAGAAATGTACTTTTAATCCCAGTCCTTGAGAGGCAGAAGCAGCCAGATCTCTGTGAATTTGGGGGCACTAAGTTCTAGGCTAGCCAGGGATATATAAATGTCCTGTTTCAAAAAGTAAAAGTAAAAATAGGGGATGGAGACATGACACAGCAGTTAAAAGTACTAGCTTCTCTTTCAGAAAACCTGAGCTCAACTGCTCCTAGGGAACTTGAAGCCCTCTTCTAGATTCTTTGGGCACCCTCCCTGTAACACACACACACACACAGACACACACACACACACAGACACACATGCATCCTCTCCCTAGATTCATGCATGTAAAGTTAAAATGAATTCAAAGATAAAAATGAGAGGATGAAACCATGTCATTTGGTGGAAAATGATTGCAACTAGAGATCATTTTGTTAAGTAAAATAAGCCAGACTCAGAAAAGACAAATATTGGAAGTTTTCTCTCACATGTAGAATTTAGATGTTAAAAAATGGACACAAAAGTAGAAACTGGACTATCTGAGAAGACAAAGGAGGCCAGGGAGAGGAAGGAGGATGTACAAGAGAGAATAACATAGAGTAAATAGGACCCAAGTATAATATACACGAATATGACATTTTCATTATGTTGTATGGTTAATATACCATAATAAAAAGCTATTAAAAAAAAAAGGCTTGAGGAGTCATTGTACATGCTTTTTAATCCCAGCATTGAGGCGGCAGAGGCACGTGTACTTGTGAGTTCAAGGCCAGACAGGACTACATAAGTGAGACCCTTGTGGCTTCTGTGGCTCTCCATCTTTTTAAAGTCTTGAGAAAGTACATGGAATGACACAGGATCCACATAAATACTCACTCGGTACCTACTCTATACCAGACATTGTGCTATTTACAGAGGAAACAGCAGCCTAGTGGCAAATGTAATAAACAATGTAGTGCAGTCAGTTGATAAGTCCATGCTGCCAAGAGAATCTTTGCAAGGAGAGATCACGTCTGTGAGGTAGCCATGTTTGACTTGGGGCCTGAAAGTTCTCTATGTGGGAGAGAATCTTAGGCAGTGGGTTCAGCAGGGAGCCAGAGAGAAGGAAAGAGGACCCCAAAATAAATCTGGTGATGCAATGACTATCAGGGAGAGGTTTGTTTGTCCTTTAGCTTAAGAGAAATGAAGAGACATTGAATGGGTTTAAAAATTTTAATTACATTAAAAAAATGGCTATATGAGCCAAGCATTGGTCTGAGCTTCTGGAGCTTAGTTGAAGAGAAGGAGGAATCATATGAGCAAGGGGAGGGGAACGGTTTTCAAGATCATGATGGGGAAAATCACAGAGACAGCTGACCTGAGCTAGTGGGAACTCACAGACTCTGGACTGACTGGGGAACCTGCATGGGACCAAACTGGGTCCTCTGAATATGGGTGACTGTTGTGTGGCTTCATCTATTTGTGAGACCCCTGGCAGTGGGGCTAGGACTTATCCCAGGACGATGAACAGGCTTTTTGGAACCCATTCCCTATTGTAGGATACCTTGCTCAACCTTGATGCAGTGGCAAGGGGCTAGGTCCTGCCTCAATTCGGTATGCCAGACTTTGCTGACTTTCCCAAAGGAGGCCTTATCCCCATCTGAGGGATGGGTGGGCAGTGGGAGTGGGAAGGGGGAAGGGGGGGGGAGTGGGGGAAGAGGAGGGAGAGGGAACTGGGGTTGGTATATAAAATGAAAAAGGTTAAATAAGAAAGAAATACATAAAATAAATTACATAGAACAATAAAAAATGGCTGTATGGCATTAGATAGTTCAGTGGCTAAGTTCTCAGCACCCACACGGTGGCTTACAAACATCTATAACTGCTGTTCCAAGGGATCCAATGCCCTCTTACAGCCTCCACAGGCAGGCACCAGGTATGCACATGGTACACACAAACATACATGCTGGCAAAACACTCATATACTAAATAAAATATTTCTAAAAATTTAATGTGTGTGAATGCATGTACACAAGTGTGTAGGCTCAGAGACCAGAAGACAACTTGTGGGGGTTATTTCTTTCCTTCCATCATGATGGCTTCTGAGGGAACTCAGGTTGTCAGGCTTGGTAAACAAGTGCATTTATCCATTAATCCATCTTGCCTGCCTGGGATTTTAATGAAAGGAAATGATTTTAGGGACTGAAGAGATGACTCAGTAGTTAAGAGCACTCACCACCCTTCCAGAGGACCCAAGGATTCCCAGCACCCACATGACAGCTCTCTGTAATTCCAGTTCCAGGGGACCCAACACCTCTTCTGACCTCCACCGGCACCAGGCACATGTGTGTGGCACACATACATACACATGTGGTGAACATACGGACATATATGCTACATACAGGCAACACTCTCCCACATAAAAATAAGTAGATCTTTAAAATAATTATTAATAGGTTTCATCATGAGATTTTCGTACATGCATACCACGTTTATATTCACTTCACATTACCCTTACTCCTCCATTCCTTCTCCCCTTAAATAGTTCTTACTCTGCCGTTTTTATCACACACACACACACACACACACACACACCCCTAGAAAGAGAGTGGCACGCTCAGAATTCTGACTGAGGGATATTACTAGCAAGAAAAATATTAGTGGGGCACGCTGACTGTGGTAGTAAGGGTGGTTCCCACACCAGTCTAAGTTCACAGTGTGTACTCAACAACTATCTGTGGAAAGAGTTCCAGACTCCTCTCTTAGATGAGACAATATAACTGAGTCGTTAAGAATCCACCTGCCCCAGCCGTCCCTTACAGAAGAAGAAGCTGAGATGCAGAAAGGTAAAGAAAATCATGAAGCTAAGGGGTGAGAACTGATTTAAGTGAATCTGGGCTCAGCCCAGTGCTAAGAACGCTTCCCTGCTTTGGGAAGAGAGGAAGCCAGAGGCCCGCCTACACTTGTTCACTCAACAATTTTATTTTGTGAGCGCCTACTGAGTTTGCTAGGGTGGTGGGACCGGAGTAGGGAAAAAGTGATAGGAGAATAAAGGTTATCTTTACCGTCAGTTATAGACGCTTCCCAAGCCTTTCTTTCCCTCATTTCCTCTGCGTAAGGAAATACTCTCATCCCAATAGTTGGGATGAGCAAACTGAGGCATGGAGCGTCACGCAGCATACATATCCAACCGCTGGGGCAGCGCCGAACATGAAACCGGACTAAGACCGGACCCAGCTCCGCAGCTCACTTGCTCGCTCGCTGGCTCGCTAGCTCGCGCGCTCCACCTTGCGCGCCAGGGGACGCCTGGTCACGTGGACAGGGCCCCGCCCCTCGGGCCCGCCCCGTCCCCGCCGCGCTCCCTCCCTCTCTCCTTCCCTCCCCCTCCCTCCCCGGCCCGGTCCGGCCCATCCCCCCCCTCCCCACCGGCTCCCTGAGGCCCTGCCGGGTCGGGCTGCGGGCGGCCGGGCGCCGACGGCCGGACGGACGGGCGCACGCGAGGACCGGCGGACGGACGCGCCGAGGGCGCCGGGCACGCACGGCCCGGGCCGGCGCTGCGAGGCCCGCCCGGGAGGGCCGGGGCCGCGCTCAGGTGAGGCGACGGCGACGCTGGCCCGTAAGGGGTGGGCCTGCCGAGCGTCCCGGGCCCGGCCCGGCTGGCTTCGTGGGGAGGAGGCGCCGCCCGGGCCTGGCGCGCGAAGATGGCGCCGGGCGGCCGTGCAGCTCGGCCCGAGTGCGGCCCGGGCCCGCAGCCGCCCCACCCGCCGCCGCTCTCGTGTCCCCGTCGCCATGTTGGGGAGCGGGCCCGGGGCCTGCGGGCGGGGCGCGGGCGGGAGCGGCGGGGCGGCGGTGGGGAGGGTGCGGGGTCGGGTCTCTGCGGGAGTGCAAGGCGGCCGGGGGTTGCGCGGGGTGGCGCTGCGGCCCAGGAGCCGGCTACCGCGGGGCGTGAGGTCGGGGCTGGGGCCGCGGAGTAAAGACCCCAGGAGCGGACGGGACCCGCTTTGGGGTTGGTGGGCTGAGGGGGTGGCGGGCCGTGGAGTTGGGTTAGGCCGTGCGCAGTGTTCCAAACCCCGGAGTAACACCCAGGGGTAGGGGAGGCAGCTCGGGGGCCAAGTCCTGGCTGTCAGGGCTGGAGTAGTTCTTTGCGTGCACAAGAGGTGATTGCTTAGAAATGGGGGTTGCGAACGCGGGTATCAGACTGGAAGGGTCCTGGCGCGGAATGGCCTGTCTTTATGACTCCCAAGGGTCTCGGGACCTGTGAGCCCTGAGGAGCCTCTAGTCCCGTCGGAGGCAGCAACAGGAAAAGGGAAGATCTTGACGAGGAAAGAAAGGGTGGCAGGCATGGGTTGGATGTAGGAGCAGGACAGCAAAAGGTACAAAGTGGAAGTGGTAGGAAAGGAGAAAACCTCCATCAACTTAAGGAGTTGTCTTTAAAAGGAGGGCCCCGGCTGTTTGGGGGCGGTGACCCAAAGTGTGTTTCCTGGAAGGGGACAGCCGCTACTTAAAGAGCAGGGTCACCTGGGGAGGTCATCTTAAAGGTCTTGCTGAAACTAGTTAGAATGGTGAAGAACGAGTATGTAATAACTACGGTGGCCTTATAGATCATGCTATGGTTTCAGATCAAGTAGTGATTTTAGCCTAAGACAGAAAGGTAGTAGATTTCCTAAGATAGTTGAGTTGGTGACAGGAGATCCTGGATTTGGCCTAAGGCTTCCTATTCAGTTGCTAAGTTAAACTCCTTTAAGCTATTAGAGAGTCATTTTTTTTTTTTAACAGGTTTGTCGGTGCAAAGGCTGAATGGGATACAGAAATGTATAGATAATCAATTATTGGATATTTCCTAAATCCCCATTGGTACAAAAAAATAAATAAAAATAAAAAAGCATCAAGAAAGAACATCTTTCTAGAGTTTTAAAAAATGCTCCTCCTAGATGTTTATTGCACAGCAGAAGACCACAAAAAGCCTAAAAGGAAAAAAAGAAAAGAAGAACGATAATAGAGACCTAAGGTCCCCATCATATTCCTTTTAATTGAAGTTCTGTTGTAATAGGGAGTTAAGAGTTCAAATGGACTATGAGATAAATCAGCCATTGATATATAGATGACTTTTAATGTCCCTGAGTTTTGCATCTATAGCTTCAACCAATCACGAATTGGAAACAGTCACCAAAAAAAAAAAAAAAAAAAAAAAAAAAAAAAGGATCTGTGCTAAACATACTGGTTTTTTTTTTAATTGTCACTTATTTTTCTTGTTATTATTATTTCCTAAACTAGGCAGCTTAACAACTGTTTACATGACATTTACATTTTTGGGGGTATTACAGGTATAAGGGATACACAAATGCCATACCACTTTATATAATGGTTTTGATATCCTAGGAGGTCCTAGAATCCATTATCCATGGATATGCCAAGAAATGGCAAAACAGGACTCCATGTAATTAAAAAAACAAAACAAACCTTAGAAGCCGGGCATAGTGGTTCACATCTATAATGTATAATATAATAGGAGGCTGAGGCAGGAGAGCTTGAAATTTGAAGCTGGTCTGGACTAGAGTAAAGACCCTGTCTCTGGGGGAAGAAAACAGATTTTCAGACATTAGCATTGTAGTTTAATTACAGCATAAGGGACTCCGTTTTATTCCCAGTACAAAAAGGGTGGGAAGGGACTTTTAATCAAAAGAATTCTTAAGGATTTTCAAAACCACATGTACATTCAGTAACAACTTTTCAGAGTTTTTCTAATGCAGAGAGATCTCATCTTATGTGTGCCATGGTCCCTGTAGCATGGATCTCTCAAAATAATAATTTAATTGTATAAAGTAAATGACATTGACTACAAAGAAAACCAGTTACATTCAAATAGTTACTAAGTATAAATTTGTTTATACTGATGTATCTGTAGGCATACCTTTTTGTGAATGTGGTGGTAGGGATCAAACTTAGGGCCTTGCTCAATCTAGGTAAGCCTGTAATGTTAAACTATCCCCCCTTGCAGAGTGAGTGAGTGAGAGAGAGCGAGAGAGAGAGAGAGAGAGAGAGAGAGAGAGAGAGAGAGAGAGTGTGTGTGTGTGTGTGTGTGTGTGTAGTACTTATTGAGTATGTGCATTTGCATGTGGAGAACAAAGGTTGACTTTGGGTATCTTCCTTGATTGTTTCTCTACCTTACTGTTTTTTTTACCTTGACATTTTATTCTCTGTAGTTATTTGTGTTTGTGTGGGGCCATGTGTGTAGAATCTGAGGGCAGCTTGTGGGGATCACTTCTCTTTTTCCATTTATGTTGGTCTGCCAGATTGAACTCAGGTCATCAGTCCTGACAGCTAGTGCCTTTACCCTCTGAGCCATTTCACAGTCCCAATCATTTTATTTTTTGAGACAGGGTCTCTCACTAAACCTGGAGCTTATTGATTGAGCTAGGCTGACTAGCCAAGGAGCTTCAGGGATCTGCCAGTCTTTACCCTCCAGCAGTGGGGTTACAGATGTGCACTGTAGCATCCTGCCTTTATGTAAGGACTAGAGTTCTGAACTCAGGTTCTTACGTCCTTGTAGGACAAGCCATCTTCTAAACCCTATATTTACTCTGTTACCAGCACATTAAAAAATAACATGTAGTGATGGATCTGATAACTTCAGTTTCGAAGACATGTACCTTGAATAAGGTGGAGCACAGTATATGTGCAAATATGGTGAGAGACAAGATGAGGAAGATATTAAAGACTTGATTAAGGTGTTTAGCTTGAATCCTCCTCAGGAGGATTCAATTTTTAAAAGGTGAATGGATGCTCTTTGTGTGAATGTGTGTGTAGATGTGTGCTCATACATGTAGAACCCAGAGTTCAATCTCTGTTGTCATTTCTCAGGCCAGGCACTGTTTAACTTTATTTGCATCCATATCTGCCATCCATCCATCCATCCATCCATCCATCCATCCATCCATCCATCCATCCATCCATCCATCTGAGTCTCTTGATGGCCTGGAATTTGCTAAGTAGGGTTGGCTAGCTGCCCAGCACACCCCAGGATTATGCCTGTCTCTGCCTCTTCAGCACTGAGATTGCAGGCATGTTGCCTCTATGCCTGTTTTGTTATTGTTGTTGTCTGTTTTGTTTTAATTGGTTCCTGGAATGGAACTCAGGTCCTAATGCCCAGACAACAAGAACTTTAAGGACTGAGCTAGCTTCCCAGCACAATGGATGTTCTTTTGAGATATTAACGGTAGACTGAAGAGAAAGGAGAGAAATAATAAAGTCTTAAATTAAGGTTCAGAGTGGACATTGAGTAGAGTTAGACATTCTAGGTATTGATAACTGATACTGTGAGTGATAAATAAGGGAGCATTTTAAAACTCTAGTTTGGATGATTGTCAAAAACATTTTTTCCCAATGAAGTAAAGATGAACGGAAAATTGTCACAGATAATAACTTACAGGGTTTTTTGTTATTGTTTTGTTTTTTACCATTCAAAGGCTGTTAAATGTAGTATAGTTTTTGCTTAGAAAAATTAGGTGTCAGCGGACATAAAAGGTAGAGTAAGATGCAGAAAGTGTTCCTAGAGTGTAGGAATTATAGCTTCCTACATTAAGAGTTGCAAACTAGCTCATAGGCCAAATCTTGTCAACCACCTGTTTTTGTAAATAATGTTTCATTGGAATACAACCACACTCATTTACATAGCATCTATGGCTGTTAAGTATTTCCAGTGACAGAATTGAGCACTTGTGGCAGAGAATTTATATCAGCTCACAAAGTTGAAAATACCTTTTTAAAAAATGTTTGTCAACCCTTGATCTACTTTTGATGCATTAGCTATTCAACCTCTACTTTGCTATCCAGTTTCTCTACTGTGGAGAATTGCTTCTGCTCTTCTGGCTGGATTTCCTTCCCACTCTATAGTACCTGCAACATGACATAGACCCTTGAATATTTTTTTTAAGATTTACTTATTATGTATACAGTATTTTGCCTGCACACTAGAAGAGGGCACGAGACTGAATTATAGATGGCTGTGAGCCACTATGTGGTTGCTGGGAACTGAACTCAGAACCTCTGGAAGAGCAGTCAATGCCCTTAACCGCTGAGCCATCTCTCAACCCCCCCCAATATTTTTTATTGTTTAGTGATAGCAAATTGACTGTTCCAGAGTCTGCTGGGTTAACTCTGGTAGTGTTGGGTTAATTGTGACAGTGTTAGGTTTATACAATTTATACCTAGCTGGGGCTTGTTCTGTTAGATTATATATTTTACTATTTTATTATTTTTTGAAAGTGTTCCTTTACATATTCTAATTATTAAACCTTGTATATATAGGTATTATAGATGTCATTTCCCAGTTTGTAATATATTTTAAAACTCTGAAAGTCGAGAATACATAGCTGAATGACAAAATTTACCTGGCAAGCTCTGCGCCCTGAGCTTGATCCTTAGCATTGGGAAAGGGGGAGGGGGAGTGCTGGAGAGATGGCTCAGTGGTTAAAAGCACTCAATGCTCTTGCACATGACCCAGGTTCAGTTTCCCACACTTACTTTATAACAGTGTAATTTCAGGGGATCCAATGCCCTCTTCTGGTCTCCATGGGCACTGCATACATGTGGTACACATACATTCATTTAGGCAAGGCAATCATACACATAAAATAAAAATATTTAAATAAGTAAATTAAATCCGTTTAAGGTTGCTAAAAGTTTGGAATTTTACTGTCAATTTTATCAATCTTTTCCTCTTCCAAGATTTTTAATTTACTGTGTACATTATCTCCTAGAATCTCAACTGTTTTACTTTTAATGTTTAGATCTCTGATCCACTTTGTGTGTGGGATGAGGTGAGGTGCAGTTTCATTACTTTATCCATGTATAATCAGTGATCTCAATACCAAATACTGAATAGCACTTGCTTTCAAATGGTAAGTTTTTGGGTGTAATTTAAGGTCCTAATTTCAGCTTTGCTGTTTACTAATTTACTGGAACAGATTTATGTAACTTTTGTGCCTTAGCTTCCTCATCTTTAAAATAAAGATAGTAGTACTTACTTAGTAGAGTTGTTAAAAGGATTAAATTAATTCCTGTAACACACAGAACAGTGCCTGTCATCTACAAAATGTTCAATAAATGTTAGCTGCTATTTATAGCTGCTTTTCATGTCTCGTTCTCCAGCACCTGGCACAGAGTAGGGACTCACTATAGTTAAATAAATTGTCATATATATTTGGTTCTCAGGTTAGTTCAAAATGATTGAGAGCTAGGTGGAGATGATTGGAAGGAATTTCTTGGTAATGTCTTTAAAATTTTATACAAACTTCTGAATTTCTGACTTGTCTTGAAAATTTGGAAGATCTGTCGACACAAAGCTCATATTCTTTCTTAGAAAAATTCAGCAAAACTTGTAGGCAGGTGTATTTTCTAGTTCTTTGTGCTCTGCAGTACTCTTGCTTCATTTTATGGTTCTATAGACATTTAATTAATTTTCTGATTTTTTTTTCTTTTCTTTTCTTTTTTTTTTTTTTTTTTGAATTTTGGATATTGTCTCTCCTAACCAAGAAGTAGCAAATGATATTAGGTCAGAATGACTGAAAATAGACAAGGGTTTATGGGCAGGTTAAATACTAAAATATATTTAAAAAGCTGAGCTGTACTTGAACACAGTGATTAAAATGAGAATTTAATTTATAAGATGAGGTGAAATTCAGTTCAATTCTGTGATATTTAGGTATCTATTGTGCTTTGGGTACTGTGCTATATTAGAAATGACCATACTTATGATAGAGAACTTACTAGCCAGCTTTGCAAAAGAGGTCTCTGTATTTGTGATATGGAGTGTTTGTCTTAACAGTTCCACAAGAGAGAGGAAGCAGGACTTCATTCTTTGAACATTTTATTAAGTTACTGTGAATGCCACAAACTGGCTAGAACTCTATACTTGATGAGTCTATAGGACACCAGGATGAATATAGCAGAATTTGTGTGATGAGTGTCTATAATGAATTGTGGAGCTGACATAGAGCCTCAAGAATGGTGAGAATCTTAGTGCATGAAGATGATACACTCTTGCAGACTGATTAATGAGTATAGTGGTATGTGCTTAGGGGGATGGTAAGGGTCTAGTTTGGGCCTTGTGAGATAGCTTACCAGGTAAAGGCGTTTGCCTGAGAGCCCACCTTAAAGTAGGAGAGAACTGACCTAAAAAAAAGTTGTCCTCTGACTTACACATATACACACCAACAAATAAGAGTTGAATTTGCCTGGAAAGCAAGTTATTACACAGTGTTTTTGGAAATAAGGCTTGAAATGATTGAATGGCAGCAACAATAATAGGTAAAACTTTGAAAAGGAGTGGTAGGATTCATATTTTAGCATGGTTACTATTTGCTAAGTAGGTGCTGAGCATTTCACAAGTTGTATTTTATTTGATCCTCATAATAACTTAGTGAAGAAGTCTCTTTTTTTTTAACCCCTTTTTATAGACTAAGCAAAAAATATAGGTAACAATTGATAATAAATTTGCATTCTGGCAGTCTAGTTGCAAACCCTGTCTTCCTAATTTGTACATTTGCTAGTGGATCATATGGAAGTTTTTTAATTGTGTTTGTTGTTGTTTTAAGACAGCTTCTCTTTATGGAGCCCAAGTTAGTGTTGAATTTTGAGATTTTCCTGCCTTCTCTTCAGAGTTGTGGGATTATAGGTTTATGCCACACACCTGGTTTGTGGACGACTTTGAATATTCTTGTTTTGGCCTGGAGAGTTGACTTGATTGACTTAACAGTAGGAAGCCATCAAAAGTCTTTGGTGGCCAGGTGGTGGTGGTGCACACCTTTAATCCCAGCACTCAGGAGACAGAGGCAGGTGGATCTCTGTGAGTTGGAGGCCAGCCTGGTCTACAAAGCTACACAGAGAAACCCTGTCTTGAAAAATCAAAAACAAAACAACAACAAAAAACAAGTAAGAGTTTTTAGTGTTGTAATGAAAACTGTCTGTTAGGAAAAGAAGCCCTTTTTGAAGTACTGGATCAGCATGGGAGATTGGGTGATTCTTGGGGGCTCAGCCAAGGGTTGCTCCTACATTCTCCCTTTCCTTGCCATTGTCTATCTACTTCCTCCATTATCTGTCTACTTTGTAATCTATCATATTTATTTACTTTAAAATATTGGATCTTTTTCTACTTTGGTTTATTCTAAAATACATGTGGTGGGTGACTAGGAGCTCAAGAAATATTTGCTGAGTTAATAAATTTCTAGGCCTGGAGCAAAGGCTCAGCAAGGAAGAGTGTATGTTGTTCTTGCAAAGAACCTGAGTTTGATTTCCAGCACCCACATCAGGTAGCTCACAACTACCTGTAATTCCATTTTCAGGAGATCTGACAGCCCTTTGAGTGCCCCCCCAACAGATAATAACTAGTAAATATTTAATAAATGTCTACAGCCATAATGAGTAAGTACATAAAGGGAATAAACCCTACTAGTGGACGGGGTAAATGGCAGCCATACAGTGTGATATGCTGTATTTTATACACAAACCAGAACACATAATTGTGAGGGATTTCCTATTCTGTATCATTTAAAATAGTGATCAGCTAATAATATTAACATATGTCAGTTAATAATACTAGTAATCAGGGCCGGAGAGATGGCTCAGTGGTTAAGAGCACTGGCTGTTCTTTCAGAGGTCCTGAGTTCAATTTCCAGCAACCATATGGTGGCTCACAACCATCTATAATGAGATTGGATGCCTCTTCTGGCCTGAAGCCAGAATACTGTATGCATAGTAAATAAATTATACATATATGTGTGTGTGTGTGTATTAATACTAATGATCATCAAATTTGAAGGATACTTACACTATAAATAAGTGTTTATATTCTGTATATATCAGTGTCTAACTTCAGCATCCCCAGTATGCACAAGAAGAGGCAACAGAAGTTATCATTAGCCATCTCCTTTACCTAATATTAAACCTGTTGAATATTTATTTCACACTGCTCATTTATTTACATTTTTCTAAAGCTCAAAAAGAGGACTCATGGGAAGAAATAGTGGTGAATTTGTGAATCAGATTACTATTTGGGAAATTATTCATTAGGTTAAGTCCATTCCTATATTATTATTTTTTAAATTCTATTAATTTTTGTTGTATGTAGGTGAGCATGTGGAAGTCAGAGGACAACTTGTGGAAGTCTGTTTTCTCCTACCATGAGGCCCCCAGGGATTAAATTTAAGTTGCTGGGCTTGGCAACAAGTGCCTTTACCTGCTGAGCACCTTACCATCTCCATTGCTATATTTATTTAATGTTATATGGAAGTAACTCATAGAACTTAGGAATTTAACTTAAAGAATTTAAACAGTTGGAGAAATTCAAAAGTACCATCATTACCCACCAAATGCTAGCAAAGCTGGAAAGATTTTAGGTAAACGTGTTTTATGAAAGACTAAGAGAAAATCAATACCTAGGTGCCATGGCACATGGCTATAATCTCAACACTCAGGAGCCTGAGGCAGGAGGATTTTTGTTTCCTACCCAACCTGGCCAGATAGTGAGAGGAGAATAAGTCAAATGAAGTAGTTCCCCAATAAGGTATTTTTAAACATCTTTTTCCATTGTGGACATTAGTTAAGAGCAGTATATGTACATATCAGTATTTTGTGTATTGATGTAATAGGTAGCTATGGATCTAGGAATGTTTCCCAAGAAATAGCGTCTTTGGACTGGATATGCAGCTAAGTGGTAGAGTGGTTATTGTGAATGTTCAAGGGCACCAAGAAAACAAGAATTAAGAATTTTCAGTAGAAAATTTTTGTGTCATGTTTAACTTGTCAGCATATGTGGAGATGATATACTCAGTACCATTCAGATGAAAATAAGTGTGTTGGGTGGGGAATGTGACTGGTCGTCAGTGTACATTGAATGCATGCCACGTGTTGAGCCAGGTACAGGGTATGAGTGTGTTTGAGCTTCAGTATCCATGGAAAATTTATTTCAGACCCTCTTGGGTATCAAAACTCACAGATGCTCAAGCCCGCTATAGAAAATGCTGTCCTATTTGCATTTAACCTCTGTGTATCCTCCTATATGCTTGGGATTATCTCGAGCTTATTTGTAATCTTAATATAGTATGAATACTATACAATTAATTACATTATATTGTTTAGAGAGTTATAAAAAGAAAAAATTAGTACAAATATAATTTTCTACTTTTTAATGTGGTAACCTTAGATACAGAGGGCCATCAATAGTTTCTGCTTTCCAGAAAAAAGTTCATCTAGAAGGGTCCTGCAAACATAGAAGGAGGGGGAAGAGAGTTGCAGTACTTGGTAGACTAAGGTAGGAGAAGGAAGTACTACAAGTTTGAAGCTATTCTAGGCCACATAGTAAGTTCCAGTTCAGCTAGACTCGAGACCATTTCTGTATACAAAACAACACAGTGCTGTGGGAATTCGGAAAATAGATCACTTCTTGGAAAATTTAAGAGAAGGCATTATAGAAAAGGTGGCGTTTAGTTTTCTTGAACTTCAATTACAGAGACACAAACTCAATGACTTAAAACAGCTAAAGTTTATTCTCTTATAGTTTTGAAGACCGAAACCTAGTCTAGACTGTGAACTTAGGGTGCCAACAAGGTCATGCTTCCTCAGACTTTGGTAAACCCTTCTGCCTAGAATTCTGCTTTAGCCTCTGAATGCCAGGGTGAGAGACTTGTGCCACCCTGCCCAGCTTGCATTGGGTTTTGATGCTTGTTTGCCACCACACCACTCTAGTCTCTTCGTCACGTGAAGTTATCATAGTATCTCTATGTCCAAATGTCCTTCTTAGAAAGATAAGATCATTGGATTAAGATCCTCCTCAGATACCACCTCATCTTAACGAGTTTCCTATTTCAAATGAAGTCCCACTCAGAGAATAAAGGCTTAAATGGATCTGAAGACACAATTCATCTCTTAATAGGTGGCACTTGAGATGGCACAGAGCTAGTAAATTAGAATTTACTAAATAAGCCAGAACGACAGCTCAGTAGATAAAGGTGCTTGCTCTTCCCACAAAGTTGTCCTCTGACCTCCACATTCACACCATGGCACATCATGAATACATATACACAATCAAGACGTTTACTAAATAAATTACTAATAAAGGGTAAGATTGTGCCAAGTGGGGAAATGAATCAAGAGAATGCTGGTTGTAATAAAAAGCATATCTAGGTAATTGAATGGTTGCTGGTGTGTTGAATTGTGGAGAGATGAAGCCAGAGCAGTTAGTTGGTGGCATGGATGCCAGATCTAGAACACTTCTATGTTGGTGGCTTTGGTGGCTAGACAGTGTTTGGGAGCAGGATATCACTGTAGAATTTTTAAATTGTGATCAATGACTCAAGTTTTGGGTAACTGATTCAAGATTTAGGGACAGTTGTCAGGCGACCCTGGATAAGTAAAACCCTGAATTAAAACAGAGGGTCAATGATTTAACACATCTGCCATTTATTTGCTTATGCCAGTAATTCTTCATTAGGACAGTCAAGAAAAAGCCCTTATGAAGAACAATAGCCCAGTAATCTTGGGAATTTTATGAAACTTCTCTTCTTGTCAATCTGTGGGCACTGGGAAATAGCTTTTCAGGATCTCTATTCAAAAGCCTGTCTGAGGGTTAGGCATTGATAATCATATTGCTTGCATTTTCTTGCAGACTTTTCTTCAAACTTCTCTTTGCTGTCCTTCTTGTTTTTTTCTCTAAACCTGTTCAGCTTCTTTGTAGTCTTTAAATGATCTGAGTTATGTGGTCTGGAACAATGGCATGTTTTAAGATGATGCTCTTTCGGAGGACTTAGCACCCATATGACAGCTCACAATGTTCATAACTCCAGTTTCAGGGACTCTTACAGCCTTTCTGTGTCCATGGGCATTGGGTACACAGGTCCTGCACATAAATAACCAATAAAGCCATCTCTCCATCCCTCATGCCCAACTTTTTACAAGGGTCCAAGAGATCCAAATTTAATCCTTAACTGGAGCAGAAAGCACTTTACTGACTGAGTCGTCTACAAGCTTCTTTTTCTCCTAATGAGAGCTTGTTGGTTGTGTTCACAATAGGACTGTATTCAAACTGTGCATACTCATTCAAATTATGATCAATGGTGATCTTCAGGTGCTTTTCCTTAGCTGTGTCAAGGCAATTCTTCTTGATTTTGTATTTAAGAACAAGTATCCCCATGAATTTTTTAAAAATTGTGTTTATTGCAAACATTATTTGTATAGTCATTATAAGCTTGATTCTTATTTGTATAGTCTTTATAAGCTTAATTCATGAAGGTTTTTGTAGTCTCTCTCTCTCTCTTTTTTTTTTAAGTTTTGGGAATCTAACCCAGAGCCTTCTGTAACACAAGTTCTAATAGATCTTAATAATAACAGCTTGGAGTTAGATGTTAGGGGGTGAAAGCTAAAAGATCAGAGAAGCAGAACAGCCAGCTGCTAGAGTTCTTACCTCTACAGGGTCCTCAGACTAAAAAGAAACCAAGTTCCTGTCTCCTTCTGCCTATATTCCTCTCTCCATGCAGCCATCTCACGTCCTGTCTATGTAAGCCAGTTGGAGTATAGGATTTTGGCACCAAAATGTAAGCAAGCGTGAATGTTCAGCTCTGGAACTACAAAAGGGCCCTGACTTATTGGGAAGCCAGGGTACCTAGAGCCACAATAGGACAGCTCTGGAGGCTGGAGCTGCAATAGAACAGCTCAACCCTGGAAAGAAAGGTCTCCAAATGGGAAGCCAGGTTACCTAGGGCAGCTCTGGAAGCTGGAGCCCCTGTTGGACAGCTCAGCCTTGGAGAGAAAGGTGTCCTGACTTGTTGGAAAGCCAGGCTACCTGAAGCTGGGGTGGGGAGAATAGTCTCTCAGCAGGATATAGCAATCCTGCTCCTCTCCTAGAGAGAGCTTTTACAGCAAACTCTGCTAAGGGAAAGTCCTAATTGAGTTAACTGCTGCTGCTTCTGCTGTTTGGCTACAGTCTGCTAAAAGGGAAGCCTCTGCAGAAATGTAGCAATCTCCTCCGGCTCTGGTGAAAAGTTGTTACTTTTTCTGCTGCAGGCTTATTCAGCCCCCTAAGGGTACATCCCTGCAAGTTTCTTCTGTTCTTTTCAGCCTTTCTCAGTCCTGCTAGGAAATGTCTCAGCAAATTGTTCTATTCTGCGCCAAGAATGAAGATCTTCACCCAAGACCCTTGGGGAAGAGGATTCCTGCCTCTGCCAGGGTGGGAAAGGAAGCCACCAACTGAACAGGCAGAGGGGCTTACATAGGACTTCTTAGGGGAGGAGTTTTCCCATGGAGAGGTTTTTCCGCTCAGAGATTGGTTAGTTTTCCTGCTCAGGGATTGATTAGTTTAGTGGGTTAGGGCAGAGATGGCTCTGATTTTAGGGCCAACTGTGTTTCTTTCACTGGACCTTTTTAGCCTTTTGGCTCTAATTTTAAGGCCAGGGCATATTTCTTCCACTGGCACTGATTCTAGGGACAAAGTATGTGTTTTTGGCACTGGTTTCAAACTCAGGATTTTTTTTTTTTTTTTTTTTTTTTTTTTTTGGCTCTGAGTTCAGGGATAGAGTGTTTCTTTCACTGGCTCAGGTTTTGAATCCTGAGTATGTTTTTTTCACTGGCTCTGGGTTCAGAGTAAAGGTCTTAACAATAACAGCTTGGAGTCAGATATTAGGGGATGAAAGCTAAAAGGTCAGAGAAGCAGAGGAGCCAGCCACTAGAGTGCTTAAGGCTCTGAAATCCTCCGATTGAGAAGAGACTGTGTTCCTGTCTCCTCTTGCCTATATTCCTCTCTCCACCCAACCATCTCACTTCCTGTCTATCTGTACAGACCTCTAGATCTCTATGATTCACTCTCTGAACCTCAGGCAAGCTTTGTTAGAGTATAAACAAGATATCACCACAGCCTTCTATACCATATACATTTTTTTTTTATTATTTGGTAACAATATTGATGCACTTTTAGTCATGTCTATGTATTTGCCATTTTTACTGGACACAAAATAACAAAACTTGATTATTTGGTTTTTTTTTTTTTTTTTTTTTTTAGTTTGTTTGTTTCAGTCTTGGCAATTCTCAGTTGTACCTTTGTAACATCTGTTTTTAAGCCTTTCCTATTTTTCTGTTAGACTGTATTCCCTAAAGTGATTTAAAATTAGGACTAAGGATATTATTTTTGGCTACATCGTCATATTATTTTTTAGAATGATTACCAGTTTCTGTTGCAACTAGTTACTAGTTAAACTAGATTTTTATATATTATTTTCTTGTAGCACAATTGCAATTTGGAAGCTTATTTAAGGCTTTACCATAGAAATTTTGGCTTAATCATACAAATTTTCATACATACTAACTTCTTCCTGTCATAGTGCCTGTAATCTCTGTTTAACTTGTTGCTATATTTTTAATGGGTTAAACCATATAAAAATAAAGACATCTTGCTGGGCAGTGGTAGCTTGCGCCTTTAAACCCAGCAGAATCAAACAGATAACTGTGAATTTGGGGCCAGCCTTATCTACAGAGTGAGTTCTAGGACAGCCAAGGGTACACAGAGAAGCCCTATCTTGACAAACTAAAAACAAATAAAGGTGTCTTGATACCATACTATGGCATGCATCTTTTACAAATATAGATATAATCACTGTAGGTGGACTTTTATGTCCCACCAGCCAGTTCCCAAATAACCACATGGAGACTTAATATTAATTATAAATGCTTGGCTGATTCAGGCTTGTTACTAGCTTACTCTTACATTTTAAATTGACCATTTTTTTTAAATCTACCCTCTGCTACATGGTGGTACCTTCTTTGAACATAGCATGTTCGTTTTGCTTCTCTCTGCATCTGCTCAAGACTTCCAAGTCCTCTCCTCCTTCTTCCCAGCATTCTCTTAGTTTGGTTCTCCTGCCTAACCTTATCTTGTCTAGCTATAGGCCAGTCAGCTTCTTCATTAATTCAATCACAGTGACATATTCCACATTTCCCCCTTTTGTCTAAATAAAAAAGGAAGGTTTTAACCTAACATAATACAATTATATACAACAAAAACGGTTATCAAGTAAGAATTACAATTATAATATCCAGTACTTATCTGGCAGGGGAGATACCATGATCATGAAGGTGGTTTTCCTAGGGCGAGGCTTATTCATTGCACTCCAGATGTGTTAATCCTTATGATTTCCTCAAATGCAGGAAATTCAACTGCATAATTTGTGGTAGTGGGGGGGGGGCTGCATTTGCACTCTCCGGAGGGGGGGAGCAACAAAAAAACCCCAATATCTAATCCATTTTATATTTAGCAAATTTAGAGAAAATATTATCTTTGTGAGTCTAAAGTTTTATAGCTAATTTACCTTTTTATCATAACTAAGAAAAACTTTTAAGTCTAATTATTTATACCCAGAAGGGTGTAATATTACCTAATGGCAAGGACATCTGGCTGCCTGGACAGTCACCCAAAGTTCTTCTGTAAGGGTGGGGCATCTATCTTTGGCCTACAGGCCTAGTATATCTGACAGACATTTTGTAAGAAGCAGGGGATTTTGAAGGACTGACCTACCTTGTCTTGGCAAAGTTTAACAGTCACTTTTTTGTGTGTGTGTGTACTGCTAGTCCAGTTTAGACAGTACTGTCAGCAGTTGAGGCAGGGACAGTTTCTTTGCCCAAATGGCTAGCTTTTGCCATAAAGAAAGCAAACTCCATATGGGGGTTCTTTGATGCCCATCATCCTTTTTTTGAAGTAGATTATTGCTGTCAAGAGCAAACATGTCTCACCGTCATGAAAAGCCTTTGATTATTAAACATTAAATGCCATATTCTACAGATTTTTGAAGTGTTTGAAGACTATCTATCTAAGTAAATCTGTATATGACCTTGAAAACATACCTAACAGGACTTTAAGTTTGACTGTAGTAGAAAGTTTGATTATTATGGGTGACTATAATGAATCTGTATTTCTTAATTATACATTACATTTTTAAGTGAGGTGTATAAATACAAAGGAGTAGAAACATACATAGCAAATTTAAATTTGTGCCAGTAAATCAAAATCCATGCCAGTGTAAAATATTTTGAGATCATTGGTTGTTTGTTGGATTAAAGTAGATTCAATAATCTATCCTTTTATGTCATCATTTCTATATTGTATGCCCCTGTTTTCCTTCAGTAAGAGATCTTTGAATCTAATTCCTTTTTGTTTTGTTTTTTAGTTGTAGTGTTTTTTTTATACCATGACCAATAATAATTTGTAACCAAACCTCCTAAACAAAGATAAACATCCATTATTCATCTTTTGGGAATACAGATGTTGCTTTCTCTAGACTATTTCCTGCTGTCTGGGGACACTGGCATCTTTGGGGGACCCTGAGAAAATTTAGGATTATGGTTAAGTATTGATTGGAGTAGTCTGTGAAGCCTGGACCATCTCAGCCAGCAGCCTTGAAGTTGTTCTGGATGTAGAACATTGAGGAAACTAACAGAGGTGTTCTGAGATGCTGAGTCACCTGGGCCATTTGTTTTTATTGGTGTCTGGTTCCATTGCTCTGAAAATAATAAACTTTTAAGGTAACACATCTGCATTAATACAAGTATAGACTGTATTAATTAAAATGTTTTTATGGTTAAAATGGTTTTATGGTAAAATACATGTTATGTGTTTTGTATTTTTCCTAGGATTATTTTTTTATTTCTGTAGCCAGGATTTTTGGGGGGGGGTCTTCTCTGATCAATCCTGATCTATATCAACCTGGAATTATTCCATAGCCTCTCATTTCTTGTAGAAATAAAAACAACCTATCCCCCAAAGCAACACACCTTTTGACTTCCATCTTGAAGTCAAATATATAAGTTGGGCCAGGTGTTGGTGGTGCACGCCTTTAATCCCAGAACTTGGGAGGCAGAGGCAGGCCGATGTGAATTTGAGGCCATCCTGGTCTGTAGAGCTAGTTCCAGAACAGGCTCCAAAGCTGTTCTGGAGACAGAGAAATCCTGTCTTGAAAAACAAAATATATCTAGCTTTCAAAATACAATGTTTCTTAGCAGGTCTTGCATGAACAATCACAAAGTTTAAAGACAATACAATAACATACAGGATTCAGACTCTCTGTGTATTTTCCATCTTTACATGGAATTTTGTTTTAGTTTACTCCTTTTTAAAGGACTGTATTATTTTTAAACTATTTTTTTAACCTGTGACTGTATATACCCTTTTTCTTTTCTCTCACAAGCCTATGTGTATTTTTAAATACACTGTAACCCACTTAGAATTATCTTTTTAAAATCTGGATCTGTTTTTATTGAGAATCTGTATTGTTTTATGATGGAATAAGATGAATCTTGAACTGCTATGTCAGTGTGTGTGTGTGTGGGGGGGGGTGCACTCAGCTTAGTGAATGGCACTAGCTCCTCCTCCCTCAGTTTCCTGAGAGCTTAGCCTCAAAGCAAGGTACCAGCTATCTATTACTGCCCCAACTCTGGGAAGTTTTTGGGTCCAAGCCTGTAGCAGGGCCTCTTAAAAGAGCTGCACCTGTTTTGCTGCTAGTATCAAACCTATCCTGGTTTTATGTGAATCTACATTGCTGCCTACAAATCACAATATCCTTTTTTTCTCTTAAATAATTGCTCTGTTTTGATTAGAGTATTGGATTATTTAAATGATCATTTTAGGACTGGCAAGATGGTTTATCAGGGAAGATGCTTGCTACCAAGCCTGATAACCAGAGTTTGAACCCCAAGACCCACATGATAGAAGGAGAGAACTTACTCCCAACATTTATTTTCTGACCTCTGTATGTGTACATTGTGTGCATGTGTATACACCACAAATGTAACAAATAAAATTTTTAAAATTAGTTACAGTTGTAAGTTTTTTTTTTTTTTTTTTGGTTTGGTTTGGTTTGGTTTGGTTTGGTTTGGATTGGTTTTTGTGTTTTGTCTTTTGAGGGGGTGTGTCCTGGAACTTACTTTGTAGAACAGGCTGGCCTTGAGCCTGTCTTTGCCTCCCAAGTGCTGGAATTAAAGGTGCACATTACCATGTCTAGTTTGTAAATCTCTTTTTTAATACATACATTGTACATTACATGCTAGAGTCAAATGCCTAACTAAATAAATTAGAATCTTACTAATACAGTGAGGACAACACTGGGAAGAGTAATGATCAAAAAACAGCATTCACATAGAAAAGATTCTGGCAGATTATGTAAGCATGGACATACATGTTACTGTTGCTTATCTTTCAATTCCCAGACAACCATAATAAAATGTTATCCTTTATATTCAACTAGGGGAATTTCTTGAAAAGCATCCAAAGGGAATAAGTAACAGCAAATGTGCCAAATGAGGTATAGGCACTAAAGTAAGGCTACATAATTATATTCGACAGGAAGCTCACAGTGCTTAATTTTGAGGGGAGAAACAAAGACTGGACTCAGTACTGTTATCTAATGTGTCAGGCTGGAAAGGAGTTTTGCAATTTGGTCAGACAAAGAAGCAATGTATTGAGGAAATCCTATACCAATAATAGAACATTTAAACCTTAAGGAGAAGGACAACCATAATGTGTTAGCATGTTTTTAATAGGTGTCATCTATGTTCAAGAACAGTATCTTGGGATTCATTTACTACAACAAAAAGGCAGCACATCATTCTAAGTTTCCTCCTTGCCTTGAAGAGAACATCTTCTGTTGTAAAATTAAGTGAGCTTAATTCACCTTTTAAGAATTTCCCAGCCAGTCATTTTGGCACACACTTTTAATCCTGGCACTTGTGAGGCAGAGGCAGAGGCAGGCAGGTGGATCTCTAATTTCAAAACCAGCCTGATCTGCATAGTGAGTTCCAGGCAAGACAGGGCTACATAGAGAGAGCCTGTCCGAAGGGAAAAAAAAGAATTCCCCCTGTTCTTTTATAATCTTTTCATCACTTCTTTCACATTTTTATTTTTTATTTTTGGTTTTTGTGTTTAGAGACAGGATTTCTCTGTATTGCTGTGGGCCTTTCCTGGAACTAGCTCTGTAGACCAGGCTGGCCTGGAACTCACAGAGATCTGCCTGCCTCTGCTTCTTGAGTGCTGGGATTAAAGGTGTGCACCACCAACACCCGACAGTTCTTCATATTTTTTAAAAAGTGTTTATTTTTATTTTATGTGTATGAGTGTTTGCCTACATGCATGCATGTATATCACATGGAGGCCAGAAAAGAGAATGGAATTCTCTGGAACCGGACTTACAGATGGTTGTGAGCCACTATGTAGGTGCTGGAAACTGAACCTAAATGCTTGCAAGTGCTCTTAATTGCTGAGCCATCTCTCTGTATCCCCTCATCCATATCTTTAAAAAAATGTTATACTTCGGGCTGGAGAGATGGCTCAGCCCTTAAAGGCTAGGCTCACAACCAAAAACATAAAAAAATGTTATACTTGGTCCTGCAATGCTTTACTCCCATGATACCTTCCTGTTTGCCACATTGTTATTATTTGAGTGATCAAAGGACTACAGGGGTAATTGCTAGGTCTTTCTGTTGTAAAGTTGCATTTTTTTTTTTTTTTTTTTGTGATTTCTTAGAAATGTGTATCTGAGAAAATATATTGAACTAATTAGCTCATCTTGCTGTACTTTTCATCTTATTTGACCATGTGTTCAGTATGATTTGATACTATATATATTTATATTATGCACATAAAATTGTATTCAGTGTAACCAAAACTGATAGACTGTTATTACAGATGAACTTCAGTGTCAGGAGATAACTAAAAGCAGAGCTGTTGTGAGGAGGTTACACACAAGCACCTGATAATATAATTGGAGGCATTTCTTTCGTAGGATTTTATGATAGTGTGTGCCTGCTTTTTTCGTGTGTGTGCTTCTGTATATCTTCCTGTCTATCTGTCTGCAGATATCAGAAGAGGGCACTGGATCCCTGAAACTGGAATTATTTATAGGAGGTTATGAGCTGCCTGACATGGGTGATGGGAACTGGACTCCAGCCTGCTAGAAAAATAGCAAGCACCCAACATCTGAGCCATTTCTCCAGCTCTGGATCTATGTATCTGTGTAAATACAAACAAATAGTTAAAATAATCTCTTAAGTAGACAAATCTCTAAAGCATAAAGCTCAAGTTAAAAAAACTTCTCTCTCTCTCTCTCTCTCTTGGATACAGGGTTTCTCTGTGTAGACTTTAGACTTGGCTGTCTTGGAACTTGCTCTGTAGCCCAGGCTGGCCTCAAGCTTAGAGATCTGTCTGCCTCTATGTCCTGAGTACTGGCACTAAAGGTGTATCCTGGAACTTTCTGTAGACCAGGCTGGCTTTGAACTCAAAGAGTCTGCCTGACTCTGCTTCCTGAGTACTGGCACTAAAGGTGTGTGCCACCACTGCCTGACCTGCAAATTCTATTTTTATTACACCACAACCACCTAGCCTGAAACTTTTATTTATTTTTCTAATTTTTGCCTTTTAGTATATCATAACTTCTTTCTAGTTCATAAAACACTATAATTTTTATAACTGCATATTCTGTTTATGTACTTCAATGGATATTTCTGAGTCTTTCCATTATAAACAATCTTACATATTATCTATGTATGTTTTTAAAAATAGAGTTTTAATCTGGGCATTGGTGGCACACACCTTTTATCCCAGCACTCAGGAGGCAGAGGCAGGCAGACTCTTTGAGTTCAAAACCAGCTGGTCTACAAAGCAAGTTCCAGGATAGGCTCCAAAGCAACACAGAGAAACCCTGTCTCAAAACAGCTAGTCAAAGTCAGATGTGGCACACCTGTAAGGCTGAGGTGAGAAGATTAAGAGATTTGGGCTAGCCTGAGCTACAAAACTAGGTTCCGTCTAAATAAATAAACAGTAATTAACGATATATTATTCTGAATATGTGTACCAGCTGATCTTAGTATTTGAAAAATGAACACTAAGGTTAGGACATGTTTGTATGGGTTCTAGGCTTTTTTTCATTTCCATGGATGGATGGTACAGTAGATGCACTATGTCACAATTGTGGGTTTGGGACATGTGTGTTTGTATTTATTTCTTTGTTAGTTTTTACAGTCATCATTTAGAAAATATTTCAGAATATAAAGTAAAAGCTAAATTAAAATGTATGATGTTATCAACATACTTATAGTTTAAATAATCAGAATAACACTGATAAGGACTTTAAACAGGGTAAACTGGGACAAATCAGCTAACCTCTGAGACACCAGTGCATAATATAAATCTCTTAGGAGGGTTTCTACATTGGACAAATACATATCTCCCTTCTTTCCTTTCCCCTTCTCTTTCTTTTCCTTCTCCTATGCCCTTCCTCTTTTCCTCTCTTTCTTTTGAGACAATCTCAAAGCAGTTCACAGACTAGCTTAGAATAATACATTGTGTACCCAGGCTTTCCTAGATGTATCTGTGTTTTACGTATGTTACTTGAAATATAGTATTCATTAAGTGGTGGCACACACCTGTAATCCGAGCACTCTGGAGGCAGAGGCAGGCAGATCTCTCTGAGTTCAAGGCCAGCTCTACGGAGCAAGTGCCAGGACAGACTCCACAGAGCTACACAGAGAAACCCTGTCTCAAGAAACCAAAAACAAAACAAAACAAAAGCACAAACTGTAAAGATCATGATTTTAAAAATGAACAGACCTGTTAAGTAGCTTATATAGCTGTTGAGCATTCTTGGCAATAATAAAGTTTACTTGCTAAAACCACTATGCTAAGAGACTATATGTCATTTCTTTTACAACTCTTCAGAATAAGTTAACAGAAATAATAATAGGTGGAATTTGGCCAGTCATCAACATTTACTTAGACTCTGTTTATTGGGTTTATTTAGTCTTTTCTGATGTTTCTCCTCTTCTTTGTTCTTTTCCCCTTTTGTCTAGGTCCTGGGAGGAATGGAGAGGGGTCCTATTGACTACCTTCTCTGAAAGTGGTCAGAGAGTTCTTAAACAGGTCTGTCAATTCTATGGAATACAAATAAAAGTCGGATGTTTTGAAAGACTTAATTTCTAATTAGAAATAAACTTTTAATTTTTTTTTTTTTTTTTTTTTTTTTTTTTTGGCAGTGCTGGAATTGAACCTAGTCCTTCATATGTGTTAGGCAAGCACTAAACCACTGAGCTATCCCTGAGTCCATAAACTTTACTTAAAAATTTTAAAACATTTATGGTATGTGTATGTATGTGGATGTTTGAGTGCCTTGGTGTATATATGGAGGCTGGAGAGAAGGTAGTACTCTCTACCATCTGAGTTTTGGGAATATTGAAGTGGCCATCAGGCTTGGCAGCAAGTGCCTTTACCTGCTATGTCATCTCACTGGCTAAACTTGACCTTTTAAAAAGAAGTTATTTTGACAAGCTCAGTTTATGACAAAATACTTTGGCAAGCTCTACTTGGCCTGGAAGAAAAGGGAAGGAAGGAAGGAAGGAAGGAAGGAAGGAAGGAAGGAAGGAAGGAAGGAAGGAAGGAAGGAAGGAAGACAGGCAAGCGGGCAGGCAGGCAGGCAAGCAAAGCGTTTGGCCATATGGGGGTCAGCTGTAATCCCAGCACTTAGCTGAGTCAGGAGTATGATGATCCTGGGCACATATTGAGTTCAGAACCAGTCTGTAGACAGACCCTGTCTCAAAAAGTTGCCACCAACAACTGATAAAGACATAACTCAAAAATTGTCTTTTTCAGTTGTGTCAGATAGTGGATGAATTTTTAATTGGTTTCATAGGAGAAACCAAGAATAGATGAAGAGTTTAATTTCTCAGTTGTCTGTGGTTGTGAAAGAGAGTAGAAGCATAGATAAAACCTCCAAAGTAAGTTATTTACTTGACCCTTTCTGATGTTAGAATTCCCAACAAGCTGCCTTACAGATCTCAGAGGGTCTAATGTCTGTGTCATCACCAATCAGCTTGATCATTGTGCAGATACAAACTCTGGCTCAGGGAATTCCTAAACTTGTCTTTTCACTGGAATCACTGGTATTCTTGAATTTTTGATCATCACTTGTGCCCAATTTTAGACACAATAATTGGCTCAAATTGTTGATCTTTTTTTTTATATGTAAACATATGTATGTGTCTACACGTAACTCCCCCAGCCCCACCCTATCCCTGACATTTGCTTTTTCTTTTGTTGTGGTGCTGGACCTTGCTTATGGTAGCTAAGTAAGAGAACTCACTCAGGCCCGAGATTTGCTTTTCTATTGTTGATAATGCTAGCAGGGGTTTCCCCCTCCTCCCCCTTATATTGTCATTTGCTTCAATGTCCCCCCCCCACCTTTATTTTTTCTTGCTGAATTTTGTTTTTTGAGACAAGATCTTATTAATGGAGCCTTGGCTGCCCTGGAATTTTCTCTGTAGACCAGGCTGGCCTTGAACTCACAGAGATCGACTTGCCTTTAACTCTTAAGTGCTGGAATTAAAGGTGTCTGCCATCATGACCAGCTATTTGTTTGTATTTGATCAGACTTACAGGGCTTTAGATTTCAAGTCATTATAAAAACCTTTCCACTTAAAGATTGCAAATATTTGTTCTGTGCTTCTGTAATATTAAAATGTAAGACTGGAAGTTTTTGATCTGTTTGGAGTTATTGTGTTCTTTTATATGGCTACCTTCTTCCATTACATAAAGACAGGAAATCATTTTTTCTTTGCCTTTATGAGATACTAAAATTCCAAAATTCAATTAATCTCCCATCCATTTACATAAGTTTTCATAGTAGTCTTAACCATTGAGAATATAGTGTGTGTGTCAATGTTTGTTAATGTATGTATTGCTTGTGTGTTGTATATGCATGTGGAAGGTGGAGCACAGACCCGTTCTCTCCTGGAAGTCAGAGAGGACTCTGGATGTCCTGCTGTGTCACTCCACCTTATTTCTTTGAGAAAAAGTCTCAAAACCTGGAGCTAGAAGGTAGCCAACAAGCCAGTGATCCTCCAGCGTCCTCCCCGCAGTGCTAGAGTTACAGGTACACACATGCCATTCCCAGCTCTTTATATGGGTGCTAGGGATTTGGGCTCCAATCTCATGCTTGCATGGCAACCACTGTCACCCACTGAGCCATTTCTCCTGCCCCTAATAATATGTTTTAATCTGACAGGGCTTAAGCCATTTTCTAATATGATTTTTCAGTTTTCCAACAAAACTTAGAGTCAGGTTGACTTGTTAAATTATAAATTAGGGAGAACTGATACATGTGAATCTTTACACATGAGGGTATTATTTTATCCATGTCTTTAAAAAAATTGTTCTTTATTAGCATTTAAAATTTTTTATGTATACAAACAATTGTCTGCATGTATGGATGGTATGGATGTGTACCATGGATATATCTGGTGTCCAAAGAAGTCAGAAGAGGTCTTCAGATCCCCTGGAACTAGGGTTACGGATGGCTGCAAGCCACCATGTGAATGCTTGGAATCGAACCCAAGTCCCTCCCTGCAAGGGCAACAGGTGCTCTTACCAATCTCCAGCCCCCTTCATAAGTATTTTTAGGTTTTCTTTTTATATCTTGGCCTTTCTCTTTAATTAAAGATTCTAACTTTCTTGTCACTATTAAAAATGAGATCTTACCCCATGTGTTGATGACTAAGTAGTAAATGCTGGGTTTTTTTTCCTGAATATTAATTTTGCACCATGCTGCTTTGCTAAATTTGGTTATCTGTCCTTTGCTTGGCTTTCAAGAATACAAGTCTGTCATTTTTGTTAGTTTTATATTCTTTTAACCTTTGTTTCTCATTTCGTTTTACTGATTTTTATACATCTGTGCTTCTGACTTCATTGATATACCCTATTCTCCTCTGTGAAGCGGCTGCTGAGTTGTATTTGCTGTTTTCTGAGTGTGGTGCTTCACATATGCAAGTACACCCCCCCCCCCCCCAGTTACACACTAGCTTTTGTGCTTAGGAAATAAATTTTGTCATGTTAAGAAAGCATTTAGTGTTTTGTTTTGTTTTTGAGACAGGGTTTCTCTGTGTAGCCCTGACTCTTCTGGAACTTGCTCTGTAGACCATGATGGCCTTGACCTCATAGAGATCCACCTGCTTCTGCCTCCCCACTGCTGGGATTAAAGGCATGTGCCACCAAAACTGGGCTATTTCTATATTTTCTTGAAATTTAGAGAAATTATCATCAAGAATGAATGGCTGTGTCAGTTAGATGAGGTAGGCATATCATCCAGATATACTGGAGACTAAGGCAACAGGATCAAGAATTCAAGGCCAGCCTGAATTACATATTACCAGTCCAGCCCAGGGTGGCATGGTGTCACACATCTTTAATCCCAGCATTCAGGAGGTAGAGGTAGACCAGGCTGGGGTGTACATAGTTCCAGAACAGCTAGGGCTAGATAGTGACACCCTATCTCTAAATAAGTAAGTAAATTGCCACCCTAATAGTTAGTGCCTATCTTAAAAAAAAGAGAAAAGGAAGGGAGGGAGGAAGGAAGGAAGGAAGGAAGGAAGGAAGGAAGGAAGGAAGGAAGGAAGGAAGAAAGGAAGGAAGGAGAGCAGGCAGAGGTGGGCACTAGGGAAATAGCTAAGTGGCAAAATTAAAATGCTTCTATAAAACTATAGATTCAGTCCCCAGTTCTGAGGACAGGGACAGGTTAGTTATATCAGTGGAGAGAACCACATAACATCTTCCCCCAGTTTCCTGATACCAAGTTTGCTTTGAATTCCAACAACAAACTTCATGTGGTCATGATGTACCACCAGAGTCGATTTAAAGTTTAATTCAGAGTCAATGTAAAAACGATTGATCTGTAGCTTTCTGCCTACAAATTGAGTATTTGTATTTACTTCATAAAGTGAATTGAGGGCTGGCATGATTACTTATTCCATAAAGGTGTTTACTATGAAGCCCAATTACCTGCATGTTTTTAGTCACTGGGACCCACAAAGAAGTGGAAGGAGAATTTACTCTCCAAAGTTGTCCTCTTGATCTCCATGTGAGTACTGTGGCATGAGTATGCCTACATACATACAAAAGAAAATAAATGTAATTTTTAAAAAACACTTGAAAAGTTTTCCGGTATACTGTGTGCTCTGGGACAACTTCAGGGCCATTAGACTTCTGTGCTCTTTAAAGGACTGTTTTGTTTTTCATTACGTTTGTTTATGGTGCTTGGGTGAATGGGGCCCTGCAGGTGGTCATGGTGGGACAAAGAACTGTGAAAAGGTGAGAATGAAAAATTGGTTCAGATTGACTTCATCCACCTGGATCAGACTTTGGGGAGTTTGGTGCCAGGTGGTCTCTTCCCAACAAATTTAAACACAGTATAATTTGGGGAAAGGTTTCCTGGTGTAATATGATCCCTGGTGCACAAAGGAGCATAATTACATCGAAACTGTCGTTTCTTTGAAAAAGATGGGTTCTAGATATAGGTTAAAAGCTAATGATCTGGCCTGGTTTTAGTCATTCAAATAGCACAGAGATCTTTTAGGCTATTAGCCACCTTGGTCCTGGTTGTGGGAGCTTGGGGGGCCCTTAGCCATACACATAATATAAGGGTCATTTAGACTACTGGATATCTCATCCTGGTTGTGGGGACTTGGGGAGACCCTGGCTGTGAAGGTTATTTAGATTACTAGACAACTCCAGTCCTGGTTGTAGAAGCTTGATATGTCCTGGTCCAACACAGGACACAGATCCAGGCTGTTAAGCACTTCCCAGTTCCCAGCTTTCTGGGTAGAAAAATGGGTTTTACATCTTTCCTGTTGGAAAGGCAATATTGTGTACTTAACACACCTGGTCTCCCTGGAGATCTTTGGGTGCAAGGGCCTTCATGCTGAGCTCTCAACATGGAAGTATTATAATATTCATCTTGTAGCTGTACAGACCAGTCTGGTCTGCATAGTGAGTTCCGGGTCATCCAGAGCTACACAGAAACTGACACTGTTACCCAACAGGAATATCTTAGTTGTATGTGGAAGCTATTTTGTCACATGACACTTAATGCAACATTTTCCCAAAATAGTCTTCAGTCTTTTTCATTTTCTTTGTTGTTTTCCTTTTTTGTTTTGGTTTTTCAAGACATGGTTTCTCTGGTAGTCCTGGCTGTCCTGGAACTCTATCTATAGATCAGGCTGGGCTTAAACTCACAGAGATCCTCCTGCCTCAGCCTCCCAAGTGCTAGGATTAAAGTACTGCACCACCACCACCACCCAGCTTGTTTTTTTTTTTCTTTCTTTACTTTCTTAAATTAACTAATTATATAACTACTTAAAAAAATATTCCCCCAATATAAAAATATTTGAGCTGGGCATGATAGCACCTGCCTGTAATCTCAGCACATGAGAATGTGAGACCAGAGGATTGCTAAGAGTTTAGGGTCAGATTTGACTGCAGAGTAACTACCTGACTCACATTTTTAAAAAAAATTATTAATTTACCTGTCTATTTTTGTTTTATTTTATTTGGTTGAGATAGAATCTCATGCAATGCAGGCCTCATACTATCTTTGTTCAAGGCTCACTTTGAACTCTTGATCCACCTGCCCCGAGTGTCCCCTCTGATCCTCCTGCCTTGAGTGCCCCCTTCCCCTCCCTAGTACTGAGATGATCAGATTGAGCATCTGGGTCTGTTTTCTTCCTGAGGTTGGTTGGTTTGTTTGTTATGTTTTTTGAGACAAGAGTTTCTCTGTAACAGTCCTGTCTGTTGTAGAATTCCATTTGTAGACCAGGCTGGGCTCGAATTCACAGAGATCCTCTTGCCTCTGCCTCCCAAGTGCTGGAATGAAAGGTGTGTGCCACCAATTCCTCCCAGTTTCCCTTCTGAGTTTTGTGGGAAGGGGTCTTGATGTATAGCCCAGAATGGCCTTTAATTGTGCTGCTCTTGCCTCTCTGCCTCCTGGCCGAGTGCCCCATCAATGTCTGTTCTTTTTTGTTCTCTAATTGAGATCCGTCTTAGTGATGTATTCATTTTGCTCCCTTTTGTTGATTTTTAATTTTAATGATTTTTTTTTTCTAACTTTGAGTCAGCTATTTAAGTCATTTATTTACTTCCCTTTACCCCTCATGTAGATATTTTATGACTATGAATTTTCTTCCTCACTAACTTGCCTGTATTCTTTGGTTCCTATAGGTAGGTAGTATTGATTTATAATTTTCTAGAAAGTTTTAATTTCTGCTTGATTTTTTTTTTTTAATTAACCTGAGCCCATAGGTTTTGCTGTTCTTTTAAGATGGAAAGCCTTGTGTTTGTTGGTTTTATTTTGAGTTAGTCATTTTAGTGCACTGTTACTTGGGTATTTGACTACTTTGTTGTTGCCTCGATATATTGAGATATTTCCTTATGGCCTAACTTTAAAAAGTACCTTTTTCTTTAATTAAGCAATTAAATGTGGGGATGAGAGAGATGGCTCAGTGTGGTTAAGAGCAGTGCTTTTCCAAAGCTTTTCCAAAGGACCTGGGTTCAATTCCCAGCACCCACATGACAGCACATAACTGTAATTCCAGCTCCAGGGGATCTAACACCCATGGCAAAAATACCAGTGTACATAAAATTAAAGTAAAAAAAAGCAATTAAACAATAGTTTTTTATTATGTATTAATTACTAGTACATATCCATCTAAAATTTCAAGATTATAAAATCAATATTGAGCTGGCAAGATGGTTTCTGAGGATAGGGACACTTGGCCACCATACCTGTTGACCTAAGTTCAGTCCCCAGGATGGTAGAAGAGAAGAGCTAATTCTCACAAGTTATCTTCTGAGCTCTGCACACTGTGATACATATATACTAAATAGATGTTTTAGAGATTTTAATCAAAATGTGGCAATAACAAAATTATAGCACCCAAGTTAAATGTTGTAGTCTAATATTATCTTGTTAAGATAGTTCATTTTTAAAAATCATGCCAAAATAATTAGTTTTCCACGTATAATTTGTATGTTTGCCATAAAGAATGCTTTAGAATTTAAACTAAAATTTTATAATTAAGACTGATATTGTAAGTAAAATAGGAAAAAGCATTTGTTCTTTTTGGAGTTTAAAAATAAATTTGATATTCTGTTAGACATGAGTCTTGTAGCACTATTTCTAATTGATATTAGTAATAAAAAGTCAGAGTCAGCTATTGGGGGTAAAGGCTAAAAGATCAGAGAAGCAAAGCAGCACTAGAGAGTTCTTACCTCTACCAGCTCAGACCAAAGGAGCAATCCTGCCCAGCCTCAGACTGCCACCTCCAACTGACTTCCTAGCCTGCATCCCTGTGTATGATTCCCTCATGTAGCATACTCAGACTGAGCTCAGCTCCTCCTGCCTTATTATAGCCCTCTCTCCACCCAGCCATATGCCTTCTGTCTCCACCTCCTTATGATGGGATTAAAGGTGTATCACTTCACATGCTGGGATCAACTTTGTGTGAGCTGGGTTTTTTTGTTTGTTTGTTTGTTTGTTTGTTTGTTTAGACTGGGATAGTCTTGAACTAACAGAGCTCTGTCTCTGCTGGGATTAAAGGTGTGTGCCACCACTGCCTGGCCTCTGTGGCTAAACTAGTGTGGCTAGCTCTACACTCTGATCTTCAGGCAAGCTTTTTTTTTTTTTTTTTTTTTTTTTTTGTTAGACCATAAACCAAATATCACCACATTGTATTCAATATGAATAGAAATTATTCTGTGGGACTGGGCAGATGCTTGCCAGTTACGAGCTCTGGCTGCTCTTCCAGAGCACCTGGGTTGGTTCCCAGCACCCATCCGGATCTTCAGGTCCAAGGGACCCGACACCCTCTTCTGGCCTCCATAGGCACCAGGCACTCATGGTGCACATATATAAATGCAAGCAAAACACTCACACACACAAACAAATCTTTAAAAACTTATACAGAGGAAAATATTTGACTCCAAATATCTGTGGGCAATTTCCCTGTTTAATTTGGCAGATTTAGGAATGAAAGTCTGAAGAGTTCTGGAAAGCCAGCGTTCCAGTTCTGTGATTCTTATATGAAGCTGGTTTAGGTTCCTGAGTTTTGCTTCTAACATTCTATATGAGTGGTAGGGCATGTTTTAAGATTTCTAATGAAAATTCTTATTTAACAATTTCTAGAGTTTCCATATTGACCTTAAAACTTACATGTTTGTATTTTTACCCTACTTTCTTTTTAATCCTGTGTTTTTACTTGCCTCTCTCTCTCTCTCTGTTCTTCTTCTTCTTTCCTTTCTAAAGAGTTCTGATTTGGCTGCTATTTTGAAATACAAGCCCCAAAGATGCTACCTTGTTTGGACTTAGAGGATGACTTGGAAAAGTGATAAAAATTAAGACATTTTGGTAAGTGAGACTTTATGTAAGAGAATTTTTAAAAGGGTCCATCTTATTTTATATATATATTGTGTGTTTTGCCTTTATGTATGTCTGTGTACCATATTCATGCAGTTCCCATGGAGGCCAGAAGAAGGACGGATACTCTGGAACTGAAGTTACAGACAGTTGAGCCTCCATGTAGGTTCTAGGAATTGAACCTGGATTTGATTCAGTGCTCTTAACTGCTGAGCCACCTCTTTGATTTCTTTCACAACATATTATCAGTATATAGAGAACCTACTGATTTATTTTTATTTGCATGTGTGTTTGTGGGTGCCCAGAAGAGGACATCAGAGCCCTTAGAGCTGGAGTTACAGGCAAGGTTGTGAGCCACCTGACATGAGAACCAAGCTCCAATCCTCTGCAAGAACACTTAACTGCTGGGCCATCTCACTAGCCCTGCTACTGGTTTTTCTATGTTAATTTTGTGTATTTAACATCTTGTTGAAAATATTTACCAGCTCTAAGATTTTCTGGTGAAGTCTTTAGGGTCTTTTAAGTATATGATCATATCTGTAAACAGGAGTGATTTGACTTCTTCTTTTTTATTTCCATACTTTTTATTTACCTCCTGAAAGAGAATTCAACCACTAGCTAGGAATGATACTGCACGCTTTATATTTATTTTATATTTTGAGGCTTTCCTGATCTACATAGTGAGTTCCAGGACAGCCAGAGCTACATAGAGACCTTGCCTTAAAAAAAAAAAAAAAAAAAAATTACAATAGAGAGTTTAAACACTATATTTAATTCAATAAGAGTGATGGGGTGGAGAGGTGGAGTAGGACTGGAGGGCTGGAGAGTTAGCTTAGGGGTTAAGAGTATTTGCTATTCTTGCAAAGAAGCCAGATTCAGCTCCCAACACCCACATGGTTGCTGAAAACCATCTAGGCCTCTGTTAAGATCAGTATGTCTTCTTAAATACTGAGCTATCTCTCCAGCCTCTATATCTTACTTCTATTTGTGGTATATGTGTCACCAAGAGGTGTAGAAGTTAGCAAATATCATGCAAGAGGCAGTTCTTCCTGCATGTAGTTTCTGGGCATTAAGCTTAGGTTTGGCTGCAAGTGCTTTTACACAGAGCCATCTCACCAGACCTCACTGTGTTTAGCCATTTGTAGATTATATCCTCTTGGTTCAATTTAGGTAATTCATGTATACATACTTATCCTTTTTGAGAGGAAGTCTCTTGTCCCCCAGGCTGGCCTTGAACTCCCTTTGTGGCCAGATCCTCCTGCTTCCACCTTCCATGTACTGGAATCATAGATGTGTATCACTGTACCCAGTTAATATGATGCTGGGAACCAAATCCAGGGTTCTGTGCATGTTAGGTAAGCGCTTGCCAACTGACCCATATCTACAGCCTCTTAATTTTCTTCATTCATGTCTACTTATTTTGGTTAGTTTGGTTATCTTATCAAAGAACTAACCTTTTGTTTCATTAATCTTATATATTTGTTTTTTAATTCGTTATGTTAACACCTGCCCTGGCATTTATTTTGTTTTTCCTTTTAAGAAAAAAAAATGTTTAAACATCTTTATTTACTGTTTGTCGGTGTAGATGGCTTTTGGTTGTGTGGGGGGGTGCGGGGTTGGGGGGTGGGGTGGGTGTCTATGTTTTGAGACAGGGTTTCTCTGTGGCTTTAGAGGCTGTCCTGAAACTAGCTCTTGTAGACCAGGTTGGTCTTGAACTCACGGAGATCTGCCTGCCTCTGCCTCCTGAGTGCTGGGGTTAGAGGTGGTGTGCTTGGCAGTTACCTGCTAAGTCAGCTCACCAGAGCCACTCTTTTTTGATAGTCTAAGGTTCCTAGGCTTAGGAGCAATGTATTTACTTGTTTAGCCATCTCACCAGCCCATGTTATTGCTTTCTAGCTACTAATTTTGGTTTGGCTTGTTCTTGTTTTACTAAGACCTTGACATACATCATTAGGTTATTTTTCTTGCAGTTACTACTTGAAAAACCTCCTAAATAACAACAGGTTTTGGGCAGTTTTAAGACTCAGTCTTTTCTCTAGCTAAGCAGAAGTTTTTAAGCCTTAAAAATCTTTAATAGTTTTATTTATTTACTTGCAGTGTTTATTAGAATTTTGTTTTGTTTTTGTTTTTCAAGACAAGGTATCTCTGTGTAGTCCTGGCTGTCCTGGAAGTAGCTCTGTATACCAGGCTGTCCTCAAACTCAGAAATCTGTCTGCCTCTGACTCTTGAGTGCTGGGATCAATGATGTGTACCTCCATTGCCCATTGTTAAATTAGAATTTTTAAAATGTAGCTGGAAAGTAAAGATAGCTGTTTTACAAAGGTTTTTCTGGATACTGTTGTTTTGTTAGTTTGAGACAGGATCTTAACTCTGCAGCCTAGAGTGGTCTCAAACTTGTGTTGTCCCTGATGAGATTACAGGTATACACTGTCACAGTCCTCTTCTTTTATTTCCCTGTACCCTTTATATATTTCTTCCAATATCCTAGTCTTAAAACAAAAAAAAGTAGCATATAGTACTATGAAAGGAAATTTTACTTAGTAAATAAATTATACCTTTTATATAAGAATGCCTGATATGTTAAATAATAATATGTTGAATATATGATATAATACTCTGCCCCCCCCCCTTTTTAAGGTTTTCCTATTGTTCACTTTGCAAATACTTCTGGAATAAAGCACCATGGTTTTGGATGACCTTCCAAACTTTGAAGACATCTATACTTCACTGTGTTCATCAACAATGGAAGACTCGGAGGTGGATTTTGACTCTGGACTAGAAGATGATGACACAAAAAGTGATAATATTTTGGAGGATTCCACAATTTTTGTAGCCTTCAAAGGAAATATAGATGATAAAGACTTCAAATGGAAACTGGATGCAATATTAAAGAATGTGCCCAACTTGTTACACATGGGTAATTGCTTTAATTTTTGCTCCCTTCTGGTTATTCTTTTTGAATGTTTGCCCTTTCACAGATACTATCAGTTCTGCAAAGTATATTGGAAGGTTGATTTTAAGTGCAAAGGTAGAACTTAAAGAGTTATCACCCCCTTCCCCTTCCGTGTTAGCATGTCTTGTCACCATCATTGTTTATTTATTTTTTAGTTTGTGTTTTAGAAAGAAGGCAGTTCTTATTGCTGAAGACTGAGGTTATAGTCTTTATTACATCATACCTATTTATTTTGTATATGTAGGGTGGGTATGTGCTGCAATATGTGTGTCCTTCCACCATACAGGAAAAGGATCAAATTCAGGTCATCAGATTTTGTGGTAGGTAACTACCCACTGAGCCATTTCAGTGGCCCAGATTGTATTCTTGACTCAAAAACATTTTGTCAGATATTCTCTGGTATGATGGAAATTTTAAAGGCTTTTATTTTCTCCCTAAAACAGGAATGTAGCCCAGGCTGCCTTTGGCGTGGTGATCTTCCTAAAACCCTGATTCTAGGATTATAAGTGTAGATCATCTTGCCTAGTTTTAGAAGTTGCTAGTAGAGTTTAACTATTGAAACTAAACATTTTCTAACTATATTATTAGTTTAAACACATCTGACGTATATGTTGAAAATGATTAAGTTTCCAGTATTCATTAGATTGGAAAGAAACTTCATGTTTCTATCCTGTGGAACCAGGATCCAAAGGTTTCAGTGGTTGGAGACATGTATCCAAATATCACAGGAAGTCAATAGGTTTAAACCTTAGAGCTGGATTTTAATGACTTCTCTAAGTTCATTAGGTAGCTGCAGCTTTCTGGATCACTTAGCCTCTCTCTGAGCTCCAGTCCCTTACCTGTAAATGAATGTTGGCTAAAGGTTGGCTAACCATTTTTAAATTTTGTGAATATATTAATCCCGTTGCGCTTAGCAAGTGATCTGTTGTGTTGTTATTATACATTTAGAGCAAATGAATTCTGTGTTACTATTTAGTACCTAATGGTTTAAGAGCTGGAAGAGGCTTAAGTGACATGTAGAACTCTTTCATAGGTGTCTGGATTTGAGAAAGCATATTCCTGTATGGCCATTTTATTAATATTGAAAGATCTAATTGAATAAAGCATATAAACCATTTAGTTGATCTGAGTTAATAACAAAAGGGCAATTATTTAGTCCGGAGATGCTGGGAAGCTTTTATTTGCTTCCTTGTCTGTAAAATGTAATTATAAACAATGTTATTGCCTCAGTTAATTTTTTAAATCTTTGATTGTAAAATACATACAGCAGAATTTGCCTTCTTAACCATTTTTATATATGGTTCAATGGTACTTAAATACAATTATAATATTTATAACCCTCACTAGCAGCCATTTCTATAACTCTCATAAAATTAAAATCTATACCTATCATATAACTCCCCATTCCTTCTCTACTCTAGCCCTCAATAATCACCATTGTATTTTCTATGATATTTTTAATTCTTAAAAATTAGATTTATTTATTTATTTATTTATTTATTTATGCACATGGGTTATTGCCTGCATGTATGTAAATGTTCCATATGCCTGCAGTTCCCATGATGCCCAGAAGAGGGTATCACATATGCTGGAACTAGAGCTATAGCTAGTTGTGAGTTGCTGTGTATGCTGGGAATTGAATCTCAGTCCTCTGGAAGAGCATCCTGTTCTCTAAGCCAGTGAGCCATCTCTCCAGCCCTCTTTACATGATTTTGACTATTACCTATGTAATACAAGCAGAATCAGGTAGTATTTGTCTCTTCTTGACTGCTTTATTTCATTTAGTGTAGTATCCTCAGGGTTTCTCTTATGTTGTAGCACATGATTGGCTTCCCATTTCAGGCTTAATATACCACATTTTACTTACTAATGTTTATCTGTTGCTGGGCACTTGGATTACTTCCATAGTTTAGCTGTTGTGAATAATGCTGCCATAAACATGGATATACTCTTCCATACACTGCTTTTTTTTTTTTTTTTTTTTGAGTCTGATACCCAGAATTAAAAGTGCTATATCATATAATTCTTTTTTAAAAAAAAAAATTCTTACTGTATAATTCTCTTAGCAGATTGTGCCATTTGTGTATTCCCCTCATTAGTGGATAGGGGTCCCCAATTTTTCATTTGCCATATCCTTTTTTTTTTTTTTTTTTCTTTCTTTTTTTCAAGACAGGGATTCTCTGTGTAGTCCTGGCTGTCCTGCAGTTCTCTCTGTAGACCATGCTGCCCTTGAACTCAGAGATCCACCCACCTCTGCCTCCTGAGTGCTGGGACTAAAGGCATGTTTCACCACTGCCCAGCACTATATACTATTTTTATAATAGCCTTCCTTATGTGATATGGTATTTAGCCACTTGATAGTGATTTTTGATACATAAAGTCCTTAAGAAGTCCAGTATTTCTTTTTTTGTTTTGTTTTGTTTTGTTTTATTTTTCTTTTGTTGCTTGACTCTTTGCTGCTGTATCCAAGAAATCACTGCCAAATTCAAGGTGGTGAAAGGTTTGTTACATATTTTCTTCAAAGATTTTTTTTTTAGGTGTACACTTAAGGGTTTGTTCCATTTTCAGTTAATTTTTGTATATGATATTAGGTTAACTTCGTTCCTTAGTATGTGTAATCATACTTTCCCCAGAAATTAGTTAGCTTTTGTGTATTAAGAATATGTCCCAAAGTTTGTGTCATTTTCAGAATCGCAGAATGACATGTTTTTCTGTTCTCAATGGATCTTACCTGTTGAATGTGTTTTCCTCCCTCAGTTTCTTGTGCTTTAGTGGGATCTCTACTCTTACCTAAAGTAGGAGGTTTTTTTTTTTTAGTTGCACTTCTTCTAGTTCCTACAAAATTAATAATGTTATTCTCTTTCCTTCATGACCAAGAATCCAGCAAACTAAAGGTACAGAAAGTGGAACCCTGGAACAGTGTGCGCGTCACATTCAACATTCCCCGGGAAGCAGCGGAGCGGTTACGGATCCTGGCTCAGAGCAACAACCAGCAGCTCCGGGATCTGGGAATTCTCTCCGTTCAGATTGAAGGTCTTTACTCTGCCATGTGCCCATCTGAACAAAACACAGTAACAGTGGTGTCCAGCATAGTTACTGATGCTGCTTTGTCTGTTCCTCTGCTCTTATGTTTGAGATGCTCAAGCACCTGTGTCCTGTGCTTCTTGCTGTAGTACCTCAGAATAAAGAGGCATGGAGGTATTGCTGCAGCCTGAACCATTATTCCTTTGGCTCTTTGGCCTTCAGTCTCAGGCTTTGGTTTTACTTGTACCCTACAAGAAACTGATTTGTCTTTTTGAAGAATATCTAAATTGCTACCCTTTACTGAATAACTTTACTATTTCCTTTGTTTATCTAGCAGATTAGGGAGTTCTGAACAGTTCTTTTGTAAGTGTTATCACTGGGGTGTCCCTCTTGGATGTAAAAATATGCTCAACCTAATACATACATAATAACCAGCTTGCCCTTCTCCTGCTTGCTGCTGTTCATAGAATATAGGCCAAAATCTCTACCATGGCCTTGGGGCTTACATAGTTTAACGTCTGTCTTCCTCATATAGACTTATGCTAGTTAATTCCATACCCCCCACCCCCAACATCTCTCTGCTTTCCAGTCTCTCCAGTTTTCATTTGGTTCTTTGAACACAGTTCTCCCTTCTGCCATGGATCTTTTGCACTGTTGCCTTCTGTATGTGGAGTACTGTCTCATTCCTGTTCTTCTAGTTAATTTTTGTAGCCTTAAGTCTCTGGCTGACTGGAGTCTGATACTATGCTCTAACAAAAGTCCCTTTCTCCCAAATCATTTACCTCACACTTTCCTTAAGGCAGATATTTGGTTGTTGTTTATTCTTCCGTGTACTGTAAGCTCTAATAGGAAAGGGATCTTGTCTGGTTTTATTCACTGTCGTATTTCTGAATTGCCTGGTATACTTTAGTCTCTTTAGTAAATATGCTGAGTGAAGGCAAGGGAGGCTATAATAACATTACTTTGCTCTAGCACCTGGTATATAATTATACTACTGTTAGGAACTCAAATGAGCCCATGATCTTAATAAGAAGGACAACTCTATGATTGATGTGAATTATATCTATAGTTGATGTAAGCATCAACCATGGGCAAGTATACAAGTTCCTTCTTTTTATAAATTATTTTACTGCGCGCGCGTGTGTGTATGTGTATGTACATGTAGACGACCCATGGGAGCCAGTTATCTTGCTCCTCCATGTGGGTCCTGGGAATCAAATTCAAGTCATCAAGCTTGAAAACAAATGCCTTTACTCTTTGAACCATCTCATTGGCTCTAGCTTGTATTTTGAGACAAAGTCTTTCACTCGGACTTGCCTATTAGGCCAGGTTAACTGGCCACCAAACTCCAGTGATCCTCCTGTCTCTGCCTCCCCTGTGCTGAGATTACAGGTATGGTCCAGTATGCTGTGCCAGGCTTTGGGTTTTTTTTTGTTTTGTTTTGTTTTTTGTTTTTTTTTTTTTTAATGTTCCTAAGCAATCACTTTACCAACTAAGCTATTGGCAGTGGAGAACTGTCAATAAACAAGGAGTGATATTACTTGATGTCATTTCAAGAACTCTTCTGCTTGGGAAGCTGAATGAAGTAGCTCACACCTATAATACCAGCACTCAAGAGGCTGAGGCAGGAGGATTGCTACAAATATAAAGACAGCTAGGCTACAAGATAATATCCTGTCTTTAAATAAATAAATAAATACACCCCCCCCCCAAAAAAAAGTGCTTCTACTTAAAATGTCTTAATAAGTTTAGTGTATTAATAGTTCCTTCCCAATGGTGAGACTTCCAAAACTCCTATTTTCTTTGGCTTTCAGTCTTGATTCCTACAGGCAAGTCAGAGTATTTTATAGTCTTTAAAGACTGCTCCTTTATTGGGAGGATGTTGTTCCCTAGGACCAGCCAGTCAGTCCCCTGATTAAATTCCACACAGAAAGCTCAATGACAGAACAGAGGAAAATATCTCCTTCTTAGCTTACTGCTTTATCTTCAGACTGGAAGCCAAGATCCTATGATTGAAAAGAGTCGGGAATATAGTCCTTCAACTCCCCAGTGACAGGCTAGCTAGCTGTATCTTAACTGTCCACAAGGAGACATTGTCTGCTGTGGGTTAAGTGCAAGGAGCGCTCTGAAACTTGCCTCAGCAGATGTTTTCATTAGGCCTAGTTAAGATTTAAGTTTCGTTAGAGTCTGTTTAATTGAAATAATCCTACTGATGTTACCTACCAGGTGAAATGCAAATGAGATAGAATATTGAGCTGGCTCAGCAGTTAAGGATACTTGCTGCTCTTGCAGAAGACCTAGTAGGTTTAGTTCCCAGAACCCACATAGTGGCTCACAACCACCTCTAACTCCAGTTCCAGGGGATCCAACACCCTCTTTTGATTTCTTTGGGTACTGTATAAATGTGGTACACATACATATATGTAGACAAAAGACTCACAATTTTTTTTTCTTTTTCTTTCTTTCTTTTCTTTTTTTTTTTTTTTTGAAACATGGTTTCTCTGTGTGGCCTTAGCTGTCCTGGAACTCACTCTGTAGACCAGCCTGGCCTTGAACTCACAGAGATCCTCCTGCCCTGTCTCCCAGGTGCTGGAACTAAAGGCTACCACCCAGTTCACACACACAGAGTACAGAAGATTTAATGCATTGATATGACACGTGCTTACCATGCAGAAGGCCCTGAATTCAGTCCCCAGGGTTGTCCATTAAAAACCTATTCACATGCTGGTCTTACCTTATGTCACAGAGGTAGTTAGAAGAGATATAACATCTCTACCACAAACCTGTAGGGATCGTTTTGTTTTTTGATGTTTTGTTTTAAATAGGATCTTGTCTAGCCATAGGCCTCCAACATGTTATGTAAAAGTACCACCATGAGCTTTCCATCTTTCTCCCTCCACCTCTGGGGTGCTGTGGTAATAGGCTTAGTGTCAGAGAGCAGCTTCCTTAATGATGTAAGAACTGTGCTTACTCAGATGGAACAATCTGCATAGGCTAGGATTTTAGTTTCCTGTAATCCCAGCAATCTGGAGGTAGAGGCTGGAAAATCTGAGTTTAGAGCCCGTCTGGGCCATATGATGAGTGGTTAGGGTCAGGGTTATAACATTGAGCTACCCCTTTTTATAGTGGTAAACTTAACATTAATTCTTCAAAAACAGAAAAAAAAAGTGGTTCTTATGTAACTATCTTCAAACAAAATTAGTATTTTACTCTTTTTTTCATTTTATAACTTTAATTTTTAGGGGAAGGTGCTATCAACCTGGCTTTGGGCCAGAACCGAAGCCAAGATGTGAGAATGAATGGACCCATGGCATCTGGAAATTCCGTTAGGATGGAGGCAGGATTTCCCATGGCAAGTGGTCCAGGTGAGACTTCCTACTCACTTGTGTGACATTTACTAGTTTCCTCCTTTGGACTTGATCTCTCTCTCTCTCTCTCTCTCTCTCTCTCTCTCTCTCTCTCTCTCTCTCTCTCTCTCTCTCTCTCTCTCCCCCCCCCTGTTTGTTTTATTTTTTTGTTTTGTTTCTCGAGACAAGGTTTCTCTGTAGCTCTGGTTGTCCTGGGACTCACTCTGTAGACCAGGCTGGCCTTGAATTCACTGGAGATCTGCCTGCCTCTGCCTCTGAAGTGCAGGGATTAAAGGTGTGTATCACCACCAGGCATAGTCTTGGTTTTCTTAAGGTGTAAGTCTGGCCATCTAAATGGGGTGTATAACATATCTACTTTTATTTACTCAGTCAGGAAAAGTGAGACAGGAATTACTCTCAGATTACAATAACAAAGTGTAAGGCTATGGTCTTTACAGTATTTGGTTTAAAATCTGATAAACTGAACTTGAGTCATGGAGTAAACATTTATTAAGTACCTAGTGTATAACAAGAACTATGCTAAGTCTTGGAAATAGAAACAAGTAAAACATTTTCTGCCTTCAAATGTTTATAGCATAGTAGAGAATGTGGCTTTCCACTTTTACTTTCTCTGAGTCTGAAGTTCTATAAGTAGTGTTCTATGTCTTATGTGGAATTTTCATGTATGTGAGACAATTAGAACTTGAGGAAGTTGGCTGAAAGTAGTGTGCATGCCTGTTCTCTCTCCTTGCTCAAGAGACTAAGGTGAATGATTACATGTCTCAAGGGGGGGGGGGGAGAACTTAAAAGAGACACAAGTAGTTTACTTCCTTTTCTAATAATCCCAAAATTTCTCCTTCAGAGATGAAACCCAGTATTTTATGATTCACAAGACATTAGAATTCAGTTGGCTCTCACTTGTAAAGCTGAGAAGTTGTGGGATTCATGGGAAGGTAATGATTTGCCCCAGGTTAGGTAGGAGTGGGATAATGTTCCAAATATCCTCACTCAGATCAGTGGTCTTTTTACTGCATGGTGCCTTTGAAACCTTTGAAGCTTGAGGAGTCTATTCAGATAAAACAGAAAGTCACTGTTGCGTGTGTTACATGAATTATAATTGGCCTTAATAATAAAAACCCAGAGTCAGATATTAGTGGGGTAAAGCCAAAAGATCAGAAAATCAAAGCAGCCAGCCGATAGCTCTTACCTCTACCTCAGACCAAAGGGACGATTCTGTCCTCAGATCACATCTCTAGACTGCATCTGTTTCCACCAAACCTTAGACTGCAATGAGTTCCTGTCATCTCCTGCCTTGTATTCCTCTCTCCACCCATCCATATCACTCCCGTCCCCACCTCCCTGTTGCTGGGATTAAAGGCCTGTCATCCCAAATGCTGGGATCAAAGCTATGAGCTCTATTTTTCTCTTTTAGACCGATTCGCCCTCATGTAGCCCAGAGTGGTCTTGAACTCACAGAGATCCATCTGCCTCTGTCTTTCAAGTGCTGGGAATAAAGGTGTGTACCACCACTGTCTTACTTCTATGGCTGTGGCTAGCTTTGCACTCTGATCTTCAGGCAAGCTTTATTCGATCATAAACAATCACTACATGCATGGTTGAAGAAGAGTAGGAACCTGAAATTGTAAGCACCAGGCACATACTTGGTACATTCACACATAAAGTATAATATCTTTTTTTTTTTTTTTTTTTAATGCAGACTGGTCTTGACATGGTTCTGACTACTGATCAGCTAATCTACATATTAAGACTATGTCGTTGAAGTGGGGGGAGGAGGAAGGGACAAAACATACAAAAATGGAGAATCTGAAGAGCCAAGTGATTTGGGTTGCCAGGAAGGCTACATGAAGAATGAAGTTAGAATTCAAAATCCTTCATGAAGCCAGATTTTCTAGGGAAGGGTAGATTCTAAAAATGTTAGTTACCTTTGACACAACACAGGGAGATACCTGGGTATTTGCCTTTCTTGATAGGGGCTCTGCTTGGAGACTAGTGATTTGGGGAATGTCTTCTCTAACCATTTGCATGTTGAACATATGTGGAACAGCTAACCTGTCATTAACATTAAGTGGTTCTGAACTGGTGAAACCACTGATGCTCCGAAGGGGCACATTCTCAACCAGGCTATGTGGACTTCAGTTAAAACTTACTGTAACAAACACGTTTCAGCTAAGTTAATGATTTTAGGGTTAAACTTCCAGTTTTTGGAATTTTAGGTAATAGTGACAGCATGTTTAAAATTATAAAAATCATAAAAAAAAAGATATTAACAGGCCAGGTGGTTGTAGTACACACCTTTAATCCCAGCTCTTGGTAGGCAGAAGCAGGCAAATCTCTGTGATTTGCCTGGTCTACAAAGCAAGTTCCAGGAGTGTTACACAGAGAGATCCTGTCTCAAATATGTTTGGAGGGGGAACAGAATTTGTTTAAAAAAAAAAAAAAAAAAAAAAAGTAAAGCAAATGAATAATTTAGTAGCAAATTAGAAATAGCTGTACTTGATGGAGAATTTGAAGAAATCAACCAGAATACAGGAGAAATAGTGAAAATATGAAAGCAGTCAAGAGACTTGAAGGATAAAACAAGAAAGTGTTTTAAAAGAGCTCCAGAAGATGAAGAAACCGAAGGACAAGTGTTAAAAAATACCTGGAAAATTTCTAGAATAGTTTTTGAAATGACATAATTCTTCCATATCAGAAGATCAGAAATACTGAGCATCATAGATAAATGCACATCTAAACTGTACTGTAAACATACAGAGAACAGAATGTTAAAGGACCTCACACGCATCCCAGAAGAGCCATTCCTTACAAAGGAAAGACTATCTGATTCACAACTGATTTCTCAGCTGAAATATTGGAAGGCAGAATCTTCGAATACTATTTCCAGATACTAAGGAAATCATTGGGAGCCTAGAACTCTAAATCTAGTTGTGCTATCAAAAGAAGTAGAGCAGAAGAAAATTTTCAGAAACTTAAGAGCTAGCAGACCTGCCGCAGTGGGCTGATAGAGGGCAGAAGAAACTATGTGCCTCACACTTGCATATTGTGGATTTTGCTGAGCAATATGGCTATATTGAGGGCATCTGAAAGATGACCTTGTCCACGGCACTCCTCTTATGAAGGTTGTCGTTTGTGATCCCTACCAATTTAAGAAGCATTGCTGCAGAGGGAATCCACACCAGACATCTTGTGTACTGTGACAAGTCCAGCTCAATATCGACAATGTTTTGCCTATGGGAGCCATGCCTGTGGGTATTATTGTGTGTTTTCTGAAGGAGAAGCCTGGGAACAGGGACAAGCTGATGCTAGCCTCTGGGAACTATGTAACAGTCATTTCCCACAACCCAGAGACCAAAACCCAAGTGAATTTGCCTTCAGGGTCCAAGAAGGTCATTTTCCAGACCAACAAAGCTGTTGTTGATATGGTGGTCAGTTGGATAGAATTGACAAACTTATCTTTTCTTTCTTTCTTTTCTTTTTTCTTTTGTCTGAGACAGGGTGTCTCTGTAGCTTTGGAGACTGTCCTGGGACTCGCTCTATAGAAGAGGCGGGCCTCAAACTCAAGAGATCCACCTGCCTTTGCCTCCCAAGTGCTGGGTCTAAAGGCCTGTGCCTCAAACTCCCAGCTGTCAAACCCATCTTAAAGGCAGACTGTGCATACCACAAGTAAAAGGCAAAGAACTGCTGGTCATGTATATGGGGTATGTCCATAAGTCCTTTGGAGTATTCCTTTGAAGGGTGTAACTACCAGCATGTTGGCAAACCCTCCACTATCTGAAGAGATGCCCCTGCTGGGTGCAAAGTGGGTCTGATTGCTGCCTGCTGGACTGGGTGGCTGCATGGAACCAAAACTGTTCAGGAGAAAGTTTGGCTTATAAGCCCAATAAAGGTTGTACTTTGGCAAAAAAAAAAAAAAAAAAAATTAACACACCTTTGCTAATTGAACTGCTCAAGGTAGTTGGTTGTAAGACTAACTTAGTAATGACAATCAGATATTGTTGTTACATTCTAGGTCAAGTTTGTCTGTTAACACTTTAAAGACATTAGTAAAATAATAGAATGTACAACTTGAAGCAAGTAATAGAATGGTAGAAAGGAAAGGTATAATGAAAAAAAATCCAATAAAATTTAGGGAAAATAAGACAGTATAGCATAGGGAAAAATAATATAAATAGAAGTAATTGAATGAATGATAAATCACAATATACCAGGAACTGACAGTAAAGGTAAATGGATTGGGGACACTAATAATATGGAAGTGATTACTTAGAATAATATCAGATTTAGCTCTTTACTATTTGGAGAACTGCAGATATGCATAAAGTTCAACATTCAAAATAATATTAAGTCAGGTAAATATTAACAGGAAGAAGTATACTTTTTTTTAATCAGACAAGACAAATGCTAAGGTGAAAAGGATAAAGCTGTGCATGGGAGTACATACCTTAATTGTAGCCCTGGGGAGTCTGAGGCTGGCAGGTGAGTCTCACTGAGTTTGAAGTTAGCCTGGTTTATAAAACAAGTTCCAGGACAGCAAGGGATGCATAGTGAGACCCTGTCTCAAAAAAGAAAGGACAACAAACAAGGATATAATCTGGGCATGGTGGTATTTGCCTGTAATTCTACCTGCTTAGGACAACCTTAAGCTCAAGGCCTGGGTAAACCACACACCAAATTGAAAGCCTGCTAGAGGGATTTATACTCTGTCCCAAATGTAAAAAGAGTCACACACATTTAACTTGGTGCTAGAGTGCTTGTCTAACATATGCAAAGACTTCAGTTCTATCCCTAACACCACAAATAATAACAATAAAAGATAAAATCATAAATGAAAAAGGCTACTCAGTATAACAGGAAAAATTCATCAAAAACTAGCTAAGTTTTATATACCTAATAATCTAGCCTCTGAATATATAAAAATAACACTGAAATGTCCAGTCTTGGATACTTTAACATCTGTTAGTAATTGATGAATCAAACTTATAAAAGTCAATATAAATGAAGAAAGCTTGAGTGACATGATGAAAAGTTTTATATAATGAGCCAGGCCTGGTGGCATACACCTTTAATTTCAGTGCTCAGGAAGTAGGTGGATCTGTGTGAATTCAAAGCTAGTCAGTCATGGCTATATTATCTCCAAAAAGAGCTTCATATGAATGAATATGTAAAGAAAATGTGTAACCCTAATTCCAAAGTTTTTAATCTTTTCAAGCATAAGTGGAGTATTTATATGAGATGTTTATAAATGTTTTCAAAAGCAAGTTTTAGTAAATACCATGGCCCAATATCCTATAGATTCTATGTCTAGCCATAGTCGACTTAAGTGTTTGGCAAAATAAATAATACATAACCAAAATACCCATATTTTTGAAAATTTAGAAAAATATTCTAAATGGCTTATGATTGGAAGAAAGGGTAATTAGATGGAAATTGAAAAGTGTTTGGAACTTTAGACTTGGGGATATTATGTATTAGTCAAATTTTGTGAAATATGTCTATTATAGAAATTGGAAGGAAGGCTCTAGGTTATCAGTGGTGAACATCAATGGAAAATTAATGAGCTAAGAGTTTGATTTAAGAATTGAGAAAAAGGACTAGGTATGGTGGTGCATGCCTTAACCTAGCACTCAGAAGGCAAGCAGGTGGATCTCTATGAGTTTAAGGTCAACCTGGTGTATATAGCAATTGGGCCAGCCAAAGCTATATAATGAGACCGAGTCTCACAACCATCTATGGTTCCAGGAGATCCAACACCTCTTCTCCACCAACAACAGGCTTGTGTGTAGTGCACACACATGTATATGCAGGTAAAACATTCATAGACATATAATTTTTAAATCTTAAAAGTTATTAAAAGAATTAGAATTTCTAAAATATGTCATTAAAAATTGTAAGACTCACCTATAATCTCAGCCATTCCAGAAGCAGTTACCATGGGGTGCAGACTAGTCTGGTCATTAAAGTAAGATCTCATTTCAAAAACAACCCCCCTACACACACACACACACATAGACACACACAAATGTGCCAACTTCAGTATGTTATTCTAGTACCTTTTTTTCTTCTAGGACTAATAAGGATGGCAAGCCCTGCCACTGTTATGATGCCCCAGGGTGGGAACATGTCATCTTCCATGATGGCACCAGGCCCCAGTCCAGAACTGCAGCCCAGGACTCCTCGCCCTGCTTCTCATTCAGGTAGTTACCTCCACTCATTGGAGTTAGAGAGACTGGAGCTACTTACAGATGTCATTGAGATTTAGTCACTGATGCTGAATTTCTAACTGCTTAGTTCTAGTGCTTGCCTTCTTTACAAAATCTACTATGAATTTTCAAAGCAAAATGTCAACATTTCTTCTCAGAATTTCTTATTTTCTTATCAGCTATTCCTCAGTATTCCCAAGAAGTATGCTGTTTTAGGGTTTCTATTGCTCTGAAGAGACACCGTGTCCACAGCAACTCGTATAAAGGAAGGCATTTAATTGGGACTTGCTTACAAGTTCAGAGGTCCATTGTCATCATGGCAGGTAGACATGGTGCTAGAGAAGTAGCTCAGAGTTCTACATCTGAGTCATCAGGCAGCAGGAAGAAAGAGTGATACTGGGCCTGGCTTGAGCACTTGAAACCTCAAAGCTCACTCCCAATGACCCCCCTTCCTCCAACAAGGCCACACCTCCGTTTGAGCCTTGGGGGCCATTTTCATTCAAACCACCGCATATACCTTGGCATACTTAGTTTTACGAGATACATCATGACAGAACTTTGAAGCCATATGAATTTAGTAAATGTTTCATAAAGCTTCATACAGTAAAGAAACTTGTTAGGGGCTGGAGAGATGGCTCAGCGGTTAAGAGCAGTGGCTACTTGCTCTTACTGGGGTCCTGAGTTAAATTCCCAGCAACCACATGGTGGCTCACAACTGTCAGTAATAAGATCTTATGCCCTCTTCTGGCCTGCATGCATACTTGCAGGTAGAACACTATACATAATAAATAAATAAATCAAAAAAAAAAAAAAAAAAAAGAAGAAGAAAGAAAGAAAGAAAAGGAAATGAAGGAAGGAAGAAATAAACTTGTCTGAAATCATTAGGTCTAGCATTTCCCAAACCTCGTTGACTTATTTTGTTTTCCTTTAACAGTAATTGCCCAGAATACAATTTTGAAAATCTTATTTCCTACATTTTACGTTTGGTGTGCCTCACTACCAATGAACCATAAGCTGTCTCTGAGGCAGGATTCATCTTTATAATCTGTTGGTATTCTGTAAGTTCTTAGGAGATACTCAAGAATATTGTGATATCAATGGTACCAGCAGATTCAAGCCAGGGTGCCATGATGTGAGTTGCAAAGGTTAATTATTGTCCACTGTCTTTAAACAGATGCAATGGATCCACTTCTCTCTGGACTTCATATACAACAACAGAGTCATCCCTCAGGATCTTTACCTCCAGCACATCACCCAATGCAGCCTGTTCCTGTGAACAGACAAATGAACCCAGCTAATTTTCCCCAGCTGCAGCAACAGCAGCAGCAGCAACAACAACAACAACAACAGCAGCAGCAGCAGCAACAGCAGCAGCAACAGTTGCAGACAAGACCTCCACAGCAACATCAGCAGCAACAGCCACAGGGGATTCGTCCACAGTTTACTGCTCCAACTCAGGTGCCTGTTCCTCCAGGCTGGAACCAGCTGCCTTCTGGAGCCCTACAGCCTCCACCAGCCCAGGGTTCTCTGGGCACAATGACTGCAAATCAAGGGTGGAAGAAGGCTCCTTTGCCTAGCCCAATGCAACAACAACTTCAGGCAAGACCTTCCTTAGCCACGGTACAGACACCTTCTCACCCTCCCCCTCCTTATCCCTTTGGCAGCCAGCAAGCCTCACAAGCCCATACAAACTTTCCTCAAATGAGCAACCCAGGCCAGTTCACAGCTCCTCAGATGAAGAGCTTGCAGGGAGGGCCCTCCAGGGTCCCAACCCCCCTGCAACAACCCCACCTCACCAACAAGTCTCCTGCCTCCTCACCCTCCTCCTTCCAGCAGGGATCCCCTGCATCCTCCCCAACGGTTAACCAAACTCAACAGCAGATGGGACCAAGGCCACCTCAAAATAACCCAATTCCCCAGGGATTTCAGCAGCCTGTCAACTCTCCAGGTCGGAATCCTATGATTCAACAGGGAAATGTGCCACCTAACTTCATGGTTATGCAGCAGCAACCACCAAACCAAGGGCCACAGAGTTTACACCCAGGCCTAGGAGGTGAGGAATACTGAAGCTACTTGTGTTGGTAAATTTACTGCAGCTAGATTTGAGTAGAATGTCAGGTTTTAGTGTTAATGGTGGGACTGAAATAAAGATGTAATTGTTTGGTTTTGTAATTTGATGATGACACTTGATATAACTTGGTTAACTTAATGTATTTTTATCTTGATTATTATGTAACATCTTATTGGTTAAATATAAGCTAACTCTCTGGATAAACGTTCAGGTAAAATTCAAAATAGAGATATTCATTTGTTTCAAACTATTTTTGCTTAATCATGTACTAGTAAATTAAAATGTCCAGACCAAACATGTATTTTATTAATAATTTAAACTTCTCATTTGTTGAAGGATTAAAGTATAGGGTTTTATGGGATAAATACCCTTCTAATTACCAATTTTGATAATCCTAGTTAGTAAAATCGTAAGCATGGTATTTGTTAAGTTTGATTAAAGTATTAAAGGGGACTAAGTTCAAAAATCATTACTTTTATAGTTTTATAATGCCATTGCCTGCTCCTTAGAGAGGGAATTCCACTAGTTATACCTAAAGGAGATTTATTTATTTATTTTGTAAGGTGCCTCTTGTATGAAGAAAAAGCAATGGAGCTTAATGTGTGAGAGGTAAAACGATTACAGTAAAACTTATCCATCTCCATGTTTATTATTTATTCTTATTAATCATTGACCTAGTGCACATGACTGTGCTTGGAGCTTTTCAGTAAGGCATAGAGAGTGTCAGTAAAACTCATCTGATAAGAATGTATTCCCAAAAGACAACCATTGCCTACCCAGAAAAAACCCTTGCATCTCAGTGCAACATAGCAAAGGCATGCTCCCATGGTTTCTGGTAAAGTTGCTCATCAGTCCTTTCACTCTCTTATAATTGATTTTGCTGAAATACAGGCTCTAAAATTTCAATTCTAAGACATTTTTAGAAAATGTAAGAATGTTTCTGCTCCAAACTTCACTATTCCGGGCATCTAGCCCTAGATCAGTGAAATCTGGGTAGTCCCTTCTGCAGATATGATTGCTGACTTAATTACAATGAAAGCATATAAATGGGGACTTGTTGCTGTAATGGAAGGACAAGTGCATATTTGTCTACAAAGAGTTTTTCAGGGTATTGAAAATCTGGCCCTAATGAACAAATTTGAGAAAGCTTTAGGTATTGTTGCTTTTACAGAGCAGTTGATATGCTCGCCTAGGTGGTCTGGCCACATCAAAACCTGCGGTATGCACATGAGTGGATCTGAGATTCTTTTTACTGCAAACTTGTTTTCTGAAATTAGGCTTTCCAAAAGGATGTAAACTTGAGTAAGATTACATTAGATTACATTTTGGTACCATAGCTATCAGAATCACAGCAAATCTTACAAGAGAAAGGCATAAGTTTAATGCAGCCTCACTTTGAAGCTCCTGTGAACTCTTGTCTCTTCCAAAGAGATAAACACAACACTGGTGGGGGAGGGAGACTGTTCTGCAAAGATTGTCATCCATTTTCCTCAACGGGGTAAAGAAACATCACCCATCTATCCTTAATCAGGACCCAAGTTTGTTTGAACATGAGAGAATTTAGCATATTCCTTTGGTGCCTGTGTTGCAATATATAAATATTGGGAGTCATTGTATTACAGAGAAAAGTGAGCCCTTAAACCTTACTATGGTATGGCCTCAGATCACATGTAGGGAGCAAATTGCCATCTTTTCCTTGGCATGTTCTGAGGGTAACTTTTTAGTATTTCTTTTTCATTTTGATAATGCTCATGTAAGGGATTGTATTGATTTTTTTAACCATCTTTCCCAACCTTATTATTAAAGATCCTACCAGTGTGACAGAGAGAGCTAAGCCAGTGGAAACTTCATGCAGCTCATCCTTCCTTATTCATTCCATATCTCAGCGAGAGTATAAATTTGCTAGGTAACTGCCTTACTCATTGTTTTCTATTAAGGAATGCCTAAACGCCTCCCACCTGGCTTCTCAGCAGGACAGGCCAATCCGAACTTTATGCAAGGTCAGGTGCCTTCCACCACAGCAACCACCCCTGGGAATTCAGGAGCACATCAACTGCAATCAAATCAAAATGTCCAGCATGGAGGTTTGTTTACTTTGATTTAATTAGCCAAATTATTGAGCATTGATTATCTGGTAAATGCCTTGATAGAAAATAGAGGTATACAAATTAACAAATCCTTTAATTTCTCATACGTAGATAATCTTTGGGAAATATGGAAAAATAAGGATTTTTTTTCCCCATGAATCAAGAAACACCTTAGGAAAGAAATGAAACTTCAGTAAGAACAGGAGTCATATACGTGCATGAACACGTATGTCCATGCTCACATGCACGTGCGCGCGCATGCGCGAACATACACACACACACACACTTCCTTTTCATTCTATAAAGAGCTAAATAGTAAGTAGCTTAGGTCATTTAGTCTGTATTGCAGTTGTTCAACTCTCCTTAGTGAGGACAACAGTGTTCCAAATCCTTGCCTGTTTTCAAACCGATCCTAGGCCTGATTTGCTGACCCTTGGATTAGAACTTTCTTAGGCAAAAAGCATGTGTGGGAAAAGAAACCATAAATTCACAGTTATATGGGTTTATGGCATGTTTAAACATCTGCCATTTTTTAAAATCTCTGGATAGTAATATTAACTTCATTTATGCTGAGTATCTAATTTCAGGTATGCAATGTGGCACTTTCCACTATACCAATAGTATAGTATATTTAAGAAAGTTTGGAGAGGAAATAACATACATGGATTGCTAATAAGTACTCCTTGAAGCAGTTTTGTAAGCCCAAATTTTATGTTTCTGGGTTTCTTTTGGTTGCTTAGGAACTAAGTAACTAATGTTTTGCTCTTTCTCATTGAAGTAGTTTGGACTAAATTAGCTTAAATTTTTCTGAACTCCAACTTTCATTGTAAATTGCTGAAAGAATGAGACAAATTATAGGGCCTGCAAGATGTCTCAGCAGGTTAAAGTTCTTGTTCTGGCCTTCCTTGCCAATTGGCATATATATATGCCTACACACACATCGCATACAGTAATAATAAATAAGTAAATAAAATTTAATTTTCTGAGAAATAAAAAAGGATGAGGAACTAGAGAGATGACTTGGTATTTAAAAAGGCTTTCTACTCTCCCAGAAAACCTGCATTTAATTTTCATTGTCTGTATCAGTTGCTCATAGCCTCCTGTATTTCTGGCTTCATGAGATCTGATACCCTTCCTCTGGCTCCATGGCAATGTGGCATGCATTCACACAGATACATACACGTAAATATTTTTTAAAAAAGACTTTTTAAAATAATGAGGCTGGGCATGGTGGCACATGCCTTTAATCTTAGCATAATGAGGCTGGGCATGGTGGCACATGCCTTTAATCTTAGCATGTGGGATACAAAGGTGGGAGGACATCTGAGGTCAAGGCCAGCCTGGCGAATATAGATCCAGGACAGCCAGGAGTACATAGAGAGAACCTGTCGCAAAAAAGAAAAAAGAATGAAAAAAAATTTTGACTTAATATAAAGTTCATACTGTTTCTTGAAGGATGAGTGAAGAGTAGGACAAACTATTTGATTTTTTTTCCTATCTGCTAATATAAAACTGCATTTCTGAGTTAATGTGAGTTAATGTTTTATAGGAGGTTTAAAAGTTTATAAAATTCCTAATTCTTGGGCCTAGAGAGGTAGCTCGGTGGTTAAGAGCACGAGCTCAACTGATGTATAGTTCAGTAGTAGAGTTATTGCCCAGCATGTTTTTATTTTTGGTGTTTTGATATAGGATCTTAAGATGTTGCCAAGGCTAGCCTTGAACTTTCGAGAGTTGTTTTGCCTCAGCCACCCAGATGCTAGGATTACAGGCATGCTCCTCTGTGCCCAGCTGAAACATAATAGTTAAAGGCAGCTTGAATCACATTGTTTCAGAGCAGCCTGCTATATAGTGGGGCACTGTCGGGGAATTACTCAGGTGAAGTGTGAGGTAGATTGTGGGAGTGAGCTCTAATTGAATGCATCTGAGGCCCCGTGTTCAGTCTCCATCACCACAGTGAGATTTGGACAAAAAACAGGTAGCTATAGGAAAATTCCAAGGATCCAACAAACAAACAATGACGTAGGCCAAGATAGTATCCTTGGTTTAAAGAGAACTTAGAACATGTCCCCTGTGGTCCAGTAAATAGGATCACTAAACTTTTAGCATCCTCCTGTCCACAACTTCCAGATCAGATGTTTGTCATTTTTAGGTCATTGCAGCAGAGGAACCCTCTTAGGAAATATTGTGTATTCTCTTCTTTAAGGTGCAACATCTGTATTTCACACATAGTTTTTGAAAAGCATAATTACTTTCCCAAGAAGCATTTTTAAAATGTCTTTAGAGTATTCCTGAGATTTTTCTAGAAGACAATGGTACATTCTTTGTTTCTCTCATTTACTCATAATAAAGCTCATTTTTAACCCATGATGTTTTTTGTTAAGGCTTATAACTACATCTTGTGAATAAAGTTGTTACAACAGTGGTAATGCTTCATTTAATCTGAAAGTAAACTTTACTTTCTAATGTTATCTCTAAGTTACTATATAAGTGTAAAGATACGTTTCTCCTGCTATACGATCATAGAAAATATAAGCAGCTACCCCCATCCTATGTCACACCTCCAGAGTCTAAAATACACAGAATAAATAGTATATTTATGTTGGTTATTATAGATGTGGATGATGGGTGTCTTTCTCAGTAAGGTAATTTGATTATCTTAAAAATATAATTTTTCACTCTTTTTTTTCTGTTTCTTAAGGTGGTCAAGGAGCTGGTCCTCCTCAAAACCAGATGCAGGTGTCTCACGGGCCACCAAATATGATGCAACCCAGCCTCATGGGAATTCATGGCAACATAAACAACCAGCAGGCTGGTAGCTCTGGGGTTCCTCAGGTGACCCTGGGCAACATGCAAGGCCAGCCTCAGCAGGGCCCACCATCTCAGCTCATGGGCATGCACCAACAGATTGTACCCTCTCAGGGCCAAATGGTCCAGCAACAAGGAACTTTGAATCCTCAGAACCCTATGATCCTTTCAAGGGCCCAGCTTATGCCCCAGGGCCAGATGATGGTGAACCCTCAAAACCAAAATCTTGGGCCTTCACCCCAAAGGATGACCCCACCCAAGCAGATGCTTCCCCAGCAGGGCCAACAAATGATGGCACCACATAACCAAATGATGGGGCCTCAGGGGCAAGTTTTGCTCCAGCAGAACCCAATGATAGAACAAATAATGACCAATCAGATGCAGGGGAATAAGCAGCAATTTAACACTCAGAACCAATCCATGCCGGGACCAGCACAGATAATGAGGGGACCAACTCCGAACATGCAAGGAAACATGGTGCAATTTACAGGACAGATGTCAGGACAGATGCTATCCCAGCAAGGGCCTGTAAACAACAGTCCATCTCAGGTTATGGGGATTCAGGGGCAGGTCCTGCGGCCACCAGGGCCCAGCCCACACATGGCCCAGCAGCATGGTGATCCTGCTACTACAGCAAATAATGATGTCAACTTGTCTCAGATGATGCCTGATGTTAACATGCAACAAACCAACATGGTACCCCCACATGTGCAGACCATGCAGGGAAACAGTGCTTCGGGAAACCACTTCTCAGGCCATGGGATGTCTTTCAATGCACCATTCAGTGGTGCACCCAATGGAAATCAGATGTCTTGTGGTCAAAATCCAGGCTTCCCAGTCAATAAGGATGTAACACTAACAAGTCCATTGTTGGTCAACTTATTGCAAAGTGACATTTCTGCAGGCCATTTTGGTGTAAACAATAAACAAAATAATACCAATGCAAATAAACCGAAGAAGAAGAAACCGCCTCGGAAGAAGAAAAATTGTCAGCAAGATCTAAAGTAGGTTATAATCAGTTAGCCTTGAATATTGCTTGCTTGTTTCTGTCTAGACATTTGTTAATAGAAATTTTTAATCATATTTAAAGTTAGGGATGGGGAATGTGGCTCAGTAGAGTGACTGTTTACTATGCACAACAAGGTATGGTGGTGACAGGGTATGTTGGCAGGAGAATCAAGAGTTCAAGGTCATCCTCCAAAAATTTGAAGCCAGCCTGGACTACATGAAACCTTTCTCTAAATTTAGAATAGTAGAGTGAGATTGTCTAACAACTATCAGCTCATAGTTTATCTTGTCTTTATCTGTACTCCTTTCTATTGTCTTTTTGTTTATTTTAAGGTAAATTTGTTTTGAAAATATGTCAGTGCCACTCTAAATGATAAAGGTAGTTCTTTTCTACAACCACAGAGTAACATTAGCGTGCCTAGAAAAAGATTTTTGTTTGAGACAGGATTTTTCTTTTGTAGCCCTGGCCCAGAATTTGATCTGTAGACCAGGCTGGCCTCAAACTCAAGAGACCCAACTGCCTCTGCTTCCCTCCCAAGTGCTGGGATTAAAAGTGTATGCCACCACCACTCAAAAATTGCTACTTAATAGTTTCCAAATAGTGTTTATATTTTTCTATTTCTTTTTTCTTATAGTTTATTTGTTTAAGGATTCAGACAAGATCAGTACTTTCCAGTTGGCGGATAAGTCTCTTTATTCTGTAGTTTCAGTGGGAGTTGTGTCCCTCAACCTGAAAAATGACCAGTGCTACCCACTGCCATCCCACAGGGGTCAGGCTTCAAGGTCATCTCAGTGCTACCCACTGCCATCCCACAGGGGTCAGGCTTCAAGATCATCTTGGCTCTTGGGGAATTTGAGAGACAATATGTGTTCCTGGAGATGCCCTGCCATCTCACAAATGGAAAAAAAAAAATATTTATTCATTCACTTGCATCTGTGCCTTTTCTCTGAAAGTCCCTTATTGTCTCTAAAAGCGTAAACCTATGGTTGGTCCTGTTAAATCAGTTTCCTTTTCAGTACAAGTTCCTCAGAGGAGCTCTTTCATAAGACACAAAAGGAAGGGGAACTAACAATTACATTTCATATCCTAAAACTACATATTGAGTTATGTTTCTGACTTTTGACTAAATATTTCCTGAAGGAATGTAGTTTGGAGTGGATTTTCATCCTTTAATCATAAAACTGGGGTTCAGAGACATTATCAGCAGGGACTGGTGACTAATGAACATGAAACAGTTTTAGACAAATTGCTGTGCCAAATATGGCAACTCACACATGTTATCTCAACACTGAGGATGCTAAGACTGGAGGCTAGCTTAGGCTACATAGTAAGACCTCAGAGAGAAGGGGGCTGGGAATGTAAAGACCAGAGACAGAGAAAACTCAAACAAGGGTGCTTTGTTTAAATAAGCTTAAATGTTCAAACTAAAGCCAGCTCCTTTAGCCAAGCCTATTGGTTTTAACCTATTATAGTAACATGCTACTTCTTGAATCCGAAATATTAAAAGCCAGTTGTGTATTAACATATTTTCATGAATTAGACTTACATACATACTCTACCTCGTTTTCTTATACCTGGTCCTCAGTTAAATTCTTGCTATTATCAACCTGTCTGATTAATGTTTTTTTTATGGTGGTAGGTATTTTATTCTCTCTAATAGGCTGGGAGTAAAATTGCAGTTACTCATTTGCTGTTATCACCAGCCTCCTCCTAAGAGATCTTAACTGTTCATTCGACATACTTATTAAAGGACCTTGTACAGCATTGGGTGGGGTTCCTAGGAAAGAGAGGCAATAGGCTTAATAGGAACGCAACCTGCCTCCAGTCCTACTGTTAGCTTACTGTGAAACCTACTTTATACACTTAGGGCTTTTGTTTTCTTATCCATAACAAAAGGGGAACTGGATCAGATAACTGGATTTGGGTGGACTTCCTTCTTTCCTTCCTTCCTTCCTTTCTTTGAGCTATAGGTTTTTATTTGTCTGTTTATTTTGTTTTTTTTTTTTTTAAGTGAAGGATACCACAAACTCCTTATTTGTACTTTGAAGTAAATGACCAAGTAAAGCACAGCAGTTTGCTTGTGCTTAGGCCTGTTATGTGCTGATATTTGGGGATTTCCCTTTGTGTATGGGTATTTTAGCTGTGTATATGTCTGTGCATCAATGCATGTGTGTCTGGTGCCACAAGAGGTCAGAAAAGGGTATCTGGTCTCCTGAATCTGAAGTGACAGACAGTTGTGAGCCACCATGAGTGTGCTGGGAATTGAACCTGGATCCTCTGGAAGAGCAGCTAGTGTTCATGGCCTCTGAGCCGTCTCTCCAGCCCTGTGCTGCTGCTGGTGATACTGTTTTTTAAAGGCATTTTTATGTGGTTTATAAAACTATATGAGTTTAATGGGACAAAATACTATCTAAAAATGGATGACTGTAATCAGATTAAAGGGAAACTAAGGTAGGAAAGAAAGGTGAAATTGGGCATAAGAAACAAACCAAATAAAGAATGTAAGCACTATGGTTTCTCAAAAACGTGGATGTTAAACCAGGCAGTGGTGGCACACACCTTTGATCCCAGTTCTCAGGAGGCAGAGATAGATGGATCTCTGTAAGTTCAAGGCCAACCTGGTCTACAGAGGAAGTTCCAGGACAGCCACGGCTACACAGAGAAACGCTGTCTCCAAAAAACAAAACAAACTAAAAAAATCTGGATAGCAAGAAAAAGTTTTCATTTTTTTTTTTTCCTTTCCCACTAAAATTCTAAGTTACAAAAAGAATCCTAATTCCAGAGGTTATGTCTATAAATCTTTGTTTTATTAAAGCTAAGTAACTTTGTTGTGGTATTCTACACCTTTCATCTGAATACCATTTTTACCAGTTACTTTGCAGCTGTTGAGTCTTTGGCACCTGGTTTTAATAGCCACACTGAATACTGTTTTGCAGGATATTGGTAGCTCAAAATCTTAATGAGTCATTAAAACACCCAAGGGTGTGTCAGGAATTGGAGGGAAACACTGATTAAACAATGCTAAGATTAAGTGAATTTTAAGGGTTAATGAAATGGCTAGTTTATTCTTTTGTCAGTATTGAGTATCCAAACTAGAAAGGTATAAATAATAAGAGTGATTATGTAAACACATTGTAGTTGCAGGTAGGAAGAGGTTGAGCTGTATTCCTTATACAACTTACTTGATTTGTGCTACTTTTAGCACCCCAGATAATCGTCCAGCTGGTCTAGAGGAGGCTGATCAACAGTCATTACCTGGAGAACAAGGAATCAATTTGGACAACACAGGCCCAGTTAAACTGCCAGAATTTTCAAACCGGCCACCAGGTAATAAAATATTAGCTAAAATCATATACTTTGCATTGCCTGTTATACCTCTACAAGGTTTTTTTTCTCACCAAGGAAATAATAATGCTTTGTCTACTAACTAGTCTGCTTCTGAAATTTAATGTGTAAGCTCTGCATTGGTGTTTAAGTAAATAATTCAATTCTACCTTCTATAGGCATACATGTAAATTCACACTTGCAAACCTCCTTAATTGGCTTCATTATAAGTCCTCAAATCAAACTAATGAAAAGTGCCTTTTTTATTCAGCATTGTAGTTCCAGTTGGCATCAGAATAATTTATAATAATAATAGACAACTTTTCACTGTATCCTGCTTGCCTGCAATTCTTACTTCAACTTTCTCAAAGCAGAGAGCTATTACTAGGATTTAAAACAAGTTGACTTTTTAAATAAGATTTTTATTGTGATTCTTTAAAACAGAATATGAAAAGTAACAAAATGCATGCCCATGTGACTATTGTCAGCTTAATAGCTCGTAATGAATAGTGCCAGTAGTATTGAAGTCCCTTTTTTGATTATAGAATGTTTTCTTTTAAATGTTAAAGGATGGGGGTTTATGGAAAAACTAAAATTCATTATTACCAACCCAGGTATAATGGAACCAAAACCAGATACCACAATATCTCTATACCTGCTTTTTCTTGGCCTAAACAATAACATAACTTTATTCTAGAATAACAGTCAGTTTCACAAGCCTTCTCTTATGGATATAAAGAGTTTATTTGGCCAGCCTGGTCTATTTCAAAAAACCAAAGTGGGGGAAAGAGTTAATGCTTTGTTTTTTCCTACTGAGTAATTTCACCTTCTTTTTGGCATATTAAAAGTGATATTTTCAGGCTAACCTTTAACCTACCTTTAATTTACATATTCAAAGGACATCCATCATGATGTCAAGACTTGATGTTACTTATTACAAATTGCTTAGCATACTATAGTTGTCACTAGTGAACCACAGAAGCACTGTTGAAACTAGGTAGTCTCTAGCCCTTGGTGAGTATGTTCAAAAGACATTGTGAGCAGAAAGGTAGGTCCCTCGTAATTATCTCAAGCATATCTGAACTCTTGTGTGGGTTCCAAAATCCCTTCAAACATTGCCTCCTTTCTGCAAACTGGGAACCTGCAGGCTGAATTTGGTCTTTAATGGACTTGAATTGCTATTGGTGTCTAAGCAAATACCTTCATTTAATTGACTTTAGAAATAAGTGATTGCTCTGCAGTTGGGCAGTATCCAGGATGCTTCTGGTTTATGCAGCCTAACTTCTCTTCTCTGTTGCCACCTGGCCCCTAAAGGCTTCAAGGCTTTGTATGCTTTGACTAACAAAATATAGTTATTGATTGTGTTATGGGACATTGTGTGTACCTGGCTTTCCCTCTGAACCCAAATCTGTCTTCCTATCACTAAGCTCCTGGGGGGCTGTTTCCTTCTAGCTTCTGGACCCTCTAAGCCTTTAGCTCTGACTTTTGAGAGGCTGCCATATCATCTATATTACTGTTTGATATTTACTGTGCTGTCCAATAAACTCATTTTAAAAATGAAAAGCATTTGTGTTATAGCCCTGACACAAATGAACTTTTTCAGAAATTACAATTATCTTAATGTAGGAACGCAAGACTATATAAGAACCCATTGTGTTTGACCTGTTGGAATGCCAGATTTATAAATGCCAAGAAGTTACACGGGCCTAAAACATAACAGCAACAACAACAAAACAAACAAACAAACAATTTTAAAGAAAATCTTCAAAATTGAGCCAGGTGTGGTGGCACACGCCTGTCTATATTCCCAGCATTTGCAGGGTGGAGGCAGGAGGGTTAGCAGTTCAAGATCATCCTCAGCTACATAATGAGTTTAAGGCCATCCTGGGATACTTGGGACCCTGTCACCAAAAAAACAAAAACAAAACAAATAAAAAAACAACTTCAGAACTGGATTCTGCTCATTGGTACCATGGAAGTCTTTGACTAGAAGACAGTAACTCTTGTTGAGCACAGAGTCTGACCAAAGCGTTTGGTAGCCACTCTGAGAAAATCTTAACCCAGAATTTCTTCCAGCTGCCAGAGCCAGTTATTCATGTTCTTGTACTTTCTGGAAACCTTCCAAATTATTTTTCATGCAAAAATGGAATGAATATAATTATGGAATCACATCCCCAACATATGCCCACTTTCCTACGCTGAACCATCTTTATTATTGGTTTAATTGAATCTTCCTTCTCTTTATGCTGATTGTATAAGGTTTTTATTCAGAAATTTCAAGTAAACTATCACAAAAGAAGGAATCATATAGCTATTGCCTTCTGTGAATCTAGAAGGCATTGTTCTCAAAGTTCTTGTCCCCAAGTTATTTTTTATTCCTGAGGTCTATGCTTCTGACTTATTCATTCTCTAATTGTGGATTCATAGAAAATACTTTTCCAAATAAAGATTTCTGTATATAAAAGTAAATAGAGTTGAATATGCATAAAAACTTCAGTACTTCATTTTATTTCAGCATAATAATCAGCCCCTATTACTCTCTATTAAACTGTTACAACCTAAGGGCAATACAGTACATTCAGTTTTCCCCAAAGAATGGAGCCCAAAGGATACAGCATAGTATATGGAGACCATGGACCAGAGTAATTGAAATCCCATTTTAAAGATCTCAATCCTAGAATTATTTCTTTTTCTTTTATTGAAGGATGAAAAGGCTGTTTTCATCAGAACCAAATCTTGAGAAAAACAAGTCCTCTGCTACGAGAAAAAGTGATTTCTAAATATGTTATTTCATACACACAGTGAATTAATGGTTATTTCTACATGAGACCTAAATACTGGGCAACCAGCCATTTGCTGTTGATAGAGTTTTTCTCATTTATAGTGCATAATACAGTCTTAATACAGTAATGCTTCATTCGCAGCTAAACACCAAGGGGCTTCAAGTTCTTAATGCTTTGCTTTTTGCTTCCTTAAGCAGTGTGACCCCTTGCTTGTGTCAGATAATGAGGGGCTGTCCTGGGAGCAGCATGCCTGAGCTGTTTGTGCACAGTCTGCTACCTATGAGTACTGCTTAGCTATACTCTAAAGGTAGCAAAGTTTTCTTGCTGAAAAATCTAACTTCCCTGATTTTGGGGGCTTGTTTTAGGTTATCCTACTCAACCAGTTGAACAGAGGCCACTGCAGCAGATGCCTCCTCAACTCATGCAGCATGTGGCACCCCCACCACAGCCACCACAGCCACCACAGCAGCAGCCACCACCACAACTGCCTCAGCAGCAGCAGCAGCAGCAGCCACCACCACCACCTAGTCAGCCACAGTCTCAGCAGCAGCAACAACAACAAATGATGATGATGCTCATGATGCAGCAAGATCCTAAATCCATTAGGCTTCCAGTCTCCCAAAATGTCCATCCTCCACGGGGTCCTCTGAACCCAGACTCCCAGAGAATGCCCATGCAGCAGAGTGGCAATGTACCTGTTATGGTTAGTTTGCAAGGACCTGCCTCTGTGCCACCATCACCTGATAAACAAAGAATGCCAATGTCTGTGAATACTCCATTGGGAAGTAATTCAAGAAAAATGGTTTACCAGGAAAACCCACAGAATTCTTCTAGCTCACCACTAGGAGAGATGTCCTCACTTCCTGAAGCTAGTGGCAATGAAGTACCATCTGTTTCAGGAGGCCCAAATAACATGCCCTCACATTTAGTTGTTTCTCAGAATCAGTTAATGATGGCAGGGCACAAATCTGGGCCATCTCCCCTTTCAGCAACTCAAGGTGCAACTCCCCAGCAACCTCCTGTAAATTCCTTGCCTAGCTCCCATGGCCACCACTTTCCAAATGTTGCTGCTCCAACCCAGACTTCTAGGCCTAAAACTCCAAACAGAGCCAGCCCCAGACCCTATTATCCTCAGACACCCAACAACCGCCCTCCCAGTACAGAACCTTCAGAAATAAGTCTGTCACCAGAAAGACTCAATGCCTCCATTGCGGGACTCTTCCCTCCACAGATTAATATTCCTTTACCTCCCAGGCCAAATTTAAATAGGGGCTTTGATCAACAGGGTTTAAATCCAACAACTTTGAAGGCCATTGGGCAAGCACCTTCAAATCTTACCATAAATAATCCTCCTAACTTTGCTGCCCCACAAACTCATAAATTAGATTCTGTGGTGGTGAATTCTGGAAAACAGTCCAATCCTGGAACAACAAAACGGGCAAGTCCAAGCAACAGTCGCAGATCTAGTCCTGGGTCCAGTAGGAAAACTACCCCAAGTCCTGGAAGGCAAAATTCAAAAGCCCCTAAACTTACTCTGGCTTCTCAACCAAGCACAACCCTGTTGCAGAACATGGAGCTGCCTAGAAATGTGTTAGTCAGCCCCACTCCAATTGCTAATCCCTCTTTATCTGGAAGCTTTCCTAACAATAGTGGGCTTAATCCTCAGAATCCCAGCATGCCTGTGCCTGCAGTGGGGGCTGTTCTTGAGGATAACAAAGAGATCTTGAACGTTCCTCAGGACAGTGATTGCCCGAATTCCCAGGGTAGGAAAGAGCCAGTAAATGTTGAGCTGAAAGTAGTCCCTACCCAAGAAGCTAAAATGGTTGTCCCTGAAGATCAGTCTAAAAAAGATGGGCAACCTTTGGATACTAACAAACTCCCCAGTGTTGAAGAGAACAAAAATTTGATGTCTCCTGCCATGAGAGAAGCACCAACATCATTAAGCCAACTTCTTGACAACTCTGGAGCTCCTAATGTGACCATTAAACCCCCTGGGCTTACAGATCTGGAGGTAGCACCTCCAGTAGTTTCAGGGGAAGACCTCAAAAAAGCATCTGTCATTCCCACGCTGCAGGATCCGTCTTCTAAAGAGCCCTCTAATTCCTTAAACTTACCTCACAGTAATGAACCGTGTTCAACCCTTGCACATCCAGAATTGAGTGAGGTCAGCTCTAATATTGCACCAAGCATCCCTCCAGTAATGTCAAGGCCTGTCAGCTCTTCCTCCATTTCTACTCCTTTGCCCCCAAACCAAATAACTGTATTTGTTACTTCCAATCCCATAACCACTTCATCTAACACATCAGCAGCCCTGCCAACAAACTTGCATTCTGCCTTGATGTCAACAGTTGTTACAATGCCCAACGTGGGTAACAAAGTTATGGTTTCTGAGGGACAGTCCGCTGCTCAATCTAACGCCCGGCCTCAGTTCATTACACCTGTCTTTATCAATTCATCTTCAATAATTCAGGTTATGAAAGGATCACAGCCAAGCACAATTCCTGCAACCCCATTGACAACCAACAGTGGCCTGATGCCTCCCTCCGTCGCAGTTGTTGGACCTTTACACATACCTCAGAACATAAAATTTTCTTCAGCTCCTGTAGCACCTAATGTCCCCTCCAGTAGTCCTGCTCCAAACATACAGACAGGCCGGCCGTTGGTCCTTAGCTCACGTGCCACTCCTGTTCAGCTGCCTTCCCCTCCTTGTACGTCCTCTCCAGTCGTCGCTCCTAATCCTTCTATCCAGCAAGTAAAAGAATTAAATCCAGATGAGGCTAGTCCTCAGATGAACACCTCAGCAGATCAGAGCACTCTGCTCTCTTCACAGTCAACCACAGTAGTTTCTCCCCTTTTGACCAATAGTCCAGGCTCCTCTGCCAATCGGCGAAGCCCAGTCTCATCCAGTAAGGGCAAAGGAAAAGTGGACAAAATTGGCCAGATTTTGCTGACCAAAGCTTGTAAGAAAGTTACAGGCTCTCTGGAAAAAGGGGAAGAACAGTATGGTGCAGATGGAGAGACTGAAGGCCCAGGGCTAGAGACCACAACTTCTGGGCTATTGGGAACAGAGCAGTGCTCCACAGAGCTGGACAGTAAAACCCCAACATCCTCAGCACCCACGCTTCTAAAAATGACCTCTAGCCCCATGGGCCCAAGCCCCACCTCAGCAGGACCCATCTTACCTGGTGGTGCTCTCCCAACCAGTGTACGCTCAATAGTAACCACACTGGTACCCTCTGAGCTCATCTCCACAGCGCCAACCACAAAAGCCAATCATGGTGGCGTAGCATCTGAGCCACTTGCAGGTGGCCTAGTGGAGGAGAAGGTGGGACCTCATCCAGAGCTTCTACCCAGCATAGGTATGTACTTAAGCTTGGCATCAGTTCCTCAGGTCAGGGTTTTGCTGACCTGTCCCACAAGAGAGAAAGCATAAGCCCTTTTCTGCTTAGTGGAAGAAAAAAATGGCCGTAGTTGTAGATTACTTACTGAAAGTACATTGAAAAATATGATTTTAAATCCCATATTCAGTTTATATTCATTAACATGGTTCCTTCCTGGCTTCTGAACTGATGACATGTTACATTTTCATATATATGTGTGTTTCTCACTTTAAAAAGCATTTTCATACATACTATCTCACATCATCTTTATACCAACCATGTGATGTAAACTTACTCCTTCCTCTGGGTAAAAAGATTGAAGCTCAGAAATGATTATTATTTATTGAGCCTATACTGTAAGTCTCCAGCTGGCATGGTCCCTTGGGTGTACACAACAACTCCTCTACCCTTTCCCATCACAAAGACTTACTCGTTCTCTTTGCCTTGTGCTCATAGTATATTAACTCAGGGACCTTTCTTTTTGGGTCGCTCCGGAAAAACTTACCAAAAAAACAGGTTTCGTGATCCAAGTTGTGAAGACTCAGATAGGCTTGAGTTGGTAACTGTACCAGCATTTGCCAGCTCAGTGGCCTGGGCAAGTTTCACTTTCCTCCTTTGTAATGTGGAGACAATAACAGTTACAAGATCTCAGTGAGGTAAAGCATGTGATGTGCTTAGCACAGCACCGAAAACACGGTTTATGTCTTATCTCCCATTTCCTTTGGACATGATCTCTTTGTAAATACCATTAATGGACATCTAGTTCAGGTTATTTCTTGTGTCCTGCAGAGGGAGTTAATTCTGGAAGCACAGGTGTCCTTGCAGCTCTTTTCTTCTTTGAGGCTGAAATAATGCAGAAGTTCCACATTCTTAAAGTCAGTCTTAATGGTGCCCATAGCTGGGGAGCCCCTGTAGTATCTAAGCCAGCTATTAACACCTCTTCTATTTATGCAGCTAAAATACTTTGAGTGCCTACCAATTATGAGGAGGAACAGAAATAGAGGTTATGATCAGAGTTCAAATTTTAGCACCATTGGTTGCCAGTTACAACCTAGTGAGTTCCGTGTACTTCACCTGTAAAGTGGAAATTGTAATTCTACCTCAGTGGAGACTTGACTGTCAAGTGCCAGCATACTGCCTCCGACAGCTCTGCAAGAGTCCCTTGCCTTCTTTCTCCTGCTTACCTCAGTGTTAGAAATACAGGGAGGAGTGAAGGTCTGCAAAGAGTTCATTGTCCTTACAGGAGAGAGGGACTTTGCTGGGCAGGGCTCTGTGTTTCTGGTTTGAATTTTGTTGATAAGAATTTAAAAGAAAGCTGGGCATGGTGGTGCACATAAATGATCATAGCACTAGAAGATCACCAGCAGGGCCCTCAGCTGCACACTGAGTTTGAGGCTAAGCGAAGCTACACGACACCTTGTCTAGACCAGAAGAAATTAGTGTGGCATCAGTATATTCTCTGCTACTAAATATTTCCATTTCTGTCACCTTTCAGGAAACTTGTCCCTCTGATATTAAGAGAATAATGATGAAGTAATTAGAAAATATTTTTATTTGGATCACAAATAATAATAAACATGTAACCTTTAGGGAGATGACTTAGAAAATAGAAAGGGTTTAGTTTTAATTAAGACCACCTACTTTGTTTATAGTTCTATCCTTTTCCCAGGGACTTCTGTGCTTTTATCTTGACAATGTGAGAAACCAACCTTAAGTTAAATGGATGTTAAGGTATAGTTTTAAGCCTCATCAGAGGAGCATCCAAAATAAATTTTGACTACTAAGCAAAGAGAGAAATCTACAAAATTCAGTTTCCACCAAAGGGTAAAACTTATTCTTGTAGTTTGTCATGAGTTTTAGGCTGAATTGTTAAAATGGGAGGCTACACCTTTGACAGCTCTGGCAAACCTGAGTCTTAAATCTTTACCGAGTGATCCAGGAAGGTTCTGTTCTACAGTGTGTTGTGTATTGTATATTCTAGCTCTCGGGGATCTTAAATTCTTTCTGTCTTTCAAAGAGTAATTTCTATCTTTAATGTTCCTTTACATTTTCAGCCTAGGACATTTTTTTTTTTTTTTTTTTTTTTTTTGCTTTGGAACCCCATGGCTAGGTTGCTTACTAAAAGTTTTTAATTTTTTAAAGAAAATATCAGTCAGTCCTAGTGTGGTGGCACAAGCTTGTAATCCCAGCACTGTGGAGGTCGATACAGAAGGATCAAGAGTTTAAGACCAGACTGAGGAAACTCAGTAAAACCCTGTCTGAAAACCAACCAAACAAACAAACAAACAAAAAGGAGTCCTGACCTGAAATTGGCCCTAAAATCATGATTACTATTGTTGCCATGCCATCCCTTCCCATATCTGCACAAAGGAGGAACAAACCCTGGAGTGGTAGTCCTTGGCTTTAAGGACATTGAAGGTCAACTTCAGGTGCTGCCGTTTCAGAACACATGGCTCAGCAGGGACTTAGTAACTTTGTTAATGCTTTCTGGTTTGGTTAGGAAACAAAGTAAAAGACTTACTTGTTTGTTTCTTGCCTCAGCCCCTTCACAGACTTTAGTCCCAAAGGAGACTCCAGCCACAGCACTGCAGGGGCCTGTTGCCAGACCAGGTAAGGCACTATGTAGAGCATCTTCTTTGAGTAGGGTGGGTTACATGTGAAGGAATCTGTGCTGTCCTCAGTGTCACATGTCCTCATGCCAGTGAGTACTTGGGACTGTCTTACCTACTCATTTCCAAGTCAGTTTGAATTGGGTGGGAGAACTTGTGTAGTGCTTTTCCCAACCAGATTGTCCATTTTCTCATTTGTTGTGTTAGCCAGAAAGCTCAAGAAGGGCATCTCTTTGTTCATTATCTATCTGCCATCCTACTCTGAGTTGTTTCCCCTGTTCCATGACCCTGCTGCCCGTGGCTGGTATATGGTTGGTTACTGGTGTGTCAAGCATGAATGCACTAAGATATAGTTGGATCATCATAGCAGATGTAGACGTATATTGGAGCCCCTCTGCTTACAAGGAATCATCCCAGTCATCTCTGGATGACTTTAAGGTGCTCCCTGTAACCAAGATATTGTAAATATCCCTAGTATATAGAACTAGGGGTGTTGTTTCTTGAAGGGGGAGTCAAATGTATGTGATCTAAAAGCTGGTGTGAGATGCTGGGTCAGCTCTGAACACACAAGTGATTTGATGTCAGTAGGAACACTTCTGTCTTTGCCAATTAGACCCAGAGCAGGTGAGTATCATGAACACATTTAATTTTACTTGGTTCTTGGTTCACAGAATGTTGTTGAAGAATACAAAAAAGAAAGAGACTGGTTCCCAAAGGAAATTGAAATATCATTGACATATAAACTTGAACTGATGGCTCAGTAAGTGAGCACTTAATGCTCTTTCAGAAGACCAGAGTTCAGTTCCCAGAACCCACATCTGGTGGTTCATAAATGCCTGCAACTGCAGCTCCAAGGGATCTGGGGTCTTCTTGATGTCCTTTTTGGACACCCTCATGCACATTGCAAATGTCAAAAGCATGCACACACACATACACACACACACACACACACACACACACACACACACACACACACAAAACCTTTTATTGAAAGTATGCACATGACCAAATTTTTAAGAAAAAAAAAATGATTTTGTGAATGCAAGTCAATGAAAATAAGGTATAACTTGTATTTTAAAACTTGCTTCAGAACACTGTGGAAAGAATGGATGTGCAGAAACACATCAGCCATCACATTTTCCCTTGCTTCTAACTGCCTGCATGATAACTAACATTGTGCTGCACACTTTGGAACAGAGAAATTGTTAAGAAAAGGGGTGCTATACTAATATTCTTTTTCTTTTCATAACAAAAAGACCAACTAGAAATGGGAAAGGAATTCCATTTCCTGATACAAATGTTTTTTAAGATTTATCCTTTAACAGCTTCATATACATTTATAATGTATTGTGATCATACTTACACCCTCCCATCACCTTCCCTTATCTCCTCCCACTTCCCTCTTCCAACAGGTCCTCTTCCTACTCTCCTGTGCATTTGTTTTAATGACCCACTAGGTTTAATTTGGGTTGCTTGCTATGAGCATGTGTGTGTGGTTATTGGAGCATGACCCTCACACCCTACCAGTAGCCATAATCTGATAGAGGTAGAGCCTCATGACCCCCTCCCCAATCCATGTCTGTAATATTGATGCTGCCTAGGCTCTTTACTCCAGAAAATGGGCTATTACTGTTTTTCTTTCTTATCAGAATAATTGGCTAGGGGAACCCTGTTCCTTTTTAAAGTTTAAGGTATATTAATCTCTTTAAGCCAAGTATGGTAGCATGCACTTCTGATCCCAGCACTCAAGAGGCAGAGATAGGAGGATTGGGAATTCAAACATTATCCTTAGCTGCAAAATAAGGTTGATGCCTCCTGGGCTTCATGGAACTCTGCCTCAAAAACATAAAAATGTAACACCCTCTGAACCTTCCACTTACATCAGTTAGTTTAAAAGTTCTCAAGATCAACTTCTTTGTTGTCTTTCAAAAGAGCACAGGAGCTGAGCTGGTCACACATGCTCATAAGGCAGGCAGATCTCTATGAGCTTGAGGCTATCCTCAAATATTAAGTTCCAGAACAGCCACAGATACATATAGAGTCTTTGCCCCCCCCCCAAAAAAAAAACCAGAATTAATTAATTAAAAACTAAGACTTAAAAAGCAGACTAGCCAGCCAGGCAGTGGTGGTGCAGACCTTTGAGCCCATCACTCTGGGCAGAGGCAGGCAGATCTCTGTGAGTTGGAGGCCAGCTGGTCTACAAGAGCTAGTTCTAGGACAGGCTCCAAAAACCAAAACAAAAAAGCAGAGTAGCCAGATGTAGCACATACAGAAAGAAAATCCCAGCACTCAGGACCTGGGGCAGAAGGATTACTAATATGAAGCCAAAGTAGGCTACATATGAAGCTCCAGGCAGCTTGGGGGTGGCAATTCTTTAAGGTTAGCACATCTTTTTGTTTGAACCATTTTTATTATTGAACATATATTAGGTGAATTTGTGTGTTCCAGCTGACCCATCAAGGAAATGGAGACCCATGAAGGAGTTAATGTCTGTTTCTTGAGGCAGTACTTCAGGTCTTATGGAAACATTCTGGGAGCTGAGCAAAAGACAGGAAGCAAGGATTCCCCCTGCCAGAATTTTGTGTTGAAGACAGTAAAGTCCTGCCTGGGCAGGAAAAGTACAAAGTAACCAAATAACAACAATTAATATTGAGTCACTACTAAGTAACAGGTATTATACTAAAACTCATGTATTATTTCAATTTAATCTTAACATTAAAGCAGATAATGTAGTCAACTGTGCTTCTTATGAGGCATTGAGTCTTGAGAAGGCAAAGAATGTGCACATAAACACATGGATAATAAAAAGGGACATATGATGGGTATGGCAGCTCATTCCCTGTAATCCCAGCACTTAGTCTAAGGCAGGAGGGTTGCCTTGTGTTTTAGGCCAGAGCAGGGTGGGCTACAAAATGAGAAAGGGAAGAAAAGAAGGAAGAAAGAAAGAAAAAGCTGACGTAAAAATTTAATCTAGGTACTCTGCCTTCAGAGAGATTAACATGTACTCCCCAGGCAGCTTAGATACTGAGCATGAGGCACTGGTTTCTCTACGTGGGAAAACAGGCACAAGGCCAAGGGGAGGCCAGTGGCAGGAGACATGGCTGTTTGGTATATTAGGGAAAGGCCTTCGTACAAGATGGAGCTGCTACCTAGAGACACATAATCGAAGTGGGAGATTTGTTTTGTTTTGTTGCTGGTGCTGAAAAGAAGTGTCTAGAATGCTCACGGATGCAGCCCTCCCAGACAGGCTGCTTTAGTTGATTCTAGGACATCACTTGGCAGCTGATGAAGTCTATGAAATGTCTGAGGAACAAATATAGTCTTTGGGTAATATCTCAAAGCACAGCTCTCTGACCTCTAAAATTGAGTAAGAATGTTGTTCAGGAGGGGAAAAAATGAATATTTAAAGACACTATTATATTTAAAGATAATTGCCTTTGGAAAGAAAAATGCAGAAAGGTGGTGATATTTTAAGAATGAAAACAGTCTCTTCAACATGAAAGGAAGAGGCTTCTTTTACTAAACCAGTTTTAGCTGGATGAAATATGAACCAGGCAGTGTGAATTTAGTTCTGTTGATTCCAACAGGATTATTTCACAGTGTGAACTAGAAATAAAAATAGACCAAGTAGTATCTTACTTTGCCAACAAACCAAGTTGGGTCAGTGCCAACTTTGTCTCCATACCACATAGGGTGTCTGAGACTCCTGCAGGATGTGGAGACTTGCTAGTCTAAATACAGCATTCGGTAGACTCCTAGAAACTCCCTGTGGACATATATAACAACAGCTTCCATGTCTCATTCTCTCCTTTTTATTTTTACAGAACTTGAGGCAAATGCGGCCATCGTCTCTGGACAAAGGTAAGAAAGATGACCATATCTGCAGACTTAGCATGATCATGGCATGAGCTTCTTCTGTCTTTAACTGTCTCCTCACCTTGTCCTTCTCCTGTTTCTACTGTTCACAGAAAGAGCTTCTGTGAGTCCTCCCTCCTTCAGAGTAACATTTCACTTAATAAAACTCAATGGCTAAGTTTTTGTCTTCTGATTGTTTTCAAAACTGAAAACATTTTTGGCACTAAACATAAGTGAAGAAATAAGTGTTCTGTATATATGTGCTAGCTTCTTTACTAGTGGTGTTTTGTTTTGCTAAGAGAAAGGGGTTCCATGTTAGGGATTATCCTCAGAAAATTGCACTATTTTCTGGGCTCAGACAGAAAACCTTAGAACCTCTAGAAGGAGATGTAAACCTCTTTACTTGTAATTCCACCCTAGCTCCAGTTTGGCCTCTCTGGCTTTGCTTAGTTTTTTGGTGTGATGTGAGGTAACTGTTTTATATAAAGCTAAGGTAATGAATGAACAATTACAGCTCAGTTCCCAACCATAGCATTGCTGGCAGAGTCCTCTGGCAGGAGCGAACACTGAGGTAGGGATAATTGACAAGTCACCATGACTTGTACCTTCAAGGAGCAAACAGTCTCATGAAAGGCACAAGACATTAAAATAGCTCATCCAGAGCTGGAGAGATGGCTCAGTAGCTAAGGTCACTAACTGCCTGCTCTTCCAGAGGATCTAGGTTCAATTCCCAGCAGCCATATGGTGACTCACAACTGTCTGTAAGTAACATCCTATTCTGGCCTCCAAGATCAATGCACACACATGTGCAAAGACAGGCAAAATACCCGTACACATAAATAAATAAATCCTTAAAAACCCCACATAATAGAACACCCAGTGGATGCCTTTAGAAGGTTGTATATAGAGACTGTGAACCTAAGAGAAGAAAAGGCGAAGTCCACAGGGAGAGAGGGACATGGAAATCTTCTCAGAAGAAGTAGGTGTCTACTTGTTCTATTGTATTACATTTCAGTTCTGTGCCTTGCAATCAAATTTAATAAGTTTTTAAAATGATATTAATAAGCATTTTTGAACTGTGGCTATAGTAAAAAGTTTGTTAAATAAATTTTCAGATTCATCAGAATTAAATCCAGGTAGCACATGCACTTCGGAGGTGCAGGCCAGAGAATCAAGAGTTCAAGGTTATCCTCAGCTATGTAGTAAGTTTGAAGCTAGTCTATATTGCGGTTTAATAAGGATCAGGATAAACAGATAGGCTGAATAGATGTTTATTCAGAGAGAATTAACTTAGAACCTATACAGGTGAACACCAGCAGGTTCCACCAGATGCTCTTCTCTCTGCGTCCCGCCAGCAAGAGCAAGAGAGCGGTGTTCCCCAGCTCCTCCTCAGGCCTCCTTCCACAGGTCACTTCAGCCCCTGGCTCCACCCTCAGTGGGCGTGGTCAGTGCCACAGAAGGAGACAAAGTGAATATCCCACTACAATTCCCCTTTTAGTCTAAAGAAAAGATTTAGGCTTGATATACAAAACTATATACAAAACAGTGAATAACAAGTGTGCTCTAAGAAAAGGAAAATCGAGAACAAAACGACCTACATATCTAGTCCTAGGGTGAAGGCATACGGAGTTTACAATAGAGTTGTCCTAAGCTGGAAAACTTAAGTCTAGTACCTAATATATCTAACTAGGAAGAGAGAATAATAGTTGTGATAGTTTAATCTTCAATCTCATCAAGACCTGAGAAGGAAAATAACGATACTAGGGTAGACAGGAAATGTGGATGGGCAACTTCCAAAAGGTGCAGCCAGGACAGAAACAGCAGGCTACCTGGACAGTCACCCAGGGTCTCACAGCAATGTTGGTACACCCAATTTTGGCTAAGGCCAAGAGTACTTGACAGACCACAACAACCGCATGTCCAAATCAGTGGTCAAGGTGGGGGCAGTTCTTTGCCCAAGAGGCCATTAGCTGAAGCGGGGATGAACTCCAGAAGGAGCAACAACAGTGTCCAACATATTTTCAGGAAAGTGCACCGTCCAGTCAGGAGCAACAGTATCTCATGTCAACAGAATACTAATATTAAAACATTTAAATGCCATGTTCTGCAGGTCTATGAAGTGATTGAAGATTAAGCATCTATGTCTGACTAATCTCATAGGTAAAGGAAACATGGGTGAAGATAATCTGTAATACTCAGGAACTTAGCTTTAAAAAAAAAAAACTGATTAAAACTTCCTTGAGTAAAGCAGGGATAAATACCTAAACTATACACACACACACACACACACACACACACACACACACACACACACACACACACACACACACAAATCCCTAAAATAGAGGTAGTGTAAAAATGTCTAGACAAGAGGTAGAACTATAAAGGGCAGCATGGTAAATATCCCAAATTTTATCAATATACAAAATGTCTTGAACACAACCAAAAGTATACATACATAGAATACAGTAAGGATAATGTGCATAAATTGTATCAATATACAAAATGTCTTGAACATAAGTAAAAGTATACATACATAGAATATGGTAAGAATAATGTGCATAAAACATCATAAATGGAAAGATTTCACACAATATGACAAAATATAATATACAATTCTTCCGGGAAGGGAATATAAACTTAATTTTACTTAGGTTACCACAAATAATAATATATAACAATGTAAGCTCTAATACTAATGTCTCACTCTTACTAAATAATTCACAAGAAGATAAGCTAATCTACCTATATCCATTACCTCTAATAGGTGTGTGATAACAGAATCAGCCTTTTCAGAGCTCAGAGCAGTGGCCCATTGAAACCCTGAAAATGTATCTATAGTATGATGTACATATATTAATTTTCCAGATTCTGCAAAATGAAGCACATCCATTTGCCATATTTCATTCCTATTTATACCTTTAGGGTTACTGCCTGGTGGTAAAGGAGTTTGGTTATAGAATGAGCAAGTGGGACATTTCTTTGCTATTTCCTTGGCTTGTTGCCAAGTGATAAAAAAAAAATCCTTTTTTAAATCTTTGCTGTTCATGTGGTGTTTCTTATGAAACTCTGAGGCTTCTAGCACACTTCCTATCAATAACCGATCAATTTCATCATTGCCTTGTGCTAGGGGACCTGGCAGACCCGTAAGGGATCTGATGTGTGAGATATATATATATATATATATATATATATATATATATATATATATATATGATGAGTCCTCTTTCTGATAGTATATTGTAACTGTATAAACAATGAAGTTAATTCTGTATTGTCAGGAATAAATTCTGCAGTCTCAATGTGTAAGGCGACTCTCTCTGTGTATTGAGAGTCAGTAACTATATTGAGGGGTTCTGTAAAATCCATAAGTACCATGAGAACGGCATACAATTCTGCCTTTTGTACAGAATTGTAAGGGCTTTGAACCACTTTACTAATTTTTCCTGATTTCCTTGCCCTTAAGAAAGGAAAGAAAGGAAACATCAGAAAATTGCAGTCATCTTGTAATCTTTACGGAATATATAGAGAGGTGCTGTTCCAGATATGTGTGTGCATGTCAAACTCATTCACTCATGTAGCATGAATAATTTGTCAGAGTAATCTTTCATAAAATATCTTTGACTTGTATAGATGTGCCAAAGTTAAGTAACTAATTGTTATTATTATTAGGCATCTTTATGTCTTCTGTAAACTTGTCCATGTGTCTTTTTTTAACTTTATTTTTGTTTTATGAGCATTGGTGTTTTGTCTGCATATATGTAGATGCCAGATCCCCTGGAACTGGAGTTATAGACAATTGTAAGCTGCCATATGGGTGCTGGGAATGGAACCCAAGTCCTCTAGAAGAATAGTCAGTGCTCTTAACCACTAAAGCCATCTCTCCAGCCCACAATTTATACTTCATCAGAAATATATGAAAATGTTTTTGTCCCTGTGTCTTTAACAACAGTATTACCAAGTTTTAATATTTGCCTGCTAAAAAGCCAGGGTTGGAGTTGGAGTGGATCTGCAGTGGATGATGAATGTATTCCTATTACTTAGATAATGTACTATGCCATTATCTAATACCAGTATATGCTCAGATTTTCCTAGTAACCCCCCAATAATAATTTCTTTTGAGACAGGGTCTCTCTATGTAGCTCTGGCTGGACTAGAACTCACTATGTAGGTCAGACTGGCCTCAAACTCACAGATATCAGCCTGCCTCTACCCCTCAAATATTGGAATTAAAGGTGTGCACTGCTGTACCTAGATTTTAGATACACCTACTTTTCCATAGTCCCTCCAGCACTGTGCTTGCTGATGTTGTTTTTGTTTTGGGAGACAAGGTTTCTCTGTGTAGCTGAGTCTTGTATGTCCTGGAACTCACTATGTAGACCAGACTGGTCTCCAACTCACAGAGATCTGCCTGCCTCTGCCTCCCCAGTGCTGGGATTAAAGGCGTGCGCCACCACCATCCAGCCTATTTTATTTTTCTAATGTAACAAGCTAGACTCACTTTTAAGATCTCAATAACATTGTCCCATTTCTCTCTATAATGACTTGATTTGTTTTATTTTTGTTGTTTTCAGTGCTGGGGATTAAACCCAGGACTTGTACATGCTAAATAGACTGGGCTGTATTCCTGGCCGACTAGCTGCTAATTATCTTCTACTTTATAGATGAAACTATACTTTCAAGAGTCCCTTTTTGTTTGTCTTGATGCCCTTAACCTTCTTGGAAACTTGGTATTTCCCTCTGTCAGCAGTGAGCCAAAAGAGATAGTTGAGAAGTCCAAAACCCCGAGCCGAAGAAACTCTCGAACTGAGGAGCCAACTGTGGCTTCTGAGAGCGTAGAAAACGGACATCGAAAACGATCCTCTCGGCCTGCTTCAGCCTCCAGCTCTACTAAAGGTTAGCAGTGGGCCTTGGATGCTTTGGGGTGGGGTGGGGTGGGGTGGAGGGTGGAGGGTAGAGTAAAAGGGTCCTTGTCACAGCCGCAGAGGACTTCACCCTCCATCACTTCTTTTGGGGTCATTTTGCTTTCTCTCCCTGGTTTTGTGCTTTGTTTATTGTCAGTTCATTAGTGTATGTGTTTTCTGTTTGTGTGCACAAGACCAATAAACACTGCTACAAGAGTAAAGAACTTAGGGTGTTCTCATTCTAAATTCACCTTTCACCTAAATGTGGCAGCACTAGAGAGCTAGAGGGAAGAGTTTAAGGGTCCTTAGCTACATAGGGAGTTCAAGGTAGTTACATGAGGACCTGTGTCAAAAATATACATCCACACTCTAGAAAGCTCATAATCACTCCAATTAAATCCTGAATATGGCCCAGCTTCTTTTCTAAAGTCAAGTACCTTTTTCTACATATTGTATACTCCTTTATCCCCTTTTTGTAACAAGATCTTCTTATGTATCCATGTTGCCCTCAACTCTCAAACCTGTGCCTCAGCCTCTTGAGTGCTGGGGTTAGAGGCATTCACCATTAGACTTGACCTCTCCATACTCATTAAACCTCTACCCAACATTCTATGCTCTATCTTGGTAGGGGCTCTCACATCTTCATAGAAAATTTAGAACTCTCCATTGACACTGCCAAGATCTTAATCTAAGTAGACTGCTATGACAGGAGTGTCCATCTTCAACCGAAAGCCTAGCGCCTCCATCTGTGCCTCCAGTGATTTCTTTTAGGACCTCAGCTTTACATTGCCAGGGTTCTTTGTTTAACACTGTCTCTATTGGGGCTGGAGACATGGCTCAGATGTTCAGAGCACTGACTGCTCTTACAAGGGTCCTGAGTTCAATTCCCAACAACCAGGTGGTGGCTCACAACCATCTATAATTAGATCTGATGCTCTCCTCTGGCCTACAGGCATACATGTAGGCAGAGCACTATATATATAATAAATCTTTAAAAAAGAAAGAAAACTGTCTTTAGTTTGGAAAGGGGAGATTGTTTTGAGACAGAACCTCACTCTGTAGCCTAGGTTGTCCATGAATTTGTAGCAATCCTACCTTAGCCTCCCAGGTCCTGAGATTCTGGGCATGAACCTGTCTAAGCTACTGTTCTTTCTTTCTTTCTTCCTTTCTTTCTTCCTTCCTTCCTTTCTTTCTTTCTTTCTTTCTTTCTTTCTTTCTTTCTTTCTCTTTTCCTTTCTTTCTTTTTTTCCCCCCTATGTTGGGGACTGAATCCATGGCCTAATGGATCAAGGCAAGTTCTCTGTCAACTCAGCTAAATCCCCCAACCCTACCTTTTTTTTTTTTTTTTTTTTTTTTTTAGTTAGTTGTACTTGACTTCTGTGATCCAGAACTCTTAAGTCATTTTCTGATTCCTCTCTGGCAACTCCTTAGTTTTCATAGATACTGGTCTTGCATTTCAGTCTTGAAAGGTAGGTGTAGTGGCACATGTCTATAATCCCAGCTCTTAGGAGGCAGGGGCAAGATGATCAGTAGTTTAAGTTCATCCTCATCTACATAGCAAGCTTGAGACCAGTCTGGGCTACAGACACTCTTTCTCAAAAAACAAACAAAAACCATCCCAGTGGAACAGCAGATTGTGGTGCACTGACATCAGACACTGGCAGGAGGACATTGATTGTTGGTAAGGAATGTCATAATGCCTCACAAAGACGCCCTTAGAAGTAAGCTACGGGCCTGCCAGTCGTATATAGATAAGACAGAGGCCCTAAAGGTAACACCAGTTGCCATGGAGGCATGTATAATGTTGGTACCTGAATCACAGAAATATCTTACTGCAGAATCAATGTGTCTTAGAAGTTTTGAATGGGGACCTGGAGAAATGGTTCAGCAGTTAAGACTTCCAGAGGACCCAGGTTTGATTCCCAGCATCAACATTTCAGCTCTGTAACAAGTACAAATTGAATCACGAAAGATAAAAATGACCTGATCTTTTCAGACACATTTAAAAACATGGAAAATGACTTTTCTTCATGGTTCAGAGTAGTTGTTCCCCAACCCCTCCAGGGGAGGTGATAGAGACATCAAAATCTGGTGAAAGAAAAGGGAAATTTTATATTTGGGTTTTTTTGTTTGTTGTTTGAGACAGAGCCTCACTATGTATCTATCTCTAGGTGGCCTGAAACTTGCTATATAGACCAAGATAGACAAACTCACAGAGATCTACTCACCTCCCTCTGCCTCCCAAGTGCTAGGATTAAAGGCATTTGTCACAACACCAGGAAGAAAAAGAAAATTTTAGCCAGGCATTTTGGTACATGCTTGTAATCCCAACATTTAGAAGACTGAGGTAGAAAGATCATACATTCAAGGCCTGACTGGATTATAGGGCACATTCCAGGTCAAACTGGACTACGTAGAAAGACCCTGTTTCCAAAAACAAACATTTTCTGTCTTGTAATAGTATAAAATATACCATTTACCATTCCCATCAGTCTTCAAAAAATTTTTGCTTTCAGTTTCTAACCCAAGTCACTTGTTTACTCGCACAGTTATTGCATTAAAGATAACCCTCAAAGAACACTAGAATGTGTTAGTGTCTTATTATAGTATGAAAATGAAGCCCATTCCTCTTGAATTAATTTGATCAAGAGTGAACCCAATTTTGAATTTTCCTCTCTCTCCCTGGGTCTTTTGTCTGTAGTCTCTGGCGTGTCTGTAATCAGTCTGTTGTGGGAGTCTGCATCTGTGCCTCAAGTAGTTGTCCTTGTCTCTGACAAAGGACTTTGCTCTGCATTTATTGACTACTACAGGAAACATGGCATGGGAAAGGAACAAGGGGATTCTTTACAGAAATATTTCACAGGGTTTCACCAGAGAAGAAATCACTTTCTGATCACACTTGACTACATAGCTCTCCACACAGCATGCAGACATTACCAACTGATAGCCACGTTTGCAGTGTTTATAATGGGTATTTGTTTTAAGGTTGTTTTCAGCCAATGATTATCACACCGTGAACATACACACATATCTGTGCCAGGGGCACAGAAGAGAACATAGTTTAAAGCTATGCATTTATTTTAGGTTGTAAAAGCTGATTGCATGGGAAATCCAAGGCATAGTAAAGTTGGTTACATTGTTTTCTTTTTCTCCTTTTTTGTTTTTGTTTTGTTTTCTTTCTTTTTTCATTTGCTTTTCCAAGACAGAGTTTCTCTGTGCAGCCCTACCTGTCCTGAAACTTACTTGCTCTGTTGCTCTGTAGACCAGGCTGGCCTGGAACTAAGAGATCCATCAGCCTCTGTCTCCTCAGTGCTGAATTAAAGGCATGTACCACCACTGACTGGCTGGTTACATTGTTTTCTTAAAGGCAAGTTAAATTTACAGAGTACACAGTAAGTTACCAAGTTAAATAAATGGTCTTGCCTGAGTGTCTTAAATGACTTCAAGGGGTATTATTAATTTTGCTGTAAGGTCTGCCAAGAGTTCAGTCTTTGTGAAGGGTTAAAAGACATTTTTATATAAAATATATATATATATATATATATATATATATATATCACCACCTTTACTGAGGGTCTTATATGTTGACTGTGCAAAAGCAATATTCCAATTCATTGACTTGGGAATAAAAGTAGGCAGAGCCTGACATTGTTCATCCTTCTCTCCCCACCTCATTTCCCAGCCGCATCTGTCCAAGTCTCAGATACACCAGTTGGTTTTTTTTTTTTTTTTTTTTTTTTTTTAAACGGTCTTTCTATATAGTCCTGGCTTTTCTGTAATTTTCTACATAAACCATAGAGCCCTCAAACTCAAAGAAATCCTCCTGCCTTTGCTTCTTCAGTGCTGGGATTAAAGGTGTGCACTGCCTCACCCATCAATTATTTGACTCTCTTCACACACAAGGGAGATGTTTCTATAGTTAACCTGATAGCTTTTTAATTTTTTTCATTTTCTCACATTTTCTCATACACGCACACACACACACATATATATATGTATATGCACATACATACATACATACATACATACATACATACATTCTTTCAGATATGTAGCTACACATGGAAGCCAAATGTGAATATGGGTATCAGCCACTCTCCACCTTATTTTTTAATAATTTATTTTTATTTCATGCACATTTGTGTATGTCTGTCTGAAAGTGCTGGATCCCCTGAAACTGGAGTTACAGGTATGTGGGTGCTGGGGATTGAACCAGTGTCCTCTAGAAGAACAGCTGCTCTTAACCACTGAATCATCTCTCCAGAACCTCCAATTTTTTTTTTCCCCCCTTTGAGACAGTGATCTAGCAATGAACTGACCTTGCTAATTGCTCCAGGCTAGCTGGCCAGCAAGCTCCAGGGAGCTGCCTGGTATTTCTTTCCAAGCACTGGGATTACAAGCATGCACTGATACCCTGGCTTTTTATGTGGGTGCTGGGGATCCAAACTCAGCTTCCCATGTTTGCCCAGCCAGCACTTCACCAAGTGAGCCATCTTCTCAGCCCTTACAGTTCTCTCAGGAATAACACTGTCAAGATAAAACCCTGTATATTTTCACTTAAGTAAATTTGCTGCAGTGAAAATCAAACTTGAGAATAGGGACAGGATGGTGAGCCATGCCTATAATCAATCCCAGCATGTAAGGGGCTGAGGGAAGAGAATTAACCACAAGTTTTGAGGCTAGCCTGCACTAGTAGAGAGTTCCAGGCAGCTTGAACTGCAGAGTGACCTTGTATAAATTATAAATAGTTGATTATGGGAAGTTGTGTGTACTGGGTAAAACTCGGTTTTTATAAATTAAAATAAAGAACACCATTATTAATGTCCTTCCTAGCTATAAATATTTGAATATACTCTCCCACATGGCACAAGCAATATGACCACCCAATAGAAAACATACTGGAGTTGTCACTAACAGAAGCCTGGGATTATTGCATTCCCTCTTAGAAAATCACATAGGCCTGTGTTAACCAGAGTTAACAGCAGTAACATTTCAGCTTTTCTCATCTGTTTCTGGTGACATGGGTTCTCAAAATATTATGATAAAAAAATTTTTTTAAGAGCGTAGTTTTGCTTAGAATACAGAATCTGGTAATGTAGCATCAGACAGAAAATTCATCCCATCCAAAATAGTTAAATCTGATCCATCTTTTGAATTAATGTATGAGAAGTAATTGTTTTACCTCGGTGAGAGGTACTTAAAACATTATGTTTGGAGTTTGCTTTTATTATTTGTAACATGTCACATAGCCCCAAGGCTGTCCTCAAGACCCTGTATATACCAAAGATGACTCCAGGTGCTGAGATGACAGGTGTAATATACAAGGTATGTGCCACAGTTAGATTCTAAAGAAATGTTTACATCTGCAGAGCCTCAGGGTACTACTGTACTCTGCCATAGAAGACTGAAAAAGTTTTAAATAAACGTTTAAATCTGAGATAAGAGTAGCTTGACTTGAGACATTGATATGTATAAGGGAAGTTAAAGGAATCAAAGCAGTCTTCCCCTTTTATGTCACTGTTACTGTGGGCCACAGAAGACCCTGTCTGAGATCCGTGGTGTAGTTTAGAGACTTAACTGTGGCATACCAGAAATTTTCCTTACTGCAGAGTAATGGGTTGGCCTCAAAAGACAGGCAAAGGCTAGTTTCTGGGGCAATTCACTCTAGCCTCTCACCAAAAGCACTGTTTGTGTGACTGTAACTTCATTGAGTGATGGGAATTGGTGAGGGAGACTGTTGATTGTACAGCTTGTAAGGGATCATGTTGGTGGGGGTGGGGTAGAGATAAAGCAGGTAAAGGTGCTTGCCATCCTGGGTGGTGGCACATGCCTTTAATCCCAGCACTTGGGAGGCAGATGGATCTCTGTGAGTTCAAGGCCAGCCTGATCTATGGAGCAAGTTCCAGGAAAGACTCCAAAGCTACACAAAGAAACCCTGTTGGGGGGGGGGGGGCAGTGCTTGCCACAGAACCCTTGAACCAGCAGGAGAAAAGAACTGATTCCCAAGTTGTTCTCTGACCTCCACATGCCTAGGCATATACACATAAACAAAGGCTTTCCCTACCCCAACACTGCCAATTTTTCTGGCCAAGTACATCTCACAGTGTGTGTGTGTGTGTGTGTGTGTGTGTGTGTGAGAGAGAGAGAGAGAGAGAGAGAGAGAGAGAGAGAGAGAGAGAGAGAGAGAGAGAGAGAGAGAGAGAGAGAGAGACGCACACAATTGGTTCTCTTCCTACCATGTGGGACCCAGAGATTGAATTTGGGTTTGGTAGCAAATGCTTTTACCCACTGAACTACCTCCCTGGTCTTCATCCCTTTTCCCCGATTGGCAGGTCCTGATATACACATAAGTCAGCAGGCAAAGCCTGTGGCTGTTTTCAAATCATGTGTCCCTTAAACTGATTTGGAGCCTAATAGGGCTCCACTGTGTCAGTTCTAGACATTGTGGACATGTAAAGGGCACCGCTACCTTCGCTGAACATACCCTTGCTTTTCTCCAACAGATATAACCGGTGCAGTGCAATCCAAGCGAAGAAAATCCAAGTGAGCAAGCTGGAAGATGACTTGATACTTGTAAATGTGTGTGAATTTTACAAAGAGCAATTTTCAGCTGTGACTTTTTAATCTATTTCTGTACAGTTAGTCATTTTAATAACCATCCTTTTCCTAGTCCCTGAAACCTGTTGTCTCATAAAGTGTAACGGGGAGCAGCCCTTTGGGTGTTGCAAAATGAAGTTCAAGGCTTCTAAAATGTTGCCATGTATTGAAAGGAGCTAATGCCATTATAAATGTTATTAGTTTCAAATTTCTTAAGCAGCCTAGAGTACAGGGTGAGCATTTGTAGATCTTCTAATGATGTATTGTGCTGTGGAAGTACTGTGTGTGAATAGCCGTAGTGGGGCAAAAAGCAATCTTGTCATTTGGAAATGTTGTAAATAATTTTATTATATAGTGTTTCGGATGTATTTGTTGTAGAAATGGACCAGTGAATAAAGAGAATCTAAGGGTTTGTACAATGTGAAATATTGAACGTGTTAAATAAATGTCTTTGTCATAGAACTTTAAAGTATGTTATTGGAAAGGGGCAAGCAAACCTTTTTTCTTTTTTTTTTTTTTAAATCATAATTGAATAGATACAGCCTTCTTTGTAACTTAAGACACTTGCCACCTGAAATGCCCACCCAGCAAGATGAAGAAAATGTATCCATTTGCTCACCCAAGTCATTTTTGGCTTTGAACAAACCAAAACTAGCAACATACTGAAGGTGTGTGTCTATGTGTATGTTTGTGTGTGTGTGTGTGTGTGTCTGATTTCATTTGTTTGCAAATAATCACCAGGTATGGTGGCACACACTAGTAATCACAGTGCTTGGGAATCAGAGGTATAAGAATCACAAGTTAACCAAGCAGTGTATCACATGCTGTAAATCCCAGCATTCGGAAGGTGGAGGCAGGCAGATTTGAGTTTGAGGCCAGCCTGGTCTATAAATTGAGAACCAAAAAGAATCATAAGTTCAAGGTCATCATCTTCAGCTACATAGAGAGTTTGAGACCAAGTTGGGCTACCTAAGACATGGTCTCAGAAAGTAGAACCAGCCCTGCATCAAAGGCACCCAGGATTTTTAGGGGCAAGACACCATCAGCAACACAGATGGCACTTGTCACCTAATCCAGTGCTTGGAACTAAAGGAATGGCCAATGTCTCCATTTCCATGCCTGTACCTCAGGTGTCTTCATAGGTCTTACAAGGATTTTCTAAAAATATTTTATGAGTCAAACCCTATATTGTCTCTCTCCAGAGAACGAACTTACCCTCTTCCTCTCTTGTATGACAAACTGGAGCCAAAGCCAACCTAATAATAACACCCTCTGTCTTGAATATACTTGAGATTATAGTGTTTCTCAGACTTTAGCTCAACTCAGGCAGAAAGCATAATGTGCTTTAAATAGATTTTTATTTGTTTATATTATTTTTTTCTCCCATACAGGAATAGCATTACAATCTAACATTCAGAATCCTGTTACACACATACACAGGCATGCCACATGACCAGGTCGAGGTGGTTGTGTCCTTGAGTCTGTCGACACATCACAACATGGTCGGTCAAAGATTTTTTCATTTCAGCCAGTCTCAACACAAAACACCCAACAGATTTGCACTCAACTTGTTGGTTCCATTTGGAACTAGGTGGTAGGGTAAGAAGGTATTAGAGCAGGCTGTGGTTTGTCTGCATTCAGTCCCCTCACACAAAGCTACATGGATCTTGAAAGCCACCCAGGAGCTCTGGTAGGGTCCTTGTTGCACCTAAGACATTATAGGTCACAGCAAGTTGATCAGAGGGTTCCAGGCTGGGGAGCAGACATACTCCAATACAGCACCAAACAGCACTCATACACACATAGTGCCCTGCTGGGGCTAGACTGGCAAAGGTTAGAAAGTAACACCAGCTCAAGAGAACCACTCAGACTTATTGGAGAAAGCTGGAAGTTGCCCTTTGATGTAATTGGGACTCACTCTAAAAACAGGTCCCTCTGACATCCTTAGTTTTGGCAAAGTGCTGGTAATATTGACATTAATACAAACTGGTACAAATTTCTCTAGGGTCTCTGAAATCAGTCAAGACAGACTCTCTAACCTCCTCCTGTCTAGGTTGCATAGGACTTTGTGAATTCTGGTTCCCTTGTGTATTCAAGTTCTGTGGTTTAAGGAAAAAAAAAATCCTGAAGCACGCTCAAGGTGAAAGGCACATACACAGTCAATACAGTATGACAAGGTCTGATGCTTCAGGAGGCAGGCTAGCAGGAGACTTAGTAGTGTTGGTTCTTAAGAAATCTATACACAATTAAAATATTGCCACACTCAAATGCTACAGAATCTATAGGAAAGTACAAAAGAAAAATAAGCCTTGCAACCAGTCAGATGAGAGATTGGAGGGTTCTAGAACAACAGGAGCTTCTAGAAATACAGGTCAGGAGCGAGGTCTTTTGAAATTTGAGCCAAATGCCCTATCAAATTTCCCACAGCAGCAGGATCATGGGCACTTGCCCAGGACTGAGCCTAGGCCCCATCTGGCAGTGAGGAATAGACAAGAAGTGCTGGAGGGAGTTTTAGCTCTTGGAAGTGCTAAAGATCCTAAGCTGGCTGGGAAGTGACCTTAGGATAGCAGGAAGAGTAAGTGTACTAGGTTGTCACTGAAGAACTTGGGACAGGAACAAGGGTATCAACTACTAGGGCCCTAATAAGCTGGTATGAGGTTTTGATCTGCGTATAGTTTGGCTTATCCTTGGGCTAGGGGACCCTAGCAGGGCTTCCTCTGTTCCCATCCTGGGAACTCCCTTCTCCCACCCCCACATGAAGCCTGGTGAGAAAGGATCAGAGAGAGTGGTTACTGTTACCCTCAGAGGAATGCAGTTTTCTCCAACCCTGGCTTGGCTCTGAGGCCTGGAAACCCTGGAGTTGAAATGAAAGGGAAGACGTGTATTACTATGTAACAGGAAATCTAACAGTTTTGAGGAAGGAAGAGCACACACTTAAAAAAAGGACAGCTACAAAGAATATGAAAGGACTCGGGGCATCCCAAGAGGCTGTTGCTGGTGTCTGAGCCCCACCACAAGAAGGAAGAAGCTGGCTACCCCATTCCTGTGCTCTACCCAAGAATCCCTTACTCCAGCTATTTGACTAGAAAGGGAGGAAAGACCACAGGGAACTCCGGAAGAGTGTGTGAGAAAACATTAAGAAGCCCCTTGAAGGTCCTGGACTTCTGTAAGAAAAATTTGGGAATTGGAACAGTGAAACTCCTGGCCTCCTACCCAGGAGTATTTATTAACCAGCCATTGAGCAAAATATGAAATACAAGGCCAGAGGCAAGATGAAGACAGAGCTGTCAGTCTGGGGACACTTTACCCCAAAGGTATCCTCCTTAGCATCAACCCTCTGCATTCTTGCCTTAGAGTATGAACCCTTTTCCCTGCATGGAAGCCCTCTGGCCTGCATCTCTCCTAAGCTAATTCTAGCACCTTGGGCATATGGACAAAGATGGCCAGGATGATGGGGCCTTACCCAGCTTCTACTCCTGGGGTGGCATGTCAAGGAGGTGGCAAGGTTCAAGCCCTTCTACCTCAAGACTCACCAGGAAGGGGGTGGTACTCCTGAAGGGGGACAGATTCCAGGAAATCCTGGAAGGCAGGATTATAGGGAAAGGAAATGGGGGCAGACTCCAGGCTCAGGCCTAAGACCAGGGCTTAGCTCCTCTGATCCAGCACAGTGCCAGCTCCCACGATGCCCTGCTCCCTACTGTTTCTCAACCCATCTGTCACTGTCTGCGTCTCCCAATAGGCTGCCTGTTTTCCCTCCATTCCCTTCATCTTATCTAACTTACATCTCACTGTCCTCCACATACTTAAACTTTCCAGGCCTAAGCAGCTCTAAGGAGCTCAGCCCCCAGGGCAGGTGGAGAGGGGACAACTAAAATCAAAACACTGAGCCTGACACCTACCTACAGGGTAAAAACAATGGCCCAGGCCTGGCAGGTTGTACCTGGTCAGGATTGGGAGGGAATTGCCAGGAATGAAAAAGGGAACAGGGGCGGGAGCAATACCTAACGGAAAAGAGTAAGAGCCCAAAGTGGAGAGTGTGCCAGGTCATGGTGGGAGAGGAGGGTCTTAGAAATTGATGGGCTAGAAGGACAAACGTGAAAAAGCAGGAGACTAGAATAGGGGTCTGAAAAGGGAGCATGGGAGAGTAGAAGTGGGGAGTGTGATGGTGAGGAATCAGAAACAGAGATGAGGAGGATGACCCTGGGTGAAAGAGGTTAGCAGATGAATTAGAAGTCCAGGAACTGAGAAAACAGGGGAGTAGAGGGCCATCATCCCACCTCAAACACTTAGGAAGGAGGGAGGCTGTGGTGTCCAGATGGAAGCAGGCAGACCCTAGATGCCCCTCGAGCAGCACACTGGCTGCTGCAGAGGAGGCAGATGGGACCAGGAGACTGCGCGGGATTCAAGGTGCAGCAAGGGCGCTCAGTAGTTGGACTGGCGCTGGCACGGCTGGTAAATGAAGCTGCCCTGGTGCTTGGGCCGACGCGAACGACTTTCCCGGGTGCGATTCTGCCGTTGCAGCACTTTAGCACTCGAGGCGTGGCGCTCTGCCCGCTGCCGGGCCCTCTGGAGCCTCCGCACCTGGCCGGCCTTCTCCAGCAGCACAGCTCGTGCAGGCATAGCAGCAGCAGCTGCGTGGTGCAGGGCCCTAGGCTCCCGGCGGGCAGGCGCCAACTCTCTGCAGGGACAGAGTACAAATGTCAGAGTGAGACTGGGGACTGAGTCTCCTACCCTGTCACTTCCTGACAGAGCACATGATGCCCTAACTGAAGGGTACCAACTCTTACCTCAGTCTCAGTTACAGATGTTTCTTAGAGTCTACCCCTGAGGCACTGAACTAGACTGGATAGGGAGGGGGCTCCACTCCTATCCCCCCCCCCAATTAATATAAGCCCCAATCTGTGCTCTGGCTTATCAATTCAAGCAGGTTGGTCCCAGTCCTCTGAGCCAAGACTCTCCCAAGCCCCATCTTAGCCACAAGACCACGCCTCTCTTCCATCAGCGATCCCTTTTGACTACCCACTTGGCCCGCCCTTTGTTTCAAGGGCACTCCCCCTGCTAGGCTCCTAGGCCCTAGCCTGCCCACTCACCCATCACTGAGGTCCTGATCAGGCAAGGCAGCATCAGGGTGAGGGGAAGGTGGCCCAGTCTCCAGCACTATGGTGCTGCCGGTGACATAAACAGACATGCTGGGATGCTCAATGAGGAGGTCCTCCAGGGGGTTGCTCTGGAGGCGTGCGGGCCCAAGACCGGGCCCCTCTGCAGTAAAACAGGCGGGAGGGGTAACAAACCAGCTCTCGTCCATCAAGGAAGGCGCGGGTGGAGGGCGGCCTGCGGGAGCAGGAGAGGCCCCAGGATCTGGGGGAGCTGTGTAGCTGTCTATAGGATGTGGGAGTGGGGAGCCAAGTGGAGAAGGGGGGGGGGGTTGGTGGGACACACACACACACACACACACACCGGACACAGGGGATGGGGAGAGAAAGGTCATCGTTAGTCAGACCTACAGCCCCTGTGCATCGTGCCCAGAGAGCACCTGAGGGCCAGGGTCTTTACCCTGCCGCCCTGGGGGGTCCCAGGTATATGCCCCCAACAAACCAGGAGACAAACAGGGCTTTCAGGAGAAGGGTCTGTGTAACCTCACATCTAAGCTCACTGCCTCAACTTCACTTTGCCCAGTAGGCCTGGGGGGGGGGGGGCTCTAATTCCCAAATAGCCACCTTCCCCTTCTATGCCTCCCTGTCCGTATGATGCCTTCATAGGCTCGGGAATCAGAATGCTGGCCCCCTGACTCAGACCTCACCCTGCAGGTCAATGATGAGCCAGCCATCCACTTCATCCTCCTCTGAGACGAAGGCCCCGGGACAGTTGGAGTCTTCAGGAGGCGAAGGAGTGCTGAAGAAAAGGCTGGTAAAGCGCTGGAACATGGTCAGCGGGTGAAGCGACCTCAAGGGGGCGCCCTATGGCAGTGCAAAACCCTGGGAAGCATAGAAAGCCATTAGAACCACAGGCTGAAGTCTACCATTGATGGTGGCTCGGGGACAGAGGGTTCCGGCACTCTCAGTAGAAATAATGCATGGGCAGCCCCTTGTGTGTGCTTTTCTGCAGTCAGTAGGCTTTCCTGTGTGAATTTAGGAAACTGTTGTGTCTTTGTTTTATTTGTCAAACAACAATAATAACACCCTAATAAGAATCAAATGAGCTAAACACTTATGTTTAAAACAGTGCCTGAGCACACAGGAAGTGTCCAATAAGCTAATAAATCTGCTATTGCTACAAGTTGCTTTGGGAATTCGGAAGAGGTGATATATATGACCAGGCTTTGCCATGGAAGGTCTCTGGAGGATGAAACAGCTCTGAAAAGTAAATAGGAAATTTCCATTGAGGAAAGAAACTGCCCCTACTATCATCATCATAAAATTAACATTCATATGTCAGGTACCATCCCAAGCAACTTAGTTCACCTTATACAGTCATCACAACAAAACAGAGCAAGGTATGAAGTGCAAGCCTGTAATCTTTGTACTTGGGAGATAGAGACAAGAGGATCAAAAAGTTTAAAGTCAGACATGATAAACCACATCGGTCATTCTAGTAAGGTGGAGGCAAGAGGATCAGTAGTTCAAGTCCTGCTTAGGCAACATAGTGTGTTTAAGGCCAGTCTGAGCTGCATGGACCCTACCTAAAAAACAAAAACAAACAAACAAAAAAAAAAAAAAACAGTTCTTGGCTATATGAGTTCCTGCCAAAAGGATCAGAAAGGGACAGAGAATAACTACTCTTTTTTCTGGTAAAAAGAGAAATAAAACAAGGCTCAAAGGGTGAGGCAACTAGTCCAAAGTCTCACAGCTAGTAAAAGATACAGGTAGATTTGAATCCAGGTAACTAGTGGCTCCATAATCCCTAGAGTCTACTCCTGTCTTTTCTGGGTATCTATCTAGACATTTTTAGCTTGGTAACTATGGCCGTCTAGGTGTGTTTCTAGGGGGGAAAAGATATTGGATTTCATGAAGGTTTTCTGACAGGCAATCTTTGACCCAGAGATAAAGAATAGTCATAGGACCTTGTGTGGCTTGAAAAGTGCTAGCTAATAGAAACCTCATGGTTCTTGCTACAATCTTGCCATGGAATTGGACAACCCTTAGATGTGTCTTCCAGATGAAGTGTAAGATCCTATGCCCACAGGTCCACCACACTCTAAGCCCCTTTCCCCAGACTCTTGTTCAAGGACAGCATCTCTGGCTAAGACAAAGAATATTGGGTTGCCTGACCTTAGGAAAACAATGTGTCAGTGGCAGAGGATGATGGAAGAAGGAAGCAATCAGATCCAAAGAGCCATTAAGGACAAACACAAGGGTTGGACCAAGACCCAAGCCTTCAGACAGTCCTTCCCTGGACCAAGACAAGGAAGAAGCACCCTGTTCTAGGAATGGAGACCTCAAAGCAATAACTATCCAAAAAGCTACAGCTTAGTAGTGGTGGGGCAGTGCAGAGCGTACACAATCAGAAAAGCCTTAGAGATAATGTCCAAGAATATAAGGGTGTGCAGGAGATCAGGGAGATCTGACTAGTGCCTTGATCCAGGCATCACCCTTCTGCCTATCCACAGAAAGATGTGGAGATCCTGGTGTCAAGATTTAATGTGTATTTCCTAGGGTTCCTACTGTATCAGACCCTGTAAGGAACCTCAACTAGTGACATGTTGAGGGAGGTAAGAGGCTCCGCAGAGAAACTCTGGTGGAGATCATACAAGAGTCAGTGACAGCCAGGAGAGATGGCAACAACCAGCCAGCTATGACAGCCCACTCTTCTCCCCCTTGACCACAAGGAGAGCCTCCTGGGTTTTCTTCCTTAGCCTGCTGGCTTCCTGGTTCTCAGTTTCCTGGCTCCACTCCAAGAAGAACCTTCCCTTAATACTACAGCAGCTGTGCCCAGAATAGCACTTGAGCCCTAAGCCACCCCTAACCCAGGCCATTCTAGAACAAACCCCAGCCTGGGAAGAGGATCCAGGTCCAGCCTCCATATCTACTCACTTGGAAAGAACAAAACATTCTGCTCCTCTGGAAGCAGACTCTCTAGACAGCTAGGGAAGGTCTGGTTCCTCCAGCTGACAGCTTGGGATCTGACAAGGTGATGAGAGGCCAATAAAGGGAACTCCCAACTCATTCTCAATAACATCTGCCCTGGAGACACCGGAGGCTGGCAACTAGTGACTCACCTTTCTGTGGTCAAAACAGCTGGGAGACAGCAATTTATTGGGTTCTAAGAGAGAAGGCAGAGAAGGTCGCCTTGAAACAGACCCAATCTTCAGAGACCTCCTGGAAAAATGCCAGAATAGGCAAGACTGAAAAACCATAACAAACTGGGGTGGTGCTAAGCACAAGGTAGGGTCCCCCCCAGTAGATAGATAATATAGCTGGTTAATTGAACTGGGCTTGTACTATGCATTTGCCCACAGCTAAGGAACCTGTCACTCATTAAGTGTGACTCTAATTGGCTGAGACCTCCAGTAAGCTGTCTCTCTGGGTCTCAGTTTCCCTTTCCATAAAATGGGGTTTAAGACCCTCAATATTTGTAGGCTGAAAATGACATCAACTAAATCTTTGCACACATGTCAGGGATTAGAAGGATGTTATTATGTTGGGGAGGCGGAGCCTGAAGACTGGGCATCCGCTGCCATCTGGTGTTGTCTCAGGGACCCGGAGACTGAAGCCTTTTTATCCACCGACCACCCTCTCAACTTAGATCGAGCTGTGACGTCTGACCCTTCCTCAGGTCTCAAGGAAAAAGCAGATGAGAGGCCCGACCCCAGTCTCTAGATCAGTCCGGGAAACCGCCGAGTCCTCTCGGGTCCCGCTCGCCTTTCAACGCCTCTCAACCCTGGGCCGGACTCGACACAGCGCCCACCGGGTCACCAGAGGACAAGCACCCAAGCAAGCCTGGAAGGCGGGGCTGGCCTTGGTGACGTCTCAATGTCATATGCAAATAGGCGACGTCATGGCCCACCGGCTTGGGGCAGCCAATAGAGAGCCGAGAATGCAGCTCCAGCGGCCGCCGGCGGAGACAGACAAAGAACCGGAGAGGGGGGCGCAGGGCGTGTCCTGGGGCGCCCTGAGCCCCCAGCCCCGCAGTCGGGACTCACCTGGGGCGGCTGCGGCAACCGGTGCGCTGAGGTAGTTGTGCGGCCGGGCGTCCCCGGGGCGTCGGTGCTCACAGCCGGGGCCGCATACCGGGGACTGGCCGGGAGACAGCGGGGCTCGCAATCGGACGCCCGGAGCTGCTGCGGCCGCTGCGCCGGGGCTCACGGCACAAATCCGAACGCTCCAACAGCTGATTGTGACGTCACAAAGGGGCCCGCCCGCTCGCGTCAGCGGCCGTCGGAGCGGGGGCCAATCGCGGGCGTCGAATGGTCTTTCCCCGCCCCTCCGCGGTTCGCCAGCCGGTGGCTGCAGTCCGCGATCTGCGCTCCGAACCTCCGACTGAGTGGAGGTGACGGCCCAGATTCCCTGCCCCCCAGTCACCTCGCACTGATGCCGACCCCCTCATTCTGCAAGGATTCGATCTCGCTGCTCTTTTTGCACATAACCTTGATCTTTCACTTGCCCCAGTGCTCCGCACATCCCTTACTAATCTGCATCTTAGTACGGGAGGACCCCTCCACCCCCACTACACTCCATCTGTCCTTTACGGGTCTTCCTCACACTGCCCTTCTTGTCTGCTATCCCTCCTCTGTCTCGTCTCATCCCCACACGTTTTCTATTTTCCCAGATCTCCTTTTTTTCCCCCTGGGCTTGAGCGGACCTTTCCCCTTCCGCAGTTACAAAGGAGCACCTGCGAGTGTGGGGGAGTTGATGGGGCTGACGGGAAATTTGATCAGAGTGGGCCTTGGAAAGAAATTGCTCTAAGCTGAATAAACATTGGCCTGGAGACAGCTTGGCCCTTGGACGTTTACACACCTTATTTAGTCCACGTTGCTACCGGAACGGGACAGAGGAGTGACAACAGGGATTGTTGGTCCTGATTTACATATGGAAAAACAATACAGGCAGGCACACGCTTGTAATCCCAGCGATTGGTAGGTAGACTTGTGGTTCAAGAGATGAAAGGCAGCCTGGCCTACTGCAGGAGACTCAGGAAACGGGGAGGGGAGACAATGAACACTTACCATATGCCAAGCACTCTGCTGCTTTCTAATCTTCACGTTAAAGAGGTAGGTAGTATCCTCTTACAGTTGAAGAAGCAGACCAGGGGATTCTAAGTAACTTCCCAAAATAATTAAGCTGTAGTCAATGGCAGAGGCAGGAGTTTAACTAGCAGGATCACTCCATCTGCACCAGAGGGTCTGAACTCCAGGATTCCGAAGTCTCTCCAGTTCTGTGTCCCAACTGTGTGATGCCAAGTAAATCCTTACCACTCTGGGCCGTGAGTCTGTCTGTCCTGCTGATACACACACACACACACACACACACACACACACACACACACGTATTCAAACTTAGGGCCACTAGAGAGAGTTCTTCAGACTCTTCATCCCCAAAATTCTGGGGCCCAAGTTCTTGCAATGGCCTGCGAGACACTTGGGAAGAAACTGCAAACACCGGTTCTGGGGATTTCCAGGCTAGAGCTTCTGAATCTCTAAGTAGAACAGATCTGGTAGATGAGGCTCTGAGAGTTGCCCATTTGGCCAGCAGGAGCTAGTTCAGAGCTCCATGCTCTGATGAGTTCAAGAACCCTGCCCCAGCCTGGCCAGAAAGCTCTAAAAGAGGACTGAGCCCTGCCTGGCAGAGGACAGCCAGAAAACAATACCCAGAGGCTCAAGGGGAGGCAATAGGCACTGTGTCCCTTACACCAGGGTTTCCAACATGCCCTCATTTGTGCAAACCTGAGCCTCTGCCTAGCATAGCCACTTGCCACTAACCCACACCCTCCCTTGACCTCCTTGCTGACAAACTAATCCCTGACATGGCCTTCCTGTCACACCACTTGTTTGCACTGAAACCTCATATTCTCACAAAGCTCCCCAATCCCAACAGCATTCATAGCAGCTCTTCATAGCCCAGACAGTGTTCTCTCCAGCACTGTCTTCCTCCTCCTCAGTGTACCATGTACTAGTAAAACGCCTTTGTATTTTCAAAACTCTCTCACCTCCATGGTTAAGTGCTCCCCTCTTCTTGGGTTGCCTCTTTCATGCCTTTCTAAAATTATTTCCTGTATTCAAAATGCTTCCATGGCTTCTCAGAGGAATCCACTCTTGCCCTATTCATGTGTCGGAGATTGCTTAGATGGACAGTCATGTGTTTGCTCAGTAAATGGTAAGTAGCTGAGTGTACAGCTTGCACCTGTGGCTCTATCTACTCGGTGCCTAGGGGCAGCCTGGGTGACAGTGTGAGTCAGTATACAATGCTCTCTCTCTCTCTCTCTCTCTCTCTCTCTCTCTCTCTCTCTCTCTCTCTCAGTATTTTGAGGACAGGGTCTCACCATGTAACTCTGGCTGGCCTGGAACTCACTGTGTGGATCAGTCTGGCCTGGTCTTACAGATATCCACCTGCCTCTGCCCCATAAGATTAAAGACATGTGTAACCATACTCAGAGAAACTGAATTAAAAATAATTCTGGCTGGGTGGGCTGGAGAGATGGCTCAGAGATTTAAGAGTACTGGCTGCTCTTTTAGGGGTCCTGAGTACAATTCCCAGCAATCCCATGGTGATCTATAATACACTCCTCTGGTTTGCAGACAGGCACGCAAAGTACCCATATACATTAAATACATGTTTGTTTGTTTGTTTTTTAATCTGGCTGGAGATCTGGCTCAGCAGTTGAGAGCAATAACTGGTCTTCTGGTAGACCCATATTTGACTCCCAGAACCCACATGACAGTTCACAACCATCTTAACTCCAGTTCCAGGGGATCTGATGACCTTTTTGACTTCTCTGGGCACCAGGCATGCATGTGGTACACAGCTGGGCATGCAAGAAAAACACACATACACACAAAATTAAAAATATTTTTAAAAGATCTGCAAAGTCTCTTCATCACTGAACCATTTCTCTAGTTCTCTATTAATTAAATAACAAGTTGGCCTGGAGAGACAGCTCAGTGGTTAAGAGCACTGGATGCTCTTCCAGAGGACTGAGTTTGATTCCTAGTACCTACATGGCAGCTCACAAGTGTCTGTTAACTATTTTCAGAGGATGCAACACCCTCTTCTAGCCTCCTGTGGCATTGTAAACATGGTAAAACATCCATCTTAAATATTTTTTAAAAACTAACAAGCAAGTATTGATGCCTGTGTGTATGTGTCTAAGCAAGCATAAGATTGACATCCCAAGGAAAGAGTCTTGTCCATATATTTTCCCAGTCAACCTATATGACAGATCTGATGTATAGAGGTTCTAATCAAAGGCTTAGTAGCTGTAACCTGAAGCCCTCAGTGTCTGGCATAGGAGTCTCTCCATGGACCCTCTACCTTGGTAGGAGCATGAAGTTCTGGTTCCCCAAGTCTAGAGAATACAGCTCTTGGCATACACTCTGGTACCCTAATTGACCTGGATTCTGTTCCCAATATTGGCTGTACCCAGTGTTCAAACTACTAGGCCAAATTCCAGTCTATTTGGGACTCTAGCCTGGGCCTGGCAACTATCAGAAGGGGGCTGTGGCTGTGGTTTAGTGGGAGAGTGGTTGCCCCTATGCTTGATGCCCTAGTTTCAATCCCCAGTACTGCCAAAATAAACATGTAAACAAAATGGAGCAGGAGAGATGGCTCAGTGCTTCAAAGTACTATTGCCTTTCCAGAGGACCCAGGTTTGACTCCCAGCACCAGAACAGTGCTTCACAACCATCTGCAACTCTAGTTCCAGGGTATATGATGCCCTCTTCTGACTGCTGTGGGCACCAGGCATGCATGTGGTATACAGGTATACACGCAGATAAAACACCTATACTTGTAAAATGTCTCTCTAAAGAAAAAAATAGCAACTATAATGCTGGAGTCCGCCCTGATGTTTTACACCCAATCAAAGTACCATTCCTATGGACATCCATGTGTGTACATGATATCTATGTACAAACACACATGTGTATATGAGTTCACACCCATGGGACTACAGCTTCCCATGCCCATCTAACCTATCTAACTCATTCCCACTCATTCCCAAGTATGAGCATCTGCCTCATTTTATGGGCACTAAGATTGGAGGTCAAGAGGCCACCCTTGTGTTTGTGTCTAGGCCTTGGGCTTGTACTTACCATGCCCTGAGAACTTGGGACTAGCTTGGGCTTCAACTTTAAAGGGCTGAGATGTATCAGCCTGGGTGTGTCCCTCCTTGGACCTTGAATGTGCACAGCAGGTATGAGCCAGTCTGTGGTGACAGCATGCTGGCCACTCCCCACTTCTTTCTCCCTAATGCTTGCTTAAGATAGAGACTGAGGCAGATAGAGGAAACCCTCAAGTGTAGAGACAGATTCTTTTTTATTTTGTTGGCAATATGGGGGGATAGAATCCAGGGCCTCGTGCATGCTAGGCAGCACTTTACCTCTGAGTCACATCCTCTCCCCACCCCGCTTTTCTTTTGAGACAGCAGCTTCCAAAGCTGCCCAGGGTGGGCTTGAACTCATTCTCTAGCCCAAGCAGGCCTTGAGTGTACAATCATCCTGCCTCAGCCTACCAAGCTGCTGATATTACATGATTATGCCATGGACCTGGCAAATAATATAGTTGTTCTATTTTTACTGTTCAAGAAACTAAGACTGAGAGGGAGGAAATCTTTTCCTAAATCTAGCCACTGAGGCTTTATCAACATCAACTTTGAGCAGTAAACACTTATCCTTTAGGGAGAGACTCAGAACATGAGGGTTTCTGTATTTACTTATGGGGATATGTGTGCCATGATACATGTGTAAAGGTCACAGGACAGAGTTGCAGAGTTGGTTCTGTCCTTCCACTTTTAAAAAAAAAAATATTCATTACAGTGCTCTCTGAATTCCAGAACAGGGATCCAGGACTCATTATAGATGGTTATGAGACATCATGTGGATGGTGGGAATTGAACTCAGGACCTCTGGAAGAATAGCCAGTGCTCTTAACCTCTGAGCCATCTCTCTAGCTCCTGTCCTTCCACTTTTAAGTGTGTTTTAGAGATAAAACTCAGGATTACCAAGCCTAAGTGTGAAAAGCACCTTTTTTTCCAGGCTGTGGTGGCATACACCTTTGATTCCAATACTCGGGAGGCAGAGGCAGGCAGATCTCTGTGAATTTGAGGCCAGCCTGGTCTACAAGAGCTAGTTCCAGGACAGCCTCCAAAGCCACAGAGAAACCCTGTCTCAAAAAACCAAAAGTCAAAAGCCAAAAAAAAAAAAAAAAGAAAGAAAAAAAAGAAAAAAAGAAAACATCTTTTTGTCCTTTTGATAAAACCCCATGAATCAAAACAACTTTTATTTATTTATTTATTTTTGGTATTTTGAGACAGGATTTCTCTGCATTGCTTTGGAGCCTGTCCTGGAACTAATTCTTGTAGACCAGGCTGGCCTCAAATTCACAGAGATCTGCCTGCCTCTGCGTCCTGAATGTTGGGACTAAAGGCGTGCACCACCAATGCCCGGCAAACTAATACAACTTCTAGATGGAAGGGTTTCAGAGAGGGTCTGTTTGAATTTCCATTGCTGCAACATGACCAAAAACACTGTGACCAAAACAACAAACAAACAAGCAAATGTCTCCAAAGCAAGCTGGGGAGGAAGGAGTTTATTCAGCTTACACTTCAGCATGGCTGTTCATCACTAAAGTGAGTCAGGACAGGAATTCAAGCAGGAACAGGGAGGCAGGAGCTGCTGCAGAGGCCGTGGAGGAGTGCTGCTTACTGGCTTGCTCCCCATGGCTTCCTCCGCTTGCACATTCCTCCGCTTGCACAGTGGTAGGATGTTTGCATTCTGGGTTACCCAAGAACCTATCTCCCAACCCCAAAAAGCCAGTGCTTCGGAGGTGACAGAAATGAAGTGTTAGATAACAGGGTGGGACAGTGAGCACTATCCTTATATTCAGAGAATGTTCACTCCTTGAGTTGAACAAAAATGGTTTTGAGACAGGCTGTGGTGGCTCAGACGTGTTTCCAGCATTTGGGAGATGGGTCTGGCAGAAGGATCTGTAATTTAAGGTTATCCTCAGCTACATGTGTTTGAGGTCAGCCTGGGCTCTATGAGACACTGCCTCTAAAATAAACAAATAGGCTACCAGTGATTCAAAGGGTCAAAGAACAAAAGGGATAGGGTTATTTCCCTCTACCACCTGCTTTACAATGTACTCCCACTCATCAGAGACTGCCCTTACCAGTCCCTGGTGAGACCACGTAAAAAAATATCCTCCTCATATGAAAACATGTACATGTGTAAATGATGTGAGGTGGTGGTGCATGCCTTTAATCCCAGCACTCAGGAGGCAGAGGCAGGCGGATCTGTGAGTTTGAGGCCAGCCTGGTCTACAAAGTGAGTTCCAGGACAGCCAGAGATACACAGGGAAACTGTCTCCAAAAAAAAAAGAAAGATAAAAAAGAAAAAAAGAAAGATTATCACTTCCCTTTAAACACAAGTGGTAGTGTACTACACATTTTGAAATGTAGTTTTTAAGGTTCATGTGTGTGTGTGTGTGTGTGTGTGTGTGTGTGTAAATATATGCCACATGCATGCCTGATGTTCATGGAGGCCTGTTGGATCCCTTGGAGCTGGAGTTACAGGCAGTTGTAAACCATCTGATGTAGATAGATGGTGAGAATTGAACTCAGGTCCTCTGGAAGAACTTAGCTGCTCAGCCATCTCTCCAGCCCCATGAATTTTTATTTTTAGAAGACAGTGTTTCTAAGTTGCCTAGGCTGGTCTTGAACTTTCATGCCTTTTGCCTCAGTTTCCTGAGTAGCTAGGATCACAGTCTTGTCCCACTATAGACAAGTTGTCTTGTTGGGACCACCAGCTCACAAATAATAACTCAGAGACTGATTAATTATAAAAGCTTGGCCTTAGTGTAGAGGCTTGTTCCTAACTAGTTTTTATAACCTAAATTAACCTATGTTCTTAAATTTATGTTCTTTTACGTGGCTTGGTTATTGCTCACCCTGCTTCCGCCATGTCTGCCTGCCTTCCTCTCTGAGACCTCTCTGTCCCTAGAAGTCCTGCAATCTTTTCCTGCCTAGATAATGGCCATTCAGCTCTTAAGTAATCCAATCACAGTGACACGTCTTCATAGTATAAAGGAATATTGCACAGGACACCACCAGGTATGCCTTGACCTTTTTTTAACTCAGTAAGGGGCCTGGAGCTATAGCTCAGTGGTTAAGAACACTGAATGCTCCTCATGAGGACCTGGGTTCGATTTTCAGCACCTACATGGTGGCTCACGACTGAAACTCCAGTTTCAGGGACTCCAACGCCCTCTTCTGGCCTCTGTGGGCAGGCACCAGGCACACATGTGATGCAAAGACACATGTGCAGGCAAAACACCCATACACATAAACAAGTTTAATAATGAGACAAGTAACTAATTATACATACAGTTCTTCTGCTTTGTTCTTTAACAGTTTCATTGCATTTCATTGTGTCCTGGTGGACATAGATTAATGCTTTTCCATCTGCCCCTGCAGGTAAACATTTAGTTTGTTCTCAGCAACTTGTCCTGTAGACAGCAGTTCTTGACTGTGACTAGACAGATCTCTGTATGAAGACCTAGGCTATTTATCATTTTGTTTTGTTTCAAAGACAGGGTCTTTCTCTGTTATGTAGTGCCATGCTATCCTGGAATTTGCTAAGTATACCAGACTGACCTTGAACTCACAGAGACCCACCTCCCTCCACCTCTGCCAGGATTAAAGGTACGCATCACCACATCTGTTCTGTTAGTTCTAGTTTGAGGTTGGCCTTGAACACTTGTGCCTTCTGAGTGCTGGAGTTACAGGTGTAAGTCATAATGCCCATTATGGAATTCATTTGGGTTGAGTGAGTATTTCAGTGGTACTTTTCGAGACTTTCTAGGTCCATTTAATTCATACCCCCTCTGTTTGCAGTCATCTTTATCTGAGTCCAGCTTTAGCCTTTCACCACAGCCTGCTTTCTGAAGCTCTTGGAACCCCTCTAATCCACTATAATCCTCCTGGTCTGATTCCAGCTGAGAATCAACCACCAGAACTTTGGGGAGAAAAGTCAGGGACACAGGTTCTGAATACTGTGCAAATATTGACCAATCCACCCTGGACCTTGCTTATTGTCTTCCAGCTTGTCTGGTTCTCTGAATTCTGTCATTTCTTCCCACTAGAGGAACCTAGTCTATTCTAAATTCATAGAGGCTGGCTTTGACCTGTGAGCCTTTAAATTTCCTTCACAGGGTTTCTCTGTGTAGTCATGGCTGTCCTGGAACTTGCTCTATAGACCAGGCTGGCCTTGAACTTACAGAGATCCACCTGCCTCTGCTTCCCAAGGGCTGGGATTAAAGGCATGCGCCACCACCACCCTGCTAAATTATTTTTTTAAGTTTTATTTATGTCTATGAGTATTTTGCTTGAATGTCTATGCACCATGTGTGTGCCTGGTGCCTGTGGAGTTGACAAGATTTACATACAGGCTGTGAACACTATGTGGATGCTGGGGACTGAATATGAGACATTCTATAAGAGCAGCCAGTGCTCCTGACTGCTGAACCACCTCTCCAGCCCTATCCTGTGAGCCTTCGTTTAGAAGAGAAGCCTAAAACACTGAGAATGCATGAGAAAGTTATTTAGAAGTCTTCTGGTCCCTTATGTACAGGAAAGGAGAGGGAAGCAGGAATGGGGGGTTCAACCTTCAGTTTGTGCCTTTCTACCAACTCTCCCTAGAATTTACACTCCATCAACTTTTATGCTCTCAATATCTAGCCATAACTGTGATGTGTTTGTGCATTAGACCCCTGCTCATCAGGAAAAAAGAAGAGCCTTCTAATGCTTGCCACAAATCAAGATGAATCTAAAAAGAACATGAAAAATGACATATTGTACAACTGCATGTATACAAAATTATAGAACAGACAAAAGTCATATACACTGACAGAATGTAGGGTGATTACAAAAGGAGGTGAGGACCACACATAGTGATACATACACATGTCCACACATGTGCATGTGTACCCACACACAGGTACAGCCACTCATATATATACACCTACACAGACACAAACACTTGATGTAACATTCCAGTATAGCTTCACAATAACCCTATGTTGAAGCTACTTTTATCTCTACCTTACAAACTGGGAAACTGAGGCACAAGGTTTGTCTAAGGTTTGGCAGCTGCTGAGTGACAGACTGGGTGGGGGATGAATGACTCTACCCATCTAGCTCTATCTTAAGCATTATTCATTGTTACCTATTAATCTGACTCCAGGATAAAAGTAAAGTCTTTTTTACTTCTTAACACAACGAAGTCCAGTGTTGTTGTAGTTCCCTTAGTAAACCATTGCCCCTTTTAGATGCCTCCTACAATACTAGTTGGAACAGTGGAATGCTACTCCCTTCATATCTAGCCCAATGGGGTTTTCAGATGCCTCCACTGAAAGGACTCAGACAGAAACATACATTGGAGGTGGTGGCTGGGAGAAAAAGAAGTCAGACACATTTTTCCTGCATTGGCTCCCTCAGCCTTCCTTTTATTGACAGGACCTCTGGCAATACAACCCCTATAATCAGTTGGCTCTGGTCTTCAGCTGAGTGGTAACAGGAAGCCAAGTGGGTGAGAGGTGATAGGAGAAACTGCTGGGAATGATGTCCTATAGCCAGGTGCCTATCTCTAAACCCAGTGTCCTTGGGAGGGCTGGAGGAGCTAAGTGAAACATTAACCCTTCCTGTGAAGGAGAGTTGGCTTCACTCTGTTGCCACCTGACATCGGTATTATTGATTAAAATAGATCTTAAACAATGCAACAGTTTAATATTATATATAAAGTAGTGTATAATTTTAAAGTATAAATGTAAATTCAGCTAAGAGTCAAGGTTACTTTTTTGCTTTTTAGAGATTTTTTACTTTAACCTTTTTAAATTTAATTTTATTTTTTTGGATTTTCGAGACAGAGTTTCTCTGTGGCTTCGGAGGCTATCCTGGAACTAGCTCTTGTAGACCTTGCTGGTCTCGAGCTCACACAGATCCGCCTGCCTCTGCCTCCTGAGCGCTGGGATCAAAGGTGTTTTCCACCACCGCCTGGTTTTAATTTTATTTTTAATTATGTGTCTATGTGTCTGTGCACATCAGTGAAGGTGCACAAGGAGACCAGTAGAGGGCGCTGGATTCCCCTGGAGTTGAAGTTACAGGCTGTTGTGGAATAATGTTGCAGTACACTGTGAAGATGTGTCACTGAGATCGGAACAGCCAATAGCTAGGCAAGATTTTGGGGCAGAGGAACACTAGGAAGAAGAGTCACCAGCCAGATGTTGAGGAAGCAGGAGGTGCTAGAGGAGAGGCAGCAGCCAAGAGCCACATGGCAGGATGTAGATTAATAGAAACGAATTGATTTGAGTGTAAGAACTAGTTAGAAATAAACCTAAGCTATTGGCTAAGTTTTCATAACTAATAATAAGTCTTCATGTCATTATTGGGGAACTGACAGTCCCAACAAAGAAAGTCAGGCTGCAACAAGCAATTGTGAGCTGCCAGATGTGGATACTGGCAACCACCAGAGCAATGAATACTCTTAATCAGCGCACCATCTCTCCAGCCCTGATCTTCAGCTGTGTAGCAAGGATGACCTTACATTTCTGTTCTTGTTTCCCCTTCTTGAGAGCTGGGATTAGAGGCCTCTGACACCACAGTCATTTTATTCAGTGCTGAGGATCCCACCCAGGGTGTTATGCATTGTAGGCATCCCTAAGTCCTCATGCATGTGTGTGGTTTTCATACAAATAAAACTGCCTTATGTCCTCTTTGTTATTTATTCTGTATCTTTTTTTTAAAGATTTTATTATGTATCCAGTGTTCTTCTAGCATGTGTGCCTGACCACTAGAAGACCTCATTACAGATGGTTGTGAGCCATCATGGGGTTGGTGGGAATTGAACTCAGGACCTCTGGAAGAGCAGTCAGTGCTCTTAACCTCTGAGCCATCTCTCCAGCCTTTATACTGTATCTTGAAGACTGTTCATTGACTGTGTGCAAGGAAGTTTCATTTTATTTCACACATGTGTAATATCCAATTATATCAATGTACTACAAATAGTTTTCAATGGAAAGGAAGGTGGTTCTCAATAGTTTATTAAAAACACTGGAATTCTGTCAGATGGTGGTGGTGCACATCTTTAATCCCAGTACTCAGGAGGCAGAGGCAGGCAGATTTCTGTGAGTTTGAGGCCAGCCTGGTCTACAGAGCTAGTTCCAGGATAGGCTCCAAAGCAATGCAGAGAAACCCTGTCTCAAAAAACAAAACAAACAAACAAAAAAGATTCAGAGACACGTCTTCAGATATATAAGATTGACTGATATACATATTTCAACAATTTTTAGTATTTTGTTGTTTTTCAAGACAGGGTTTCTATAATCCAGACTGTCCTGGAAGTCCCTCTCTATACCAGGCTATCCTTGCACTTAGAGATCTGCCTGCCTCTGCCTCCAAGTGTTGGAATTAAAGGCATGCCATTTTAGACTGCTGCCAGTGATGAGTTGGGTTTACATCCAGACCCTGCCTGTGAACTTCCTTCTCAGCCAATACTCAGTTGTTACTTGACTCCTGTCCCTTCTGCAGAATCAGGGCAGACACTTACTTGAGTAGGAGAAAATGCATATGGGTGAGGGGCAAGCTGTCCCTCATTGACCATGAGCTCCCATCACTAGAGGTATCCAAGTGGAAGTTTAGTATCAATATTTACCCTGTCCCAGGTCTTGGGCTGGTGTCCTCAGAGATGAGTCAGCTGAGTCCCTGCTCTCCCAGTGCTTGATACTCACGGAGAAAAAGTAAACAGACAGTGATGATACAGAGTTTACTCAGCATCGAGCTAGACTTCCTCTACAGACAATATCTGGAACTCCTTGCTACATAACACACGGAAATGCTGGGAACAAAAACCAAATATTCTTTTGGACACACAACTGACCCCTTAACAAACAACTTGGGCTTTTAACAGGCAATTGAACTTAAGAAAAGTTGAACGTTGGCTAGAACCCCAGATAAATCTGGTAAGTTTGAAGGCCCAAGGCATGAATAGTTCATCTGGCTTTTGGCAGAATGCCTTGTGGCTGTCCCAGAGCATGAGGAGGCTTGTCAGACAGGAAAATCCTTCTCCCCTGGGCCCTTGTCTCTCCTGGGAGGCCAACAGGAGGCCCTTCTGTGGCTTCCTAGAATCTGATGTGGTATAGGATTTTCTTTTTTTAGATTTTCCTTTTAAAATGTGTGTGTGTGTGTGTGTGTGTGTGTGTGTGTGTGTGTGTGTTAGTGTTAGATCCCCTGAAGTCAGAGTTGCAGTTGTGAGCTGCCTGACAGGTGCTTGGAACCAAAGTCAAGTCCTCTGGAAGAGCAGAGAGTGTTCATAGCTGGTTTCATCTTTCTAGCCTCAGGCAGTAGCGGTTTCTACCCATCTTTTCAGGATGCAGCTGAGAATATGTAACTTAGCTGCCATGTGGAATTGGCTCCTAGTAACAGAGTACCCACCCCCTAACTCACAGTGCAATTATTTAACTGTGTGTCAGTGTCATCCTTTTGGGTGTGTAGAACAGGATTGTAAGGACTTGCCATGTTCTTGTTGTCTGTGCAAATCACAAGTTGTTTAAATAGACGATTCCTCACTATTTCTTAGTAAAACCATTCAGGCTTTGGCCTTGTCTTCTATGCATGGATAAGATTGGCAAGAAGTTGCTAGTTGCTCTTTAGGGGTAGGTTCCATCTAAACTTAAACCCAAAGGAAAAAAGTAAATTCATTTTCCCAAATGGCTCATCAAAAATCTCAGAACTGAGTTACATACTCATCCTTCAGCCAGTCACAATGATGCAGTGATATGATGATTAGCATATATAGGTGGAATTTTTGGTCTGGACCACCAGCCATCTCCCCAATAACCCCACAGAGACTTTATATTAATTATAAATGATCAGCTGATACCTTAGGCTCATTACTAACTAGCTCTTACAACTTAAATTAGCACATATTTCTACTTGTTATATAATTTTCTACACACCTGGCTCTTTACTCCTCAGGCTCCTCCCTTCTTCCCAGCACCCTCCTAATCTGGCTCTCCCATCCAGTCTCTTCCTGCCCAGCTATAGGCCAATCAGCTCTTTATTAACCGATGAGAATAATACATATTTACAGTGTACAAAGATTGTTCCATAACAAGCATGCATCTCTTAGTTTAAATCATGTAATACTTTTCCTGGAATAAGGGCTGAGGAATTCAAGGTCTTGCTAGGGAGAGAGGAGGGAGAGAGGGAGGAGAGAGGGAGGATAGATATCATCGCACAACAAAGTCAATGAATATGTACCTCCTTTCCCAGAGCAGAGAAGGTGTGTGTGTGTGTGTTTGGGGCAAGGACACAAACAGCCTGAATTCATAGCCTCCTAGGAAGAGGACAGAAGTTCCAATAGAGGAGGCTAGGGGTAAAGGAGTGAAGCCACAGCTTTGGGTTTTAGTCATAGTGATATCTTGGTATTGTTTTCCTAACAGGATGACTTTTGTAATTGTGGCATTTGTGGGTACAACACAGGAAGGAAATTGGTAGAGCTATGGACACTGGATCTCTGAAATCTGCCCTGAAGAATTACATAAGGCTGTAAGTCCAGATCCTCTGTTCTTTTTGGGGGTGTGGAGGGGGGAGAAGGGGGGCTTACAACATTTGGGTGGAGGATTGAGGAGGAACTAGTTGTGTGTGTTCTAGTAAGCCCCACAGAGACCCGGACCCAGGAACAGGCGGCTGTATTATAGGAGGTTGGTGGTGAGACTCTGGGGTCTGGGTCTGGTGCCGCCGCTGATTGGCTCTGTGTTCCCGCACTTGGCACTGCCTCTCTCTGCGCTCCAGTTTTCTAATCCATGCATAGGACTAGGTCAGGCCCTTCCTCTTTATTCCATCTCCAGGGTCCCTTTGATTGTCTTCTCCACACAGTGCTACTTTCCAGTTCCCTTCTCCCACTGTTGCTATTGTTTGTTCTGTTTATTTTCAAGTTGTTGTAGTTCATTGCTTCCTGGTAAAACATCATGGTCACCATAGGTCAAGCCACGGCTTCCTTCATAGCAAGCCTAACTTCCGTCATGATGTGCTTGACCTCATGTTGCCTATCTGGCCTCTTGTGGAATAATCTTTTTGTACACTGTGAAGATGTGTCTTTGCCAAGGTGCCTTCTCATTGGCTTAATAAAGAGCTGAATAGGCGATAGCTGAGCAGGAAAATGTTGGGCGGGACTTTGGGCAGAGAGGTGAGGAGAGGAATCTAGGCAAGGGAGAGATGCCAGAGCAGAGAGGAGACAGGAGGTGAAAGATGGAAGAGAGGTAAAAGCCACGAGGCAGAACTTAGAGTGATGGAAATGGGTTGTGTTTTGTGAATGTTGGCCTAATTAAAAATCTGTCTACATATGGACGAGAAGAAGCCAGATGTAGCTTCCTAGTCCTGCAGTCTCTCAGGTGGGCTGGTGCTGGGTGCTATATAGATGTGTGGCTACCAGCTGTTACCTGCTGGTTGGAGCCAGCTGCCAGTACTATGCTTTCACAATTAATAATCAAGCATCCATGTTGTTTATTGTGAGCTGGTGGCCCAAAGAAAAATCTATCTACAGCCTCTAGCATTCCTCCTGCCTTAGCCTCCAGAGTACCTGGGTCGATAGCTTGTGATTAGTGTTTCTTTTGGTGATTTTTTTTTTTTTTTGAGCTCTTTCTTTTCCATTCAGGTGTATCTGGACAGTCTATGTTTGGGTTGATTTCTTTGCATAAATTCAAGGAGTTGTTAATTTTCTGTTTGAGACAGGATCTATATGTGGTTCAGGATGGCTCTAAATTCATCTGCCTCTACCTCCCAAATGCTGGGATTACAGGCATTTGCCACCTTGCAAGTTAATTTGTTAAAGTTTCTTTTGTGCTTAGTAAAGTGGTCTTCAAATATGACGTGTTCTTGTAAATTTTGATTTACCTTTATGAAACTTCTGGCTAGGTACTATTGCTTTCCAAGGGTATGTGTGTAATATGTGGATTTTAGACTTCATTTACATCTTGATCTTGTTTTCCTAGTAAAATTGTCAATGGTTGGAATGTCATGAACATCCTCTCCTAGCTGTTATGCTGCCATTTATAATGGTGGCTGGTTACCAGGTAGTTGGAAAAAATAGTTTCTTGTAGGCAGAGGTTTCTGTTCCACAAGCTGCTCCCAAGTAACCACACAGAGGCTTGATATTTATTATAAATGTTCAGCCAATAGCTCAGGCTTGTTTCTAGCTAACAATTAACCCGTATTTTTTATTCATGCTTTGCCTTGTGGCTTGGCACCTTTTCTCAGTACAGCATGTCCATCTTGCTTCTCTCTGCATCTTCTGCATCTTTCACCAGCCCCCACCCCCTTCTTTCCAGCATTCTCCGACTCTGGTTTCCCTGCCCAATCACTTCTTGCCCAGCTATAGACTAGTCAGCGCCTTATTAACTAGTGAGAATAATACACATTTACATCATATAAAGGTTGCTCCACAGAAGTTTCTAGTTGTGCTTAAAATTTTCATATAGGGACTGGAGTGATGGCTCTTTTTAAGAGCCCTGGCTGTTATTCCAGTGGACCCAGGCTTGATTCCTAGCATCAGCTCACAAATCTCTGTAACTCCAGTCCCAGCATATCTGATACATTCTTCTGGCCTCCAAGGGCACCAGGCACACCCTGGTGCACAAACATACATGCAGGCAGCACACACACACTTTTTAAAATGCACTCAATTTGAAATTGTTTCTCTGATTTACCTTGTCTCAGTGTGTGTGTGTAACTGTGTGAAGTGCAAAGGTGAACACCAGGTTTCTTTCTTAATTGACCTCCACCTTTAAAATTTTAATTTAATGATTTGTTTATTTTTGATTTTTTGAGACAGGGTTTCTCTGTGTAGCCCTGGCTGACCTGAGACTCACTCTATAGAACATGCTAGCCTCAAACTCAAAGATTCATTTCTGCTGCTTCTGAGTGCTGGGATTAAAGGTGTGAGCCACCACCACCTGGCTTTGTTGTTTTGTTTTTTAAGACAGAGTCTCAATGGGTACTCTCAGTTGGCCTGGAACTCAAAGAGATATACCTACCTCTTCCTCCTGAGCCTAGAATTAAAGGGTCTCCATGGATTAGAGAGGATGAAGGTAGCAGAAGAATGTTTTTTAAAAATCTAAATGTTTAAAAAAAAATCTAAATTTGAGGCTAAGTGGTGATGACACATGCCTTTAATCCCAGCATTCAGGAGGCAGAGGCAGGCTGATTTCTGTAATTCCGAGGCCAGTCTGGTCTGTAGAGTGAGTTCCAGGACAGCCATGGCTCTACACAGGGAGAAACCCCATCTCAAACAAACAAACAAACAAACCCCCTTAAATTTGGGTAGTGTGCTTTCTTATCATGCAAGAAGCACTGAGCTAGGTCCCCAGCACTGTGTAAACAAGGCATGAGATACCTTTGTCTGTAACCCTAGTGCTTTGTCTGTAACCCTAGTGCTTTGCCTGTAACCCTCAGCTGCATATTGAGTTTAAGGCACCCATGACTGCATGAGAACCTGCTCACCCCCTCTCCCAAAAAACCTTATTTATGATGGTGTTCTAACTGGAAACTCTTCCTCTTCAGCGGATTTCCCGTTCTTTTTAGAGTAAGAATTCAACTTAACATCATGGTCCCCAAAGGCTATCTGACTCTTATCTGCTTCCCCAATTCCTCTTCTTGCTCCCATCACCCATCAGCCTCCCTCCTTGCAAACTCATAGTAACAAGACTAAGCTATTGCCCGAGCTTTTTTTTTTTTTTTTTTTTTTTAATTTGAAACAAGCTTGTTTTACAAGTCAATCCCAGTTCCCACATACTCCCGTCCTCCCCTGTTCCCCCCACCAACTCCCATCCTACCCCCTTTCTGCTCCCCAGAGAGGGTGAGGCCTTCCATGGGGAGTCTTCAAAGTCTGTCATATCAATTGGAGCAGGGCCCAGACCCTCCCTCATGTCTCTAAACTGAGGGAGTATCCCTCTATATTGCCTGAGCTTTTATAATTAATAAGTCTCTGTGTGGTTAATTTGGGAGCAGGCTGGTGGGACAAAAAACCCCACCCACAAGGAATCATCTTGTTTACAACTTCCTTTTCTGTTAAATACCCTTCCTATTCAGCTACAGCTACAAAACAACCCAACCCACCTCAACCCAACCCAAACCAAATTCCTCTCATTTTCTCAGGCAGAGCAACTAGCCACAATATTTAGAGCTTACATAAACATCCTGGTTGTCCCATCTGCCCTATGACTTTGGGCAAATGACTAAGTCCCTTTATGCCTCAGTTTCCTCAGATAGTGATGGGGACACCACAGCAGCTATAGTAGTGTATATACATATGGAACACTTATAGTCCATGGCCCATCGTAAGCACTATTTGCTAACTCATTCCTCTTTTTATCCTTTTGTTACACAAGGCTACTGGGCGTGTATGCCGTTTTTCAAGGTATAGAGTCTGAGTCAGCAATATCAGAATTTCCTGAAGTAATAAGGAATGCAGTTTACCATGGTGCATCACAGTTTTAATGGCAGACTGGTGGAGTTTACATTTTAAAAAGCACATTCTTGGGCCAGTGAGATGGTTCAAAAGGTATGGGCCTGATGCCATGCCTGACCACCTGAGATCAATCCCTGGCCCACACAGTAGAGGGAGAGAACAGATTCCGTGGAGTGGTTTTTAGTATATTCACAGACTAGTATAACCATCACTACAATATAGTTTTAGAACATTTGATTACTTCACAAAGAAACTGTGTTACCACCTTACCTGGTAGTATAGGTCTGTAATCCCAGCTCCTGGAAAGACTGAGACAGGATAATTGAAAGTTCAAGGCCAACCTGAGAGACGTGTATTAAAATAAAAAGTAGCTGTCATGGTGGCACATGGTTACATTCTTACACTCAGGAGGCTGAAGCAGGATTGTTGCAAATTCTAGGCTAGTCCAGACTACATAGTAGTGAGTACCCAGTCATCAGGGGCACAAAGCAAAATGCTGTTTCTCTCTCTCTCTCTCTCTCTCTCTCTCTCTCTCTCTCTCTCTCTCTCTCTCTCCATGTCAAAGAAGGCAAGGAGACTAGGAATGTAGATCAGTTGATAGACTGTGTTTAGCATGCTGAAGTCCTGGGTCTGAGGACAGCACAACATAAATTGGGCACAGTAGCTCACACCCATACTTCCAGCACTTAGGTTGTGTAGGCAGAAGGATTCAACGTTCAAGGCTGTCTTTGGCTAAATAGTGATGTTTGAGGCCAAAGCAGCCTAAAAGAAGGAAGAGTGAAGGGAGGAAAAGAAAGGGGTGGGAGGAGAGGGAGGAGAACAAGAAGAGGGAAAAGAGAAGAAAAAATAATGCTGGCAGACAGCTTAGTGGCAGAGTGCTTGCTCAGCATGAGAAAGGAAATGCTGTAGGTTTAATCCCACAAAAGGAAAAGAAGCAGAAGAAATTGCACCTTTTCTTACTCTCTTAGCCACCCCAAGTCTTAAGTCTTTCTTCTGTACACTTGCCTATTCAGAACATTTCATATAAATGGAATTAAATAACAAGTTTTGCTGGGTGTTGGTGGTGCATGCCTTTAATCCCAGCACTCGGTAGGCAGGTGAATCTCTGTGAGATCGAGGCCAGCTTGGTCTACAGAGCCAGTTCCCAGACAAGCTCCAAAAACAATACAGAGAAACCCTGTCTCGCAAAACCAAACAAATAAATAAATAACAAATTTTGTAATCTAGTTTATTTCACTTAGCATAATATTTTCAAGGCTCTTGCATGTTGTGGCATATATCAATACTTCATTATTTCTTATTGCCTACCTATGTTCTATTTTATAGATACAGAACCTTTTTGTTTATCCATTTCTAAGTACTTAATCTTTTTTGGCTTTTTGAGACAGGGCTCTCTGTATGACAACAACCTTGGCTGTAGTGGAACTTGCGTTATGACCAAACTGGCCTCCAACTCACAGAGATCTGCCTGCCTCTGCCTCCTAAGTGCTGAGATTAAAGGCATGAGCAATCATGTCTGACCCATTTCTGAGTATTTCTGTTTTGCCTTTATGAATAAGCTGTCCACACTGTGAGGACATATGTTTTCACTTTTCCCAGATACATAGCAAGAGCTTTACCATTGGGGTACATGCCCAGCCCATTCTTAACATTTTGTAGAATTGCCAAACTGTTTTCCAAAGTGGCTACATTTTATGTTCCCACTTGCAATACATACAGGCATTTGTTTTGGCAGAATGTGTTATTTTGTTTGTTTTTTCTTTCAGCCATTCCATTGAGTGTGAAGTGACTTTGATTTGCCTTCTCCTACTGACTAGTGAGGCTGAGTATCTTTTCAGAGGGTCATTGGCCACGGTGTATCTTCTTTGCTGCTGTGTCTGTTGAAATCCTTGGTTCATTTAAGTATTTGTCTGATGCATTTTTATAATTGAGCTTTAAGAGCTCTTTATATATTCTCAGGCCAATGAGACGGCTCAGCAGGTAAAGGCGTCTACTGCCATGCAAGGAGGCTCCTGGATTCAATCCCTAGAGTTCACATTGGTGGGAGAGGAGAACTGACTCCCACAATTCCATTGACCTCTATATAAATTTGTGGTGTATGACTGACCCTCCCCTAGATAAATAAAAATAAGTGTAAGGACAAATTAAGGGGCTGGAGAAATGGTTCATCAGTTTATAGCACTTGCTACTCTTCCTAAGAACCCAAATTCAGTTCCTAGCACCTATATTGTTCAGCTCACAATTGCCTGTCACTCTAGTTCCAGGTGATTCGATGCCATCTTCTTGCTTCTGTAGGTTCTGCACTCATATGTAGCTTCATTCACACAAACACATTCACACAAATAAAAAATAAAAACAAAATACGTTTTACTTTTTATTTTTGATAAATTTGAGGCATGATTTGCAGATATTTTTACCTTCTGTAGGCTATCTTTATTTTTTGTTGGTGTCTATTGGGGCAGATTAAGAAAAAGTTTTTAGTTTTGATGATGTTCACAGAGCATAAGCTAGCTGTTAATCTGAGCAGCAGTGTTATTCGCTCAAGATCACATGTGTGGGCATCCCTCATAAAGACTCTCACCTGAGATTCTAGTCGCTTGCTTCCCCTGCCCACTCTCCCAGCTGTATGCATACTCATTTCAGTAGGTGCTAACCGACATAGGTGTAGCTGGAGTTTCTTTTCCAGCCTGGTTCCGCAGCCAATTAGCTCCAAATAAACACACAAAGACTTATATTAATTTATAAACTGTTGGCTGATGGCTAGGGCCTCTTACTGGCTAGCTCTCTCTTATTATCCCTTAACTACTAATCTATGTATTTCTACATGGTCTTATCTTACCAGAAAACACCTGGTGTGTCTGATTTTCCCCAGTCTCTATGTGGCGTCTTCTCTTGGCTTTCCTCTCTCTCTCATTTTTCTTGTAGCCTCACCTACCCCCTATACTCTCTGCCTGCCTATTGGCAATCAGTGTTTTATTCATCAACCAATAAGAGAAACATATATACAGAAGTACATCCCCCATCATATAGACGTTGAAAGATTAACTGAAGGGAGCACTCTAACTATGCAGCTCTTGGGAAGTCGGTACCTATGCTGAGTGAGGCTCTACAGTGATTCAGCTGTTTGGGGTCACACATATGCCTTTAAACTCACTGGTTCATCGTCGTAGGTGCCCTTTGTTCTGTCATCGTAGGTGCCCTTTCATGGGTAAATAGACATTTGTTCTCATCTCCCCACGAAAAGTTAATGCAAGAGCCAAATTATTTCTTATTTTGTTGCCCATGTATCTAGTGATATAGTAAAGAAACCATTGTTTAACTATAGGTGGTTTCCTTCTGAGTTTTAGTCTTGCACACCTTCACAAAGGGACATATTGAGATAACCATGCTTCAGAACTATTGGTTTGGATCTCACTTCCATTCATTATAGTTATAATTCTCCCCGGAGACTTTTTTGTTTGTTTATTTTTTGAGACAGGGTTTCTCTGTATTGCTTTGGAGCCTGTCCTGGAATTCTAGACCAGGCTAGCCTCGAACTCACAGAGATCCACCTGCCTCTGACTCCCAAATTCTGGGAATAACGGCGTGGGCCACCAAAGTCCAGCAAGAACTTTTATCTTTTACAACGGTGTAACTAGGAACCTTAGAGATGTCTCAGCAGTTATGAGCACTAGCTGCTCTTCCAGGGGACCCAGGTTCAATTCCCAGTATCCACATGGCCATTCATAACTTTGAGTAACTCCATTTCCAAGGGATCCAATACTATGTTATGCCCTCTGCAGGTTCTACATATACATGATGCACAGACAAGATGCCCATATGTGTGAAATAATACAAATTTAAAATATTTTTTAAAAGGGTGTAACTAACACAAAAGGTGTCTGGTGTGTGTCAGACACTGGAGATACATATGGGCTAAGCATTTTACTGTGCATAGTCTTTTCAGTCTTCCCTATGCAGTTGATGCTACTTCACTTCCAGTTTTCATAATGCAGTATGTATATACCAATATCTATATTTTCAGGAAGAAAAATGTACAGACTAAATAAACTCATATAAAGAGTATGCTATAGTGCTTGACCCCAAAGATGAGTGTCCTCTTCTGTTCCTTTGTGACCTCATTATCCCCTGCTTCCTAGATATGACCCCTGGAGCTGATTTTTACATGCTCCTGACATCCTGATCTCCCTCCAATCATTGTTTATGACTTCATGTTAGTTTTTGAAAGATTTGTTTTGCCAGAGCTGGTGGAGCATGCCTTTAATTCCAGCACTCAGGAGGCAGAGGCAGGGAGACCTCTCTGAATTTGAGGCCAGCCTGGGCTACAGAGCTAATTCCAGGATAGCTAGGATTACAGAGAGAAATCCTGTCTTGTAAAAACAAAATGAGATTTGTTTTATTTTTAAATTTTTAATGATTGGTTTGTGTTAATAATCTCTGTGTGGGTATGTACACAGAGGGCATCAGATCCCCTGGAGAGCTGGAGTTCAGATAGTGTGAGCCACTTGGTGTTGGGAGTTGAACTCAGATCTTCTGGAAGAGTGGAATGTGCTCTTAACTACTGAGTCAACTCTCCAGCCTGACTTATGTCATTCCCAAGCTTTATATCTCCTCAACCAACTCTTCCAGTCCCATAAAGGTAGAGGGTATACTTTTTGTCATCCCATTATTCTCTAACACACAAATAGGCTTGGGAACATAGTGATCTTTTAGGAATGTACACCTGGATAGTGAGTTGCAATGTAAGTATTCAGCATGCACCAGGGCCTTGAGTTTTATCCCTAGCATCAAAGGAAATACCTCCCCCGATCCCTCAAAAGGTCCACAAATACATTTGGTACCACTCTATTTAAAGTTCTCCTGTGGAAGCTGGGCATAATGGAGCATGCTTTGGGTGTAGTGGGGTTATGCTCTGGTCCCAGCCCCTGGGAGGTAGAGGTAGAAGGCCTCTGACCACAGATACTTCATAGCCTTCCCTATGAAGCCTTCCCAACAAAAATAAAATAAAAATCTTTAAAACAAGGATTGCCATGAATTTGAGGCCACTTTAAATCATATAAGATTGCCAGGCCAGCCAGGGAGTACGGCAAGACCCCATCTCAAAACACAAAAATATAAAAAAGGCCAGAAAGGGCTGGGGAGACAGGCTTAGTGGTTGAGAGCACTGACTGATCTTCCAGAGGATCCAGGTTCAAGTCCCAGCTCACACATGGCAGCTCACAACTGTAACTCCAAGATCTTGGCACCCTCACACAGACATACATGCACACAAAACACCATGCAAATAAAATAAAATAAAAATAAATAATTTTTAAAAAGGCAGGGGCAGTGGCCAAGCCTATAATTTCAGCAGTCGAGAGTCAAAGACAGGAGAATCAGATGTTCAAGGACATCTTCAGATACACAGTAAATTCAAGGCCTTCTTGGGCTATCCAAGTCCCAGTCCCTGAAAACCAAAATAACTGAAAAAAAAAAAAAGTAAATAAAACTTTTCATTGGCACATAGTTTGTATTTGAATAACCCCAGCTTGTTAACTACAGCCAAGAGGTCTCTGCCTCTAATGGCTGAGCCATCGCTCCAGCCCCCTTTTTTGATGCTCATATCGATTTGTTGTTTCCTGACTCTGAGTCTGTTCCCTGTGCTAGCTTTGATTAGTTTCTCTTCCTGTAGGACCCACCCAGTGTCAGCTTCTCCCAGTCTTCCCTGACCAGCTTGTCATGTTACCACCATCCCTTCTCCCATGATTATTCTCGTGCACTTTGTCTTTAAAATTGTTTTATAATCTTTAATAGAAACAGTTTACATATTTATGAGATACAGCAGGATAATCCAATACATGTATACAATGTATAATAATCATATATGTTAACTGGCATATGACTTCAGACATTACTTAGGAACAGTCAAAAGCCTGTATGCTCTAATTTTTGTTAATCACAGTTATACTATTGATGCACTGTTCTGTTTTCTTCATGGTTCCAAAATCTCCTGTATAATTAATTATTATAGCTAATCTTTAAGCACTCACCTTAGCACTTTTCATACATTAACTAATGAAGAGGTATGCCGTTAATGCTTATCAACGGGCCTCTTCAACCCCCTGATTTGTGGTGTTTGCTGATTTCAAAGATGTAAACTCTTCCACCTGGAGGGATTTCACACTACCAAGAGGAATTGAGAAAAAGAAGTGAATCATCACACAGTATTTACTAGAATAGTTGTTTTGGTTGTTTTTGTCAAATTTACACAACCTAGGGTCGGTCATCTGAGAAGAGGAAACCTCAGTCGAACAATTGCCTGGTCTGTGAGAAATTGGATTTTGAAATGGACTGGTGTGGAGGGCTCAGGTCACCGGAGGTGGGCATCATTCCTGGGCAGATGTGCTTGTGTTGTGCAAGAAGGTGGGCATAAGCAGAAGAGAAGGTCCAGAAGCCGCATTCTTTCAAGGTTTTAGCTTCATGTCCTGACTAGGGTTCCTGCTCTGACTCCAGTCAGTTAAATAACTTGCTGAATGTCGCAAAGCTAAATATTAACCACTCCAAAGTGTTTCCTCAGAACACAATATAGAGCCTGGAGGATGGTTGGCGTTCAATAAATAAGCACGTTGCACTCTCTAAAAAAATAAAGGTAAGCATTTTAACATTAAAATATGCACACGAGTGAAATTATATCTTTAAAGTTAGCTCACGATCTCAGTAAAATGAGTACAGTAGTTTTCACTTCTTTTAGTCCAAACCTTTGCTCCAAGTTTGACACATCACGTTTTCCGTTGCCCTGCCGCAAGACTTTCTGGGAGTGGTAGTCTTCAGGTCGGCGGGCTCCCGCAGCAGTAGCTGCGCTCTCTCGACCGAGGTACTACAGTGTGGCGCGCAGGTCTTGAGGCTCTTCCGCATTGCCTTTTGCCCTCCCCGCCTGCGCGGCCGCCTCAGTTATCATGGCGGCTCCCTTGGCACTGGTGCTTGTGGTGGCCGTGACCGTGAGGGCGGCCTTGTTTCGCTCCAGTTTGGCCGAGTTCATTTCCGAGAGGGTTGAGGTGGTGTCCCCACTGAGCTCTTGGAAGAGAGGTGAGGCCACCGGCTGGAGTAGGCCGGTCTGCACTGTCCCAGCCTCAGTGAATTGAATTGGAGGTGGAGGCAGTGGGCACAAGTGCGCGGTTCGGAGAAGTCTGACCGGCGTCTGGGGTCCTTCGCGAGCTGAGGGCGGAGCTATGATGCGGAGGTTGGGGTGTAGAGGAGGTGTGGAGTGTGAGCCCCACTGCCCGAGGGGTGGGTATCCGAGGGGGCGTGTCCCACTATCCCGAGTAGGGCAGCGGGATCCGCGGAGGGATGGACATCCGAAGATGCTGTGTGTGCATTGGGTCGTGTGGAGTATTAGGGTGGCAGCGGGATTGCAGGTGGTGTTCCACCGAGAGTGGAGGGGTAGGTAAGGAGGGCCGAGGGAACCAGTGCCTTTGCAAGAAAGGTATCTGTGTACTGAAGTCATTTCTGCCCAATTAAGACTCTCAGTGAGGTATTTTGGTTTTGGTTTTGGTTTTTCGAGACAGGGTTTCTCTGTATTGCTTTGGAGCCTGTCCTGGAACTAGCTCTGCAGACCAGGCTGGCCTCCAACTCACAGTTATCCACCTGCCTCTGACACCGAGTGCTGGGATTAAAGGCTTGCACCACTAACACCCGGCCCCTTTTCTTAGTTTTTATCTTTTAAATATATGTATGTATCTGTTTTTCATCAAACCTTATTGCATGTTATCCTCTCCAGTGAGACACAGAAATTGGGCAGAAGGAGCCACAGGCCAGTAGAGGAAACGAACAAATATTTGTAATAATTTGCTTAGTGTCTGATATTTCGTTTTCCAAAATGGACTAACGAAGGATTAGAGTTTGGGGGAAGATTAGAAAAAGGTGGAGTTCCAGGTTGCAGAAGGCAAAGAGGATCAAGAAATACCCGAGAATTTGAAATATCCAGGGTTGAGAAGGGTCTTTGGATGAGGTTAGGGCTACAGTTTGCTTAAAAAATTTGTTTTGATCATTATGACGTGTGTGGGGGAAGGGGTTGTATGTGCTTGTTGTATATGTTCAGAAGCTAAAGGAGGATGTTGGGTGTCCCTTCTGTGTCATTCTTTTATTTCCTGAGACGGTCTCTCTGAACCGGAAGCTATTTCCACTGGGCTATATGACCATTAGCTCTGGGTTTCTGCCTGTCTCCACCCTTTCAATGCTGGAGTTACAGGCATCTGTGACTATGACCTTTTTTGTTTGTTTGACATGGTTGTGGGGGGGCGGTTTGAATTCAGGTCTTCTTGCTTGCATATCAAGTGCCCTTACCTACTGATTCATCTTTCCAGATCAAGTTTAAGTCTTTAAACAAAACGAAAACTGAAGTACATTATACAAATAAAGCAGATGTAATTGTGGACAGAGCTTAGTGAATTTTAATGAACCATGTCTACACGGATAGCCAGCACCCAGATCAAAACTATCAGCACCCTAGAAGACTCCTTTGTAGCCTTACACTTCTCTTACTGTTTTTGAAACATTCCCTCCTGGATTAAAGCCTTCAAGTGCTGGGACTGTAGGTGTGAGCCAACACATTGATCTTTATCCTCAAACTTTAATGCCTGTGTTTTGATATAACTTGCTCTCATGAACTTTTTTTTTTTTTTTTTTTTCATTTATGCTTCCTCTACACTCTCAGAGCTGGGCATGGTGGCTGTGTCTGTATTCCCAGTACCTGGGAAGCTGAGACAGGGACATCCCAAGTTTGAAACCAGCCTAAGCTCCTTATAGAATTCAAGGCCCTCAGAGCTACACAGTGAGACTGTGTCTAAAAAAAAAAAAAAAAACCAGAAAACAAACTATGCCTTATAACATGATTAATAAAAACCCAGAGACAGATATTGGAGTTCAAGCTGAAGATCAGAAAAGCAAAGCAGCCAAGCCAGTAGCTCTTAGCTTTACCAACCTGAAATGGCAATCCTTTCTCCATGGATCCTCAGAGTGCAATGCTTTCAAGCTGGAAGCTAAATCACACATGAGACCCTTTGGTTCTTCCTTTTATATCTCCCTAGTGCTGGGATTAAAGGAATGAGCTCCGTTATTCTTTTAGACTGATTCACTCTTGTGTAGCCCAGGGTGGTCTTGGACTCACAGAGATCCATCTACCTCTATCTCCTGAGTTCTGGGATTAAAGGTGTATACCATCACTGCCTGACTCTATGGCTGTGGCTAGCTTTGTATTTTGAGCCCCAATGGCTTTATTAAATCATAAATAATATATCACCACAATTTCTCATCTTATATAACAATTATTCATTTAGATCTGGTTTTCCTGTAGTATTTTGAGCTTGGTGCCTGGCATAGAACAAGTATATAGTTACTGTTGAAAGATGTGGAAGAAATGAAAGCATAAGCTCTATGATTTACAGGGTAGATAGAAGAATTTAAAGATGAGTCAGTGTTGTGTATGATTTCTAGAATCTTAGGAAGGATTTGAATTTTTCTCTGCCATTTACTTCATTTGTGACTTCTTGTCTGTGAAACAGGACTCTAAATGAGATAATCTATGTTGAAGCTTAGCTCAGTAAAGCCAAAACAGCATTTCTGAGGTCTTGGGTTTAGGTACTAGAACATTGTTGACATTAACTGAACTGTCAGAGTATGTGAGTTAGAAAAAATAGGACAATAAGTGTGTGGCATGCATGTCAGTCAGAAGTTGATCTCCATAGCTTAGGGTCAGTATCAAGACTAGAGAGAGTTGGTAGTTGTCCTAATTAGGGTGTCTGTTGTTGTGAAAAGACACCATGACCACAGCAATTCTTATCAAGGAAAACAAGTTTCAGAGGTTTAGTCCATTATTATAATGGTGATGTTCAGGCACACATGGTGCTGGAGAAGGAGCTGGTACAAGTTGATCTGCAGGCAGCAGGAAGTAGACTGTATTACTGGGAGTAGCTTGAGCAAAGGAGACCTCAAAGCCCACCCCCACAGTGATACATTTTCTCCTGCAAGGCCACACATACTCCAACAAAGCCATACCTAATAGTAGCACTCTCTTTGGGGGCCAGTTTTCTTTCACAGTAGTCATACAGCATTTGGGTCTTGTTAACAAAGGGTAGTTACTAGTTCATTTTAAGGAGAGGATATAGTATCTGTCACTTATGCTAGCCTTTGGTGGCTCACACCTTTAAAACCAGCACTCAGAAGCCAGAGGCAGGCAGATCTCTGTGAGTTTGAGGCCACCCTGGTCTACAGATGGGGTTCCAGGACAACCTTTAAAGCAATACAGAGAAACCCTGTCTCAAAAAACCAAAATCCAAAAACCAAAACAAAACCCCAATATCTGTCACTTATATTTACAATTCAGGTGGGGTAGATATAAAAGCAGGTAATTGTGTGCCAGGAATGGTGTCTCATTATTGTATTTCCAGCATTTAGAGGCTGAGGTAGGGGATTCCTTAGGCGTTCTAGGCCAGAATTGGCTACATAATGAATTCCAGACCAGCTTGGGCTACAGAGTAAGATGTCTCAAAACCAAAGAAACAAGTAGACGATTGTATTAAACTCTAAATGCTAGGCATTTAAAACTCATAAAGTAGGGCCAGATGTGGTGGCAGGTGCCTTTAGTCCCAGCACTCAGGAGGCAGAGAGTCAGGTGGATCTCTTGAGTTTGAGTCTACCCTGGTCTACAAAGCAAGTTCTAGGACATCCAGGGCTACACAGAGAAATCTAGTCTCAAAAAACAAACAAAACAAAAGTAAGATAGGAACCATTCTGGTTTTACATGACATTTGAGATTTTTGAGTTACCAGCTCTTTGGATAAAGGGCCTGGTATCCTCATAGACTTTGGCTGACTGTAAAATGGGCTTATTTATTTAGACACTATGTGTGTACACAATGTGTGTGCAGGTGTGTGTAGACCAGATCTGCTGTAGGTGTCTTCCTTGATTGTGTTCCAGCTTATTTTTGAGAAAGGGTGCACTGATCTGTTTTCTGCTGGTGTGATAAAATACTGACCAAAACTACCTTGGGGAGGAAAGAGTTATTTGGTTTACAGGTTATAGTCCATTGTCAGGGGAAGCTGAGGCAGGAGCCTGAGGCAGAAACTAAAGCAGAGACCACAGAGGAAAAATGCTAACTAGCTTGCTTCTCCTGGCCTGTTCTGCTCCCTGTCCTGATCAACCCAGCAATCCTAATCAGTTAGCAATTAAGAAAATACTCACAGACATGCCCACCGGTCAGTCTGGTGGAGGCAGTTCCTCAGTTGAGATTCCCTCTGTCTAGGTATGTTCAGGCTTTTTGTCAACTTACATAGGATCTTTCACTGAACATGGAGTTCACTGATGCAGCTATTACAAGCTTTTTATCATGGGTTCTTTATCTACCAACCATCTCCTCTGTCCCTGTTTTTTGAGACCAAGTTTCATGTGTCCTAGGCTGGCCTGGAACTCATGTAGTTGAGGTTTACCTTGAGTTTCTCACCTGCTTATTAGCTCCACATTCCAGGTGCTAGAATTACAGGTGTGAACCACTGTGTTTGGTTTTATGTGGTGCTTGACATTGAACACTGGATTTCTTGCATAGTAGGTAAACCCTCTCTACCAGTTGAGCTGGGTCCCAGCCTAATGGGTTTTAAGTTAGGGTATTATTATTTGTTCTTTCACATGTACATGATGATGATGCCTCAAATCTACATTCTAACACCTGAAAGCCAAGGCAAGAGGCCACCAATTGTAGTTCAGCCTGAGCTACAGAATGAGATCTTTCTTTAAAAAACAAAAACAAGCCAGGTAGTGGTGGTGCATGCCTTTAATCCCAGCACTTGAGAGGTAGAGACAGGTGGATCTCAGTGAGTTCGAGGCCAGCCTGATATACAAATTGAGTTCCAGAACAACCAGGACAGTCCCACAGAGAAACCCTGTCTTGAAAAACCAGAAACCAAACCAAACCAGATGAATGAAAAGCAAAACTACCACTGCCACCACCCAAAACAAAAACAAAGACAAAACAAAACAAAAAACCCAACAAAAACCTAGGGCTAGGGAAGTGGCTTAGGGGGTACAAGTGCTTGCCATGCAAGCATAAAGGCCTAAGTTCAGATCCTGTAGTCCAGGTAAAAGCTGCATGCACAGTGTAGTGTTGTTTTTTCCTCTTTGACTCTTTTGGAAGCCCACCACGCAGATCCTAAATAAATACACATGGGAACTTATGACTTATGAATGCCTCGCCTTAGCTTGGCTTGTTTCTAGCCAGCTTTTCTTAAATGATCCCATCTACCTTTGCCTCTGGGCTTTTTCCTTTTCTTCTGTAATCTTACTTTCACTCTTACTCCATGGCTGGGTGGGTGGTTGGAGCCTTCTTTTCTCACTTCTTGATCTTTCTTGCTTCCCAAGCCCTCGTCTTTTCCTTCAGTTTACTCTCTCTGCCAGCCTTGCCTATTCTTTCTCTTGCCTCACTATTGGCTGTTCAGCTCTTTATTAGACCAATCAGGTGTTTTAGACAGGCAAAGTAACACAGCTTCACAGAGTTAAACAAATGCAACATAAAAGAATGTAATGATGGTTTGAGAGATAGCTCAGGGGCTGTTCTTCCAGAGGACCTGTGTTCAAATCCCAACAGCCACATGGCAGCTCAGAACTGTCTGTAACTCCTGTTCCAGGGGATCTAACATCCTCACACAGACATACATGTGGGCAAAACACCAATGTATATAAAATAAAAATAAATTATTATTATTTTGTCTTTTTGAGACGGAGTTTCCCTGGGTAGTTTTGGAGTCTATTCTAGAACTAACTCTTGTAGACCAGGCTGGTCTTGAACTCACAAAGATCTGCCTGCCTCTGCCTCCAAGTGCTGGGATTAAAGTCATACACCACCAGCCAGCCCAAAAAAAAAAAAAAAAAAAAAAAAAAAATGCAATGTACCTTTGCATCATTAAACAACTGTTCCACAGTGTAAATGATGTAACACATCTTAAAATGATATTCCACATGCATTGTGTAAGCACCTGTAATTCTGGTAATCTTACTGGGTGATAGGAATCAGAGACCAGAGAATCTCTGGAATCTTGAGGGTCATTTAGCTTGGCATATGTGTAGCTGGTGACTACACTGAGTGTTTGGCATCCCAGTATAGACCCGAGCCTTCCTTAGGGTGAGCTTTTAGGCCTAAAAATCATATCCTGGATTGACATACTTCAGTTAACAAAGACAGTTAACCAGAATTGGAACTATAGAAGCAAAAAAGCAAGGTCAGTACATTTAGAGACTTTCCCAGAACTATAGACTTTGATGGATTAGGCCTTTGTTTTCATTTTGGCAGGTGGTAAAATAACACTGTGTATGTACTGAGTTTTACAGCCTGAATGGTAGTCATGAAGTCAGTTGTACTAAGGTCTGGGACCCTGTTACACATACGTTCATATGATACACAAATGGGCTGACATGATAGCTCAGCAGGTGTGGTTGCTTGTTGTCAAGCCTGATGATCTGAGTTTTATCCCCAGCACTTACAGGGTAGAGGGAGAAGAACTGACTCCCATAGTTGTCCTCTGACCTCCAAATATATGCCCTCTCTCTCTCAATGAATGTTAGAAAAAAACCCCAAACTTAACAACAAAGAATGGATGGGTAGGTAGGTGTGTGTGTGTGTGTGTGTGTATGAGAGAGAGAGAGAGAGAGAGAGAGAGAGAGAGAGAGAGAGAGAGAGAGAGATCAGACCTAGCTACTTGCCCATCTTAGTCAAGGGTTCTACTACTGAACTATACCCCTTGCTCTGAGTTTTTACTTTTTCTTGTTAGTCTTTTTGTTAAACCTATTTTGTCTTAACCACAACCTCAAAACAAAACAAAACAAAAACAAAAACAAAAACAAAAAAACATTTTTCTAGCCTTATAGTGTTGGCACATTATACATATGTGTTAGAATCTGGCAGCTTGATTAATTCTTTGGTTGTTGTTTCAAATAGGGACAGACATCCACACTTAATATTTTTTAGGTCTTATAATGTCCTTGTTTACAAATCTTTGTTTCAATTTATACTCTTGTTTTATCATCTTTACTTTTTAAGTTTGTGAGTGCCTAATGGAGCTCTTTGTGTGGCATCAAGCCACCAGGGCACAGGCTCACCGAAGACAAGGCCTTAATCTTCCTCAGCTCTTCTGAAGCATTGGGCCTTCAGGATGGCAAACTGCTTCGGGAGCCCTTCTCCAGAGCTTTGTAGACGCCCAGTCAGCAGAATGGTAGCAGGAAAGGAGCAGCGAAGCTCCTTTGAGAGAATAAGTAGGGGCTCTCAAGATGTCTCAGTGGATAAAGTCTGACAGCCTGAGGGTGTTCAAGCTGGAAGGAGAGAACTGACTCCTTCAAATTGTTCTTTGACCCCAAGACACACACACACACACACACACACACACACACACACACACACACACACACACAAATAAATGACATTAAAGAACATTTGAAAAAGTAGGAGTAGGTGGAAACTGCATGTTTATAAAAGTATTTCTTTTTCCAGGCTAGCCTTGAACTCAGAGATCCCAATGTCTCTGCCTCCTGAGTGTAAGGATTACAGGTGTGTAATTTATGTAAAAGTATTTCAACTTTCATCCTTTTTGCTGTACTCCTGATTGTTCTTTTTGTTTGTTTGTTGGTTTTGGTTTTGGTGTTTTGAGACAGCGTTTCACTGTGTAGACCAGGCTGTCCTAGAACTCACTTTTTAGACCAAGCCGACTTGGACTCATAGAGATCCTCCTGCCTCTGACTCTTGAGTGCTGTTATCATTCCTTTGTTGCTATTTTAGTTTTGATTCAGGGTCTCACTGGAGCCCAAGCTGGACTTGAACTCCATAAATAGATCAGGCAGCCTATAACTTGTAGTAATCTTGCCTCTGCCTCCTGAGTGCTAGGATTACAGGTGTAAGCCACCATGTTTAGCCTGATTAGTTTTTAAACATCGAATGAATCATCTATAGAGTCTGAAGAGAATTTTGACACTCCTTTTGTCTGGGAAATGTACACTGTAGGTCTTAGGAAAGTTTTCATACATGTGCACCGAAATAAATAATAAAGTGACAAAGGAGTTCATCATAAAGCTGAATATATTCCAATGAACATCTCTGCATCATGAAATCTGTTATACTGTATGTTAAATTTAAAAATTATAGAATATTCTGAGTTTATGCCTTACATATTTTAATGTTATAATAAAGAGTGGTGTTTTTACATGAGGTTGACTTTCCCCCCAGATGTTATCCATGAAATAATATGATGATGTATATCACCAGATACCAGAGCCAGAGAATACTCAAATGAATATGCTGATGCACAATATCTAGCAAAAGTTTCTCTGAGAGAGAGGTGTGGAGTCTGCCCTCTAGCTACTTTCTTGAAAATCTCTCTGTGGCTTAAATGGGAATGTGGAACCTGATGTTTCCAGGCAGCCTGATACTGTCGGGTCTCCAAAGTATTGCTTTTACTGCTGTGGTCAGATGCCTTTGGCTTAGGCTAAGGGAAGTCTTGTGAAGTGGGCTAATGAAACCTCTCCTTGGGTCTTCAGTAAAGCTGTTAGTGAGACTTTAATAGCTGTCTTACAGAGCGACCTCTATGTTGCTCCTTAAGGGGAATTTCTTTCTGGTCCCAGTTACAGTTGTCTCTGGAAATATTTATGTATTTACTCTGTGTGTGTGCACATGTATACATGCACATACATGTTCTTGAGAGTTAAAAAGACAATTTGTGGGAGTTGGTCTTATATCATCTGGGTTCCTAGGATTGAGCTCAAGTCACTCAGCTTGGCAACAAGAGCCTTTACCTGATTAAGTTGTCTTGCTAGCCCCAGTTAAAATTGTTTTGCACAATCAGGCTTTAAAAAAAAAATGATGCGGGGCAGTGGTGGTGAATGTCTTTAATCCCAGCACTCAGGATGCAGAGGCAGGCTGATCTCTGTGAGTTCTAGGCCAGCCTGGTCTATAAAAGTGAGTTCTAGGACAGCCAGGCCTACACAGAGAAACCCTGTCTCAAAAAATTAAAAAAACAACCCCCCCAAACACACACACACACACACACACACACACACACACAGAGAGAGAGAGAGAGAGACAGAGACAGACACAGAGAGTACTTATTGGTTGTTTATAAATGCCAGTAACTCTAACTTGAAGAGATATGGTAATCTCTTCTGCCCTCCATGGGTGCTCCTAAGCACATGTACACACACACACACACACACACACACACACACACACAGTTTTTTTATTTAATTTATTATTTTACATGTCGATCCCAGTTCCCCCTCCCTCCCTCCCTCCCTCCCTTTTACCCTCTCTGCCCTCTCACATGCACCCTGACCACCCTCCCCTCCCATCCCCCCACCCCAATTCCATATGTAGGGGAATGCCATCCAGGTGGGGTCATGTAGATCTGACAGGTCATTTGGAGTAGGGACTAGGGCTTCTCTCCTGTCTCTAGGTTAAGGCAGTATCCCACCATGGGGGATGTGTTCGCAAGGTCCTTTTGTGCACCAGGAATACATCCTGGCTCCACTGTCTGAGGTCCCTTAGACTGCTCAGTCCTTCTGGCTGAGACCCATATTCAGGGGGGCCTGAGTCAGTCCCATGCTGGATTCCCAGCTATCAGTCTGGGGCCCTGTTAGCTCCTCCTTGTTCAGGTCAGCTGTCTCTATGTGTTTCTGCAACCTGGTCTTGTCCTCCCCATCTGCATCTGGGTTCTAGTTCGACTCAGTGTTTATGTATGGGTATTTGCTTCTGTTTCCAACAGGTATTAGATGAGGGCTCCATGGATAAGTTAGTTGTTGATCTCACTATCCGGGAAGGGCATTTATGGTAGCTTTTCCACGGATGCTCAAATTGTTAGTTGGCGGCAGTCTTGTAGGTCTCTAGACCTTTCTTTGGGTTCAGTTTTCTCTTCAAACCAATAATGGCTCCCTCTTTTATGTTCTCTCTCTGTCTGTCTCTGTCTCTGTCTCTCTCTCCTGTCTTCTGTTCCTACCCAGACTCAATCTTCCTAGTCTCACGTGTTTTCCTCTCCTCCCCCTTTCTCCTACTTCTCTCTCCATTCACTGCCCCTCCCCCACTCCCCATGTGCTCTGGAGAACTTGTCCCTTCCCTCTTCTGTGAGGGACTTTATATGAATCTCTTAGAATACACCTTGTATCCTAGTTTCTCTGGTGGTGTGAATTATAGGCTGGTGATCCTTTGCTCTAAGTCTAAAATCCATATATGAGTGAGTACATACTATGTTCCTCTTTTTGTGACTGGGTTACCTCATTCAGGATGGTTTCTTCAAGTGCCATCCACTTGCCTGCTAATTTCAAGATACCATTATTTTTTTTCTGCAGAGTAGTATTCCATTGTGTAGATGTGCCACATCTTCTTTATCCATTCTTCAGTTGAGGGGCATCTAGGTTGCTTCCAGGTTCTTGCTATTACAAATAATGCTGCTATGAACATAGTTGAACAGATGTCTTTGTTGCATGGATGTGGATCATTTGGGTATATGCCTAAGAGGAGGGATTGCCAGGTCCTGTGGTAAACTAATGTTTTTTGATATAATTTTTTAAGAGTACTGGGCAATTATTTGCCTGTCATTTTTGATTGCACAGGTTTTCCCATGATTAGGTGTAGGGTATGGGTTTTTTGTTAGTTTGTTTTTGTTATTATACCACATTGTTGACATGAGGACCACAGAAATGTTTTTATCACTATATCAGTGAATCATGAGATACTTGAAAATTAATATAATTAACATCTTGATGATGTTAATCAAAAAAAAAAAAAAAAAACACTTCCCCACTTCTTCCCAAATCCCCTGTAAGGTTAGGATTAAAGATACATGGCTAAAAGCACGTATTATTCTGTAGAAAAATGACACACATGTCACTGAGACAGGTGGCACAGAGAGTATCTATTTCACTAACCGGGGCAATATTTTTTAAAACCTGTTGCTGATTTGTTAATTGTGCTTTGGATAGGATAGAATACACATAAAGAAAATGCTTTGGAGTTGGTGGGTGTTACAAAGATGTTTAGAAGTTTATGGTTTCAAAAATTGTACTTAATTTTATTTTTAAATTGTGTGTATGTGTGTATATGTGCATGGGAGTATGTGCATGCTAATTGCAGAGGCCAGAAGAGGGTGATGGGTTCCCTAGAGCTGCAGCTACTGGCAGTTGGGAGCGGCCAATGTGAGTGTCAGAAATTGAACTGAGAACCAAGAGTAGTATGTATTCTTAATTGCCACACCATTTCTCCAATGTCAGAATGTTATAGTTTAGTGTAAAACTTTTTTATAATGAACATAGCTCATGATGTAAAGAACTGCTTTGTATGGAAGAATTCTCCATTCTTGATGTGTGTGTGTGTGTGAGAGAGAGAGAGAGAGAGAAAGAGAGAGAGAGAAAGAGAGAGAGAGAGATTGAGAATTTCATGCATATGTACCATCTTGGAATTTTTTCAAATCAAGACCTGCAGCTACTTGGTTGACCCAAGGTAAAGGGATTAGACAAACTCAAGCATTCTTTGGTCCTAGAAATATCTCACATTTCAGTTTATGACCATTTGCTGTTGTCTCTAACATCTTAGTGAACTTGTATTTCTTCCTTTTCAGTGGTTGAAGGCCTTTCACTGTTGGATTTGGGAGTGTCTCCATATTCTGGAGCAGTATTTCATGAAGTAAGTGTTATGTTTTCTTTTCTGGCATTGATTTCATGGATACCAAAGCCTGAGCTTTGTTTGATAGGAATAGCCCTTTTGTAGACATCCTCTGCATAAGAAAGATGTTTCACAATTACAGGGAAAATGATCCAGGTTAGGATTTTAGAAAGGAGAGAGGGAGAGGGAGAGAGAGAGGGAGGGAGGGAGAGGGAAAGAGAGAGGGAGGGAGGGAGAGAGAGAGAGAGAGAATTTACAATTTTCAGGTGTCAGTTTTCTCACATTGTTGGGGTAAGGTTCTGTACACCAGCCTAGCTGGCAATGTCTAGCTGGGTGTGTCTCCTGTCAGGAATGTTGAGATTCTAGAAACAACCAGCTTTCTGTGGATTCTAGGAACGCAACTTAGTTTATTATGCTATGCAGCCAGTGCAGTTACCTGCTGTGCGATCTTCCTCAGTTGAGGGAATATATGAGACATCTATAGAAATTATTTTTTTAAAGGTTCGAAAGCTTGCTTTTAACATATCAATCCCAGTTCCTTCTCCCTTCCCTCTGCCCCCTCAATCCCCTATCCCTCCCACCTGCCTCCCGAAACCCCCTATCCTATCCCCTGTTTGTTCCCAAAAGAGGGTGAGGCCTTCCAATGTGGGATCTTCAAAGTCTGTCATATCATTTGGAGCAGGGCCTAGGTCCTCCCCACTTGTGTCTAGGCTGAGAGAGTATCCCTCCATGTGGAATGGGCTCCCAAAGTCTGTTTATATACTAGGGATAAATACTGATCCACTACCAGAGGCCTCATAGACTGCCCAATCCTCCTAACTAACACCCATATCCAGGGGGTCTGGGTCAGTTCTATGTTGGTTTCCCATAGAGCAAAGGATTGCCTGTCTACAATCCATACCACCAGAGAAGCTAGGATACAAGGAGGACCCTAAGAGAGGTATACATGGTCCCCTGGAGAAGGGGAAAGGGACAAGAGCTTGTGAGCAAATTGGAAGCAGGGTGGGGGAGGGGAGAGGGAGTCAGGAGAAAGAGAAGGGGAGAAGAGGAGGAGAGAGGAGGACATGAGGGAGCAGGAAGATTGAGTCAGGGGAAGAATAGAGGAGAGCAAGAAAAGAGATACTACAATAGAGGGAGCCACTATAGGTTTAAAGAGAAATCTGGCACTAGGGAAATGTCCAGAGATCTACAAGGATGACCCCAATTAAGAATCTAAGCAATAATGGAGAGGCTACCTTAAATGCCCTTCCCTGATAATGAGATTAGTGACTACCTTATATGTCATCCTAGAACCTTCATCCAGTAGCTGATGTAAGCAGAAGCAGACTCCCACAGCTAAACACTGAGCTGAACTCCTGGAATCCAGAAATTATTTTTTTTAATGGCAACTTTTAAGCAGCTCTCAGTCCATAAATAGTTGTATGCTAACTAGCATGTAATTTGTTGCTGGAGTTTCTTCCAGCCTGGACCCACAGGTGCCTCAGCCCCAAATAAACACATGGACACTATTAATTATAAAACTGTTGGCTGATGGCTAAGGTTTCTTATTGGCTAGCTCTGTCTTAATTATTAACTGATTTCTATAAATCTGTGTATTTCCATGTGGTCTTGGCTTACTGGAGAATGCCCGGACCTTTTTCTCCTTTGGCAGCTACATGGCATCTCCTTGCAGTGTGTCTCTGCCTACCTTTCCCAGAATTCTCGTCTCCTGGCCTGCCTATCTTCCTGCCTCTATTGGCTATTGGCCAAACAGCATATTAATCATCAACCAATAAGAGAAACATATATACAGAAGATCATCTCCCACCATTTCTTCTTTTCTATCTAAATAAAAAGAAGGGTTTTAACTTTAACATAGTAAAATTATATATATTAAAGCAGTTATCAAGTAAGAACTATTTTTATAGTCCATTAACATTTGGCAAAATTTAAAGAAAATATTCTATCGTCTATCTTTGTGAGTCTAAAATTTTATATGTAACTTATCTTTTATCATAACTAAGGAAAAGCATAACCATAACTATCTGTCTTCAACTCCATCAAAGACCACAGAAGGATAATATATAAACTCTAGAATTGATAGAGACACCTTGCTGCCTGGACAGTCACCCAAAGTTTCTCTGTAACATTGGAGCACCCATCTTCAGTCCATAGGTTCTAGTGTGCCTGGCAGACTTCTCAGTGAAGCAGGACATTTTAAACTGTCTGCCTGCATTGGCAGTTTGTCTGTATTTTTCTTTGTGTCCTGCAAAATGTCTGGCAGACTTTTCCATGAAGCAGGAACCCTGAGACTGTCCCATCTTGTTTTGGCAAGTTCTGCAATCACTTTCCTGTGGGTCCTGTATGTTCAGTTCATACAGCAACAGTCAGACAGTCCAGACAAGAGCGGTTTCTTGCCCAAATAGCTAGTCTTGCCACATTGAAAGCAACTCCATATTGAGTTTCTTCAATGTCCATCCTCCTCTATGATGTAATTGGTGTTGCCAAGAGCAGTTGTGTCTCACTGTCAAGAAAAACCCTAAACCATTTAAATACTATATTCTGTCAGTCTTTGAAAGGTTTGAAGAATATCCATTTGAAATATATCTCTGTATATCTAGAAAACCTAACTAACATAAGTTTTGATTATTATAGGTGACTGTTTATAATCTGTATTTGATTATACTTTACACTTTTAAAAGATTTGTATAAACACAATACCTAAACAAGGGGAGAAATATAACAAAATTGACCTTAAATTTGTATCAATAAACTAAAATTCATACCAATACAAAGTATTCATTTCCCATATCATATTCCTTTTTTTTCTTTAGAAAGAGGTTGATTGTGATCATAAAACATTTATAACCAACTCCATTTAAATGAAAACAAACATTTATAAACAATATTTGAGAATATGGGCATTGTTCTCTCCAAAGTGCTTCCTGCTGCTGTCAGTACCATGGGGATCCTGAGAAAACCCAGAAACCTGGCCAAATCCTGGCTGTAGTAATCTGAGGCTGCCTCATCTCAGCAGTGTTGGATGTTGGATCACCTGGGTCTTGCTTGATCAAACCATATTAGTCTGGAAGGAATCTACAGTTTATTATTTTCTGTGGAAACAAAACCAGAATTTCTTTTCCAAAGTAACATGTCCTTAGACTTAAATTTTGAAGTCAAAACATTTTCAAAATATATAGGTTGGGTTAATCCAGTAGCATTTATAATCAAATGTCTGTTAGCAGTTGTTACTCTTTCCTCAGCAAACAAACAATTCAAAGGCAACACAATAACATACAGAAATGTCAGGCTGGCCTCTATGTAGCTGGGAATGATCTTGAATTCCTGATATCATGCTGCTTCCTCCTTTGTGCTAGGTTTATATATAATTGAATTTTGAGATGTATTTATTTTTATATTATGTTTATAGGTGTCTTGTCTGCATGTATGACTGTATGTCACATATGTGCAGCTGCCATAGAGGCCAGAAGAGGGCATTGGATCCTCTGGAACTAGTTACAGATAGTTGTTAGCTGTAATGTGGGTGCTGGGAATGGAACATAAGTCCTCTGGAAATCATGTTCTTAACCACTGTGCTGTCTCTCCAGCCCAGTTGCTTACATTTATATTTTTGAAATAAAAGCAATAACAAAAACAGACTCTAGAGCAAAGTATCACTTTATTAGAGTGACAGAATGAGTTTTTCAAGAACAGTGCACAGCTTTAGAACACCATTAGTAAAGACTGATAGACTGGGCTGGGGAGACAGCTCAGTGGGTACAAGTGCAAGCTGTGCGAGCCTGAAGATCTGAGTCCAGTCTCTGGAAACCACATACAAAGCCAGATGTGCTATACACATCTTTAATCCCAACATCTGACAGTTAAATGGGAGATAGAGACAGGAGAATCCCCCACATATAAATGAGCCCAGTCTCTATTTTGAATTGGACCTTTCAGTATCACTATCAACAGCTGATAGATAGAACAGATGGAAAATTAGCAAGAATATAGAAAGTGTGTGTGTTTTCAAGATTTCTCTATTTTTAATTTCTGTGTATGAGTGCTTTGCCTGCATAGATGTATGTGCATTATTTGTGTCTGGTGCTCTTGGCCATCAGAAGAGGGCATTGGACCTCTTGGAGTTATGGATAGCTGTGAACTCCCATGTAGGTGCTTTGAGTTACACCAGATCTTCAGTAAGAGCAAGTACTGGAAACCACTGAGCCATCTTTCCAGCCTTAAGAATATAGAAAATCTTAATAATGTTGCCAGCCAGATTGACCTAAGAGTGCCCCATTCAGTACATCAAAGTGCATTTTAAGTGTATGTGGAACATTTGTAACATAGACTATGTTCTGCCCATAAAAGAAGGCAGAAGGCAGAAGACTGAAATATTTTTGTTCACCACAGAAGGATCAAATAGAGAGTTAACATCAAGAAAGTATGTAGAAAATCCCCCAAATCTTTGGTAACTAAATAACCCAGGAATCAAGAAATCATAAGGGAAATTAGAAAGTAATTTTGAAATTGATGAAAGTGAAAACCTTAGCTATCAAATATGTAGCATGCCACTGAAGTAGTACTTAGGGAGAATTTATGATCACTTAAATTGATATGAGCATAAGGACAGATTACATTCAACATGTGCTCGTTTAATCCAGTATGCTGTATAATTATACTGCCACAGACATGCTAGCTCCCTATAGAAGCTAGCCATTTTGTAGATAGGCTTTTTGAGAACTGTTACAATGTTTCCCTTGTTTGGGGCCTTTCTAAATAAACTGTCTGAAGCATCAAGAAATTTTGAAAGGAGGTTATTTGAAATATAAATATCAGATATATATGTGTATATATAAAATAACAAAGATACTTGAATAATATAATCCACCAGTAGACAGTTATAATCCTTTTAGAACTTTGAAAGAGACAATTGATACCTGTTTTTAAAAAAAGTAAAAAGTTGGTCGCCAGAGGCAGGTGGATCTCTGTGAGTTCCAGGTCAGCCTGGTCTACCGAATGAATTCCAGAACAGGCTCCAAAGCTACTGAGAAACCCTGTCTTGAAAAACAAAAACTAAAACAAAACCAACCAACCAAACAAACAAAAAAACCCCATTGATCACAAGAAGCCACATGCTAAAATTTAGCTTATGGTAGGCATTGTAGTAATTACTTTGCACACATAACTGCATTTACTCTTCCCTAGAGCCCTGTGAAATAGATTGTTTTAATGATTTATTTACATTTTTTGTGTAGGTGTTTTGTCTGCATGTGTATTTGTGAACCACTTGCATGCTAGATACCTGTAGAGTTACAGCCAGACTGTATAAGTCTCGGTCGTCTGGAGAGTAGCCAGTGCTCTTTAACTGCTGAGCCATCTCTTCAGCCTCTGACAAAGATCATGTCCCCCAGTTTATATCAGTGAAAACTGAAGTTCAGAGAGGAAAACAACTTGTTACAAAAACTATGGATTTAAATCCAAATCAAACTCTAAAGTTTCCCTTCTTTCTACCATAACTTGTTCTTATTTACTAAAAAGCCTGTCAGTGATCTTTACAATTTTGTCCTCCCCCTCTTTTTTTTTTTTTTTTTTTTTTTTTTTTCTTCAGAGCCTCTTACATAGCTCAGGCTGGCCTAGAACTTACGATGTAGCCTGGGCTGGTCTCAGCTTCTCAAGTGCTGTGATTATAGATGTGAGTTACTATTTCTGGCTCAGACTGTATCTTTAGCCTGTTGTGGGGTTGATAATGGAGTTTCCACTTAGGGTTTTGTGTATGTCCTTAGGCCTTTTATATCCTTGGGCCTTTTATAGTATTATAAAGCATATTTTTTTTTTTATATGTAGTTAGGAGATGGTGGGACAGATACTTGTGAGCAACCATACTAAAAACAAATTATGCACTTCCTTTCTGATTCTGATGGTCTGGTGAATTAGCTTACAGTAGTGGGCCAACTATATTGGCAAGGACAAGCAGAAAAGTAGAATAAATAACAAAAAGTGTTTGAAGGCATTGGAAAGTAGCAAAATAATCAGAACCCAAGAGCAAAGTTCACAGAGTGAGACGGGCTGGAGAGATGGCTTAGTGGTTAAGGGCATCTACAAATCTTGCAGGGGACCCAGGTTTGAATATTATGCTTCTGTCAGCCTGTAAACCCAGCTCAGGGGATCTGCCCTCCTCTGGCATTAGCATGCAGGTATACATACACACACAAATAAAAATATTAAAATTAAATCTTAAAAAAATAGTGAGACGGGTTGGTGATTTAGTACTGTTGGTACAGTACTTGCTTATTTTACATGAAACCCTGGCCTCATCCCAAGCATCTCATAAACCTGGTGTGGTACTGCATCCCAAGCATCTCATAAACCTGGTGTGGTACTGCATGCCTGTAACTCAGGAGGAAGTGGAGGTGAGAGGATCAAAAGTTTAGAATTCATCCTTAGCTACATACCAAGTCCTTGGTCAGTCTGTGATAGCTGAGATCCTGTCTCAAGAAAACAAAACAAAACAGAAAAGGTAAAACCAGAGCTTGTAATCCTAGCACTGGGAAGATGGAACCATGGTCAGAAATGTAAGGTCATCTTGGCTATGTAGTGAATTTGAGGCCTGCCTTGGCTACAAAAGCCTCCATCACAAAGGTCCCGAACCAAACCAAACTAAAATCAAAACAGAAAGATAATTATATGTTCTTTTTAAAGAAATGCATCTCAGAGATAAAGAAATTGAGGATGTATTTTTTTTTTCCCCCGTTGAGACAGGGTTTCTCTGTAGCTTTCGAGCCTGTCCTGGAACTAACTCTGTAGACAAGGCTGGCCTTGAACTCACAGAGATTTGCTTGCCTCTGCCTCCTGAGTGCTGGGATTAAAGGCGTATGCCACCAGTGCCCATCGAGGATGTATCTTAATGATATAGCATGCACCATGTTTGAGCCTTAGCACCAAGAAAAAATAACAGACACCTACCCTTCTACCACTGCCACTACCAGCACCACCAAAAACACCTGAAAAGAAATCACATCTCAAATATGAGGACACAGAAAAAAGATTGGAAGGCTTGGTTTTGGGATGTAGCTCAGTCTGTAGAGTGCTTGTGTACAAAGCCATAGGTTTGGTTCCTAGCATTCATCAAGCCAAGTGGCACACACCTGTAACTCTAGCACTTAGGAAGTAGAGGTAGGAGGATCAGAAGTTCAACATCATCCTTGGCTGCAATAGTGTTGAGTTTGAGGATAGCTTGTACTATATGAGACCCTGTCTCCTAAACCCAAAAAGTAAAAGGAAGGAGGGAGAGAGGGAGGGAGGATAGATATCATGCAAATACTAGTTTGAAGAGTTGATGTAATTTATGACTTTAAAGCCAAAACAAAACAAACAAATAAAAACCCTTTAGCCGGATGTTGGTGGCACATGCCTTTAATCCCAGCAGTTGTGAGCCCTCATGTAGGTGCTGGGAGGCGAACCCAGGCCCATTGCAAGAGCAACAAATGCTTTTAATTGCTGACCCATTTCCAGTCAGAATAGTGGGGTATTTTTAACCTATCTTTTTTCATCAATGATAGAGCAGAGACTCAAAAATCACTAAGGATGTAGAAATTTTAAACATCATTACTGTATAAATTATATGTAGAATGCTGTGACCATAAATGTTATATGTACATTCTTACCCAAAATGACCACATAATGAGCCAGAACACACTTTATGTTATTAAAATCATATAATGTACTTTTAATAATGATAATAGAGTTAAAGTTATAAATTATAATAATATAAAAAGAAGGGCCAGGGTCAGTGATAGAATGTTTGCCTAGCATGTGCAAGGCCCAAGGTTTAATTTCAGGATTTTAAAAATGAGTAACAAAAATTTGGAATTAATTAAGCCATGTACTCTTTTGTATTTGTACTAAGGATTGAGTATAGAATTCATACATAATGAACACTCTACCGGTGAACCATATCACCCCCAGCAATCGGTACATTTTAAAGTAATCTCAAAGAAGAAATGTCAGTGGGAATTAGATTATATCTTCTTTAAAAAGAAGATCAATCAATTGATCGATTGGTCAGTCTGTTTGTGTGTGTATATATATGTATGTATGTATGTATGTATTCTATCTATCTACCTACCTACCTATATACCTACCTACATACCTACCAACCTACCTACCTACCTATCTATCTGAGGCAGGGTTTCTCTGTGTAGCCCTGGATGTCCTGGAACTCACTCTATAGACTAGGCTGGCCACCAACTCAGAAATCCACCTGCTTCTGCCTCCCACATACTGGGATTAAAGTCATGAGCCACCACTTGAACATAGAATGTTCAAGGCCAGCTTGGTCTACATAAGACCTTGTCTTAAAAACCAAAAGAAAACTGGGTGGTTGTGGTACACACCTTTAGTCCCAGTATGCAAGAAACAGAGGCAGGCAGTTCTCTGTGAGTTCCAGGCCAGCCTGTTCTACAGAGTGAGTTCCAGGGCATCCAGGACTGTTACACAAAGAAACCCTATCTCGGAAAAAATAAACAAATAAATAAATAAAACCTCAGGCCAAGATTAATTTTCTCAAAAACTTTTTTCCTCTTGAGACAGGATTCTACAGTATAATAACCCAGATTGATCTTGAACTTTCCATCATACTTCAGCCTAAGTGCTGGGATTTCAGCAAATATCACCATGTGTGTTGCTTCCTAGGTCTCTGAAGAAGTATAACATTCTTATAGAAACTTATCAGAGAATAGAAGAAGGAAAAAAATCCTAGTTTGTTCATGCAACAATCTTTGTCCTCTATGGACATTCTATGGAGTGCCCCCTCCCATTTTTATTCATTTATTTACTTATTTTGAGACAAGATCTCACATAGCCTAGGCTAGTATGGAACTTACTATAGCCAAAATGACTCTGAGCTTATGATTCCCTTCCTTTACTTTGCACTTCAAGTCTCAAGATTATAAGCACTACCTGTTTTTTGTTTTTTGTTTTTGTTTTTTTGTTTTTACAAACTGAGTTACACCCTCATCCCCTGTTTTTCAAATGAAGTAAGCTGAGGTGCCCAGGCTGGCCTTGAACTTCTAGGTTCAATCTGTCTTCTCAACCCAACCTTCTGAGTATCTACTGTAGGGATGAACCCCTAAGCCAGATATGCCAGGTAGATATCTAGCTAGCATCAAGTTTTGTTATTTTCTCTACTGTGTTCAGCTGATAGTTTCAGTGATACCATGTGACATAGAATACTAAGTTACTTGTTCAGTCAGTACAGGATAACTGTTGCAGGAAGGATCAGATTTTTGTAGCCAAATAAGTTTCCCCCATCCCCAGTTTGGAAACTGATAATTTATATTAAGGTTTAACTTATTTTTTTTCATTTTTGTTTTTCTCCTACAGACTCCATTAATAATATACCTCTTTCATTTCCTAATTGACTATGCAGAATTGGTATTTATGGTAAGTATCCAGAGAAAAATCAGCATATGTATATACTTTTAATTTCATAGTTTGTTTTTTAAGAAAATAAGGAGCTGGGTGAACACATGCCTTTAGTCCTAGTGTCTGGGAGGCAGAGGCAGGCAGAACTTTGTGAATTTGAGGCCAGCCTGGTCTGCATAGCAGATTCCAGACCAGCCAGAGCTGTATCATGAGACCCTGTCTATAAGAAAGGAAAGGAAAGGGAAAACAGGAACTGGAGTTTCTCAGAAAATAAAAGCCAAGACATAATATAATAATCTTTAGCTTGGAGTCTGGCTTTGGGATGGTATTATGGAACATGAGGGACCTAAGAGACTTGTGACCAGCTCTTCTTTCTCATTCTTTGGTTTCTGGACTACGTAGTCTTCAATTTTCTAACCCTGAGAGTCTGTGGTTGGTTGGCATTAACTGTGCCCATTTGGAGGGCATTCTGAGTTTCCTAAACATTCTGCCAAGGGATTCTGAGGTGGTTGAAGAGGCTTTCAAGGACGAGAATTGAAGATGAAGATGACAGGGCGAGTTTTGAGAGAAGAGCAGTTTGAAGCATAATCAACAGAGTTGAAAATCTTGATATCTTAAATCCTGAAGTCTTCTTAATTGTAATGGCTATTTGTTGAGGACTTAACCCTGTATGAGATGCTTGCATACCTGAAGCCTACAGATCGGTAGATATTATTCCCATTTAGCTTTGTTTTTTAAAAATATATATTAATATATATAAGATATATTATATATAATATTAAAAAACCTTTCATTTATTTATTATTTTTTGAGACAAGATCTCACTATTTGACCTGGGCTGATTTTGAACTCATAGGAGTTCGGAGTTCTCTGTTGTCCTGGGGTTAACCACAAGGCCTGTCTTATTTTGGTTGGTCTTGCTGGTCTAGAGATATAGGTCCAAATGGATCTTAATCTCGGGTTTTTCTGTTGTAACCCCCTTGAGTAGGCCCTGACGGACGGTGCTTGCTACTGGGAAGTCAGTTCAGTTTCATCCTGGCAGCCTTCCGTTTCCATGTACTAACTGTACTTTGTATTACTCCCATACTTTCCGCTACTTCTCTTTCTCTTGACAGATAACAGATGCCCTCACTGCTATTGCCCTGTATTTTGCGATTCAGGACTTCAATAAAGTTGTGGTAAGTCATTATTGGGTAGGACAAAGATGGTGGAATTTGGTAATGTGCTCATTATGGCAATGAATCAAAAGCCATGTACTTAAAGATCCAACTATTTTTAAATAGTTAGGTGGGGTTGGTGAGATGGCTCATTGGATAAAAGCACTTGCCAGCAAGCCTGATGATCTGAGTTCTGTCTCCAGGGCCAACAAGGCGGAAGGAGAGGAATGATTCCTAAAAGTTATTCTCTGGCACATGTGTACCAACACACACACAGACACAAACACACACCCCTCAAATAAAATAAATAAATGAAATGATTGAATGAACAAATAAGTAGGTGATGTGGCTATATTGGCTCCTGTCTGTAATCTCAGCATTTGGGATGTAAAGGCTACATGAGGAGTGCAGGGTCATTCTCTATTCCATACTAGTTTGTGGCCAGTCTGGGCTTAAAATATTTTCTAAAAGAAAAATTTAAAGGTCTTCCCTTTTACCAGTTTGTTTTTTCAAAATAAAAATGAACATATTCCTTAACTCACTGTATTAGGCCTATTGAAATAGAATTACATTTCCATTGTTCAGAGAGGAATTTGGAGGTTGGAGATTGAGCCTAGGGCCTTGGAAAATGCCAGCCAAGTGCCATGCCACTGAGCTGCACGCCCCAGCCCCAAAGGAACAATCTTAATTAGAAAATTTGGCATATTGGGCTGGGAGGATTGCTCAGTCAGAAAACATGCTTGCTGCCGATCGATCCCTGGAACCCCTGTGGTGGAAGAGGGGGGCTAACTGTAACAAGTTGTCTTCTGATCCTCATGAGCATACGGAACATGTGAGCTCCTACATACAGACAAACAAATGTAAAAAAGCATTTATGTAAAGTTTTATTTTTCTTTTGGTGTGTATGTGGGTGGTGTTTGCTTGTCTTTGTGTTTACAAGACAAGGTTTTTCTGTGTATCCCTCGCTGTCCTGGAACTCTCAGAGTAGACCAGGCTGTCCTTGAACTTAGAGCTTGTCTGCCTTTGCCTCTGAGTGCTGAGATTAAAGGTATGTACCACCACTGCTCAGTGTAAAGTTTATTCTTAATTATGTAATAGCCAAGGAGAATTGCATCATGGAACCATTCTCCTTTTCCAGGCTTCTGGGAGGATGAATAGGTAAACCATGTGTGTAGTTATGAAGAACAAAAGTTGGTTACCACCTTCCTGTGTGGCTGGGAGCCACTAAGATTTAGGTCAGGATAGGATGAGGGTACATCTTAGTCACTTTCTGTTATCAAGTAATAGACTTAGAGACAGCGGTTTGCCCTTCTGTAGTACTGTGAAGGGTAAAATAATAGTAAATTTGTTGAATTCTAGACTTTTAGACCTCTAGAGATTTAAAAAAATGTCTAGAGTATGGCCTTTTAATTTGTTACCCATTTATATATTTTGGGGTATATTGAATTCTTGAAAGGATGTAAAACCATATATGTGTATGTCATGTTTTGGAGGGTTCATAGCTATTTTTGACTTTTCACCCAAGGGATTAAAAATTCAATTTCAATGTTTTATTACATTTATTTATGTTCTTAAGGAGCTATATTTAAATTTTTATAACATTTCCTTGTGTGTTGGGCTGGCCGGTTGATATATATGCCACAGCAAGTGTGTAGAGGCCAGAGGACAGCCTGTGGAGAATTAGTTCTCTTCATCTACAATGTAGGTCCCAGGAAATCAAACTCAGGGTGCCAGAGTTGGTGGTACATGCCCTTACCTCACTGGCCTTACGAACTATATTTCAGAATTAGAGGCTTAGATTACTAAGGCTGAGGAGTATCATACTAATGAAGCGTGATCTAGAAGCTTTAGAGACAAGAGTTGAATTATTCCAACAGGGTTCCCTGGAGGGTCACAGATGAAATAACTGGGCATAAGATTCATATGCCAGTGATTCCAGAGATACATCCTAGCAAAGGCAGACAGGTCTTTGTGAGTTCAAGAGAGGCCTGGCATTGGTAGTGCACACCTTTAATCCCAGTACTCTGGAGCCAGAGGCAGGTGGATCTCTGTGAGTTCAAAGCCAGCCTGTTCTACATAGTAAGTTCCAGGATAAGCTCCAAAGCAATACAGAGAAACTCAGTCTTGACAATAAATAAATAAATAAATAAATAAATAAATAAATAAAATGAGGAGTAGAAAACTAAATGCCTACTGTTGATTTAGATAGAATGTCAGCATGTGTATTCCTAAAAGGCCCTACTTTGTAAAGGAGGGAGAGTCATTTTCTTCAGTAGTATCACCACTGGTAAGTGGTCTGTGCTCCAGTATAAAGCCTCCTTCCCATGCTTATGCAAGCAAATCTAATTAAACTCACTTGTTGGTCTTTGTCCATCTGTCTCTGTTAACCCCCCAAACTGGTCTCTCTCTCTGTCTGTCTCTTCCCCCCCACCTCACACATACATGAAAATAGAGAGGGTCTGATGGCACTGATTGATCTTCCAGAGGACTCAGCTTGTGTTCCCAGCACCTACATGACAGCTCACAACTGTTCAAAACTTTCTCGTTCCAGGAGATCCAAAGCCCTCTTCTGGCCTTCCTGTTACCAAGTACTCATGGTACACAGACACATGCCAGCAAAACACCCATAAACATAAAAGAAAATAAAGAGGGATTTGTTGAACAAAGAGTACAGCAGGAGTGAGAAGTAGATAAGAGAGCAATGGGAGATGATTATGATCAAAGTCTCATAAAATTATTTTTTAAAAGTCTCCATTTGTTAAAAGGACCCTTACCTTATATAAAAGTCTGCAAAAAAAGTCTTGGGAGGAACTCTATCCCGGCCATCTGCATAGCATCCTGGAAAACAGGTGCTGAAGGAACTTCACACCCACCCCCTCTTCAGCTGTTAGCCCATGGAATATGAACACTAACTGTTGGTAGCCAGTTGATCTTGGCCAAAGTGTCGTTAGCCTAATCTGTCCTTTGCTGTGATGATGTTTCACTTTTAGAACTCATGCCCATTAATTTGTTGGGATACATAAGAGAAAGCAAAGAGCTTTACCACACACACAGACACACACACACACACACACACACACACACACACACACACACACACACACACACCCGTGTAACTGCATCTTAAATCTTCAGCTCCCCAGCCACACCAGTCTCCTTTAACTATTCCACACCTCTTCTATGGAAGTATAAAGGAAAAGCAAACAAACAAACCTTTGAAACAGAAGAATGAGGAAGGGAACCTGAGAAAACATACATCCAGATCATTGAAACTGCTTGAACATGTTTTGCTGATAGAACTTTGAAGTCCTACTACCAGTGATGTGACCTCCCAGCATGACTAAGAGGTGGCTTTGCCATACCTTCATTTTTTTTTTTTTTTGGTCCACAGTGCTAATTGTTAGGCATACACAGAGAGCAAGTAAAGTAACTCACACTGTTGTGGAACTTACTCTCTAGGGAGGAGCCAGGCCTTAATTATACAAAGAAGGCGAAACTTGGAGCTGTGAGCACTGTGGTGAAAGAATGGGTAGGAGGGCAGCTAACTGTGCCTTTCAAGAAAGGGAGGACTTAGCTGAGCTCTCAAGGCTGTGTGGGCATTAACCAGGGGAGAGTAGGGGTCAAATGCAGAATTCAGGGAGCATGGGGAGCATTGCCTGTTCACGTTCTAGATCTGAGTTGGCCTAGGGTGGAGGAGCAAGTATGAGCAGATCCTGGAGACTAGGGTAGGACAGACAGTGGTGTGTGGGTCATGGCAAAGATTTTTGTCTTCATCCTAAAAACCATCTGTTTTGTGTGTCTTGTGCACCCTCCCCCACCTCTAGTTTAAAAAGCAGAAACTGCTCCTAGAACTGGACCAGTATGCTCCAGATGTGGCTGAACTCATCCGAACCCCCATGGAAATGCGGTACATCCCTCTGAAAGTGGCCCTGTTGTAAGTATTCCCTTACAGATCAGAGCTCAGTGCCCATTAGTGCAAGGAAAATCTGATGAGACTTCCCCATGTTGTTGTAGTTTTAGAGATATGTGGTCTTAGTCATCAAGTATTTGCTGTAGTTCTCTTGCACAACTGGAGTTTTGGCCAGCAAAAGACACAGAGCCATTCTGTCTCTGTTGAGACAAAGACTCACACAGGGACATGCACAATCAAACCCTTCACAAAGGCTTTCTGACTCAGTGCTGATCTGGGCTCCAACATGCTTGTAATTACTGTTTCTAAAAATTAGTAGTTCTTCATTACTGAAGTACTGTTTAAAATTCTGGTCTTCATGTGGCTGTTGTTTCATATAGCTTCTATATTCCACATATGATTTATTTCTCTGTTTATAATTTAGAAAACTGAAGCAACATACTCATCTGGGCTAGGTGACCAGCTTAAAAAAATGATAGCAGCTGATGGATGCTTTAAGAAAGAATTCTCTAGGAGTGATTAGCACCACCACAGAGTGTGAACCTCTGAGGTCATTCCCATTTGTGTTTCTGAGATAGGTGAAGTGAGTTATTTAACCAACTAGTAGTCATCAGATTTTTTTGTTTTGTTTTGTTTTGTTTTTTGGGTTTTTTTTTTGTTGTTGTTGTTTTATGTTTTTGTTTTTGTTTGTTTTTTGAGATATCTCTCTATTGTTTTGGAGCCTGACCTGAAACTAGCTCTGTAGACCAGGCTGGCCTCGAACTCACAGAGATCCGCCTGCCTCTGCCTCCCGAGTGCTGGGATCAAAGGCATGTGCCACCAATGCCCAGCTTCATCAGATTTTAATAACATGCTAGTTTCTAGGAACACATACCAAACAAAACATAAAATTCCTCATGGAAATGCATGCCTATAGAATTTTTAGAATTAGAAGCTGGGTGTCCCAGCCTCAAGGAGCCTAATGCAGGAGGATTAATGAGTTTGAGGCTAATCTGTGCTATGTAGCAATATTCCATATCAGAAAACAAGGGGCTGTGGAAGGAGCTAGGCTGGTAGAGTGTTTGCATAGCACATACAAGGTTGGGGTTTGGTCCCCAGCACCCAATAAACTGCGTAGGGTGGTACTTATCTGTAACCCCACCACTTGGGGAGGGGCGGCAGAAAGATCAAAAGTTCAAGGTCAATTTCACCTACATGATAAGTTTGAAGCCAGCTTAAGTCCTGTTAGATTCTGTCCTGGGGGCGGGGTGTTTACAAGCCTGTGTGTGAATTTCCTATTCAGTGTTCCAGGTAGATGTCTAGGCAGCTCCTTCTTCAGTATCACCCAGTATTCAGAAGTGGCTTTCTGTTTTCTCTCCTAGGAGATAATTTTGATTTATCAAGTCTCTACTACATATTTCAGAAATTTAATGGGAAACACTTTAATAGGACCAAAGGTTTAGCAACATAATGAATCCCTATGGACTCTTGTGTCCCCTGAGGGTAGTTTCATAATAGCAGCAGCCATTTCTTTAAAGGTTGTGTAACAAGTCTATCTGATTGCTGGGAAAACAAAACATAAGAAAAACCTCACCAAGCCCCAAAGAGTTTCTAGGCCTTTGGTTTTAGGAGGTGGGATTAGATAAACGGTCTTTATTTGTGAATAATTATTATAATCTTTTACTGAGACATTGGTGTGTTTTTTCCTTTCTGACAATCAGAATTATGTAATTGGCTTTTCTTCCTTTGTCTGCCAGGAAAGTCAGCCATGTTTAAAGCTGATTATTGTAAAGCTGTAGACCTGTATGGGGTTGGATACCATACAGCTGTAGTCTGTGTGAGTCTAGTTATTGTGCAAGCTGTAGTCTGAGTCTAGTTATTGTACAGCTGTAGTCTGTGTGAGTCTGGTTATTGTGCAGTTGTAGTCTGTGTGAGTTTAGTTATCGTGCAGCTGTAGTCTGTCTGAGTCTGGTTATTGTGCAGCTGTAGACTGTCTGAGTCTGGTTACTGTGCAGCTGTAGTCTGTGTGAGTCTAGTTATTGTGCAGCTGTAGTCTGTCTGAGGCTAGTTATTGTGCAGCTGTAGTCTGAGGCTGGTATTGTACATTTGTAGTCTGATTGAGTCTGTCTGAGGCTGGTATTATACTGCTCTGGTTCTTTGGTTTTCCTAGTTTTGCCTTTACTTTTCTTCTCATGAATTTCCTCTGATCTTGATTATGACTGGTTTTATTTTATTTACTATTTTTGTTATTTGTTCGCATTTTAGCTGGTGCAAATCTTTTGTAGAAGCAGGACAAAAATAAATAAAAAGAATCCATTCTGACTGAGTAAGACTTCCAACCCAAAGCACTTTGGATTCATTTTCTGATTCTATTCTTTCCTACTTAGGGGGAAAGGACTCTCCTTTAACTCTTTTCCTAATTGGGGGGGGGGGGTCAAGATCTGGGAAGTTCTATGCCAGCTAACTTGTAGAATTTAGAGGAAACTTGGTCTTGGGGTATTGCTCAACTATGAAGAGGGCTTAGTAGAAAGAATGTTGGCTTTAGAACCAGGAAGACCTGATTTTTGAATGTATTTAATAGCTTGTAAAAACTTGGGCAAGTTACTTAATCACTGAATCTCCATTTCCTCATCTGCAAAAGAAAGATAATGTTATTGAGCCAGGTAGTGCATTCCTGTGATCCCAGCACTCAGGAGGTGGAAGCTAGAGGATCAGGATTTCCTATATAGAGTTCAAGACCAGCTTGGGCTATATGAGACCCTGTCTCAAAAACAAAACAAAACAAAACAAAACAAAAAACCCAACAAACCAAAATACAATAACCACAAAAACCCCATTAAAAACAAAACAGAAACTAGAGTGTTTTTGTTATTTTATAGGATCTTTATGATTGTTAAGTAGAAATACGACAGTTTTGCATATGTCTTATAGCGTAATGATGAGTGTCTTTGTTCATAGACACCCAGTTCCACTTTAAACTCTTGTATTTATGATAATTCATTTCTAGGGAGTTTCCTTTTTGTTTTGTATATCAGTGTCCAGGACTCGCTGGTCCACTGATCAGGTTTGCTAATGGCAAATATGTGTGTTTTCCCCAGCTACCTCCTAAATCCCTATACGATCCTGTCTTGTGTTGCCAAGTCTACCTGCGCTATCAACAACACCCTCATTGCTTTCTTCATTTTGACCACAATAAAAGGTAAGGTCCCCAAGAAGAGTATGAAATATGCAGAGCTCCAGCTCTTTGTCTTTTTTTTTTTTTTTTTTTAAAGAAGCACAAGCTGTACATGGTAGCACATACCTATAATCATAGCATCTCGGAGGCTGAGACAGGAGGGTATGGAATTCAAGGTCAGCCTATGCTATATAGCAAAAATTTGACTGAAAAAGAAATAAAAACCACAGTATTTTTTTAAAAAAACTTATACACATATAATAAAAGATTATTATAGAAAATGTAGATTACACCAAGAGAAAAAAAAATTAGTCCTGAAAAATCTAGCACTGAAAGGATCACGGTTGACATACTTTTTAAGAAAATTTCCCAGACAATGATGAGAATGTCAGTCCTCTGTAGCCTTAGTTCAGCTGTTATCTTCTCTCAGCATAGCTGATGAAATCTTTTGTAGGAGAAGGACAGAGATAAAGAAGGAGAACCAGTCCTGATAGGTAAGGTGTCAAGGCCAGCCTTGGTTGTTGTTTTGAGTCAGGCTGGCAGAGGATGACTATAAACTCCTAATCCTCCTGCCTCTACCTCCTAAGTGCTGGTAATACAGGCTTGTGCCATCACTTCTGGCTAGTTCAGCTTCTTTGGAGCAATACTTTGTTATTATTTATTTCTATATTTTAGACTATATAGCTATCTTATAAATGACAAATTTTAGACATTTTTAATTGTGTTCCATTATGAAAAAATGAAGTTTTCTTATAGCTCTTTTATATCAGTGTCCTTGCTACCTCTTTGTTTGATTTTCTTATAGTTATATTTCGGTTTTGATTAAATTAGTAGTTGGGTTGTGTATGTGGCTTGGTGGTAGTATATGTACTTAGCATGTATGGCTAGCTCTTGCATTTTTTTGTTTGTTTGTTTTTTCAAGACAGGGTTTCTCTGTATTGCTTTGGAGCCTGTCCTGGAACTAGTTCTGTAGACCAGGCTGGCCTCGAACTCACAGAGATCCACTTGCCTCTGCCTCCGAAGTGCTGGGATCAAAGGCGTGCACCACTACTGCCCAGCTGGAAGAGTTTTTTTTTTTTTTTTTTTTTTTTTTAATTGGGGGAAAATGAGTGGGAAAGGGGGCAGAGGAGAAGGGAGACCACCTCTGGGGACAGGAACAGCGGAAGAGAAGCGAGGCAGAGAGAGAGAGAGACAGAGATAGAGAAACAGAGAGAGAGAGAAAGGTGGGAGGTAGGCAGATGCCTTTTAAAAGGCAACATAGTGAATGTGCACGGGTGGTGCTCTTAGTGGCTGCAGCTGAGGGCATATCATGTCAAAACTGCAAAGACAGGCTAGTACAGATGCCTGAATAAGAACAAATATCCCATTATTCAAAATATAATACATGAGCCAGTTGTGGTTACATGTGCCTGAAATTTTAGCACCTAGGAGTCAGAAGCAGAGGATTGCTGCAAATTAAAGGACAGCAGCCTTATCTGTAACAAAGAGTACTAGGCCTGTTTGAGTGACAATGAGACCCTAACTCAAAAATAAAACAAATTATTTATCATATTAGAGCTGGGGATGTAGGTCAGTGGTAGAGTGCTTGTAGCAGAAAAGCTGGGGTCAGGGAATGACTATCTTTCTTATCCACTATGGAAAGGCTCTGTAAAATTGACAAAAGCTTGGACATAGGGAGGAATGGATCCCATATATACCAACAAACATTTTGTCTGTTGTTTTGTATTATATTAGTTACTTTTCTATTGCTGTGACAAAACACCAAGGCAACTTATAGAAGAAATGGTTTATTTGAGGCTTGCAGTTCCAGAGGGATGAGAGTCCATCACCATCATGGCAGGATTATGGCAGCAAGGTGATAGGCATGGAGCTGGACCAGGTGCTGAGGGCTCATATCTAGACCCACAAACAGAAGCAGAGAGCACATTGGGAATGACATGAGTCTTTTGAGACCTTAAAGCCAGATCCCAGAGACATAGCTGCCCCAAACAAGGTCACACCTCCTCATCTTTCCCAAACAGTTCTACCAATTGGGGACCGAGTACTCAAACGTACAAGCCTATGGGGACCACTCTCATTCAAACCACTATAGTTTGCTTGTTTTATAGACAGTCGGCCTTGCTGTGTAGGTCTCAAACTTACAGTCCTCTCTTTACTAAGTGCCCCGAGATCATATCCAGGTATAGTCTGGGATTTATTTTGTTTTTATAAAACTGTACTAATTATGTGTCTGTGCGAGCATGTACATGCATGCCAAGCACACTTGTGGAGGTAAGAAAGTTTTAGGATATGGATTTCACCTTCCACTGTGGACTCTGGTGATTGAAGTCATGGAATCAGGCTTATGTGCCAAGTGCTGTAGTTGCTAGCCATCTCACCAGTCTAAATTTGTTTGTTTGGTTTTTTCCTTTGAGGCAGAGTCTCATTATATAACCCCTACCTCTGACTTGCTCTGTAGATCAGCCTGGCCTCTAACTCACCACCAGCCTCTGCCTCTAAATGGGATTAAAGGCGAGTGCCATTTTGACCAGCCCAAGTCTGCCAAGTCTGTTATTACTGAATACTATTCCATTGTGTGAATGAATATTTGTAGATTTTTTTTTTTAGATTTAATTTTTAATTGTGTGTATATGTATATGGGGGCTAAGCACTCAGAAGAGGGTGTTAAATATGTGGAGCTGGAGTTAGAGATGACTGTGAGTGCTGGGAATTGAACTAGGGTCCTCTTGAAAACAGCAAGTGCTCATAATAGCTGCTGAGCCATCTCATCAGCTTCCCCTTTCACCCCTCTTGTTTTGAGAAAAAGTTTTGATATATAACCTAGATAGACTTTAAACTCACAATGTAGCCCAGACCAGCCTGGGGCTCTTGATTCCAAATGCCTCAGCTTTCTGAGTGTTGGTTTTATAGGTATGTTTCAACTACCATGCCCAGCTTAGAAATTCTTTAATCAGTCTCTACTATTTAGATTTAGGTGATTTTCTGATATTTAGCTACTTAAATTCTACTACAATTAGCTCCATTGTGTGTATTAATATTTTTTTCTTTTTCTTTTTCTTTTTTTTTTTCAAGACAGGGTTTCTCTGTGTAGCTTTGGAGGTTGTCCTGGAACTCACTCTGTACACCAGGCTGGCCTTGAACTCAGAGATCCGCCTGCCTCTGCCTCCTGAGTGCTGGGATCAGGTGTGCGCCACCGACGCCCAGCTTGTGTGTATTAATGTTTTGCACTCACAACCAGTTATTTTCTTACAATGGACTTATTGTGCTACCACCCTCATGATTTTTAAGTTTGTTGCTAAATTTATGTTTTTATAATATATCCCTATAATATCATAAGAATTCTATTTCTAAACAGTATTGTTTAATTATTTGTAAGATCAAGAAATAATCATCATCTAATATTACATATCATAGACCATTTATGTACAGAATAGAACATAAGAATGACTTAGCTCTTTGTGAGACATTGTTTCTTCTAGGTTGTTTAGATTTTTTTTCTTTAGGCTTTTAGTTTAATTTATTATTTAGTATTACTTAAATTATTAGAACTGGGGATGTAGCTCAGTGGTAGAGTGCTTGTAGCATAAAGCCCCCAGCTTCAGTGTCCAGGACTGAAAAAAATACCAGTATTCTGTAACTTGAATTGTCTTGTTCTGAAGGTTGAGGTCATTTTGCAACAAGCAGTTCTTAACAATAGACTTTTTATGTCTGAATACTCCCTGCCTCAGTCTCTGTCTCCAGAGTGCCAAACACAGATAGGCTGTCTCTTACTAAGATACAGAGTGTCGACCAGGCAGTGGTGGCCCACCCTTTTATCCCATCACTCAGGAGGCAGAGGCAGGTGGATCTCTGAGTTCTAGACCAGCTTGATCTACAAGACCTAGTTCCAGGATAGCCTCCAAAGCCACAGAGAAACCCTGTCTCAAAAAACAAAAACAAACAAAGATAGAGTGTCCACCAGGATAAGATATGCTGCATATCTTTTATTTGGAAATGCTATCTTTCTAATTATTATCATCATCATCATCATCATTATTTTTACGTGATTAGAGGTCTTATGATATTATCCAGGTTAGCCTTCAGTTTTTGGGTTCCTGCTCAGCTTCCTAAGTAGCTGGGATATGTGTCACCCTAACCAGTACTAAAAATGTCTGTTTTGTTTATTATTATTATGGCTTTTATTGTTATTGTTATTATTATTGACATGTCACTTTTAAAGAGCTACTCAAGAAACTAAGGAATAGGGTCACAAGTTCAAGGTCTGCCTTTGTTTGCATAGAACATCAGAGGCCAGCCTAGCAGCTTAGACCCTGTTTTAAAAGTAATGTCAGCCATGGTAGCACAGTGTAATCAGGCTTGGGGAGATGAACACCTGAGGGTCAAGATTTCAAGATCACCCTCAGCTTTAGTGTAAGAAGTTTGAGGCCACCCTGAGTTTATAATAGAGCCTGTTTACAAAACAAACAAACAAACTGTAGAAAGAGCTGTCAGATTGATTCAGCATGTAACGGTGCCTGCCACCACGTTTACAACCTGAATTTGATTACCAGAACCCACATGGAAAGAAAGACCCAACTCTCACAAGTTCTCCTGGTGGTTTCCACATTCTCTCTTGGACATACACAATTTTATTTTTTAAACTGGGAGGAAAAGATTCCAAGAAGATCTCAGATCTACAGTTTTGGTCCCACAGGGAAGCTTTATTATTATATGACTGGATTTCTGTTAAATTAATTCATAGCCATTTTTCAATGTTATACACATAATTTTGTTGACTTTTCAAACATATTAGTAATGCCTAGTAATAATTTATTCAGTAAAACAAAATCAGTTTTACATTCACCAAGCTCTGTTTCTGTATTTCACATTTGCATTGCATAAATAGTACAACTAAAGATAGGGTAATTCACTTTCATTTATTTGTTTTGGCTTTTTGCGATTGTGCAGTGATAACAGTGAGTCTGGAGTGAGCTTGTCCAGGCTTATATCCCTTTTCTGTCTTCCTGTACCCTGATCTGTATGATGGGGATGGTAAGTTATTGAAAGGCATACTTTTGATGGCATGTGGCCTGCTCACAGTCGTGTCTGGAACAGGTGCTCAAAGTTTCGTCATCGCTGGTGTGGTTAGACTCCCTTGAGACAGACTGCCCTGTTTGAGAGCACGGTTGCCAAGGGACGTAAGTGCAGTGGACTCTGTCCCTAGCTGCTCCTCTACCTCCTGTCGCCTCAGATGCTGGTGCAATTTCCTTTTCTGACAGTCCTTTGGGACCTCAGCCCTTTTGGTCAGTACTTCAGTCTGTCCCGCTGCCAGTCTGCCTGGGACAGGTCACTGTCTGTGACCCAGTCTCTGACTTTGTATATCCCTTGCTAAGTCCATATACTGAGTCAGTCCCCTGGCTTTTCCTTGTCTCATTCCTGTGTCTCTTTCCTGCTCTGCCCTGCTGTTGTGCCACCCACCCAGGCCCTCATGAAGGTGTAGTCCCTAGAGGAACCTTCTTGCAGAGGCTTGTTTTGGCCCCCACCCTGATACAGAGAGTTGGAAAACATACTCAGAGTTAGATTGGGTAATGCTGTTTATTCCCTGATATGGCAGCCAGTCTTCATATCAATTCAGCTAGTTTATCCTAATGTTTCTGTGAGCAGGCCAAAGGTGAAGCTTTGCTCATGAAACCTAGTGCTTATACGGGCTGCACTAGCAAACACTATCAAGTTGTATCATATAGGGGTAAAATTCATATCCCTCTTGGCCCAGCTCCTCCTGGTTAGCTATTATTTCAGTTGTAGACCCATAGATAATTATTTGAATTATTTTTTTGAACTAAACCTTTTATGCTGTGACCTCTGCCTGCTTGTTGCAACTTTAGATGGCAGATTGTAACTTTTATTGAAGTATATGAGGTGTACATGAAAAATATAAAAACTGGGCTGGGAATGTATCACCATTGGTAGAGTGTTTGACTAGCTGAAAGAATCCCTTGCAATGCATAAACTAGAGGTGGTGGCCTATGCCTGAGGTCATAGCATTTGGAAAGTAGAGACAGAAAGTTCTGAAGTCCAAGGTCATCCTAAACTACATTGCAAACCTAAAGCCAGTTTGAGCTATAAGACCCTGTATCAAAAAGAAAAAGGGAAGTGAGGTGTCTCTTGTGGGTGCTGGTAACATTTCACCTCTCAATCTGGGTTCTGGAACTCATTTTGTAAAACTTCATTTAACTTTATCCTAATGGTTCCCATGTTTGTTTTTTTGTTGTTGCTTTGTTTGTTTTGTCTTGGGACAGTAACTTAAGTATCCCAGGCTGACCTTGAACTCACTATATAGCTGAGGTTGACATATGGAGATGAGAATTAAGGTTGAACTCCTTGATTCTCCAGCCTCCATTTCTCTTTCCTGTTGGTATAGGCTTTCTTCACAATGCCAGGTCTTGTAGTTACTCCTTCCAGCTTCCCCATTTTGTCACATTGTGTTACTTAACATGCCACTTATTCTTAGTACACCATTCTCCCTCACCCGCCTGTTTTACAAATGCTGTTTTCCTTAGATGCTGGGCCTCACCTGTTCACTGTTCAAAACTCAGGTGTCAGCATCCCCTGATGGGCTGTCTGCTTCCACTTTCTTATGTTTTGTATTGTTTACTGGGAGCTCCATGAGGACACAAACTGAGTCACCAGTCTCCCTGACACCCAGCCTGTTTGACACAGAGCAAACTCTGGCAGTGTTTGCTTATTGCACAGTTTGTCTAAAATATTTGGTAACCTAATTTTACATTTTTTTCTTCCCTGCCCATGAGCCAACCACATATTCTAAGTCCATGCCTTTTTTCATTCTTGCCCCTTTTAGATTTCTTCAAAACTTGTGTACCTCCATAAACCCCCTTACTTTTGCATAGGCTATGCATATGCACCATCTGTGCCTGATTTGTCATCTCATACCCAGACACCAGGCTGCTGGCTATAGTAGCACCATTTTTCTGCCCCAGAATTCAGGCCTCAACCATCATTCTATAAATCATCCCTGTGCCAGGCCCCTGGCATTAGGAGCCCTCAATTGCGCATCTGGAAGATCTGCTCCATCCTAAAGTCAGGTTTGTGTTATGCCTTCCTAATGTTACAGAATTCTCTGCTTAATGCTTTGTGGGGTCTTCCTCACGGTTGTTGGTTTGCTTTAATGTGTTTGGTTTCCTCCCTCCCTCCCTCCTCCCTCCCTCCTTCTTTACTTCCTTCCTTCTTCCCTCCTCCCTCCCCTCCCTCCTCCCTCCCTCCCTCCCTCCCTCCCTCCCTTCCTTTCTTCCTTCCTTCCTTCTTCCCTCCTCCCTCCCTCCCTCCCTCCCTCCCTCCCTACCTCCCTCCCTCCCTCCCCTGTCTCTGCTTTTTTCTCTCTACCCCAAGACAGGGTTTCTCTATGTAGCCCTGGCTGTCCTGGAACTTCCTCTGTAGATCAGGCTGGCTTCAAACTCTCAGAGATCTGATTGCCTCTGTCTCCTGAGTGCTGGGGTCAAATGTGTGGGCTACCACACCCAGCTATGTGCTTTTTAAAGGGATCTCTTGTGCATTACTGAATGATGTTCATTCATTCAGTCAGTTATGCATTCACTATGTGTGCTGTGAAAGGTAGAAGAGACTCAAAATTAAGAAAGACTTACTGCCCTTGAGAAATTCTTATGGTAGAAAGGGAAGAAAGGACAACTCAGCATTGCTAGAAGGCAGCAGATGAGGCTGCTTAGCAAGAGTTGGGGACAGTTGGGCAACCTTAGGTTTTCTACTTAACCTTGCTTCTGTGCCTTGGTTTCTTCACTGGTGAAATGAGTAGAATATGTGATTTTTATCACATTTAATGTGTCACAAGAAAATGAGCTGAAAGCAGTTCTTTCCCAAGTCTGTTATGATGCTTTCCCCAGGGCCTCTTTGAGTCTGGCACAGTTCTGAGGTAGATGTTACACAGTGCATGGCACCTAGTAACTGACTGTGGTGAACTCTGCTTGGGTCCCACATGCCACTAAAGGATGACAGGAAAAGAGCTTAGAAAGAGTAGCCTGAGCACAGACATGATGGAAGAGCCTGATGTTTTCAGAAACTGGAATATGTGTTGTAACCGCAAGGCAGGGCATGTAGGCAAGTGGTGAGAGACGAAACGAAGATACTGAGGATCTTGCTTACTCTTAGAGTTGGAACTTAATCTGATTCATGAGATGGAGCTTTCAGAAGTCTGTTTGGTTTTGTGTTGTTTTTAACGAGCCAGCTATATTTGTTCATTTCTTGCATTTGAGGAACTTTTCAGTAATGTTCTTTATGGCGTTTCCCCTCTAGGTCAACTTTGCAGTGGCCCACCCATTACCCTAGTCTTTTGCTGTCATCAAATTTAGTTTGTTTTGTGCTCAATACAAAGGGTCCATCAAGTTGACATACACAGCTGGATGGAAACACACAAAGATGGTCTTAGACTTGGCTAAGGCTTTGGCAGCTTTGAGAATTCCACACAGTAGGACATGTGGATGTGGTTTTCAGTACCTCTTGTTGTAAAGCAGCATGGATGTGCATTACAACTCCAGTAGTTATGCCTTGTTTGGCCATGGCAGTGGGTTATAGGTGAAGTCCAGTCTTGAATGCACTTTAGCCTCTGCTGCCACATGACATAGCAGTATTGTGAAAAGACTTTCTTTCTTTCTTTCTTTTTTTTATTTTTTTGAGATAGGGTCTCATGCAGCCCAGGCTGGTTTCAACTAAACCAAAGGTTGAGCTCCTGACCCTCCTTTCTTACATCTAGGAGTGCTGACATTATAGGTGTGCTCTGCCATACCTGGCTTAGTCTTGCTAGGTAAGTCACTGTCTGTTTCAGAAGAGTCCTTTGGTGCTCCTGTGAAGGAGGGGCCAGGAAGAAAGAGATTGCTGAACACTGATGGTAGGTGAGAGTCGGAACAATCATACTCCAGAGGTGGGTCTGTGGGCTTGGGAACTGGTGTTTGAAGGAATGTGGAGATGAAGTATCCAGCTGGGCTCTGATGCCACTTGTTGACAGAAAGCAGGCAGAACAGATTCTTCCTTCCTAAAATTTCCATCTAGGCACTGGGAATGTAGCTCAGTGGTAGAGCACTTGCCCAGCAAGGCCCTGGGTTGCAATCCCTATTGCTAATTAAAAAAAATACAATCATTTAAGATGGACTCAGTGTGGTAGCAGATGCCTTTAATCCTAGCACCCAGGAGTTAGAGGCAAGTAGATATCTATGAGTTCAAGGGCAGCCTGGTCTAGATAGTGAGTTTTAGGATAGCCAGAGCTATGTAGAGAGACCCTGTCTCTAATTAATTAAGTAGTAATAAAAAAGAAAGGTAGACTACATCTTCCTGATCCTCAGAGCACATTTTGTAAGACATTTCTAAGTTCATTTTATTCCTCTCTTAGCCTTTTTTTCTCTCTTGGGTCTTATAGACAGCTGTTTCAGACTAGCAGTTATTGATCTTAGGCAATTAGGGCAGGAGGTAACTGTGTTTATGTCACTCTCTGGTGTCTCCTGGGGCAGAGAGTGAGGTGAAGGTCATGTGTTTTCACATCATTTGTATGAATGAAAAAATTGGAATAGCCTCCCCACTCTGACAACACTTTCTGGGTTTTCCTCTCCCCAACTACTATGTAGGAAAGCTTGTGAAATAAATTCTCTCTAACATTTCTACACTCTTAGCAATTTTCCACTTTTTTATTTTTAATTTTTTAAATTTTTTTATTGTTTTGGTTTTTTGAGACAGGGTTTCTCTGTATTGCTTTGGAGCCTGTCCTGGAACTAGCCCTGTAGACTAGGCTGGCCTCGAACTCACAGAAATCCACCTGCTTCTGCCTTCCCAAGTGCTAGAATCAAAGGCGTGCGCCGTCAACACCCAGCTTTCCACAAATTTTTTATTCAGTTTTTTGGCCAGGTCAAGAAATCCTGAGCCTACTTTGCTTTGAGCTGTAGCAAGACACTTTCTCATGGGTGCCACGTCCCTGTCTCAGGGTGGCCTGGTTCTGTGTAGCTGATCTGTGTAGCTGAGAAGGTGGGAGGTGGCCTCTCCTGGTATCAGGTCTTGGCTAGGCCTCTCCTTTTCTCTGCTCAGTTGTTTTAGCAAGTACCTGAAGTTGAGAACATCTTGACTGTCACTCAGCCAAACAGTGGGACAGCTTGTTCCAGGAATTCTGTCCTTGTCCTTTACCTGCAACTTCCTCCTTGCTCTGCCTTTTTCCTACTTACTAAAACTGTCCACCATGATTATTCTTAGTTTACAGTCTCTTGGTTTGAAGAACAGAATACTTAAAGTCCTTCTTTTCTACTTTCTCATCTGTTTTTTTTTTTAATTCTATTTTTAATTTTAACATTTAAGCTGGGTGGTGGTGGTGGCACACGACTTTAATCTCAGCAGTCAGGAGATAGAGGCAGGTGGATCTCTGTAAGTTTGAGGCCAGCCTGGTCTACATAGTGAGTTCCAGGACAGCCAGGCTACACAGAGAAACTCTGGAGAAAGAGAGAGAGAGAAAGGGGGGGGGGGGGAGAGAATATAAGATGGTTCCATCATGACAGTTCATATATGTGTCAGGATACTTCATTCTCATTTGCTCTTCCCCCTGTATCTTTCTCTCTTCCAGCTTGTTCCCCTTCTTCCCCAGTTAGTAACCCCTTATTCCTTTTTTTAGAACATGCATTCCATTACTGTATTTCCCACCTACATTAAACTCTTTTCTTTTCCTGTCATAATCCCTTTTAAATCCATCACACACATATGTTCCTAGCCTTTTCTCCTCCCAAGGCGACTTTTCTATGTTTCAAGTCTATAGACCACTTGAGGGGATGGTAAGATGGCCATCAAGTAAATAGACTACTTTAGTGAGTGGAAGAGCATATTGATCATCTCTGTCTGTGTTCCTGAGGAAAGTTGTAAGCTTCCTCAGATTGAGTAGAGTGAGGGGTTTCTCTTCTTGTAAAACATCATTGAAAAGACTTATATTATTTTTAGTAAAGAGTTGATTCCCCACTCATGAAAGTAACTATGAGTATTACTGTTTTATAAATCATAATCATATGAGACCTGCACTTTGAGTCTGTATTGAAACCTCTCGCCTTGGTATAAAGGTACCTAGTTGTCTTAATACATCTGAAAGGGAATAGCTGTTGTTTTTGTTTGTTTTCAAATAGAAAATGGCCTTGAAGTCAGAGATCTGCCTGCCTCTGCCTCCTTAGTGCTGGGATTAAAGACATTCACTACCACCACCTGGCTATGTTCTTTTTTTTTGTTTGTTTGTTTTGTTTTGTTTTGGTTTTGGTTTTGTTTGTTTGTTTGTTTGTTTTTGAGACAGTTTCTCTGTGTAGCCTTGGCCTATGTTCATTTTTAAAGTTCTAAAGAAAACATACAAGTGAGGTCTGATGGTATAAACTGTATGTATCTCTTAAAGTTCCACTTAAAAGGTATTGTACATATCTTTTCATGTCCTCATAGGTCCTTTCATTGCATGCTTAATGACTCCCTCATAGTCTATTTTGTGTAGGGAGCAGACTCATTAATAAAAGGAATGCACCCTTAGCTGGATGTGGTGGCTTACGTTTGTTACCCCAGCACTTGGAAGACTTAGACAACTGCAGGGTTGGTGCCAGCATAGGCTACAAAGTGAAACCAAAAAAATAAAGCATCAATAAAGTTTTTATTAGAAAAAGAGAAACATGTGGCTTCAAGATAGAGGTACTACAGAGCCCATGAGCTGTTGTGAAATCCAGAGAGCTAGGTTTCACAGCCCTCAATTTCATGAACAGTAATTGCAGATTTAATAACTTGGTGCAATTGACATGGATGTTAATAGTTGTTGTCTATAAGTCTTTGGGCTGTTTTTTTAATCATGCATTTTGCTTTTTACAATTTGTTTTTATTTCATGTACATTGATATTATGCCTGCTTGTATGCCTATATGAGGGTGTCAGATCTTGGAGCTGCATGTAGGTGCTGGGAATTGAACCTGGGTCCTCTGGAAGACAAGTCAGTGCTTTTAACCACTGAGCCATCTCTCCAGCCCTGGGCTGAGGTTTTATAAAACCTTTCTGGATCTGAAAAATTCTTAAGAAACATGTCTGCGACATCACAGTTTGTTAAAGGCAGGTGATTTTGACTTCCATGGTTTCCTTTCAAGGGAACTAAGCCAAGAGCTTTCATTCTATTTGAGTTTGCACAGTACCTTGCCTATCAGGAAACACTTGGCAGGTACTTGAGCAGTTAGGAGTTTCGTCTTGATATGGACTTGCTGAGTGAAATCTTGATTGACGAGGCTGGGTTATTCTACACCTTTGTTTCTTTTCACAGGCAGCGTTTTCCTCAGTGCTATTTTTCTTGCCTTAGCAACCTACCAGTCTCTATACCCAATCACCTTGTTTGCCCCAGGACTTCTCTATCTCCTCCAGGTAAGCACTTGCTGGTGCCAGTGCCCAAGTGATACTTAGTACATGGCCTGGTCCCTTCTGGGAGTTGTGGGGAGGAATGGCATGGGTCACAGACAGCATTTGGAACTAGGGATGTAGCTTAGTGGTTAGATGTGATGTTTGCCTCACAAATAACAAAGCAGAGTTTTTTGTTTTTGTTTTTTTGAGACAGGGTTTCTCTGGTTTTTGGAGGCTGTCCTGGAACTAGCTCTTGTAGATCAGGCTGGTCTCGGACCCACAGAGATCCACCTGCCTCTGCCTCCCCTCCCCGAGTGCTGGGGTAAAAGGTGTGCGCCACCACTGTCCGTCTCAAAGCAGACTTTTAAAAGTGTTACTGGGATTGGGCCTTCCCGCTTGTACTTGGGAAACAAAAAACAAAGAGGACTAATATGAAACAAAGGAGACTTAATGGCCACTAAGTTTTAATGTGTCTGTCATTGCATGTGTGTAGGAACAGTTCACTTAGAGTTGATATCCACTAAACACTGGATACTTTCTTTGTTTTACCTAATGTGCTTAGATCTCTGTGAGCTCATGCTTTGTTTTTTTTTGTTTGTTTGTTTGTTTTGTTTTGTTTTGTTTTTTCCTCAACAATTGCAATTGCCTTGTAAGGTTCTTACAGTGATTATGCAAAATGACAGTTTTTTAATTAAAGACTTATTTTTATGTGCATTAGCACTTCACCTGTATATATGTTTGTGTGAGGACACCAAATTCCCTGGAACTGGAGTTACAGATAGCTGTGAGCTGCCATGTAGGTGTTACGACTAGAATCTGGGTTCTCTGGAAAAGCAGCCAGTGCTCTTAACCACTGAGCTACCTCTCTGGTTCCCTAAAATGGCAAATTTTAAATAGTGTCTGCTATTTTCAATAAGCAGTTGACTCCACACTGGTGAAAAGTGATAGTAGGTATTGTTGATGTAAGGCACCAACAAGCCTTACACCATTACACCTGGCTGACTTCTGCACTACTTTGGAATGTAGGCTACTTTCCTATGAACATAGTGGTCATTACAGACCACAATAATTGAAGAATACAAAGTGATGATATTTGTGGAGAATAGCCTACATATGAGGCACTTATGTTAAGCCCTCTGCAGACATCATCAATTTTAAAGAACTAAGGGGTAGATTCTATTATTAGCCACAGAATGACTAAATATACTTCATTTAGACACATGAATTAAAACTAGAATGTTGGGAGGTTCAGTCACCTAAACCATCAGATGACAGCCCTGAGCTAAGAGCTCAGGTAATCTGACTCAGGAGTTTGCTTTCTAACCATCTCTTATTTTCAGCTTATAAAGAATATACACCTCGGCTAGGTGGTGGCGGCGCACGCCTTTGATCCCAGCATTCCAGGAGGCAGAGACAGATGGATCTTTGTGAGGTTGAGGCCAGCCTGGTATACAAAGCTAGTTCCAGGACAGGCTCCAAAGCTATACTGAGAGAAAAACCTGTCTCAAAAAAAAAAAAAAAAAAAAAAAAAAAAAAGAAAGAAAGAAGGAAGGAAGGAAGGAAGGAAGGAAAGAAACAAAGAAAGAAAGAATATCCACCTCACACTTGAGATGTAGCTTGGAAGTAGAGCACAACAGTCAGCATCCATGAAGTGCTCTAGGTTTGATCCTTAAGTATTCATCCTACCCCTTAAAAAAGAGATGGGCACTGTATTAGAGACACAAAGGGATCCAGGTTCATTCTTAGAGGAGAAGTTTGCTGAAACTTGGCAGCACTGGGATTCACATACAGAAGAGTAGTTTGTAGCCAGGAAAGACTGCACACTTCCACTCATTAAAATGGGCCCTGTGCTTATCATTCTAAGTTACTTAGTGATGTGGAGTCATATTGATATTGATGAACACAGTAGTAAAAGGTTAATTCTTTTATTTGTAGAACTTGAGATACCTATTTATTGTTAGTAGTGTGTGTGTATAGTAGAAATTTGTTTTTTGTTTTCTTCTTCTTCTTCTTCTTCTTCTTCTCCTCCTCCTCCTTCTTCCTCCTTCCTTCCTTTCTACTTTCCTTCCTTCTTCCTTCTCCTCCTCCTTCTTCAAGAATTGAGTGTAGGGCTGTACCCACAACAGTCAAATGCTCTACCACTAAGCCAGATCCTCAAACTCTTTTCTTACTTTTTAAAAAATTTGAAATACTGTTGGTCAATGGTGGTGCACACCTTTAATCCCAGCACTTGGGAGGCAGAGGCAGGTGGATCTCTCTGAGTTGGAGACCAGCCTGGTCTACAGAGCTAGTTCTAGGACAGCTAGGGCTGTTACACAGAGAAACCCTGTCTTGAAAAAAACCAAAAACCAAAAACAAACAAAAAAAATTGAAATACCATCTACTAAATTACCCAAGCTAGCTTTGTATTCACAATGTAAGGCAGGGTTTCTGAGTAACTGGGACAACAGGCTTTTGTACTACCAGGCCAGCTTGAAATTTATTCATTCTTCCTTTCTTCCTTCCTTTTTTCCTTCCTTCCTTTTCCCTATATACCTTCCTTCCACCCTTTTTACTCTTCTTCCTTATTTATTTATTTATTTATTGGTATATGCGTGTGTGTGGTCATGTGTTGGTGTGTATGTCCATGTGGACACCCAGAGTCCAGAAGAGAATAGTGGGTATCCTTTTCTAGCATTCTTTTCCTTATTCCCTTGAGACAGGGTCTCCACTGAACCTGGAGCTAGGCAGTAGTCAAAAAGCCCCATGGATCATCTTGTCTGCACCCCAGGTAGTGCTAGGGTTACAGGTGTGTTTGTAGACATGCCTGGCTTTTTATGTGAGTGTGGGAATTTGAAATTGGGTCCTTGTTCTAGCACAGAGAAAGTAAGCTCTCACTTTCTGATCCCTCTCCCTAGCCAATGACAAGTTTTTTCTCTATTATTTTCTAATTGAATCCAAGGCTGTGAAAAGTTTTATAGTTATTATATGCAAAAACCAGATTGTTCATCAGAAATCTTGAGCCAGTCTCTGGTGTCACCAGCAGTATCCAGAGGAGTGAGCTGTCTCCTTATCTGGCAGCACTGGCTTTTCAAATTAGATTTGTGGTTGCTAGTTTAATAGACAAATCATTATATGGTAAAGTTACTTTGTTTTGATTTTCTTTTATGTTCTTGTTAAAGTCAAGCCTTTCCCACATAATTAGTATGTATTTGCTGTGCATTCAGATATGTGCATGCGTGTGTGAGATTATGTGTAGGTGTGCATGCCTTTATATGTGCATGTGGAGGCCAGAGGTTAAAATGAGGTGTTCTCTATAGCTCTCCACCTTTTTTTTTTTTTTTTTGAGACAGACTCAGTGTGTGGTTCTGGGTGACCTAGAACTCACTGTGTAGACCAGGCTAGCCTCAAACTCTGAAGTCTGCCTGCCTCTGCCTCCCTAGACTGGGATTAAAGGCTGTGCCACCGTGCCTGCTGTCTCCACTTTATTTTTGAGAGGGTCTCACTGAACCTGAAGCTCACTGACTCAGCTGGACTGTCTGGCCAGCAAGGCCCAGAATCCCCTTATCTGCCTCCTCAGAGCTGGAATTACAGGTCCATGACACCATGCTAGACTTTATTTAGGGGTGCTGGAGATGTGAGCTCAAGTCCTCAAGCTTGTACAACAAGCATTTTACCCACTGAGCCAACTCCATAGCCTGTGCATTTCCTTCCTTCCTTTCCTTTCCCCTTTCCTCCTTGCTTTCTCCTTTTGCTTCACCCTCCCAAGTGCTGGGTGTACACATGTATACTACCACTAGCTGCATTTTCTTCCATTTCCCACCCCTCTCAGACAGGGTTTCTCTGTGTAGCCCTGAATGGCCTGAAGCCCCTTCTAAAGACCAGGCTGTCCTCAAACTCAGATATCCTCCTGCCTCTGCCTTCCCAGTGCTGGGATTAAAAGGCGTGTGCCACCATGCATGGCTTCTTTCATCTTTTATATATAAACTTATGCTTTAGGAAATCTGACCTGGGACCAGCAAGATTGTTTGTCTGGTACAGGTGCTTGCCTCCAAGTCTGATGACCTGGGTTATATCCCCAAAACATAAATGAGGAAAGCAAACCAATTCCCACAGTTGTCCTCTTACTACTGCAAATACACTGTAGCATATGTATGCATATATGTGTGTGTGTGTGTATATATATATATATATATATATACACACACACACACACACACACACACACACACACACACACACACACACACACAAATAATAAGTAAATGTAACTGAAAATATAAAAAGAAAACCTGAACCTGAATGTAGCAAGGAGCTAACATTTAAACTAGGTATAAAATGAAAAAAGAGAAATAAATAGACTAAATGATAAATGTTTGATAATTGTATCATTTCAACATTTTGCATACTTGAAAAATTTCAGAATAAGGAAAAAGGGAATAGGATACAGTTTGTAATATCTTGGTTTGGACACTCTTTGCTTCCCTCTTCCGTTTCCTCAATTATAAAATAGGATAATGGGCCAGCAAGATGGATCAGCCTGTAAAACACTTGTCAGGTAAGCCTGACAACCCAAGTCAGATCCCCTGAATCCACAATGGAAGAAGAGTCCTCACTTCCACAGTGGCCTTCTGACTTCCAATCTCACAGCATGGCATGTATGTGCCATGCTTACATATCACACACATGTGCACACATGGATGTGCACATGCACACACTAATAATAATGATAAATAAAAATTCAAAACAGGACAATAGTACAATGTTAAAAAGGTTAATGCATGTTGTGTATCTTGAATACAGTCTGATGAGAGCTCAGTAGGTGTAGTTCTTCAGTGTTCAAATGGCGATAATGTGGTCATGGAAAGGACATAGTCACCAGCTTATAAATATGAGGGGTGATGAGGGGAAAGGAAATTACTTCTTTTCTAGAATCAAAGGAACTGTGAAGTTAGTTTGACACCATAAACCTGGCTCCATTATGCTGGTAAAGTTTCTAGAGACTGTGAAACGAAGATAGTGGATAAGCTAGTGTGTCGTCAGAACCAAAGGGAAAGACTGTTTTTCTGTTCTCTCAGGAGATACGGGGTCAAAAGAAGGGATGCTGCATCTGGCTTCCTGGTGAGTCACTGATGAAAATGATAGTTTGAGCCCATCTGGTTCCCTCCCCCAACTCTGCTCTTCCTTTGACCTTGGCTTGGAGCCTAGTTTCCAAATTAGAGAGATGCTTACAGTGTTATGATCTGATAGCACACAGAATAAAGCAGAGAGCCCTGGCATGTACAGCATCAGAGTCCACAGTGGAAAACAAGCTGAGCTTGTGCCCTTCGTGGTGGTGCATATTTGTAACTACAGCATTCAGGTGACTGAGGCAGGGGGATTGTCATGAGTTTGGGGGCCAGCCTGATTGTATAAAGAGGTCCAGGCCAACATGGGCTACATAGCAAAAACCCAAAACAAATGTACAGAAGGGAAAAAGAAAATAAATAAAAAACTTGAGACTGTGATGCTGATGAGGGAGACTAGAGGTAGGGGGTTAAGGGAGCTCCTGGCATAGCCCAGGAAGTTTCCTTTTCCCTCTTCCTTTTTGTTTGGGATTCTCTCTCTTCCTCTCCCTCTCCCTCCCTCTCTCTCTCTCTCTCTGTCTCTCCCTCTCCCCCACCTCTGTCTCTCAGGCTAAAGTCTCCTACATGCATTATTGGACTTCAAAGCATTTAAAATATGGAACATTTGACAAAGGTACATGTTATCCCTGCCCAGGAGCCTTGTTAATCTCTGTATTGTTCCAGTGTTAGCATATGCGCTGATAAAGAGAGATTTTCTTGGAATTCTTAAAGCCTTGGGTTTGAGACCCTGTTCTCTTTCAAAGACAGTAAGACAGTAGCAGACACTGAGGAAAAACCTTGTAGGCGCTCTTTTGACTTTTCCTTTTTCTTTAATACAATCTGACCATTTGCCTTTGAATTGAAGTTAAGCCTATTAATGCCATATTTTTCTATGTCTTGGGGTAGGTCATTTCATGATGCCTAACAAGGGAGTCAATCCCATCTGGTTTTTCTTGAAAGCTGCATTCTTCCCAGGCCTTATTCAGGAGGAGGGGGCCCTTATTTAGAATTTTCCACCCTGCTCCATGTCCCTAACAGCTTTCTGTTGTTTGTTCTGCATCAGAAGGACTCCAGGACTGAGGTAGCAGGGCTGTTGGCTTTTTCCTTTTTACAAATGGGCAAAATATGGGGCAGAGCTTTTCGTTTATTTATGATTCACTGTACTCCTGATCCTTTTGCCTCAATAGTCAGCTATTCTAGCTTTCTTGTTGTGTTTCAGGCTAGTGAGAGACCCTGTCTCAAAAAAAAGGCTGGTGGGTGGTGGTGGCACATACCTTTAATCACAGCACTTGGGAGGCAGAGGCAGGTAGATCTCTGTGAGTTTGTGAGTTCAAAGCCAGCATAGTGAGTTCCAGGACATCCAGGACTGTTTCACAGAGAAACCCTGTCTTGAAAAACAAAAAAAACCAAAACAAACAAACAAACAAAAAAACCAAAAAAAGAAAGAAAAAGTAAGGAACAGCACCAAGGTTGTCTTCTGCATTCACATACACAGAAGTATACATATACACATGTGTGTACACAGTCACAAAGATACACATATATACAAATAGTAGGAAATGCAAATATAAAATGAACTTTATAAAAATGCAATCTTTTTATGTATACATGTGCATGTATTTTTGTTTACATGTGTAAGACGTGTGTATGCAGATGCACATGAACACGTGTGTGTCTGCTTGCAGACACCAGAGGATGATATTGAATGATTTCCTTGATCTCTTTCCACCGTATTGGCACAGGGTATCTCATTTGAATGCATAGTTCCCCAATTTGGCTAATTTACTAGGCAGCTTGTTGCAGGTATCACTTGTCTACATGTCCTGAGTACTGGAATTACAGGCATAAGCCACCTATGGGCTCTTGTTTTAAGATCCCAGTAGCTTAAATATTAAACCATTGTTTGGTTTCAACTCCCTTTAAAGACTTGATTCTGATAACTAGCTTTCCCCTTTTCATTTCATGAAAGAAAATCGTTTCTATGGAAATGTTTTAGAGAATTAAGGAGAGGAAAATTAATTTTCTTTCCTGTTAGAACTTGAGTTAGTTCAGTGTAACACTAGTCTCACATGTACAAGGATAGAGAGTCAGTGTCTAGCTCTGAAAAACCCCTCTCCCTTCTGTAATAAGGTTTGGTCTTTCTATCATGAGAAACCCTCAACAAACAGTTTGAGTATCATTGTCTCTATTTATGTTAATAATAGTATGACTATTGGGATGTTGTAAGTATTATTTAAATTTTTCAGTTATATATATACACATACATACATATCCATGAACCAAATCTGGCCACAGATTTAATTTAATCTTAGAAAATAAGTTGTAAGTAGTAGGATCGGGGAAATGGTTCAGTGGGTAGAGCACTTGATGTGGGAGTTGAAAGACTTTAATTTGGGTCCCCAGAACACATACATTCTGGGTGGGCACTGCAGACCATGTATAATCTAGCACTTGGGACACAGAATAAGGGAGTCTCTGAAAGAAGCTGGCTAGCTAGACTGGCAAAGCCATGAGCTCGGGCTAAAGTGAAAGATCTTGCTTGAATATATAAGGTAATCAATCCAGTGTCAGCTCTGCCTTCACATACACATAGGTGACCCCACCTCTTAGATGTAAGTGTACATATACACATAACCACACACAAATACATGCAAAGCTGTATTTTTCAAAATTTACATTAAAATTCCCATTTCTGTCTTTTAAAACATAATTGATTTATTTTTCATTTTATGTGCATTGGTATTTTTGCCTGCATGTTTGTCGGTGCTAGAGTGTCAGATCCCCTGGAACTGGATTTACAGACAGTTGTGAACTGCCATGTGGGTGCTGGGAATGGAACCTGGGTTCTCTGGAAGAAAAGCCAGTGCTATTAACCAATGAGCAATCTCTTTAGCCCCTGATAGAACTTTTTGTGATGATGGAAATGTCCACGTACCTAGTCAATATGATAGTCACATGTACACAAAATATAGTAGGCACACGCTATATAGTAATCACAAAATACACCAGTCAAAAAGTACTATCGTCAGGAGGGAAGGCCTAGACCCAAATGACTTTGACAGATTTTGATGATCCCTCCTGGAAGGCATCGCCCTCCCTGTGGAGTGGGAGCGGGTAATGGGACAAGAGGGGGGTTATGGGGCATGGGAGGGGGAGAGGTAACTGGGATCAATATGTAAAATAAGGAAAAATAATAAATATTAAAAAAAAAAGTACTATTGTCATAGCCAGGACTACTAGAGAAACCCCATCTCCAAACTCCCTCCCCCAAGTGCTAGTGAGACTAAAGTGAATCTCATTTGTATTTTTCATTAATTTAAATAATCACAGGTGGCTTAGTGACAACACATTTAAGGGGGGAAGGAGATAAGAGTAGAGCTGTATAGACTCAAGATTAAAGATGGGCCCTGGGGTGCAGCAGGTTCCTTGCTGTTTAATGTTTTGCTTGCTTTGTGACAGTCTTGAACTTGGGTGTAGACGACAGAATACATGTGATATGTAAGTGGAAGGGAGAATTTTCCGGGGGCAGTAAGAACTAGCTAGAAATGGATAGAGGTAGAAAAGCGGGCAGTGGAGATATAAATTAGAGCCAAGCACAGTGACACATGTGAAAATGCCGTAAGGAAAGATGGGTATGATGGTGCGCGCCTGTGTCACCAGCCGTGGAGAGAGGCAGGTCACAATCATCCACAGTTATATTAAGACCATGTGGAAATACTTAGGTGAATAGAAATGGGCTAATAGTTAAGACGGTGATAGCCAGTAAGAAGCCCTAGCCATCAGCCAAACAGTTTATAAATTAGTATACGTCTTTGCATGTTTATTTGGGGCTAGTCGGCTGAGGGACCAGGCAGAACAGAAACTCCATCTTCAATTCTAGGGGATCCAACACCTTGCTCAGCACCAGGTGTGCACATGATACACATACATACATGCAGGCAACACACACGCACACACACACCATACACACACATACCACACACACAAAATAAACACATCTGTAAAAAAGGAAAATGCCATGATGAAACCTATTCTGGATTTTAAAAATAATTGTAGTTTTACTTTTATCTTATTTTATTTTATTTATTTATTTTTTGGCAGGGTCTCACACTGTAGCCTAGGCTGACCTGGAACTCATTCACTAGCTCACTGTGGCTTTGAATTCTCAGCGACCCTCCTATCTCAGCCTTCCAAGTGTCAGGATAAATAGGTATAAGGCACCATGCCCAGTTCAGAACATGATGCAGGTGAAATAAATATATGGTTTTTTTTTTTTTGTGTTTTTTTTTTGTTTTTTTTTTTTTTTTTTTTTTGTATAAGGCTTCTTCCAGGTCTTCCCCCTGTGAAGTCTGGCCGTTGGTGATTTTGAACGAGTTCCATGTTGTTAGATGTGGTACACTGTACTTGGCTCACCTCAGTCTCCCTAGTGTATTATGTGTGTGGATGACACAGTGTACCCATTGAGGTCAGAGGACAACTTTCAACAGTCAGTTCTTTCCTTCTGTCGCATGGATCTTGGAGGTCAAACTCAGGTCCTCAGGCTTAGCCACCCTGGATTTTTCTTGTAATTAGTACCTTAAGGAAGATAATTTGGGATTATACAAGTCTGTTTCCTTTCAGAATTTCATCCACTAATATTTTACTTATTTTTTGAGACAAGGTCTCATTGTGTAGTGAAGCGTTAATCTAATTAATTTTTATCAATAAAGAATGGGGAGTCAAATATTGGGGTAAGAACCTGAAAGATTAGAGAATGGGGTAGCTGCTAGTTACTTCCTACCTCTTTGGTTCCTCCATCCAAAGGGGATGAGATCTTCTCTGCTCCACCTTACTACTTTGGGTGGTATTTGTCAGCTTAGAGGCATTACCATAGTCCTGATGGAATTGTCTTTGTGGGGCCCCATCCTCTTTTTGGAGACTTCAAAAGTTGCTGTTAGGCATGGTCATGCAGTGGCAGAAGACATAAACATTTTAAATGTTATATGTAGCAGATCTTGAAAAGGTTAAAGGACCATAATTTGTTACGTACATCCAAAGTACAAAAACTTAATTCCGAGTTACCTGATAGAGACTCAAACCCAAAATCATGTACAGGAAGCTAGATGAAGCCTTTTTCTATAATTAGTTAGTTCTCTATGACTATTAATATCCTGATAGAAAGTTTAAATATATATATTAATTTTATAAAATTTGAGATAATATTTCTATCTTAGGAAAAGTTTTAAAGAATCCAAATAAAACCAAAGGATTTATTTAGTCGCAATAGAATAGTCCTTAATTTTATTTTTTATTCTGTTTCATATCAGATGGCTCATCTGACACAAGACAGAGATTTGGATTTTACTTTAACAAGCATGCTTAGAGAAGGGGAAAGCCATCTTCAATTCCAAAGCTAGCTTAATTTTTAACTGAACAGGGACTATTAAAAGAACATTTGCATTATATGTCTGTAGAGATCAGCAGAAACAAACATTTGGGAAGATTCATGAAATTTTATCCAGTTAGAAATGTGATATACCAATAGGCCAATTTACTCTTTTTCTTGGGACATTTTCTCTGGATGATTCGTGTTTTTCTTCAGATGTCTCATTTGTCCAGTGGTCTCCAGATTCTTTGGTCAGGTGCCTTTATTCTCCTGAAAAGACAAAAATAATTCTAACTTTGGGGAGTTTCCCATTTGGCAAGTTATGTCTGATCAAATTAAAAGCATTTGTTAGTCTTTAAGTTATTTTAGATTGAATGGTCATATTTTTTGATGAACTATCACCTCTTCTAATCAAGAAGTTACTTTTCAAATATAGTGTCTATAATTTTTGCTTTATGGTTTCTCCTGAATTTTTTTTTTTAATCTTCTAAAGCTGTTCTATCATCCAGAGCAGTATGTTTTTTTACAGCAGGTATTAGGTCCTTTAATTGACAGGCAACAATTTAACCAAATTTGACATGGTGGCCTACGAGAGCCCCCAACCCCCCAAGGTGTTTCCCTGACGGCAAAGGGTTTCCTTTTCTGTCCCTTGTTGATCTACATTCATTGGTACACTGTTGGCCTTTGCTTCACTTTCTGCATACTCCAGAAGGCAGGGGCCTTCTATTTTTTTGTTTAGATTATTCCTAGAAAAAACATTGTTTTTAGGGGCACCGTGCCTACAGTCTCTTTTTAGATTACCTTGTTTGCCACAATTAAAACTCCTGACATTTTGATTTTTCTTCAAGCCTCTGGAAATCACCTCTCCTATCCAAGCATCATCATGATTATGAGATTCAATATTGACTATATCATGGGTCCATTTCTCTTTAGGTGCTGATCTTGCCTTTAAAGGCCTAATTATCCTTTTGCATTGTGAATTAGCATTTTCAAAAGCCAAAGATCCAATTATTATTTGTTTAGCTTCTGAGTTCGCTATCATACTATTTACTGCCAAAGTCAATCTTTGTGAAAAATCAATGAAGTTTTCTTTTGGGCTTTGTATAACTTATAGTAAATGACTCAGTTCTCTTTCTGACTTCTTCAACTGTGTCCTAAGCATTCAAAGCTGCTGTACAGCATAGAGCCAAGGTGTGATCATCATATATAGACTTTGTACATAAGCATAATTGCCCTCTCCAAGAAGTTGGTCTTGGGAGATCTCTATGCTTCTAAGCCCTACTTTGTTGTTCAGGGATCTTAGCCTCATCTTTCTGCCAGGTTCTCCATTGTGGTTGAGGACCAGGTTCAAATACTGCTGTAACCAAGTCTTTCTAATCTTGTGGGATAATTCTGTTACTAGTTGACCATGAATTTCACATCTGCCTCACAAAAGGTGAATGCATGCCATATGATATTATCACTTCCTTAAATCTTCTCAAATCTAACTTTTCCATAGAAATCCAGTCAGCTCTTCCATAACCTTGGGGATATCTGTCTGTTGGCAGTTATTCCTGTATGGTGACTGGATAAATTAAGGTTGTTTTTTTTTTTTTTATAACCACAGGCTGTTCCTCTCTAATTTTATAATGCAACGGTGAGGTTAGTTTACCTTTAAATTCCTGTCTTTGTCTGAATATCTGTATTATCTGTTTTTAGTAAGTTTTTCTAAGGCTTGTAATTTATCAGTCAAAATTACATTATTTTCTTTAGTAACCTTTTCTAAGGCCTGTATCTTGGCACTTATATCAAGCAACATTTTTGTTTTGTTTTGTTTTTTTGAGACAGGATTTCTCTGTATTGTTGTAGAACCTGTCCTGGAACTCACTCCATAGACCAGGCTGGCCTTAAACTCACAGAGATCTGCCTACCTCTGCCTCCCAAGTGCTGGGATTAAAGGCAGGTGCCACCAACGCCTAGCTCTCAAGCAACATTTTTAGGGATAAAACAAGAATTACCAATTGATAATGTTAATTATATCCTCATTTAATTGTTCCATTTTTAAACCATCCATTTCAGAATCATACAGAGATCTAACTCTCTCCATTGTAAAAGTGTTTCCCATTTTTTAATGTGGGAAAAATTCTCTCTCTCTCTCTTTTTTTAATTCCCCCCTTTAAGAATTCCCAGGTGTTGCTGATGGTGGTGGTGCACGCCTTTAATCCCAACACTCTGGAGGCAGAGGCAGGCAGATCTCTGTGAGTTTGACACCAGCCTGGTCTACAAAGTGAGTTCCAGGGCAGCAGGGCAGGCTTCAAAGCCACAGAGAAACCCTGTCTTGGAAAGGAAAAAAAAAAAAAAAAGAATTCCCAGGTGTCTCACCAGATTTGGAGATCTGGTGGTGATGACAGTGAAGTATGAGGCTGGCTGTTGCTGCATAGCACATCTGGGCAGAAATACAGGTGCACAGCAGCTGCAGCTGCTCACGTTTAGCTGTGAGCTGAGTGTGTGTGGTGGTTGCAACAATAGAAATTTGAGTGGGTGTGAAGGCGGCTGCCTAGTGTTGCAGCAGCCTGAGGAGCAGGTCCAGGAGAAGCCTGTCATCAGCAGGGAGAGGGAGCTGGCTGGCTGAAAAATGCACGTGGGCCATGCACAAGAAGCACATGTGGTGGGAACTGTCTGAAGGCAGAGCTGGCTGGTCATGAAGAACTCACTCCACCAGCGGTGTTTGAAGTTTAGGGCTTGTGGAGATTTCTTAAAGAGACTGTAATAGGAAATCCCAGACTAGCTCAGAGGGCTTGGAGAAAGAAAGGGAAAGCCAGCTGGTGGCTCCTGTGAGTACAGCCCCAGTGGTCACCAGTGGTTGCAAAGCCAGGGGCAAGTGGCTGTCTTGTGAATTTGTGGATGCCAGGTGAAGCATTAATCTAAAGTAATCTTTACCAATAAAGAATTAGAAGTCAAATATTGGGGTAAGAACCTGAAAGATCAGAGAACAGGAGGCAGCCACTGGTTACTTCCTATAGCCCCTCCGTCCAAAGGGACTGAGATCTTCTCTCTGCCCAGCTTTATGACTTCTGTCTCCCCTCTCCACAGTTCTCCAGACCTCCAAATATCACATAACAAAGTCGCTGGGGCTAGTCTTGACTTCCCTCTTATCCCAGTCTCAGTAACACTGAGAAATCACAGGTGTGAGCCACTATGTGTACCTTATGGCCTGACATGTCCTTTGTTTGTTTTTTGAGACAAGAGTTTTTCTGCATTGCTTTGGAGCCTGTCCTGGAACTAGCTCTGTAGACCAGGCTGGCCTTGACCTCACAGAGATCTGCTTGTCTCTGCCTCCCAAGTATTGGGATCAAAGGCGTGCGCCACCAATGCCCGGCTGCTGATATTTGCTCTTAACATACTTATTGAAATTTTAGATAGAGCTCCTGAGATGGCTCACTAGATAAAGGTATCTGCCCATGAGCTGAAGTCTGAGTATGCTCTCTAATGAAAAACCAGAACCAGTTCCTATAAACTGCCTCCTGACTTCTACATGCATACTTTAGTGTAGCACAATAAGTAAAGATTCAGAGACTTGTGAAGATCAAAAAAGCAAAGCAGCCGGCCACAAGCTCTTACCTCTATCTCAGGCTGAAAAGCAATCCTTTCTCCTCTGGAAGAACAAACAGGCTCTTAACCTCTGAGCCATCTCTCCAGCCCTCTTTTTATTTTTTAAATTTACATTTAAAAATCTATTCTTTGTGGTGATGGCACACATATGCCACAGTTCATGTGAGGTTGTCAGTGGACAGCTTGTAGGTCTTCATTCTCTCTTTTACCATATGGATCTCAGGGATTAAACTCAAATTACCACGTATGGCACAGGTGCTCTTACCCACCAAGCCATCTTGCTGGCCATTATATGTCCTTATAATATGTCTCATAAAATTTTTATGCTTAAAGTCCTACATATGTATAAATAATACATAATATCGTTGGGTATAATTTCAAGTAGCATACATGTTTTTATTTTGTATTGATTATTTGACAAATTCATGCTATAACCTCAAATGTTGAGACATATATTGGCACAGTTTACATGTCATTGCTGGCGTGCCATTGTCCCCTGTTCCACAGTTGATGCTTTCTCCCTGGTGCAGTGAGTATCTTCTCGTGGGCGTTTGTGCTTGTCTTCAGGGTGTAAACCTGGAATAGTGTTAGGAGGGTTCAGGCAGAGGGTCCACCCTTAATACCTTTGTCAAAACAGTTGTTTTTTTTTTTTTTTTTTTTTTTGTTTTGTTTTGTTTTTTGTATAAGAAAAGAATCAGGCCTGGTTGGTGGCGGAGACAGCACACACCATTAATCCCAGCACTTTAGAGGCAGAAACAGGCAAATCTCTATGAGTTAGAGACCAGCTTCATTTACAAAGTGAGTTCTAGGACAGTCAGGGCTGCACAGAGAAATCCTGTCTCAAAAGCACAAAAAAAAACAGAAAGAAAGGAAGGAGGGAAATAGCAAAATTGTAAACCTATGTGTCATGGCTTGATTTTATAGGAGGGATCTGTATGTATAAGCTGAGAGATGTTTTTTGTTCTTGGTGTTTCCTAAATGTTCTATTCTGACCTCTCTCCTAGCGGCAGTACATCCCTGTGAAAGTGAAGAGCAAAGCCTTCTGGATCTTCTCTTGGGAGTATGCCATGATGTATGTAGGAAGCCTAGTGGTAATAGTTTGCCTCTCCTTCTTCCTTCTCAGCTCCTGGGATTTCATCCCTGCAGTCTATGGTTTCATGTAAGTACAGACTTCACAAGAGATTCCTGGAAGCTAATTTGGTAATTTGGTTTTTTGTTTGTTTGTTTGTTTGTTTTGTTTTGTTTTTCAAGACAGGGTTTCTCTGAGGCTTTGGAGCCTGTCCTAGAACTAGCTCTGTAGACCAGGCTGGCCTAGAACCCCCAAACTCACAAGAGATTCTCTTGCCTTTGCCTCCCGAGTGCTGGGACTAAAGGTGTGAGCCACCAATGCTTGGTTTTTGCAGCTCCCTATAGAGCAAGAGGGAGAAGACTATACAGGAAGTCTGTGTAGCAGGGGTCTTCAGGTTTTAAGATGCCTCGGCTTCTGACATCTTTAGTGCTGGCCCATTCCCTAGGGGCACTGATGCAGTAGGTGTGAGATAGAGATCAAGAATTTCATTTCTCAAGTACTCCTGGCACTAGGGTAGTACAGGGAACAAGTTTGAGACCTCTGCTGTTTACACCTTTGGTTAGTTATTAGAGAGTACTTCTGAGGCTTGTAAGATGGCCAAGTGAGTAAAGGTTGAGTTTGATCCGCAGCATTCACGTGGTGGAAGGAGAGAATGGACTCCCACATACCTTCGTTAAGGAACTGTGTCTCCTCTTATTCCCTTTTTCTCATTCATTGCTGTTTTTAAATTATGAATCGGAGACAGCTGTGGTGGCATATGCCTTCAATTCCAGCATTTGGGAAAGCACAGGCAGGCATCTCAGTGAGTTAAAGTACAGTCTGGTCTACATAGTGAGTTTCAGGCCAGCCAAGGCTACATAGTGAGACCCTGCCTCAAAAAGACAAAAAATAAACAAAAAAACCTAATAAAATAGTAAAATTATAAACAAATCAATTTCAACATTGATTTTTTTCAAATAAAACATATAGCAGGGGCAGCAGATAGTACTCTTGACACACACACACACACACACACACACACACACACACACACACACACACAGAGCTAAGGATGTAGCCCAGTGGTAGAGTGCCTTTTTCAAATTGTGGAAGTCCTGAGTTCCATCCCCAGCGCTGAAAACAAAAACAAAACCACAAATGTGTGTGTGTGTGTGTGTGTCTACACATATGTAACTTGGACTTTTGAAAGAGCCAGTATTGCAGCCAATTCTTACATGATTTATCTAGACAGAGGTCTCCTAGATAAACTCAAAATTCTCAGATGAGTTCTGTAGCCCTAGGGATTTTTGCACAACCTGCTGATGGCTCCTGAAGCCCTTGGAAAACTCATTTGTGGGCTCAGGCTTGCAGTCTTCTGGCTCCTGCTGTGGGGATGTGGAGCAAGAGCTGGGAGGAGCAGGCTCTCAGAGCTTGTTCCTCTGGGCAAGTCTTTGGAATGCCCAAAATAGATTTTGTTTATTTAAATCTCCTTCCTCTTGCAATACTGAGTTGCTCCTGATTGTAAACTGGCCTGATGTAGAAAAGTGGGGCTGATCTCTTGATTTCTTTTGTTGTTTTTGTTGTTTTTTTTTTTTTTTTTTTTCCCCAAGACAGGTTTTCTCTGTGTAGCCTTGGCTGTCCTGGAGCTCCCTTTTTCATTTCAGATGCTTTTAGCTTAGCTGGTTTTTTGGATGTTTTGCTTGTTTTTGGGTTTGGTTTTGTTCCCTCATTTCACTTGTTATAGCCTTGAGCTCAATATCCAACCAAGAATGCTTTTAAACTTCTGATCCTCCAGCTTTTACATTTGGGCTTAATTCAGTCCTGGGGGTGGAACCCAGGGCCTGTGTACACTAGGCAAGCACTCCACTAACTCAGCTGTATCCCCAGCCCTGAGCTAGTGTGCATTACAGTTGTTATTCTCTGCATCTTCAGCCCTATATTTTGTAAATTATCTGTGTGGCGGTATCTGGAGAGCTCTTTATATTATTACTATGACCTTTAGATGGATGATGCCATTCTTGGTCACCTAGTAGTGACCTCATGTCTTGGGAAAAGCAGGGCAAAGCCAACCGTTTGTAACTCTTCCCTATTCTCCCTGTGTTTTCTCAATTCCAGACTTTCTGTTCCAGATCTCACTCCAAACATCGGTCTTTTCTGGTACTTCTTTGCAGAGATGTTTGAGCACTTCAGCCTCTTTTTTGTCTGCGTGTTTCAGATCAACGTCTTCTTCTACACAGTCCCCTTAGCCATCAAATTAAAGTAAGTGTGAGGACCTGCTGCTTATTTTTTCCACCCTCCCTCATGTGGCCTGAGCTATCCTTGGACTGGTACCACCTGCCATGAGACTTTTGGCTTTTTTGATCATGTGCCAGTAGCCAGGGTCAGCAATTGAAAGTCACACACAATTGCAAACGGTTGCAGGGAGGATGCCTGGGTTCTCTTGATCTCACCTGGAGGTGCCTTGGGCTACATTACTATTTAGTCTACTCACCATTTCTGGCAAGAACAAAGGTTACACTGAGGATGTCTTTGGGAAAAGTGGGTCTGGTTGGATGTTCTTGATCAACAGCCCAATTATGACTTAACCCAAGGGATTCCAATTGGGTTATTTTGGAGACTGGGCATGGTCAGCCCTGTTTAATCTTTTGATCAGTTTTCCTCAAATGAGGCTTTCTGTGTAGTTCACTTCTACAATGTGAGAGCTGTCATTGTTGAGCCTGCTTCTTCCCAGGTACCTTTCTAGCTCAACAACTTGGAGGCCAGCATTATCTCACTTCCATCATTCAGTTTTATAGTTGAGAAATTGTTGCTCAGAGAGATGGGACAATTCTTCTAGAGCTACCCAGCTAGCAAGCAGTAGAGCTGGAATTCAGGCACATGTTTGTCTGAGTTCAGAATCTGCTCATCTCCTTGGGCCATGCCAAGTCCCGAGGAGAGCATTGCAGTGATCCCAGAAGTGGCTGCATTACCCTGGCTTTGGAGCACCTGACAAAGACCTCATAAGCAGGCATCTAGCTCTATGCAGAGTCTGCCTTGTGCTTGTGTTGAGGTGTTATCGAGAGAGGTCTATAACTGGCTTTTTCCTGTTCACTTCCCTTTGGTGTGCTCTCAGAGGGCTACTGTAGGATGAGCCATGTCCCTCATGTCCCCCCTCCTGTCCTTACTGGTGCTGTAAGACATATGAAGCACCAAGGAAAGGAACATGGTGGTATTAGCAGCTCTGTAGACATACGGCTCCATCACTAACTTCCCTTCTCTGAATTTCAATTTCCTTACCTAGGAAGGACAGGGGGCAGGAATCTGTGCTTGGAAGGCTGGCTGTGGTGCTGTGAGGATTATCTGAGATGATGTAGGAGAAACTGCACAGAATTCAGTATAGGAGAAAAGGAGATGGGAGCCATGGCAGTTTATTAATTTAAAATCAGTTCAGCTGTTAGTAGTTTAAACTCCAAAAAATTCCATTCTGAGACAGAAAGCAGAGGCAAGAGGATCAGGAGTCCAGGGTTAGTCTCAACTATATAGTGAATTAGATGCCAGCCTGGGTTACATTAGAGCCTGTCTTAAAAACGCAAAAGAGAGAATTCTTGGCCTCTGAAGAGCTCACAGTGCTGCATGTAACTTTCAGTTCTTGTTCTAGACACTAAGGGTCCACATTGCTCTGACCAAATTGTCAGTGAGCAAGCCATCAGCCAGTAGGCACTTCCTGTCTTGGACCTGTTGACAAGAGCCTTTTCTGAGAAAGGCTGCTTGATTTCTCTGACAAGCACTCATGTAAGGCTACTAATAAGGAGTGCTGACTTAATTTGCTTTCTTACTTTGGTTCCAGGGGGCCAGGCCCAAAGCTAGTGGATAGGAAGTGGCTATTGATGGGCAGTGTTCCTGTAAACTGGATCACTGGTGTTCGTTCTTCATTGCCACCTCTGGGAATGTCTTATCTCTGCAGTTTGCTAATGTGCTACTGGGGCCTGGCCATCCATGCCTTGTGAGTAGTAAGCAGTCTTGCCTGAAGTACCCTAGGGAGTACTTTTGATTTGTACAGTAGGTCAGGAATCTCTAAGGATGGGCCTGGTCCCTGGCTAATCTCTCTGCATGTTTGTCTTTCCTGCCCTACTCCAGGGAGCACCCCATCTTCTTCATGTTCATCCAGATTGCCATCATCTCTATCTTCAAGTCCTATCCAACGGTGGGAGATGTGGCCCTCTACATGGCTTTCTTCCCTGTGTGGAATCATCTCTACAGATGTGAGTAGCCTGACTCTCTTCACAGGACAGATTCCAGTCCATCCAACTCTTGGGCAAAGCATCTGGGAGATGGGCGTTAATGAGCATTTACTGAGCACCTGCTGTGCTGGCAGCACTGAGAAAGAGGAGGCAACCTGCATGCATGTGCCCGGGTACCCTTGGTGCTGTGAGCATTAAGGGACATACAGATAACCACCACTTATAGACTGTGCTCCTGACCATTGTCAGTCACTAGCTCATTTGGTCTTTGCATCAGTCCTTGAGAAAACTAAGGAACATTAAGGCAGAGCCACTTACTGAAGGTCCTATGACTGCTATGAAAGACTAGGATTGAAGCCTAGCTCTGAGAGCCTTATCCAGTGCTGTCCAGCCTTGATTTCTGTAATGATGACCATGTCCAATGGCTACTAATATAGAGACTAAATTTTTTTCTTGTTTTCTCCCTTACTCCCAGCTTTTGAAATAGGGTCTCATATAGCCCAAATTGGCCTTGAGTTCACTATGTAGCTGAAGATGACCTTGAACTCCTGTTCCTCCTGCCTGTACCTCTCAAGTCTGGGGTTATAGTGGTGTACTTGTTATGCACAGATTTTGTTCTTTGTTGCCATCTGTTTGTTTGCCACAAAGCCTAGACTGTAGTCCTGAATAGCCTGAAGCTCAGTATGTAACCCAGGCTGCCCTCAAATTAGAAGCAGTCATCCTGTCTTAGCTTCCTGAATACTACTGAGGTTACAGAATGAGTCATGGTGCCAGCAGACACCAACATTTTTATTTAAATTCAAATGTAGGATGCTACAAAAAGGCTTCCTATTGGGCATTGGCCAAGTTTCCTATTGGACATGTGGCCCCTGTAGCCTTGGGTTTTGAACACCAAACTTCCTACAAAGACCCCTCAATTCTACCCATCTCTTAGAATATAACTTAGAAATGTTCTTTTCTCCTTAGGCCCCCAATCTTTCCCTCATTTGGGCCCCTACTCCCCCAACTACCCTTGCTATTTCTGTTCAGTGTCTGGAGGCTCCCTTCCAGGGATATCCTTTGCCTCAGTTTTTCCAGCACCCACCATGGATTCTGACACCAGACTATCCCTGAATGCCTTTTGAAGGCTCCTTTGAAGGAAGCAGAGCCCAGTTATCTTCCTGATTCTCTGTCTTCTAGTGGGAGGAGAGCCGTGTCAGAGATGAACTCCAAGGGCAAGCTTCAGAGGAAGTTAGTTTTGTTGTTTTGGGGTTGTCTGGGTGTCAACCAGGAAGTGAAACTGAGCAGCTGCAAGTAGGAAACCTACCTGTAAGTGTAGGCCTCAGAGGAAAGGTAAACAGCTAAGTGGGCAGGACAAGCCCAGGCCAGGTGGAGTGGTGACCAGTCTGAGCTGACTGAGAGGAGGTAGCATCATCTTCTGCTTGTGACATCCTCCTTTCCCAGACAAGAATCACCTGGTGATGAATCATGAGGCAATCAGAATGCATGGACATGCCTTGGTCTGTGGGAGGGTAGGGCTTCAGGCACTGGTCTTTTCCTCTCTGAAGCACTAGTTTTACTTAGTTGTCTGTGCTGCACAGGATATTGCCCCTTCTCAGGGGCATTATGAAGTAGTCTCACATTGTTGATTTGGTTTGTAGACTGACTGGAGCTCGAGCCTGCCTCCGGACTTCCCAGGCAGGTGCTTTAGCCTTTCTGAGCTTCTGACTTTTCCTTTCCCATCCATCAGATGAAGAGAGTTTCCTGGTGTGGTTCCTTAACCCTAACACTTAAAAGGATGAGGCAGGAGGATAGCAAGTTTGAGTTTAGCCAGAGCTACATAGGGAATTCGAAGCCACATAGGGAGACTTCTCTCTCAAAAAAAAGTATCTTTCATAGATATTTTTTTAAGTTTGAGAAAGAAAATATATGAATAGTACTGCACTTATCATCAGTAATAATTAACCAGAGTCATCACGTGCATATTTCCACCATCAAAGCTTCAGACTTAACATCCAGAGACATTGAAGTAAATATGTTTTTTTTGAAGCTTGAAATAAATTGTTTTATGCCCACAGGGATGATGAGACAGAGAAGGAGTTTCCAGAAACCTGGATGATCTAATAGACTCTATTAGTAGATACTATATAAGTAGAGGCTGTTACTGGCTGATTAGGCAAGGACACAGCTTATCTGAAGTTCTGCAGAGAGTAGTACTTCCATATTTTGCACTGTATAGGGACTACTCATTGGAGCACCTGTTTGGGACTTGTTATCTATGAGTTATTATACTCTTAAATGTCTTTAGCCCTAGGCCTTGGGACCTCTGATTCTGTCTACTCAGATTTTGGGAAGTCTTTTGTCTTAGCTGAATGTAGTTAATGTTATAGGATGTTCCAGTGTTCTCTCTCTGCTCCCACCTCACCTATTTTCTTGTATTGGCCGGAGGGGAAGAAAAGAATAGGCCTTGCCCTGGGTATAATGCTCAATCACATTGGGTGGTGGTGGCGCACACCTTTAATCCCAGGACTTGGGAGGCAGGGGCAGGTGGACCTCTGAGTTCAAGTCCAGCCTGGTCTACAGATCAAGTTCAGGAGAGCCAGGGCTACACAGAGAAACCTTGTCTTGATAAAAACAACAACAGCACCAAATAAATAAATAGTCGGGTACTGGCTTCTGTAGCCTTGGGTCAGGATGAGTCAGGCAGATGCATACTTGTGGTGTTAGAGAACAGCCTGCTGGCCAAGCTGGTGCCAGCTGCAGTGGTCCACAGGGCTGGAGTTGAACATGGCCTGTATTTCTTTTTGTTTTTTAAATTAACTATTGTGTAAAGGTAGAAGAATGTTGATTAAAATACAAATAAATTATAATCATTATAGGCTGTAAATTCTCATGTATCTAGCATGTAATTTAAGAAAAGAAACATTTGTTTAACCTTTGAAACCCCTTAATTCCCTCTATGACCCTCCTGATGAGATCAGATGCTTTAAGTGTCATTTTATTTCTGAATGCCTGATACTCAAGGGGGAAAGGGCCTTGCAGAAGTTTCTGTTCTTCAGTGTGGTCCCACAGATTGGATAAGCCAGCCATCCAGTGAATGTCTGGGGAACTTGACTCCATCTGACCTAGCAGGTCTGATGAAAGGTGTAGGCCTTGGTCATCTCTGACACCTCTTGGTGTCTGGAACAAGCTGTCCTGTGCCTCAGGTCCCCAGTTCCATGTGCTCTGGCATAGAGCTTTAATCTCCCAGCCTTCCAGCCAGCAAGAGTGAGTAGCAGTTCCCTGTTCCTGCAAAGGTCACCGCTGGCCTGAGTCCAGCTGGATGCTAGTGAAGGTTTTCCAAGCACATTGAAAAGTCTCTTTGTGGCCTAGAGGACGCATTTGTAGCTTTTTTCATTTTTGTGCTCAGTCTCTTTCCTGTCACCCTTCAGAGCTCTGTCTCTGACTGAGTCACAGAACCAGAAACCACTTGGGCTACCAGGCCCCTCAAAGTTTTATTCTAGTAATAATATGTGTTCTTTTCAGCCAAGGTATTTATAGAGGATGAGAAGGAAGCACTGAGAACTGAAATACAGTGGAGGAGTAAGCAGCTCCGCTCCCTTTCTTCAGTTTGGAATGCTGCTTGATGAGAGCAGTATGATAATACACAGCGTAAACATAGCTTACCCTGGGCTCCCTACCCCGACACAGTGGAGGGGGCATAGGCTCCCTGGAGGGTCTCAGGAGACCCGAGGATGATGACCATCCAGGATGATGGAAATATCGAATCAGAAAAGGCAAGCTTTCAGGCCTCTAGGCTAGTGTCCAAATTATGGAGTTTCCTAGACACTAACATTTGAAAAATGGTTCTTATAGCTTTGTATTTTGGTGCTCGATGAAACAGTCAACTACCAGTATTTGTCCCCATTTTAAATGACTTGTGTTGTTTGAGACTAGGTTTCTCTGTGTAGCTCTGGCTGTCCTGGAACTCACTGTGTAGACCAGGCTGGCCTCAAACTCTCAAGAGTTCCACCTGCCTCTGCCTCCTGAGTGCTGGGGCTAAAGGGGTGCACAGCCACACCCAGCTAGAATGACTTTAAACAACGATAGTAACAATAGAAGGGTTCTTATCCTTCTTTATAAAGAATGAATTATAGCTGGGCATGATAGTGTATATTTGAAAGGTGGAGGCAGAAGGATCAGGAATTTAAGGCCATCCTATTCTAGGCTACATATCAAGTTGAAGGCCAGCTTGGGCTATATGAGTCCCTGCTTCAAAAAACAAAACCAAACAAATTAGTGAACTATATGTTGCCAACACTTAGCTTTAAAAAGTGGTGGCACCTTTAATCCCAGCACTTGGGAGCCGAAGCATGTGAATCTCTGTGAGTTTGAGGTCAGGCTGGTCTACAAGACCTAGTTCCTGGGCAGCTAGGGTTACACAGAGAAAACCTGTCTCTAAAAAACCAAAAATCAAACAAACAAAAATAGCCTCAATGGGACTGGAGAGATGACTCAGAGGTTAAGAGCACTGCCTGTTCTTCGAAAGGTCCTGAGTTCAATTCCCAGCAATCACATGGTGTCTCACAACCATCTGTAATGAGATCTGGTACCCTCTTCTGGTATGCAGGGATACATGCAGGCAGAACATTATATATATATATAATAATTCTTTAAAAAATTGTAAACATAACCTCAAACTGCTTTGTCCTATTAGTCCACACATTAGTGCTGATTCTATGGCAGACTGTCAGAGTACATATTCAGTTACCCAGGAAACTTACAAAACCTTTGCCTGGGCTTTACCCTAGACACACTAATTTCATCCTGGTGGGGCTCTCCTGTTATTTGCAGCTAGAACAGAGGATTGCCTGTTATCCAGTCCCCTTCCAGTGTATGAGTCCAGCATAGTGTTTCTATCCAGTGATTGTAGAACTGAGAGTGGCCTGGGATTGTCTTCATTTTGTAAATCTCCGATTTTCTGGGCATGGTGGTGCATACCATTAGTCTCAGAACTTGGAAGGCAGAGGTAGGCTGATCTCTGATTCAATGCAGCCAAGGTAAAACTTGAGGGGCCTGATAGCCCAAGTAGTTCTGTGATCCCAGTCAGAGACAGGCTATCCAGGGCTACAAAGTGAGACCTTATCCTAAAAGAAAAAACAAACAAACAAACAAAAAAACTAGTTTCCCGTGAGTCTGCATCAGAGAAAAAGTAGGAACAACACTTCGCTAAGGGCCTGCTGGGAACCAGGCCCAATGCAGATGATTATTTTTTTTTATGTTGTTTGAAATACTTAATTTAAAACATTTATTTATATTTAAAATATAGTAAAGTATAAAGAGGAATAACATGATATCTTCTACTGTCAGATGATGTCTATCAGAAGAAAACCAAGTAAGCACCCTGAGGTCAGCAGAGTAATTTCCCTTTCTTATAACTCCCAACATGTCCATATCATAATTTCAGAACCTGTGAATTTGTTCCATTTTATAGCAAAAGAGACTTTACATTAGTGATTGTAAGGTGAGGTTTTCCTGAGTTATCTAGGGAGTTATAAGGATATCTCAAAGAAGAAAGGTGCAGGCTAGAGAGTATGAAAACTATGTCTCCTATTCAACTGTCTGTGAACCTAAAGCTGCTCTAACAAAGCCTACTAAACAGACAGCAGATAACCTAGGCATGGAAGAGGGAGGCCAGAGAGGCAAGAATGGTAACCTCTGAGATGGATTGGGTCTTCCAGTGCCGGAAGCTGTAAATGTGTTATGAGCTAAAGATCCCAGCCCCCAACAAGCTGGAAAAGGCAAGCAAGTAGATTCCTCCTCAAGAGAATCCAGAAGGAACACAGTTCTGCCCAGGCCTTGAGTGTGGCCAGAAGACCTACTTCATACTTCTGACCCAAGAAATGTGTAGTGGTAAATTGTATTTTTTAAAATGCTCATATGGGAATTGGCTATAGCAGAAGCAGAAAACTCATACAGTAATAAATACAATGTTCAGTTTTTTGTGTGTGTGTGTGTGTGTGTGTGTGTGTGTGTGTGTGTGTGTATGTGTATACATACATACATACATACATACATACGCATCCCTTTGCTGTTGGTGATTTGTGATTTGAGACAGTTTTTTACTTATGTAGCCATTCTCTCTCCTCAGTCTCCCTCAGGTGCTCTGAGACACATATTTGTCACCAAATCTGACTTTTACATGTCTCATTTAATCCACATAACAGGCATTTTAGCCCCATTTTAGAGATGATGTAGCTAAGACTTACAGAAACTAATGACAGATGAATTTTGTTGTGGTGGTTTTGTTTTTTGTTTTGTTTTGTTTTGTTTTGAGATAGGGGCTCGTGTACCAAGCTGGCCTGGATTTGTAACCAAAGCTGTCCTCAAACAACTCCTCTTTCCTCACTCCCCAATTTCCTGTGTACTGGAATTATAGGCATGGGCCATAACACTTTGCTTGCCAGAAAGAAGGGCGTCGAGAAGGGATTTGTGGGCTGGAGAATTGACTCAGTGCTTAAGAGCACTTGTTCAGTTTACAGCACACACATGGTGGATTACAACTGTCTGTAACCCCAGTTCCAGGGAATCAAACTGTCCGTTGACCTCCATGGGAACCAGGCACACACGGTACACAGACCTGTGTGCAAACAAGATGCTCATATACATAAAAATAAATTAGTTTTAAAATGTGGTCTGTTATGGCATTTACCCAACCATTGGGAGATAGAAGCAGGAGTGTCAGGGCTCAAGGTCACCCTTAGATGGTTCGAGGCCAGCCTGTGCTACATGAGCTCTTCGTCTGGGAGCATGGGGAGGGAGAGAGATGTGTAAATTGTCTGTGTTAGAGTGAGGAGGGTCACTTAAAGAGCAATACAAGCACATGACACAATGCATTTTTACCCTGTGTGGGCTATAGCACCCTGCTGTGGAACCCCAGTCATGCTGGTTCATGCCCCATTCTCGTCCATGAGACATCATGGCCCTGTAAGCGATGAGGTTGGAGAGTAGGGTACCAGTGTCTTCATGAAATGGCCTCACTGTTATGCCTGCAAGCATTCATGGGATTGCTGATTGTGGCTAGTTTTTAGGCAGACAAGCTTGCAGCAGGAGGAAAGTCTCTAAATGTAGATTCCTAGCAGTTATGGGCGTGGGGAGCCATTCACCAGGGTCTGAAGTCTGCCTTTGAGCCATGTGAGCTGCTCCCTGTGCTGTGTAGCTATCATAGCAAAAAGAGGGGTCAGAGAAAGAATGTTGGGCTAACTGGCTGTCTGTTTTTCAGTCCTGCGGAACATCTTTGTCCTCACCTGCATCATCATCGTCTGCTCGCTTCTCTTCCCTGTCCTGTGGCATCTGTGGATTTATGCAGGAAGTGCCAACTCTAACTTCTTTTATGCCATCACACTGACCTTCAATGTTGGCCAGGTAAGAGTTGTGGGTAGCACAGGATCCGGGGTTCATTTTGAGCCTCAGGCTGTCAGCGGAAACCCTGGTTCCCATCCTGTAGTTTTGAATATGCAGCAGGTAGAGCTCCTCTGTCATTGAACTCACTTGGTAGAAGGGATAGGGGAGTGAATAGTGTAAACCTGAATCTTTTGTACAAGTATTGAGTGCCATGCTGAGTGTTGCTTCATTGAATCCTTACTAGAGAAAGTGCTATCCGTAGTTTACAAATAGTTTACTGAGGCTCATCACTCATGGTCAGTAGAGTGAAGAAACAAATTCAGGTCAGGTCCAACTTCAGAAGCACCCCACTTTTAAAATTGCGCCTTGTTGGCACTATCAGTAGGTACATCAAGTGAAGTGTGGTGAGTAGGTCAAGGATAAGACAGTGGATTTGGAGGGCAGTAGAAGCAAAGGCAGGGAGATGGATTGGTTGTTGGGTGAACAATAAAACAGCTGTAGCTGTGTCCTTTATAGCTCAGTCTGGCTTCCAAGTTACTATGTAGCCAACAGTGACCTTGATCTTCTGATCCTCCTGACCCACCTCCTGAGTTTCTACCATCCCTGACTTTTGCAGGGCTGGGGATAGCTAGAACCCAGGACTTCCTGGATGCTCAGGAAACATTCTAACAATTGAGCTCCATCCTTAGCCCTTTGTTTTGCTTTGCTTTTTAAAATAAGTTTGTATAATTTCTTACTGTGCATTGGTGTTTTTGCCTGCATATATGTTTGTGTGAGGGTGTTGGATACCCTAGAACTGGAGCCATCATGTAGGTGCTGGGAACTGAACCAGGTCCAGGAAGAGCAGCCAGTGCTCTTAGCCACTGAGCCATCTCTCCAGCCCCAAGCCCCTATTGTTTTAAAGGATTTCTAAGGCTCATTCCTAAAGATCTTGGTTCAACATGTAAAACAAAGTTGTAGGTTTATACTTTTAGCTAACTCTCTTAGAGGTCTGGAAAGCCCTTTGTGGAATCATCCATCCTTCCTATCCTTCAAAGCTAGTTGCAGGATAGCCATACAGATATATATAGAGACATTCTATCTCAAAAAAAAAAAAAAAAAAAAACAACAACAAAAACACTTGACAGAAGCAGGCAGATCTCTGAGGCCAGCATGGTCTACAGAGTAAGTTCTAGGACAGCCAGGGCTATACAGAGAAACCCTGTCTCAAACAAACAAAACCAAACAACCAACCAGGGTATAGGAAAGATGGCTCAGCTCAGCTGTTAAGAGCACTGGTTACTCTTTCAAAAGACTAGGGTTTAATTGCCAGTACCCAGAACTGTCTCTAACTCCAGTTCTAGGGGATCTGAATGCCCTTGTCTGGCTTATGTAGACACCATACATGTAGGCAAATCACCCATATGCCCAAATGCATAAAATAATAATAATTTTAAAAAAAATCAAGAATGGCTTGAGATATGGCTCAGAAGTTAAGAGCATAGGCTGCTCTTCCAGAAGTCCTCAGTTCAATTCCCAGCAACCACATGGTGGCCCACAACCATCTGTAATGAGATCTGGTGCTTTCTTCTGGCCTGCAGGCATACATGCAGACAGAACACTGTATACATAATAAATAAATCTTAAAAAAACAAACAAAAACAAAACAATTAAACAGGCTTCAAACTTGCTATGTACTTGAAGATGACCTTGAACTACTCATCCTTCTTGATCTACTTCCTGAATGTTGGAATTATAGGCATGTGCCTATTTTTATGTCATGCTGAGAACTGAACCCAGGTTTCTTGCATGCTAAACAAGCACTCTGCCAAATGGGCTTCATCCTCAGCCTTTTCAGATAAATGTTTGTATGACCCCCATTGTGTTCCTTGGGTGGGAGGCACTGTGATTTATTTGACCTGGTAACCCTTTGTTGGGATTTGAGGATGCTTCTGGTTAGTTTGGTACTTGTAATGGGAGAGTCCCATTCCCCCCCCCATACACACAATTCATATGTTTATAGCAGTGCTTTTAGAGTAGATTTTAAGTGGTCAGATATGCAGAATGAGAAGGTATGTGGATGTTCTATTTTTAGAAGATATTACCAAGTTGCTATTCACATTGTGCCTGCCAGCAGAGGTCCAGATAACCCTTTAAGCTGGTGGACTATTAGGCAACCTACATACCTGTCATTGGCTCCCTTGGATTAAATGTTTTTGGAAGTTATTGGCCTTGAGTTTTGCTGCTGCTGCTACCAACCCATTACCACTGCCAGCTCAGTAAGAGAATGTATCAGGCAGGAGCATTTGTTTACTAGGTTGTCACTCTAATCATATCATTTATTGTTCTGAGCTGAATATGGTGGCATATAATTGTATTCTAATATTTTAGTGGCTGAGGTATGAGAATTGCCTTGAGTTCAAGCCTAGCCTACTCTGTATAGGAAGATTTTGTCTAAAAGAATAAAAAATAAATAAAACAAAAAGGATTATTAACCTGGATTGTTGACTAAAGAAAAGAGCCCCTCACCAGGAAGAGTATGCTGCCCACATCCTTGGGCCTTGGATCCACTAAGTGCAGATATAGGACATGTAGAGTTTGGCACTACCTTGGGCCTCTCATGAAGTTCTCCTGTTTTGTATTACTATTACTGTTATTATTATTATTATTATTACTGTTACTATTTTGGGTTTTTGAGACAGGGTTTCTGTGTTTAGCCCTTGCTGTCCTGGAACTCACTCTGTAGACCAGCTGGCCTCAAAACCAGAGATCCACCTGCCTCTGCCTCGTGAGTGCTAGGATTAAAGGTGTGTGCCAGCGTTGTAGGCTTATTTATTATTGTATGTATGTGTATGACATGTGTGATACATATGTGCCATGACAAGTGTGTGGAGGTTAGAGGGCAGATTTTAGTAGTTGGCTTTCTCCTTTTGTCTTTTCATATTCTGGAGCTTAAATTCGGGTCACCAGGCTTGCCAGGCCATCTGACTATCTTTTAGCTATCTCTTTCTTGGCCTCCCTATGCATTTCCTTCCCAGCTGTGCTGTCTGCTTCCTTGTTAGACCATGAACTTCTTGAAGGCAAGAGTGTACTCCTTCCCCTTATAGGGTTCCCAACTACCAAGTCAGCGAGAGGCACAGAGCAGTTGCTTAGAAAAGTATTTAAGTGAATGAGTGAATAAGTGAACAAACCAAAGGCAGCCAGAGAAAACATCATGTGATTTGTGGCCAGATGTGCATAGTTGGTGAGGGAATCCAGTAATAACAAGATGGCTTTCCTGTTGAGAGGCAGAAAGCCAGAGGGACTAAGAGTGGTAACTGGGTCCTTTATACTTGGAAAGCAAGAAGGAAGGGGGAGCTGGGTGTTACCTGAAGTGGCTGATACCCGTAATCCCAACATCTGGAAGGCTAAGACCAGAGGTTCCTTGGTTCCAAATCAGCTGGAGCTTCATGGGGGAAGTCAAGCTAGCCTGTACATTCCAAGATCTTACCTCAGGGAAGGAAAAAGTGAGGTGGACAGGAGGAGGACATGAAGGTATGGGAGGAAAGAAAGGTGGAGGAAATCACACATCTGACTGAGGTCAATTAGCAGCTGTCTCCATCCTTTTCTTCTGTCCAAACCTGGCCTCTTCATGTTCTCCACAGCCAAGCCCAGGCCTGCTTGTGTGTTGCATTTCTATTAAGGTATCAGGCATTTGGGGACATATGCTCATTCCACAGCCTGTTCTTATAATACCTTTCTAGCAGGGGAAGGTATTTTCCTCTAGCCTCCTCCTCCCCTACCTGGTACAAGTAGATAAGAGCTGTTCTGTATGCCAAATGGCCACAAATTCCAGATAGGTGACCAGTACCCAGACCTTCATGGTCAAAAATCAGCTTTATTTATGTAGACTGCATAGAACGACTTGACTTACTGAGTTTTGTTAAAGTCCTGCTCTGTTCTTGTTTAAAGTATTATGCCCTATTACAGAATGAATATGTTATAGATTATTAGTTATCCCAGCAGGTACTCCAGTGACTAAGGCTCAGTTCTCTCTCTTGTGGGCCATTAAGTATTTTTCATCATGTGGTAAGTACATAGTGTTTGGTAATTGCCATTGCCTCAGAGTCAGTAACAGGAAATGACAGTAGTAAACTATCTAATGAGGTATGTGTGCTTGTGTGTATGTGATTGAATGTGAGAGAGAAGATTGGAATCTACTGGTTGATTGCTTGAGGTCTCCTCCAATTGTCTCACAGTGACCTTCAGCAGGTGATTTAACTTCTTTAGGTTACAGTTTTTAGTCTCAGATATCAGGGTGGTAATTCCCACTTCATAGGGTATTTAGAGGATTCGATATAACCTGTGGGCACTATTATTGCCATCAATCACATGCTGGCATGTGAAATGTGAAGAATAGTGTGTTCTTTAGATACACACAGCAAACTTCTAGGGCAGTATTCAGTTCATGATGAGAGAGAGAAAGAGAAACAGTCTCTTTTTTCCTTTCCTATATAAATTTTTGGACAGGGTCTCATGTACCCAGCCCTTACCTCCAGCTTTCTATGTATCTGAAGCTGGCCTTGAACTCCTTATCTTCCTGCCTCTACCTCCCAAAACACGCACATGCACGCACGCACGCGCACATGCGTACATGAATCTGTCTTTTCTAAAGTGTTCCATTCACCCTAAATAAATTTAAGAACAGAGTACAGAGGGAATCTTACTTTACAATTATAATTAATTGTGGCGGATGCTTAAGGAAGGTTTACAAAGACCTGACCCCATGTAATCTGAATCGTGTGCTTGCTCAGCTTTCTGAGGTGTTCTCCATGTGTTTACAAGTATCATGTACTCAAGGAGTGTTTGTGTGTGGTGCACATGTGTGTTTGTGTGTGCACATGTGCGCATGTACTTGTTATAATAGAAGTTTCTTCTACTTTCTTCTAAGGAAACATCTTGGTAATCTTCCTTTGCTTATATATGAGGGAGCTTCCTATTTGTTTAACTCCTGAAAGAGAGATCTCATCATGCTCCACACATATAACTGCTGCTCTCTACAGCCCTTTAGATGAATGAGACATACCTGTCCTTTCAAGGAACCCACAGTCTGGGAGAGAATGCAAAATAAATAAGCAGAGCAAAACAGTGTGGTGGGGTCACTGTGGGGCGGGGAACATGGAGCCAGGACTGTGAATGCTTCTTAGAGATGGTGGTTTCTAAATACAGTTCTGGGAAACATACAGAATCCAGCTGGGTACTAGGAGGAAGGTGGAGAAACAAAGGGAGGGAGGGAGGGAGGGAGGGAGACAGGGAGACAGACAGGGAGGCCCAACCCGAGAAAGAGTGTAATGTTGTGTGCTGTTGGTGGTTGTGTCGCACTGGCCATGCTTTGTGACAAAAACAAGTGAGAACATTCCAGGGTCGTAGTGGTCAGACTTCTCAGCCCTTGGGGACCTCACTATGCTGAGGTTCAGGCTGAGCCATTACTTTTCAACCAAGGATACATGTGATTGGATTCAGGCTGCACACCGTGTGCTGCCAGGAAGAGAAGAGGTTGGGAGCTGGGGTCCTAGTGTGGAGGAGGCTGCTGTAATCTGGTGAGAGGCTGTACTCTTGGTTTCTTTACCTGGAAGGTGGCCATGGACTCAGTATGTTGTTGAACAAGAATGCTTATGCTTTTGACAATTGAAAAGGCCAGGTAAATACAGTTGCTACTTTGGCACCAGTCTATAGTTCTACGTGGTAACATTGACCTGAAGCCCCATGATTTCCCTGTCTTTTTCTTTTTTCTTTTTTTATTTTATTTATGTTTTTTGAGACAGTATCTCTTTCTTGTAGCTCTTGCTGGCCCCAAACTTACTTAGTGGCTGAGAATGGCTTGCGTTTCTGACCCTCCCACCTCACCTCTCAAGTGCAGGGATTGCAGACCTGTGACATCACTCTCCCTTTCCCTGCTGTTTGCACTCTTTAGAGTTGGAAGGTGAAGCTCTGTTTACTGTCCCCTCCCTTGCAGGGTCTGCTTGGCCTGAGTGGGTAGGTCAGAGCTCCACAGTCAGCTGCCAGCCTCCTCTGGCTTCTACTTGCCTAGACTCCAGGCAGGTGGCCAAGGAAGCAGCACTTTGTCAACTATGGCAACCAGTTGAAGTCCCTGAGAGTGTCGGTGTCTCCAACAGAAGGAAGAGGCCTAGGGAGTGGAGACATACTCAGGTGATCACATCTGTTTCCAGGAGACTGTAGTCAAGAGGCTCTGACTGGTCAAGGTGGATAACCCAGTTGGCTCTGAAGTCTCAGACTTACTTTGCCTTTTCCAAGAAGAATCTGGTAGAGTGGCAGAGCTGTAATGTGGGGAGCACAACCTCCCAGGGTACCTGTTAGGACATGGATTATCAGCTAGCCTTGCCAGTGCCAAGCCTAAGAGGTGTAGGGTGATAGAACTCAGAGTTTTTGATGTAGACAGGTAGGGCTGATGGTATAGCCTGACTTTTCACTCACACCCGTGTGATCCTGGCTTACAAATGGGCCCCAGCCTGGGAGTTGTTAAGTTCTTAAAGGCCTGGCCAGGTGCTTAGAAGATACTTTTCTCTGTCACATCGGCACTGAAGCATGTTAAGTCTCATTTCATTTTTTATTTATTCTTTCCACTGTGATCCTGACTACCTCATGAAGTCTTAGCCCTGAGTCCTTTATGATTGCCCAGGAGAGGAGTGAAGTCTCACCAAGCCATGCCAAAAGCCTAAGGACCAACACATGCACTCAGAAAATGAGCCGAAGGCTCCAGAGCTGGAGCAGATGCCACCCATTGGGATCATATAACTGAGCATGGGGTTGTTATGGGGGCAGGGCAAGCAGTGAAGCTCCTGTCAGTGTATGCAGGCGTGAGAGCTCTGAAGATACCTTAGGAAGCAGGCAGGTGTGTTACAGAGGCTAATGCATGCAGTCTGAGCATCCATCCAGGTGCCTGAAGCAGGTAGATCACACTGAGTTCAAGCCAGTCTGGTCTACATAATTGAGGTCCAGGCAGCCTGTGCTATAAAGTGAGATCATCTCAAAATAAACAAACAACAAAAAGAGATCCTTCAGGGTCCAAGAAGTTAGATAAGGGAGACACCCCCTCCCCGAGCCCTGCACCCCTCTAACAAGTTCCTGTGCTGGTGCCCGGTGTGGTGGTGCTCTCCTTTAATCCTAGCACTCTGGAGGCAGAAGCAGGTGGTTCTCTGTGAGTTCAAGGGAACCTGATCTATATAATGAGTTCTAAGCCAGAGCCACATAGGGGGACCTTGTCCCTAAACAAAAACTAAACAACCCAACAACAAAATGGCTGTGATGGGGATAAAAGGAGCCCTAAAGGAAGTCTGGGAGTGTGGAAATACAGCACAAGGGAGAGTGGGTGATTAGCCACAACAAACAGGGCAGCTTCCAAAAACTGGCCACAGGGCTCTGAAGGCAGAGACAAACATGTTCTTGGGCCCCAAACCCTAGGTGCGGACTAGTGAAGACCACTATGGTGGGTAATAAACTAGAACTGATTGCTCTTGGTTTATACATGAGGAAAATGAAATTTAAGGAACAGGAAGTCAGTTACTAACGTGTCCATGCTTTTGTTACCTCCTGCTCAACTTTCCACTGCTCAGAATAAGCAAAGGGGCTGTGGGTTTGCAGCTGTTGGGCAGCTTGATTCCTAGGACCTCTGGGAAATCCCTTCTCCTCACAGTCTTAATGGAAAGTCCCAGGCCCAGGCTTCCCTCTGAAAGAGCCAAGTTCCAGGCTAGCATTCCATCCTTTCCCTGTAGCCATGGATTCTGTGCAAACCAGAGTACACTCAAGATTGTGTGTCCAAATGACCATAGCCCTTTTCTACACTTCTATTATGTAAATATTGATACATTGAACACTCATATACCCACTACAAAAACCCTATCAGTAACATTCTGCAGTACTTGCTTGGTTGCAGAATACATCCTGTAAGCCATCTTTTCTTTCATTGCTATTTGGGGCTTTTTCCTTACTGTTTTGGGTTTTTTTTTTTTTTTTTTTTTTTTTTTTTTTTTGATTAGGGTCTTATGCAGACTCCTCCGAGATGCTTTAACAACATGACCAGTTTTTTTTGTTGTTTGTTTGTTGTTGTTGTTTTTTGTTTTGTTTTAACATTTATTTTGAGCTTGTGGAGGTGGATCATGCACGTGCCACAGTTTGCATGTTGTCAGAGGACAACTTTCGGGAGTCACTTCTCTCCTGCCATCATGTGGGTTCTGGGGTTAACTCAAGCCATCAGGCTTGACAGGAGATGCCTTAACCTTCTCAGCCATCTCACCAGCTCCTCCTGGACTGTTTTTAAATTTATTTCAATTTGAAAGGCAAACATCAGTATATTTCCTGCTAATATAGTTAATTAGGGTCTTACACGTGTATTTGTCAAAGCCACCTTTTACCATTTTTGTTTTGAAACCAAGTTTACCTATCCCTTGGTAGCCTAGACTAAGCTGGCCTTGAATTTTAAAGGATCCTTCTGTCTATGTCTCCTGAGTGCTGGAATTATAGGTATTCTTCACCGTGTCTTGCCCACCACAATGTTTCTGAGGTTCATTGTGTTCTTACAACAGTCCACAAAGACCAGGTTGGTCTAAACTTTACTTTGATACCAAGGATGACCTTGAACTCCAACCTCCTGATTCTACCTTCTTGCTGGCTATATAGTAAATTCCAGACCAGCTTGCCCTATTGAGACCTTATCTCAAACAAACAGACTAAGAATATGGCTTTTAAAAAAAAAAAAAAAAAAAAAAAAAAAAAAAGACATGGTTTCTCTGTGTAACACTCCTGGCTGTCCTAAAACTTGTTCTGTAAACTAGGCTGGCCTTCTTGAACTCACAGAGAACAGAGATCCCCTTGCCTTTGCCTCCAGTGCTGGGATTAAAGACGTGTACCACCACTACCTACCTGGTGGGAATATAGCTCTTACAGAGTGTTTGCTTAGCATGCAGAAAGCCTTGGATTCAATCCCTCTTGCCACATAAAACCATAGTGGCACATACTTGTAAGCTCTGCATTCGGGAGGTAGAAGTGGGTTCAGAAGTTCAAGGGGATTCTCTGCTACATAGTTCAAGGCCAGAATGGGTTTCAAGAGACCCTGTTTCAAAACAAAACAAGTTAGGTGAAAGGGTGCACACCTTCACTCCCACCAGTCCAGAGACAGAGGCTGGAAGATCTCTCTGAGTTGAGGCTAGCCTGGTCTACATAGAGAGTTCCAGGACAACTAGGGCTATGTACAGAGACCCTGTCTCAAACCAAAACCAAAACCCAAAACCTCTAAACAAACAAACAAAACCCCAACAGAAAAATAAGAGCACTTTTTTTTTGTTTGTTTTCTCTAGATAAACCTTTTATTGTGGAATTGTCTTGGAACCATAGAAGGCTGCAGAGATAGTAGAGAGAAGTCCTGTGTTTTCCATTGTTATTCTGTGTTGGGAACATCTTATACAGAACCTCTGTTAAGCTAAGAACCCACCCTGGTACATTACCATTAACTGAATGGTAATGGTTCTTCCAGGACCAACCTAGACCATGTTATACTTGGCTGTGTCTCCTTAGTGTCCTCTGCTCTGCATCTCTTGTCTTTACTTTTCATGACCTTGACAGGCTTAAGGGACACTGGGCAGGTCCCTTAAATTAGACTCGTCTTGATGTTTGTCATCAGACTGAGACTTGTTCTTTTTCTTTATTTGTTTTTAAAGAATCCCCAGGGGCTAGAGATGGTTCAGCAGTTAAGAACATTTGTTGCTCTTGCAGACAACCTGAGTTTAACTTCCAGTATCCCACATGGTGACTTACAACCTTCTACAACCCCAATAGACACAAATATGGTGTAGTTACATGCATGCAGGCAAAAATGTAGGGTAAAATAAACATAATGGGAAAAAAATTTAAAAACTGTAAAAAGGAGAAAGAATCCCCAGGACAAGCTCCCTTTTCATTATCCAGTCAGAATGTGCCAGTCATGTTATGTCAAACTAACGCTAAATGTATGTCACATTTAGTTTTGGGGTTGTTTTGAAACATAGTCTCACTCTAGCCCACGCTGACCTGGAACTTGCAGTTATCAGCCAGGTATAATGCCTTTAATCCCAGCACTCAGAGGCAGGGTTCTCTCTGTGAATTTGAGGCCAGCCTAGACCACATAGAGTTCCAGGACAGGGAGGGCTACACAGACCTTTTCAATAAACAAAACAAAATACTTTTATTAATCCACCAGCCTCCCCTTCCAAGTGCTGGGATTAAGTATGTGCAACCATGCCTAGCCTGAATTTTTATTTTTTATCCAAGTAATACATGAATTTGGTGCAAAGAATTAAGGTTTATAAGAATAGCTCTTGAGCTCCTCCTGTGGTAGGAGGTGCTTCTCTGTGATCCCAGCACTTGAGAGGTAGGAGCAAGAGGATTGCGTTCAAGGTCATCTTCTGCCACATACCAAGTTTGAGCTACTCTGAGCTCTGCAGAGCCTGTTTCCAAAAGAGAATGAATAACAAAAAAGTATAGCTCCTCTTAAGGCCCTACAGTTATTTCTTCAGGTCATGTCCTTCTGAATAATGAGTGTGTTTAATATTTGTATATTTCTTCCCACCTACATTAATTGAATCCTATAAAATTGCCAACATTATATTATTGGTTGAGACAGGGTTTCTCTGTATAGCCTGGTGGATGTACTGGAACTTGCTCTGTAGATCAGGCTGGACTTGAACTCAAAAAAGATCTGCTTCTGCCTCCCAAGAGAGTACTGGGATTAAAGGTGTGAGCCACCACCACCCAGCTGTTGCCAACATTAATAACTTGCAAAAGACAAACAAAAGTGTTATTTCCAGATGTGGTGCAACCTAATAACCTCGTTTCATCTGCCTTCCCTTGACCTAGCCAGCTCATCACTGTGGGACAAGTTGTGAATTCTGAATTTGCAATTGCCTCTCACCTACCCTGGCACTGGGTCTCCCTTTCCCAGACAGAACATCTAGGGGGTCTGGGTGGGAAAACCCCAAGGGCTCAAGCTCAGTAACTGCTGCTAGGACCAGGACGGCCAAGGGCTGCCTGGTTGCTTGCTGATATGCTACAGAGCCCTATGTTCTTTTGTGAACTGGGCCCGTGGCACATCACACACTTGAGGATGCATGTGCAATAGTCCGGATCTATGCCCTTGGTCCAACTAATTGAATGCCTCACGCTTCAATTTTTCTATTGGCAAAATAAATCGTCAGCCTTCCAGTAAGATAATAGCAGGTATGTGTCCAGTAGAGTATCAATGCTGTTGGCCCTCCAAGGACTTCTTAGCTGCTTTTCTACCTTCAGAGCCAGGACAGGGCTCTGGAGACCTGGACCCCTGATCTGTCCCAAGACTCTCACTGAACGCCTGCCACATTCTAGGCCTGTCTCCCCATTTGAGCGAAGAGGTGGTTGCTGCTGGTACCCTGAGAGCCTGTAAACTTCTGAGAACTGTGGGGTCTGCAGTGGTGTACCTGACTGCCTACCTGCCTTTGGTGAGGTGGCCACTTCCATTCAGCTCCAGTTACTCCAGTCTTGGGCATGTTGGGCTAAACAGAGTTGTAGATTTTGGGGTCAAGTGTGCAAGCGAGACAAATCCTGTCCTGCGCTGAGGCTTTATTTAGGGCGAGAATGAACTGAGATGCTCAGCCCCTTTGGATTTTGTGGTCAGACTGAACTGTGGCAGGTGAGTGCCACTGTGGCGGGAGCACTCAGGCAGGGTCCATCCTTAGCAAAAGCAGCAGTTTATGTCAGCAGAGAGGTTAAGGGGCTAGGACCTAACTGAGGACTAAATGAGTCTGCAACAGAGTTGAAGAGCAGGTACATATTGGCAGATGAAAATGTTCCAGGCGGAGGAAACAGCAAAGACCTGTGGTTAGAGAGGTAGTACAGGGAAGGGATGTGACATGTAGGGACCAGGTGCAAGGCCATGAAGCACAAGAAGCCTTTGGGAGAACTCATCAAGTAGTAGCATGATCAGATTTGTGGTTTGGAAAGCTCCCTCTGCCTGCCTGGCACAGGAGAAGGCTTGAAAGCAGGGACTCCTGGGAAGCTGTTTTGGTACTATTTAAATGACAACAGTGACTTTGGTGGGGGGTTGTTACAGGGATGGGTAAATTGTATATTTTCAAGGTAGATTTCTGGGATGTATGTATAGGAGAAACAGTAGGCAATTCTGTCCTGAGCCCCTGGACAGGGGAGGTTTGAAAAGGGAGGCTGGATGGGGAATGCCTGTGGGAAGAGACAAGGTACATGCACCAGGGTTAGGAAGCAGAAGGCAAAATACAGGCAGCTGACAGATGGACCAGTAAGCTCTTTCAGGGCTAAGTATGTGCCAAGAGGGAAGGAGGTCCCTGGGCCTGCTTATAGGTTGGGCTTTGATGAGAGATGCCAGGCAGGAACTGTTTCATACTGCCTGTCTAACCCCACAAAGGCCATTATTCACTAAGGTGCCCCATGGCTTCTCATTTTCTCTTCCCTGCCAGATCCTGCTCATCTCTGACTACTTCTATGCCTTCCTGCGACGGGAGTATTACCTCACACACGGTCTCTATTTGACTGCCAAGGACGGCACAGAGGCTATGCTTGTGCTCAAGTAGCCCTGGCTGGCACAGAACTGCATGGACAAGAGGGGGAAGGGTCAGAAGCTGGGCCAGGTCCCTTATCCAGAGTTGCCAGCAGGCAAGTCCACTGGCTGAAGAGGTTCAAATCCAGGGTTGCAAATCTCTGGTACCAAAGGGGACTCATAGCTGGCCACAAGGCCCATGGGGAGAAGTTTGGATCACCCCAGTTGGACCTCCCACTTTGGGACTCTGCACAGGAAGGAAGGAAGAAAGGGGGAAGCTGCGGGTGAGCAGGGTTTATAGGTTGTGGCTAAATAAATGTGTGGGTTTTTTCATTGTTGTTTTGGTGCCATCTAACCCTGGAGTGGGGTGAGTTTGGCAGAGTATCCTGTACTAAGGAGTAAGTTTTTGGAAACTGAAGTCCATAGAACACAAGCGTGTATCCTGACTGACACAAGTATGAGGACATGGTCACCTAGCAGCCCTCCCTACTCCCAAAACAAGCAGCTGGAGGCAAAGGGCCAGGCAGGCCTAAGCAATCTTTATTCTGCTGAGGAAATGACCACAGATCCATACACCATGTCAGGACAAGGGGGGGCAAGCTTTCAGGGGTGGGCAGGTCCTGGCAGGAGGCAAATGCCTCAGGTGGATGAGGGACAGGTGGGCAGACAGGCAAGGGGTTAAAAAAAAAAATCAAACCACACAGAGCAGGGGTGCTGCTCCCCACCCACTCCCAACTGAGCCAGCACCCAGAGGAGCAACCCTAACGCGCCTGGCAGGACCTACACCAGGACATGGTAGGCTGGCTGGTGTCCCCTACCTGGGGAAGGGGGAGGGGATTCACATCTCTGCCTAACCCACTTGGGACTGAAACAGCTCAGTTTAGGAGCCAGGACCTCCCTGGAGAAAGCTTGACCAGAATCCCCAACCATCCCCCACCCCTACTCCTGACTCAGAAGCCAAAGGTTTCTTGGGAGGCATAGACCATGTAGAGGAATCCGTCTTCATCCTTCTCCTGTTCATAGATGTCAGCGATGGGCGTGGATACGCTCACCATGCTGTGCTGGTTCACCAGCAGGAAGAAGGCCTGCGTGGGGTTGAGCTGCAGGCGGCGCCTGCAGAGGCAGGAGGGCATGGCAGGTGAGGAGGCCGCCTGCTGGGGGCCTGGGTGACCCTCCCAAAATGACTGAATCTTCACTGTTCGTCCACCACAGACCAGGCTAGAGGCTCACACCTATGTAGACATTCACTCCAATCCCGACCTTGACCTTTTCCAGCCTCCTAGAACAGGGGCTAAATGCCCTATATTCTGTCCTCTTGCCCCACTCCACCCCTTCCGAGTGGAACCTGGCCCCGACCCCACCCAAGGCCTTCAGGAGGCTGCCAACGCACCGGATGATCTTGACCAACTCGCTCATGTTAACATGGTCTGGGACCAGAAACTTGGTCTTATCCAGGACAGGCAGCTGCTTCTCACCCTTGTAGCGCTCGATGATCACCTGGGAGGATAGTGGGCGGGGGACTCGTAAGTCAGGGGCGGGGCCTGGCAGGGCAGGGCGTGGCCGGGGGGGCTAGAGACTCACCGGGATCTTGCTGGGGTGCTGGTCGCGGATCTGCTGCACCTCCTTACAGCGGTCAGCTGCGGACAACACTCGGCTTGAGGCCCAGCAGGGCTGAGGCCTCCCGCGACTCCGCCTCGCCGTCCCCGAGGGGCGGCTCCGGGCCCGCCCCGCCCCAGCGCCCGCCCCCCCGGGCCGTCGGCCCCACAGCCCTCGACCGGGGACGCGGTCGGGAGGCGGGCGACCCTGCCAGGCCTTGCGGCCTCCCCACCCGGGGTCCGGCCGATCTGCTTGACGTCATGGGGCTGACGTCACCTGCGGCAATCGGGGTCGGCTGGCACCCCCAACCCTCGGTCCCTGATAGCAGTTCGCCCCCAGGGCCTCACCGAAGCTGCGCCGCTGCTTGAAAGGCCGGTCGGAGGGCATGGCGCGGGCCCGGCGGGGCGCGCAGCCGGGGCTCCGGGGCGCGCGGCTCAGGGATGTGGCTGCGGTTCGGTCGCCGGGGGCTCCGGGGCTCGAGCTCAAGGGCTGCAGGGCTCGCGCTGAGCCTGGCGGTGGTGGCTGCGGGAGGTAACTCGCCTGGGTGACGTCAGGTCACAACATTCCTTAAAGGGGAGGCCGGCGCGCCGCTCCCATTGGGCCGACGGAAAACCCGCCTGCCCGGACCTGTGACGCCACGGCGCAGGCAGCCCGGGTTCCCTGCGCAGGTCGCTAGGGGGCGGAGCTCCTGGCGCGTCACGGTTTTGTGACGTCACGGCTGGCGGGCTTGTCTCTGCGGCTCAGACTGAGGGGAAAGCCAGTCGGTCATGGCCTCTAGCTCTTGGACACTGCCTCTTCACTGAACTTAGCATTACTGAGCAAAGGTAGTAGCGGAGTTGGGGCGGAGTTGGGGCGGGAAGGAGAGGAGCACCCAGGCTTTTTAAAGTTTTTATGTGTCTGTACGACGCGAGTGCGGGGTGCCCGAAGAGGTCAAAGTCGGATTTCTAGAGGATGGAATTACTTACTGGCGGTGCTGGAAACCGAACTGAGGTCCCCTGCAATAATAGTAAGTGCTCTTAACTGCAGAGCTGACGCTCCAGCCCTCACTCTTATCCCCGCCAGCCTTTAAAATATTTCTGGAACAGCCATAAAAAAGCATAGTTTCCCAATGTGGGGTTAATATGAGATTTAGGTAAAGTAGGAGAAAAATCACGGAATGGGAGGATGTATCAGAAGCGGTTAACTGGGCAATAGAGAACATGAGGAATTGACAACACACGAACTGAGAATTCACAGGTAGCGTCCTTTGAGAAGATAGAAAGAAGTCTGGTCTAGGAATGTTACTGCAGGGTAGAGTACTTCCCTAGCATTTTCTTTGGTTTTACGGGAGGTGGTGAGCATGGGCACGGAGAGGCAGCTCCTAAAGAACTTTTAAAATTGATTGAAAAAAGAAAAGACAACCAGGATTAATGGCAGACGTAGGTCACACTTGTAGTCCTAGTTCTGTGGGAATTTGAGGCAAAAAGATGGGCTAGCGTTGAGGTTAAGGAAGAAAAAGGATAAACTGAAAGAATTTACAAAAGACCAGTGCTTTTAAAAAAAGTGAGGATGTACTTCAGAAACAATATATAATTCAAAAGGAAGAAATTAGATGGAAACTGATAACCAAATAAACTGATAGCTGTGTAAGTAAATCTAAAAACAAGTTGCTGTGGTGACAAGAATTCCTAAAACAGGAGAGAGCCATGGAAGCTAAGATTGCTTTAGGGAGGCTGGTTAGTGGTGGTGCAGGCCTTAATCCCGGCCACCTGGAGGTGGGCGCAGCCTGCTCTCAATGCCAGCTTGGTCTAGATAATTAGACCCTGGTTTGTGTGGAGTGTGTGTCTGTGTGTTTGTTTTTTGTTGCTTGATTCTTTTGTTTTTCAAGGCAAGCTTTCTTTGTGTAACAAACAGCCTTAACTGTCCTTGAACTCAACTCTCGGAGATTCGTCTGCCTCTGCCTCCTGAGTGCTAGGAATATTCCAAATGAAACACACATATCTGCAGCTAACATCCACAGATAAGACGAAAATGTGACATTTGACTTTTTGGTTCTGAGTTACTATATGCCGAATGATTGTTTCTAGCTCTCTCCATTTACCTGTGAATTTTATAATTTCATTTTTCTTAATAGCTAAGTAGTGCTCTGTTGTGTGTAAATATGTCATATTTGATGGACATCTGGTTTGCTTCCATCTCTTGGCTGTTGTGCTAGAGAGGCAGTAAACAGTGAGCAGGTATCTGCAGTAGGATGTGGAGACCTTTGGGTCAGTACCTGAGGTGGTATACCTGGGTCACATAGTAGGTCTAGTTCTAGTTTGAGAAACCCCATCCTGATTTCTATGATGGGTGTACCAGTCTACATTCTCTCTAGCAGTGAATAAATATTGTTTTCCCCATATCCACAGCAGCATTTCTTGTCATTGTGTTTCTGTTTTGAGACAGGAGGCTGTCCCTATGTGGCTCTGGGTGCCATGAAACTATGCAGATTGGGCTGCGTTTGAATTCACAGAGATTTTCCTGCTTCTTTCTATGGAATGCTGGGATTTAAAGACCAGTGCCATGATGGCTGGCTAATCATTTTTGTTTGTTTTGTTTGGCTTTCCTGGAACTTGCTGTGTAGACCAAACTGGCCTTGAGATTAGGGAGTTCTGCCTGCCTGTGCCTCCTAAGTGCTGGGATTAAATGTGTTGCTACTGCCTCCCAGCTTTTTAAATTTTATTCATTCATATTGTGTGTGTGTACACGTGCCATAGGGGTGGAATTCGATTCTTTTCCGCCATTGGGTTCCTTATATTGAACTCAGGTCATGAGTCTTATCAGCAAGTGCCTTTATCAGCCCCTCTCCAGGTATTTTTTAAAATATATTCTTTGTGTGGTATATGTGTGATGAATTCCACAGTGTGTGTGGGTCAGAGGACAGTTTTATGGAGTCACTTCTCTCTTCCTTGGATTTCAGAAATGGAATTCAGGAAGTCCCTGTACTCGTGCATTACCTGCCAGAGGCCAGAGGAAGACACCTGGGACTTCTGCCCTTTACCTTAGCCCTTCAAGACAGGATCTCCCACTGAATGTGGAGGTTAGTTTTTTGACTAAGCTAGTAACCATTGAGCTCCAGCAGTAACCCTATCAGCCTCCATAGTGCTTAGGCTACAGGCTCACACCTGGCTTTTTACTGGCCTACCTGCTCAAGCCATTTTCCTATTCCTTCATATTTTTAACTCCCCCTCCCCATAAAGGCAGTCATCTTGCTGTCCCTTCTTAATCTTTTATTGTTTTTGTACCTCTCAGTGTGTTGTTAGCCTTCTGTATTCTAAATCATGGCTGACATGCCTCATGTCAGTGGTTCTTTTTGTTTTTTTGTTTTTTTGTTTTTTTTTTTTCTTCAAGACAGGGTTTCTTTGTGTACTGTTAGCTGTCCTAGAACTCATTCTATACACCAAGCTGGCCTTGAACTTGGAGATCCGCCTGCCTCTGTCTCCCAAGTGTTGGGATTAAAGGCATATACCACCATTGCCTGGTTATATCCTTGGTTCTTAACATAGTAGCTGCAAGTGTCCAAGGGCTTACTCTGAAGAATTGTTTTTTTTGGGGGGGGGAGCCCAGGCATAGTTGTGTTTTTATTAATTGGCTGTCTCATCTACATTAAACTACCTTCCCTCCCAACCCCCCCCCCCCGAGTTTTTTTGAGACAGGGTTTCCCTGTGTAAGAGCCCTGGCTGTCCTGTAGACCAGGCTGGCCTCAGACTCACAGAGATCCACCTGCCTCTGCCTTACGAGTGCTGGAATTAAAGGCATGCACCACCACCAACCAGCTTCGTTAAACTACTCTTAGCGCTATGTCCTTATGTATAGACTGGGTCTTGCACATAGTAGGCATTCACTGAGTGCTAGCTGAATGAATATCAAATGAAGCATGTTCCATAAAGGATGATTAAAAGGGAGGCACAGACATTAAATTTTGTTTTCCTACTAGGATATTAAAATCAAATGCAGGGGTTGGAGAGATGGCAGAGGTTAAGAGCACTGGCTGCTCTTCCACAGGTCCTCATGATGGCTCCCAAGCATCTGTAATAAGACCTGGTTCCTTCCCTCTTCTGGCCTGCAGGACACATCCTGACAGAACACTGTATATATAACAAGTAAATCTTTTTAAAAATCAAATGCATTCAGCACTTTAGAAAATTCAAAACATCACCAAATTCCCTATTTTATCATGCCATTTGTTGTAAATTTGGGTGTTAAATTGGATTTGGTATCACCTTATTGTGTTAGTGTGTGTGTGTGTGTGTGTGTGTGTGTGTGTGTGTGTAAGGCAGGAGGATTCTAAGAGGCTTCATGCTGTGAGACCCATAATCAGGGAGGGGTGATCTGGCTTCAGTTTGGGTCAACAGAGAGGAGGGGAACAGATAGATGCTAGGCAAATGTAAGCTCACAGCAGTGTGGATGAGCTTGCCTCTCCCAGCTCAACAGCCTCTTAGAACATTGGGGGAAAGTGAGGGTGGGCAGGAAGGTTAGGCCAGACTGTGTCACAGTGCCTGTCTCCATGAGGGACACCTGGTGAGACAGAGTGGGAAACAAGATCAAGCTTCTTTTGATGTGCTTGAAATTGTTTTGTTGTTTTGATATACAATCTTTTTTTTATGTAGCTCTAAACTTCTAATCTCTCTCTCTCTCTGTGTGTGTGTGTGTGTGTGAGAGAGAGAGAGAGTGTGTGTGTGTGTGTGTGTGAGAGAGAGTGAGAGAGAGAGAGAGAGAGAGAGAGGCATGCCTTTAATCCCAGCACTCCAAAGGCAGAGACTGGTAGATCTCTTGACCCAAGAAACAGCAGAACTTGGCAGTTTTGGCCATGTGGTTCTGGAGTTAAGGATAGAAGAAAGGGAAGTTGCCTCCATGATTAAGCAGCTGAGGCCAGGCATGTCAGGAGTGTCCCCAAATGGAGGCCCAGAGGGGCCATTTTGTGAAACTGAAGTTGAAGCCTGCTTTATCTTGGAGACCTCAAAATATTGGAAATGACAGAGTAATGGGAAGCTGCTAACAAGGAAAAGAACCAGCCTAGGAGAGAAGTATACTGCAATCAACAAAGCTGGCCAGAGTTGGAGATCTGAAGAGTGCTTTTGACATCAGACAGAGACAGTTTGGAGTTTGCCCAGATGGTTTTAGGTCTTGCTTTGGTTCGGTATTTTCTCAGTGTCCCTTCCCTGTGTTTGGATTAGTGATGTATATCCTATGCCATTATATGCTGGAAGTATGTGATCTGCTTTTTTATTTTGATTTTTACAGGGGGATTACATTTAAGAGATTGACATGAATCTCAGAAGAGACTTTGGACTTTGAAACAAGTTTGAGACTGTTACAGACTATGGGGACTTTTGAAGTTGGATGGATGTATTTTTGCATTATGATATGGTTACAAGCCTTTGGGAGCCAGGGAGTGGAAAGTGGCCCCTAAATGAAGTGGCACTATTAAGAGGTATGGCCTTGTTGGAGGAAGTATGTCACTGTGGGGGTGAGACTTGAGGTCTCTAAGCTTAAGCTACACCTAATGAGACAGACCACTTCCTTTTGCCTGCAAGTCCAGATGTAGAATTCTCAGCTCCTTCTCCTGCACCACATCTGACTGCATGCCACCATGGCACACCATGGCGAAAATGGACTAATCCTCTGCAAATGTAAGCCACTCCATTAAATGTATTCCTTCATAAGAGTTGCTGTGATATGGTATCTCCTCACAGTGATAGAAACCGTTGACTAAGCATATTTACTTATCCTTTCTGTACCTCTCAAGGAGACTGTAAACAACTACTGCTTTTCAGGGGCATGCTCTTTGTTTTGAAGGATTTAGTCACAAGATGGCCTTATGCAACATCCTTTGAGTCCCTCAGTATCACACCCATCTGAGGGAGTCAGGACAGTTTTTATGTTTGCTCCTTAAGTCAGCAGACTTGAGCCAGGTAGGGCAGAGACAACTGAATCAGGCCCCACCCTCGGATCTACACATGTATACACACACAAATAAAGAGTATTTGTGGGATATGTGTGCCATAGCAGCTATGTGGTAGTCAGTTCAGGCATTGATTTTTCTCTTCCACCATGTAGGTTCCAGAAATCAAACTCAGGCTATTAGGCTTGGTGGCAAGTGCTTTTACCAACTGAGCTACCTGCCTCATCCCTCACCCTCCTGGGCCAGGCTCCAATCCCCCACCCCCCAAGAAGGGTTTCTCTGTATTGCTTTGGCGCCTGTCCTGGAACTAACTCTGTAGACCATGCTGGCATCAAACTCATTCATCTGCCTGCCTCTGCCTCCCGAGTGCTGGGATTAAAGGTGTGTGCCACCAATGCCTAGCTTAGGCTCCAAACTCTTGAACTTTTGCCTGTGTGTGTGTGTGTGAGAGAGACATTTGTGCACTACATTCCTTGGGTGCTAGGAACTGAACTTGGGTCGTCTGGAAGAGCACAAGTTTCTCTGAATAGCTGAGCCAAGCCTCAAGCTTTTTTTTTTTTTTATTTCTGAGGTTATAATTAACATCGTTTTCCCTGCCCTTTCCTCCTACCAAACCCTCCCATACAACTCTCCTTGCTTGCTTTTAAATTCAGTCTCTTTTCATTAATTCTGAATCTCTTTTTTTAAAGGCAGAGTTTCATAACTCTTAACTAGATACATGCTGTTTATGGAATCCTGGGGCTTGAACCTAAGGCCTTGCAACATGCCAGGTGAGTGCTCTCCTAACTAAACACCAGCCATAACCCTTTGGAACATTTTTCTTAAAAGATTCTTAATTGTGTGTATGTCTGTGTGTGAGTATGTGCATGAGTACAGGTGCCCATGGAGGCCAGTGGAGGGTGTGGCATTCCCCTGCAGCTGGAGTCAGTGACAGGTGGTTGTGAGCTGCTTGACAGAGATGCTGGGAACTGAAATCAGGTTCTTTGCAAGAACAGTACACATTCAGAAACAAAGCAGTTACTACAGTTCCTCAATATTCTATTTTGTAGATAGTATATTCTCCTAATTTAGTGTGACCCACTAGAGTTAGAAAGCTGCACTAGTCTTTTTTCAATGCAACAAGGAACAGAAGACAAAAATGTAATGGCAACCACAGGTGGTTTTCAGGGTGGCGAGTTGAAGCAGAGTGGGTAGTCTATCCAGAGCCTTGGGGAGAGCTCCTGGTAAGGACCCCCACCACCTTGCACATAATGGTACAGGTAGAAGGGTGACCACCCAGAATGAGCTTGCCAGGGAAAGACAGATCAGTTTCTGAGGAAGACAGTGTGCAAAGAGCAGGCTACCTACAGACCCATGTTTCCAGTTGTGAGACCCTGGAAACTACCCGTTTCCTCCCACCTGCATTACTCTTAATCCCCAGTTCTCAGGCAGTTTTAACACAATGATGTGAGCACGTAGGATACACCAGGTGATTGTGGGTACTTAGTAGACAGCACTTTCTTCTTTGCTCAGTGCAGTGCAACAGAAAATCATTAGCAGGAGTAGGGTTTGATGAAGGCAGGTGTCTAAGGAAGGTAAAGAGGCCCAGGAACCAGGTACCAACAAATATATACCAAGGCTTATTCAGGGAGTATGCCTCAGGTAAAGTGAGGAACAGGACAAGGGACCATGAAAACCTGCCAGGGAATAGAGGCCATGGGTTTGGTCAGCTGACCATGTGCTGACATAGGAATAGACCTTTCCAATCTAATAACGACACAAGAGCCAGGCAGATTTTGAAGTTATTTTTAGTTAAAGAAAAAACAGGCTTTCCAAGGGTGACAAGATCAGAAGGAAGCTGGGTGTGGGCTTATCATAAGCTCCTACTCCAAAGCCTGAAAATAAGAACCAAGCTTTCTTAGGAACTGACTGGATTGCCACAGACACTTCTTGTTGGGGTGGACAGTAACCCTTGATCAATGGCATGGTCTACATAGACTCTCAGGCAACTACCATGTGCCCACTGACATGATTAACACTATTACTCTTGGGGGACCTTAAATTAAGGAATGACACAGGAAGCTGAGACAGTGGCTTATTCAGTTGGATTCTGAATCACAATCAGGAAATAGTCTTTATCTGAAAAAGAAAAACAAAAACAGAAAAATCACTAAATATAAACCGGAGAAAGACAACAGCTCCTTAATCACTAAGCATATGATGCCAGAGGAAGAAAACTTTGAGAAGAGCATCAGTGGCAGGTTATTTTCCACAGCTGGGAACAGGAGATAACCTACAAGTTTGTTTATTCCTCCTGCCAAGTGGCTGCTAGAACATGAGTCTTCACATGCAGGGCCAGCATGCTCTTTTTCATTTTGATTAATAAGACAGCCTGATAACCTGAGGGTTGAACCCCAGGACATACTTGGTAGAAACATCCAACTACTAAGGACTGTAACTAACCTCTGCACTTGAGTGTGTGTGGGTGGGTGCTTTTGTTCAGTGATTCTCAACCTGTGGGTCCCGATCCATTTGTAGTTTGCATATCAGATGCTTATATTATGATTCATAACAGTAGCAAAATTAGAGTTATGAAGTAGCAATGAAATAATTTAATGGTTGGGGTCACCTCAACATGAGGAACTGTATTAAAGGTTCACAGCATTAGGAAAGCTGAGAACCACTGTCTTAGTTCATCTTAACCCTGGCCTTTTACAACACATACCCTGATAGGTCACAGGAAGTTATTTGCTGCTTTGCAGCATTTTCCAGTGATATAGTCTCATGAATCAGACTATTCATAGAGATGACAGGCTTCATTTAGCAAGAAAACAGGGCAAAGTGCTGTCTGTCAAGACAAAACTCAGATTTTGATCATGTTTTAGATCAGTTTGTTTATTTTGTGGCACTAAAGGAACAAAGCTAGGGTCTTGTAAATGCTAGGCAAGTGCTATACCCTCGATCCCAAATTCATTTATGGACTTTAGACACAGGTACTCTGTTCAACACATGTGGATTCTAGGACTCAAGCTCAGGTGGTCAGGCTTGGCAACAAGAGCCTTTACTGGCTCAGCCATCTGGACAGGCAGGGATGTACTAGTAAAGGCTATTCTCGCACTGCCTCAAATAGCGAGGTTAATAAGTCCAACTATGTCAAATACCTTGGCTTGTTAAGATATGGCCTGGGAAGCTGTAAGCAGTCCGTTTATGTGAGTAAGAAAGGGACTGAACCTTTTCCCTCTTTCTCTCCAGTCTGCTCACTGCAAGGTGAGACCACAAGCCTCCCCTCCAAGACTCAGTGAGGCCCAATTCACACTGGGGTTGCCCTGAGGCAATCCTCAGGCATCCTAGCCCTACTGCCTCTGAGGCTTCTGCCCACAGTTCTGGCTCCAAACCTACTAGAATTTCTGTATTGACTACACAAAACTGGGAAAACTGGGTATACAAAGTAGTATTTCATCCCCGGGGCTGGAGAGACAGTTCAGCAATTGGTCAAGAGTACTTATTGCTCTTGTACAGGGCCTGTGATTAGTTCCTACCACTCACATGGTGGCTCATTCTGTTACTCCAGTTCCAAGGGGATCTGGTGCCCCCTTCTGACCTCTACTAGTAGTGCATGCACATACACATTCTCAGATACACATAAATATTTAAATACCATATCCCAGACATCCTTAATGCCTCTCTACTAAATCCAGCCTAACGCCTAACCGGGGGGGTGGGGGGTGGGATGGGGGGGTGGAATATCTGCAGTGGGAGGAAATTAAAGCCATATTGGACCCAGGCATGGGGGCATATGCCTTTGATCCCAGCACTTGGGAGGCAGAGGCAGGTAGACATCTGAATTCAAAGCAAGCTTGGTCTACATAGTGAGTTCCAAAACAGCCAGGGCTATGTAAAGAAACCTAATCTCAAAACAACAAAAAAGTCACCTGTTTAATGTATTTGTTAAATACTGCATTTACAAGTCCCTGCCCTCAAAGAACTTACTGTGGAAATGTAGCTAAGTAGCTGGTTAGCCAAGCAATGGGATGATGGCATGTTCTAGCAGGAGGGAGATGCATGCAGCAGTGTGGTGGCCCCAAGGAACACGACTGTTTATGGCTAACATGCCATATAGCCTGTAGCATAACTTGAGTGTGAGTGTGTGAGATGTACCGACTATCAGGCTGGCATGTGTACTCCTGCACCTCTCTCTGCTGCCTCTGTGAGGGTCTGGCCATTTATCTCCACTGATGAGACTGCTGGAACCACTGAGCCCATGAACCCCAATGAGAACTCAAGCACCAGCTACCCTCGGGGGCGCTGAATGCCATGGGTCCCCAAGGACAATCTGGAGGTGCTATTGCACTGAGCTGAGACCTGCATGATCAGGACTTCTCTGGAGCTCTAAGTGGAAAGACACTCATGTCTACCAAGTGTTTGTCTCCATGGCACTGGGTAGGTACCCTCATGTCTGCACTGAAATTACTAAATGGAAAGATGATGCCCAATACCGGTTTTAGGGACATGGAGCAGGAAGACTATTTGATTACAAGGCTTGGCTCTAACATGACCTTAACATATTCTTCTGCTGTGTTCCAGAGGGTCACAACAGCACCTGAATTTTTTTCTTTTTGGTTTTTCCAGACAGGGCTTCTCTGTGTATCCCTGGCTGTCCTGGAGCTCACTCTGAGTTTGCCTACCTCTGCCTCACAAGAGCTGGAATTAAAGGTGCAAGCCACCACCACCCTGCACCCCAACTCATAATCACTTCCTGCTCTCAGAACCTCTGCTCTCACAGAATCAGAGAGATCCACAGAGCTGGGTCTGGAGTCTGAGGCCCCTTCTAAGTTGGACCCACATCTCACTTTTCTTCACAGACAAGCTGATCTGCAAGCTGAGGCACCACCATGTGCAACCTCATGCATGTCCCAACCAAAGCTTGGCTGAAAAGACAGGGAGAGCGGTAACCACAGAAACAGAACCAGTCAGTCACTCTGGTCTGTGAGTTTGAGTTAGATGAGGAAGAGCAGGAGGTAACCCCATGCCTTCCCCTCTGCAGTTCCAATCCTTGTGGGCTCCTCCAAGTGTGAGCATCTCATTACACTGAGAGTGATCCTAAGGCTAAATACAGGCATGCTTGTACTACCCAGACAAGCTGTTCACTGATGAGCCAAAATAGCAATCCATAGTGGGTAATTGGCTGCATGGGCTGGAGACAGGACTATATATTCTTTTTCATATAGAAATAGCTTTTTCAACCCTCTGACTCATAATGTCCCAGCCCTTAAAATTCAGCTCTAACATCCTGCTTCTGAGAAATCTTTGTTGATTGCCCAGGCAGACCTGATCAACCCTTCCATATCCCAAGTTGAGAATGACTCAGTGTTAATGTCTTTCTCCCTCATGAAACTACAGTTCCCACGTGAGGCCTGATGAAGATCTGGTGGTGGATACCACCTAGATACTGGGTAGGCACTGAGGCAACTTAACTCTTTCCACCCCACCCCAGGCTTACCTTGAGGCTGTGGAGATAACAATGCCACACTTTCCAGATAAGCCACAGGGAACCTGCTATGGGTTCTGAAACTAAACATGGAGGGGCAAGAACTTACCTGGTGCAACCATAATTTCATTTTTCTTGGAGCGAATTCGAAGGAAGGTTAGGTCATTCTGGGGGTCAATTTCACGCACAGTGCTCCGTGCCTTCAAGATGAAGTTGTGCATGAGGTTGGCATATTGTGTAGTAGTGGGGTTGTCCATGGTGCTCTTGATGGGAATGCCTGTGGGATGAATAGAAACCAAGCAATTTACAGGAGTTCCTTTCTGTTAGTGTCTCACCTCACATCCCTAATTCTAGAGTATTGGGCTGGCAGCTAACAACCAATGCTACTATTTATAGAAGGCTTGCCATATGATAGCACAGTGCTGACCTTGTGTGCCAGTGTAAGACCCAGAGCCTCTGTGGGTGGTATCTCCATCTTCACTGGCTACCAGGCAACAGGAGAACTCAATAATGGGGTGACCCGCCTATAGGTACACAAATGATCTGGATTTAAATGCAGGCTTGGTTCAGCTCCATGTTCCTTTCCTAGGGCACACAAGCAATAGAAGGAGAGGTACTCTTTTGCAACACCTACAGCTTGAACTCAGTCATCACTTGGGAAGCAAAGGCAGGCAAATCTCTGGGTTCAAGGCCAGCTTGAGCTGCACAGCTAGAACCTGTCTCAAAAGAAGAGACTGAAAAGGAGGAAGAAAAAGGTCAGCTTGTGCCAGACCTAACCGCACATGTATGCCTCCCCACTCCAAGAGCCCACTGGAGCTGGAGATGGTTCGGCAGTTAAGAGCACTGGCTGCTCTTCTAGAGGACCAGGGTTCAATTCCCAGTACTTACATGGCAGCTCACAACTGTAACTCCAGTTCCAGGGGCTCTGATACCCTCACACACACATACATGCAGGCAAAACACCAATGTACATAAAATAAAAATAAATACATTTTAAAAAAGAAAGAGCCCACTAAGGGGTTGGAGGTATAGTCCAGTGGTAGAGTGCTTTGTGTGTCTGAGACCTGGGTCTAATGCTTAGCACAACAAAACAAAACATAGAAAGAGCCTGTGAAGTAAGACAGTCCCTAGATTCAACATTCCCCTATTGCTAGATGCTTAGGCTAGGATTTACCAGCCAGTGACCATCATTGTGCATCATGTATCTTTTTGAAGACTGAACAATTAAATGGACATTACTGGGTGTCCTACTATCATGGAGGTAAGGAATGTGGCTCAACCTAATGGCCACATTTGGGTTATCAGGTGCCTGGAATTGGCTGTGACCTGTCAGGAGGCTCCATCCAAGAGAAGTTCAGAGGTGATTGACACTTAAAAATATGGTATAAGTAAGTCTTCACATCTAGATAGCCAAGACATAGGCCCAGGGCTCTGTGAATCAGGCCAACAGGTGATCAGCTTAGAGATCAGTCAAAGACAGATATTCAGACTACTTTATTAGGGCACCAGATAGGAGGTAAGAGAGCAAGAACCAAAATTCAGAAGAATTTCAAACAAGGACAAAATTAAGTTCATATTCCTCATGAATGGCCTATTATTAGCAACCTAGTTCAGCCCTTTTCCTTCACAAATACCGTATGGCTTACAGAATTAGCTAGTTACTGGGGAACACAATTCTAGGCATGGTATAGTCAGGTGCTCTCATAGCAACAACAACAACAAAAAATCTGCCCAAGACCTTATTTACCTAGTGTGTACAAGGAATGAGTCTGAGTCCCAGCACTGAAAAAAGAAAATATTAACAGCTACTACTACCAAGCTCACATTCTGTACTAACCTAGGTGTGCTGGGAACAAAAGAGCAGATACTCTGTTGTTAACAATGTAGAACCTGCACAATCCTACTAGGTACAAGGCCCGGCCTGCAGCAACCTCAACACCCATGTTTTGGAGCCCAAGGTCTCATTCAAGCCATCCTTAAACTCAACATGTAGCTGTGGATGACTCTCTTGGGCTACTGTCTCCCTAGTGCAAGGATTATAGGCTGGTGCTACCATGCCAAGTGCTTACTTGATCTCTATTCTCAACCAACTTTCTTGTTGGTAAAATAGGTTATAGTTTAAAAAAAAAAAAAAATGCCTACCACCACTCACTACCCGCCTCTTTGAACTAGGGTTTCATTATATAGCCTTGACTGGCCTAGAACTCATGATGTGGACCAGAATAGCTTGGAATTTGCCATGATCTTCCTCTTGAATACAGACATTGCAGGTATACTGTCTCACTGGATAAGGACTTAGCTGCTGCTCCTTTTCCTAAAATACTTATATTTTTGTATATATTCCTGAGCGTGCGTGTGCTTGTGCGTGTGTGTGTACCATGTACATGTAGGAACCTGTGGAGGTTAAAAGGGGATCAGATCTCCCAGAACTAGAGTTACAGGTGGTTGTAAACTGCCATGTAAACTACATGCAATAGCAGTAAGTACTCTTAACTGCTGAGCCATCTCTCTAGACCTAGAGCTTAGCTTCTTCAAAGATGAGACTCTGAGGTGGTCTTGGAAGGAGGGTGACACAGCGAAAGGTGCATTCTAAGTAAGGGTAAAAACATGCCTAAGGTCAGAGAATAGACTTAAATGATGGAAGACTGACAGCTGTAGCCATCTCAGACAGCCAAATCCTTGGCCTACTCATACCTACAAGCTGTTTGCAGCTTCAGCACACTGGGGTCTGATGCCCTAGTCTGTCAGCTAGCTGTCTACACACTATAGAGGCCAGAAGCAGGGCCTCAAGGCTCTGCTGGAGCTCTCCCTCTTTTGTGGATAGACAGGTTCATGAACCTCTCTCTAAGGCTGGCTCCTCACTTTGGAAGGTATCGATACTTCATTGGCACATAGCTCATAGCTGCTCAAGTGCAATGGTGACTACACACCTACTCTTTCCCACCATTTTATTAACATTGACACTATCATGATTAGTAATGGAAGGAAAAGGGAAGCAAATGTGTTTTCCTCTAGTAGGCCATCTTGGAACACATTCCTCAGTGTGTAATTTTCAAATCCGGGCTAATGTTACCATTGACTGAGGCCTTTTCATTTAACAAATACCACTGCCTCAAATCCAGTGCTTACGCTGGATGGACAGCAAGCATTCCAGTATTGACTCAGACAATACTGGAAGGTCTTGCCTTCATGGTCCTTTCACAGCTGAACTGCTGTCAGCAGCAATGTCTGTCTTGGTACACACCTATTTTTTCCTAGCCCTAAGGAATAATTTATATTAATGTATTTAGCAGGTTAGTTTTAACTTTTGTCTTTTTGGTCTTTCTTTTGAGATGGGGTTTCACTGTGTAGTCCTGGCTAGCTTAGTACTCACTACCTAGAACATATTGGACTTTAATTCAGAGATTTGCCTGCCTCTGCTACTCGAGTACTGAGGTTAAGGTTGTGTGCCACCCTGCCTAGTTTTTTGTTTTAAAATTGGACATGCTTCTGCATGGTGGTGTCAGCAGCTTGAAGCTTCCAGAGTGCTGGGGTTACAGGTTTTACCACCTTACCCACTATATTTGTTGCTGGGAGTTGAACAATGTTCCCTGAATGTTGTTAGGCAAGCACTCTACCAACTGAGCTACATCTCTAGTCCAAAGCTATAGATTTTAGAACAAGAGCTTTAAATGCATGCCAGGCAAGATGTGTCTACTGGTGTTAACAGTGGCATGAAGGTTATGGGGATGACCATTTTCTGCTTAGATCTGAAGTCTGCTCCAAAAGAGGAAATTCATGTTTGGTACTACAAATTGGGGGTGGGGTGGGGGTGGAATACACGGTTTGGGAGATTGTAAACCCTAGGGGAGATACTACTATGGTTGTTTTGCTAATGGACATGTTACCAAACTGCCTTCTAAATATTTGTTTATACCCACAGCCCTGGCCAAAGAAACAGTGGGCAGCACTGCGGATAACCACAGTGTCCAGTGCTGAGCACATGTGGCTGTTGAGTGCTCAGCCCTAACCCCTCAGGGTTATCAGGCTCAGGGAATATCAGGATGGGAAGACTGCTTGAAAATCTGCCTTCTGAACAGGACATGGCCAGTGCACTCACCAACGCACTACTGCTCTGGTCACCTGCTCAAGGCCTTTAAAATCAGTCAGCATTCTAGTAGGCAGTGCTAATTAATCAGAATCATTTTAAAAGTACATGAAGATGAAAGGGGAGATAGCTGAGTGTTGTTGGGGATGGGGAGGACATAGCTGGATATGGGTACAATCAAGATACACTGAATACATGAAACTGTCAACAAATGATAGTTTAACCAGCCCACACCTTTCATCCCAGCACTAAGGAGGCAGAGGCAGGCAGATAGAGGTCAGCCTGGTCTACAGAGTGAGTTCCAGGATAAGAGGGCCCACACAGTGAAATCTTGTTTGAAAAAACAAAGTTTAAAAACAACAAAAGCTCTAAAATGACAGAGTTGTGGCCCACACCTAGAATCCTACACTAGCACTTGGAAGGTGGAAGAAGCTTACAAAGTAAATTCAAAGCAGATGTGTGTGTGTGTGTGTGAGCGTGCGTGCTTGCATGTAAGAGAGAAAGGGAGACCAAAGCCACCCTGTCTCCAAACACTGTGTGTGTGTGTGTGTGTGTGTGCGCGCGTGCGCGCCATGTAACAGCTCAGTGGGTAAAGGTGCTTGGCATGCAAACATGGCGACCTATATTTGCTCCCCAGAGCCCACATAATGATGGGCTAATGTGCACATATAACAAAAAAATTAAGAATAGACGAACAGTTTTGTAACACTGTGGCCTAGAGGCATAAGGCATGAAGCATATGGTGGCTGCCTTCAACCCAACAAGGTAACCCTAAGTAAGGATTTTACATTAACAGGTGCTGTAGGGTCAGAAATGAGGGTGACGATGAAGTGTTTGAGTTAATCTTTATACAGACTTACAGGTTTACAGGTGTGAGTGAGTTGCTGAGGCTACCCTTGAGGCATGCGGGGAGGGGCAGCATAGAGGCCCTTAGCGATGCAAACCACTCCAGTGCACTCAATTAGATTGACACCCTGGCTCTGCAGACTACAGGGATGGCTCGTCCAGGGGGCCTGGGTTTGAGTCCCAGCACCCACATGGCAGTTCACAACCTTCCGTAACTACAGTTCTAGAGGATCTCTAACATTCTTCTGGTCCCATGCACTGCACACACATGGTGCATGCTTATATGCAGGCAAAACACTCATTCATAAAGTAAAAATAAGTCTTAGAAAAGGTCTTGGCTTTGAAATGAGAAGTAATCTTATTTCTAGATTCAAGTTTTGTCAATAAATAGAGACAACAGGCTGCTTGAAGGAATAAAGCACCTGTCCTCAGATTTTGATACAATGTCGGTGTTTTCTGCTAGTTCCCTTTGTACACGTCTTGTGCAGGGAGAATCAGCATCTGCTTCTTATTAGCCATTTAGTAAGCTCATTTCCCTAAAAGGCAGGAAAGAGCTCTGGGCACAAAGAAATCAACACAGATGGATGCACAACACCCATCTAGTGAGCACACAAGAGCAGCAGCAACACAGATTAATCACCATACTTAGCTGGGCATGGTGACTCAAGTTTGTAACCTAAGAAAAGACTCGGGTAGGAGTGCCATAAATTCTAGGCTACTCTGGGCTATACAATGAGTTCCAGGCTAGTCCAAACTACAAAGTAAGATACTGTCTCAAAAAAAAAAAAAAACAAAAAAAACCTAAATAAATTGTACTAACACTTTAAATTTTTGCTTAAAGGGGCTAAAGGAGCATTTCAGTGGTAAAGTACTTGCTTAGTGGGTATAAAGCCTGGGCTCAATTCTTAGTAATAATAAAAGTTTTTGCTTATGTGAAATCTGCAAAACAAAACCTCAAGGTAAACATGTTTAAAAACATAGCAACAGTCAGGTGTGATGGAAAACACTTTTTTGAGGCTATTTTTTCTGAGACAGTTGCCCTGGAACTATGTAGCCTAGGCTGGCCTCAAACACAGTGATCCAACCACCATCCTGGCTCTGATGGGCACACTTTAACCCCAGCACCCAGGAAGCAAAGGGGTCTCTGTGAATTGAAGACAGACTTTATTTCAAAAACAAAAGTAACTGATTATCACAAGAAAAACAGATTTTTCGCAAGGGCTGAAAACAGCACAGATTATTGACAGCTGTGACTGGTCAGTGCAGTGAAACAAACAAAAAAAATTCCTATTTACTAAATTAAGATGTTTTCTTTTTTGGTTTGGTTTTTGAGACAAGGTTTCTCTCTGTAGAGTCTCCTGGAACTCGAACTCAGAGATCCTGTCTCTGCCTCCCAAGTGCTGGGATTGAAGGTGTGCTCCATCATCACCCTAGCATGTGAGAAGTAGAAACAGGAGGATCATGAGTTCCAGGACAACTTAGGTACTGAGGAAGGGCAATGCCATGTGGTGTGGGCTGTTTTGGGGAGCCTTCCTGAGGGTAGCCATGGCCTACCTTACCTTCTGTGTTCACCACGATGATCCCTTGCACTCCCTTCTGGCTCTGAAGTCTCTTGAGTGTTTCCTCCACCTCTGCCTGCCAGAAAAGGGAGACCAAGGTTAGATCTTCAGATCCCAGCAGATGAATGACACATTCATCTAACAAGCAAGTAACACCCAGACATTTGGCACTGCCCCAAAGCTGACCAGGCCAGGCCCACGGAGAGTGCTCCGTAGGCCACTGCGGGGATCTAGAGCTTCAGCCCTAGGCAGTTATTCCCTCCCTGTCCATCAGCTATTTGAGAACAGACTATAAACACTATTTCTGGAATACAGACACACCCATGACTCACATATGGTACAGTACTCTGATGATTTCGAAAACAAAACCTAAACAGTAGTTTCTAACAGGAAAGAGCCACTTTGTTACTTGTGGCTCAGACATCACAAATGAAAATATTTCAAATGATCAAAATAACTACAATAAACCTGGTGACTTAATCTGTCATCCTAGACATATGGCACATGGGCACAGGAAATGTGCTTTAGGAAGCGCTTACTAATTGTGATTATCCAGAAACTGCTCAAGGTGGGGCTGTCCTAGCACATGGAACTTGCCAACAGAACAATGTTTAGGCTCTTCCTCTGTCATATATGCTTCTAACTTGTCACTTCAAGACTTCACCTTTCCATCTATGCTCAATCTGCAGTTATGTCTCCTGTCTGTATTTTTTGTTTTTGAGACAGGGTCTCTTCACAGTAGATCAGGCTGGCCTCAAGCTCAGAGACTGCCTTCCTCTGCTTCCTGAGTGCTGGGATTAAAGGTGTGTACCACCACACCTGGCTTTCCCCAACTCTCTTTAAAAAAGGAAACCAAAAAACCTTACAAGGCTTCTTCTCTGAAACCCAATAGTCTTCCAGACCAGCTAAGACATCACCTCTTCTATGAAGCCTATAATCAATGATCCAACTCTTCAAGCCCTTGACTGCTTCTATAACACATGTATCAGGTACTGTGTCTAATTACTCAGTCTCCACAGTGGTCAGCAGAGTAGGGGCCCATAAACAGAAACCTACTTGTCCTTCCTCTCCCCATGGCTGGGAACCTGGTCTTGAAGTATGCTCTCTCTCAAGGTACCTCTTTCAGAGGTTCAAAATCTAGTCAAGCTCCTCAAAGGCAGGGTGTTGGGCCTGGCATGTGTATCTCTGAGTTCAAGGCCAGCCTGATCTACATGTCTCAAACAAAACAAAACAAAAAACCCAAGCAGATGGTCTTTAGAAATGGGTACCATTCACAGAAAGAATGATTCCCTGTTCCCTGGGGCAAAGGGACCAGGGCTGGGGGCTCCAGAACAACCGAAGACAGCACAACTGATTGTTTTTCTGGAAAGCACAGGCCGACAATCTAGTAACCACCACCTGGAAAGCACAGGCCGACAATCTAGTAACCACCACCCACTTCCTGTAAGAATAGTGCCAGATGCTGCAGAGATGGGCAGAGGCTCCTCCTACACAGTGGCAAGCAGCCCTGCCGCCGCCAAGATCTAGACCTGTGTGAAGGGCAGGGCTGGCTCTGGAGCACAGTACAATCAGTGTGACATGTATGAGATCCTGGTTATTTCAGACTTGCTGACCTCCGACATGCTAGGTGCTGTTAGTCAACCCTACTGGGAATCCATCCTATGGAAACAACCCCAAAGAACAAAAGGAATGTTATAAGATGTCTGCTACAGGAACACCTGCAAAAGCAAACATAAAAGGGAAATGCCCAATAATTGGGAGAGGGCCAAGGAAGACACCAAACACCCACTACAAGTGATGCTTCTCATTAGCTGAGAGACTAGACCATGAAATTACCTCCAAAGTCTGAGATTGATATTCCGAAAAAATAAGAGCAAAAAGTGTTTTTCCACAACTTCCTAGAAACAAGAAATCTTGAGATTATGAAAACAAAGCCATACAGTACGTGTAAACTCCAGCATTTGAAAGCCACAGACAGGAAAAAAAATGAGTAAACATCTAGTCAGCCAATTGTGCCATAGGTCTGTAATCGTACTTGGGAAGTAAAAGCTCAGCAGTTAAGAGCACTTACTACTCTTGCAGAGGACTTGGGTTTAGTTTCCAGCACTCAAATGGCAATTCACAACTACTTATAATTCAAGTTCCATATTCATCTTTCTTTTCTGGCACCTTTGATGCTCATACACACAGGCAGGTAAACACAATGTTAGCTCCATTCCCTGAGAGGTCACTACTACAGGGGCTGTGGAGCTTGACACACTCAATATCTTTCTGTTTTTGAAGGACACTTGTTGGAAATCTGCAGTCTTCTGTCTTCTGACCCTGCCCCCTGATGATGGGCGGGACACTCATGGCCATGTCATTGCTACATCACTCATTACAGGGTTGCATAGGCGACTCAGTTTCCCTTTTAAAGCAAGTGTGCCCCACCTTTCTGTCTGTCTCTTCTCCTCTCCTGCTTTCGGTTAACCACCAGCTACCCCCCCCCCTTCTCTCCACCAATAAACTCCACGTGGGCACTGAGTCTTGTGTTTGTGTTTTATAGGCGAAAGCAAAGCAAAACAACAGGTTTTTGTAGTTGTTGGGTTTTTTTTTTTTCTTTTTCTTTTCAAGACAGGGTTTCTCTTTGTATTGCTTTGGAGCTGTCCTGAAACTAGCTCTGTAGATCAGACTGGCCTGGAACTAACAGAGATCCACCTGCCTCTGCCTCTGCCTCCCGAATGCTGGGATTAAAGGTATGTGCCACCAATGCCTGGCTCATACTCAACATCTTAAGATGGCTCAGAGGTTAAAAGCACTGGCTGCTCTCCAGAGGTCCTCAGTTGTTCCCAGCAACTGCATAGTGGGATCTGGTGCCCCCTTCTGGCCTACATGCATACATGCAGACAGAACACTATACATTCTAGTAACACATAATAACAATAAGAATAGGTAACATGTTTATTTGATGGCTTGAATTAGAAAGGTCCCCATAGGCTCCCATGCGTGCACATTTGGCCTTTTGTTGGTGAAACTCTCAGGAGTATTTGGAGGTGTAATCTTATGGGAAGAAGGCTCTCTGCCTGCATTTTGCAGATAAGATGTGAGCTCACAGCGGGTCCTGCTGCAGTGCCTTTGCACGGCCATCGTGGACTCTGACCCTCTGAAACTATGAAACACTTTCTTTTATAAGTTGCTGTAGTTGAATCCTTGGTTCCCAGGATGGTGGACTGTTGGGAAGGATTAAGAGGTGTGAACTTTAAAAACAGAGGTGTGAACTTGTTGGAGAAGGTTTGTTGCTGCAGGTAGGCTTTGAGATTTCAAAAGTCCATGCCAGGCCCGCTGTCTGTCTGGGCTTGCACAATGCCTGTGGGTCAGGATGTAAAGCTCCCAGCTACTGCTCCAATACCATGCCTGTGTGCTTCCTACCATGATAGATGATGGACTAAGTGGCAAGCCAGCCCCCAGTTAATGCTTGCTCTTTTGAGTTGCCGTGGTCATGGTATTTCTTCACACACTAGAAATATAACTAAGAGTCTGTTATTGGTTAGTGTGTGTTTTGTTTTGAGGCAAGATTTTCACTTTACAGCCCAGACAAGCCTCCAACTCGTGGCTTTCCTTCTGCCTCAGACTCTTTTAATTTTTTTTTTTATTTTTGGTCTGTGGAGTCAGGGTCTAATTATGTAGCCTATTTTTAATCTTTGATTCATATGTTTGGGTGTATATGCATATGTGTGCACAGGTGCCTGTAGAGGGCCAAAGACAGGCCCCTTGGAGCTGTCTGAAGTTAAAGGTATCTGAATTGTCCAACAGTGCTAGTACCCAAAGATTAGTCCTCATGATTGAGTAGCAAGTATTTTTAATCACTGAGCCCATCTTTCTCTCACCCGATTCAGATAAATCATGTGAAAGAAATGCACTCTACGCAGAGGTGAAGAGGAGACAACGCTATGAGTTCTCTAGTTAGATCCAGGATTTGTGGGATCTGGTGCCACCACATCCAGTATCTTAGCATTTAGGAACATTGATGAGGTTCGGGCCAGCCTGAGCTACACAGTGCATTGAAGGCCTGCCTGAGCTACATACGGTGGCTGTCTCAGAACAAACATAGATGACAGACATATGCCCAGCAGGCATGAGACCTTGAGTTCTGTCCTTAGTGTAGCAAAATTTAACAGAAAAAATAACTTCAATAATATTACATAAAATGATTAAAGAAAATGTGTCCAATAAGAAGTACAAAACAATTCTAAGATAAATTACAAACATCTAAAAGATTGTTATTCCTTGTAAATGAATGAAAAGTTATAGCAATGTGGCACTATTTTAATGCTAGTCTCATTAAGGCAAAGCTCTTGAGGTGAATAACCTCCCAAGGATGGGACAAATACAGTCTAAGGCTCTAAGGACTGGGTCCTTTTGCCTCCATTTTGATAATTATTATAAGGAAATAATCTAATTTTAAAAACCAAGCAAAAATTATAGGCGACAGCATTATGACTTTGACTTAAGAACTGGAACCAATTTAGCTTGTTTCAGGGAAATAGTTTGCTAAATTCTAGTACAACCATGCACGGCTGGTCATGGTGGTGCACACATTTAATCCCAGCACTCAGGAGGCAGAGGCAATAAATCGTGAGTTCAAGGCTGGCCTGGCCTCTATAGCAAGTTCCTGGACAGCTAGTCCTCCACATGAGACCCTGTCAACACACTTAAACAACTAGTATGTAGTAAATAAAAGTAATTTTATATCTGATATAACAACATGGTTAAATGCTTTTGGACATTAAATAAAAACCAAATATGAACATCTTGAAAGATAACCATGTGAAAAAGAATATGAAAGGGGAAAACAGCTACATGGTGCAGGAAAAGATCGAACAAAAGTGTGGATGATTTTCTGTAATTGTACTAACGAAAAGTCTCCACTAATATACACTATCCTGTAGAAACACTGTCTGGAGAGGAAACTAAACTAAATGTACACTTGGTCATGCAGCCTTAAAATGCAGTAGGTTTGGAAAACGTGTGTGTGTGTGTGTGTGTGTGTGTGTGTGTGTGTGTGTGTGTGTGTGTTTGGAATGAGTATGAGTGTGTGATCCCAGGGTTCAGATCCTGTCTCTTGTAATGATAGGGTTTTTTGAGACAGGGTTTCTTTGTATAACAGTCCTGGATGTCTGGGACCTGGTTTTACAGACCAGGCTGATCCTCAAACTCACAGAGATCAGCCTGCCTCTGTCTACTGGGATTAAAGGCATGAGACACCACTGCCTGACTTTTTTTTTTTTTTAAGACAGGGTCTTTTTAAGACCAGGCAAACACTGAACTCAGAAACCCGCCTGCATGTTTCCCAAGTGCTGGCAGTAAAGATGTGAGCTACCAGGCCTGGCAATGCTAGATATATTTAAGTGAACAGAAGAATAAATTAATGAAAATATATGAATATGTATACACATTACATATAATTATTATTTTGTAATCATGTCTATGTGTATAGGTTTGTGCATATGAGTGTAGTGACCCAGGAGGCCAAAAGAGGTCTGGTTTCCTGGAACTGAAGTTACAGGCAGTTGTTGTGGGCTTTGGGAACCTAACTCTGGTTCTCTGGAATAGTAGGTGCTCATGATCACTGACTGAGCCATGGCTCCACCCCAGAAGCATCTTTATATTTATCATAAAGGAAACCTTATAGCAAACATGAATAGATTGTTCCAGTCTTGTGCAATAAAAAGCTTACCTATAAATACAATAACATTGCTGGGTATAGTGGCACATAACCAAAATCCCAGCACTTAAGAGGTAAACAAAGAATTGGGAGTTCAAGGTCATCCTTGGTTAAATGGCAAAATGAAGTAACTTGGGCTATAAAAGGGACAACGTAAAATAGTCCTTACATACCAAACAAATCCAGAAGGAAGCATACCCAACTGTCAGCAGTATTTCGCTTGGGAGAATAAGACAGACCCACATGCACTTCTTAAAGACTGTATATGACAGCGCTGTAAGAGTTCATTTGTTAATCTAAATATGTAACAATTTCATGAGTGCAAACAGCAGCACAATACTGGTTATAGAAAGCTACCACTTCAGTATACATGCTTATATAAATACACAAGAAATTGGCTGTTCCTGAAGGAGACTCAAACTGGCTTAGGGATGGATGAGAAACATACTTTCCACTTAATCCATTTCTTAAAACGGAATATGCTATTAAACATTTTATGTATTGTGTGTGCTAGAGTGTACACATATGTGATATGTGCCTGTAGGAGCCTGCAAAAGCCAGAAGAAAGTATCAGATTTGGAAGTAGAGTTACAAACCACTGTTCTGACATATCGGTGCTGGAAACTGAACCTGTCTTCTGCAAGAACAACAAATACTCTTAATGGCTGAGCCCATCTTTCCAGTCCCTTATTAAAATTTTTTACAGGTAAGTGTTGTGAAAGATCACATTACACAGATGTGAAGCAATACTGTTTTTGATCATGTGGAGACATTCTTTGTGGTATAATGAGAAATGTAGAACCCCCAATTAAATAGTTGATGGTGGCTACAGCAAATAAAAACGCAATAAGCAATGTGCCTAAGTAGTTGCCTCTAGATCAGTGGTTCTCAACCTTCCTAATGTTGCAACCCTTTACCACAGTTCCTCATATTGTGACCCCCCCCACCACAACAACAAAATTATTTTCATTGCTCCTTCGTCACTCATTTTGCTACTTTTATGAACTGTAACATAAATATCTGATATCCAGGATATCTGATATTTGACCTCAAGGGGTCTCAACCCATAGGTTGAGAAACAGTGCTCTAGGTGATGTCTGTGTTCCTGCTCAGTTTCTTACATATTTATAGTTTTCTGGGGAGCTGAAGAGATGGGCCTCTGCCAGCTCCAGGGAGCCTAACGGTGCAGAGACATATACACGCAATCAAAACATTATTCACAGACGTAAAAACTAAAAAGTTTCTATTACGTATCTGGTCTACAGATCGAGTTCCAGGACAGGCTCTAAAGCTACACAGAGACACCCTGTCTCGAAAACAAAGAAGTTTCTATTAAAGTTTTTGTTTTGCGACACGGACTCGAGTTTATGGCCCAGGCTGACCTCAAAGTGCAAACCCCAGCCTTCCCAATGCTGGAAGTTCCGGCGAGCACCATCATGCCAGTACTAAGATTCTGAGGTTTTGGGACCCCCGGGTGGACCTGCACCAAACTGAGCTCACAGGCGGCAGTCAAGCTTGTAGATGATTAGAGTCCCAGACGACTGTCTCTGGGTTCCAAGTGTGATATGGAGTTAATGGCCGTACCTACTCCACACAGCGGAGGGAGAAAGGCAACGCACGCAAAGCGCTTCGGTGCCAGCGTCTACAGGACCGCAGCAAGCGCTGCAGCCTGGCTGGGGTCGCCCGACACCGCCCAACGCTAGGCTACCAGCCACGGGAGGGCGGGCCGGGCCTCCGCTCACAGACCGGCTTCCGGTCAAGGGCCTGTGCATCCGGTCGCTCCGCCTCGCCGGGACCAGAGGCCCACACTGCGGGTCCCGCGAGGCGACGCCCAGCGCCTGGGACCCGGGCCGGCTTTGGACGCGCGTCTCGCGGGGTGGCCGGCGCCGCCGAGGCCCTGGGTGGACGGACACTCACCATCTCGGACCGATCCCGCAGCTCCGAGTCGCCGACGCTCAGCGAGTCCCCCGCCTTTCTGAGCCTGCGCACAGTTCTTCGTCGAGACGGACAGCTCGGGCAGCCTATCAGGAGCCAGTGGGGGATGAGGGCGGGCTGACGTGAGTCAGCGGGGCAGGGACTCTTCCCTCAAGGAAAGGCTGGAGCAGCTGTGGGGAATTCTCTCCAGCTGCGCAGAAGAGGCACGGGCTCTCCAGGTCTGTTTTCAATTTTCAACAGAGATCCCTGGGCGGAGGCGAACCGTTGCTGAAATTCCCCGATTGATGCAGAGACAAGAGCCAACATGAGCTGCAGCCCCCAAGATGGGCATCTCAGGAGCAAGCTCTGGGATAAACTGGACAGGACTACCCTATGCGTGTAAGATTTCCCGCACTCCTGTGTTCCTTTGGAGAAAATTGACACATCTGCCCTATTATTATCTTGCCTGTAAAATGGGACCCATTTTCCCAGAGTCCCGTCTTGTCCTCCGCTCTTTAAGTTTACTCTTTCAAGTTACGAAAAACATCCGGGTTTCAAGGAAACAGGTTAAAACATGGCTTGTAGTGAGCCTGGAGTCAGGTCCTGATCCCTTCATAAAGAACTCAGGAAAGAATCAAACGTCTCAAACAAAAGGTTAACTCACAAAGGGTAGTATCACAAAAGTCAGTTAAAAGTCTAGGTGACACCAATGTTGCAAGCAAGGGAGAGCTGTCCCCATTCCGCATCTGACATGCAGCGGCATGGGCAGAGGAGAAACGCCCACCGACCATCAAGCCCGAGACAGGTAGAGGAACTGTCCCTGCCCCTCACTAGCTTCAGCACTTGGAAGAGTGGCCCCTTCACCTGGCCTGGGTCCAAGTTGGGGCATGAAAGCAGGAGAACCGGCCCCACCCCTAGCTCAGTGCTTCAAGGGTGAATTAGCCAGGGCAGTGCTGGAGAGCTCACCCTGGTGGTCAAGTCAGACCAACCCTGCAGCTGCCCTGGCCCAGAACCAAGGTTAGGACTTAGCCTGCCCCAGCATCCACCCTATCTAGGATCTGGGGGAGCACGTGAAGGGACCTGATCTGCACACCCAAAGCTGTAGGATCTCCAGGACACAGACAACAACAGCATATCCAAGAAGACTCCCAGTGACGGGCCAGCATTGATAATGTAGAAACCAGAGGCCTGGCATCAGACCAATGACTGCAATGAACGCTTACAAGATACATGGACAAAAGGGTTTACTGTGTGACTGTCACTGCAGCTTCCAGGATGAGATTTTGAATGTCCTTCTTTCTCTTAAATTGTGTTTTATTGGGAGGGGTTACAGGGGTGGAGGGCAGATGCAAAGGGACAGGGAAATGAGTGGCATCAAGATGTATGATGTGAAAGACACATTGACTAAATAAAGTTCTTAAAAAGCCTATGTGATTAACACTCCAGAATTCAAGCTAGCTAGATGCAGTGCCCTGCAGGATCTCCCAATACGAGGGGAACTCACCTAGTCAGAGCACTTGATGTTCGTGCTGAGGACCTGGATTCAGTTCCCAGCACCCACATGGCAGTTCAGTCATCTAAAGTCCCATTCCAAGGTAGGCAATGACCTCTTCTGACCTCTGAGAGTACCAGGCACACACGTGGTGTACATACATACAGACAGGCAAAATACACATTAAAAAAAAATACTGTGCCAGGTGTGGTGGCAGGTGTCATTAGGGAGGCAGAGGCGGCTGATCTCTGATTTAGAGGGCAGCCAGGGCTACACAGAGAAACTCTGCTAAAAAAAAAATGTAAACAAATGGTTATTGAATGCTAGAAACATTAGGGATGTACCTCACCTCCAGATCTTCATTCCAAATAGGGGCAGAAGTGCTATAGTGAATGGACCCCTAAAAATCCCAGGAATTAGCTCAGCAAGGGCCATCACCTCCATCTTACACGTGAACCAGACGAACGCAGGATGGGGCACTGTGGTGAGGACTCAGGGGCATTTATCTAAAAGGACTTGGAAGTCTGATTAGACAAGATGCATGAGCTACCTGTGGAGAAGGATCTCAGCTTGTAATTCCAATACAGTGTAAAGGGATTCTGGAGTTTTAAAAAAAAATCCTGGATTCCAATTTCAACTCTCCATTTAATTCTTCGGTGTTAATATTCTGGGTTGTTTTCTTTAGTCAGTCACTAGTGACTGCAACATAGTAGTACCTATTGCTAGTCTGGGATGATGTCACTGTGGATGTGGTATTTTTTAACTATACCAGGGAAGTCAAATAGTACAGGTTTGAGTTAAAGATGAGAAAGAAAAAATAGCATGGCTGTTTAGTGATCTAAAGACATGACTGCAAATTTTCTAGGTATTTCTCTTAAGTTCTGAGGAAGCTCTATTGCCTAAAGCCACTCTTTGCTGAACAGGAACCACTTAGAAGCAAGCAACAGACCTAACCAGGACCTAGGAGGGGCCTGTAGTTTCTGCCCACTTCCAGAAGTTTCCTTCTGCTGGTTCAATTTTAAAAGAAGACACAACCCTTCTCTGCTTTCCTAAAACAGTTGTGTGGTTTGTGCCAAGGATGTGTGTGGGATTGGTTCTTTCTACCTTCTCCATGTGCTCTAAGGGTTGAACTCTGGGTTGTGTGACAAATATCTTTACCCAATGAGCAATTTGCCAAACTTATCCATGTTCTTGTAAACATTTTGTCTGTTTCCTGCATGCCACAGGATAAGTCTGTGGCAGACAGAGGACAATTTGGGGGAGTGGTTCTCTCCTCACACTCGGTGGTTCTGGGATTAATCTCAGATCTGTAGGCCTGCTTGTCGGCCAGTGCTCTGCCTCCAATCATCTCAACAGCGCTCACGCTTGGATTTCTAATGAGGTTCTTAAGTGGGTGAGGAGGCAGACTTGTGGAGAACAGTCAGTCTTTTTAGGAAAAAACATTACTTTATGAATGTTTAACCTGCATGTATGCATGTATGTGCACCATGGGCATGACTGGTCTTATGTAGGTCAGAAGGAAGCCTCATATCTCTTGGGATTAGAGTTGCAGGTGACAGTGAGCTAACCCAGAGGGGCACTGGAATCTGATTTTGATCCTCTGGTATAGTAGTAAGCACTTTTTTCTTTTCTTTTTTGGTCTTTCAAGACAGGGTTTTTCTCTGTGTAGTTCCAGCTGTCCTGGAATTCGCTCTGTAGACCAGGCTGGCCTTGAACTCAGAGATGCACCTGCCTCTGCCTCTGCCTGTGTGCTAGGATTAAAGGCATTACTGCCACCACCACTGGGGTGCAAGCATTCTTGCACTGAACTTATCTCTCCAGCTGTTTGGTTTTTGTTTGTTTGTGAGACCAGGTCTGTAACCCAGCTGTCCTGGAACTCACAGAGTTCTCCAGTGCTGGAATTGAAGGCACGAACCGCCAAGCCTGGTTCCACATTAAAAACTCACTAGCAGTTTCATGCCCAGATCTGGTGCATTCTGGTCACACTTACCCATCCCACCTCTCCATCCAATCTTCACGTCTCAAGGGTTTGTTTTGTGACCCAATGGTTTGAACCAGAGCCTTGCTTGTGGGTATGAGCATGACACTATCCACCATAACTCAGCAGTGGGTGTTTCGTCTTTGAGACAAGGTCTCAATGACCCTGGAGTTTATCTGGTCAGCTAGACTGTCTAGCTGGCCAGAGGCTTCAGGAATCTGCCTGTCTTCGCTGCCCTAGTGCTGCACAACACTGTTCCAGGCGTCCATCCATTAGGCTTGTGCAGCAAGCACTTTACTGACTGAGCCCTCTCTCCCTCAGACCACTTCTGTTGCAGGAAGAGGCAGTTCAGATGAAGGTCCCCTGTGGTCCTGCAGGTGGAGCCCCCTGTGGCCCCTGCAGGTGGCCTCACCCAGCTGCACCTGAGTAGCAGATCGACATTTTCTACACCCTCCACAACAGGCAGGCTGTCAACATGCAACTCTAAAGAAGTCACATAAAAAGCTTTGTTACATGCCATTTTCCTAACAAAAACAACAGGAAAGTGTGCAAAATGAAGGGCTCAAAGAACTTTAATTATAAAGTCTTACATCTTTTAAGGAAATCCAAGCAAGGCAACCTCCTCTCTGTGATGTGTAGTTACCTGAGCATTTTAAATCACAGTCTAAGAAAGCCAGGGAACAGGCAAGTGTGCCAATCCCTGGATGACTTGATAGAAACACATACAGACATTTGAAAGTGCAAAGAGAAACTGAAAGGGTGGCGGCTGGAAACACCAATGATATTGCACTGAAGTAGTGAAAGAAATTTAGACCCCAAACATGAATTACCCTGAAAACATTTCAGGTAATTTCACCAGGTAAGTAAAAAGTGACAGACAGCGTTTGACTGAGACAGTCATTTAGAGTGAGAACTTGTAGGCAGATGAGTGGATGTCCTTTGGTGACAAAAATACCTGAATCTTAAAAGAGTTATTTAAATAACTTCTAAATTTAAATGCTTCTACACAGGTCACTGCTATCAATTGCTCAGTTGGCTTTAAATCACTTCGTCTGATCAATTACCCAAGCCCCTTCCCTCTTGACTCTGCTGTGGAACCCACCAAAGAGCAAAAGAAAAGGCAAATGCTCACTGTACTCCGTTTTTATTTTCAATGTAACATGCAGTAAGAAAAAACTGAACAGGATTGATTAGCATTTACAATGCTTACAGAGAAAAAAGATTAAAAGCAACTTAGTCTGGATTTTAAGGAAAAGCACTAATTAACACAAGAAATCTATTTCCAAATACTCACTTTGAACCAAAATGTGAGAGCATTTGGTAAATATTTATGTCTGCTGTTTAGTTGCATTATTTTATATAATCTCTGATTCTTGGGATATCCAGCCCCATTTTCCTAACACAGCAGGGAAGACATATATATGTGATCAATTAAATTAAAGGAAGAAATGGAGTTGGGAGACTCCAGGGCTGCAAAAATATATACAAGCATTTACCTTTTCCAGAACTAAACATTTCTTCCATAAAAATATTAAATAGCCAAGCCCTATAGAACTAGGGCCAGGACTACTTCAAATATAACTTCTGTATTTTAAAAATATAGGGCAGAAAGCCTTTTGGGTGATATTTATACATTTTCACATAATATCTCTAGGTCCCTAAATGAATCATGAAGCATTATGCAGAAACAACAAAGCCTATTTTCTTACATTATTTCTTAATTTAATCTCATAAATCACTATGGATATGGTAGATGACTACATTTTAGTACAAGAATTTGATCCGATGGGAGGTCTTTGTAGAAGGCTTAGTATTTATAACCATATATTAAAGTCCAAGCCTATGTAGTAAATGGGTAGTTGGCAGACATTCGCTCTGTAAGACAAAGCAATAGCATATATATATTTTAACCCTACCAACAAAAAGGCAGAGAGTTCCTACTCTGGAGATAACTAGGGCCTCTAGAGATGACTTGTGTTTCCTGTGGTATACAGGGTGAAGAAGAGGGCTGGGACAAGCTGGGCTTCCCTTCACTGACAGTTTCTAGATGAGGCAGCCCTTCCTCAGTCACTCGTGTCTCCGCTGACCACCGATGGCAGTGTTAGAGCACAGCTGCACAAGTTCAAGATGTTCCAGGGTGAGAACAACAAGAGCAGCTAGGGACAGAGAGACATTTTCCTTCCTATGGAACAGGGGTTTGTCACTCTGTATTCTTCGCTTCATGCTATGCTACCGAACGTGTTCAAAAGTCCCTGTTAAGAGTTATAAGGCTGTTTTGGGGATTTGGCTATAACAGAGACTCACATGGCTGAGGCTTCAGTTTACTACTCATTAAGTCCAATCTAGGCAGCAGCCATCTGGACAGTCTACGTAAAGCCAAGGGAAACTGAGTACAGAGACAGTCAAAGTGCATTCATCAGTTACTAAAGGAACAGTCCGAAATAAACACGTCATGAAGAAGCAAAATCTAATGTTTTTAGGGGTGAGGAAAATACTGCAGATCAGGACCATGAGAGAATGGGAGCGCCTGTTCCCAAACGTGGCTGAAGTAGAAAGACAGCACAAATGTGCTGATGGACTCTGTCCTTTACTGATAGTGTCCTAGACCTCTATTTGGATTAGAAATGGTTGCAACTCGAATACCTTAGCATTAATGAAATGTTAACTGGGGTGTTGGGTTATGATAAAACCATAAAGCTTCAATTTCTGTGTAAGACTTAAAAATCAACAATGATCTTAGATGAATTCATCAAAATTAATTTTAATTTTAGGTTAACTTCTAAAATGTGAAGGAACCACAGTGCTGATACTGTTTGTAAAGTTTAGTATTTGCAAGGCAATAAAATAATTATAAACTGAATGAGGAGAGGTATGAAGTCATATGTCGATGGGGATCAAGGTTTCCCTGAATTCAAATAGACAAAACTATTTTGTAGAAAGGTGTGAGTCCTGCGTCACCTCCAGGAATAACTTCAGAGTGACGCACTGGTTCATGCTCCAGGGATGAAAACAACAGTCAGGCCAGGCTGAAATGAGAGGGAGAGCACAAGCGGCAGTTGCTCAAGTGCCGACGCGGGGCTGAGCTTGCACTGTTGTTGAGCACCTCCTAGCTAGAGGCTTTACCAGGAAGACCTTGTGTATTGCAGCTTTGGAGATGTCCCTGTGTGTCTGCAGAATCTTTACAACAGCCACCAAGAGACCTACTCCCAAGTGGGACTTTGACACCACAGAAAACTGTTGTTAAGGGAACAATCTAGTGGAATAAGACAAGGGAGATTTCATCGCTGTGTTAAATCTCATGTTAAGTAAGTTTCTGACTACTGTTTGTAGATCTGCTTTCTGGAGACGTCGAGCAGAAACCCAGAATCACTGGCAGATAAATCTCAACGGTAACATTGCTCTACTTACACTCAGATAACTCTCTAGTCACAGTCCAAGTTTACAATTAGATGTGCAACAGGCAGAGAAGGAAGGACAGGCACTGAAGATGAGTCCCTGTATTCTGGTGGCCTAAGGTCTCAACAGTTACTCTTGTCCAAATCCTTCTGTTTCTTCAATGGCAAATAACAGCTTTTCCTTCAGTTGCTCATAGCTCTTGTAGGGTGGGAGGTCCAGGCGGTTGAAACTGAAAATAAGAATTGTTGGCTTAAGAAAAGGAAGGATACAAAGACAGACATGGGCAGTGTCCAGCAGAAACACTGTGAAGTTCTGACAATGTGGGCTTGAATCAGGACCTTTGAGGAACTGATTTCAACCTTTCCTAGATTCTCTCAAGTGCCTTCTCTGTAAACCAGATAGCAACACACAGCTCAGAGTCAGAGCTGCACACAGCTCAGTGCCAATGCTCAGCAAATAACAATCTGCTCATGCTGCCCCAACTGCCATTCTAGATCAGTGGTCACAAACTTACTGTAACGGCCAAAAAGAAATACTTTAGACTTTGCAGGCTATAAAAGGTTTTAGGTATATTATGTTAGAATAAGAAATGATAGGCCAGGTGTGGTGGTACACCCCTTTAATCCCAGCACTCAGGAGGCAGAGGCAGGCTGATCTCTGAGTTTGAGGCCACCTGGTTTACATAGTGAGACCCTGTCTCAACATAAACAATATAAACAAATATAAGAAAATGACTCTCTAATACTTCACTCCCTCTACATTTCTCTGTTCTATTCTTAGCTGGGAATTTCTCCAGCCCAGCTTTAAGATTTTTAAGCACTGTCTTTTTTTGTTTGTGTTCCTACAGGTGTGAGACAAACAATTCCACCCTTAAAAAAAACCCAAGGAACTATTTATATTATTGTCAAATATAAGTTATTCTATTTTTTAACGTGTGTTTTGTTTACCTATATATCTATGAACTGCATGTGTGCCTAGAGCCCATGGAGGCCATAAGAGTGAACCAGATCTCTTGGATGTGGTTACAGTTGGTTGTCAGCCATCATGTGGGTGCTGGGAATAAAACCCAGGTCATTTGCAAGAGCAGCTAGGTCCATAAATAGTTGGGCATGATACCCTATGTCTATAATTTCAGTATTTGGTATTAGAGGCAGGATAAACAGGAATTCAAAGCTAGCCTAGGCTTCATGAGACCTTGTCTCAAAAACCAAGTCACATAAAAATATGTACAATTATTTTGTGTCAAAAGTAGTACGGAGGTGCTGGGCATTGGTGGCACACTCCTTTAGTCCCAGCACTCGGGAGGCAGAGACAATCGGATGTCTGTGAATTCAAGGCCAACCTGGTCTATGGAGCAAATTCCAGGGCAGGCTCCAAAACAATACAGAGAAACCCGGTCTCAAAGAAACAAAAAAGAAATAGGGAGGTTGAGGCTGTGGCTCAACAAAATGTTAGCCTAACAAAAATGTAGGTGCTGGCTTTGTTCCCTAATGTCACACGCAACACACAGTTGGTTAAATAAAAGGAAGAAAAAGATAATATGTACTGTAACACATCATTTAGAGTAAAATAAGCCAGGTAGAGAAGGACCTGATTCCACACTGAGAAAGGACCCGAATTAATCAAAAGTCCTAGAGATGAAAAGGATGTTGGTCACTAAGAGCTGGAGAGTGGAAGTGTGTTTTTAGTGACACGTCAGCCAACAGATGACAGGGATGCCTGCATAACCATGTGAACCTATTTAAAAACACTGAGCTACACACACCTGAAAAAGGTTAAAATCTAAATGTGACTACCACAAACTGAATTCCAACATGAACTGTATTTGAGGTTAACACTGGTTGCTTTTTAGTTTGGGAAAACAAGGTCTGGGGATATAGCTCTGTTATAGAGGGCTGCTTGGTATGTGAAAGGCGCTGGCTGGGCTCAATTCCTGGTACTGCAAAAAGAAAATCAAAAAGAGCAATAATTCTGTTCACCACATTACTAAGTAGGATACAAATATTCTAAATCCCATGTTAATACTTTAAGAGGTAGAAAAACTAATGCATGGTAAATGGGCACAAAAGGGATCATCTTGAAGGCAAGGCTCTAAAACAACTTTAGGCCTGTAAAGCTTTATCATGGATCAAAATTTGCAGGTTTGTAATCCCAGCACTTGGGAAGCAGAGGCAGGAAGATCAGGAGTTCAAGGGCAGCTTGGGCTATGAGATCATGTCTCAGTAAAAGGGGGGGGGGGGAGACACTGTTGAGATGGCTCAGTGGTTATGAGCTCTTATTGCTCTTCCAGAGGACCCAGGGTTCAATTCCCAGCACCTGAATCAGGTGGCTCACATCTGTAAGTTACACACGGTCACATACACTCATTCAGCGACACATACAAATAAAAATAAACCATCTTTTAAATGGGGGAAGGAATTTACTTTGTGAGAAATAAAATCTACCTCAGTAAAACTGTTAAGATATGGAGAAATTATTTCATTTCTATTCATTTCATTCTATTTCATTTCTAGCTAGAGGCTAAGTTGATAAAAGTTTATTTTGTATATTTCTCATTTTGCTTACCAAGTATGGCTTCTGGGTAACCAATTTTCTTTCCCAACTTTCTCAATGCAGAACTTCTGTGGTCCATTACTCCCTAAAGCACAGTAAAAGCATAAAGAAATTGTTGATTTAAAAGCTCTTAAATTATGCATCCCAGTTAAGCAGCAGCATTGCGATTCAGAATCCTGGACGCACACACAGACCTGTCCTAAACCTACTGCATCAACAACTCCAGAGGCAGGAGATTAGTGCACATTTTACCAAGATCCTGCCTCTGTTACAAGTGGTGAAATTCAAGAATCATTTTGTTAATGTATACTAAGAAGAAACCCTGCAGCTCTATATATCATTCCTTAGCTAGAATGGCACAATGCCCTGATTAATAGCCCACATAAGAAGACACAAATATCTAATTGTTGGAACTCTACTCATGTAAACAGCCAGCAAATTCAGTGTAAGGCCTCTGCTCACAGGTCCTGCACAGCTAACCTTGGACACACTCACCCTCCATGATGCTTGCCTCCTGGCTCCTGTTAGATGCAGCTGTGGTGCTCATCAGCACCAAGAACAGCTTTATTAAAGGACACTCCTGCTCCCTAGGAAGCACTCGATGGTGGTCAAAATGACTGGTAGTGGGTGCTGCTCGCCTTATTCTAAGTGTAAGGGGCACCCGGGCACAGAGCTCCTGTGTCCTAATGAGTAGGCCCAGAACAACAGAGATGGGTAGTTCTTTATGTCCCACATTCACAGGTATTTGCACATGAAATCCAGAAGGATAAGGGAACAAAGATGGTTATGAACAAGAACTGTTCAAAATGTTCTATACTAAAGACACATTTATTCCCTTTGCATGCTCCCTTCTATTCATTTCAATATTTCTTCCCCACTTCCCTCTTTTGATTTTTGAACAGTCTTTGTGTAGCCCTGGCTGACCTAGAACTCTCTGTAGATCAGGTTGGCTTTGAACTCACAGAGATTCATCTGCCTCTCCTCTCAAGTGATGGAACTAACGGCTCATTACAGTATTTGAACCACAGAATAAGCAGTCAATGATGTCAATTAACATGTAATAGAGAAGACTGTGAAATACAATAGAATCTCATGTGCCATATGTGTAGGGTAAAAAGGGCTAATGAAAAACACCCTGGCCCTGAGACCAAAGCCAAGGAAACACATGCTGTTCCTAACCAATTCAGGGACTGAAATCCAACCAATTCCTCAGCACAAAAACCAACTAATCTCAATCCTCACTCTGAAAACCTCCACCTTGTTAAGCTCCACCCCTAAGAAACCCTATATAAGGCCTGTACCTGTTCAGTTTGGGGCTACCCTTTTCCACCCTGGCAGAGGCAGCTACTCTCATGGATTCTTCCCTCCCAATAAATCTAAAGTGAGGTTTGTTTATAGTGACTTTCTTTCCCTGGGGCAGAGCAGAACTCTAACACTGTGTCTGGGGAAGCTTTCCCTTGCTGGAGCAGAACTGTTATACTCTGGGGAAGCTGAGCAGGGCTGTAACACTTCTGAGCAGAGCAAAGCAGAGGAAAGGAGAGGAGAGCACAGGAGGGGAGGGGAGAGGAGAGGGGAGGAGGGGAGGGGAGAAAAGAAGAGAGCAGAGCTCTAACAACCCAGTTGGGGAAACCCTCCCCTGCTGGATGGAGCAGAGCTGTTATACTGACATTAGAGAAACTGTTCCCAGAGCAAGGACCCAACTTCCCCCAGCCCCTTGCCAGAACAGAGCTGTAACACTTCTGTTGGGATACCTTTCCCTTCCAAGTTATAGGTATCCCTTGGCTTCCCACTGCCACGGTAGCTTTCCCTTCAGAGCTGTAACACAATATGACCATCACCATGACTGTATTCTCAAATTAGATGATGTAATAATACACTGAACTACAGGCCTGAAGCCTACAGTTCAGGTCAAAGTCAGCCTCTCCTACAGTTGAGGTCAGCCCTAGCTACCTGTTAAAGAAAAGAAGGGAAGAGAAAAAGATGGGAAAGAATCTAACTGTACAAGTAACATGCTTAAATTCTTTTTAGGTAGCCTCTTGCTTTTACTCTTACCTGACACTGTCCCTTAATTATATAACTTCCATGTAGACTCCTGCATCCACATTGCTATTTTTAATTTTATTTTTTATATTTTAATTTTTAACTTTATGTGCATGGTGTAAAGGTATCAGATCACTGAGAACTGGGTTATAGACAGTTATAAGCTGTCATGTGGGTGCTGGGAATTGAACCCTGGTCTTCTAGAAGAACAGCCAGTGCTCTTAACTATGGACCTATCTCTCAAGCACCTGTACAACTATCTTTAGTTGCTTTTTTTAAAATAAAAATATTTTAATGGTTTATTCTTATTTTATGTGCATTGGTATTTTGCCTGCATTTATGTCTGCATGAGGGTATCAAATTTTCTGGAACTAGAGCTAGAGACCGTGGGAGCTGCCATGTGGGTGCTAAGAATTGAACCCAGGTTTTCTGGAAGAGCAGCCAGTGCTCTTAACCACTAAGCCACCTGTCCAGCTCCTAAGATATATGCTTTGACACTAGTTTACTTCCTTTTAGGGATAAAATCCAGGATCTCATGCATGTTCAACAAGGGCTATACCATCAGCCTGATATTACACTTTTAAATAAGGTCCATTTTTATTTTTCCTCAAATTGATATTTTATAGTTTACTTAGCAAGTGTACTATTATCCTACTGAATTTAGCTTATTCCTTTTCTTTTCTTTTTTGTTTTTTAAGACAGGGTTCTTCTGTGTAAGACCTGTGCTGTCCTGGAATTCACTCTGTAGACCAGACTGGCCTTGAACTCACACACTTGGCTTCTTTTATTTTGAAGCTGGGTATTATGTAGTTCAGGTTGGCCTCAATCGTCCTATGTAGCTAAGGTAGTTAAAGGATGACTTGACTTCTGATCCTTCTACCTATACCTCCCAAGTCATGCAATTACAGGCATTTGCCAACATATCCAACTATTTCTCATCTTTTCTATATGCTTTATGATTTTCCAGTGCTTAGAGAGGATTTATTCTTGAACTCAAATATATTCTTAAAAATAGGAACAATTGGTACTGAAGAGATGGCTCAGTGGTTAAGAGCACTGGCTGTTCTTCTAAAGGACCAGGGTTCAATTCCTGGCACCCACATGACAGCTCACAACGGTCTGTAACTCCAGTTCCAAGATCTGACATTCTCACACAAGCATACACGCAGGCAAAACATCAATGCATATAAAAAATAAAAGAAAAATTAAAAGAAAAAAAAAGTAGTCCTCTTTCACCCCAAAATAGGTATTTGTCTGTTTAAATATATCTTCTACTACAGCACTTTATCAAACATACATATGGAGGTATGAGGCCAGGAATTCAGGGTTATCCTTGGCTACATAGTGAATCTGAAGCCATTCTAGGGGTCATGAGACCCCATCTTAAAAAAACAGGGAGGGAGGAAGAGGGAACTAGGATCAATATGTAAAATAAGAAAAAAGTAATAATAAAAAAAAAAAAAAAAAGGAAAAAATACACTGAGGCAAGAAATAAAAAGTCAACTCCAAGTCCACAAAATGCAGGTCAACTGTGGCTGGTTAAGAACAACTACACCTGTCTGTTGCTTCTGATAAGTTACACACACAATCATCCAAGGACAGTAAGGTTAACAGCCTTCTCTATGGAAAAGGACCTTTATACATACCCATGAGGTCAGCAAATCCTCCCACCGGCAATCGGCAGGTTCCAGTAACAAACTGCAGAAGTCTCATCCTCTTCTCGTTATCAATTTCTTTAACAAACTGTAAACATCATATTCAAGGAGAAATTTAAGTCTTGTTATATACAGCTCACTGAACAAGAAAAGAAAATGGTCACTTCAAATCTTAAATGAACTTGGGGTGCCAGCAACACTAGACAGTAAATTTACCCATGCCCATCAAAGCCTCAGCATCCTCCTTTACTCAGGATGAGAATCTCTGAAGGCTCTTGGCTCTGTTTTTCTAGGGCAGCCTTTCCTGTTCCCCTTAGACTTGTCTGTCCTATAGCACATTCCTGTGGTCACTCAGGACACAAAGGTCTAGTATGACAAATCAAATCACGCTTATGAAATGCAACAACCTCTTTCCTCAATATCTTGGTATATAGTTGAGAATGTCCTTACACTCCTAAGTGCTAGGATTATAGGCATGAGTGACCAATCTGGTTTCTTGTCAATTCAAGACAGGGTTTCTCTGTGTGTAGCCATGGCTCTTGGAACTTACTCTGTAGATCAGGCTGGCCTTGAACTCAGAGATCTGCCTGCCTCTCCCTCCCAAGTGCTGGGATTAAAGGTGTGTGCCACCATGCCTAACTAGTGTTTGTTTCTTAACATGAATTTTGTTACGTGTATAGAGGACATTAAAATTTTTTTAAAATTATGTTAAGTGACCAATGAGATGGCTCAGTGGACAAGGTGCTTGGCACCAAGCCTGATGATAAAGTTCAATCCTCAGGAGCCACTTGTTCTCTGAGTCCATATGCAAACCATGCCATATATGTACACACACAATAAACAAACAAATAAATATAAGATTAAGGTAAAATAAACCTAACAAAACTTGCCCTGTTGTTTCTGTGGGGTATATATACTGATCATGTGAGTGTGCACACCTGTTATTTCTGTGGGGTATGTATCCTGGCCATGTGAGTGTGCACCTTTGTTATTTCTGTGGGGTATGTATACTGGTCATGTGAGTATGCACATGTGTACTCAGATGAGAATGCATGTGTGGAGGCTACAGGGCAATCCTAGATATCTTCCTCAATGGCTCTCCACCTAATCTTCTGTGTCTGTTCAAACAGTCTCTCACGGAACCTGTAGCTTGTCCTCTCAGCTACACTAGATGGCTAGTACATCTCAGGGACGCTCATGTCTCTGCCTCCACAGCTCTGGCACCCAGGTGTATGCTGCTGTGCCCAGCTTTCTGTATGTGCTGTATGTATGTATGTGTATGTCTGTTCATCCATTAAAATGCAGATAGGTTAATTTTGCCTTTGGGTGAGCTGGAACAACACTACTATAAATACTGGCATGCAGCAATATCTGCTTGGGTCTCTGGGTTTAATTCTAGTAAAACTGGAAATCATGTATGTTAACTGTATATTTAAACTATTCTTGTTTTTTTTTTTTTTTTTTGTTTTTTTGTTTTGTTTTGTTTTGTTTTGCTTTAGCTGGGGGGGTGGGGTATGGGGTTTCAATACAAGATTTCTGTGTAGCTTTGGCTGTCCTGGAACTCATTCTGTAAACCAGGCTGGCCTTGATTCAAGAAAGCCACTTGCCTCTCTGCCTTCTGAGTGCTGGGAATAAAGGCATGCACCTCCACTGCCAGGCTCTTGTTTTTAAGACAAGATCTCATGAGGTTGGCCTTCAGCTCCTGATCAATCCTCTTGCCTCCCGCATGGTATTACAGGGATATGGCTACCATGCCTGGCTACTTTTAACTTTTTTGGTAAGCTGCCACACTTTTTCCCATTATTGCAGTATATAACTCTTAACAGAAATGAATGAAGGTTTCAAGTTTTCCACATTCTCATCAAAGGGTATGTTTCTCCTATTTCCTAATGTGTACAAAATACTATCTAGCTGGGGTTTGAATTTGTAGATCCTTAAGAATCAAACATTTCTGAGCACTAGTTACTTATTTTTATTTATTTTCAAGATTATTTTTATTTTTAATTATGTACAGGTGAGTGTGTCTACATGTAGGTGCTTGTGGAGGCCAGAGGCATTAGATACCCTGGAACTTTTGAGTCACAATAGGTACTACGAACCAAACTTGGTTCCTCTAGAACAACAGCAAGTGTTTTTAGCCACTGAGCCATCTCTCCAGACCCTATTTATTTTTTGAATTACTTGTTTTTGTGTGATTGTGTGTGAATGTGTTGATACTGAGTGCATATGAAAGCCAGAGGACAAATTCCACAGTTTGTACTCTCATTCTATCAGGGGAGTCCTAGGGAATCAAGCTTAGGTCATCATCTTTGCTGACAAGTGCCCTGGCCCACTAAGCCATCTTGCCACCAGTCCCAATTAAATAAGAAAAGGAAAATAAGTAACATTTTAAGTGTGTATGTGCCTGAGTTCATGTATATGTACCACATGTGTGCAAGTGTCCACGAAGGATGGAAGAGAATGTCAGGTCCCCTGAAATTGGTGGCACACAGCTGTGAACACCAATGTGGATATTGAAGATCAAACCTGGGTCCTTCGCAAGAGTACCAAGTACTCTACATTACCAGGCCCTCGCTCCAGCCCATTTTATTTTAAGATGTAATTGCATTTTATTCATTGAGAGTGTGCACAGGAGGGCCCAGTGCATGTGGAGGACAGAGGACAACTTTCAGAAGCTGCTTGTGTCCTGAAATCCAGGGTTCAAACTCAGGTCAGCAGAGCTGGCAGCAGGGACCTGTATGGGCTAAGCATCTCATCTCTTTAGCCCTCAATCTTATGCTTTTAGTTTGCTGGTAGTGGTGATGGTATGTACATGCTGGACACCTATGTTCACAGGTGTGCATGAATATCTGAGTATGTGTTTAGGTCAGAGGTCAATGTTACAAATTTTCCTCTATCATTCTCCAGCTTTTTTTTTTTTTTTTTTTTTTTTTTTTGCCTATGGTCTCTCACAGAACCTGGAGCACACTTACTGGCTAAAGTGGCCACTGAGGCCCCAGCATCTCCTATCTGTGCTCCCCAGCACTGAAGTTTGAAGCACGTCTCTGGGCCCGGCTTTTTCCCATGTGGATGCTGTATATCCAAACTCAGGTACTTGTGCTTCCGTAGTAAGCACTTTATTGGCCGAATAGCCCGGACAGCAAGCATTTTTTGAGAGCTCTCCTTATAACCCTTAAGCCAGATCTACTAAATCTGCCTTCCAAACATTACATAATTCTTAACGAAGGAGTAATGATCAAAACTATACTTTATAGTTCCATAAGATTCCAAAAGTATTGATGTAAAATATAAGTGAATCTTTCTTTTTTACAATTTTGTTAGACTTCTTACTGTATGTGCAGGAAGTGGTTTAACCTGCATGTATGTATGTACAGCACACACGGTATGGATGGTTGTGAGCCATCATGTGATGCTGGGAAACACTGCAAAAACAAGCTCTTTACCAATGAACGATCTCTCTAGCCCTACATGAATAAATCGTATCTTCTGAAATTAGCTTATACCTGGCAAAGGTACAAGGAACATGTTACTCATTAACAGTCTTTAGAGGATTCTGTAAAAATCATGCTCACTTGTTATAACATATTACTGTAATGCACAGCATAGGACAAAAATTCACATTTTGTTGTGTCACTTATTTGTGGTAAATTCTTAAAAAAAAAAAAAATGAAATACAACGTATGCTGTGTCTGTCCATAGAAATAAATTTAGAAACAAACCTGCCAAAACCACATGATCTGTTTGCTAGTCCTAGTGTAGTGACGATAGATGGCATGTCTTTGCCAGTCATTCAAATCAATCTCTTGCATTCCACACAAAAGGACCTACATGAATAAAACAAAGCAAGTTTAGGTAACTTTAGGTAACCAAAAATGTTTCACATAAATAAGACTAACATGAAACATAGTGATTGAAGATACACTAAGAAAGCCTCAGTAAACTCTATACCCTCAGTCCTAGCCATGTGACTCAGAGTCCTAGTCACATGACTCAGGGAGGGTACATATTGAGGGAAACAGTTACTGAATTGCAGAAAAACCTAATATCAAGACTTTTTAAAAGGAGTTTTTCAGTTTTGTTTTTGGTTTTATGAGTCAGGGTTTCTCTGTATTTCTTTGGAGCCTGCCCTTGAGCTAGCTCTGTAGACCAGGCTGGCCTTGAACTCACAGAAATCCACCAACCTTTGCCTCCTGCATGCTGGGATTAAAGGCATGTGCCACCAACACCCAGCTAAAAAGAGTTTTAAAAAATATTATTGACTTATTTTACAAGTTCGGATATTTAACTACATTAGTGTTTGTGTACTTCTAGATAGCCTGGTACCCTCAGATCTGGGAATTGAACTCAGGTCCTCTGGAAAAACAGGTAGAGCACACAACCCTTAGTCACCTCTCCAGGAACAATAGTTTTGTTTTGTTTTGAGGTAATGATCTTTTTTTGTTTCAGAATAAATTAAGGGTGTTTCAAACAACTGCTATCATAAAAATATACATTCCACAGAAAGATGAAAATACTAGTTTTAAAATAGATACCCGAGGGCATTTACTAGGTGTTGGAGTAAAGAAAAACTCATTACCTCTAATTCCTTTGCATCAAAATATTGTAAATATTGCTGGGGAAGAATTTCATTAAAGCCCTCAAAGAAAGCTTGTGTCTGTTCTTCAACACCTCGAGACAATCTCCACTCGGCTACCATCCTGGCAAATAAGAATGGAAATTGTATTAGGAAGTTAAGATTTTTAAGTTCTGCATATAAAATTAAAAATGTAAATGTTATTCTAAAACCCTGAAATATACACAAAACTTAGAGTACCATGAACACCTTGTTTTGAAAGAGAGCCTCACAATGTAACCCAGGCTGTCCTGTAACTCATTATGTAGCCCAGCCTGGCTTCAAGCTCAAGGCAATCTTCCTGCCTCAGCTTCCCAATGGCTATGATAACAGGTATGCACCACTATGCCATGTATGAAAATATGTTTTTGAGGAAATTACTTTCTTCCTTTTTTTTTTTTTTTTTTTTGGTTTTTCAAGACAGAGTTTCTCTGTATTGCCCTGGAGCCTGTCCTAGAACTCGCTCAGTAGACCAGGCTGGCCTTGAACTCACAGAGATCTCTCTGCCTCTCTCTCTCTCTGCCTCTACCTCTGCCCCTCTGCGCCTCTGCCCCTGCCTCTCTGCCTCCCAAGTGCTGGTGCTAAAGGCATGCACCACCACCGCCTGGCTTTTAAAAAAAAATTTTTAACAAGCAAACAAAGGTGTATATTTTAGTTATCTGAGTTCTTGACAATAACTACCCAACAATAGAAGCAAATATGTGCAAAAGACAGACTACATACTGGCTTATAACACAAGTTTCAAAACAAAATGTCATTTTAAAGAATATTCTCTGACTAAAAAGTATCAAATTTGAAAAACAAGAAAAAAAAAGATTGGGTAAAGGTGCTTGATTGGCACATTAAGGGCTTTGCTTTTGTTTTTTAGCCTATTTGATGTATTACTTATGAGGTACCCCCAAAACAAACACACACACACACACACACACACACACACACACACACACGCCTAATGAGCTTTCCTTGTTTTAGGCAACTCTCTCACGGTTTAGGCTTGTCTAGAATTTGCTCTATAGACAAAGATGACTTTGAACTTTTTCTCTTTGCCTAACAAGTGCTAGGACTGCAGGTATATGCCATGATGCCTGAAACAAATTAAACCTCTTAGGAAAAAAAAAAAAAAAAAATGAGCCTGCGATGGTGGCTCATGCCTTTGATTTCAAGCACTCAGGAGGCAGAGGCAGGAGGATCTCTGAATTTGAGGCCAGCCTGGTCTACACGGTGAGTTTTAGGAAAACCAGGGCTACACAGAGAAACACTGTCTAGAAAAAAAACAAAAATAAGAACCAAAATATGCTATGTAAAAGGGGATATCCATGCTAGGATTGGTGGTGCCAGCTTTTAATCCCAGCACTGGGAAAGCAGGAAAGGGTAGATCTCTATGAACTTCATTCAGATCAGCCTGAACTGCATAATAAGATCTATGCTAGCCATGGCTACATAGACCCTTTCTCAAACAAATAAACAAACAAACAAATAAATAAATAAATCGCCATGGCTTTCTACTTTTAAAATCCTATTTTTAGGCTGACACAAGAAATGAAAAATGACTGTTTACAAAAAAGTGCTACCATAAAAGCAAACAATATTTTAATAATTATTATCAGGCAATCATTAACAAAAAGGCTAAATTCTGTCAAAGGAACATTGTCTTATTTTCTAAAAAAGATGAATGTTTATTTTTGTGTGTGTGTGTTGTATATGCCACGTGTGTTAGTTTCCAGAGTACAGAAAATATTGATCCCCTGGAGCTAGAGTTCCAGATGGTTGTGAGCAGTCTGATACCGGTGTTATGAACAAACTTAGGGTCCTCTGGAAGAAAAGCAAGTACTGTTCACTGTTGAGCTACCCCCCCCCCCCCCGTAACCCTCCTCTTGCCTCTTTTTAGGGACACTGTCTCTTACCTGATGTATTCCTCCTTATTTTCTTCTGTCACAAGAATATTGCCACCATTGGGTTTCAAATCATGACTCTTAATTTCACCTAGAATTTCTTTATCAACAGAGAAGTACATTTCCAAACCACATTCTTCAATATTGTTTTCTCTGCACAAATTAAATTGGAATTATCTGTTATATACACAGCTCAATCATAATTCAAAAGTTTTAATTAAATTCAACTTCTGAATTTAAGTAATAAGCCTTAAATTATGACAACAAATTCAAAGAAATAGCGTATTATTATCATATTACCTAAGACTCTGGGTACACTTCTATAAAACTTATCATACTAAACATGAGAAAGGTTTGATGTCCATATCATTTAAATTCAATAAAACAATGACATGATTACAATGTGGAAGAATTTACCAGCACCATAATGAAAGCACACCATCTGTATTTTAATACATATAGAAAGAAACTTACTTAACCCAGATGAGAGAATTGTAAAATTCTGGATCAATAGATTCCAAATCCTTAAGTCCAACTGGTTTGTTCAAGATACGTTTATAGAATGGTAAAGAGAACCCAGTATCTATGAACTTTCCATGGAATAGAGCCTATACAGGAAGAAAGCAATAACGTTTAAGATAACTGCATAAAAGTCATTAAACATCAAAACATTAGATAAATTTTCCATTCAAAAAATTGTTGAGGCTGGGTGTGGTGGCACATGTCTTTATAGTAGCACTCCAAAGCCAAGGTAGGCAGATCTCCATGAACTGGAAAGAAGCCTGGTCTACACTGTTGATAGTCAAGGCATATGCTTGAACACATGTGAGTGTGCGCGCACATAATGAAGACCTCACTTCTCTAAAACCTTCATAGCTAGAGAGATGGCTCCACATTTAAGAGTACTTGCTGCTCTTCCAGAGGACCCAGCTTTAATTCCCAGCACCCTCATGGTGGCTCACTACTGTCTGTAACTCAAGTACCAGAGGATCTCATTCCTCTCCTGGCCTCCACAGACACCAGGCATGCACATGGTGCTCAGACATACATGCAGGCAAAACACCCAGACAGATAAAAATAAATAAAAATGTAAAATTCTGTTGCAATGGACAGTAATGGCACATGCCTTTAATCATAACACTGAGGAGGCAGAGGCAGGTGGATCTTCTTAAGTTCGAGGCCAGCCTGGTCTACAGAGTGAGTTCCAAGACAGCCAGGGCTGCATAGAGAAACCCTTCTCAAAAATCAAAAAGAAAAGGGGAATGGGAGGGGAAATTCTGTCACACAATCTGCTATAATACACAAAAATTTAGTATTGCTGAATGATTAAATGCAGTTTTGCACCTGTACTTACCATGGCAATAAATCTGCCGATAAATCGGAAATATTTCAGGTGGTCTGGATTGATGTAAGAAGCGGGGTTTATCTGCAGACAGTAGTTATCCTTCCCTGCATATTCAAACAGGCAATACATTGGGTTCAACACTTCATGTGACAAAAGAAAGAACCATTCTCTGAAATCAAAAGAAAACTCAGGATGAAAAGTCTTGTAGGAAACCATGTCAACAAATCACAGAGCAGCATTATATTACAGATTTGTCAGGAACCTGCCTGCCTCAACTACAATGTTTTTCTAATTTTGTATTGATTTTTCTTGGTTCTGTTCAAACTACATTATGTTATACAGGATATTTATATGCTCTCAAATTTCAAATGATTTAAGATATCATTAACTTTAAAGGCCCTTACTTGATTGCCCTCTAAAATTTTTCTAATCACAATCATAATATGCACCCTAACTCCAAAGATATGAAAATGTGAAAATTGTTAGTTGATAAAATTTTATAGACAGACAAGTTTAAAATTTACTATTGGTGCAGGTAATTAGAGCAGCTGAATTACAATTCCCATTCCATCTTCAATTAAGTCTCATAGTGTACTTAAGGAGCGGCACTATGGCAAATACCTCATTTTCACAGGGAAAGTACCTATTCCAGCCATTCATCTATTAGAATAATGCCCTGAGAAGTTCATTCTTGCTGTGACAGAGGGAAGGAGAGAGGGAGCGGGGACAGGCACGTAAATTTGGAAGTCAAAGTTGATTCTCTTTCTACCTTTATGGGGATTCTGGGGACTGAACTCTGGTCCACAGGTTTGTGCAACAATCATCTCACCAGCCTTCCTGAAGCTATAATCTAAGTGACTTGAAAACACCAACATAAGATTATGTCACTATGTAACATGGATGGGTCTATCTGGTCCAATAACTATGCAATCGGCATGTATCCTAGACCTCTTGTCTTGTTAGCACACAACATTTGATGAGAATATTAACACTGCTGGGCATTCTTCTGATTATGACCATGATTTGGCTGTCTCCTGAATGATCTAAGTGTGCATATTTATTACTTGAGATTACGTCATGTATTTTCAAATAGTTTAACTACATTTTAGAATTTATTAAGCTATAAAAAAAATTACTCAGGCTAGAGATGGCTCAGTGGTTAAGAACACAGTCTGCTCTTCCAGAGGACTGGAGTTCAGCTCCCAGCACCATATCAGGCAGCTCATAGCTGGCTGTAATTCTTGCCCAAAGGATATGATGCTGTCTTCTGGACTCTTTAAGCACTGTATGCATATGGCATATGTATAACAACTTACCCCACACACGTGTACATACATAATTACAAATAAAATCTTGAGGGAAAAAAAAAAAAAAGAGTGACTAGTAAGATGTACTCACTCACCAGTTAACAGAAACAAAGATTTATTTAAAAAAAAAAAAAATCTTTACATTGTTAAAAAAAAAAACAAAAAACAAAAACAGTATTTTCAGCCAGACATGGTGGCACACACCTTTAATGCCAGCATTCAGAAGGATCAGGCAAAAACAGGAGGATCTCTGTGAGTTCAAGACAGTCAGGGCTATACTGGCTGCTCTTTCAGAGGACCTGGATTTAGTTTCCAGTACCTACATGATGGCTTACAGCTGTCTGTGACTCCAGTTCCAGGAAACCAACACCCTCTTCTGACCAAGAGCACCAGGTAAAAACATGCACACAGGCAAAAACTCATGCACATGAAAAATATTAATAAATCTAAAGAATTTTAAAAACAAAAAACCCAAAATATATCTACCCTTCATAGTAATCCTAGAAACACAGATACTTGCTCAAAATAAAAAAAAAAAAATAAAAAAAAAAAAAAAAAAAAATTCAAGCTGTCTTTCCTTAAAATTCTTGCCCTTCCACACTGCTACGACTTTGTAATTTATTTTTATTTTATTTTATGTTAGAAAAGATTCATGTAGCCCAGGCTAGACTTGAACTTTAGCTCCTCCCTACTTCTACCTCCCAAGTGCTGGGATTAGTCATGTGCTACCACACACAGCTTAAAATTTTATTACCTACTTAGTTTTAAATATATTTTTCTTTTATTGTTTATTATCATCGTATGTGTGCTGCATGTGAGTGTATTCGGGTATATGTATCTATGTATGTATGTGCAGATCATAGTACACAAAGGCCACAGTGTGCATGAGGAGGTTACACGACAGTTTTGGGAAACTGATTTCTCTCCTTCTCCTGTAGGTTTTGGTAACTACACTCAAATTGCAGGTTGTATAGAAAACAGTTATCCACTGAGCCATCTTGTGACCCTAGTTAATAACTTTTTATTTTATTTTGTTTGGTGTTTTTGAGACAGGGTTTCTTTGTAGTTTTGGAGTCTGTCCAGGAACTAGCTCTGTAGAGCAGACTGGCCTGAAACTCACAGAGATCCACCTGCCTCTGCCTTCTAGTCCTGGGATTAAAGGTGTGCACCACTTCTGCCTGGCCCTAGTTTAAAATTTTAAACTGGTGTAATACTGTCATGGGATAAGCAAAGCTATCTCTTGCTCAAGGATGTTTTCTAGAGTCTGAATGGTTGCTCCAAAACTAATAGAGCAGAACAAAGATTCAGCTCTTTTCTCATAGTCCTCTATGTTCTCAACACTAAGTTAATCCTAGGTAGGAACTGAGTCGCTATCAACTTTCTCAGTACTCTAGTGAGGAGGAAATGACTTGAACACACCACAGGGCTCTAGGTAATACATGGAACAGATAGAAGTTGGTTGACTGACACTAGTTACTGATCAGAAAATGAAAAGTTACACCTGGCTATAACTTATGTGCCCTAGATGAATCTCTAAACCTCATCTGTAAAATCCTATCCCACGGGGTTACTCTGAGGACCATGTGATTGATGTAGGTGTCATCAACTAGCAGTTCTTAGAAAATAGGCACTAAGTTAATGTTTGTTGAAAGTCTGTGGTGCATAATGAAGCTATAATAATTTTCCATATGTCATTTTCCTGAAACATTAGATTGAGAAAATAACACTGTGAACAAAGTGTAATGATACCTTTGGAGGAAAGGACTAAGTTCTGAGTATTCATATATCACTACCTTGCTACACCTCCATAATCTAAACCTTCTTCTCCTGGGAAAATCACCCACAAACGTCTTCTCAGATCTTGCGGGCTGAAGCTCATTATCTACAAAACAATAAAGTGAGAGAACTGTAACTGCAATTGTGGAAACATCACTGTCACTTCCTACTTACTCCATTCCACATGAAATAGAATGTTTACATTTATAGAAACACATAGTAATGTTTCATATACTTATATAAGCATCTGTTTTTTTATATACATTATACACTTTTACATGAAACTTACGAGTTGTTCTATTAATTGTGTAGTGTACAAAGTAACTCTAGGCACAGTCACAGATTGGGTGTTTTCCTCCTCTTCCTCCCGGTTTGGTTTTGTTTCACAGTCAAAAGATACATATACTAACTAACTGACTTAACAGTGGCTGCAGACATCTTTGGAAATACACACAAAGGAAGTCTATAATTATACAGAAAACCTACTCTTTGCCTTCCACAATGGGTGGATAACAGTGTCATCTTCAGATGTGAAGGGCAGCAGTGTTACAAAGCTACAGTATATAGGTCAATCTGTTTCTCCCTCAGTAAAATTATTTAGTTACTTCTGCTTAGGAGAATCCCACAGGGACTTGCAAGGGATAGTTTGATATGATGTCTATACTTTATCACGTGATAAGGATAAACTGTTAATAAATACACAAAGAGGATTGGTAAGTTCTCTCCATTCCCTATGAAAGAGACATGGACACTCAAACAGCACACCCAGGTCTAACAAAAAAGTTCAGTGTTTGTAACTGCATGGTTATGATAAATACCCTACACTGCCATGAGCTCAGCACTCAGCTACAAACCTGAGAGATGTCACAAGGTTACAACTAGTTTGAACAGTTCCCTTTAACAAATGCTAAAGGAAAGGGACTTTTTGCCTTCTACACATTCCACCACAAACAGTTGTACTATGCTAACAAAAAACACCATTTAAAGCAATTTTATCCACCATCTATGAAGAAAGCCTGTTGCTAACTTTTAAGTTACACCTTATTTTGATACTAGATTTATTACCTTTAAGCAACCATATTTTCTCTTACATTATAACTGCCCATTTATTTGGTGTATGTCAAATCTAAGACAAGACTTTTAAATGTTTTAGTACATCATCATGTCACTGCAAAAGCCTTTGGTTGTAAGAGCACAGAGATAAAAGGTTTGTTTAATCACGATCTGTATCTTGTCACTACAGCTACTAGGGAGCTAATTTTCTTAAAAAAAGTGACATAAGAACAATCACAAGTATGAGGACTAGGAATGAATAAGCCATTGGCTGAGAATGGCCATGGAGGTTTACATCAGGCCATAGGTATAAACAGAATTCTCTAAGTGCCTCAGTTAATCGCCAAGGTCCACTCTCTGTTCCAATGTAGCAGAATGTCAACCGACTTTTCTCTTGAATGTTAATAACAGAGGTTCCATTCAAAAAGGAACAAAACTCTTCCTGAAATGAAGCAGCCAGGTAAGGCCAATGGCTCCAACCTCTCTTCCTGTGCATACAGTTCAGTGCTTAGGAAACCACCTATCACAATATACTGCCGGTGCCATCCACAGAATGTTTTTTTATTCTAACACAATCTAACACTTAATTGCAGTTGGCTTGAGGGTGATGTCTACAGTATTAAGATAAATAGTGAACTGACTCACTCACAGATGGAAATGAAAACTTAGATACCAATGGCTAATTTCTTTCCTACTTAAAATACATTATTTCTAAGAGAAACAAATGTTTATCATAAAAATCCAAAGTTAATACAAAAGTGTAAAAACAAAATCTTTCTTCATCTCCCTGCCCATTACAAGTTCACATGGCTATTTCCAGACCTCCTTCTAGTGACAGACTATATTTCTATCTGTGTATCATTTCCGATCACACACTTAGTTAGCAGCTTAGACATAGAACTTCAAACTCAGTAATAATTTACAATGGAAAGCAGAAAACACTGCACAAGGGCACTTGCACACTCCTAACGACGACGTACTAAGATAGCTGGCAACAAAATTAAACTGAAAAATCAAGAATAGAGGCTGAGGAGATGGCTAAGGAATAAAGTGCTTCCTGTGCAAGCTTGAGGACCTATGGTCAAATCTCTAGCAACCCACATGGGAGCCTAGTGGTGACAGTGCATTCCTGTAACCCCAGCTCCAGAGGAGCAAATACAGTCAGATCCTAAGGGTTTGCTAGCTAGCTGCTCTAGTCCAAATGTCAGCTCCAGGTTCAGTGAGGTGCCCTGTCTCAAAATAGAAGGTAGAGAGTGATGGGGCAAGACACCTGAAATACCTCTGGCCTCCACACTTGTACTTGCATGCACATAAGTGTGCATGAGCCACACAAACACATTCACTCTAACTTAAGAAGTTATAAGCTAAACGATTGAGAGCAAACCATCAGTACCAGAAGGTAGTCATTACTGAGATAATACCTGTTGAAAGGAATCCTCAAACAATGTTTTTCTTGTCACTGTGATCTTTATATGCTGTGGCATGGCCAGTTGCTGAAATATAAGAATAATTTTTTAAAAAATGTTATTTAAAAAATTATTTTTCATTTTATATACCAACCTCAGTTCCCCTTCTCTCCCCTGCTCCCCCATGTAAGAATAAAGTCAATTCTCACCATTAAAATGGCCTAAAAAGAAATTTTTACTTAATCTTTGCAAATGAAAACAGATTTTGAATATGAATTTATACCATGATTGCCAACACACCTATCAGCATTCATGTTGATTCTTTTCGATGAGAGTAAAAAGAAAATCAGATCTCATATGTAAAGTATTTATTTAAAAACTCAAGTAAGTCAGATTTTCAAATTTAATTCAGAATTATGTTTCCCAGTCAATTACAAAAATTTGAATTTAAGAATTTAACATAATAGTTCAATTAATGCACTCATTTTATTTAGAACCCATACAGAAAATCATTTATATAGACATCAGAAAAAATCACTGAATATATGTTTGTATGTAAATGATCATATGTGTACTTATCAAAGACAGTTCCATCAAACATTCAACATGGAGTTTTATGCCTGAGGCAAACACCTATAATTGCAGCACTCAGGAGGCTGACATGGGAGGATTTTAAATTCAAAGCCAGTGTGGGCTATTTAGATTGTCCTGTCTCAAACACACACACACACACACACACACACACACTAGATCTACTAGAGAGGTAAGTGGCCAACTGCAATCTGTTTGTCAGAAAATACTTTGTTTCAAGATTTATGCAACTTGAAAACAATAGGTACTGAAGAAAAAGTCATATTTTCTCATTCAAATGATTTCTAGCTCAATCTGTTGAACAACAGAAGATATAATTATCTAATTGATAAATATATTTCATAGTCCTAAAAATGGATGACTCCAATGCTTCACATTTTTCTTCTTAATACGCATTTGCAGAACTGCTGTATAACATAAGCAATGTAAAAAAAGGAAAGAGATAAAGAGACACAAAGCCAACACTAACCTGACACCAGAACCGGAAATACTGAACCTTTGCTTTGAAGTCCCTCACATAGGCTATTTGAGGTCCATTGTCTCTGAAAAACAAATGCAATTGCTTGTAAAAAGGAATGCTACAGGAAAGCAAACACAGCCACTCCCCACCCCTGTTGCAACCCATTACTCAGCAGACAAGTACAAAGGCACCAGGCAGAACATATTCCTAATAAAACTCTTTTTCTGTTTTGAATGTTTCCTCAGGACTATTTTTAAGTAAAATCTTGTTGAAGCCACTGCTAGGGGAGCTTTTTCTATGTGCAGGTGGATATAATAGAGCTGGATAAAAGAGTTCCCACAAAAATGTCACCCATCACATCTACTACTCTATCCTTTTGTCTTTAACTGAGACTCACGGTCAACCAAGTGAATGCTACCTAGGACAGACATTTCCTAGTGTGTTTATGAGACTTCAGGTCTGTCTAAGGAGCTCTAATGACAAGTGCTGTAGGGGCTTTCAACAAATCAATTTTTAAAAGAGAAAGGATGTCGGGTTCAGGATTTTACTGTTCCCCATTCCAGTGTAGCCTTTCTCCAAATGAAAAAGCACAATGACGATGGAAGCCTATGTTTGGCTGTTTAAATGTGGAATTACATCTGATTCTGTACCCTGCAATCTTGGAAATATTACAAGCTCTAGTAGTTTTCTCTATATTCCTTTTAACTTTCACTACATATGATTCTTAAAAAATAGCCTTACTTCCTCCTCTCCAGCCTGTCTCTTCTACACTTGATTGCCAGTACGATGCTGAGTGGCAGTAATGCTGATAGGCACCCTTGCTCTTGTAGGGGAATTAGTTGTCTGTAATTTTGTAGGTAAGAACATTTCCAAGGCAGGTGAAAGTGGATCATAAAATTGCTTTGTAGTTCAATAAAAGCTTTTACTAAAAGATTATGACTTCTTTTAAAAGGTGTGTGTGTGTGTGTGTGTTGGCCTATAGGGTGTATATGTAAAAGGTATGTGTGGGGGGGTGTGGTGGGTGTGGGTGTTGGCCTGAATGTGTGTATATGTAAAAGGTAGGTGTGTATGTGTGTGTATGTATGTGTATGTGTTGGCCTGTATGTGTGTCTGTATACCATGTGAATGCCTGATGCCCAATGAGGCCTGAGAAGGCACTGGATACCCTGGAACTACATTTACAGATTGTTTTTTGATGCTATGTGGATGACAGGAACTGAACTAGAATCCTTTCCATGAGCAACAAGTGCTATTAACTACTAAGACACTGCTCCAGCCACTGATCATACCATGTTTCTCTGCTAGTCTATACCATGGTGCTCTAGTGTCAGAGGACAACTTGTGTGAGTCAGTTATCTCCTTCAGCTATGTGGGTCCCAGATCTCAAATTCAGATCCTCAGACTTGGCAATAGGTGCCTTTACCCACTGAGTCCTTTTGTGTCATCTCTCTCTCTCTCTCTCTCTCTCTCTCTCTCTCTCTCTCTCTCTCTCGCTATGTATGTATGTATGTATGTATGTATGTATGTGTGTGTATGTATGTATATATGTATATATGTATATATGTATGTATATGTATATATGTATGTATGTATGTTTCTTGAGATACAGTTTCTCTGTATAACAGTTCTATCTGTCCTCACGATGTACACCAGGCTGGTCTCAAACTCACAGATCCATCCACTTGCCTTTTGCCTCCCTAGTGCTGGTATTAAAGGCATGTACTACTACATCCAGCTTAGTGCCCCACTTTTAATTATTATTTAGAGTATATTTCTACTAACATAAAAAGTTCAGCCAAGTACAATGACATACACTTTTCAATACTAGCACTTATGCAACAGAGGCAGATACCTCTGTAAATTCAAGGCCAACCCGGTCTACACTGCCAGGTTTACATAGTCAGACTGCATCAAAAGAAAAGAAAAAAAAAAAGAAAAGAAAAGAAACAAAGTAGTTTACTATGAAGCGGCCATATTATACAGGCTAAACATCACACACTTTGTGCTTACTATATATTCTTGATTACATCATTTTTTTTTCCAGCGCTTTATTTAATCGTGTGTTTTGTTCACCACAATTTTAGGAATACTAGGTCATATCTAGGCTAAGTGTACATGACATATAGTCTAGACAAACAGCAGGTTTAATTCATCTACACTTGTGAAAGCATAGTCTTCAATGCTTATACAATGGTGCATTTCTCATAATATATCAAGTGACTCCTGCCAATATATAAAAGACTCCAAGGCTGAACATGGTAGTACACCTCTTTAATACCAGTAGAAGCAAAGGCAGATGATCTCTGTTAAGCTCAAGGCCAGCCTGGTCTACAGAGTGAATTCTAGGTCAGAGCTAGAGCTAGTCAGAGGGAACCTGTTCCCCACCTTGCCCAGCACCCAAATAAACAAACAAAACCAATCAGATTCAGTATTCAGAGACATATGGATAAGCCATCTCAAGTACACCTCCAGTCTTTGCTTACTGAAATCTTTGTCAAAATCTAAGAAATATGTTGTGCTTTTAACTAGTAATGTTTAGAAAACTTACAGGGCAGATTTTCCTGTTCGTGGATCTATGTAAGTGGTTGTTCTTTTATTGTGGTCCACAAAATACGGAATTCCATCCACTGTAAATCTCATTTCCCAGCCTTCTGGTAAGGGTTTTTCATTTAACTGACTATAAAATACAGAGGAAAGTATAAACAAAATATATTAAAGACTTGCTTCTTTGCCAAAAACAGAAACTATAAATACCTGTAAACAGAATAAAATCTTTCAGAAAACCTACATGGTCCTATATTTTCAGATAATAGATAGCTCTACTCAGGCATTCTACAAACACATTAAAGTCATCAACAACAACATTAAAAATGAATCATCATCATCATATTACTCTGCCATCTACTTAATAACTCACCTCAAATAGCCATGGTACCAAACTCCCCCATTCTTCCTTTGAAGTCTTTCTACTCGACCCTTCTTTGTTTCCCATCATTACTCTCTGGTCTTCATCTAAACTTTCTGAACAGATACCTACATGGTCTGCTGCTCCTAGTCTCACTCAGACCTATGTAATGATCTTGTTGACAGAGCATCTCCCTAAAACAGACCTCTCATCAACTCAGTTTCTCTTTTAGACTCCCTCTCAGGAATCCTGAAATTTCTCCTCTCCAGTGATCATGTTCCCAAACAAGTCACATCTGTAACAGTTCTGAATGACATCTTCCCCCATTGACAAATCTATTTTTTCTGTTAAGGCAAATTAAAAGTTTGTTATGAAATATCCCTATCTTCTTCCTTAACATCTATCTTTATACCCTGAAAACTCTGGGCTGCCTTCTTTAAACTTCAGGCTTTTTATCCATAAATTGCAGAGAACAGCCAGATATGATGGTACATGCCTTTAATCTCAGTACCCAGGAGGCAGGGGCAGGGGCACAGGGGCCCATGGGAGGGCAGGAAGGCTAGGAAGAGTAGGGCAGAGAATGAGGCAGAGGGAGTCAAAGAGAGAGAAGCAGAGGGGGAGCCAGGGGGAACAGAGAGACAGGGTCAGAGAGACATGAGTGGAGAGGGGCAGAGATGGAGAGGCAGACGGGAAGAGGTGAAGGTAGAGGGAGAGCTAAAAACTGGGCTATTCTTTCCCCGCTTCACCCCCCCCCCCCCCCCGCGTTTTATAGCTTCAAGACTGGTATGAAGAAACAGTGGAAATATTCAAGTTTATATCACAAAGGAAGAAAAACAGATCTGGAGATATTCAAGCTCACTATTTAGAGAAACATTATTAGTTTGGACTGTTGTTTTCCTCAAGTATACTTTAGAAGAACACTGCCTTAAATCATATTTTACAAACTATCAAAATGTTAAGAATATTTATTTTAGTCTTATTCATATAATTCCATACAAATGGCAGGGAAGACTAACCAAAAATAAAAAAAGGTATTTCACTTCCATTGTGATTATAGTTGCTAGATAAGCTCAATAACCAGTTGTTTTTGAAAACAAACTAAAGACAAATTGGCATATGGTATTGGTGAATTATCCTAAGCTACTCAAACAATGGAAAAATGCATTAAAGGGTATAAGCACCTCTTTTTAAATAAATATTTTAAATGAGTGAAGTGGTAGAACTTGGTCACTTGTGACATCTCATAAAATGACTATAATTTAAGCTCTAAAACTTTATCAAGTCCAAAAGGGACAAAACAACAGCAACAACAAGGGACAGAAAGGTGACTTGTTCAGTTTATCTTGAAAGAGAAGTCATTCCTCCTTCCTGACCCAGGGATGCTGGAGGTCAAAGCCATGGATATGATGCTAGACATCAAATGTTGACATCATGCATGTTAGACAAGCACTGTATCGCTGAGCTTCATGTGCAGCCCAGAGACAATTTCACTGGGGAATCAAATGTTTTATCCTTAAAGCTCTTCATCATCCTATTTAAGATAATATAATAGTTATATAAGAAAATTGATATTGCTGGACTTATAAACAGGTATTTTAAATTCAAATCATACCTTAAAAAACATAAGCTAAGCTATTTGCCAGGTGGTGATGGCATACACCTTTAATGCCAGCATTTGGGAAGCAGAAGCAGATGAATCTCTGAGTTTGGGACCAGCCTGTTCTACAGAGTGACTTTCAGGCCAGCAGGAGCTGCACGGAGAGACCTTGCCTCAGAAAACAAGACAAGGAAGAGGAGGAAGTGGAGGAGATGTTAGTGTAGGAGGGCTGGAGTGCCCCTTTTCCTGGTTGTCAGAGGACTATAGTCTGCTGACACCTTGGTTTCTCACTTCCAGCTTCCAGAACTCTTAAGACTGTAAGTTTTTGTTTAAAAACAGAAACAGACAATCCCTCCCTTTCCCCTCTCCCCTCCCACCCCCTCTCTCTCTCAGACAGTGTCTCACTATGAAGCCCTGGGTGGCCTCAAACTCATAGACATGTCTCTGCCTCCCAAGCGCTGGGATTAAAGGTGTGCATTACTACTCCTGGCCTGAGAATTTGCTTGAGTAGTATTCTTTTCTTAACAAGGTCTTAGCTAACTTTAGTGCACAGAATGACATAAATCATTGTATACTGTCATCAAAGCATTAAAAAGGCAAACTTGTAATATCTCTTGGTATGTTAACCAGCAAGTTCTCACAATATAATATAACATATAACATATAAACATATTTTAAGATGTCTACAACAACCACAGAGTTTTGTTTTGTTTTGTTTTTAACCAAAGTATTTTTTTTTTTTTTTTTAGTTCTGTAATTTTACTGGTGTAGAAAAAAGAAAACCAGTGAGTTGTGCCAACTTGTTCCCACCTCATTCTCATTAAACCCAAGCTTTTCATTACAGGAAAGTAATACTTTTTTTTTCTTCCAAGGTATGTAGGTAATTAGTGTTTGAGGTTTTTAAGGAAAGAATACACAAATGAGTCAAAAACAGATAGGCAATGTCTAGAAGTCATACATACAATGAAGTTCTTACCCTTGACTTCTGGGGTCTTCCCACTGTGTAATTCGAGTGTTGTGGTTGACAAAATACATTCTGCCATTGCTATCAGTTCTCTTCTCTTTATTATAAACAAAATGAAAAACAGTGTTAATGTTGGAATAGTCTTTTCCTCTCAAACTCTGACCATACAGTGACTACTGATTTTATAATTACTGTATCATATCACACATACAAAAGCTTAGCCTTTGAACATATGCCCGTTTTCCATCTCACTAGCCCATTTACACTTTTAAGAGTGCTTTTTTTTCTTAATGAAGTTATTAAGTATCATTTCTGAGCTGGGAGAGATGGCTTAGCAGTTAAGAGCACTTATGCTCTTCTAGAAGATGTAAGTTCAGTTCGCAGCTAGTTCACAACCATCTGTTACTCAAGGACACCTGAATTTATGTGCACAGACACACATAATTAAAAACATTTTTTAATTAAATAAAATTTCTAAGATGGTAAAAAAGGTTTAATTCATAACACCCTGTTCATATATAGATCTCTCAGTTATTTAGCATTTTACAAATGACATCTGGCTTTGTGTGTTAAAGTTGGTATGACTTAGGGTATTATGAGTACTAGGTAAGTAATTTATGCCTGAGGTACTTCTTTAGCTCTATCTCACATAAACACAGAAGGTAAATACAGCTTTTGTAGGCAAGCTTTGCTATAACAGTGACAAAGCTCACAACTCAGATTTCTGAGACCAAGAAGTGGTTTTTCCCTGTAGATGCTTCAAGAGTAAAACTGGTCTGTTAATAATCATCACCATAAAAATAAGTCATAGTTCTTTCGTCATAAAATGAAGGGTAAGGGCTGGAAAGATGACTTAGTGGTTAAGAGAACTGGCTACTCTTACAAAGATCCTGAGTTCATTCCCAGCACCCATGTGGTGGCTCACAACTCCCGTTCCAAACCTGATGCCCTCTTGTGTGGGGACCAGGCATACACATGGTATACAGATACATATGCAGGCAAAACGCCCATACACATAAAAGAAAAATATACATAAATCTTAAAACCTAAAGTGTGGACAGGGTATAAATATATAACCCTCTATATTCTTTCAGTGAGTGTACAAAACATACACAGAATGATTGTAGAAACAAAGCACATAATCTATGTCCAGGAATGCAATCTGACAGGTTCAACACCTAAATGCCACACCCCCTTTTCTAAAGCATTTTGTTGTTGTTTTGTTCTGTTTTAGATCAACCATGCTCTAACCCTTCTACTACCCTGACCACCAAAACTCCACCTCTGAACTACCAGGCTTTGGAGGAGACAAGAACAACTTTCATATATCCTCTCTGACATGATATGATGACAAGTTCTAAATACAGCTTAATATGTTTTGTTTTAACCTTCTTTGCTCAGAGAAGTAGTTTATTTTGTTTTGTTTCTTGGTGGTGTATACACTTGTTTATACCAAATGGATGTGATGTGCAGGTACAAGCACATTTATGCATACACATAGGGAGTTCAAAGGACAACCTCAGGTGTGTTCCTCCTCAGGCACTATTTACCTTGGTTTTTTGAGACAAGAGTCTCTCATTATTCTAGGATTCACTTGATTCAGCTAACCTGGTCAGCCAGCAAACTCAGGGATCCTCTCAAATATTTCTAAGATTATATGTGTTTGCCAACACACAGTAAACTCAGCTTCTCATGCTCGAACAGCAACAACTTTACTGAAATCCCTCTGCCTTTATTTGGTTGAGTCATATTTTCTGACAGCTTAGGCTGGTTTTAAACTCATTGTATAGCCAAGGCTGGACCAGAACTCCTGATCCTTTAACCTCTAACTCCCAGGCCCTGGAATTACATCATACTGGGTTATCACGAAAATGTTTTGAGCATTGCTGTGGAATAATCCTTTTGTACACTGTGAACATGTGTTGTTCTCATTGTTAATAAAAAGCTGATTGGCCAATGGCTAGGCAGGATTTTGGGGATTTGGGGGACAGAGAGAATGCTGGGGAGAAGAAGTGCAGAGTTGGTGGAGAAACCATGAGATGCAGATCAAGCAAGATGAGAAGTGTGTAGATGAGGTAAACAGCCTCAGGGCAGCACGTAGATTAATAGAAATGGGTTAACTTAAGTTATGAGCTAGCTAAAAAAGTGAGCCTGCACTATCACCCAAGCATTTATAATTAATATTAAGTCTCTGTGCTTATTTGGGGAGCAGCTGGCAGGCCAAAGTTGATCAGCAGTCTAGATGGAAAACTCTGCCTACATAGCATACATGATTTTAAGGAAAAAACAATGGGATTTTTTTCAAAATAGATTATATACGTACCACCATGTCTGGCTTCCCTAAGTTTTGAGACAAGTCTCTCGCTAAACCTGGAGGTCACCAATCCGACTAGGCTAACTGACCAAATGAGCTTCAGGGAGCTTGAGGAATCCTCAACACTCATGGGACTGCAGACATGTGCTACCACACCTGGCTTTTTACCTGGGTTCTGGGAATTCGGTTTAAGATCTTCTTGTTAGCATGGCCAATACCTTTCTGACTTGAGCCATTTCCCCAACATATCCTCTTAATTATACAGGATCTGTTTCAAGTATTCGGTAATAGTAATAGAAACTGGAGCCACAAGAGTAATATGATTATTGCAATCCTATGAAACTGATTCTCTTCTCTAAGCACCAGCATCATTGAGGTCCTTCCAGATTATTGTTATCAATAATCTGGTTTTTTTACCTTTGCAGCGCTACTGACTCAATTCAGAGCTCTGCCCATGCTTCACAAATATTCCGTCTATCCACTGTGCAGCCAGCCTGCTGCACATCTTCTAAAATAACAGACTTTAAATTAAAACTGATATGCTTACCCCATCCAGGGGGCAGAGGACCAAGAGGATCAAATTCTTTATTTTGTGATGTAGCAAACAAATCTTGATTCTATAAAGAATAAAAAAAATGAATAATCAGACAAGTAATTCACAACATAAATAGATCATTTTAGAGCAAAAGGATAAATTCCAGTTTGGCGTCACAGCTTAGAAAAGTTCTATTTTTGGTTAAAAAAAAAAAAAAAAACCTTTGGAAAACCCTATGTAATATTACCTAACACTTAAAGTTATGTAAAATTAAGATATTATATAAACTATATAAATTCTTATCTGCGAATTACTAGTTTTTCCCTTGTGCTACAGAGTTTCCTCTACTAGGAACATGACAATTAGACAGTCATATATCCCCCTTCAAATCATTTATAAAACTAGTATCTGGAGTAATCAGATAGCTCAGAAAAGTCTTGTATACTCAAAACCAAAAGTTCACACATATAGAAGAGAGTTGGGAGTAGACAGACAACAACAAAACACCATCAAGGCAATGAAATGCATGTCTATTTCACTTAAAAAGTAAATGATTCCTGGTGCCGTTAAGTAGCTCATCCAAAATTATTCAAAGTACCTGACTCCAAACCCATTGGATATTCATGTGGAACTAGGGTTGGAAAAAGCGGGAAGTTAAGGATCCATACCTGGAAGAAATTTACCTATAATAATTTAGACAGAACCTAAAATGTAAAATAGAACAAACCTAAAAAGAAAACAGATAGGATATGACTGGCACACGCTTGTAATCTTAGTCGTTAGAAGGTTTAGCTAAGAAGATCAAGTCGAAGGCCAGCCTGAGAATTTAGTGAAACCATGTCTCAAAATAAAATGCAAAAAGGCTAGGGCAGCAACAATGGCTCTGCACTACCCTGTGGCAGTGGGCCCTACCAGACAGAAGTGATAAAGAATGGGAGAAAGCTGAGGCATGGCCAGTGCTGTGAACACCTCACCAAGCATACCACATCTGTGTGATACAGGGTAAGAGGCTTTGTGCTTTATGAGCAGTACACCATGTCAATGCTACAGAGGTTTCTAAGGCCAAGAAAGAGGTGGATGTACATCCATATCCAGGTAAGTGCAAGAAGCTGAGTAGAGTGTTGGAAGCCATGAGAAAAGCAGATGCCAAGGTTTAAGTCTACATTTCCTCTCTCAGTAATCACCCCCATGAAAACATTCTCATTCTCTCTCTCTCTCTCTCTCTCTCTCTCTCTCTCTCTCTCTCTCTCTCTCACACACACACACACACACACACACACACACCAAAAATGAATTTAACCTCTAAAACTGGGAAGGGGAATATAGTGACATGTTTCCATAAGCAGTGATGGGAAAACACTTATTAGAGTGAAAGATGTCTTGATCATATATGAGCAGTGAAGAAAAGGCTGCTGAGAAAGTCAAATTTGTCACATCAGTAAGTGGTAACTATTCTAACAATGAGGTCCAAGAAAATTGCAAGAGAGTCCAGAGTAATGGCTAATGGTTAAGAACACTGGTTACTTGCAGAGGACCCAGGTTCTATTTCTAGCATCCATATGGCAGCTTTACAGCCAGCTGTAATTCCAGTCCAATCCCATAGGATCTCTAACACCCTCTGCTGACTATATGCATGTGGTGCACAGACATACATACGTTCAGGAACTCAAACACATAAAATAAAAATAAAAACTCAAATAAAAGAAACAGCAGGAAAACGGTGGAAAGGTAATGTCTAAGGAAGAAAAGTAAACATGTTTTATTTACTCTGGTGCATTCTAAAGGGAAGATCACATGACACTGAGGCAATTGCAATGGAGAGTGCCAGGTTCTCCAGGCCTCTGACAGAGCAGACTTGCTTTGGTTTAAGTTCTAAATACTACTCCAACAAACCAACCTATTTTGGCATGGACTATTTTACTTTTCTCAGACAGATCTGTGATCTATTATGATTTGAGATTATAAAATTTCCAGATTACACAGCAAGGGAAGCACTAATATATTTAGTGTTTTTTTGCACTATTAATCTGAAGGAAAACACATATCTATTTGCTTATATATAGGAAAGGTTTTTTGTTTGTTTGTTTGTTTTGTTTTGTTCTGGTCTATCCCCACCCTATCCTACCCCATCCTAGCTGAGCTGGAACTCATAATATAGACCAGGATGGTCTAAAATTCGGAGATCCAAATGCCTCTGCCTCCCAAGTCTCCTAAGTGCTGGAATTAAAGTCATTTACCACCATGTCTGAGTAGTTAGTTTATTTATTTTTATGTTTTGTTTTTGAGCTGTGTCTTGCACTGTCTGGACTAGCCTTGAATTCTTGAGCTCAAGTGAGTCATGTGCCTCGACTTCTCAAATGTTGAGGTAATAGATGAATGCCATTACATCCAACTTTGCAAAGAACATACTTCATAAACATATATTGTATAAACATGTATACAGTGTATCACTATATGGATGGACACTCTTCAGTAGAGTAGCGGTTTCATCTGTGAGTGTCTAGTGAATCCACACTACTGTTATTTCTACACAACCACTTTAGTTGGGCTCATTAAGACTAGAACATTCAAACTTTCTAGTGAGTTACATTCAGAATTGTTTTAATTCTTTCCAAACTTGTCCATGAATTTTAAATTGCTCTAACTTGTTTTTTTGCTTATTTTTGACACCTACAGAAAAGACACAACTCACAAGATCAATACCTACCTACAGCAGCAACTGGCTCACCACCCTACTCTGTTGTCTTTTTAGTGCTTTATATGATACATGCAGACAGCTCTTAAAGACTGAAGACTTTTGTAGTTACAATAACCAATAAACCAACAGGCTGCTTACCCCATAGATGAATCTCTGGTTAAACTGCTGCATTGCTCCCTGAAGCTGACTACGTTGCAGCTGCCACTGTTCATAGTTCCTGACCGATTCCAGTGTTGGCCTCTGCCATGTTGTTGTTCTTGTGAAATGGTCAACATAATAAATACGTCCCATATTGTCCACACGCCGTTCCCAACTAAACCAGAAAAGAAGCAACTAATTTAAGAAATATCTGTGAAAAACATGTAAGACAAATTTTGCCTTGAGAAACTAATAAGTATTTCTCTCTTTGTACTTAAGACTAAATCCAGGGCCTTGCACATGCTAATTAATGCTCTATCACTGAGCTATATCCTTAGTTCTTTCTGATTTATTTGAACTCATTCATATTTATAAACTGAACTTCAATGCTTTTAAAATTTTGTCCTTTAAAAGTCTGTAACAAATATCAGTGAAGTCTTTTAAATATAATATATATTCAGAGAGTCTCAAAGGAAAGTTTCTTTGTTCCCTGCCCCTCAGTAACCTTTATACTCCAGCAAACATCATGGGAGACATCAGTTGTACACAGAATTTTTCACAGATGAAAAAGCATTCTGTTCTACCTTTTTACTTACATGTAGTAAAATGGTAACTTCAAGACAACAAAGTTTTTTTCTTCAAATTATTTCACAATATAGAATTACCAAGAATATATGTATGTATTGATATGTATAGACATAGATTGATATACATATATATTGATCTATATCTACCTGGAAAGCTATTTATAGTAGGATCAAATTACACTATTACCAGCATTACTATGGTTAGAGTTCCTCATCAATACTTAATATTACCTGCTAATTTAACAAGTCACACCACACTTTTTAGGTATGTATTTCTTTAAGGGTTAGTTAATGCTAGTTAATAGCTAGCAAGATTAATTATTTTTCTTTTCTTTCTTCCTTTCTTTCTTTTTTTTTTTTTTTTTTTTTTTTTTTTTTTGGATTTTTGAAACAGGGTTTTTCTGTGTGGCCTTGGCTGTCCTAGAACTCGCTTTGTAGACCAACCTGGGGCACTAACTCAAGAGATTTGTCTACCTCTGCCTCCTGAGTGCTAGGATTAAAGGTGTGTGCCACCACTACCCAGTAATACTTTTCTAAAGATTTTTATTTATATGTGTGTATGTGTACGTATGTACACATGGTGCTGGTTACCACAGAGGTCAAAAGAGAGAAATGAATCCCTTGGAGCTAGAGTTATAGGCAGTTGTAAGCTGCCTGGTGTTTATGCTGAGAACCAAACTCACAAACCCTAGAAGAGCAGCAAACACCCTTACCATTGAGCAATCTTCAACCTCAGAGTAGACCACACTCCCCATGTTTGCTACATATATTTCCCTTTGGGTTAAAAAAGTATTTTCTTTCATTTAATATAATATACACATCAAATATTTAATACCAACATGTCCTTAACTTTCTCAACCATTTCTAATGATTTGAATATACATTAGTTTTAATAACAGAGACTTTGTCTTAATATATAACAGGCAGTTTAACTCTTTCCCTGGGATGGAGGGCTGAGACAGGTCTTAGCACAGACCAGCTTCTAACATGACCTCCTGATTCTCCAGCCTCTACCTCCCAATATTAAGACTGCAGGGAAGTGGCACCATGCTTGGTTACTATAACTCTTATTTAGTTAAATGATTATTCTTAAAGAAACTAATTAAAAATTCTGTGGCTCTTAGCCAGGAATATAGCTCAGATAGGAAAATACAAATAATAAGAACTGTGGGTTGGTTCTTTAAATTAGAAATGTTAAAAGTAAAAATCATTCATCACAGTATGGAGCATAGGCGTGTAACCCCAGAACTTGCAAGGCTGAAAGGCTGAGGCAGGAGAAGAATTCCTCCTGGGATACAGTGACACTCTTGTTTCCAAAAACAAAATCAGTCACAACAGCAACAACCCCTCAGCATGCTGGGAGTGGTTCTCTAACTCTCTTCTTTCTAGTGTGAGTCTAACAGAGGAGAAAAGAGGAGAACTGGAGGCAACACTGGGTACAGGTACAATTTGTTCTTCTCAATAAACTTTTTGTTTGTTAGTTTTATATTTTTTATTTTACACATTGATCCCAGTTCCCTCTCTCCCTCCTTCCCTTCCTCCCTCCCATGCCCCCGTTAACTTTTGTTAAATTCATACACGTACCCAGGAGGTAGAGGTTCTGGTCTATCCCATGTTGTTCGTTTTTCAACATGGTCTACATAGTAAACACGCCCATGCTGGTCCACTCTCTGCTCCCACCTTAAATACAAATCAAAGACTAGTAAGGGCACTTTGTATTAGTTTGGCTTTTTAATCCTGTCTACATCTTTTCACTTTAAATGACCATCTTATGTAACTAAGGAAAGTTAGCCTGTTAGTCTATAAAGAAAAAAGAATAAAAATATAGACAAGAGTTATCACCTAAAAAGAGAGGAAAAAGCACCAAGAGTGACACACACAATAGTGAATGAGGTTTCTTTTTCCTAAGTGCTTGTTCTGGAAATAACATGCATTTTAAAGTCAGCCCATCCACCCACAAGACCTAAGTTTCTCAATCTGATCAAACTATACTCAGAAGTTGAGAGGAAAAGAAAGCATCAACACCCTGAAACCTGAATAACTGAGCTAAATGAAAAGCAACATTCTGATTACACTCTAGAAAAACTGAAATCAAAGCATGTCATTATCAGACATTACAGGATGAGCGTTATAGACTGGCCACTGTAAGTACTCTAGTATTCTGGGTAGGTTTGTTGCCAAAGAAAAGAGAATAGCAGTAAAGCTTCACAGCTTGTTATTTTAACCATTACTTGCTTATTTATTTTTATGTGTATGGGTACTTTGACTGCATGTATACTTGTATACCATATGTGTACCTAGTAACCACGAAGCCAGAAGAGGACATCAGACCCCCTAAGAGAGGAGTTAAACAGCTATGTAGATGCTGAGAATCAAAACCAAGTCATGTGAAGAGCAGCCAATATTCCTAACTGATAAGCCATTATTCCACACCTTAAAGTCTCTTTTATTTTTAATTTTATTTTTTATATTTATTTTATTGAATGTGTATCAGTATTATGCCCGCATTTATAAGAGCACCACGTGCATGCCTGGTGCCTGCAGAGGTCAGAAGAGGGCACAGAATCCCCTGGAACTGGAGATACAGGAGGTTGTGAGACACCATGTAGGTGCTGGAAGCTGAATCTAGCCTCTGCAAGAATAGCAAGGGCTATCTCTCAACCCCAGATCACTTGTTCTTAAGCACAAACAATCTTCTAATTTAGCTTGTCATGTGATATGGTTTGGATATAAACTGTTCCTGTCTTTCCACTCCACCTACTATACCTGCTCATGTCTTTGAATACTTGGTCCCCAGCTAGTAGTATTCTTTTGGAAGGTCGTGGAACCTTTAGGATACAGATTCTACCTAGAAGATGGTAAGGCCTTGTTGAGGGCTGTAACTGGGCTTGCTTCTACTTAAGCTCTGCTTTCAAACTGCCACAGTGATAAGACTAGTTACCAACAAAAGAGATCAAGTCAAAATCTCTCCCTCAAGTGGCTCTCTCAGGTTCTGTCACACTGCTGAGTACAGTAACTAAAAGACCACATAAGCTTCTAAAAGAAAAATGACCTAGTTAACAACAAGTATAATCTGTGTAAGTAGCTGAAACCTTCACCATAAGTTTATTAATTTACCAGTTACCAAATAACTTTGGCTAGCATTTTGAGCCCTGATCACAAGTTTTTGCTTTATGTGTGTGGCACTGAAGGTAGAACTTGCAACTGCACACATACTAGACATGCTCTACTACTAAGCCAAACCTTTAGCCCTGACTGAGCTCTCAATTTGATCAAAGTATTAAGGTTAAAAGTAGGGGTTGGGGAAATGGCTCAGTAGTTAAGAACACTTGTTATTCTTACAAAGGACACAAGCTCAATATCCAGAACTCACATCAGATGGATCAGAACTGCCTATAACTCAAGTTCCAGGGGGTTCCAATATCCTCCTCTACGCTACAGGCACTGTCCACATGTGGTACACACACAGACAAGGCAAATAGATATGCATACACACACACACACACACACACACAAACATAATTTTAAAAAAAAATTAATTACAAATTAAAATGACATTATGGAACTAATTTATCAGTTTAAATTATTACTTGCTATGATGATTATATAATAAAATGTTTTTAAAAGGTATTTACTTTTTCCCCACCTAAAGAAGCAGCATATAGTCACATGACTATTTTATTACTTGACTCTCATTATCTTTCTTTTTTTTTAAAAGATAATTTATTTAATGTATGTGCATTGGTATGAAAGTGTCAGATCCCCTGAAACTGCAGTTAGAGACAGTTGTGAACAGCCATGTGGGTGCTGGGAGTTGAACTCACATCCTCTGGGAGAGCAATCACTGCTCTTAACCTCTGAACCATCTCTCCAGCCCTCGACTTTTATTAATTTTCTATGGGTGGTAGTAGGGGTCCTTCAATAGTTGTCTCATTTTCCAGGTGTAATGGTACACACCTGGAATCTACACTTCAGAAATAGACAGCAGAAGGATCAGTAGTTCAAGGCTATCGTCATCTACACATTAAGTTTGAGGTCAGTGAGGGCTATATATCACTCTGCCTTGAAACACACACACACAAAACAAACAAACAACCTGTTTTTGAGACAGAGTCTCATATTGTAGCCCAAGCTGATCTGGAACTCATAATAATACTCCTGTCTCAGACTTCCAAGTGAGGAGATTATAGTCATGTTCTAACATACCCAGCTAATTTTTTTTTTCCTACTTCCCAAAAAAGGAAGAGGTAGTATTTAAAACATGTTAAACTTTCTTGGATTCCACACTCCCCAAATAAATTACAATTACTTAAAAGACAATTAATGAAAGAATATAGTATAATCTTTTGTAAATTAATGAGTGCATGCAAAGGTGGAAAGCAAATGTTAGCAGTTACTTACCCTGGGGGCAGGGGAGCCTGACTTACAGTATTCAGTGGCCTCGGGCCTGAGCCTCCAGATATAGTAAGAGGAATGATTAACCCAGATGCTGCTCCTTCGGATGTACTTGTGCTTGTGTTTACATTTGTGTTTGTTGGTGGCAAAGAGCCTGTACTAGATCCATCACTTTCAGAATTGGTAGATGGTGAACCGTTGACAGATGCTATGAAAGATTTAGGGAAAGTATTAGAAGCTTTTGCTTTCTGAAATCTAAAATCATGATCAAATTTTAAGAGTTTAAAAGTACATAACAAGTAAAACCTATGATGTGTATATACAGGTCTCATCAAATTGCATAGCATATATAATTCTGAATTCATAAACATATAAACTACTTAGTTGTTTGATTTTTGTGGTGCAAGGACCTCAGCACAATAGGCAAGTACTCTGACTGACCTACAACTCCCAGCCCAGTAAAAACTTTTAGAATAGGAAGTCATGGGTACCACTTTCCAGATCCTTAAAACTGCCTTTTCTATGTGACCCTGAAGGTCTAAGACTAATTTGTGATGTTGTTAATAAGTGTACTAATGCTACTGATGGCTAATCAGAAAATGGATATTCTGTATAAATGTTACTATATGTTTATATTGTTACTACATATGTTCAGTTCATGAATTTTTCTGTTTAAAAACTGATCATCATTTACCAGTAAGCTTTTTTTTTTTTTAAACAGATCTTTATTATATATACAGTATCCTGCCTGCATGTGTGGTTGAACACCAGAAGAGGGCACCAGATCTCATTATAGGTAATTGTGAGCTACCATGTGGTTGCTGGTAATTGAACTCAGGACCTCTAGAAGAGGAGCCATGATAAAAAAAAAAAAAAAAAGTTTTTAAAGCTTATTGGTAAGGGGCTGGAGAGATGGCTCAGAGTTTAAGAGCACTAGCTACTACTCTTCCACAGCTCCTGACTTAAATTCCCAGCAAACACATGGTAGCTCACAACCATCTATGAGATCTGGTGACCTCTTCTGTTGTGCAGACATACATGCAAGCATAATACTGTATTCATAATAAATAAATCTTAAAAGAAAATTTTTATCAAATTTATTCACTTATATTTTGTCTTTGGTCTGCATGTATATCCGTGCACCACATGTGTGCCTAGTGCATGCAAAGGTAAGAAGAGGAAACAGGAGTTATGGATGGTAGTGAACTACCATGTGGGTGCTGGGAATTTAATGCAGTTGTTGCTCTTAACTGCCGAGGCCTCTTCCCCAGGCCCCCAATCAGCTTTTCAAAAGATAAAATGAACTAAGCAACCAAATTTTTAACTATAAGATAGGTCACAATTACCAACCACACAAAGAAGTTTCAATCTTACTCTTCTATACTGTTTATATTTTATATAATACATGTTATTTTCATTCTTAATAAAGCACTCCCACATGGAACTTCATTCCTGGAAGGAAAACTTAAAGAAAAAGCAATTCTTAGTCACCCATGGAAAATTCATTCTTGGTCACGTCTCTAAACATAAAAACAAAGCTAGAAACCAGACATGGTGGGTCACACCTGCAATCCCAGCACTTAAGAGGGCTGAAGCAGATGGATTTCTAGGTTTGAAGCCAGCCTATGTTACAGAGTAAGATTCTACTTACACAAAACACCATGACCTGATACTTAGCTATCGATCAGTTTCCAAACAGAACATTATTTAAGAACACTAGGCATGATGCCAGGCTGAGGAAGGAAGCAATTGAGGCTAACATGGGCAACTTCTAGAAACTGTGTTGTCAACCCTTCCTACCAAAAGAGCATTATTTAAAAAGCAAGACAAAGCTGGAATATATACCTGGTCTTCGTGGGGTGGGTGGAGGTGGTCTTGAAGGTCTTGGAGGTCTAGAAGGCTTAAAACCACCATTTGAAAGGGATGGAGAGTTGTTCCCATTTGCCCTCTTGCTTTCCCCCAACACTGCAACCTCTGGGTCATCTGATCCATTTGTGCTCACTCTGGATAAGGGCAAGGAGGGGAGAGAGGAAGGGAACAAAACAAATGCTCCTTATTTACTTAAGAATACCAAGAAACCTAATATTTAATATTGTAGGAATTTGATAAATAGCCTTTCTTTCTTCCTTTCTTTCTTTATTCCTTTCTTCCTGTCTTCCTTTTCTTCCTAATTTCAGACCAGCCTTATCAAATAAAGAGGCCATAGGCTAAAGTTTTATATAATTCCTTGGGATGGTTTGAATGAGAATTGCCTCATAGGCTCATACGTTTGATTGCTTAGTCACCAGGAAGTGGAATCATTTGACAAAGATTAGAAGGTATGGTCTTATTGGAGTAGACGTGACACTGAAGGTGGGCTTTGAAGTTTCAAAAACCCATGCCAGGCCCAGTTTCTCTTGGTCTGGCTTCCTATGGATCAGAATATAAAGCTCTCAGTTCCTGATCCAGTGTCATGCCTGCCTGCTCCCTACCATTAAGATAACACAACTAATCCTTTGAAACTGTAAGCAAACCCCAATGAAACTGTAAGCAAACCCCAATTAAATTCTTATTTATAAGAGTTGCCTTGGTCACAGTATTTCTTCACAGCAATAGAAGAGTAACAACCTGACATAGATAGTGAGGAGCCACTCAAAGGGTCAAACTTGAGCCCATTCAAAATTACTAGGTATGACTGCAGAAAGGCTTCAGAATGCTTTGTATATGCAGGAATGATATCAGGTTCTTCAAAATCCTAATGCCTATCTGTAAAAATGCCAAACAATCCAAGGATACTTACCTAGCGTACTGGTTTGAAAGGGCTTTTCCTTTTTGCTTTCAATGCTATATACACACACATACATAATATTTATATTATATATTTACAGTATTTATATATAATTAATACAAATTAAATATATATACCTTTGTTTATTTATTTTGGTTTTTCAGGACAGCATTTCTCTTGTGTAATACCTGAGCTATCCTGGAATTTATTATGTAGAACAGGATGACCTAAAACTCACAGACATTCACCTGCCTCTACCTTCCAAATACTGGGATCAAATGCATGCACCACCACAGCCTGGCTCCATGCTAATATTTCTATGTAATTAAATTAATTCAACAATGAGCTAGCCACATTTTCTTTCAACAGTTTTATAGCTTCATCTTTTGAAATCTATTTAAAATCAACTTGGAATTTACTCTTGGGATAAAGGCTGTAGCTAGATTTTACTTTTGCTAGCTTTCCTAGAATATTACTAACCTATGATCATAATGACTTCTGCAGCATTTAACACTGTTCATTAAATACTCTTGGCTTTTTGTTGCTGTTATTGTTACTGTTTTAATGAGACAAGGAGAGGCTTTGTCTCGTAAGTAGCCCAGGCTGGCCTCAAATTGAAGATTTCCTGACTCATCCTCCCAAGTACAGAGACTACAAATACATTATGCCATCATACCCAGTACTATCCCATCTCTTTGTGTGTTGCGGGGGGTGTTGAAGGGGAATAGGATCTCACTTTGTAGCCTTGGTTGCCCAGAACTTACTAAGTCAACCAGACTAGCCTCAAACTCACAGAGATCCCCTTGCTTCTGCCCCTCAAGTACTGAGATTAAAGGCATGAGCCACTTTTACTTTTATATTAGATTTTTTTGTACTTTCTAGATTAGATTTATCTTATTTATGTATATGAATGTTTTGCTTACATGCATATATGTGTACCACGTTTGTTGGATCTTGATCACTGAGTTTATGGATGGTTATGAGCTACCATGTAAGGGTTGGAAATGTAACCTGAGTCTTTTGCAAGTTCTCTTAGTCTAAGCCATTACTCCAGCCCCATCATGACATATTTAGAAGCCAGCTTTCTCTAACTTGTCATTCTTCTTTTATCATCTTATACTTAGATTTCTAATCACCCTACAATTCTTCCTCTTCCTCGGATTTTAGGATCTCAAATCTCATAATTCTGAAGATATCTCTAAAGATTATCTCCAAGTCAGAATTTCTATAATTAATGGGACTCTCTCCCATCACCCAGTATCAAGTTATTAACAAAATGCAGGAGGTACAGCTCTCTAACCCTGTCTAGATTCTTCCTTCTAGATGTTCTTAATTTCTAAGTCCACTTGATACTGCTTTCACATTCTCCCTCTACTCTTCTACCATGCCTGCCTCATCTACCTCTTAGTCTATATTGATTTTGTATCTGTTTCTCCCATCTTCACTGGAGGCAATATAAAGAGGAAAATTTAAAGGGGACACCAGAAAGGAAAGGGGCCCCTCATGCTGAGGTCTATTTTACCTTGTCTGTTGATTAGTCAAAAAATTTAAACACAACCCAAAAAGCCCAAATTGCTTTGAGAGATAATGTGTGTTTTCCTAAAGACATTTAAAAAGGATGTTAGAAACAACAGATGCACTACACTTACAAGAACTAGAATGCATATAACCATGAGCTTTACCACATTGTTTCCCTCTTATCCCTAAATCTAAAGTACGTAACTCATAAACAACCTTGCATGTTCATTTCAAAAGAGTCCTTAAGATGGAGAGAAATGAGTGAACCAGCTCATAGATTTTTATTTAATTAAAAGATTTTAAATTTTATTATTATTGTGAATGTACAATGTATGGGGGAGGTGCATCCAAGCCATTGGGCATGTGTGTTCAGGGTATATCCAAGCCAGGAGGCATGTGGGGAGGGGTGCATCTTGAGCCTTGGGGCATGTGTGTAGAGGTCAGAGGACAACGTTATGGAATGAGTTATCGCCTTCCTATTTTATCAGGGTTCAAAGATTCAAATTCAAGTTTTCAGAGTAAACACATCAAATGTTTCTTACCTGTCAAGACATCTAGCTGTCCTAATTTTTAAACTTTATTTAAATTTTAAGCTTTGCTTAATTTTAAACCTTGTTAATAAGTTAATACTTTGAGGAATGAGACTTGGAAAGCCACAGGATCATATACAAAGCTATTATAAAGACATGTAAGCACAACTCTATCTCAAGAAAACCACAATCACATCTTGGAGTTACATTCTGTTCCTTTTCCTGTACGTTTAAGCACTAACTAATTCCACTTTACCCTGGCTCATCCTGAAACTCTTTATATTCAGGGTGGGGCTTTAACTGTGTGGAAGTCCCTAAGGGAGAAGAGAACTCTTCAAGTAGCTCATGGCATATGGAGATATCTCCAGCTGTTGCTGACATACTCATAACATAAACTACACTACATAGCACTGCCAAATAAAATTAATTTTCTTATAGAATTCTGATCATATTAATCCCCCTATTTAACCTCTATTTAGCCACATAACAATCTACCTAATATTTAAAATAAATAATATTCAGAATGAGGGAGATGGCTTGGTTTGTAAATGGCATACTGCACAAATATGAGTAACTGAGTTTAGGTCCCCAGCATCCACATAAAACATAATGAGCCAGGCATGGTAGTTGACACCTACAGTGAGTACTAGGAAGGCAGAGATGGGAAGGTGCCTAAGGCTTGCTGGCCAGCCAGTCTAGCCAAATCAGTGTGCTCCAGTTTAGTAAAAAAACAATCCTGACTCCAAAAACTAAGGCAGAGAAGAAATTGAGTAATAATACACACATACATACATACACACATAAAATAAAAATTAAAATAAATAACAACTAGATAGACTTGCTAGTGCATATCTTTAACTCTAGCACTCAAGAGAAAGAAGGAGGGGGCTTCTAAGTTGCAGGCCAGTCTTAGCTACTTAGCTGAACCATATATTAATAAACCAAAACAATAAAAGGGTTCACATGTATTAACAACTAAACATTTGCTTATGTAATATTACACCAGCTTAGGTGGTAGTAAAGTATAATAGTTACGAGTTCAGGCTCTGAGGATTAGGCAGTTCTTATATTCAACGATACCACATGCACTACAAACCCAGGCAAGATCTTTCCTCTTTCTGAACCTCTGTATTTTTCATCACTTTCAGCATAGTAGATGGCACATAAGAAACAATGTTAATTCCAATTCTACTCTGAAACTGACCAACTGCACTTTTCTTTTAAATATCTTAGTTAGGGTTTCTATTGCTGTGAATAGACAAGGCACCATGACCATAGCGACTCTTATAAAGGAAAACATTTAATTGGGGCCGGCATACAGTTTCAGAAGTTTTGTCCATTAGTATCATGGCAGAACATGACAGCATGCAGGCAGACATGGTACTGGAGAAGGAGCTGAGAGTTCTACATCTTGATCTGCAGGTAACAGGAAGTGAACTGTATATCCTACACTGAACATAGCTTGAGCATATGACACCTTAAAGTCCATCCCCACATTGACAAACTTCCTCCAACAAGGCCGCACCTCATGATATTGCCTCTCACAATAGGGCAAGCATTGGAACACATTTCTATTCAAACCACCTCATAGCCTTACTTCAGTCACTATTAAAAAGACAGTTTCTCTCCACCACACTGGTTTTTTTTTTTTTTTTTTCTCCTTCAATCTAGAATTCCTTCCTTTTCCACAATTCCTCTTACATCAAGTGTTATTTTTTCCATGATTACTATACATTTTAATGTTAACACTACTTCATTTAGACCTTTTCAGATTCTATGTTTTTTTCTAATAAACACAAATTTCAAAAGACAGTAAGATTCAACTAGCTTGGGTAAAAAAGAGGATAAGATTAAAATGAGTGACATTTCCTGTTAACTAGGGCTTCTATGAAATGGACTGGGTTATGTACTACAAAACTTCTAGAACAGCTGTAATCTCAAAGCTTTTGTAAACCCAGTTTAGCGTAAGAGTATTAACATTACCTGAAAACTTGTTAATATGAAAACTTTGTCCCACCCAAGTAATGAATCAGAGAATGAGACCTAGCAATTTGTGCTTTATCGAGTCCTGGGGGAGAATCTGATGTACCACAAAGTTTGAGGGCCAACAGGATGGCTCAGCAGGTAAAGATGCTTGGGGCCAAGCCTGAGAGTCTGAGTTGTATCCTTGGAATACACATGATGGAACAAGAGAATCAGTCCCATCATTCATTCTCTCTCTCTTCCTCCCTCCCTCCCTCTCTCTCTCTCTCTCTCTCTCTCTCTCTCAGAGATCTCTCTGTAAGCAAGCCCCAAAACCCATAGCACTGCCCCCAGTTACTATGAGTTACTATGATCATGATTATTGACCTGGGAAGTCAGAAAGAACTGACTAAACAAATGGCAAGAGCTGGAGCTAGAATGGTTTCACAAGTATAATAAAAGACATGTAAATAAGATGTTTACAGCCAAAACAAATGACTCCTTTTGATGTATACATGTTCTGCCAGCATGTATGTGTATGTGCCACATGGTGCTTGGTGCCTGCAGCAGCCAGAAGAGAGTGCTGGATCCTGGGATCCTGGGTATTGGAGTTACAGAAAATTGTGAGACATCATATGGATGCTGGGAATTGAACTTGAGTACTATAGAAGAGCAGCCAGCCATTTTAACTGCTGAGTCATCTCTCCAGCCTCCTACAGTTTTCTCTTAAAGTCCAATGTTCTTTGGAAACCACCTTATGTTGTCATTTATTAAAAAGTTCCCATAGTGAACCTTTAAACAAGGTAACTTCTGAAGGCACCAAAATCATATATATTGTTATTGTTAAGACATTGTCACATGATTCTTCTTGAGAGGCCTGTACTCATGTCTTGGGTGGCCTTTTCCTAAGTGACTCCTTCCCTTAATGTTAGGCTTCCATTTATGTTAAAAACAAAACAAGAAAAGCCTTTTTTTCTAGCCAGGCAGGGTTACACATACCTATAAACACAGAACTCAAGAAGTGGAAACTGGAGGATTAGGGAATTCAAGACCAGTCTTGACTACAAATAAAGTTTAGGCCAAAGAAAGTACATGAAAGTAAAACTACTTTTCCATTATAAGTAACTATTCTCAGTAAGATTAATATAGTGTGATTCAAAGACTGTAGAGTTCTATTTGCTTTGACAGAACATTATGACTTTGGTTTTCCTGAAGATTTTAACAAACTGTGTGTCATATGTTTTTGCCCTTTTGGGAATAGAATCCATGACTTTTGGGACACTGGACAAGTGTTCCAACACTGTCCTTTAAAATATTTTTACTATGAAAATTTCCACACATTACAAAAGTAGATAGGTAACATGGGAGCTTGTTGTACTAGTTTGCCCAACTTCCAAACCATAATATTGAGCTCTATTTCCCTTTACATAGCACAAGACAGTCTTAAACTCAAGCAGTCAAAGTTGGTCTCTGATCTGTGACCCTCCTGACTCTACCTCCTAAGTACTGGAATTCCAGGTATATCCCCTGTGCTTGCTTCTAGGTTATCTATTCTCCCCTGCAGCAGTGTGACAATATGGCATGCACTTTTTTCTGGATGATTTTCTCTTATGATCTGTGACACTGCTTTTTTGGTTCTCCCACTTAAATTTTCAATAGATTTATTTTTATTTTATTATTTATATGTATGTCTGTGTGTGTAGACATATACATTTATGCTAGCACCCACAGAGGCCAAAGAGGTGTTGGACCCCTGAGACTGGAGTTACAAGCAGTTTATGAGCCATCTAACAAGAGTACTGGCAGAACTTGAGTCTTTTGAAGAGCAGCATGTACTCCTTATTGCTGAGTCATCTCTCTAGCATCCTTTTTCATGTTTTTTGTTGAGACTACATTTCACATAACTCAAGCTAGTTTTGAATTCCTAATCTTATCTTCTTCTACAAAATGCTAGATTACAGGTGTGCACCAACACCCCCAACTTTTTAATGATATTTTTAAGACAGGGATTCTCACTTTGTAGCCCAGGCTAGTCCAAATATAAGCTTTGCAGCCCAAGCTGGCTTTAAACTCACAAATAGCCTCCTGCCTTAACCATCCAGATGCTGGGGTCACATAGGTAAGTCAGCATACTTGGCCCACAATTTATCAATCTGAACCTGAAAATTGGTAACTAGTTATTCATGTGCATGTGCGTGTGCGTGTATGTGTAGATGTGTATATGTGTCTATGAAAGCCAGAAGACATCTGATCTCCTGAGCCAACTTTCCAATCCCCTAAAGCTGAAGTTAAATGAATTAACACAAGTTAATTCTTTCTTGTCTATTTCTGCATTCTGTGGTAAGCAATCAGTGAACTCCTACCTTGTTTCATCTTTGGGTCTGCAGCCATCATCATTCTGTGAAGTACCTTTAACAATAAATTTGGACAAAATGAGATTCAAGAGAGTAATTTTCAATTGAAACTAAAATTAAAAGTTAAAAAAAAAAAGCCTTTTACTAAAACTATTAAACCCTCCTAGCACAGAATACAGAATATACCTCCAAACATATATATTAAAGGGAAAATACAATGGTGTATAAATTCAATTCTATACATAACGTTATTCATTGAGAGATTAGTTAAGGTGCATTATTCACACCCTACTTCTGCTTTTTTTTTTAAGATATGTTTTTTTACTCTAATTCAAACCCAGGATTTAGCCATTTTCTCAAAGCTCAGGCTGGCACTGAACTCCTCATGTCCCTGCCTCAGACATGTTGTGCATCCTCATACACAGCTTTTAATCACTTACTTAATCTGAAATAGAGGGGAGGGGGATACTAATCAATAACAGAACAGTCAATATAAAACAACTCTGAAATAGCACAGCCAATAATAACTCTTTCTTTATCTAAAGAAGCTGAAAAGAAACTCAGAGAAATGAAAGACACAAAGAACTCTGAAAGGAAGACTCTATCTGAAAGAAAAACAAAAACCAAGTAAGTTTCAAAGAGGCCTAAATAAATGCCATAATATTCATGCATTCTTCCCATTTTATTCACAGAAAGAGGAGGAAAACTGAAAACTGTGTAAGAACTCAAGTTAAACAGTCTAGACACAACCGGCAAAAGAACCAAAGCAAAGCCATGGTTTCAACAGTAAAATCACAGTACACTATACCATAGCATATAGCCATATTATGCCACAGCTAGCAAGGGTTGTAGAAGTTCTACTTTTTTCCTGTTTTTAAGTACTGAAGATCATAGAAATATACATTTAAAAAATTATAGTGGAACAGATGAAATGTGAAAGTTTCTTTGTAATTGACAAGAGTGAAAACCCACAAGTAATATATTATTTTTTTAATTCAGAAAAATTATTACTACAAAAAATATAGATATAGAAGGAAAAAATACAGATAGATGCAATGGCACTATTTATGTCTTTAATATATAGACCGTATGGTAGTTTTCATGAGTGTTTACTTTGTAATGTGGGCTTAGACCTCAAATACATACTAAATAGGAGAATACAAATCAAAGTGCTTCATAAACTGAAAAAAATTAATGAATACAATAAAAGTCCTACCTAAAAAATAGGACCACAGCCTAACAGCTTCAATTTTTAAAGCACCCTTCATCATGTCAAACAAAAATATAAACAAAAGGGCAGGAAAACTGACCCAGCAGTTTAGAGCACATATTGTTTCTGCAAAGGACCTGAGTTCAATTCCCAGCACCAACATAGTAGCTCTAGATCCAACACCCTCTTCTGATCCCTGTGGAAACCAGGCACAAACAGGTGCACATACATACATGCAGGCAAAACACTTACACATATAACAATGACAAAGGAATCCTGTTGGCCTTTGGGGGAAGGCAAGTTAGCTAGTATTTTGAGCAGTGTGTGGTGGTACACACCTTTAACCCCAGCACTCAGAGAGGCAGAAGAATAGGGATCTGAGTTAGAGGACAGTCTGGTCTACTTAGTGAGTTCCGGGGCAGCCAAGGCTATATAGAGAGTCTGTCTTTAAAAAATCAAAACAAAGAATATAGGAGCTAGAAAGTGGCTCAGCGGTTAAGAGAACCTGTTGCTTTTGCAGAGAGACCTTGCCAAAAAAAAAAGGAGTAAGAAAAAGAAAAAAATAGAGTAAGAAGAGGAAGCAGAAAGAGGGTTAAAAATTTTAAAAATAGTGAAATAATTTAGTATATTACTAAATGAGAGAAATATCTGTTAAGAATAAACTGGAGGGGCTGGAGAGATGACTCAGAGGTTAGAGCACTGGCTGCTCCTCCAGAGATCCTGGGTTCAATTCCCAGCACCCACATGGCAGCTCACTGCTGTCCTCTTCTAGGAGATCTGATTCCCCCCATACAGATATACTTGCAGGAAAACACCAATGTATATAAAATTTAAAAGAAAAGTTTAAAAAGAGAACTGCTTTAAATTCAAGACCAATGCAAAGTACAAAGAAAGCTGAAGGACAGCCTAAGCCACCCAGTGAGACCCTTTCTCAAAAAACAAAATAGTAACAACAGGAACCCAAGCCAGACATGGCAGTTCACACCTTTACATTTCACTCTAAAGTAAAAGACTCATGAGCATGACTTCTGCATTCAAGTGCCAGACACCGAGAAGACAAACACGAAGCTGTAAATACACAGGGTTAAGGGAGCTTAACAACGTGACTTATCTATAGATGTTTTAGTGTGTGTGTGTGTGTGTGAGAGTGAGAGAGAGAGAGAGAGAGAGAGAGAGAGAGAGAGAGAGAGAGAGAGAATGTAACTATTATAGATCCTGTGAACATTCAACTGAAGTTCAATTCAGAAGCAATGTAATCATTTCTGAATTTTCCTTCAACTTTGTAATTTCTTTTTAAAAAAAAAAAAAAAAGGAGGGAAGGCCACAAAAAGGCTCAGAGTCCATTAAGGCACTTGCCATCAAGCCTAATGAGCTATGTTCAACACTCAGGACCAACATGGTAGAAGTAAAAAACTGACTCGCATGTGTTTTCCTCTGATCCCCATATGTATGCTATGGCACAAGTATTCCTACACACACACACACACACACACACACACACACACATACAAAATGAAAAACAGAATTTAAACACAGTGTAGAAAATTGTTCTGAACTAGCTTCAAGCTCCTGCTATAAAAAAAGTTGTGCTAAAGAGTAATTCCTTCACCAATGAAGCAACAGAGGGTCATAGCACCTGACAGCTGGAACCACTTTATAATAACTTCCGTTCTAAGTAAACAAGTCTTTCTCAGACCAAACACCAAAACTATTAATGCAGAGTTCTAAAAGTAGAGTGGTGGCGCACACCTTTAATCCCAGCCCTCAGGAGGCAGGGGCAGGTGGATCTCTATAAATTCAAGGCCAGCCTGGTCTACAGAGTAAAGTTCCAGAACAGCTATATAGTGAGACCTTGTCCAAAAAAAAAAAAAAAGGAATAAGGAAAAAGAAAACAATAGAGTGGAAAGAAGAAGCAGGAAGAGGGTTAAAATTTTAAAAAATGTGAAATAATTTAGTATATTACTAAATGAGAGAAATATCTGTTAAGAATAACCTGGAGGGGCTGGAGAGATGGCTCAGAGGTTAGAACACTGGCTGCTCCTCCAGAGGTCCTGAGTTCAATTCTCAGCATACACATGGTGGCTCACAGCCATCTGTAATGAGACCTAGCGTCCTCTTCTAGCATATAGGCATACATGCAGGCAGAATACAACACAATATAAACAAATAAATTTAAAAAAAAATATTTAAAAAAAAAACTGGAAAGAAGTTTTACTAAAGACAATACCAGATAAGGTGCCACTGGAAACTTCTTTATTATACTTAACTCCTCTTTAACACAAACCAGTATACCCTACAAATTGTAAAACGTACCAGCACAGAGATAATGAGTCAGGTTTTTAACTATAATAACACAGAAGATATCCCTGAAAGTGTGGTTTACAGAATGGGCATAGAAATGGCAAATGGATTCCAGCTTGTACTGACTGTCCAGTACTACAGGATCTGAAATTATTTAAACTCAATCAGTCACTGCTACAGGTGGTAACGTATATCCACCATTGGCAGTAGAAGGAGTAGCCTTCAAAGATACCATATTAGCTGATATGAATAGCATTTAGGATATACTTTATCAATCAGTTCAATAGTCACAGGCCAACTGTGAATCAACTTTTTTTTAATGATTTATTTTTATTTTTTTATGTACACTGGTGTTTTGCCTGCATGAATGTCTGAGTGAGGGTAAAGGATTCCCCAGAACTGTAGTTACAGGCAGTTGTGAGCTATCATATAGGTACTGAGAAATAAACCCAGGTCCTCCAAAAGAGCAGTCTCTTAATCACTGGGCCATGTCTCCAATCCAAAAATATTTTGCCTGGGATTTGGGTGTTTTTTGTTGTTGCTATTGTTATTTTGTTTTTCAAGACAGGGTAGCGTTGGTTGTCCTGGAACAAACTCTGTAGACCAGGCTATCCTCGAACTCCAAGATCTGCCTGCCTCTGCCTCATGAGTGCTGGGATTAAAGGCACACAACACCACTATCCAGTGTGATTCAACCTTTATTCTTCCAGCCTTTTAACTTGAGGAATTTTTAAAATTTTTAAATTTTTAAAAAGAAAAATTTTTAAATTTATAGAAACACTGCAACAAAACATTTAATATGATCAGTGTCTTTTTTATTATTTATTATGACATTGGGAATTGAATTTAGGGTCATGTACATACTAGGTAAACACTCTACCACTAAGCTATATACCTTTTTAAAAAGAAAATAAACACTTTTTTTCTGGAAAAAAAGAACAATAATAACGCTTTTCTCTGCAGAGATGTAGCAGGCAAAGGAGATGCAGGTCTGGCATTCCTAACTAATATGGTTTGATGATGCAAGACCCCGTGAAGCAGTGGCCCAGGTGATCCAACATTCAAAACAGCTGGGACAAGGCATCCTTGCAGACCACTACAGCCAGCATTTCTGAGTCTTCTTAGGATCTGAAAGACAGAGCCCCCTAACAGCAGGAAGTAGATTGGAAAGAACAATGCCCACATTCCCAAATATTCTTTATAAATGTTTGTTTTCATTTATATGGGGTTGATTATAAATGGTAATGATCACAGTCAATCTCTTTTTAAAGGAAAAAAGGGGGAAATGATATAGGAATGAATACTTTGCATTGGTATGGATTTTCATTTATTGACACAAATTTAAGGTCAATTTTGTGATATGTAAATTCCTCCTCTTGTGTTTATGCAGATCTTTTAAAATGTAATGCAAAATTAAATACAGATTATATATAATCACCTATAGTAGTCAAAACTTATGTTAGTTAGGATTTCTAGATATACAGAGATATATTTGAGATGGATAGTCTTTCAAAGACCTTCAGAAAATGGCATTTAAAATGGTTCAGAGTTTTTCATGACTTTGAGGCACAACTGCTCCTGGCAAAACCAATTACATCTGAGAGGAAGATGGGCATCGAAGAAACTTGTTACGGAGTTTGATTTTGATATAGCAAAACTAGCCATTTGGGCAAGAAACTGCTAGAGTGACCACAAACCTTGCCTAGACTGTTTGGCTGTTGCTGCATAAACTGAACATGCAGGACCCACAGGAAAGTGACTGCTGAACTCGAAAAACAAGATGGACAGTCCTAAAGGGTTCCTGCTTCGTGGAGGAATCTGCCAGACATTCTGCAGGACACAGAGAAAAATGACTGACAAACTGTTTTAAATTCCCTGCTTCACTGAGAAGTCTGTCAGATACACTATGGCCTATGGGCTGAAGGTGGATGCCCCAACATTACAGAAGAACTTCAGGTGACTGTCCAGGTAGCAAATGTCTCTGTCAACTCTAGAGTTTATATATTATCCTTCTGTGTTCTTTGATGGAGTTGAAGACATATGGTTATAGTTTTCCTTAGTTAGGATTAAAGATAAGTTACATATAAGACTTCAGAATCAAAGATAGATGATAGAATATTTTCTTTAATTCTTGACGTTAATGAACTAAACATTGTAATTATATTCTTGCTTAATAACTGTTTTGTTATATGTAATTTTATTATGTTAAAGTTAAAACCCTTCTTTGTATTTAGACAGAAAAGAAGAAATGATGGGAAATGTTCTTCCGTATGTATATATGTTTGTCTTATTGGTTGATGAATAAAACACTTTTTGGCCAGGCAGGAAGTGAGGTAGCATGGCAGATACTGCCACTAGCTAACCATAGAGGTCTAGAGGTCTGTATAGACAGGCAGGAAGTGACGTAGCTGGGCAGAATCAGAATATAAGCAGGGACAAACAGGAAATTGCTCTTTTCTCTGCAGAGATGTAGCAGGCAAAGGAGATGGAGGTCTGGCATTCCCGGTAAGCCAAGACCACATGGAAATACTTAAGATTAATAGAAAATGTGTTAATGATTAAAGTCAGAGGTAGCCAATAAGAAAAAGTAGCTAATAGCCAACAGTTTCACAATTAATATAGTGTCGGAGTGTTTCTTTGGGGCTGTGAAGGGTGGTGTGACCTGCTGAGCCAGAAAGCTAATCGTAACATAGAATATAAATGTTATTTTTAAAAAAAGAAAATAGGCAGTGTTGATGGTAATAAGACTTGATGAATGTAATTAATGCCATTGTGCACTCGTAAAGGGATACAACTATATTTTAAAGATTAAAAAAAAACAGTAATAACAATAATTACAAATACCACACTAGCTATTGTTGTCAGAAGAATCATAAGAGACCTTAACCACAAAGCAGTAACTGAGCTGGACATGCTGGCCTATGTCTGCCCATAATCCCAGCACTTGGAAGGCCAAGGTGAGAAGATGGATGCTCAAGACCAACCTAGTACTAGGGAGATGCTCAGTGGGTAAAGTGTTTGCTGTAAAACATGAAGACCTAGGTTCAGATCCTTTGCATCCATGTAGAGACCTTGTGAGGCAGCATTTGCTTCTAATGCCAGCAATAAGCAGAAGGGTGGAAACAGGTGGATCCTGAGGCTCTCTGGTTAGACACCATAGATAAACTGGAGGATTGAGAGAAATCCTGTCTCAAAGAAACACGGCAGACAGAGGCTGAAGAGAGGGCTTCGTAGTTAAGAACACATATTGCTCTTGTAAGGACCAAAGTTAGATTCCCAGCATCCATGTCAGGCAGTTCACAACCACCTAGCTCCACCAGATAGTTCAGGGAATACACACACATGACATACACTCACAGACAAACATTTACATGTAGTTAAAAATATTTTTTAAAGGCAGATAAATGACTGAGGAAGACATCCTGATGTCAACCTGGGACCCACTCATGTATGCACGGGTTAGTGTACCACCACCACCCATCTACACAGTATATTATTATCTTCAAAACAGGAAGGGAAAATGTAACCACTTAGCCACACTGTGGAAATACACACCTTTAATCCCAGCACTCTGGAAGCAGAGGCAGGTGGATTTCTGAGTTGAGGTCAGCCTGGTCTACAGAGCAAGTCCTAGGACAGCCGGGGCTACCCAGAGAAACCCTGTCATGAAAAACCAAGAACAAACAAACAAACAAAAAAGGTAATCACTTACTTTCTGAGCATGAAGTTTCACCATTAGTAACAACTTCAGCTTCTACTTGCAGCCCATCAAGACAAACTGACAAGTCTCCCATTGTTTCTGTTGGCTCTTTGTCACCTAAAAGCTGCAAAGTCATAACTACTTCTTCAACTGAAAAAGAACAAAAAGTATACAAGATTTGTAAATTGTTTTACTGGACAAAGGTTTAAGGACCTTTGAGACTACAACATTGCTTTTTTAAAAAGAAAATAAACTTCACCAGTATATATAATATTTAATATAACATATAATATATTAGATAACCAAATCATTTCTTATAGTCATCCCCCTTGAAAAAACAATAGTATAAATCAAACTAGCATGAAAACAAAGATCATATACCAATATAAACTTGGACTATATTGAATGAAAACATAATTTAAGAATGGATTATATATGATAAAGATCTAAATAAGGGAAAAAGTTCTTAGAATTATGTTAAAGGATAGAAAAACAATTCACATTTAAAATATGAGTTCTAACTAAAATGCGTTATGATTTTAAAAATGAAAATAAAACAACCATCAAAATTAAGCAGTAGAAACACTGAAAAATCTACCTACACCTTTAACCCTAATAGCACATTTGTCTCCCGTATTTTTTTCTTCATGTCTGCTTTAAATCTTTTAGTTTTTATATAATTTACTATGTGTTACTTTATTAATATTTATTAGTGAAATAAATATTTACTAAAATCGTATCTCCAAAATGAATGACCAAAATCAAGATTATTCAGAATGCTCTAAATAGTTTTAACACTTTTCTGTCACTCCCTATAACCACATAGATACTTGTTGTAGTTGTTTGTTTTGCTTTAATCTCATAATGTAGACCTGGCTGGCCTGGAACTCAATACATAGACCAGGCTGGCCTCGACTTTGTAGAACTCCATCTAACTCTGCTTCCCAGGTGCTACAATGAAGTGTATCAACCACCCAGCTCAATAATCATTTAAATATTAAATAATAATATTTAAGGACAAATAATGATGTGGGTTGTTTCACCTTTTTAACATAAGAGTTTCTTCCAAAAAACAGCAAAGTACATTTTATGTAACTCTTACATACATACGTTTCATATTGTTTGACTTTAATGTTTCATTAATATCTAATGCAGCAGTTCCCAACAAAACATCTGATTTCAGGGTCTGGTGACTCCACACACGAAAATGTAATTTACTCGTAGGGGTAACGATACTGAAAGTAAAAAAGGAGAGAAATATTGTTTTCATTAAACATCATAATGAGACCCTTAATAAGTTAAAATAAGTTAAAAATCAAGCTTTAGCATCTAAAATTTTTTCATTGTACCTCTTTTTCTTAAATTAAAACAAATTATGTTTATTTAATTAGCTGAATGTGGAGGTTAAAGGACAACTTGTAGGAGTTGGTTCTCTCCTTCCACCAAGTGGATCTCAGAGATCTAACTGAGGTAGTCAGTCTTGGAGGCAAACACCTTTACCCACTGGGCTATGTGGGCATTCCCTCATTGGGCCTCTTAAAGTTTACTATTAGCCAGGTGGTCTATACTCTGAAATCTCATGAAACCTGTATTTGAATGCAACTGGAACACACACACACACACACACACACACACACCAAAATTGCTTGTAAGGTAACAAACTATTAAAAGAGTGAATTTACTGAAACAATAAAACATGCCCCCAAAAATATATATAACTTTATGTGTCAATTTTAAAATACATTTTTTTGAAAATAGTAAATTTACAAATTAAATTCTTACTTATGCAATGCATTAAACTGAGCTTGAGGTAGTTTCATTAATGCCCATTCTCATATGAGAATTAATACTAAGCATGATGCCCTTCAGAGAAGTTGAGCAAACTGCCAAGGTCATCCAGCTAGTAAGCTAGCTGAAGTTTGAACTAAAGTCTACTATTATACACCAAAAGTTCCGCAGGCCACCATTCATTTTTAAAAATTATATAGCTAAACAAGTTTCACGGTGCCGGAGGCAAAGTCACCAGGATAACCATCACATATAGATGTGCAAGACTGGACAACACAATGAGACCTTGTCTCCACTTGGCAAAAGCACACAAGAAAGAATGTACTCTATAATGCTGTTTCCAAGGCAATAGAAATTAGGAGATCAGGAAAATTCTGCACACAAAATCTAAATTGACCTTCAGTAAATTCTTACTAATTCAATTTTATTTTTATCTCTTTTGTCTTTTAAAACAGGGTCCGACTTACATAACCCTAGCTGGCCTAGAACTCACTGTGTAGAATTCACTGGCCTAGAACTCAGGCTGGTCTGAAATCTAAAATCCTCTGAAGAGCTAGGATCACACACACGTAATTTTTAAATTTCATTCATTTTCTTAAAATTATCATTAGACACATCAAAAAGTTCCTAAGACTTCAGACATTCATATTATAGGTATATCAATTGGTTTGCCATTTACTGGGAATAAATATAATAAGTAAAAGTTATTGTTTGAAAAGAAAACTTTATAGTTTCTCATCTTGACATTTAAAAGAACATCCTTTTTTCCTAGTCATTAGTTTAATTATTTAAGTGAAACAAAATCAAGAGTTGCAAATATCAGGTAGTAAAAATAATCTGTATTTTTGTTATTGTTACTGACGTCCTGTTTTTTGAGACAGTGTTTCTCTGTGTAACTATTCTGGAACTTTCTCTGTATACCAGGCTGGCTTCAAACTCACAGATATGCACCAGCCTTTGCCTCCCAAGTGGTGGGATTAAAGGTGTGCAACACCACCACCCAGCACTTGGTATTTTATATTGAAACAACTCATGACATTCTGATCACATTTTAACCTATGCTCCCCAAATCTTATGTGCTGCATTATTCTAAAATCTATTCATTGGCAAATAATGCTTTTCCTCTTAATTTTAAAAATTACAGTCCCTTTCAATGAGTGCTCAAATGTTTCAGGTTGTACTATCAACATCTGACATTTTACCAGTTAAGTGTTCAAACTGAGTGCTATCTTATTTTTATAAATTTATACTAATGATAAAAATTATCAGCATACACGCCCATGCATAGATATAAATTATACAAGCCTAGTACCTTAATATTAGCACATATTAGAAAACAACTATTTTAGGAGAGAAATTGCATAAAGCTACATAAAGATATTAGTTGTATTATACTTAACTAGAAGTATAAACATGATATGATTATTAAGTATAAAAGCAGAGTTATAGGAGCTAGAAAGATGGCAAAGAATGTAAAACACTTGTAGTACAATTTCAGTGACTTCCGAGATCAGTCCCTAGAATCCACAAAGAAAATTTGGCTCCACAAAGTTGTTCCCTAACTTCATGACTACCACAGCATGCGCCCCCTCATAAACACACACAGAATAATAATAAATTAATTTAAATAAATTAAAATAAGGGCCAGAAGGTTAGCTCAGTGCTTAAAAGCACTAAACATGCTTCCAAAGGAGCAGAGTTTGATCCCAGCTCCAGGGGATCTATAGCTCTCTTTTGACCTCTGAGGTTACCCTCACCCATTTGCAGACAGAGATGCACACACACATAAATAAAATTAAAGTATTTTTAAAATAAAAATAAATAAAAACAATGCTACAGAATAAAATGTGTGGTAAAACTTTTTGGCATAACATATTTTATATAATATTTTTAAAATGTAACAAAATTGAATGTTGGTTTGCAGAGGCACTATGATTAAAATACACAAAACTATTTCTTTTTTTAAGATTTATTTATTTATTATATATACAGTATTCTGTCTGTATGTATGCCTGTAAGCCAAAAGGGGAACCACCATGTGGTTGCTGAGAATTGAACTCAGGACCTTTGGAAGAATAGCCAGTGCTTTTAACCGCTGAGCCATCTCTCCAGCCTAATGAAACTATTTCTTTAAATAGTGTTTTGCAATGTGGTTCAGGTATGCCTAATACGTGTAGTCCCCCATCTTAACCTGAGAAGGTTTGGAATTATATGCATGTTAAAACCATACCCAACATATGCATATACATAAAACCCTAATTTAAAAAACAGAGTTGCAGGAATGAATGGTAACACACACCTTTAATCCCAGCTCTTGGGAGGCAGAGGAAAATAGATATTTGAGTTAGAGGCCAGTCTGGTCTACAGAGTAGGTTCAAGGACAGCCAGGACTATGAAGAAAAGTCCTTTCTCAAAAAGGAAAACAGGAATAATTGAGTACTGTGCATTAAAGCACATACCTATAGTACATGCATTCAGGAGGCTTGAAGTTAAAGGGATAAAGAATTTAAAGCTAGTCTGAGCTACATAACAAGTTCCAAGCAAACCTGAACTATGTAGCAATACCCTGTCTTAGAACAAAACAAAAAAGATTCTTTAAAAGTGAGTTAATCTCTGATTCAGCCCCAATTAAAGAAAAGGGCTACTAGGACTAGAAAGATGGCTCAGGGATTGTGAGCTATTGCTAATTTTTGCAGAGGAACTGGATTCTCTTCCTAACATATACATGGTGGCTAACAACCATTTGTATCTCCAGTTCCAAGGGACATGACACCTTCTTCTGACCTCCTAGGACATTATATACATTTGGTGCATAGTCACATACACAGGCAAAACACACATACTCATAAAATAAAATCTTTCTTAAAGGCTGTTATAATGATATAAATAATACTAATTAATGTAAGAAATTTATTTAGAAAACTAAAATTAAAAGGGACAGCTATTATAAAGAGTTCTTCCCACTTTTCTTCAATGGCTACAGTGATACCATCACCCACTAAACTGGAGAAGATGAAGACAGACCAGAACAGGAAATCATCTAAAGAGAAACAAAAAGGAAACCAGATGAAAGAATCCTAGGAGCAGGTGGGGAAAGGTAAAAGAGAAAAGGGAATGCAAAGAAACAGGCATATTGGGAGTCACATCTCTGCTCATGTATAAACAAGTATCACACTGTAGGAACTTACACTGTAAGGGGTTGCTTCCATTTGGGACTGTTTGTATTGTTGCATTTTTCTGTCTTCTTTGACTGCCCATCTACTGCGACTTCTACATAAGGACTTGGCCCAAACCAATTCTTTTTATTTTCTTTAAGTTTGGCTGAGATGACTGTAAAAGAAAAAGTAATTTAACATTTGAAATATTAGTTTACTCCTTGACCAATGCCATTTCATTAAAGATTTAGCTGGTTATTTTAATTTAGAAGCAACTATTTCCTAAAATATTTATTAATTGTATTTATAGTATTTGTACTTCTTATATCTTCCTATATTAGTAAATACACACATATATACAGGACTTCTACACATCAGATACTCAAATAACTACCAGAGACCCACCCTCCATAGCCAGTGCCAGGAACATAGGCATGGCCACCATGCCTGGCTCCCCAAGAAGCATAACATGTACTTTAACATCTAGGAACTGAGCAAACTCAGGCCCAGGAGATGGCCATAAATCTCTGACTTCCCACAGATCAAATTGTTTCCTAACATGACTTCAGCCAAATCATTTCTTGTTTTCCACTAGTGTGTGTGTGTGTGTGTATGTGTGTGCGTGCATATTCTCTCTCTCTCACACACGCACGCGCATACACACACACACACACACACACACACAAAGCTGACATAGAACATGGTATGGTGGTTTTAATAAAAATGGCCCCCATAGATTCATATATTTGAATGCTTAGTCACCAGGGAGTGGCACTATTTGAAAGGATTAGAAGGATTAGGAGGTGTGGCCTTGTTGGAAGAAATGTGTCACTGGGGGCAGGCTATGAGGTTTCTAAATCCTATGCCAGTCCCAGGCTCTCTCTCTGACTGCAGATCTGAATATAGAACTCCTGGAAGCCGGGCATTGGTGGCGCACGCCTTTAATCCCAGCACTTGGGAGGCAGGGGCAGGTGGATCGAGGCCAGCCTGGTCTACAGAGTGAGTGTCAGGCCAGGCTCAAAAACAATACAGAGAAACCCTGTCTCAAATTAAAAAAAATAAATAAAATAAAAGAACTCTTGGCTACTTCTCCAACACCAAGTCTGCCTATGTGCCACCATGCTCCCTACTCCCCACCCCACTATGATGACAATGGAACAAACCTCTGAAACTATAAGAAAACCCCTTATTAAATGTTTTCCTTTATAAGAGTTGCAATGATCAAGCCACAGGATGGTGGCACACAACTTTAAGCCCAGCACTAGGGAAGCAAAAGGCAGGTACATCTCTGAATTCTAGGCCAGCCTGGTCTACAGAAGATGTTCCAGGCCAGCCAGGGCTACACTGACAGACCCTGTCTCAAAAAAAGAAAAGAAAAAAAAAAAAGTTATCATGGTCTTCACAGCAATAGAAACCCTAAGACAGTAGGATTTAAAACCCATGTATTTATGTATGCACGCATGCATGCATGTACATTTATATTTCATATATATATATATGTATTTTCATTTTACATTGTATTTATTTTATGCATTGGAAGGAGTGCTTGTGCCACAGTGAAAATGTGAAGGCCAGAGCACGACTTGAGGGGGACAGTTTTCCCCTTCTACCATGCGGGTTCTAGAGATTGAACTCAGGTCACCAGGCTTCGTGGCCAAGTGCCTTTACCCACTAAGCTATCCCTGGCTCAATCCATTTCTTTTTATAAGTTCATTATCTCAGAGATTTGTTACAGTATCAGAAATCTGACAAATATATGATATACTTGCTGAAAATAATTTTTATCTGTTATTTGTTTTTCCACTTTTCTTATATGGGTGTGGTATGTGTCTAGACATGTGTCTAATCATGGGTCTTTGCATGTATTTGGGTTGCATATGTGGGTAAGTATACATGTGTGTATGAATGCATTTGAAGGCTCAAGGTTGATGGTGGGAATCATCCTTAATTGCTCCTCTATTTTATGTACTAAAGGGAGGTCTCTCATTTAAAGCTACAGTTGGCTGTACGGCTGTTCTTGCTAACTTTTCCACCTTCCAAGGCTTGAATTACAGGTAGGCCACCACAGTCACCCAGCATTTACTTGGATTTCTGAGGAAAGGAACCCCAGAGTCCTCATATTTGCACAGCAAGCACTTTTACTACTGAACCATATTCCTAGTTCCTTATTATATTTGTTTGCTTGTTTGTTTATTTATTTTTTTAAGTCCTGTGTTTGAGAAGCCTTGGAACTTTTAGACAAAATATTAAAATGGCTAGACATACTAACTCTGTGATATCATCAAGAAGTTACTCCCCCCTCACCCCACCCCCAGAGAGGGTTTCTCCATGTTAACAGCCTGGGCTGTAGTGAAATTCACTCTATTGATCAGGTTGGCCTTAAACTTACAGAGATCCTCCTGTGTCTGCCTCCAGAGTGCTGGGATTAAAGGTGTGCACCACCACAGCCCAGTTTGCCCTCAGATTTTGATAAATTGAATGTAGCAATTAAGATACATGTTGGAGGCCACATACATATACATATAATTTCTTAAAGGGATATGATTTGTGGCCTAACACATTCACAATCTAGATGATGTAAACAAAGAATAGTAGAAACTAAGTAATACACCAGGGTGTGGAGTGGTCTATAATCAACAAATGTTAAAGGGAAAGAGACTGGGGATCACTGTGTAGTAAAAGCTATAGGTACCTGCCATGCCTTTAAAAAAAAAATCTAGCATTTCATCTTGACTACATGAAACTATACTGTGGAAAGTCTTAACTAAGACTAAAAAATTTCTACACCTCAATGAAAAGAAGCAATGCAGGTTTCTGGGAAGAAACATAACGTAAGGGGTAGCATGTTAAAATATTAATCTTAAAATGATGTACAGTATGGCTAAAGGGATACACAAAGATTTAGATGTTACTTAACAATAGGAACCAGATTTGAATAGCCATTTTTCCAAAACAAATTAAAAAAGTAGCCAACAAGTACACAAAAACATGCTGAGCATCACTAGCTATCAGGAAAAAAAAAAAACCACAGCTAGCAGAATGGGTACAATCAAAATGACAGACGACAAGCATTGGGAAGAGGTGGGGAAATTAGAAACTTATTATGTTGCTGATGAAATTGCATAATGTTGCATCTGTTATGAAAAATAACCTGGAATCCTCAAAATGCTAAATACGAATACTATATGAACAAACAATTCAACTCCTACAAATACACCCAAGTAAACAGAAAGAACACAACCTCACAAAAAGTGTACAAATGTTCATAATATTATTCATAGAGTATTATCCATAATAGATTAAAAAAATAGAACTGTAGCAAGATGGCTCAGAGAACATAGGCGTTTGCTGAGGACTTTAGTTTGATCCAAAGAACCTCATGGTGGAGAGAACCACCAGTGGCTTCCATACATATGTACACTTGCATGTGCATAGAAATCAAACACACACACATAAATACACACACACATAAAATAAATGTAAAAATAAACAAAAGAAACAATCCAAATATTCATCAAGTAAGAAATACATAAATATTATACATTAACATAATGGAATGTTATTTGGCAATAAAAAGAAGTACTGATATATGCTATGACATGAATGAACCCTGAAAACATGTTAAGTGAAAGAAGACACAAAACGTCATAAATTGTATTGAGAGATCCAAATCCACAAAAATGGGCAAGTGGCTGCCTAACTTTGTGGTTACTGCTCACTGAATAAATGGTTCGTGATGCTAATGGACATAAGGATTCTTTCTGGAGAGACAAAAATCATTCTAAAATGTTAAAGCAGGCTTGGCGGCATGTCTGCAATCCCAGCACTTAGGAGGGAAGCAAGGGCTGCAAATCATATTTGGCACCAGACTGAGCCAGGAAACCTTGTCTAAGAAAACTAAACAAAACACAAAGTAAATAAAAACAGAGTGACACATCAAATGGACCTAACATATCTACAGAATATTCCACTTAACATCATAGAACATGATCTCAGGAGAAAAAACAAAGCCAAACAAATTAAGAAAAACTGAAACGACTCTGTGGATACTATCTGACAATAATACAATAAAGCTTTAAATAAACATCAAGTGATCCTCTAATAATTACATAAATTAATGGACATTAAACAGATTACTGGAAAAAAACAGATTATTGAATGATGGATCAGTCAAAGAAACACTTCAGGAAGAAATCTAAAAAGAAATAAAAATTTCCTCAAATTAAATGAAAAAGAAAACACAACAAAACCTTTGGGACACATTAAAAGCAGTTCTAAGAGGGAAGTTTTCAACCCATGTTGAAAAATGGATCAAGCCAGGAGTTTGTGGCACAAGCCTTTAATCCCAGCACTCTTGGGAGGCAAAAGCAGGCAGATCTCTGTGAATTCAAAGCCAGCCTGGTCTACAGAGCAACAGCCAGGGCTACACAGAGAAACCTTGTCTTGAAAAAGGGGGGGGGGGGAGAATGGATCAAAGATTTTAATCCTGTGAATGTGAAACCTAAAACACTGAAACTGCTGGAAGAGATCATGGAGAAGTAACCTACAAGATAAAGATGTAAGAAAGGACTTTCTGAACAAGACTCCATTTATTCCTGAATTAAGTAAGGCCAACAATTGCTAAATGGGACCTTATAAAACTGTCTTTTGTATAGCAAAGGAAACAATCAACTGAGTGAAGAGGAAGAGAATTTTTGCCAACTATTGCTATGGAATAATCTTCTGTACACTGTAAAGATTTGTGGCTGAAATTCGTTTAATAAGACGCTGATTGGCCAATAGCCAAGCAGAGTGACCAAACTAAGGATGATGGGAAGGAGAAGGATAGAGTCAGGAGATACTGGTTAGACAAGGACAGAGCAAGATGGACACACCTTACTGAGAAAAGGTGCCGCCACATGGCAGATAGTAAATAAGGGATACAGGCTTACTTAAAATGTAAGCACTAGATAACAATAAACCTGAGCTATTGGTCAAGCATTTGTAAGTAATTTTAAGTCTCTGTGTGGCAATTTGTGAAGAGACTGCTGGGTATTTGGGACTGAGCAGCTCTGAGACAGGAAAATTCCACCTACAAACTATAGATCTGATAAAGGATTAATATCCAGTATAAATGAAGACCTCAAAGCTATGGGTCTAAACACAGACTTCTCAAAAGAAATAAAAATGACTAAGAAATAAAAGTTTTCAGCATTTCTGGGCAGTGGTGGCACACACTTTTAATCCCAGGAATTGGCAGACGGAGGCAGGCGATCTCTGTGAATTCAAGGCCAGCCTGATCTACAGAGTATGGGCCAAGACAGGCTCCAAAGCTACACAGAGAAACTCTGCCTGGAAAAACAAAAAGCAAAAACAAAAAAAAAAAAAAAAAGAAAAGAAAAAGTGTTCAGAATCATCAGCAATTTGAGAAATGAAAACCAAAGCCACTCTGAGATTTCTACTTACCCCAATCAATTATAATGACTAAGATAAAACAAAAACAAATAAATAAACTAACACAAGTGCTAGGGAAGATGTGGGCAAAGAGAAATTACATTGTTGGTGGAACTGCAAACTGGCACTGCCACTATGAAAATCAGCATAAAGAATTCTCTAAAAAGTAGATATACCATAGGATCAAGCTATATTATTCCTTGGCATATGCACAAAGGATTCGACAAACTACTTTCCAGATACCTGCTAGGTCATTTTTACTACTGCTCCACTCACAATAGCAAGAAAATGGAAATAATCTACATGTTCAACTAATGAAAATGTTGTACACTTATACAATAGAATTCTATTCACTGTAAAGAAAAGTGAAATCATGCAATTTGCAAGTAAATGGATAGACCTTTAAACAATCATCCTGAGTGAGTTAACCTAGACCCAGAAAGGTGACAGCTACATGTTCTTTCTTACTTGTGGACCATCCCATCTCTGAATCTTTAGATATGAGTATATAATTTTTGGTATAGCTGCAGAAACCAAGAAAGTAAAAGGGATCATGGGGGCAGAGTGGGAGGAAGAGCTCTAAAGAGAATAGCAGGACATGGGTTCTATGAAGTGGGAAATGAGAGAAAAAAGAGAGGCAATACAGAGAAAGAGGGAAGGAAAAGAAGAATAAATAACATTAAGAAGATTTGAAAAAGTCATAAGGAAACATTGCATGTTGACTTAATATATATCATATATAACATAAATAAGCATATACAGCCCATACACACATTATATGTAAGTGTATATACACACACATATATGCATTTTTAAATGAAATTATGCCATTTCCCCCTAAGAGCAATAGACATCTAACAAAAGCCCCAGATAAGATAGAGAAACCTCCCTTTCAGCTGTTGGTCAGGAGAGTCCAAGGGACTCCCAAAAAACAGTAGAGGCTATTGCCATTGCTCTAACTGGCCTATCAGAACTTAAAGACAAGACCCTATTGCTAAAGACACTACTAACACACTCATTTCACTTTAGACACAGGAATTGGAAGAATCAAGCTGGAACTGACCTGGAAGTCTCTTCCCTATAGACTAGCTCTCTCTCACAGTATCCAAAGATGCTAACAAGCTGCTAGGAGAGAAAAGCAATCAATAGTTCTACCCTAATGTAAAACCTGTGAACCATAACAATGACGAGCACATCCAGATACCCACAAGAGTACAATAGTGACACATATCTTAGGGGTAACCAACAGCCATTTAATTTAAGGCAAACTCAATTGGAGAGAATTCATGCCTGCTACCACAAACCTAGCCAACTACCTGTGGTTAGTGAGGTCATGGACCCTAGAGGAAAACCTACTACTGTAACTTTCCTAATATAGTGTTATTCCATATTGCATTCTAAGTACTTACTTACTTCTGTCCACAAATAAGTGTATTTTCACCTTTAACAAAGTAGCTTCAGCAAGTAATGGTGGGGCACACCTTTAATCTTAGCACTTGAGAGGCAGAGGCAGGCAGAATCTCTCTGAGTTCAAGGCTAACCTGGTTTACAAAGTGAGTTCCAGAACAGGCTCCAAAGATACACAGAGAAACCTTGTCTCAAAAAAAAGAAAAAGAAAAAACCAAAAAAAAAAAAAAAAAAAAAAAAAAGTAGCTTTCTTTTGAAGCAGATAGGGACCATCCAGAAATCCACAATTGGTCAAAATTCAGAGAATAATTAACCATAGGGTGCCCAACTCCAATTGCTACATCTACAACACAACCTTATACCTAAGACTCAAGGAACAATGCAGAAGAGGGAGCAGAAAACTTTGAAAAGCCAGAAGAGTGAACTGCAACACAGTGTCTTCTATATATGAGAGGGGAACTGTACCCATTAAATCTCAACAATACGTCCCCTAAATAAGGCCTGCACAATGACAATATCAGCCAACACCAACATGGTTTGGGAAAAATCTTCTAAGACCCACCCCTAGATGAAAAGCCACCGACAATTAATGACCTAAGAGAAGGAGAATCAGTCTTCTCTAGGAATGAGCACACTGATAATTATCCAACTCCAAGTAGTCAGCCCTAAACATACATAACACCACCACCACCAACAACAACAACAACACAATAACAACAACAAGGGTGTGTTCTGTAGTATGTGTGTGTATAAAACAATATAATTAAAGAAGAGGTCATACAATTGCGTAGGGAAGAACACAGAAGTTAGACGGGGAGGGAAAATTAAAAATTTAAAAGGGTAAGTGGTGATAATGGCTCTATTATGTCTATAGCTCAATAAAATTATTAATAATCAACAGTAATTACCTAGATACCAGTTTAATGAAGGAGAATGGATCTATAAAATGTCTTGAGGCAAAAATGATTTTTATGTATCTCAACATTCTGTTCAAATATTCATTCACCAAATACTGACTTGGTACCTGTAATATAACAGTCCACTAAAGATTTTGTTCTCATATTTAAAAAGAAAATTTTAGACTATGTTTTAAAACTGAGATGCATGTACATGTATGTAAGTGAATGACACCTCTGACTGCAGGTGTCCTCAGAGGTCAAAAGAAGTTACTGGGTCCTCTGGAGTTGGGGTTGTGAGTCTCCATGTATGATGTGGGTATTGGAACCTGAACCAGGGTCTTCTAGAAGAGCAGAAAGTACTCTGAACCACTGATTATTTTTTAATAGAGGAGGCAGTTTTTAAGACTTAACAATGGGAACTGGAGAGATGGTTCAGCAGTTAAGAGCAGTGACTGCTCTTCCAGAGGTCCTAGGTTCAAGTCTCAGCACCCACATGGCAGCTCACAACTGTCTGTAACTCCAGTTTCAGGAGACTCAGAACTTCCCATGGCAAAACACTAATACACATAAAAAAAAAAAAAAAAACAAAAACAAAAAAACCTCACCAGTGATCTGAAGTTGTGATTTCATGGTTAAGCTACCCACTGAATGAAGCTGTGATCCACTGTCAGACATACCATCAATAAGACAGCAAACCTGAAAACAAGACAAATGAGATATTATTAGCATCAAAATTTTCCATTTAAAAATATGTAAATAGCTATAGTCTAGCCTTTCATACTAAAGGCTTCATAATAATCAATGGTATTCACAATGCTAAACACAGTTTTCAATTCTAGTATTCATTCTATTATCAGTAAAACTGAAATCTCTTCCTCTAATATAAACAACAATCTTCCCTTGAGTTCCCAAAATACATTTTCTTTTTTTTCTTAAAGATTTATTTATTATTTACACAGTGTTCTGTCTGCATGTAGGCCTGCAGGCCAGAGGCCAGAAGAGGACACCAGATCTCATTACAGATGGTATGCACCACCATGTGGTTGCTGGGAATTGAATTCAGGACCTCTAGAAGAGCAGTCAATGCTCTTAACCTCTGAGCCATCTCTACAGCCCACCCCATCCCCCAACCCCCCCACCCCTGCACACACACACACACACACACATTTTCTAGGTTTATGGTCTTCTGGTTAATTTCTTCTCAGTCTCTTTAAAGATTCCTTTTCTTGGGGCTGAAGAGATGGTTCTGTGCTTAAGAACACTTGCTGTTCTTACTAAGGACTGCAGTTCAGTTCTCAGTACCCATATGGAGGATCAGAACCATCTGTATTCCAGTTCCAGGAGACCTAATGCCCTTTTTCCTCCTTAGGCACCAGGTACACAAGTGGAATGCAGACATACAAGCAGGCAAAACACTCATGCACATAAAAGAAAATAATTTTTTTAAGTGTCTTTTTCTTCTCTCTGCTCCTAATGCTGGCTTATGCAGGCTCAATTACTGGTTCTCTCTAGATTCATTCCCTTGAGGACACTATCAGGTTTTAGGGCTTTAAACTGCATCTATATAAAAACATGACCCAATCGACTAAATCTCTGGCCCAGATCTTACTCCTAAAACCTAAAAAACTTCACTTGGTTACTTAAGACACCCCATACTGAAGATACCCCAAACTCAACTCCTGATCTTTTCTATAGACCTCTACTCAAATACTCAATTTTCACCAGTAGGTCTAGATTCTAACTTCTAGATGTTCAAGCTAAAAACTTTGGAATCATTCTTGACAATTTTCCTTATATTTTGCTTCCAAGCTGCCTACAAATTAAGTATCTCTACTGATAGAGTCCTTTCAGTCTGAATAAAATATATCTCATAGTCATTAGTAGTCACCTAAATTAAAGAGAAATGAGATATAATATAAGGGTTTGAACTCTGCATTGTATGATGCTACTATCTGATTCCCAAAGAACCCTCAGAAACATCACCATTGTTCTGTAGTTTATTACCTAGTCCTCAATATCCAAAAGCATATTTAACACAAATCTATGACAAAACAAAAACATCAGGAAATACAGAAGCACTCAAGCAAAAGTCCTTGAGATCTTACAAATAAGATAGGTGGGAGTAGTAGAAAATCTTGTAATTTAAATTTTATTTCTTCCTTTTACTCATTATTACTTCCTTCATATGATGTTTTATTTTATATGACTCTTCTTAAGCTACTATAATAGTTCAACACTTCCTCATGAAAAAAGAAAACAAAGCAATGGAACAGAAAAACAGAACTGAGGGCTAAGGGTACAACTCAGTTGGCAGAGTACATGGGCAGTGTATATGAAGCCCTGGATTGAGGCCCAACACCACACAAAATTCAGGCATGGTGATTCGTGAGTCCTGTAATCCCAGGACTCCAACAATGGAAGCAATAGAATCAGAAGTTAGCTATGCAGCCAGTTAGAAGCTAGCCTTAGCTACATGAAACTCTAGTCTCAAAAAGAAAAAAAAATTTTTTTTAAAGCCAACTATAAAGATTATGGAGAGCCAGGAGTAATATGGCACATGCCTTTAATCCCAGCACACAGGAAGCAAAAGCAGACAGATCTCTGAGTTCATGGCCAGCCTAGTCTACAGAGTGAGTTCCAGGATAGCCAAAGCTACACAGAGAAACCCTGCCTCAAAAAACAAAACAAAAAAAACAATGGAGGAGAGATAGTTTAGTAATTGAGATTTCTTGTTTCTCTGACAGAGATCAGAGTTCAGTTGCTAACATCTATGTCAGAAAGCTCACAACTACCTATAATGAACATCTTCTTCTGGCCTCTGAAGGCACCCAAATGCATATGCATTCCATAAACACACATACATACACACACACACACACACACACACACAGACACACACACACACACACGCTAAATACTTTAATAAATAATGAGCCAGGTGGTGGTGCACACCTTTAATCCCAGCACTCGGGAGGCAGGGGCAGGCAGATCTCTGTTGAGTTCAAGCCCAGCCTGGACTACAGAGCAAGTTCCAGGACAGCTTCCAAAGTTACAGAGTTATACTCTGACCTCTACACATGCACTGTAGTGCTCATGCAAGCGTGCACATACACACACACACACACACACACACATAAATAAATACATAATTTGTGTATAAAAAAAGTTTTGCTGGGCAGTGGTGGTGCACCCCTTTAATCCAGCACTCGAGAAGCAGACACAAGAAGATCTCTGAATTTGAGGTCAGCCTGGTCTATAGGGTGAGTTCCAGGGTGGCCAAAGTTGTTTCACAAAGAAACCCTGTCTCGGGGAAAAAAAGTTTTCTTTCATAAAGTATGAAACCCAATAAAATAGTATCTATTTCCTCAGAAAGCAACTTTATTGTGGGGCTGAAGAACAGTTTAGTGGATAAAACACTTGCTGTGCACAAGCATGAGAAACTGAGTTCAAACCAAAGCACCCACATAAAAAGTCAGGCATGACCATGCCTCAAACATCAGTGTTGTAAGGAGCACAGACAAGAGGATAGCTGGGGCTTGCCAGCAGCCAGCCTAGCTCTAAATTTTGTGAGGACTCTATATCAGGGGCATAAAGTACAGAGTGATGTAACACCCGATGTCCTTTGAGTATAGGCACACACATGTGTACATTCAACATACACAAACACACACAAACAAAACCAAAAACAAGCAAGCCACTGTTAGTTTTTCTGTGGCTAAGCTCAATATTGTAGGAGTTCTTACTATAAGTGGTAGGGTATGAAAATGCTCTTTTCTAGAATAGAAAAATATCTAAATATTAGAAGAACATTTCTAGATGTGGGAATTGGAAGTTTCTTCCTAGCAAACACTGCTTTTTCTTCTTGCTTATCTCTCTTCTTTTCCTCTCTTGAGAAGGGTCTCATGTAGACCCAAGAGGCTCAAACTTGCTATATAACTGAAAACGACCATGAATTTCTGACTCTCCTGAGGGCTAGGATCACTCTGCCATGTTGTGGGCAGAACCAAAGGCTTTGTGAATAAATGCTCAGTGGTTCTCTACCTACACTCCCAGACCCACACCTCACTATTTTTTTAAAAAAAATATAGCCCAGGTTGATACTTAGCAGAATATATTCAGTTATTTTAAAGAAACCAGGAAACAAGAGATAAGCATCTTAAATTTCAATTCCAGGCAAGCTTTTAATAATACTTATTATATTGAAGTGTGACTGCTGGCAAACAGCTTTGTTTTTCTAAACAAAACCAAAAAAAAAACAAACAAACAAACAAACAAAAAAGCCAAAACTAGCAAAGTCCTTAAAGCAGGAAGATCCTTGGGACCTAATACAGAAACAGCTCAACAAATACTTGCTAAGTATTATCAATTTAAACCAGTGTTGTGGTCCATGTCTATAATCTCAGCACTGGGAGGTAAATGCATGAGGCTCATCAGTTACAAAGCAATTTAGAGGCCAGCCTGGGTTACATGAGACCCTCTTTCAAAAAAAAAATAACAGAACACACTAATATTTTTATGCTTTGCTTTGCTTCCTTCCAGTCTTTGTGCCAAAGTTTAAAGCAGAAATTAAGACAATGTGGCCTCTTTTTTTTTTTTTTAAGGCAGGGTTGGTGATGTATTATTTATGATTTATTAAAGCTTGCCTGAGGATTCAGAAAGCAAAGTCAGCCACAAGCCATAGATGTCAGGCAGTGATGATATACACCTTTAATCCCAGCAGCCATAGAGCTAGGAGGTGATGATACACACCTTTAATCCCAGGTCTCAGGATTAAGAGCTAGACTGATCTCTGTTAGTTTAAGGCCACACTGACTACATGAAATTGGTTCAGTCCTAAAGAGAACAGCTCACACAAAGTTGATATCAGCACCTGGGATCACACACCTTTAATCACAGCACTAGGGAGGTGGTGTAAGGAGTTATGTGACTGGGTGGAGAAAGGAGTAAAAGGTAGAAACAGGATCTGACAGACTTTTACTTCTGACGATTTGTGGAGACAGGACTGCCATTTCAGCTGGGTAGAGAGGGGTAAGATAGAGGAGTAAGATCTACTGGTTTGGCAGCTTTGCTTCTCTGATCTTCAGCATGAAGCTTGAACCCCAATATTTGTCTCTGGATCTTTTATTTTTTTGTGCTACAACAGGATCTCTCTATGTAGACCAGGCAGACTAGGCTAGCCTCAAACTCAGAGATCTCTACCTGCCTCTGCCTCCAAGTGCTAGGATTATAGCTGGCTCAGCTTCTCATTTGTAAAACAGTGAATATTAAAAATTCTTATGTTACTGATACTAGTCCTATATCATGAGGTCAATAAAGTACTAAAAAGGTAGTGACTCAGCCAGTCAATAGTGACGCATGCCTTTAGTCCCAGAACTCAGGAGGCAGAGGCAGGCAGATCTCTGTGAGTTCGAGACCAGCTTAGTCTACAATACTACACAGAGAAACCTGTCTTGAAAAAAAAAAAACAAAAAAATGTACTGACTCAGCACATGAATCACAAAGTATAATCAGAGAGTGGACAAGAAGGCATCTGAGAGGTCACAAGCAAACTCAGTAGACAGGGACAGAGTGGGGCACCCTTGGAATCCCAGCACTTGGGAGGATTAAACTTCAAGGTAGTCCTTAGCTACAGTGAGTTTAAGGCCTCGGCTTAACCTATCTTTTCATTCATTCATTCATTCACTCATTTATTTATTGGTAGAGAGAGGTTATTAGACTCTGAGAGATTTAAATCAACTGCCCAAGATTACTGAATATAAAAACTACCACACAAGTCTCTCGGATATCTTTCCAAAAAGAATTCTCTGTGAACTGGAGTAAAATGGCTATTCTGAGGAACATTTTCAAGATCCTTGGAAACAAAAACAATCTTTCCCAGTACATTTCTTTTCTAGGAAATTTCTTTATTTCTGGTAAGATAGGCCATCATTGAAGGAATAGAAGCTGATTTGCTTCTTTATTGCAGGTAACAGCTTCTTTTCCTCCTTTTAAAGTCTATATACTTCATTTTCATGCCTTCTAACAATCTGAAGCAACTTCTTTGCAATCTCATTTAACTACTCTCCCTTGTACTCATCTCCTTTATCTTTCACAAATCACATCCTTTCTCTCCATAACTATCAAAAAGAGCACAGTTAAGCAAGCATCTGATTATAGCAAGTGAGATTCCTTTACATAAACCTATCAAAGCCTTCTTCTGTCGTAAGCATTAAAGGGCAACTAGTTAACACAAACACAAACTAAATCAAAAGGTCACACAGGTGAGAGAACAATGAACATTAATGCTCACAGTGGAGACAAAGCATGACTGAGTTTGCCAAAAGACATGATGATGATGGTGACTGACAATAGTCTCAAGTTTATGGTTAGGCACTGATCCTCAGGAACTGATTTTCTTTTCCCTTGTTCCCTTGCTCCCTTCTTTCCTTCTCTTTCTTTCTTTCCTTCTTCCTTTTTTTTTTTTTTTTTTTTTTTTTTTTTGTGTATATGCATCTTTTTTAAGACAAGGTCTTGCTTGGATCATCCAGACTACCTCAAACTTACTGTGTACCACAGGAATAACCTTACACTCTGGATCCTTCTGCTTTGGCTATTCTAGAACTCACTATGTAGACCTTGAACTCATAAAAATTTGCCAGCCTCTACAAAGGGGAATGTTACAACACCCAGCCTTTCTATTTAAAAAAAAAAAAAAATTATCATTGTATATGTATATGTGTGAGTGTGGGTGTGCATACATATGGTGGTAAGAGGACAACTTATGGGAGTCAGTTCTCTCCTTTCACCATGGGTTCTGGGAATCTAACTCAGGTCATTATGTTGTTCAACAAGCCCTTATCATTTGCTGCCCCATCTCACTGGAAGCTCTCTCTCTCTCTCTCTCTCTCTCTCTCTCTCTCTCTCTCTCTCTCCCTCTCTCTTCGTGTGTGTGTGTGTGTGTGTGTGTGTGCTCACTTGTGCATGCATGTGGTGTATGATGTATGCATTTTGTATACATGAGTATAGAGGCTAGAGGTAGACAGATGTCAGTTTGCTTGCTTGCTTCCTATCTTTTAAGCCTGAGGGCAATTTTATTAGAATTTTAAAAAGAAAGATACCAGAACAAGGTCCAAATTTCAGCATCTGTCAAAAGGGAAATGACAAAGAGGAAGAGAAAAGCCATGCTATTTAAACCTGTTTAGCAATACAGGTTAGCCATCAACAGCATGGAAAAATATCAGGGAAGGAGTTATAACTTAAAAAAAAAAAGGAAGGAAGGAAGAAAGGAAGGAAGGAAGGGAGAGTATCAGGAAAAGCATGATTTAGAAGGAGATAAAGGAAAAGGAAGGACTCAGAGAAGAGGGCACATTTAACATAGCTACATGGCTTTAGCTCCATAAGCAACTGTCCAGCTCTCTCCTCAGTTTTACACCTTTTGTTTTTGAGACAGAATCTGTCTCTCACTGATCCTGAGGCCCACTGATTCTTTTAGACAGACTAGTGAATAAGTTTAGAGATTTGTCTCTCTGTTCCACACTCCCCAGTGGGGGAGTTACAGGCACAAGCCACTGTGCTGGCTTCTTAGGTGGGCTCTGGTATCCCAAACTCAGGCCCTCATGCTTGTAAGGCAGACACTACACCAAACAAGCCACTTCCACAGCTCAAATTTTACTCTTTTAGTGAATTTCAAGTCCCTCATTATTACTGGGTTTTGAAGGGGACAAGGGGAGAAAAAGCCTTGCCAAGTAGCCCAGGCTAAACTCACAAGCTTCCTACTTTGGTCTTACAAGAGCTGGGATTACAGTTATTAGCCACTATGCCCAACAGGTTTTCAAATTTTATTCATCTTCTAAGTTTGTTTCCTTTGATCAACATCTCCCCATTTTTTGTTACTAATTCTTGGTAGCAACCTTCTCTCCAATTCTAAGAGTGACTTTATTCTATATATAAGTGAGATCATACATTTGTCTGTGCACTGATTTATCTGACATGATTTCTTTCAGGTTCATCTATGCTATCCTAAAAGGGCAGATTTCCTTCTATTTTAAGTAGAACTTCCTATTACACATATATATCACATTGTGCATGTTTGTGTATATAAAATATAAAAGTTCACATTTACCCATTTACCTATTAACAGACATGTCTATGTTTCTATTATCTTGGCGGTTGTAAACACTACTGCAACAAACCAATAGCAATACAGGTATTTCTCAGAGGTAGTGATTATAATTCCTTTCAGTTACACCTGCACTATACACACACACACACACACACACACACACACACACACACACATCTCCAGCCCCTTATATAATTCCTTTCAGTTATACCTGCAAACACAAACACACATGTAGACATATATACATCTCCAGCACTTATTCTTGATACTGAATATTTAACAGGTATTTTTTATTTGGTCCTCACAATAATCCCAGGGAGGTAGAAAAGAATTAATATATCTATACATAAAGATAGATAACCTGAGGCAGGCAAGAAAATGACTAAAGTAACATAGACTGTCAGTGCAACATCAAATCAGAGCCCAGACCTTTTTTTCTATTCTATACTATACTATATTGCATTCTTATGAATTCTTCTATTTTTTTTTTTTTCCTCTCCCTAGAGACAGGGTTTCTCTACACATCCCTGGTGGTCCTGGAACTCAGAGTTGACCTTGAACTCAGAGTACTCTGCCTTCTGAGTGCTGGGATTAAAGGTATGCACAACCACCACCCAGCAATTTCTCCACTTTTTAACCACCACATGTATATGTTTGGACATGTTTAAGGGGATAAATATTTATAACACAGCACAAGTGGGAAAAGCCAATTGATGTAACCAGTAACTAACATCCTCTCCCACACAGCTCTTCATCTCCACAGCAGTTATGTGACCAGGACCTGCCCTCTGCTCCATACTGCCCCCAAATGTCTCTCACAGGAAAGTCACCACACCTGAAGTTCTCACTGGTTGAGTCACTTCTTTGGGTTAAGGCGTTGTTTCCAGAAGGCCACTGTGAAATGCATGTTACCTGAAAAAGAAGGGTCCATTAACAAAGAACTCTGGTTAAACAGATTCATGATAACCTTGAGAATCTCAAAAAAAAAAAAGGTCTTTATTTGTCCCAGCATAAAGCCTCCTACAAAAAAAGAATCCACAAGAAAGACTTTTTATACAGAACAGATAAGATAAAACTTCTGGGGAAATGACTCCTGCACAGTATGGGATTATATTCATTATATTCACTTGGATATGATGGACATTTGCAAAATAAGGATAACTGAATACACATATTCTCTCCCTAAGGGGCACTGTAAAGTTGATTCCTACAAGTCAGTTGCTCCTAGAAACAGAAACACAGGCTGGGGGGAAGCACTGAGTATCATTAGTTTTAAAAAGCAGCAACTGAGTCAAGCTGACAGTAGCTTTCCAACAACGGTCACTACTAGACTGGAAGAGGGCAGGGCCCAGGACAGCTTCTCATAAGTACTACTACTCATTTAAAAAAAAAAAAAAAAGCCACAATTTAATATTTTTGGATGAGGGCAAACCTCTCAACCAGGGAAGGCCCCTTTACTGATCTATACTGACTCAAAATCAGTACCACAGCACAAAAGTTAGCATGTCTTTACTAAATGCTTTTTATGAACCCATAATTTACTATGTACTATAAATACAGAAAAAACAAACTTATGTTTTTATTGGTTCTTATAACCAATCCCCAAACTAAGAGAGGTAAGGCACAAGAAAGGAAAGGGAGCCTTGAGCCTCGAGACTGGCAGTTTCCTGTTAGTACTAACTCAATTTCCTGAGTCAAACCGAGTAAACTGAACTCCTTTCTAGACTAAAAGTCATTAACCTCTTGTCTATACAATAAATAGGCATAAGTAGAAGTATTTTTTCCTCATTTGACAACAGTATGTCTTAGTGGCAAACACTCACTTCAGTAAACTGGAGAGTATGAGAGTTATAGCATTTGGTCTTAGTTCTAGCTCTGACTCTAACTAGTTTTAGGTAAAATATCTTTCTTCTTCTTTGAGACAAGCTCTCACTATGTATATCTGGTTCACCTGAAACTAGCTATATAGGCCAGACAGATAGATCTCTATGAGTTCAACATCAGCCTGGTCTACATACTGAGTGAGACCCTATCTTCAAAAACAAAAACAGAAAGCTAAGAGACTGGGCCAGTAAAATACTATGTATATGGCATATGTATGTGTGTGCATGCACACATACAGACTACCTACTAGATAACTGTTCACTAGAGATATCAGTCATCAATCATAACATAACTCCTGAGAGAAGTAATAAAACCAGAATCCACTTTTGTTTTGGGGAGGGGGGGGATGAGGACTTCACACGGCGGCATGGATTGGCCGGGATCCTCCCTAACAGTAAGTACTTCCAGAAGCTATTTCCAACCAAAGTTGGCCTACAACCTAAAACATATTTGCCACTATAAAGTAAACAATCTCTTCCAACTGGAAAACTCAAGAACTAAGTTTCTGTGACTAGAAGGAAAATACATTGAGCAAACATGGATTGATGTGCTGACAGTCACATAGCAAAACTCAAGCTCACTTCCAGACTGCATCTGATCTAGCTCTAATTTCTCAAATAGGCTAATGACTACAAGAGAAAAAGAACCCTTTAACCAGACCAGCCCTAAAACAATCCTATCAAAAAACATGGCAACCCCTTAGTCAGTCCACCTCCAAGGCCAGCATCTGTCACTTACAAGGGAGACTTCTGCAACACTTTCACTCTTTCCCTTTTATCCCAGAGTCATCTTTTTAAAACGAGCACCTACTTACATTACTTCCTTTCCCCAAAACCTTTATCTCTAACAACATAAAACTCAAAACTATTGGCACTGTACACAGAAGTTTTCTATAACGGATACTCCTTTTACCTTCCTAGCCCTGAGTCCCACAATGCTGTCCTCCACTCTGCTTCCTGCTCACCGAACTCCTTTTCTCCCACATTCTGCCTGCTTGACACACAGCCTTGAGACATTAAGGTATTTCCTTTCTGCACTGCCTTCCCTTTCCTTGCCTCTGCCATATTCCTACTTATCCTTTAGAGCGGTGGTTCTCAACCTTCCCAATGTTACAACCCTTTAACACAGTTCCTCATGTTGTGCTGACCACCACCACCCTTCAACCAATGCTTGAAAACCAATGCTCTAGACAGAACTCAGATGCGTAGGTTTTTGTTTGTTTGTTTTGTTGTTGTTGTTGTTGTTTGAAACCAGGTCTCACTATGTTGCACTGGTGAACCTGGAACTCACTATATTGACCAGGCTAACCTTGAGTTAGTACACCACCAAGCCTAATCCTTAATAGACCAGTCTTCCCACTTCCTTCAATAATTACCACACTAGTTACTTCCACTTCCTTTCCTATCTCAAAGCTTTTTGAGCTGTCCTTGGTATAGCCACACTATTGTTTGCCTCAGTAGCTCCCAAGACCACCCAACTATCTGAGACATATTTTCAAATAAACTAGTAGAAGCCAATCCTGACCTACAAATCAATCTCAAAAATGAAACCTGAAAACATCTCCCTTTTTTCCAAAAGGGTCTTAATTAGCATTGACCTCACCTCCCAATGCTATTGAGACTTAAATTCTGGACCTTGTATATGGTAAGCAAGCACTCTACCAACTGAGCTGCATATTCTACTTTAAAACAGAAATCTGTCAGCTGGGTGTTTGTGGTGCACATCTTTAGTCCCAGCGCCTGGGAGGCAGAGGCAGGAAAATCTCTGTGAGTTCACAGCCAGCCTGGTCTACAGAGCTAGTTCCAGGACAGGCTCCAAAGCAATACAGAGAAACCCTGTCTCTAAAAACAAAAACAAAACAAAATCTGTCCTGAGCTGTGCAGTGGTGGTGCAGGCCTTTAATCCCAGCACTTGTGAGGCAGAGGCAGGTCCAACCAAGGTCAGCCTCACTACAGAGTGAGTTCCAGGACAGCCAGGACTATACAGAGAAAGCCTGTGCCCCCCCCCAAAAAAAAAAAAAAACATTCTTCTGGTTCAGCAGAATAGTTCATTGAGAAAAACATTTGCTATACAAGCCTGATGACCTGAGTTTGATCCCTGGAACCCACAGAGTAGGAGGAAACACTCCTGAGGGTTACCTTCTCACCTCCAACTCAAATCATGGCATACACACACATATTAACAAATCTAAAAGTTTCTCCTGTGCCCATCATGTTGGCATGTACCTATAACTCCAGCTCCTATGAGGCAGAGACAGGAAGATACAATTAAATGTGATGTCAGTCTAAGTTTACATAGTGTATTCCAAAGCTATATAGCAAGATAATGTCTCAAAACAAAAAAGATTAAAAGCTCTTGTAACTATGCCAATGGACAAGTTTTGGGATCATGGGTCAGTCTGTCTCTTAATGATGTAAAGCTATTTTTAAAAGAATAAATTTACTTACTCTAGAATACTTGCTTTTGGTTTCATATTATATCCTTGTTGACGTCTAGTCTAAAGTCTGAATTCATGAGTTCACACACACAAAGTACACTCACTGTTCAAAAGAGTGTTTCATCTTTTCTAAAACCTGGAAAATTAAGCCTTGGAAAAAACCTGTGATACACAAGGCTGAATCTCATCAAATTTGCCCCCCTCCAGAAAAAAAAAAAAAGTTTGTTTCGGATGAGAACCAGTTGCCAGTTGCCAACCCTGAGTGAACATACACGGCCTTCACCTGTTTTAATAAGATCTCACAGATACAGGAGAAGCACCGCACTTAAGAGTACAATGATGGATGGCTAGATTGTGTTCTGTAACTTTGAAGGGGAAAAAAAAACCTCTTGCTTTTCTCCCCATTCCTCCCTTCAGACAAGTTCACTACAACTGTTAGAGAGAAGCAGAAAATTCAACAAGATTACGATTCTCACACAACCAAGAAAACCAGTGTCTGGGGAACCATCAGTTTCGGGTATCCCGAAAGTTTACCTGGTCACATATCTAACTTTAGGCCCAATGCCTACCTCTCCGGTGCACTGACTCTTACATATTTTTTCCTCTTTTGAAGTTGCAGCCCGGAGCCATGTCTCAAAACTCGAGTCTTCTACTTTAAAGTCATGTCCTCATCGGGCTTCGACCCTTCAAATACGCTCACCTCTACTTTTTCTTCGCTAAAGAAAAGTACGCTCTTGAAAGGAAGGACAGTGACAGCTCCACGTCCGCAAAAGTCGGCGGCTCGGGCCTGGGCCGGGACCACCATGAGTGGGGACAATGGAGGGAGGAGGGGAGTGAAAGACTAGGAAGGGGAGCAGCCACGGGAGAAGGTCCTCCGCGAGTGGGAGCTTGGAAAAGTCTCGGGGGAGCCTGCCAGGTGGCAGGTGGGCCCGGCCGCCGCCCCTCAAAGGGCCACGTCGCTCGGGCGGGCCGCTGCCACCGGGCCCCGCGCGTAGGCCGAGCCGCGGGAGAGGAGCCCCCCGGCGCGACAGCGGGGCTCGGGGCTGGACCCTGCCCACGTCCGCCTCGGCTCGGCTCTCTTCCAACTTGGGTTCGCGGGGCCCCCGGCTGTGGCGCCTAGGCCAGACACTAGCCGCTCGGCTCGTCCCACTGACCCACCCTCCGCCCGGCTCGGGCCACCAGTCGCAGCTCCGGGCGCCCCCCACGGACACCGGCTGCGGGAAGAGCAGCCTCGGCTCTGGGTCCCGACTAACGCGCCGCACTCCTCTACCCCTCGCACTCTCCATGCCTTTCCCCATGCCAAGCTCCCTCCTAACCACAGAACTGCCCCCAGTCCGCCCGCGGGTGTTTACCGGGACTCGGGGCGGCGACGACTCCTCAGTCCCTCCACTAAGATGGCAGCCGGTCCCGAGCCCCGACTACAGCGACTAGAGCGAGTTCGCACCCAGTGCGCAGGCGCGCCCCCTAAGGCGCACTCGGGACTACAGGCCCCAGCAGGCCTTGCGCGCCAGCCTGCTAAATCATTTTCCTCACCTCCAGGTGAAGAGGACCCAGTCTTGTTCTCTACATCTCCAAGGCTTTTTTTGTTTTCTTTCATCTTTTTCTCCCCTTCTTCCTTTTTTCCATTCCTTACTTTCTTCCCTTTTTTTTAAACACTTCTCCTCACCACCCACCCCCTACCCTATCCCACTCTCCACCCCTGCCAAAACCTCTAAAGACTGTTACCAAACTCTAGCGTGCCTTAGAATTCCTTGAACAGCTTTTAAAAACAGACTTTTGAGCCCCCACCGCCAGCTTCTGACTCAGTAGATCTGGGATGGGGTGGGGAGTGTTTTATAATTTGCATTTCTAACAAGTTCTCCAGTGATACTACTGACAGCAGGGATCACAATTTGAGAACCACTGAGCCAGTTCGATCCTTCTGGAATTACACTGATTGGGTTCAAATTCTCTTTTCTACACCTTTTTGACAGGGCGTTCTTAGGAGGGTGACAGCTTGACAGAGCCAACGCGGCAGGAGTTCTAAAATATGAAAAACATACTTCTTGATCCTTACCACAAAACTATGAGAAAAATGCCATTTGTTATCTTTTTCAGATGCTTAAATTAAGCTGCATGTAGGATAAGTGCATCTAAGCCTATCCTCAACCTCCCTCGGAAGTGTTTGTGAGAATTAATAGGCTGTGCAAACAGAGGCACTACTTAACCGTTTGATAATTATCCATCTTGGCCACTATTGTTTAGCCTGTTTCCTTGTAAGGAACCCATCTAGGAAGTCACTTACACTTTTTGAAGTACCTCTGAAGCTACTGTATTCTGCATTATGTGCTAGGAGAGTTTATTTAGTGTGTGTGTGTGTGTGTGTGTGTGTGTGTGTGTGTGTATGTGTGCTGGGAAGAGCATTTGCCATTCAAACACAAGGATGTGAATTGAATCCCCAGGGTCCATGTACAAGCTGGCATAAACCACCCTGCAGCATTGGGGCCAGAGGCAGGAGCTCCCTAGTCAGCCAGCCAAGACCACACAGCAAGCTTTCAGGTTCAGTGAGAAGATAAAGACAGCTGGATCTCCAGAAGTTCACGGTTATCCAGGTCTAAATAGAGAGTTCTTGGGGTTGCACAGTGAACTCTGGGTTTTAGGGTATTTGGTTTGGTTTTGAGGTATTTAAAAGTTCGTCTGCACTTCCAACCCATGTTTACCCTGTTAGGAATTATGCTGTAAGGGTAAGGATGTCACTCACTGGTAGAGCACTTGCCTAGCACTGGTGAGGCCCAAGATTCTATTCCCAGTATTGAGAGGGTAGTGTGCTCTAGGGGAGTCTAGGTAATTCTTGTCACCAGGTATACTATAAAATATTAAGGGTTTTTGAGCATATGGGGTGTGGGGGGCAGTGAATGGAGAGGGAACTAGGAGAAAGAGAAGGTGGGAGAGGAGAAGAGGAAAGCACGTGGAACTAGGAAGATTGAGTCGGGAATAGACGAGAGGGGTAGAGAGAGAGAGAGAGAGAGAGAGAATAAAAGAGGAAGCCATTATAGGTTTGAAGAGAAAACTGAACCTAGAGAAATGTCCAGAGACCTACAAGATTGACCCCAACCAACAATTTGAGTAACAGTGGAAAGGCTACCATAAATGCCCTTCCCTGATAATGAGATGGACAACTAATTTATCCACCATCATGAAGCCCTCATCTAGTAGCTGATGGAAACAGAAGCAAACACCCACAACTAAACACTGAGCAGAACTGGAATCCAGATGCAGAGAGGGAGGACAAGACCAGGCTACAGAAACACATAGAGACAGCTGACCTGAACAAGGAGGAAAAAATGGACCCCCAGACAGATAGATGGGATTCCAGCATGGGACTGACTCGGATCCCCTGAATATGGGTCTCAGTTAAAAGGCCTGGGCAGTCTAAGGGACCTCGGACAGTGGAACCAGGATGTATCCCTGGTGCACAAAAGGACTTTGGGAGCACATCCCCCATGGAGAGATACTCCCTTAACCTAGACACAGGAGAGAAGGCCTAGTCCCTACTCCAAATGACTTGACAGATTTAGATGACCCCTCCTGGAAGGCATGTGGAGTGGAGGGGGGTGGGAGAGTGGGAGGGAGGGAGGGAGAGGGAACTGGGATGGATATGCAAAATAAAAAATGGGAAAAATTAAGGGTTTTATTACTTTATACAGAGGGGGGAAAACCGAGTATGAAGGAAATTACCAACTGGCCCAAGACCACTAAGGAATGAGAAAAGTCATCTCCTTCCAGATTCTTTATCTATCTTTTGTTTGGGGACAAATTTTCACTATGTAACCTCAAACCCAGTCTTCTTCATCTTCAACCTTTCCAGTTCTGGGATTGATTACAAGCATGTATTATTACCACACTCAACTTGTCTGCATGCTTATTTTAAATTCTGTTTTACTTATTATTAGTAGTATGGAGATCAGAGGACAACTTTCTAGAACTGGCTCTCTCCTCCCATTGTGGGATCCAGGTATCAAGCAAGGATGGAACTCAAGGAGTCAGATTTGTAGATTATTTGGCCAGCCCCACAATTTTAAAATTCTATAATAGTGGGTAAAACTAAGCTGTTAGAAATCAAAAACTATACTCCAAACCTCCCCCAAGAATGTCCTTTTTAAAAATTATTGTTCTGGGGATTTTGGTAAAACATGGGCATGCTAGGTATGTGTTGTGTCCCTGAGCTGTACCCAACCCCTAGAAGCTCTTAGAAAGTTCTAGGATGAGGCCAAGAATGGGCATTTCTAACACATTTTCAGGTGAGGCTGACTCCAAGGAGTCATATTTTGTGACCATTGAACTGTGCTGACCTAAGCTTCTTGCCAGTGTCAACAGAGCAAACTAACCCTGATTTATGAGGCAGGAACTGACAAGAATTGATAATGTGGACTTCAGAGAAACATAAAAATTCAGTCCTTCTATCAATAACTTGCTGTTACTGAGCCCATGTCCAACTGCTTGCCACTGGCCAGCCCTCCTCTAGAGGTGGGAGACCAAGTAAGAAGGAAGCCAGTTTTATTCAGATACTGGCATCCTAAGGAGATGAGGCCTATTGCCTCAGAACCCCATCTCAGGAAACTTGAGGGCACAAATTGAGTGTGTGTGTGTGTGTGTGTGTGTGTGTGTGTATGTGTGTAGTAGTAGTAGTAGTAGTAGGTGTGTATACGCACCTGTCTGTCTGCCTGTGTGTCTTTGGGGAAGGGGACACAGAGGGCAGAGGTTGATGCCAAGTATTTTCCTTAATCACTACTTTCTGAGACAGGGTCACTTACTAAACCAAAAGCTCACTGATTCAGCTAGTCTACCCCAGGATTCTCCCCTCTCTGCCTCCCCAGTGCTGAGATTACAGGTATGTGCCACCAAGGCCTGTTTTTCACATGGGTGCTGGGAATTATAACCTCACACTTGCACAGTAAAGTGTTCTACCTACTAAACGATCTCCCCAGCCTAACAAAGGGCTTTTACAAGAAGGGGAAAGAGGGAAGATGGCAAAGGGCAGACCTCCTAAAATATACTATTTCCTACAGGTTAAACATCACATCAACTTTTATGTTTTATATTATCTGATGCCCAGAATCAAAGAATATGAAGTGGCAGCACACATTCTGATCTTATATGCAGGTCAAGGTTCTGTAAAATCTAAAGTAAGGTTACTTAACAGTTATCATCTTAATCATCTAAGTAAAAACTGGGAATTTAGAATGAGAATTTAGAATACCCAGCAAAGGGAGGGGAATGTAAAATAACTGAGCCAAGGGAGACACTCAAGTGAGCAGCCAACGTCACTTTGCTTTCAAAGTCACAGACACGGTCATCTGAGCCCCCACAACCAAACTGACATGTGAAAATAGTAGATCCTGTAACAGAGATGTGAGTGTCAGAGCCAAGGCCTGACAGTGCTGACAAGCTAGGCTGGCCCCAAAAGGCCAATGAAAGAGACAAAGTAATGTTGACAAGCAGAAAAAGGAGATTTGATGCACCGAGAAGAGCAGCAAAGATGTCCAGTGAACCCCTCAAGTCCAATGTTAGGGTCCTGACACAAGGCTTAGGTTTAAATAGACAGCAAGGGTATGCATAGCTAAATGGTCGTAGATAAAGTGAACTTGGTCATTGTCTGGATTCCAGTCTCTCTTGAAAGTTAAATTGTCAGAACTTTGTGGCATCTTTTTGGGATAAAGTTCTCCTCTGCCTGGCTCCAAGACCTTTCCCTTCACCAGAACGAAGCTCCTGGGAAGATTCTAATTTCTTGGGGTCTTTGTCCCAATAGTTTGATAGCTGAAAGGACAGGTACAAGTATCTCTTTTGATGTTTTCATTCCTGCCAGGATGGTTACAAGCCCACCTCCCAGGATGTTGTGAAGATCCAGGCAGACATAAAATAGGTACTTGGTGATTCTCCAAGAAGCTGTATTGGTCAAGGCAGCAAATCACACCTAGGCCATTTCCTCATTCTTTCACGCTGTGTGGTTCTGGCTCTCAGTTTTCTTGAGTCAGAACTACCCTAGTCTTGGCCTGACTGAAAAAATTAAAATGCAGAAACAGTGGTTAGTAAAACCTCAAACCACTTTCATTTTCCTTCTGTCTAGGACATCAGGTCAGCCAGGAACAAAAGCCCTTGCTACAGCAAAGTCTTGAAGTCTGAAAGAGCTGGCTATAAGCAAAGGAAGGTGGTACCCAGATGCACATGTCAGTAATACCTGCACTTTGAAGATGGAGGCAAGAGGATCAAGAACTTAAGGTCACCGTTGGCTACATAGTGAGCTTGAGGACAGCTTGAGGAGCATAAGACCCTGTCTCAAAGAACAGAAGGGGGAGAAGCTAAAGGAGGGTGAGGAGAAAAGAGGAGGAGGAGAAAGGGGGAGCAGAGAGAAGGAGCCCATTTCAGAAAGGAGTTGAGAAAGACACCTCCCTGGCCCATATGCCACCTGTCCCTTACTGGCTCTCCCTACAGAACACTTAGTCATGCTGCTGTCCCTCTCTTTCCTGGATTTGCTCCACTTCTAATTGCCACAGGCAGGGAAGGCTTAATAGCTGTGTTAATGGAGAGAGATGCTTGATAGGACATCAGATCTGGATCTGGATCCAGATCCAGAGATTCCTTACAACCTAAGGCTGGGGAGCAGAGGTTGTAGCTCAGTTGATGGAGTGCTTGCCTAGCATGAATGTAGCACTGGGCTTCATCCTTTGTACCACATGAACCATGTGTAGCAGTAGATGCCTGTAATCCCAGCAGTGAGGAGGATCGCTCCAAAGCCATCCTTGGCTACTACATAGGGAGTTCTAAGTCAGCCTGAGGTACGTTAGACCTCGTCTGTGAAAATAAAGGGGGGTGGGGTGGCATCGAGATAAATTAGGTATAATTAGGCATATCACAAAGATAAAATAGATAATAGAATATTTTCTTTAATTTTGCCAAATATAAGGGAACTAGATATTGTAACTGTTTTGTTGTAATAACCTTACTATGTTAAAGTTAAAGCCTTACTTTTTAATTAGACAAATAGGGGGAAATGTGGAATATTCCTTTACACTGTGTGAATATATCTCACTGTGATTGGTTTAATAAAAAAAAGCTGACTGGCCAATAGCTGAACAGGGTAAAGTTAGGCAGGAGAGCCAAACTGAGAATGATGGGAAAAAGAAGGATGGAGTCAGAGGAATAGCGAGCAGACACAGAGAGAAGCCAGACGGCCATGCTGCACTGAGGAAAGGTACCAAGCTATGTGGCAAAGCATACATATAAATATGGGTTCATTGAAAGTGAAAGGGTTAGCTAGTAACAGGCCTGATCTATTGGCTGAGCATTTATAACATTAAGCCTCTGTGTGGTTACTTGGGATTGGTTTTTGGGACAGAAACTTCCGCCTACAAATTTCTAATCATCTAAATTCAATCCCTAGGACTCACCCAGATGGAGAAAAGAAAACAAACTCCTACAAGTTGTCCTGATTTCCACATACAGCACATCCTGATACACAAGCATCTACACAGAAACACACACACACATGCCTTTTGCTGGGCATGGTGGCATATCCCTTAGTTCCAGCACCAGAGAAGGCAGAGATGACAGCAGAGTTTATGGCCATCCTCCCCTATATTCTGAGCTCCAGGTGAGCCTCAGCTCATGGGACCCTGGAGTGTGTGAAGGAGGACACCTAAGGCTAGAGCTACATCATTTCCTTTCTTTGAGGCTGTTTCCACATCTGCAAAATGAATTACACGGTCCTGTCTTTGCTCCTGAGTCAGATAAAAGACAAGGAAAATCCTGAGGACCTGAGAAGAAAATTAAGTCCTTCCACAGCACGGGGTTGAAGTCTCTCGACAGCTGATAAATCAAGCACAATTAACAATGTTTACTGAGAAAGTTGCAAATACAAAGCTATTTCTTTCATCTATAGATATTTCATGTTAAAATAGGGATGAACCAGGCTCCAGGCCTGAAAGCATATGACCTTGGAAAGGGCCTCCTTCTTCTCCCAGACACTTTCTGGGAAACCTACAAACAAGACTATTCACTTTGCTTACAATAAATGTCTTCTGACCTGCATTCTTATGATCTAGACTTTTTCCTTATCAGTTGCCACCCTCTCAGATGGGCCTAGGAACCACACTGTCATCTCATTTGGTTCTTTAGTAACACTTGGAAGACAATAGTTTCAAAAGTCTCCAAAATGCTATATACGTAGTTATTGAGCAGCCCAAGTCCATGCTGTTCCCAAGTTTCCTATTTCTTTCACAAGCTCCTTCTTCCTCAGAACCCTCCTGTTTAAAACCTGCATTGAAACCACTCACACTCTTTTAATCCTAGCACTCAGGAGGCAGAGGCAGGGAGATCTCTGTGAGTTTGAGACTAGCTTGGTCTACAGAGGGAGTTCCAGGACAACGGTGGCTACACAGAGAAAGACTAGGATTAAAGGTGTACACTACCCCCACCCCGATTAGTATTATATTTTTACAGCCAAAATTGTATGTGTCTAACTTATGCTTTTTTTTTTTTTTTTTCATTATCTAAGGAGAAAAAATGTTTGAGACAGGGTTTTACTGTGTAGCTCTGGCTGGCTTAGAACTCACTGTGTAGACTAAATTGGCCTTGAACTCATAGGAATTTACCCAAGTACTGAAATTAAAAGCATGTACCACCACACCTGGTTAATGTTCAAAACTTTTAAAATTTTGGTTTTAATTGGTTTTAAAATTTTAATGACTTTTTTATTTATTCTGTGTGTCAAGTCATGCTGTGTATGGAGGTCAGAAGGCAGCTTTGCAGAAGTTGCTTCTCTCTTCCTATCACATGGTTCCCAAGTATTGAACTTCAGTCAGTGTTGGTGACAAGTGCCTTTAATGGACGAGTTGGCTCTCTGGCCATAATTAATTTGTAGGTACATACAAAGAACAGTATTTCATTGTGGCATATGTATATATGTACATATGTATCATAATGCCTTGTTTTTATTCACTTCTCTATTGCCCTCCCTCATGGCCCTTCACTCCGAAAATTCAAATTTAACTGGGTATCCTATCTGGTATTTGGCAACTTTGCTTCCTACTAATAATCAAGTTAGTAAAATAAAAATTTCCTAATGTTACTCTTACATTGTAATCACTAACTTACTATTCTTACATTGTAATCAATCACTAAATCTTGCCCTAAGAGTTTTGAATGTACTATGCCATTAAACATGTATGCCAACCTCAGTAGGATGGTCAGTTTCCTCATGTATAAGATGGGTATAGTAATGCATTTGCATTTAGTATTATCGGGGATTAAATTAGCTAATACATGTAAAACACAACTGTCAGGCCTTATGGTTCATATCTTAATGCTAGCACTTGCAAGGCTGAGACAGGAGGAATCTTGCAAGCTGATGGCCAACCTGAACTGCATTATGAGTACCAAGCCAGACAGGGATATAGAGAAATACCTGTCTCAAAACAAAAAAATAAACAACAAAAACAACAGGGAGACATACACCTTCAATCCCAACACTCAGGAGGGGAGTCAGGAGGCAGAAGCTCATGGTCAGCTGGTACGTACTCAGAAGGGAAAACACTTGCTCAGCTTCTAAGAATTCACATAAAGCTAGCTAGACAGGGTAAGCCAGGCAGAGGTGGAGCTCAGCAGTGGTGGTGTACACCTTTAATCCCAGCACTTGGGAGGCCCATCTTTGTGAGTTCAAGACCAGCCTGGTCTATAGAGCAAGACAGTGCAGCATTCCAATACCAAAATGAGAGGCAGGCACAGGAGAATGCCCAGAATCTCAAAGGTCAGCCTGGCCTCCACAGTAGCAAAAGAGAAACCCTTTCTCAAACAAAGAAAAAGTCAAGGACTTATATTTGTAATTGTCATCAGACCTATACACACACCACAAAAAAGAATGAATAAAATACATTTAGAAAATGAAGTTTGAAGTCATCCTCAGTTATTTAGTGAAATTGAGGCCAGTATGGGTTATATAGCGAGACTCTGTCTCCAAAAAAAATTTAAAAATAGGAGCTGGAGAGACACTGTAGTAGTTAAAAACATTTCCTGCTTTTTCAGAGGACCTGAATTCAGTTTCATTATCAACATCAAACAGTTCACAAGTGTCTATAACTCTGGTGCCAAGGGGGCCTCCTTGGACATCTGAATGCACATGGGAATACTAACATGCAGACACATGCAAAACAAATCTTTAAAAATTAAAAAGAAGCCAGGCAGTGATGGCAAATGCCTTTAATCCCAGCACACAGGAGGCAGAGGCAGGTGGAACTCTGTGTTTGAGTTCAGCCTGATCTACAAAGTGAGTTCCAGGACAGCCAGGGTTACACAGAGAAACCCTGTCTTGAAAAACCAATCCCCCCAAAAAACAAAACAAAACAAACAACAAATAAAATAAAATAAATAGATCCAAAACACACAAAAAAAAATTCAAAAGAAAATATTGGAAACCAATCCAAGGTACTGTTTCATATAGGAGAATTAGTAAGCTGTCAAATGTTCATCTAGACAATGGAATACAAGTAAGCAAAGAGAAAAAACAAATTGTGACAACACAAATTATGATTGTGTAAAAGATGATAGATAGGTATGTAGGTAGGTAGACAGGCAGGAAGAATAGTCAGCCAGATAGATCATACATACATACATACAAAGACAGCTAGATGGAAGATAGGTAGATGGTACATCAATAACAGGTCCCCATCTATCTACAGGTACCCATCTATCTGATTCACACAGGTAGGTAGATAGATGACAGATATTGATATGTCCTGATTTCTGACATGCAGTTCCTAAAATATTCTCAAATACTCCCAACTAAAAAGTGTCTTTCTATATGTTGAGTCCACTGTTGGCTTATGACCCCTAGGTAGCTCTGGGATGGGGTCACTGGAAAAACCAAAGCATGTTTCAAAGGATGAGGTTTTTCTATGCTACATACCCCCAGCTAACTGGCCTGGGGCTACGAAGAGAAAACCATGTCTCCAAAAACAAAAATAATAAAAAAGACATGGAGACTTACAATTTAGGATCAGTCAGTTTTGGTTTGACCCGTTGGGCCCAGTTTAGGAGCTCAATCTACAGCAATGTCTGCTTTGTATTTTATTTAACATAAGCAAAGCCAAATGCTGAATGCTAGTTAGTGATGGTCATGCTAAAGTGCTTGTAGTAGAGTGGACTCTACAGCTTCATTGAAACTGTCAAAAAAAATTGAGATGAATGGGCAGAGGCAAGGGGGGGTCATTAAATGAATGTGTGACAGGGCAAACAGCAATCAGTTGATAATTACAGAATCTAAGTGGTAGGTAGGTGGGTATTTGCTGTTCAGTCTTTCCACTGTACACAGTTCTACCTGTTTAAATGTTTTCATAGTGAAATGTTGAGGGTGGGAATCCTGGTACATCCCCCACAAGTTTTCTCCTTTTTTGCTTTCAAATTTAATGTTATCCTTAGCCCTTGAAACCTCCAGTAACCAACATTTTCTTTCCCTAGAGTGCTCACGGGAGATGTCTGTCCTAAACTAGACTCTGCAATCCAAAGAGGCAGAGCAGCAGCAACAGTAACAACAAAAATGCAGACTAAATTTACACCTAAAAATTCTTCAGGCAAAGATAGAATCAAGCAGCAAGCATCCAGGTCACTTTACATAAGCTGGGAAGGCGTCAGACTGAAAGACTTCCTGGAATCTTAGAGCCTACCCTGATTCACACAGACGTCTCTGCAGGTGGTACAGGGTGCAATGAGAAATATGCAAACGCTGAGGCTTTCTGCTAAGTCCCAGGGGAGTCTCTAGGCTTGGGTGGAGAGGAGACAGGTCCCGCAAGGTCAACTGGTCTAGTCAGCTGCATTCAGACTGTTTCTTCATCTGTGAAGCAGGACCAGTGGTGACATCTTGCATACCTCACAGGCTCACAGGAAAGATGAAACCAGAAGGCAAAGCAGGGGGTAGATCCAAGGGTGCAATAAAAACGTTGCATCCCAGAACAGTTGAGATCAGCTGAGGACTGGCCCTCCCCAATTCTAGAGTCCTCTCACTCTACCAGGTTAAACCAGTGTCTTTTAAGAAGTTGTGCAATGGTGGATATGCATAAATATGATTTTACATCGAACCATAAGTGAGCACATAAAATCTTTACTGCTGTGTATGTAAGCTCGTTGGTAGAGCACGTTCTTAGCATGAATGAGATCCTTGATCTAATCCCCATCATGAAACACACACACACACACACAACTTTCAATGATAACATTTTTAATGATAAAAACCCATGATGGTGGCACATACCTATAATGTCAGCTCTTGAGAGGTGAAGAGGAGGGTCAACTCAAGACCAGCTTCAACTATGTGAAACCATACCTCAAAAACACAAACCTTTGGGCTAGACACTTAGCTGAGTTAACAGAGTGCTTGCCCAACATGCATGAAGCTTTGGCTGCAATACCTGTATAAATTACATGTGATGGTGCATGCCTGTAATCCCATCGCTCAGGAGGCAGACCAGCACTTGGGAGGCAGAGGCAGGTGGAGCTCTGTGAGTTTGAGGCCAGCCTGGCCTACAGAACAAGTTCCAAAACAATCAGTACTGTTACACAGAGAAACCCTGCCTCAAAAAAAAAAAAAAAGTTTGTGGCCATTCTGGGCTACATTTAGTAAGCTCAGAAGCCAACCTGAACTATATGAGACCTTATCCCTTATCTTTAAAAAAAAAAAAAAAAAAAAAAAAAGGCAATGGGGCTGGGGGTATGGCTCAGTGGTTAAGAACATTGGCTGTTCTTCCAGAGGTCCTGGGGTTCAATTCCCAGCACTCACATGGCAGCTCACACCTGTCTGTAACTCCAGCTTCTGGGGATCCAACACCCTCACACAGACACGAATTCGGACAAAACATGAATGCACATAAACTAGAAATCAAATCTTTTTTTGAAAAACAGTGAATTGTTCACTTAAATGCTTAATTTTACATTATATGGTTTTCAGTGAGATTAAATAGAAGACACCATTAAGAGTTGGGACTGTGGTTTGTGTTGGAACACTAGACTAGGATGGACAATGACCTGGGTTCAAGAAGACCCATAAAACCGGGAGATGGCTAGTTAGTAAAGTACTTGCCATGCAAGCAGGGGACCTGAGTTCATATCCCAGCACAGACATACAAAGTCAGGCTTGGCCTCAGGCCCCACTGTCACCCATCGCTGTAAGGGGTGGAGACAGGAGGAGTACTGGGGCTTGCTGGCCACCAGCCTCCCTTCAGGATCAGTGAGCAATTCTACCTTAAAGGAATAAAGCAGAGACTGATAAGCCCTGTCAACCAATGTCCTATGACACCTGCAAGTATACACAAAGATGTGCATGCCCACACTACAGACACATACCACACTCCACACATGTGAGAGTGGGTAGCATTCCTGAGACCAAATTCTTTTCTCCACATTCACACTTATGTATATGCACGTGCTCTCTAGCACACACAGGCAGACAGACTGACAGATGATAGCTAACAGGTCGATAGAGAATCTGTCACCATTAGGAAAATGATAAGTGGAGCTGGAAAAATGGCTCAGTGGTTAATAGCGCTGTCAGTCCTTCCAACCTACAGGGGTTCAGTTCCCAACACCCACTTGATGGTTCAACTCTCCCTGTAACTCCAGTTTCAGGGACTCTGAAATTTTTGTATGGCCTCTGTGTGTACCATGAACGTTCATGATGCAAAACACTCCATACACTTAAAATTAAATTTAAGGAGAGAAAATGAGGCAAGGGTGTTTGTGTGTATGGAGAGGGTGCATGCCTTTAATTCCAGCACTTGAAAGGCAGAGGCAGGTGTATCTGCATAAGTTAGAGGCCAGCCTGGTCTACAGAGTGAGTTCTAGGACAGGCTACAAAGCTACATAGAGAAACTCTTGTCTCTGCAGCTACTATTGCAATTGTGAATCCTCCAGTGGTGTGATGGTTTATATTGATTTTCAGATTGACAGGATTGAGAGTCATTGAGAAGACCAACCTCTGGTGTGTCTGTGAGAAGTTTTCTGAGGTGACCCACCTTAAATGTGGGCAGTACCACTTTGTGATTTTGAGAGTTTACTCATTTTTAATTTATGTGTATGAGTGCTTGATTGAATGTACATCTGTGATCTATGCTCATGCCTGGTGCCCTTAGAGGCTAAAAGATGACATGGGATCTCCTGGGACTGGAGTGACAGGCAGCTATAAACTACCATGTATGTGCTGGGAATTGAACACAGGTCCTCTGCAAGAGCAATCAGTGTTCTTAACCTCCAAGTCATCTCACACATCCCTAGAGGTTTGACTTCTTTTATGTCTTCCATGTGTTTGCTTAATTTTTGGTAATATATAATATAGTTACAATCATTGTTTTAATGTCCTTGTCTCCTGATTCTAACTTCCATTTCTGGGTTGGTTTTAATTAATTTTCATTATTATTTCCTGCTACAGAAAGGCACTTAGGTATAAAAACCCAGTATACCTTTAAAAAAATGAAAAAGCAAACTCATAAAGAAAATTGATTTATTTGTAGTTTAGCCAAAATGGAGAGAGAGACTCCTAGTTTCATTCCATCATGTGTACCAGGTTTTTGTTGTTTGTTTGTTTGTTTGTTTTTGTCAGACTATCTTTAGGTCACTAGCCCCCAAATAATAACACGGAAACGTATCAACAATTATGAAAGCTTGGTCTTTAGCTTAGGTTTGTTTCTAACTAGCTCTTATAACTTAATTAACCCATAGTTTTTAATCTACATTCTGCCACGTGGCTCAGTAACCTTTCACCAGTATGGCATGTCTGACTTGCTCCAAGTCTGCTGGCAAAATCTGCATGCCTAGATTCCTCCTTTCTCTCCTTCTTCATAAGTCCCACGTATTCCCTCTTGCCTAGCTATTGGTCATTCAGCTCTTTATTAAACCAATCAGAAGGCATCTTAGGCAGAGACACATCTTTACAGGGTAAACAATTATTCTGCAACAGTCATGTAGTACCAGTACAATGTTATAGAAAAGGGGATATAGCACAAGTTCATAGGGAAAGTGAAGCAAAAGCCGGGAAATAAGCATGTGGTGATCTGTCAGAGCTTGCTGAAACCTCATGAGTGGTAGAGCATGGGTCTAGAATGCACCAGGACCTGGGTTCAAGTCTCAATGTTACATAAACATCCAAAATTATATATCATACAGCAACTTCTAGGCCAGTCAAGGGCTACATAGTGAAACTCTGCCTCAAGAAAGTATATATTTGGGGGCTAGAAAGATGGCTCAGGGATTAAGAGCACTGATTGACTACTCTTCCAGAGGAGCCAGGTTCAATTCCCAGCACCCACATGACAGCTCACAACTATCTGTAACTCCAGTTCCAGGGGACCTGAAACTCATATTCACACAGGCAGGCAAAACACCAATACACATAAAAATAAATACATTTTTTCAAAGCTTGTATTTTATTTACTATTGAGGTGCTTGCAGGTGTGTGTGTGTGTGTGTGTGTGTGTGTGTGTGTGTGTGCTCACGCGGGCGTTTGGGCTCATGATTCCAGTACATGGCTTGTGTACTATGGCAGATGTGTAGAGGTCAGAGGACAACTTACAGACTGCTCTTTTCCACCACATGGCACCTGGAGATGGAACACAGGCTGTCAGACTTGGCAGCAAGCATTTTCACCCACTGAGCCATCTCACCATCCCTAACATTTTTTAAGAATGCAACTTTGTACCAGGCACAGCAGCACACCGCACACCGCTGTAACTCCAATGTCAGGAGTCAGAACAGAGTCATGGAAAGTTTGAGACCAGATAGGTTACATAGCAAATTCCAGGCCAGCCAAGGTTATACAGCAAGAAATGCCGAAAAACAACAAAAATACTAGACTTAAAAATAAGTACTTGCTATAGTAATTTTTATGAGTTTGAGCATAAGTTCGTTTGTGGACACAGGGTTTCACTGTGTAGTTCTGGCTGGCCTGGATCTTATTATGTAGACCAAACTAGCCTCAAACTCACAGAAATGTGCCAGCCCCTGCCTGCTACATATTGGGGTTAAAGGTGAGCACCACCACATGTGGACGTAAATTTTTTTTTTTTTTTTTTTTTTTTTTTTTTTCTTATTTGGTTTCTCTGTGTGACAGCAGTCATGGTTTTCCTGGAATCGATTTGTAGAGTAGGCTGGCCTCTAACTCAGAGCTCTGCCTGCCTTGCCCCCTGAGTGCTGGGATTAAAGGTGTGTGCTGCCACCAACTGGCACCCTGCCATAAATTCTTTAGAAATGGATGAAGAAGCTAGTAATTGATCCAGTGAGCAACTTGCACTGGATATCTGGAACCTACATAGAGGTAGGGGAGAGAGCCAACTCGAGGAATTTGTCCTTACACACACACATGCACACGCACACACAGACACAGACACACAATACGTGTGTGTACACACACCACCACCACCCCACACCCACTAATACTAACAAATAAGTTCCAATGGGATCACATCTGTGGTTGGCAAGACTCAGAATAGCCATTTTAGAATTTTGCAAACTGTTTGGCTATTGACCATACTATACAGTTACTTTCATTGTGAACAGAATTTCAGGAAATAATTGTGATTGGCAGCATTAGTTAGGACCATCATGACTTTTTTTTTTTTTTTTTTTTTTCTCTCTCAGAAATACACTCAAACTGTTTTCGGTCTAAAGAATGACAAGAGTTTTCAATACTAGGTGACATTTAGCCACAGACCCCCAGGGTTATTTTTGTGTTTGAGAATAAACAGATTTTCCAAATAAGGCAGAATTATTTGCTTGCAGATGTAGTCAAGATTTAGGATGTATGGCATGCCAGTGTCTTTCCATCATGAGGAGGTGTCAGGAGCCGTGCAGCCTAGTATTGGATAAGCATATGACTACCTGTCCAACGGGTTTCCTTGGGGAAAGGAACCTGTGGAAACAGACTCTCACTTGGCATAGGAATTTATAAAATTCATGAAGCTTGCAAGCTCTTTTCTCTCTCATTATATTGATGATTGTTTGGGTGGTTTTTAGATTTGTCAGTTATCCATGCAATAGCTGTAATTTCCCCTGGAAATTCTGCTCTTTCTCAAATATGTTCCCCTAAGATTCAACAGGGGACTAATACTTCTCAAATCTCTTATCTGGAATTACTAACTAAAACTCCTAATCCTGGGAACTTTTCTGACTCAATAGAGATAGTTAGGTACATATGAGAAATCCATACTTGGAACATTAACCACGTTTCACAGTTCTGGAAAGGAGAGTAAGGCAATCATACACAGAATTGGGGAAGTCTCAGGAATACACATAGTGCCAACTGTTGACAATATGGTCCCTGGACACCAAGCATAGAATCATTGGTGGGATTTGGTGTGCTGTAAGGGGAAAGAATACAATGCAAAGTGTGGATGGAGAGATCTACCTTTTCTTTTATTGGGAGATTATATTGGTGGGAGAAGTATGGTATAGTGGAATGGGAAGAGTGTCTTATCAAAGTCTGACTTTTAGGAGAGATTGAGACATGGGACCCTCTTGTAGAGAAAAGGACTGTATAAAAGCATATCTTGCAGACATGAAATAATTGTCTGGGTTTGAATATTGTTGTCCTTAAAGCATTGTGCCCATGTCTATTACTTTTTAACGTTGTAACCACAGTAGCTGCCAGCTGACATAAGTACTGCAAAAGCAGGATGTGTCTGCCTTGATGTTTAGTTAAGCCTGCAAAAATGCTGAACTCTGGGTCTATAAAAAGGTTATGCAAGGGGTGGGAAAGTGTATTTAGGGAAGCAAAAATGGGAACAATGTGAGATTTCATAATGATCACGATGTATTCCTTAAATTGTGTTGAATTTCTTAAAATCAAAACTAGAAGCTAATAATGACCCGAGCTATTTTGGGTCACTTGAATGCAACCCACTTGATAGTCAGAAGTTTTCCTTGCGTGGATGTCCCTTCCCCAGTTCAGGACCTGAACCCGAGCTGAGGTTGGACCCCAGCAGGGAGGGGTCTGGGAATATACTCAGTGAGAGAGGTCTCCCCTAGCGTATTTGAGGCCCTGGGCTCAGTCCCTAGTAGTGCAAAGGAACAAACAAGCAAACAAACAAAAGTCACTGGAGCACTTCTTAGATAGAGTACACAATGTGAGGACATGTCTAGTCATCTTTGCTTAAAGAGCACAGTCATGCTGAGCAAACAGCCGAAGCCTGCGTTCCTAGCTGATGTGGGAGGAAGGTCTCCATAACTCTGAAGCTAATTTAGGCTACACATGGAGTTCCAGCCTAGTCCAAAATGGCTGAAGAAAGAGACCTAGCCTCTAAATTTATACATACGTACATACGTACGTACATACGTACATACATATATATACAAAAAAGATTATAGGCATAGTCAGTTAGGAGCAAGGTTAGTGTGTTTTATGCCAACTTGACACAAGCTAGAGTTATCTGAGAGGAAGGAATGTCGCTTGAGGAAGTATCTCCATAAGATCGGGGTGTAGTGACTGAGTGGAGGGCCCAGCCCAGCCACTCCTGGGCTGGTGGTCCTGGGCTCTACAATAAAGCAGGCTGAGCAAACTAGGAGGAGCAAACCAGTAAGCAGCACCTGCCATGTCTTGTGTATCAGTTCCAGCCTCCCGGTTCCTGCCCTCCTTGAATTCTTATCCTGACTTCTTCCAATGATGAACAGTAATGTGAAACTGTAAGCCAAATAAACCCTTTTCTCCCTGCTTTGCTTTCGGCCATGGCATTTCATCACAGCAATAGTAACTCTAAGATAGCTAGGTAGGGTTATCACCCTTAACGATTCTGATTTAGAGAGCATCCACTTGGTAAAGGGTGCCTTGAAGTGCCACGTGTTAGAAGACTTCTATCATACGAGAGGTTTTTTTTTTTTTTTTTCTTTTTCATTGTTTGAGATAAGGTTACACTGTGTATCCCTGGCTGTCCTGAAGCTTGGTTTGCAGATCAGCCTGACCTTGAACTAACAGAGCTCCTCCTGCCCCTGCCTCCTTAGTCCTAGGACTAAAGGCATGTGCCACCTCGTTCAGCTACCGTCATGAGTTCTTAATGTATCACCTACTTCTGAAGCAAAATTTGGAATATTTGGTTGGGTAGGATAATGGGTCTCTAACACAGACAAAAACAAGAACTTTGGACCTTTTACCAATTTAGGAAGCAGTGTCTGTGCTATGAGGCTCATTCTCCGACAGAAAAACATACACTTCCCATATTCAATAATAACAAGTTAAACAGAAGTAGGCTGGGTTTGAAATAGGAAGACTGCCCAGTGGCGAGCTGCTTTTGTTTTCTGAGACAGAGTTTCATTGTAGCCCAGCTGGCCTCAAACTTACTCTGTAGTCAAGGATGACCTTGAACTCATCACTTTCTTTCCTGCCTCCACCTCCCAAGTTCTGGGAGTACAGGCCTGTGCCACCACTCCTGGCACAAAAGGAAAGTTTTTATCTGAATGGTCCTGATTATAAATAGCAGAAGTGTTTTAAAAAATTTCTCTGGCTATTCCATGTGTCAATAGTCCAGATATAATGCATACACACTGAATAACAGTGAGCCCTGCACTGATTGGTTACTTCAGAGGTATTTAATATGTGCCTTTAGCTCCTCAAAGTTTTTCATAATATATAGGTAGGTTTTAGACATATTGATTTAGACATTACAGATACACCGGGTCTTAAATGTATTAAAATCACCTAAGGGGATAGCAAGATGGCTCATCAGATTAACGAGTTTACCTGTTGATCTGACTTTGATCCTTGCCATCCTTACGATGAAAGGAGAAAGCCATCTCCCATAAGCTGTTCTCTGATCCCAATTATGCTCTGTGTGTGCCTATGGTGTGCACACTACTCACTAAATGTAAGAAAGATTAAGACAAAGGCTGGAGACATGGCTCAGTGGTTAAGAGCACTAGTTTACTCTCCCAGAAGACCCAAGTTCAATTCCCAGAACCCACATGTGCCCTCTTCTGGATTCCTCAGCTACCAGGCACACCTGTGATACACAGTCATACATCAGGCAAAACACATTACACATAACATAAAATATATAAATAAAATTGCTTGAAGTCAGTTGTTTATTAAAATGGTTATTTAAAAAACCTTCACCTAAGTAGATACTTGAATGAACTTTGGTTTTGTTAGCACTGTTTCCTGAGTAGTCAAAAGTCTGATGAAATCAACAGAAAACATAAGCAATTGACTTAATAAAACATAAAATCTTGTCCCCTTATCTAATTCCTTTTTGTAAATATCACTGAAACAAGTACAATGCTTTTAAGAAAGCCTTGTTTCTTTAGACACAAAGAATTTGTTCAAGTTTTACATTGTTGTAGTGAATTTTGACCTTAGGAAATCCTTTAGATAAAGTTACATTTTAAGGACAAAGGATGTTGTCCAGTAAATAGTGCACTTGCCTAGTATGCACAAAACCTAGTTTTGACCCCAGTACCACATAAATCAGACATGGAGGCCCAAGCCTGTTATCTCAGCCTCCGGAGCTAGTGAGTTTGTGGCCAGTTTGGTCTACATGAGGCCTTATCTCAAAGCAAAACAAAATAAAACACCATTTAAGAAAAAGCGTAGTTTAAAATGAACAGCGGTAACACATGTCTTTAATACCAGCATTTGGGAGGCAGAGGCAATCAGATCTCTGTGAGTTTGAGGCCAGCCTGTTATACAGAGTTAGTTCCAGGGCAGTCAAGTTATACAGTGAAACCCTGACTTGAAAAAAAGAAAGACAAAGCATATTTTAACAATGTAGTCATGCTGTAAAAGCTAGGTATTAGTGTGTGTGTGTGTGTGTGCATGCTACCATGCCATAGAACACAGACTGAGGACAAAGGACATCTTGCAGGGGTCACTTTCCTCCTGTCATCCTGTGGGTTCAGGGACTGAACTCAGGTCATCAGGCTAACAGTGATAGTCTTCGCCCATTAAGCCATCTTTCCTGACCCCTGATTTTTTTTCTTTAATTGGATACTGGATATGTGAGTTCCACTAGTTAAGTGCTAGATATTTTTGTTTGTTTGGTTGGTTTTTAGAGACTGGGTTTCTCTGTGTAGTCTTGGCTGCCCTCAAACCAGCTCTGTAGACCAGGCTAACCTCAAACTCACAGAGATCCACCTGCTTCTGACTCCTGAGTGCTGGGACCAGAGGTATGTGCCACCACCACCCAGCTCCTAGATACTGTTGTAATTCTTTAGGTATTACCTTCTTCCTTTGGGATGCAATTCAGTTATTTGGAAATGGTTTGATCTTTGGGGTCTTGGTTTTAATATTACGTGTGGTGTGATCAAGGTACTTTTGAGTTTGGGATAATTTCCCATCAGTACTGAGGCAATACTCTTCTGTGTACTCTACCAAATGCCTGGGGAATCATGAGGCTCCTTAGCTTTCGTGCAGGGCGCAGATGGTATTCCTGGGCCTGTATGAGTCCTAAATACTGTTACTGCCAGCTCTTCGAAGTATTCCCCCTTATCTTAAGGTCATTTCCTTGCATGCACATATCCTTGAGTGCTCGGCTGAACGCTTGAATAGCACTGTCCATGCAGCAATACCCCTGAGCACCCTGCTCTGGAAACTCTGACCTCCGGAGTCTCCTCAGATTCAGTTCCTTCTCCCCAGAGTCTGCGGGCCTTCACTGGGTTTCCTTTCCCTGTTCTATGACCTGTAAACTGTCTTGACAGTAGTTTATGGAAATCTTGGTCTTGTGGAGTAATCTTTTGTACACTGTGGAGATATGTCACTCTGATTGGTTTAAGAAAAAGCTGACTGTCCAATAGCTAGGTGGAACTTCTGGGCAAAGGGTACTGGGAAGAGGAAGGCTGAGACTGAGGAGATGCAGAGAAAGCAGGGTGGGCACTATGGAGATGAGGTAAGAAAGCCATGAGGCAGAAAGTAAACCAATAGAAATGGATTAAGTTATAAGAGCTAGTTAGAAACAAGCCTAAGCTAAGGCTGAGCTTTCATAATTAATATGTCTCCATGTCTTTTTTTTTTTTTTTTTTTTTTTTTGTGAACTGATAGCCCAAAGAAAAACCCATCTCCATGATCTTTGCTCATTTGTTTTCCATCTCAGGGGTCAGTTTTCCTTCGCTATTTGATCCCTGTTTGAATTGTCTCATTTCGTTCCATTCTTGTTTTCAGATGGCTAGGTAAATCCAGTCCCTTTAACTTCAGAAGAACAAGACTTTTAAATAATTTTGATGTCCAGGCCACATCCTAGATAGACAAATCAGGATCTTTGGAGGTGACTACATTAACCCCTTAGGTTATTCCAACATGCACCCAAACTTAGGAACTAATAATAGCCAATAAGATTCCACTTACAAGTAATTTATTTGGGAGCTGGGGTAATAATTCAGCTGATAGAGTACTTGCCTTAAAAATGTGAGGAGCTGAATTAAGATCTCTACAACCCATGTTAAAAGGAAAGAAAGAAAGCCAGGGGTGGTGGTGGTGCAGCCCTTGGGAGGCAGAAGCAGAAGCAGGAGGATCTTTGTGAGTTTGAGGCCAGCCTGGGCTACAGAGTGCCAGGACAGCCAGAGCTGTTACACAGAGAAACCCTTTTTCAAAAAACAAACAAAATGAAAAAGTGTAGTCAAGTAGTAGAATGTTTGTCTAGAGTACCTAGAATCTTAAGTTTGATTCCAAGCACCATGCATACAAATAATAATAATAATAATAATAATAATAATAACAACAACAATAATAATACAACTAAAAACAATTTATTTTCTATTGTAATCCCTGTACTTGGAAATCTGAGCCAGGAAGATCATGAGTTTAAGGTCCACAATAACAAAAACAAAACAAAACAAAAACAAACTGGACAATGTTGGTACACACCTTTAGGCCCCTCACTCAGGAAGCAGGTGAATCTCTGTGAGAGTTGGAGGCCAGCCTGATCTGCAGAGCCAGTTCCAGAACAGGCTCCAAAGCTACATAGAAACCCTGTCTCCAAAGCAAAATAAAACAACAACAAGCCCCTCCTCTTAATCTGGTTTAGCTGCTGAAGGAAGGAAGGTACTGGAATACGTTTGCAAGTTGTGCTGAAAGCCTGAATAAAGATATTGAAAGTCCCATGATCTAAGAGACAGAAGTGGTCTCTACAGCAGAGCAGGGCGGAACCTGTGAGTGTTAAGCCTCTCCCACTGTGAGGAAAGGATGCTGGGCTGGGGCGGGGCTGTACCTGACAGTTGCAGAGGGCTTCCGTTTATCCTACTCTTCAGTCTTCATACCTATTTTCTTTCCCCAGCAGCAAAAAGGCAGAATTCACTCTGTTTGGCAGATGAAGAAATAGGGTTCAAGAGGTTGAGAAACTTTTCAAAGTGCGAATCTGCAGCACAGTTAAAATTTAAACCCGTTTCCCAGAGATGGATTAAGGAGCAAAACAGTCCTTAGCTGGGCAGCTTCCAGAGGTCAGGGAACGTCAGGGAAAAGTGCTGAGATGGAGCAAATTTTTGGAACATAGACCTCCTAGCAGAAGAGCCAAGAAATACCTGATAAATTCCAGGGTGGGGTGTGAGAAACTGGAATCTTTAGGGGAAGAAGCGACAGGATACCCATACTGACTTAGGGAGAGGGAGGGAATGGAGAGACCCTGCAGCATTTGTCCTTGGGCTGGTGGGTATTTCAGACCTGAACTCAGAATGAAATTGTTAGAAAGAAAATGAATGGCCCTACCTCAAGGCTCTGCTCTTCGTTAATAAAAACCACATGGGGCTGGTGAGATAGCTCAGTGGGTAAAAGTAGTTGCTCTGCAAGTTTGACAGCTTAAGTTCGATCGCTAGTGGAAGGAGAGACATGTCCTCGACCTCTGCAAGCATACCAGAGCATGGTGTGCCCACTCAAGAGCACATGTGTACGTACACACACACACAATAGCAGTAATAAACGGATGTTTAGCTAACTAAATAATAATATAGCAACATTGCCCCCATCTGTTTGGATCTACATTCTGTATGTGTTAGTAGCAGAAACTATACTCATCCATCCTCACTTTTAAATAAAGGAAAGACTGATTCGATGCTGGGTGGTTAGGAGAGGATTGTCCTCTGACCTCCACGTGTGCACCAAGGCATGTATGTGTACACAGTCACATGCACACTTTATACACATACATGATAATAAGCTAATTTAAATTTAAAAAGATAAAGGAAAAATGTTTGCATTCATCATTTCTACATAAGAAATTACTACACACCTTGACAGCTTAAAACAAGAAGACTCTGGAATTCTCATGAGGGTCTAGTGAAGATGTGAACTAGGGTTGCAGGCATTTAGAGCCCTGAGTGGGGCTAGGGGTGGGGATCCAGTTCTCAGGGGGCTCAGGCACATGGCTGGCAAATCAGTTGGCTGTTGGAGGGGGTCTCTGTACTTGCCTATGGTCTGAATGCCCCTTCTAAAACTAATATTGATGTTACTTACTACTCTGAGAGTGTTGGGAGGTTCCGGGGATTGTCAAAAGGTTTATTAGGTCAGGAAGGCTAAAATCAACATTGTGGGAGTGGGTTGATAATCAGAAGCCTGGGTTTGCTCTAAGAGCAAAACTAGCCCCCCCCCCCACTCACCCTTGCCTTCAGCCCTTGCACAAGCTCCTTGGCCACTTGATTCCTCTTGCTGGATATGATGCAGCCAGAAGACCCTCAGCAGAACTGGGCTTTTGGTCTCAGACTCCCTGACCTTGAGGACTTTGAGCCAATTCAACTTTATAACGTAATGTGTGGTACTATAGCAACACACAGCTGTGTGGGTCTCTCCACTGGGCTACCTGTCTATAGTGAATGGCCTCTGATGCTCTCCCCACATAGAGGTTCAAGAGAGCAAGATAGAACTTCCAGTGTTTTGTTTTGGGTTTTTTGTTTGTTTGTTTATCTCTGAAGTTGGGCTTTCACTACTACGGTCTTCCAGTGGTTACAGAGGTCAGTGGTGTTGGCGAAGAAGGAACTGCCAAAGTAAGGGGATAGATACCCTGAGGCAGGACCATGGGGAAACTGCCCACAGAAGGAAATCCATACATTGAAGTAACTGCCTAGATGAAGGGATAGACGCCCTGAGGTAAGGATCTTGGATGGCCGGCCATCTTGGAGCCACTACCACAGCAACAAACTAATTCACATCAGGTGACACGCATAGGAAGTGTTAGTTGTAGGTTTTGTGTGCATGTGTGATATGTGAATATGTGTCTGGGGTGTGTCTGCTCATATGGGTGTATGTTGAAGCCTCAGGTCAACAGCTAGTATCTTCCTTAGTTGATTCTGCACCTGATTTTTGAGACAAGGTTTCTCCTTGAACCAGGAGCTGGATGGTTTGACTAGATTGGTTGGCTAGAAAGCCCCACCCACAGGATCCACTCATGGCTACTCCCTCCCAGAGCTGGGATTCCAGGGGCTCACTACCACACCTGGATTTTTTGTGAGTTCTGGGGATTTGAACTCTGAGACTTATGCTTTTACCCACCAGGCATTTTCCCAGCCCTGGAGGCAGGCTTTGAACTCAATTACCACATCACAGGCTTGACAGTCAGACAGGCAAGTGCTGCCGATTGCTCCTGTCCAGGAGTCCTCCATGCTTGAGATCCTGATTCCAATTCCAGTGGTCATGTGGTCAGACACTATCTTCTGTGTCAGATGGACACTTATCAAAGACACAGAATTGAGCATGCTTATAAAAGGTGCAAACATCACTTCCTGGTGTGGACTTACTGTATCAAAGGGAACCTGGATTTTAGCCCCAGCTTTGTGGTTAATTTCCTACGGTACCTCAAACAACTTTCAGTTCCTTGGGGAGCCTTTGTTTTCTCACCCATATGCCAGAATAGTTCAGTTCCAGGAACGCTGAGGTCCCCTACCAGGGAGAATGGGCATTTCATGCTTAGAGATGTTCACCAGGAACACTGAGGGCCTTTCCCTCTCTCCACATTCCCTGACTCTCCCCAGTCCTTGGCAAAGTGCTTCCAAACTTTTCCCTGATTGGTGGATAATTGTCTCCAAGTGAAGTGGACTCTTCAGGTATTTGGGGTGCCCTTCTGGATGCCTCCCAGATCAGGCGAGGCTGCTGAGCCCTACTTCGCCCGCAGCTGGCTGGCACCATTGTTTGCCCATGAAGCTGGGCCCCTTTCCAACTGCTGATGCCCTCTGGCCAGGGGAGAGGCTCAAAGGACTTAGTTGTATGGCTTCCTCCCTCCCCTAGGGCAGTCCTGGGTCACCCAACAGGCTGACTCAGCCCCAGCAAAGGAACAAAGGAGATTGAGATGGTAAAAGAAAGAATTTGACATTTACTACCCCCCCAAAAAAAAAAAACTTCAAAATAATTAGCATGAGGAATAGCCCTTTACACTTATTCCAAAGTCCAGTGACATTCAGCAAACATTGGGGTGTGGGTGTCATTTCTAGTTTTAGTACCTAGGGATCCATATCATTATTTTAAAGATTTATTTTTTTATTTTTAGGTGTGTGTATGTGTGTGTGTGCTGTGCATATGAGTGCACTCACCCATGCATGTATTTGGAGGTCAGAGGTCAAGTGTCTTTCTCTGTCTTCTCTGCCTTATTTTTTGAGAGAAAGTTGCTTGCTTGAACCTGGAATGACACTGGCTGGCAAGTGTGCCCCAGGGATCTACCTGTCTCTATGCCCCTGTGCTGGGGTTATTGATGAGAATTACTTTGTTGTTGGTTTTGTTTCTTGTTTTATTTTTTTCTCTGTGTAGCTGTGGCTGTCCTAGAATTTGTTCTGTAGATTAGGGGTCCTCAATCTCAGAGATCCACCTGCCTCTGCCTCCAAGTGCTGGGATTAAAGGCGTGCGCCACCGCTGCCCAGCTCCTTGTTTTTTACTGTGAGTGTGATGTGAAAGCTCAGGTCCTCACACTTACACAGCACTTTACCAGCCCTCATAACCCTTTAGCTTTAAAGTTTCTCCTCAGAATTAAGTCCTGTAGGAATGGTGAAGAGGGAGCTCTATTTCCATCTCTACAACAGGAGTAGGCAGTGTGTGTGTGTGTGTGTGTGTGTGTGTGTGTGTGTGTGTGTGTGCCTCTGCCTCTGCCTCTGCCTCTGCCTCTGCCTCCTGAGTACTAAGACTAAAGGTGTGTGCCATCACTGCCTAGTTTACTTTTTAAAACAGTTTCAAGAAGCCCAGGCTGATCTTGAGAACTCACTCTGTAGCCCATGACAACTCTGAACTCCTGTTTCTCCTACTTCCAGCTCTTGAGTGGTGGGATTATAGGTGTGTGCCACTAAACCAAGCATTGAATTAGTACTTTTGTTTGTTTGTTTTGAGCAAAGACTCCCCGTGTATCCCTGGTTATTCTGGAATTTGCTCTAAGACAAGGCTGGTCTCAAACTCAAGAGATCCTCCTGCCTCTGCCTCCTGAGCGCTGGGATAAAAAGCCTGCAACACCACCACCCAGCTTGAATTAGTGTGTGTGTGTGTGTGTGTGTGTGTGTGTGTGTGTGTGTGTAGTGGGTTCTGGGAACTGAACTCAGGTACTTTAGAAGAGCACTCAGTGCTCTTAACTGCTGAGCCATCTCTCCAGCTCTTTAATTCATACTTTTTAAATTGGTACTCAATATTCCTTACTATGTGGGGTTGTGAGGATACACCCCATGCTTACATGAGACCCCTTCCTTCCTATCTGCTTCATATGCATGTCTCATTTCCACGTTATTGACTGGTCACTATCATCTTACCCATTTTGAAAATAAAGAAGGCTGCAGATATGGCTCAGTGGTAGAGTACTTTCCTAGTATGGTCAGTCTTCACTATGGGGGGGGGGGACGGTTAGGGAGAGAAGCAGGGGGAACGGAGAAGAGGTGTGGAGAGGTTTACAGCCATGCATTATATAACAGTATTTTGGCCAATGAGGAAATGACAGTGCTACTTTAGGATTATGAAGGAAAGCAGGCCATGGTGGCAATCCAGCACTGGAGAGACTGAGGCAGCATGGATGTGTTGGTTAGTTCTATGTCAATTCGACACAAGCTAGGGTCATCTGGGAAGAGGAAAGCACAATTGAGAAAAGGCCTCAGATTGGGCTGTAGGCAAGCCTATGGGGCATTTTCTTGATTCATATGATCCATGTGGGGGGCTGGGAGCAGTGCCATCCCTAAGCGGGTGGTCCTGGGTGGTGCAAGAAAGCAGACTTGGGGCTGGGGAGATGGCTCAGTGGTTAAGAGCACTGGCTGCTCTTCCAGACAACCCAAGTTCAATTCCCAGCACTCACATGGCAGCTCACAACTGTCTGTAACCCCCGTTCCAGGGGATCCAAGACCTCCACACAGGCAAAACACCAATGTACATAAAATACAGATAAATGATAAATAATATATATAAAAAAAGCGGGCCGAACAAGCAGCAATCCTTCATATTCTCTGCTTCAGTTTCTTTTCCTCTTGCCTTATTTCCTGTCCTGACTTCCCTCAGGATGAATGCTAAAAAGGAAATAAATTCTAGCCAGGTGGTGATGGCACACACCTTTAATCCCAGCACTCGTGAGGCAGAGTCAGGAGGTTCTCTGTGAGTTTATGAGCCTGGTCTTACAGAGCCAGTTCTACGACAGCCAGAGCTGTTACACAGACAGACCCTGTCTTGAAAAACAAAAACAAGCAAAGATGAAATAAATCCTTTCCTCTCAAGTTGCCTTTGGTTACTATGTTTATTACAGCAATAGAAAGCAAACTAGGCCAATGAACTACATAGCAAGGCCTTATCTCAATACATATAGTTGGGGCTGGAGCAGTAGGTCGCTCAGTAGTTAAGAGCATTTGCTCTTACAGAGGACCTGGGATCTAAAACCTTCTTCTGACCTCCATGGGCACTCACATGGGGCACAGATATACATGTGAGCAGAACACTCAAACACATAAAATGAATAAATCTAAAATATTTTAAAATTACAAGGAAGCTGAAAATTTTCCATTTCCCAGGGATGCTGTAGTTCCCGTTACTGTTTGGCACAGCTCTGTTCTTGTGCTATTCCTGTTGTAAATCCACTGCATTGCCAGCATAAAACATTACAGCAGTACAATTGTGTATAGTACACAATACATGATAAGGACCATAAACCATAGGTCTTAAAATCTTATTTTAAAAAAAGGCTCACTGTATAAGGGAGGTGGTGTCACATGCTTTAATTTCAGCACTCAGGAGACAGAGGCAGGTGGAGCTCTTTCCAGTTCAAAGCCAGTGATCTACAGAGTGAGTTCCAGGACAGCCAGGGTTACACAGAGAAACCTGTCTTGGAACACAAAAACAGATTGACAAAAAAATTCACTGTAAAAGAGATTGCTCAAGGGGGTCTCTGCAGGTGTCATTCAGGGAAGCAAACATCAGGAAGAGATAAGAATGAAAAGCAGGTGCAGCCTGACTTCATCAACCTGGATCAGACTTTGGGGAGTCTGCTAACAGGAGGTTTATTCCCAATGTATTTAAGCCTAGGGTAATTTCAAAAGGAAAGGTTCCTGGTGGAATACAATCCCTGTGGATGATGAAGCCCAATTACATTGAAACTCTACTCAGGGTATATGTCATGTAGAAGATGGGTTCTAGAGATAGGCTACCCAAACTAGCTCATAGACCTAAGGGTCTGGTCTGATCTTGGTCACACAGATAATGTGGTCATTCGAGCTATTAGCCAGCTATGGTCCTGGTTGTGGGAGCTTGGGAGAGTGTCTGGCTATCAGGGTCATTTGGATTACTAGCCATCTCCCTGTCTTGGTTGTAAGAGATTGATATGGCCTGGCCCAACACAGGACACAGATCGCCAGGCTGTTAATCATTTCCAATTCTCAGCTTTCTGGATGGAAGAACAGGTTTTTCATCTTTCCCATTGGAAAGACAATCCTGGGTGCTTAACATTCCTGGTTTCTCTGGAGATCTGTGGGTGCAAGGACTGTCGTGCTATGCTCTCAACAAACTCTGTAGGCTGGCATTGTGGCACAGGGCTGTAATCCCAGCATTTGGGAGGTGAAGACAGGAAGATCAGGAATTTAAAGTCATCCTCAGCTACATTCAAGGCCAACCTGGGCTACAGGAGACCCTGTCTCAAACAAACAAATGGAAAAAGAAAGGTGTGCGGTGTTACACCAACAACAGCCTCTTTCATCTTGTTTTTATAATGTCTCAACTCTGTCAAGAGGCCACGTTGAGTGGCTGCCATATATACACCATATATGTTTGCATAAGTACCCTTTGATGTTTGCACAATGACAAAATTGCCTAATGATGCATTTCTCAGGATGTAACTCTGCCAGATAAATGAAGGATGATGTATCTCACTAGTGAGTGGAGTAGCATTTGAACTGAGTTCACTTTTGACCTAAGTGACTTCTAAAATGGAAGCAATTTGTTCATTTCTTCCTCCCTGGCATGTACTTAGGCTCCTGCCCAACTTTCCCCTTTAAAAAAAAATTATTAAAGTGGACATCCTTGTACATGCTACTTTTTATCTACATGGATGTTTCCCAGAGTAGGTTGTGATGGTGCACAGGGTAGGAAATCTTATCTTTTTGTTTGTTAGTTTGTTAGTTTTTATTTTTCAAGACAGGGTTTCTTTGTAACCTTGGCTGTCCTAAAACTAGCTTTGTAGACCAGGCTGGCCTTGAATTCATAGCAATCTACCTACCTCTGCCTCTTTAATCCCTAGTACTGGAATTAAAACCATGGTCCACCACCACCTAACTAAGGAATCATTGCCTTTTCTTATATACTGAAATTGGCAATATTTCTCCAGAAAGTTGGTTTGCTGTTTTGTTCTGTTTGGTTTTTTAAGGTTTATATATTTATATTTTATGTGTTTTGGTGCTTTACCTGCATATATGTCTGTACACTACATGTATGCAGTGCTCATGTAGTCAGAAGAGGGTGTTTTGAATGAAAATAGCCCCCACAGACTCTCAGGGAGTGGCCTTGTTGGAGGAAGTGTGTCATGGTGGGTGGGCTTTGAGGTTTTAGAAGCTGAGTCAGGCCCAGGTTCTCTTTCTGCTGTCTGCAGATCAGGATGTAGAAATTTCACCTACTTCTCTGGAAACAAATCTGCCTTCCTGCCAACCATGCCCCCCACCATGATGATAATGGACTAACCTCTGAAACTGTAAGCATGCCCTCAATTAAATGCTTTCTTTTGTAAGACTTGCCTTGGTGGCTATGGTGTCTCTCGAAGCAACAGAACAGTGACTAAGACATATGGTGACAATAGAATAATGACTAAGGCACCCAGGCCTATAATCTCAGCACTTGGGAGGTGTGGGTGGAGGGTTTAGAGTTTAAGTTCAGCCTGGGCTACTCGGAAAAACCAGCTCTAGCAGGGAAGAAAGAGGAAAAGCTGGGCACGGTCATCACACCGGTAATCTTAACACTTGGGAGGTAGAGACAAGAGGATCAGGAGTTCAAGGCCACTTTCAGGTACAATGTGAGTTGGAGACCAACCTGAGCTACAACAGGAGGTTTATTCCCAATGTATTTAAGCCTAGGGTAATTTCAAAAGTAAAGTTTCCTGGTGGAATACAATCCCTGTGGATGATGAAGCCCAATTACATTGAAATTCCACTCAGGGTATATGTCATGTTTTCCAAGAAGATGGGTTCTAGAGATAGGCTACCCAAACTAGCTCATAGACCTAAGGGTCTGGTCTGATCTTGGTCACACAGATAATGTGGTCATTCGAGCTATGGTCCTGGTTGTGGGAGCTTGGGAGAGTGTCTGGCTATCAGGGTCATTTGGATTACTAGCCATCTCCCTGTCTTGGTTGTAAGAGATTGATATGGCCTGGCCCAACACAGGACACAGATCACCAGACTGTTAATCATTTACAGCCTGTCAAGAGAGAAAGAGTAATGGAGAGAGGGAGAGAGAGACTAGCTAGAGAGATGGTTAAGAGTACTTGCTACTCTTCCAGAGGACCTGATGAGTTTGGTTCCCTGCACCCACATGGTGGCTGAAAACTGTAACAGGGCCCTCAGCCTTAGTAGCCCCCAAGACCTTAGTACAGATGACTACATGATGGAAGTGCCATTCAGGCTGTAAAACTTAGCACATACACAGTACCACCTGCCAAAACTAAAGACACAATGCATCAAAGCCCATAGTTCTGGGAAAGTCTTTAACTGTACCTCATTTTTTGTTTGGTTTTTTTTTTTTTTTTTTTTTTTTTTTTTTTGGCCTCTGTAGTTCCTCTTTGGCTAATTGTTTCTATTAACTGACAAATGTCAACCAAGGATATAGTTTTATGCTTAAAATTTCACCCTGAGAAAGTCTTGGAGCTCCACTGGATCCTGAACATACAGTGTAATCACAGATGGGCTAATAAAGATTTTCTATTAGCTTAACCCACATCCTAGCACCTTTTTTGGTGGATACCCCACAACAAGCACCATCTATAATTCTTGGTCCAGATGATCTGCTGTGTTCTTCTGGCCTCCATGGGCACTGCACACATGTCACACATGTGATACACATACATACCACATACAGGCAGAATACTCATATATAATATAGGCAGTCAGAGTTATTAGAGTCAGGAAACATCTGAGGAAATTTATTTTCTTTGAAAGTAGATCTCATATAAGCCTAGACTGTTCTGGAAGCCAAGAATAACCTTGAACTCTTGACTCTCTGGGATCATGAGTGTGCACCTCTATGCTGGCTTGGAGATTTTCCTTCCTTGTTGCAAAGTGGCAAATGGAAGATAAGGCCCTTGTTCTTGCCTCTGGACACTGTCCTAAAGATAAGGTACCTCAGTTTCAGTAGCCATCTGCTGAGCATGCGAGAAGCCAGTCTGATGACCCAGATAATGCCTGAGGCTAGCAGAAAAGGGAGAGAGAAGAACCTGGGTAGCTGTTGAAGTTACAGAACTGTCACAGAATTGATGTTCCTGGAGCCCGTCAAGTACCGATTCTTGTAAATCAGGGATAATAACATTCTTCCATTGCTGAGCCCTTCTACAGTTGGACTTTAGGCAATTTGTAGCTAACTTCTGACTGTCCCAGTGAAGGATAAGGTCCAAGGTGTGTCCAACGAGGACAGGGGCTGATATGAAGGAGCAGTGAAGGTCATGGGTGGCCAGGAGGTGAGGAGTCAAGAGGCCAAGGTAGGGTGTGGTCAACCTCATGAAATGACAATTGTCCAAGGGGATGGGAGGGCTTAGGAGGGACAAGGAGAGCACAGGGCAGGGGCCAATCTGCAGTAAATGAAGAGGAGGCCAGGAGAGGCAGGGCAGGAGGGAAAGTCACTGAATAGTACAGAACTGTAAAGAGCTGGTGTTCGGATGTGGGGAGGGAGAAGGGATAAATTAGGCACATGAAAAGCAGTTGATGTCAGGTAAAATAGTGCCCAACTGTAACCCTAGCTGAGTACCCCATTGAGACAGGAGAATTTGAGTTCCAGGTCAGCCAAAGCTCCATAGTGAAACTATGCCTCAACACACCCAAACAACGACAAAAATCCTGCGCATGGCCAGTGCTCCTGGAACCCCAACACTCTGAGGATGGGGAAGGATGGGGATCAGAGGGTCTCTGGGGCTTATTGACTGCCAGCTGAGCCCAAACCTGGAAGAGCGCCAAGCAAAATGAGAGACCTTGTCTCAAGGGAATAAAGTGGAGACTGATAGAAGACCTTTGGACTCCAGTGCATGCACAGGAACGAACACACACACACACACACACACACACACACACACACACACACACACACACCAAACAAAACAAACAAAAACACAGAAACAAACAAACAAAAAAAATCAATGAAAAGAAACAGTCCTGCCACTTAGATCTCTCCTGGTTTGAAGAGCCTGTTCTGTCAGGCTCTTTCTAGCCTTAATCTTTCAGTGAGTTTGCCTTTTCTCATCACCTTATAGAAAGTCTTCCTCCTCCTCAAAAAAAAAAAAACAAAAAAACAAAAAAACAAAAACAAAAACAAAAAAACACCACACAAAAAACAAACAAACAAACAAACAAAAAAACCAACAGGGTTTCTCTATGTAGCTTTGGAGCCTGTCCTGGAACTAGCTCTTGTAGACCAGGCTGGTCTTGAACTCACAGAGATTCACCTGCCTTTGCCTCCCAGGTGCTGGGATTAAAGGCGTGCACCACCACCACCCAGCTAGTTGTATCTTTTCTCCATTCATGGCTTCTTTTCACTTTTAAGCAAATACTTGTTAATTTCATATCCAATCCTATGTGTATAAAATGGTTCTTTTTCTCCCGTAAGGGTGCAGGCAGCGTCTCTGACTTGGCACTGGTCAAAGTACAGATTTTTTTCCTTAAGGTTTGTTTTTTTATTCTATGTATAGGAATTTTTTTTTTTTTTTTGCATGGATGTACATGCATCACATGTGTGCTTGGTACCAGTGGAAGTTGGAGGAGAGGATCAAATCCCTTTGGCGTTACAGATGGTTGTGAACCACCATGAAGGTGCTGGGAACCTGATCCGGGTCTTTTGGAAAAGCAGCTAGTGCTCTTAACTGCTGAGTCATCTCTTCAGCCCCTGCAGTACTGGATTTTGGACCTGTTGTCCCTCTCGATCTCCCTCTGCCACCAGAGGTCACACAGTGAGCTCTGGTCTGCTGGGTTGATGAGGTCAGGTGGCTTAGCTTGGTCACCACATACTCATTCCAGATAAGGTTAGTGGGTCTAGGGACCAAGCTCTGGCCTTGGGTCTGGCAGAACAAGGTGCTCTGGGGTGCCAAGCTGTCATGTTTTCATGGATCTTAGGACCTGCATCACCCACACCAGGGTACAGGCAGGATTCATATGCAGAGCAGGCCTGGAGTGCTACCATGTAGCTTCTCAGACAACCTCTCCAGGGTGACTTTGTGTTTCCCTGTTGGAGGGAGGCTAGAGGCTCTGTACTCAAATATCCTATAAACGGAGCCATCAAGGTGGTTCAGTGACAACCTGATAACCCAAGTTCAAGTCCTGGGGTCTGCAAGTTGTTCTCTGACCTGCACTTACTTTTCACAAGTTTGCCCTCAACAATGATAATTCAAAATGGAATAGGAAGTATGCATGGGGCACTAAAGATTTTACATCCATCGTTTCATTTACTTACTCAGCAGTACTAGGGGTCTACACTACTGTCTTTATCCAAAGGTGGACATGAACCTAGAGAGTCCACCTCTGCTTTAGACCTGGAAAAATGACTTGTGGTAGGTAAATGGCTCTGATAGATAGATTCGCATCTGGACTAGCATGTCCAAAACCCTATATTGGATCCCTAGCATGGCCAAGAAGGAAAAGTATATGGGCACACTCAGAGAGCAGCTTCCTCTTCCCTACAGTGTAAGATCCTAGGTCTGGCAACTCGAGAAGAGGCTATGAGCATCTTCCTGGATGCCTGGATTTAAGGAGACCACCGATGTTTGCATTTCAGGGTCCAGGTCTTCTGGAATGACCTTTCAGGATCCTTCTCCACACTCTTTTGTTACCCTTTCTCCATTTCACAGCCTTTCACTATTGGAAAGGGGAAACTGCAATATTAATTATTAACACAACCCTGGCATCTAAGAAGTGCCTGTTAGATAGACAAGGTACAAAAGAAAACTGGCAGATTTAGACGTGGGATCCCACTCTCTCTCTTTATTTTTGCCTTAGAGGACATGACCCGGGCTTGCTTCCTTCTCTTTGCTCTTCCAGGTCAATGTTTGTCTTACTTCCTCTGAAAGAAGTGACAATAGGCACCCAGGCACCCTGTGTGAGATGAGTGCACCCCCCCCCCAGGCCAGCTACCCAGCAGGCCCTGGAGATTTACCTGCTCCTAGTCCTCGGATGCTATCCTTGGGATGACACAGCTCATGGCTGATTCATGGTCCTGGAGGCTCTGGAATCTCTGGGGTGGAGCTTGCCATGACATAACAAGTCTCACTGAAGCCCCCATCAACTTAGCTTTATTTATGGGACACTGAGTCACCAGTCACCAGTCAGACTTCCGCCTTGTCTACCTCGTGTCTCCCACTTCCTAGTAGGGCTGCTGAGACAAAGCCCACAGTTCTGGTGATTTAAAACAGCAGCAATGTATTCCTTCACCTTTCTTTCTTTCTTTCTTTCTTTCTTTCTTTCTTTCTTTCTTTAAGACAGGGTTTCTTTGTATAGCCTTGACTGTACTAGAATTAGCTCTGTAGACCTGGCTGGCCTCAAACTCACAGAGATCGGCCTGCCTCTGCCTCTTTAATCCTAAATGCTGGGATTAAAGGCATGCGCCACCACTGCCCATCACCTTCGCATTTCTTGAGGCTGGAAGTCCACAATCATGCGTGAGGGTAGTGTAGCTCCTTCTGTCCCCAAGTTTCTCTCCTAGTTTTGGTGACTGTTGGCAGGCCTTGGTGTTACTATTTGGTTCTGAAATGTCCTCTATGAGCTCTGCAGCATGCACATGGTATATAGACATACATGCAGACAAAATACCTGTACACATAAAATAAATTAAAAGCCAGGGATGGAAGCTCATGCCTATAATCCCAGCACCGGGGAGGCAGAAACAGACCCCAGGGCTTTCTGGCTGGTCAGAACAGCTGAATCAGCAAGCTCCTGGTTCAGTGAGAAACCCTGTCTCAAAAAATAAAAGGAGGTGGAGAGCATTGATGAGCTACACAAGCGGCTGACATGGTTGTCATTCTTTGCCTGTGGATGCACAACTCCAACCTGCCCCTGTCTTCTTCACTGTGTGACTCTTTCTTCACCGTCTGTGACTCTCCCCCTTTCTTCTCTTGTCAGGGTATTTAAATCGGATTTAAGGGTTTTTCCCCAGGCAAGGCCACATTCACAAATGCTAGACGCACCTTTAGGTGGAGGCCTGCCGTTTAACTCACTTGTCTTTCCAGGGCAAGCCTAGAAATCATCTTACTTCCTGGAAATTGGTAATCACAGTGGTTCCCCATACGGTTTCACATTATTCCTACTTTGACATTTGATTGGGCAGGCTCCCTTTGTCAGGGAGGGCACAGGAAATGAGAGGCGACTCACTGGTAACAAGAGTGACAGCCAACAAGAATATAGGCAAATGTTTACTAACACAAGAAATTCTGCAACGTGGGGACATCTGGTACAGGAGCAATTGGTACCATGCAAATGAGAGTGGCATCCTGTGTGCATCAAGATGATTCTGGGCCACAGAGAACATTGGTTAGGGGTTTATGTTGGCATATAAGAGGGGGAGGGGCAGATGTTGACCTGGAGACCTTATGTATCACCAAAGAAGGAAGCTACAGTAGTCAGCTATCCCACCACAGTAGAAAACAACTATGGGGCCAACATTTCGATAGCCACCATGCTATGACCTCTGCTCAACCTATCTGTCATCCATTCCTATCTACAAGCCTTGACCAGGCAGCTGTCCTGGTTAGGCTCTGCTGGATGTAGTGATGAAAAAATGCCCAAGGTTTGGGTCCTGATCTGAAGGAGTTCAGAGCCTTTAGAGCTCTCAGACTCAGTGATGAATCCGGAGGCATCTACAATACATTTTATACAACTGCCAACCCCACCAAATGATACGGTCTTTAGAGGCGAGTCTTCCTGGAGAGTTCTTTGGCAGACCAGCAATTTCCTTGGTGACCCTGAATAAAAGAGGCACGGGGGTACTCAGTCTTAAGAGAGTAGAGCCCTAATGTCAGGTGTAGAGAGAGTATATACACACACTGTGAGAATCAGAAGCAACTACAGAGAAAGAGGCGAGACATGGAGAGGGCTGCTAGCTCCTGCTAGTCAGCCAAGCCAGAAAAGGGGAAGGGGTGGGGATCCAGGTGAGACCATGTCTTAAGACAAAGTGCTAAGCAGGATGCCCCCTCTGGCCTCCATACATGTGGGCACACAGGGATAGCCACACAGATACATACATCAAACACTCACACGTGTACCGCACACATCACATCAAAACAGCGCAAACCTAGCAGGGTGATTGTAAGGGGTAGATCCTGGACTAACCTTGTCTATGAATGAGCAAGGGAGTTTTATGTGAGTGTTCCTGTGTGTAAATGCACGTGTTTGTTAAATGTCCAGGGAAGAGGGACTTTGTCTTACTTCTTTGCATCTTTGCATCTGGCAGTTTCAAATAAAAAGGGCATGGTGTGATGAGGAGGATTAGGAGCAGGGTGTTAGCTGGGACTGCGGAGTTAAACAGCATGGGCACCTCCTTTATTGTTTTAGTTAATGAACTAGTTTATTTATTTTGGTTTGTGGAGACGAGGTTTCTCTGTGTAGCCCTGGCTGTCCTGGAACTAGCCCTGTAGACCAGGATGGCCTCAAACTCATAGAGCCTGCTTTTGCCCCTTGAGTGCTGGGATTAAAGGTGTACACCATACCTGGTTTTGTGGATGCTTTATTTACATATTTTATAGATACAGGCATTTTGTCTACATGTGCATCTGCACACCAGAAGAGAGCATCGGATTCCATGGGACTACAGTTATAGACAGTGTGAGCCACCATGTGGGTGCTGGGAACTGAACTCAGGACCTCTAGAAGCAGCAGCCAGTGCTCTTAACCATTTAGCCATCTCTCCAGCCACCCCCACCCCGTGGGTGCGTCTTAATTGTGGGCAAACCATCACTGTGGGTCTCAGTTTTTCATTGTAAATGGGTAAGAATGCACAATCTACCTTACAAACAGACTAGAAAGGTTAGAATAGTGGAGAATGGCATACCTGGTGTTACCCACAGAGGCAGGTGAGGCAGGCAGATCTCTGAGAGTTTGAGGCCAGCCTGGTTTATCCCATAGCCAGTTCCAGGGCAGCCAACCTACACACTGAGATCCTGTTTTAAAAAAGAAAAAGCAATGTGGAGAGCAAAGATGTACCCAACAAATAGTAAAAATGGCAATTATAACGAATGGTTCTACCTAAGTCCGTTCAGAACAAGTTTAAAGATCATTTACAAGAAAGGGCCATCCTTTTTTCCCCACCCTCCATTTCTTCTGTGGGACGGGCCATAAAAAGCGGTCAGGGATTTAACGTACCCAGCAATCCAAACTGCACTCTTCAGGAAAGAGGAGTTTGCTCGGGCAGAAGCCAAAGCTAGGTGCAGGGCGCCCTCACCTGGCAGAGTCGGGTAAAGGCGACTCCAGCCTGATCAAGGCTGACCTCCGAGATGGAGGGGTGCCATCAGCTACGGGTGTCTCCTTTATAGGGAGGCTGGCCAGGGCAGAGGAGGGGGAAGGGGATACTTTTAAGGCTTCCCGACTAAGAGCCACCTACTTTCTTGGTTTTTCTTCCCTCTAAACTCGTTCTAGAGACAGCCTCGCCCATCAGACTGGGCCAAACCCCATGTTACAAATCCCCAATGCACTCCTCTGCAGGGTTGTCGCCGGAGAAGTGAGGAGGTGGGGCAGCCTCGGATGACCCCTATGAGCCTCTTAGCCTGTGCTAGAGCCAGGTATCTGTAGAAGAGTACAAGGTCACCGTCAGCTACCTACTAAGTTGGAGACTAGCCTAGGCTACAGGAGACCGACTGCAAAATCTCTCCTTCCCTCCCTCCTTCCAGAAAAAAAAAAAACATTCAGATTGAAGGCATTTCCCAACTCCAGGAACACCTGAGATCATGAACGGAAGCACAAAGGCAGGGGCATCAGTCAGGAAGAGTCATTTCACAAACTCTGTGTCACAGGCTGAACTGAGCCTTGGACAATGAACATTTGGCCAAACTAGACACAGTTCTGACTTTTCTCCTAATGGACAAACACGTCATTGGGTAGTTATGAAAGTGTACCCCATACGCCCCACATACACAGTTCAGAAGCCATTCCATCCACACCTGGTTTGCAGGTGGACAGGCTGACGCTCAGAGAGGACGTGGGTGGATGGATGGAGGCCCCCCAATGGTTGAGTCTGTAGGGTTACAAGAGGCAGTGTGTGTAGCTGGCCCCATAAAAGCAGCTTCCAGAACTCTTGTCACCCACCTACAGCAATCTGGGAAGCGAAGGGCTGAGGTAGGAGGGAGAACCCTATTTCAAGGACTGGAAGGTGGTTATATTGCCAGCAGACACCTCAAGGCAGACCCAGAGGGTGTTTACACATAGGAGGGGTCCTGAAGGGAGGGTCATGGGAGAAGGGGGTGGAGGTCTCCGGGCAGGGACGGAACAGTGGTGGGAGGAGGGTCCTCCCAGACGACAGGGTCCAGCCCCTTCTCCTGAAGCAGGTGTCCTCAACACTTGGACCTCATTCCTCTGTTTTGTCACCAACGGGCCCACAGTGAGAGGCTGGACCATAGGAGGCAAGTGAGGATGCTTTGGAGTGGACAGCCTGGAACAGCCCTTAGCCAATAGCAGGAACCCTGCTCTCCCCACCCCTGGCACAGGGGCCTCCATGTCTGAGAAGGCACACAGGGCAAGGGAGGTGCAAAGGGCAAGTGGAGGGGGCGGCTCGTCTCCGCCCAGGGGTTGGGAGCCTAGCAGCCTGCCAGAGGCCTCACTGGAGCTTAGACTTGGAGGAAGATGCGCCTGGCAGCCACTGTCACTGTGCCTTTCACTGGAGCCCGTGTGCCTCCTCACTGCACGTTAGCAGTCCCTTGTGCCCTGCCTGGTACGTGTGTGATTATAGGTGAATCCCAGTTTGTCTGTTTCTCCTCCCCTGCTCACATTGAGATAGAGTCTCAAGTAGCCTAGGCTGGCCTCAGATTTGTTATGTACCTAAGGATGACCTTGAAATTCTGATCCTCCTGTTCTCAAGTGTTGGGATTACAGGTGTGTGCTATCAGACCCAATTGTTCCCTTTAAATTTTACACAAGTAATAGCATTATAGAGCAATTTTTCTATACATTGTTTTCTAATTCTTTATGTAATACACCTTGAAATTTGTGTAATACTAACAAACATCTCCCATTAAAAACCAGCAGTCTTTGTAAGATGGCCCAATGGGTAATGGCACTCGCCACCAAGCCTAACGACCCAAGTTCAGTCCCTGGAATGCACTTGGTGGAAGGAGAGACTACTACAAATTGTCCTTTGACTTCCACATGTCACACAGTGCACGCACGCGCGCGCGCGCACACACACACACACACACACACACACACACACACACTCACTCACACCCATGTGTGCACAACTAAACTTTTAAAAAATAGCCTCACTATTTTTCCCTGGGGATTGTACCATTACTTAACAAATCCTCTACTGAAGGCTGTGCACACCTTTTCCAGGCTCTGACTTTTACCATCAGTACTCACACGTATGTGCATCTTTAGGCTAAATTCCTCGAAGAGGAGCTGTTTGATCAAAGGATATGTGAGTTTGTTGTCAGCAGTTACCAGAGTGTAGTTTATGAAAGTTTTTTAAATTCTATGTCTTGGGGGGTTGTTTCCCTAAAGCCTTACCAACACTGTACAGTCACATTTAAAAACATACACAGCTAAGTAAACTTAAAGAAACCCAGGGGGCTGGAGAGATGGCTCAGCAGTTAAGAGAACTGGCTGCTTTTCCAGAGGTCCTGAGTTCAGTTCCCAGCAACTACAACTGCCCTTCAAGATCCAGTGGCATCTTCTGGCCTACAGGTATATTTGCAGCAGAATACTGGACACATAATAAATAAATCTTTAAAAAAAGAGAGAAGAAGAAAAGAAAAAAAAAACCCAAATATTATCGTCTTCCAAACCTCATGCAGCCACATGCAACGTAGCAGCAGACCTTCCACTCTCATAAGGCGCTAATGAGATACCCTGTCCCCTCACATTTCTTTCCTTGTTTCCTTCCATTATGAAAGGGTAAAAGAGCTGATCTCTAAGACATCATAAGGGTCCTAAACATGTATGTGCAAAGAGAAAAGATCTGTAAAATGTATGAAGCAAACGATGATGGATTGGAAAGGACAAATTTCAATAGCTCTTTCATCATTTGGAAGAATGAGCAAGCATAAAATCAGCAAGAGTATAGAATTCTGCATCACCATTGGGCAGTGGCATGTAACTGGTATCTAGCTGATTCACTAAACAGCAGCAGAACACACATTTGTTTCAGGTGCTTGAAAAAAGGTGCACCAAGATTGACGTCATCCTGGGTTGTTGTCCTTTTCCTGCTGTGATGGATGAAATCCTTACCAAAGGAACATCAAGGGTTCATTTCTGCCCACAGTTCAGGGTAGAGTCCATCGTGGAAAGGAAGTCAAGGTAGCTTGTATCAGCAGGCCACACCACGTCCACAGTGAGAAGAGAGCGAGTGGATTTCTGTTGCCTGCAAGATGTAGGACTCTGAGCTACTTCTCTAACTCCATGTCTGCCTCTATGCCACTATGTCCCACAATGATGCTAACGGACGGAACCTCTGAACTGTAGTGAGCCACCACAATTAAATGTTGTCCTTTATAAGAGTTGCTATGGTCATGGTATCTTTACAGCAATAGAAGCTCTGAGACACTAACCATCATATGGGTCAAATCTCCATAAATTGAATTAAAACCATATAGAATATATTCTTTAACCACAATAAAATCAAACTAGAAATCAATGACAAAACAATAATGGGAAAATGTCTGAACCTTTCAAATCTAGACAACACATGTCTAAATAGTTTACAGGTAAAAAAGAAGCCTGAGAAAATTTATTATTGTGTGTACTCACATAGTGTGTGTGTGTGTGTGTGTGTGTGTGTGTGTGTGTGTGTGTGTGTGCGCACGCCTGTGTGTGCCAGTATACATATGCCACAGTGCACATGCAGAGGTCAGAGAACAATCTCCAGGACTGGGTTCTCTCTTTCTACCTTCAAGTCAGGGTCATTTTTGTTTGTGCTTAAGCTTTGAAAATTTCTACAAACTTCTAGGTAATTTTCCTGTCTCTATCTCCCATTTTGCCAAAGAAGTGCCAGAAATAACAGATGCATTACATTCCACCACATCTATTTTTGTCTCATGTGTGGTACTATATGGTTACTTGATTACTTGATAACTTTATTTTAGAATTGAACCACAGGACAATTTTCCCCCCCAAGACAGGGTTTCTCTGTGTAGCCCTGGCAGCCCTGGAACTCACTCTGTAGATCAGGCTGTCCTCAGATCCTCCTGCCTCTGCCTCCTGAGTGCTGGGATCAAAGGTGTGCATCACTATGTCTGTCTTGAGAATCTTTTTATTGTTTTATTTTTTGAGATTACACTATAATTATATAATTTCCCCTTCCCTTTCCTCCCTCCAACCATCTCCAGAAGCCCCCTGCCATTCCACCCCCTTAAAATTCATGATCTTATTTTCTTTAATTGTTGATATGTGTATACATATATACACATATATATTCCTAAATACATAAATACAATCTACCCACTCCATATAATGTCACTTGTATGTATATGTTCTCAGGGCTGACTATTTGATATCAGATAAAATTGATGTGTTCTTTCCTGGGGAAGACTGTTTCTCCTAGTCTCAGCTTTCCTTAGCTGCCTGTAATTCTTTGTCTAGGGTTGAGACTTGGTTAGCTTTCCCTTTTCCACTTTAGCATGCCTACTGGCATCATTCTTGTTCGGGATATTGCTGAAACTTCATAGGTGCAGCTCCTCTGACATTTCTATGACACACAATTACACACCAAACTTCTTGTTTCTCTGGCTCTTAAAACCTTTCTTCTGGTGCTGGAGAGAGGACTCAGAGGTTAAGAGCACTGGCTGCTCTTCCAGAGGTCCTGAGTTCAATCCCCAGCAACCACATGGTGGCTCACAATTGTCTAAAATGAGATCTGATGCCCTCTTCTGATGTGCAGACAGAACACTATGTACATAATAAATAAACAAATCTTAAAAACAAAAACCTTCCTGCCCCCTCATCCATGATCCTGAGCCTTAGGTGCAGGCTTGACAGGTCGATGTGCAGTAGGAGCTGGGCTCTATGTTTCTGCATTTTGATCAGTAGTGGTCTCTGTCTTTTGTAAAGATTCCTCAATGAGGGATGAGAACTACACTGATGGGTGGGCATAAGGATAAATATTTAGGATGTAGTTATGGATTATGATAGTTTAGTAAGGTGGTAGTTGTAAGTTCTCCTCCAACATCCACAACTTCCCTAGCCCTGAGTAGCTGGCTGGTTTCTAGTACCAGGAATGATTTCCATCCTGTTGAGTAGGCTGTAAGTCTAATTTGAGAGCTGTTGGTTACTGCCAAAGTATCTGTGCCACTGCTGCACAGACTGTGCCATGCTGGTCATTCTTTTGGTTCAAAGTTGTCATAACTGGGTAGGACTACTGGTTCCTTCCCTCCTTAGAAAGCTTGCTTGGTGCCTTCAGGTATCATGAAATTTAGTTCTCAGGGAGGGGGCTTTCAGACCAATTTAAAAACTATGTGGGCTGGGTGGTGGTGGTGCATGCCTTTAGTCCCGGGACTTGGGAGCTGAAGCAGGCAGATCACTATGAGTTCGAGACCAGCCTGGTCTACAAGAGCTAATTCCAGGACAGCCTCCAAAACCACAGAGAAAACCTATCTAAAAATAAATAAATAAATAAGTAATAAAAAAATGTGTTCTGGAATCAAATTCAGAACCAACTCCAAGTAGTTGTCCTCTGACCTTTGCATGCATTCTGAGGCATGTATTGTGGAACAATCTTTTTGTACACTGTGAAGACGTGTTGCTCTCATTGGCTTAATAAAGAGCTAAATAGCCAATATCTAGGCAGGAAGAAATTAGGTGGGACTTGCAGATAGAGAGCGCTGGAGTGAAGAAGGGTGGAGTCCCCAGGACACTCAGAAAGGCACAAGATGAACATGCCACGCCGAGGAAAGGTATTGAGTCACGTGGTAGAATGTTGATAAGAACTTCGGGTTAATTTAAGTTATAGGAGCTTGTTAGTAACAAGCCTAAGCTACTGGCTGAGCATTTATAATTAATAATAAGTCTCTGTGTGGTTATTTGGGAGCTGGCTGGTAGGACAGAAAATTCTACCTACAGGCATGCATACCTACACACATACATCATACACCCACATAATCATTAATAATAATAGTAGTAAGAATTTTAAGTGTTATAAAAATGTTTAAATGTTATTAAAAATAAATTAAGAACCAGGTAGTGGTGGTGCATACCTTTAATACCAGCTCTTGGGAGGCAGAGGCAGGCAGATTTCTAAGTTCAAGGCTGGCTTGATCTACAAAGTGAGTTCCAGGATAGCCAAAAAACCCTGTCTCTAAAAAGAAAAAAGGAAAAACAAAAACTCAAATCATAGGCTAGTAAGATGGCTGAGTGGCAAAGGTACTTGCCACCAAGCCTGATGCTTTGAGTTTGATCCCTGAGAACTGTATCCCACAGTTGTCCTCTGACCCCTACTTGCAAGCACACACAGAAATACATAAATAAATTGTAAAAAATAAAATTGACTGTATGTATATTCAACACTCTCAAAAAAGAAATGCTCTTGACAGACAGTGGTGACACATGCCTTTAATCCCAGCACTCTGGAGGCAGAGACTCTGGATCTCTGTGAGTTCAAGGCCAGCCTGGTCTACAGAGGGAGTTCCAGGACAGCCAGGGCTGTTACACAGAGAAACCCTGTCTCACAAAAAAACAAAAACCAAAACAATTAAGAAGATTAGAGAGTTAGTAGAGACTGGAGAGGAGGCGCAGTGGTTATGAGTGATTACTGCTTTTGCAGAGGACCCGGGTTTGAGTTAAAGGTTGATACACATTCAGTTGAGAGGCAGGTGGGTCACAACTCCCTGTAATTTCCATTCCAGGGGATCTGGTCCCTTTTTGTTCTCCAAGGGCAGCTACACACAGAAGGTGCATATTAACACACACATACACACACTACAAACACAAATAAAAGTTTTTAAAAGAGATAGTATGTGTTCTGTATAGTCTCTTTCAGAAAACAGAAGGAATACTTCTGTGTTAGTATAGTTATGCTTTCCATAACTATAATAAAATACTCCAGACAATCAACTTACCAGGAGAAATGGTTAGCTCGGCATGGTGACCCAAGCCTGTAATCTCATTACTTGAGAAGCTGAGGCAGGAGGATCTCAAGTTTGAGATGGGACAGGGATACACATTAAATTCAAGGCCAGTCTGGACTACATATGAGTCAGGTAGAGGAGGGATGACAGAAGAGAGCAAAGAAAGAAGAGAGGGTAGAGAAAGGAAGGGGAAGAGTGGTGTGTGTGTGTGTGTGTGTGTGTGTGTGTGTGTGAAGAGAGAGACTGACTGATTGATTTTGGTTCATGGTTTTGTAACCAGAATATAGAGTGTGTGATATCTGAAACCAGAATACTAGAGCAGAGATAAGGATTAAATTTTTAGTGTGTGTACTTTATTCAGAAAGTCAGCAACCTGAGATGGCAATGGGTTAACAAGGGTGGGGCAGGGGAATGGGGAAGACGATGGAGTAGGGAGAAGGAGGATGCCCTAGTTTGCTTCCTGCTGCTTTGACAAACACCACAATCAAAAGCAACTTGAGAGATGAATTGATTTTAGCTCACACTTCCTGGTAGCAGTGCATTACTGAGGGAAGTCAGGCAGGAACCTGCAAGTAGAAAGCAATGCAGAAGCCATGGGTAGCGGCTGCTTTCAGGCTTGCTCCCCAAGGCTTGCTCAGCCTGCTTTCTTATAATCTCAGGGACAACTACTCAGGCTGGCACCACCCAAAATGGACTGGTCCTCCCTCATCAATCATTAATAAAGAACATCCCCCCCCCATAGGCCTGCCTACACGCAATACATATGGGAGCATTTTCTCAGTTGAGGTTCCTCTTCCCAGATGACTATCTGTGTCAATCTGACAAAAATAAATAAATAAACAAATGACATAAAAGCCCAACCAGGACAGTCAAGTATGTGATACTTCCCTATGAATTATTGTCCACAAAGGCTCCAGAGGGCCCTAAAATAATACAGGTTATTTTCACTGCTGTTGTTTGCCCACCAGGATAAGTCAGTGTCTGAGTCAATGTCCTACTGTTCTATTGCTGTGAAGAGACACCATAACCACAGCAACTCTTCTAACTGGGGGCTGGGTTACAGTTTCAGAGGGTGAGTCCATTATCATCGTGGTGGGGACATGGTAAGAGCATTTCAGAGGTGTGGTGGCACTCACATCAGTGGGACAGTGACTGAGAGCTATATCCTGATCTGTAGGCCAAGACAGAGAGAGTCCCCACATGGCCAGATCGAAGGCCAGGGAAGCCTGCTGGGCAAAGTTAAAGTGTGCACCTTTTAGTGGGCACTGGTAAAGGTATGCCAAAAGGAGAACATCGGCGGAACAAAGGTTTATTGGGGATGAAGGGAATTGAATGAAGAGGACACAGCTGGTTGTAGCTTAAGGCTGTTGGGAGGAGGGGGAGCAAACAGCCATGTGCTGGGCATGAATCCCAGCCTGTCTGAGAAGTAGAGACAGAATTAAAGTGAGCATCCAAGAAAGGAACAAGTCGGAGAAACTGGAAGAGTAATTGTATGGAAGCATGAAAAAATTATATCTAAACAACACTTGTCTAATTTAGATATACCTAACAGGTAGGTAATGGTACCCTGATCCTCAGGTGCCTTTACATATATGAGGTTGTGACATTTAATAAAAAAGCTTTTAATGGTAGAGAGATATGCCAGCTCCTGGCAGCATCCTGTATCTCCTCCAAGAAGATGGACGGCCTCAGAAGAACCTCCACCTGAAAACTTGCTTTGAGTGTGACAACACCAGACACTCAACAACTAACTGCTTTTCACATCAAGTGCCAAGACCCTGTCCAGACTGAACAAATGGAGCAATGGGGGATTGATCGTCCCACCTGCCAAGACAGGTAGGCTGATCCCCCAAAGAACATGACTGCTTACCTAGCTGGAAAGCTGTTTCACTTCTGCTTATTTAATTCAGTACCATGTTGTTTGTGCCATTTTGTTATGTGCAGTTTTCCACCAGCCTGGTCCCAGAGTCGCATCAGCCCCAAATAACACATAGAGACATTGTATTAGATATAAAACTGTTGGCCTGTTACTATTGTTAGCAGGTTGTAGAGGTAACTTCAGAGGTTCAGAGTTTTAAATTTCCTCTGATTGTTTTCTAAAAATGTTCATGTCTTTTAACCCATAGCTTTTTGCTATGCTACCAAGATGTAAATCTGTTCCAGTTGCTTTACAGACATCCTAATGTTCCTGGGAAAAGAGCTCTGCTACTGTATTGAGAAATCTGGTCTGGTCAAAATAGTCTTCAGGGCCCATTTTAACCCTACCTATTTTCATACATATTTTGCAGGTTCACTCCTTCCTGGGTCAAGGCCAACCCAATCGAGGTTATATCCATTCTGACAGTAACACCCTTCCCATGGCTAGCTCTGTTCATAGGGCTGATGACAACATTTATTTTTTCTCTTGAGGTCTCCAGAATGGCAATTAACTGAATACTTCTCCACTAATACCTCCTGCTGAACATGAGCCCACTGACTCCCAAATCCCAGTCTTGCCATCATCCCTTGTCAGCAGGAAGAAGCCAGACTTAAACCGGCACCCCTGTACCCAAGGAGTCTGGGATGTTTAGGTGGAAGTCCTACCAGCATCTACAGCTATAGAAAGAGGTTGGGATGTTTGGGAACTCCAGGTTAACCCTGCCCCCCCCCATGGTGTCAAATGGCAGGCTCTTCCCCCGAGTTGCCTCATTCCAGGTTTTGCCCCTAAAAAGCCCACCACTGGCAGCTCCACCCCCTGGAGGGCATTAAAAGCCCCCAACTCTGGGTTCACCTCATGTTTTTTTCCTCTCTCCTAGGACCACCCAGGAATACTTTGCTCAAATTAAACCTGCATTTATTAATTCGGTTTGATTGAGTTATTATATCAGTGGCAGTGGATTTCCAATTGTGCCTACAGGGAAACTCCTCAACCTCCAAGGAAGTGACTCCTGACTGCAAAAGCAAAAGGTTTTTATTGCTAAGAACCAAACCAGCTGGAACCTCACTCTATCAGAAGAAAGAAAAAGTGAGGGAGGTTTGAGACTGTTAGTCTCAGCCCACAAGATTTTCAAGGTAACAGAGATTTCACAGAGTACAAAGTTTCTTTACAAGGTCATCATGGATCAAAGTGAATAGTAACTGTCATCCGTTTAGGCAAGATTGATTAGCACACCTGTAGGGTTTATTTATTTACTTTACAGGATCAGCAGGCTCAGTGATCTTGTTCTCAAGATAATGGGGCAGGGAGCATGTTGAGGCTGCTGGTGGTGGGCTCCAGCTTTCTCTTCTATCTCCTGAGAACTGCATGTGGGCTCTGGTCCTGTACTCTGCAGTCAGGGAGTTATCTACGGCTGGAGTTCCTGTCCTCTCTAGTTTTCCCTTCTTGACATAAGCCCTAATTTATACCTTTTAGTTATTAATTTTTCATCACACCAGTAACTGGGGATTTTAAAATTTACGAGAGAGAGAGAGAGAGAGAGAGAGAGAGAGAGAGAGAGAGAGAGAGAGAGAGAGGAGAAGAGGGAGTTCATACTTGTTTCTGTGAGCCTGGTCAAAAAAACTGTAGGTCCTCAGGAGGGGCCTACTACTGTTGTTTTGCTAAATGAATATGTAGTCTCCTAAATACTCATTTACACCCACAGAGTGGAATGTCCCCCAGTTTTGGTCAGAGGAGTCTCTTTTTGCAGTAAATGACAGTTAATGCAGCCAATCACGGCTGGTCGAGGGGCTGAGAGGAAGTGACTGGTGAGCACTCAGCAAGCAGCTCTCAGTTCAAGAATAAAGGGGACAAGGACTGTGGCACTCTTTTTAGGGATGGCATGGCCATTGCAACCATAACTCACATCAACTGCAGTCACCTGCACAGGGCCTGCACAAGGCTGGGTCCCCAGCAACAGTCAGTCATGAGATGTTGCTAAAATCCCTTCCGGGGGGGTGGGGGGGAGACATAGGCAGTCTACTCTTCCTCCCACATAAACTGAGTCCTTCATGATTCTGCCAAAGACCCTCCTCACTGGAGGATCCAATGAGCTCACCGAGCTTCCTGACAAGCATATGTAGGGGAGGGATTCCTTACAAGTTGCCCCCCAAAACCCACACCTGGAAAGCTTCTATCCCCCCAGGTTTGAGGGCTTCTCCAATAGTCAGATGGTTGGAGCCCCCTTCCCTGGCTATAAACTCAAACCTCTCCCTGAGTCACGTTCAGTTAAGGCAGAGTTGCATATAGCAGGTAGTAGGGTGCAGCTGGGCACTCAGGAGAGTTTGTGACCCTCCTCTCTACTCCCTGAGGAGATGTAAACAGTACACAAGTGCACTGGGTTAATCCTTTTACAAGGGGAGCCAACTGAACTCCCCAGAGATGGTGTTTGCACACTACATGGGGTCTGGCTCCATCATGAGAGCTATTGGCAGTTATGGCTGCAAAGCCACTGGTGAGCTATCTGTGCTCTTGTGGGTAGTTCTGTACTCATTTCCATGTGGATGGCTTGTGGGTCACCAAACAAAAACAATAAAAGGACAAGATAGTGGGATGGGGACTTGAGGAGGGGGTGGGGGTGGGCAAGGGAGGAAGGGAGAGAGAGGTACACACTGTAACCTATAATTTTTCTTACTTTCTTTTTGAGAAGGGGCCTCACTCTGTAGGCTGGCCTGGAAGTAACTAGCTGTAGACCAGACTGGCCTTGAACTTGTGGCAATCAATCTTCCTGGCTCTGTCTCCCTGGTGTTGGAATTACAGGCATGTACCACTAGGCCCAGCTCTATACTTGTATCCTGTGCAGTAGACAGCCTACTGATGACCACAAGAAGTAAGGCTCAAGGAAGTAAATTGGGTAGTGCCTGAAAGTTCTGCATTGTTTTGACCTCTGGTTCACTTGCTGAACGAATGGGAGAAAAACCGCCTCTCTCCATGCTCTCTTCCAGCCGGGTGCCAGAGGTCCAAAGGCCACAGAGCATAAAATGTATAATTTCTGTGGTAGAGATCGAAGTCCTGCCCCACTGCCGCTCAGCTCTTCACCTCGAGCTAGGCTCCACCTCCAAGCCTCAGCCCTAGCGGGATCATGAATATGCAAATAAGAAGATATTTAAAGACGCCGGCGCCCGGCGTAGATCCCTGCCCCGTGCTGTCCGGCCCCCTTCACTGAGTTCATCATTTCCTAACGGAAGCGCCGCCAGCATGTCAGATAAACTGCCTTACAAAGTCGGTGAGTCCCAGGGTGCAGTCCTCCGCGGCGACTCGACTGCCCGCTCTGGGTTTGTGGTCCGTACCAATCCGCGTCTGGTCGGGGAAGCGGCCTCGGGGTGCCCGCGACCCCTAGAATCGCTGGCCTGGCCGTGCAGGTGCCTGGGGGTTGGAGTCCACGCGCCGCAGAGAGCTAGCTGTGGGAAGCAGGCACGGACTACAAGTCCCAGCGTGCCCTGCGCCAGGCACCCTGAGCAGCTGCGCGGGCTACGATCCTTGGTTCGGCAGCGTGCACCTCGTGGAGTGACTGGCCTTTGGGAAGTGGCCCTAGCGGCTTTTGCCTTGGCATCTGGTGGCCTGTGTGGTCCCCCCCAACAAGGGTCTACCACCTTCTGGGCCTTGAGTGGGGCCGGAGAGCGCACTGGTGCTCTAGGTGCCAGTGAGGAGAGGCCTGGAAGGGAAGCTCCGGTATACCGGGGACTTGGGGTCAGCTCAGTCTGTGGGGTTATCTGGTGGATGACCAGAAGAAAATTTGCAGTGGTTGGAAATTACCCTTCGTTTTGTTCCAGTGATGGAAGGCTGACTGAGTAAATAAACGTTCAGTTGAGCGTTTACAATGGCATAGGCGCTGCCAGTATTCTAGACTAATCCGTTTTATTACTGTAGCTCCCTGGGAAAGGAACGACTCTCCTTTTATGATAGAAATCCAGAGGTGTAGAGGTTGCCTAGAATTTGGACCCAACACGTCATCCCTTTCACTGAAAGGGATGTATGCAAGGGGACACACTAATGAAATTCAGCACAATTCGGTTCAGGCTGGGACTAGTGACACAAACTTTTAATACAAGCACTCACTTCTGAGGCTGAGGGATCGATCAGAGGTCAGCCTGGGCATACAGTGAATTCCAGGCCAACTTGGACAAAATAAGGAGAGGCTATCATAACAAAACCACAAACCAACGCGCCCCCTTCCTCCCCCCCCCCAAAAAAAAACAAAGTAATTCAGGCTGACTAGCTTTTAAAATCATTTCAAGACTCCATTAAATTGGAGAGGGTCACCAGCATGAGACGGATGCTATCCCATTATACAGAGGAGGAACTTGAGGAAGTTCAGCCACCAGAGTAGATTATTGTCTCCATTGGGTAGAGGCTGAAATTGAGGCCCAGAAATGTTGTAGATCAGTGTTGTCTTGGTGGAACAGCTAGAAGGGAGGCATGCCATACTGTGAGGGCTTGGGGACTGTTGTGTGGGTAGAGATGAGGCTGAATTTAGAGCCTGGCTTCTTGGCTGTGTAGTGGTGGAGGTCCATCAAGGAGGGCATGCTGCATGCTAAACCTTCTCCATGTGGTGTTTCTACAACCCTTGGGTGTACAGCTAGGTTCGGGCTGATTATCCTTAGTCTGATGAAGCAAGTTGAGAAAGGGTCAACACAGGTCCTTGTCCCTTGCTCTTTGACAGGTGCCCCTGTGATTTCTGCAGCTCTCTGGCTCTCTTGGCACCAAAAGCTCCAGAGTTTGGTACACTAGCCCCTCCTGTCCCTCTGGAGTGGAAGTCCCATTGAGAGCTCTGGGACTGGCACAGCTGCCACAAGACCATTGAAAGAATCGTTTTTTTAGCTAGAGGGACAGGTGATAGTAGATGGGGTGGAATTTAAGCAGGAAGGCACAAAACCCAGTCCTCTCCAGGAAGGCCTTGAGAGCAGCTTTGCCATAGAATGCCTCACTGGAGACATAAATGCTGAGTTACACCAGGTTCGCCTTCCTGCCTTCCTTCCTTTATTTCTTCCTTTCTTCTTTCCTTCCTTCCTCCCTCCCTCCCTCCCTTCCTTCCTTCCTTCCTCTTCCTCTCTCTCTTTTACCACCCTTGCCCTGTTCCAACCCTTTGTGAATCTGTGCTCATTCAGTTTTAGCAGATGGCTGTTCAGTTAACATTTTCTGGCTTCCTTCTCTGTGCCAGGCCCTGCTGGTCACTGGAGATATAAAAGTGACTCAGGTACAAGGTTGGGACAGATAGGCCCGCATAGTGTAGTTTCTGTGTGAAGAGATCTGTCCCTTTTCACTTTCCATGGCTACTGCCCCACCCTCCTCACAGGTCACTGGCCCTCATGCTACCATTTTGTTGGCTTGTTTTTTGGCCTCCGCTGGCCTTGAACTCAGGATCTTCCTTTGTCCTCCACAGCACTGTTTTTATAAGTGCATGTCTTTATGGTTGGCCACTGGGGTCTTTCCAAAGACAAACCACGTGGGTGTGGTGCCCACAGAGGCCAGAAGAACGTGCTGGATCCCCTAGGACTGGAGTTAGTGTTGTCTCTACCAGTGTCCATGAGCTGTTAGGAACTGAATCCCAGTACTCTGGGAAGAACTGTCAGTGGTTTTAACCATTAAGCCATCTCTCCAGCCCCTCCATTTCCAGGTGCTTTTGAGCATATTCTGAGCCAGGTACTGCATCTGGTACTTGGTATGAGCCAGCCAGGGTAACTATTGTGTTAAAGCCCTATGATAGGAGAGGTCTGTGGGCTGAGTGAGGGAGCAAGGTGGAGATAGAAGGGGGTAGGGCCTGAAGCTCAGGTAAGGGTTAGGATTTAAAATTTTTGTTTTCCACCAGGCTGTAATGAGGAGTATGGTATGTGGGATAACGAGGACCATGGAGATGCTTTGTAGCCCCAACCGAGAAGTGCTTTCTTTAGACAAGGGTGACATACTCAGTCAGGACACCCTGATGGAGGTGGCGCCCCACACCTTCAACCCCAGCACCTGGGAGGTGGGGGCAGGCAGTATCTGTGAGTTTGAGGCCAGGGTGTTCTACATAGTGAGTTCCAGGACAGCTGGAGCTACATGATGGACCCTGTCTCAAAAACCAAACCAAATCAAACAAAACCAGTAACCCTGCAACAGCAAAGAAACCAAACAAGCAGAAAAACATGGTGACAAGCAAAAATGGAAACAAAATCTTAGAGGTTTTTGGCCAGCAGGTTGATTGAATGGCAGTTTCATTTCCTAAAATGGGAAGACTGAGGATGTGTGGCCAAGAAGTCTTGAGGGCTCATATTTGATGGATAATAAATAATTGGACACCAGTCTAGAGGTGCTGAGTCAGCAGCTGGATTATTTGAATCTCAGATTCCTGGGAGAAGTTTGTACTGGAGGTCAATACGTGGGAGTCATTACCACAGGGAAGGTATTCACAATCATCTGAATAGAATTTATGTGGCAGGAGTTGGAGAGGTGCTGATGGGTCCCCGAGGGCTCTTAGAATGTGTCAGGCAGCTAGGAAGGAAGGAGGGAGAAGGCAGAATCAAATGCCAAGGAAAAGCAAGCATTTCAGAAATGAGGGAGTTGTTAGTGGGGTTTCTTAACTCCTGTGAGAAACCTGAGCATAAGTAATTATCCCAGTGGTACCGGGACAGAGTGATGAGGTCTGAGGGGTGAGAAAATCAGGGATATGGGACAGCTCATCCTTGGCAACAGACAAGAATACCTAGTCTAACCACAGATGAGGATGGAGTTCTAGGATGGAAAGTGAATGATTCCATATCCTCGGTGAATTGTGAAGTAATGTTATCTGTAGGGCCCTGCGTGGACCCCCGAGGCACCTTGAGCAAGCCTGAAGCTGTTGGCTGGAACATCTTGCCCCAGAATTGTTACTGGTACTCTGCCTGATTTGCTAACACATCTGCTGGGGAGGAACTAAGCCTGAGAGCTTTCACTCTTGACCCTTGATTGTTTTCCACTGTGTTGTGAGTCAGTAAATAAGCCTGCACCTTCCCCTCAATAAACAGCATTCGGCATTCTGGCATTCCTGTTACACGAATGACCCGCTGTCGTCTTTTATTTAAATGTCTAGGCCTTCACCGATTAGTGGAACAGATTGTAGCATAGGCGCTATAGTTATCAGTTGATGGGGAAAGACGACTGGGGAGAGGAGAAGGGGGCGAACTTATTAGGAAAATGTAGGATTGCTGGGGTGTGCCAGGTGTTCATAATAAACAAGGCTGTTTTCCATGGCTGTCATTCTCCTGCTGGTTCAGGGCCTTTGCTACATTGAAGAGCTGGCTCTAACTAGGTGGAAACTTTGGTTTTGGCTGCTGTTTTGTTTTTGAGACTTGGTCTCTTTAAAGCTCAAGATGGCCTCAACTCTTCTTACTTCAGCTTCCCTAGTGCTGGGATTACAGGCATGAACCCACCCACCCTAGCTTTGGGTGTGAGCTTTACTAAAGAGAGCAGGGAATAGGCAGTGGGGTCCTAGACTGCAGAAAGAAGGGGACGATGAAGGGGGCATGGTAAAAGACACGAGAAATTGACAAGATCAGTGGTTTAGAGAGGGTCTGAGCTACTCCCTCTTGGAGCTGGGAATGTACAGGGGGAAGACATGGCCAAAGGTGGTTGCTGGAAATTCAGATTTCTGAAGGAGTTCTCATCGTTGATAGCCTGGGGTTGTGTGTGTGTGTGTGTGTGTGTTTGATGAAGGAGCTGTGTTTATGTAGCAGGAGTGGGTAGCAGGTTTGTGTATGTGAGATGAAGGAGTTGTGTTTGTATAGCAGGAGTAGGTTGTGTGTGTGTGTGTGTGTGTGTGTGTGTGTGTGTGTGTGTGAGATAAGGAGCTGTGTGTATAGCTCATTAAACCCCCGGTAGGGTCAAGTGACCTTGGGAACTGTTTAGTGCTGGAGGTTGAACTCGGGGCCTTGGGTACACCCTCTTACTGCTCCTTTGAAATTATTTAATGCAATGTAGGAAGCAGAATAATAAAAGTTTCATCATTGTAGTAGTAGTATTTGAGACAGGGCTTCATGTAGCCCAAGTTGGCCTTGAACTTGCTATGTAGCCAAGGATGACCTTCCTGCCTCCATCTCCCAAGAGCTGGAATTACAGGTATGTTCTACCATTCCTGGCCCGTTTAACTTTTGTTAAATTATTAAAATTTCTGTAACAGCCTCCTTTCTCCTTCACCCTTCATTTCCTAGGTGAGTGAGCTCTAAGCTCCCCAAAGGTGGGAAGATGGCTCAGTTGGCAAGTTTGCCTGTCTTTATAAGCATGGGAACCTGAGTTCAGATCCCCAGCACCCATGTAAAACTGCAAGGACCTATAATCTCAGTGCTGAGGAGGCAGAGGCAGGAGGGTCTACCTAGCCAGATCAGGTGCAGTGAGATCCTGTCTCAAAAAATAAGACAGAAACTGAGAAAGACACTGACATTGACCTCTGGCCTCTATGTACATGCACACATAGAAGAAGAAAGGCTGTTTCCCTTTAATTTGAAAAATAATAATTAGAAACAAAATCCACCATGAACCCCAGGCCCATCCTATTATACCTGCTGGAATTGAACTTTCCCAGGGGAGCAATGTTGGTACGTGTCAGGAAAGTGATTGACAGTGGCATTCACAGTGTCAGCGGTTTTCAAAGCAGTACTTGTACTTCTCTTTGTTGTGGATGACAGAATGCTATGGCAGATTGCTCAGCCTAAGGGCTATAGGGTCACAATTGGATCACTCCTTACACAGGGATGGTGCTTCATGGTTGATGGGAGGAGGTGGCTCTCATAACTCTCCATCTTGTTCCTGCAGCGGACATTGGACTGGCTGCATGGGGACGAAAGGCCCTGGACATAGCTGAGAATGAGATGCCGGGTTTGATGCGCATGCGGGAGATGTACTCGGCGTCCAAGCCCCTGAAGGGTGCTCGCATTGCTGGCTGCCTGCACATGACTGTGGAGACGGCTGTCCTCATTGAGACTCTGGTGGCCCTGGGTGCGGAGGTGAGGTCCACAGCTGTGTGACTCCTTTGAGTCCCTTGCCCACTCTGGGTTCAGCCATGGAAGAAGACTGGTAGGGAGACCCAGCCGGCAGAGCCCCTACTGGTCACCTGGGTTTCTCTCCGCTCCCCAGTGCTGCCACCCGTGGCAGATAGTCTCAAGTATTTCTTTCCTCCAGTTGGAGAGACAGCTGATAACTCAGTACATCTTCCTGCCTGAGAGCGAGTTCAAGGACAGCCAAAGTAGTTACACAGAGAAACTCTGTCTCACAAAAACAAAACAAAACAAAAAGAACCAAAACCCCAAACAAACCAACAACAACAAAACAATAAAAGAATACTTGAGGACTTCTTTGTTTTTTGAGATAGCATCCCACTGTATAGCCTAGGCTGCCCTGGAATTTACTGTAATTCAGGCTAGGCGCAAGCTATCTTTCTACCTCAGCCTTCCAAGTATTGGGATTTGACTGCTCACACCCATCTTCATTGACCTTTTTTTCAGATTTGTTTTTATTTTGCGTGTGTGTTTGTTTGCCTGCATGTACTTCTATGTACCATTTGCATGCAGTGCCTAAGCAGGGTAGAAGAGGGTGTCAGTTTTCCTATAACTGGAGTTACAGATTGTTAGTTGTGAGCCACCATGTGGGACTGGGAACTGAACCCAGGTCCTGGAAGAGCAGTCAGTGCTTTCAACCACTGGATCTTTCCAGTCCCCATTACCTTTCAACGTTCAGTTTGTTGGCGGTCTGATCTCCTGGCTTTACATACTGCCTGTGTAGTGATGACTCAGTACAAACCTGACCTGGACCCACAGTCTTACATGTCTAAGTATTGATATAAGCCTCTTGGCAATCAAGTACATGTCTCAGGCTGAGCAAATCCAGACAAACTTTCTGCCCTCCGCATCCTGAAGTCTTTGGCACATCAATAAACGACAAGTCTAGCCTGGACTCTTTGTGCATGCGGGCCCTGGCGTTTTGACAGACATGCATCACTTCCCCTGTTGCTGCTGTGTTTGCTCTCTGCAGCCTGCTTCAGTAGCTCCTTCCCTGTCTCCTGTTCACAGCACTAGAGTGACGTCTCATTTATTTATTTCATTCTCTGTGTGTGAGGGTTTTGTCTGCGTCTTCATGTTTATATGTGTTCCACACAAATGCCTGGTACCCACAGAGCTGGAAGAAGGTAATTGGTCCCCTGGAACTGGAGTTACAGGTGGTTGTAAACTGTACTGTGGGTGCTGGGAACCAAACCAGGGTCCTCTCATGTTCTTAACTGCTGAGCCATCTTTCTAGTTGTTTGTGTGCATTTTATGTCAAAATCTCACTGCATAACTTGGACTGGCCAGCAAATCCCCTATAGCCCAAGCTGGCCTTGAACTCTGAAACTCTGATCTTTCTGCCACTACATCTTGTTAGGATTATAGGTATGCCACCAAGCCTGGCTCAGTGATTTATTGTTTTTTTTTTTTTTTTCCCCACCTTAAGCTCTAGCAGTATCTTTTTACTGCTCTGGCTTCTAGCTATTCACTTGCCCAGAGTCCCAGCCTTTCTTTCTTGGCTTCAGGGCTTCCTTTTCTGTGTTCCTTCATAGCCACAAGTGACCAATAGCCTTGTTTTCCTGGACCTTGTAGGTACAGTGGTCCAGCTGCAACATCTTCTCTACTCAGGACCACGCAGCGGCTGCCATTGCCAAGGCTGGCATTCCAGGTGAGTGGGCTACTGTGGGGTATGTGGGAGCGGATAAAGAAAGCGCTTTGCTTTTTCTTGTTTCTCTTACTGATTCTTGTAGTAATAGGCTTCCATATGCGGACAGAGACCCTCAGCCTATTGATTTTAGTGAAGAGCTGCTTTGTCCTCGTACCTCATCTCAGATCCCACGGAGTTATGTGGTCCCTAGTGGAAGAATCTTAAGATTGGGAGCCCCATGGTACAGATAGGGAAGTTACTTACTAAAGAACTAACTGGTGAGGTGTGAGGCAGAGCTAGAGTCTCCGGGGTACACTGGCTGAGGTGTGGTCGTTTAGGAGTATGCAAAAGGAGCAGGGCTAAAGAGCAAAGACCGTCTCAGTTGCTGCAGAGTGGTGCATGTCTGTCTGGACTCGGCGGTGGGCAGTGGGGGGTGAGGGGTGGTGTTAGGTTCAGTGGTGATTATTAAATAGAGTATACAAGAATTTTTATTGGGAGGCTGGAGAGATGGCTCAGTGATTAAGAACACTGGCTTCTCTTCGAGAGGACCCAAGTTTGATTCCTAGCACCCACATGGGAGCTCACAACCTGTAACTCCAGACCCAGGAGATCCAATATCTACTTCTGGCCTCCTCGGACACCAGGCAAGCACACAGACATATTTGTAGACAAAACACTCACACATTTGGTGGGGGATCCTAATCAGCTGTGGGAGAGGGGAAGCGGGAGGGGTTCCTGTCTAGCCTCATAGGGCTAACTGCCTGTCAGCAGCTCCCACCTTGGAGAGGCTCAGTGGCCCTCCTTCAAAAGAGGCTTTGCTTTCGACAGCATTATCTTCTACAGTTGTGGGAGGGAGACAGCCAACTGCTTGGCCTGCGTCCTGTGCAAACAGGAGACTCTTGAACCCCACACCTGTGGTGTTCCACATGATGGGAGGACCAAGGCCAGCAGCCAGCTCCCTTGTTTCAGGTGCTGCTCTAAGTGCTGTGCTAAGTGTTATAAGTGTTACACTTCCTAGTCTCTCTTGGGGGTTTTGTGAGTGGTGATGCAGTGCCTCCTCATGGGTTTTGCATGTACCTGGCACAGAGAATGCTCCATCTTTAGTAGCTTTTACTGGGGAACTTTGACCAGGCATCACCGGAAATTACCCACTACTGAGACTGCCAGGCCCTCAAGACCTTTCCAGATCCTATGTGATGGTGCCCAGTGAATAGGTTGTCCCTCTGGGTGGGAGTCCTCTTCTGTGTGGGTCGGTAGCCTAGTCCATAGAGCCCAGGAAGAAGGAGATACAAAAGGAAATAACTTCTTCCAGACACATATGTCTAGGGCTGTTTGTGGCCTTTGTGTCACTTGATTTATGTTATTGCAAGCCCCGTTTATGGAAGAAGAAACTGGTAAAGTGAATTTCTCAAGGTCACGTGGCTAAAGTTCAGAGCCAGTGTTTGAGCTTGGATCTGTCTAGCTTCTGTATACTTCCTACTGCCGTGTTCTCATAGGCTGGACATACCTAGGGATGGGGATCAGGCAGGGGATAGTACTGGCTCAGTGTAGTCTTCTGGGACCTCCCTGCCAGCTTCTCATGTGCCACTCACCCTCCAGTGTATGCCTGGAAGGGCGAGACAGACGAAGAGTACCTGTGGTGCATTGAGCAGACCCTGCACTTCAAAGGTGGACCCCTCAACATGATTCTGGACGATGGTGGTGACTTAACTAACCTCATCCACACCAAATACCCACAGCTTCTGTCAGGTAAGTGGGTGGGCTGGCTGCTAGTGGCCTGAAGGGAGCCTGCTCCTTCATAGACGAGGCAGTGGGCTTGGCCAAACACCCACTCACCTTCTCCATAGCACTGGAGGACAAGAGGTTCCTGCGGGCATGGAGTCTGCCTTCTGATTTATTTGTGATGTGAAGCCAGGGTAACGGGTCGGGGCAGAGCTGGCTGAGCTCATAAGCCAAGGTCGGTATAGAGCAGTGCTAGGAATGATTGCAGAGAAGCAGCCTTGTTGAGGAGGAGGATGGAGTATGGAGACTACAAAAGGCCCTGGGGTAGGAAAAGATGGACTGTACAAAAACTAGTCTGACTAGTAAGTGAAGGAAGCCTTCTCTTGAGAGTATTGTAGGCTATGACAGGACAGCTGGGTGAAGAATGGTGTCAGGCCCAGCACAGTGGTGGGTGGACAGTGTCAGGAGGTTGAGTCATTGGGCCTTGGTGACTGGGTGGCCTTTACAGTCAGGTGCAGATGAAAAGGGATGTGTTCTGTGCCCCCTCTCTTGTTCAGGCATCCGAGGCATCTCTGAGGAGACCACGACTGGGGTCCACAACCTCTACAAGATGATGGCCAATGGGATACTCAAGGTGCCTGCCATCAATGTCAACGATTCTGTCACCAAGGTGAGCCCTGGGGTAGTGGCAGCTCCAGTGAGCTGAGGAGTGGATCCCTGAAGAGGGGCACGAGACCCTTGCCTGAGGGGGGGTGGGCACTGCCTGAGGGTGGAGAGTGCATTGAAGGGAGACCTGCACAGTCGGTCATGGCTGCTTCAGGAACACTGTGGCTTTGGTTATGAAGTTAAAGTTATTAAAGTTAAGCACATTCTTTGACCCAGTAACTTGTCTCAGGCCTTGCTTCCCTAGAAAGGCTTCTAGAGCAGCAGAGGCCGGCTAAGGAGACAGCCTGGAGGCTGATGGGGAGGAGGGGCATGTTGGGGCATGGGGGGGATCAGTCCAGGCGACTGGGCTCAAGTCTCAGGCCTGTGGGATGCTTTGAGGCCTGGCCTCAGGGCCTTGCCTGCCCCTTATCCCCTTACCTCCTCTCCTTTCAGAGCAAGTTTGATAATCTCTATGGCTGCCGGGAGTCCCTCATAGATGGCATCAAACGGGCCACAGATGTAATGATTGCGGGCAAGGTGGCGGTGGTAGCAGGCTATGGCGACGTGGGCAAGGGCTGTGCCCAGGCCCTGAGGGGTTTTGGGGCCCGAGTCATCATCACCGAGATTGACCCCATCAATGCCCTGCAAGCTGCCATGGAGGGTATGATAGCTTGAGGGCTGGCTGTTGGGGCTAGAGGAGGAGTGAGGCCACCTTTGATAACTCATGCTCGGTGTCTGTGCAGGCTATGAGGTGACCACCATGGACGAAGCCTGTAAGGAGGGCAACATCTTTGTCACCACCACAGGCTGTGTTGATATCATCCTTGGCCGGTAGGTGCCAGGGAGTCCTAGGGAGCAAAGGTGCACAGGCTTGGGGCTGTTCTTCGTCTCTGGTCTCTCACGGGGTTGGGCTCCCTCATAGGCACTTTGAACAGATGAAAGACGATGCCATTGTGTGTAACATTGGACACTTCGATGTGGAGATTGATGTGAAGTGGCTCAATGAGAACGCTGTGGAGAAGGTGAACATCAAGCCCCAGGTGAGAGGCCTCTGAAGCCCCTGAAGGTGTCAGCATGTGTGTGGAGTGTGGTGACCTTGCTGCTTCACCAAGGTCACAGTGTGCTTGGGAGTGAAGAGTGCATACAGTGGTGGCCAAAGAGACAGGATGCTGGCAGCTGCAGTGCGTGGGCTGAACTGGCAGCAGGGTCAGGGTGGGGGAGGACAGCAAAGGGACACTGCATTTCTGTCTTTGCTCTGGGCAATGTAGGCCATTACTGAGTTAGAGAAAGGACGGCTTTGCTGCAGGGAATTGAGAGATGTGTTCCTTTGGAGTACATGCAGCTTTATTTGCCTTTTCTTTATTGTTGGTTTTTTATTTCTTACCTGGAAAAGGTTTTGGCTTTGTACATCAAGAGCTTTTAATTTGAGCTCGGTTTTTTGCCTTGTAGAGCTGGAGATTAAACCCAGTGCTTCATGTAAGCTAGGCAAGCACTGTTACCAAGTTAGCCACGTCCCCAGCCCTGCCTTCAATCTTATATAAGCATTCTTTCTCTCTCTCTCCTCTCCTTCCACCATGTGGTTCTCAGGATTGAACTCTGCTTTGGCAGCAAGCAGTACCCACCGAACCATCTCACATCCTGCATTCAGTTTTTTAATGGCAATTGAGAGCATGGGACCTGGCCTCAAACTGTTAAGGCTCAAATTGCAGCCACTTCTTAGATGTAGCTCTGAACAAGTGACTCAACCTATAAACGTCAGTTTATTTGTGAAAAGGGGAAAATGAAGCACTTAAATGATAATCATGAGGGGCTGGAGAGATGGTTTAGTGGTTAAGAGCACAGACTGTTCTTCCAGAGGTTCTGGGTTCAATTCCCAGAGCCCACATGGCAGTTCACAAGGGTTTATAACTCCAGTTCTAAGGGATGCAACACCCATGGCAAAACACCAATGCACATAAGATGAAAATCCATTTTAAAAACTGATAGTTACATATATGAAGGTTTGTGTACACAGTGTATGACAGTACTAGCTGCTACCTCCTGAGTACCTACAGTATGCCAAGTGCTTTATAGGTCTGAATTCATTAAGTTCTCATAACAGGCCTGTGATTGGATACTCTTAATTGTGTGTGCTAGCTCTGTAGGGTGGTTGGTTGGGAGCATTTCAGGCCATCTTGTGCAGGGTAGGAGGTGGGCAAAGTCAGGCGGTGCCTTCCAGCCCTTACTGTTGCCACGGGGACTTGCAGGTGGACCGCTATTGGCTGAAGAATGGGCGCCGCATCATCCTGCTGGCTGAAGGCCGGCTGGTCAACCTGGGTTGTGCCATGGGCCATCCCAGCTTCGTGATGAGTAACTCCTTCACAAACCAGGTGATGGCACAGATTGAGCTGTGGACCCACCCAGATAAATACCCCGTTGGGGTTCACTTCTTGCCTAAGAAGGTAAGCTCTTGACTTTACCCCAATCAAGGCTCATGTGCTGTTCCTGGACTCCTTGTGTGGGCTTGCTAGAGTATATTAAGTGCTTCTCTGTCTGCTCTCTTCCTTGTCCTTAGTGCTCCCTGGAGCACACCTGTAGTGGTATGGGCTTTGAAGCGTGACTTGCCAGGTTTGGAGCTGTGTCTCTGTCCCTCAGTTGTAAGGTGAAGGCAAGAATGTTTCTTAATAATGGCGAGGTAGTTGGTAAAGTAGGCTGGATGGGAAGTGAAAAGTTGAAGAGTACGTATACTCCAGATAAAGGGGTAGCTGTCACCAGCCCAGGACACAGCTCCAGTGGACAAGGCTTCTGAGCCCTGAAGGGAAGCCATATACTAAGGTCTAATTTTAAAATATAGGCAACATACTGTAGTTTAAAAAGAATGGATGGGCCCCATTTAGTTTGATTGTTCATCTGTTTGGGTTCGAGACAGGTCTCATTATGGCACTGATTGGCCTAGATCTCAGTATGTAGACCAGGCTGCCCTTGATTCCTACATCTGCCTGTTCCTGCCTCCTGAGAACTGGGATTAAAGCCAAGAGCCTCCATGCTTGACTTGGGATTTTTGTTTGTTCATTTTGTGGTGTTGGACATGGAGCCCAGGTCCTTGTACCTGCTACACAAATATCGGTTAGCTGCATCCTTAGTACTTGGGTGGGTCAGCTGGGTATGTCTGTAAGATGCATGTTGTCTAAGGGTTATTAGGTATCTTAGTTAATGACTAAACCCCCTTGAACTAAAAATCTGAATGTCATTGATCTTTGTGACAACTTCAAAAGGTATTTATTATGTGTGCCCTACAAGTGAGACCAAGGTTTAGAGGCTAGTGTGTTCTTGGGAGTTACTGGGAATCCAGCTCCAACTGCCCAGGTGGTTACCCATTATGTGGCACATTGGCCAGGCATAGGAGGCCTTCACTCTGCTTCTAACTAATATGGGTGCCAGGTTAGGCCCATCTTGCCTTTATTTGCATCTAGCTTGAAACTGTTTTATCATTTTTGTTAGGCTCATGTCTGTTAATTTAGGCATACAGCTGCTTGGGAATGTAAAAGCACTCTGTACTGAGGGTAGCACCACTTGCTAGTACCCCCAGAACAGTTTCTGTTGGGTAGATGCAGGAAAGGGTACCAGAGCATGACACTAACTCGAGGTTTCTCTTTCTCTCCAGCTGGATGAGGCAGTGGCTGAAGCCCACCTGGGCAAGCTGAATGTGAAGCTGACCAAGCTGACTGAGAAGCAGGCCCAGTATCTGGGCATGCCCATTGATGGCCCCTTCAAGCCTGATCACTACCGCTACTGAGAGACAGGACTGCCCTTCACCTTCCGCTGCCATCCTTGTTCCAGGCCCTGCCTCTCTTCCCAAGAGCACATGTCACCAACTTTGCAGTTGCTTCGCCAGTGTTCGTCCTGCTGGGGCTGGTTACTCTGTCCTTGATCTCTCTTGTGTCCTTCATACTGTTCTAGGTGTGGTGAGGGGAACTGAGAGTCTCCAGTCAAGAGAGAGGTACCTGGGAGCCCTCCACAGGGGACATGAGCTCTGGAGTCTTTGAAGTCCTGAGGCTAGATGTGGCTAGTGGCGGTCACAGGCCCATGCACCTTACCATCCAGACCTTCACTTGGTCTTTGTTAGATCTGTGTGCTTTCCCAAGAAGAAACTACCATAGGGCAGGAGCCACTGGACTTGGAAGGGCCTTCCTCAGAGCTTATTTACCATTGGATCATCTCTTAAATCTCAGAATACTGAGGTTGGCACTTTTGGTTCTTATTTCACAGGGTTAGAATAGATTAAGAGATAACCAAGAAAGGACAAGTGACAGCTAGAGATTGAAAGGGACCAGAAAAAGCAAATAGGCTAAGGTCTGTCACTGCTTTGTAATCAATGGTTCCTATCACAAGCCTGGGTAACAAAAAGATTAATTTGGTTTACAGTGTCTAGAATGTTAAAAAAGGAAAGTGGATTAAATAAAATTTCTGGTGCCTAAAGAATTTTGACCCTTTATTTTATAAGCTATTGATTTCCATATTGACCACCATGTATGCCAATTTTTAAGTGTGTGCGGTGTATGTGCATGTGTGTGCAGGTAAATGTACCTGTGCTCAGGGAGCCCAGAGGACGACATTGGGTGTGTGGTTGCTCTCTGTATTCCTTTGAGACAGGGTCTCTCACTGAACCTAGAGCCAGGATGTTTCTGGTCCCCTGCCCCCTAGTACTGAGGTGTAGAACATGGCTTTGCTTAGCTTTATTACATACAAGTGCAAGTAGTCTTACCCACTGAGCCATCTCTTCAGGGAGTCCTACAGAAATGTCTTCTAAAGTCCGAGGTCTCATAACTTGACGTATGAGAAATTGAGCTCCCTCTTTTTTGTCCAAGTGATCATTTAGTGAGCCCATTTGACCCTGAAGTCAATGAAAGACAACCTGAATGCACAGTGTGACATTCTGAGTGCTCTCCACTGGAGATGCTGGAAGTGTGAGAGCCGAACGACATCTCCCTGCCAGTGTGATGTGAGTATAGTATGTCAGATGACAACTTTTGGGGGTTGGTTCCCATCTTCATGTGGGTTCTAAGGATCAAACTCAGGTCTCAGGCTTACACAGCAAATCATGCATCTCCAGCCCCAGCTCCTCAAAGTTTTAAAGCTTTCAAACAAACCCTTGGGTCATTCAGGGATGAGGGACTGAGAATGCTCATTCCAGCTTAGGCTGTTGGCCCTTAAATAATTTTTTCCCCTCCCTGCAGTACATGTAGTTGAAGGTGTGGAAACTATAAGAGTTTATGATGACTTTGCTGAAAATAATTTATAAATTTTAATAAATGCCAGGGACCTACTTTTCAACTGATCATCATAAAATGGAAAATGTAAGAGTCCCATACACCCTAAGCTGTCCCCTGGGTCATACAGTCCTAGTTTTGTATTCAGGTGTACTACTCTTATCACAGGTGTGACAATGACCAGATACCCACAGTAAAGGATGATGTATTTCCTGCCACCCCCCCCCCCCCGCAGCTCTTTGTCGAAGTTTCATGAGGGAAGAACCAGCTGAGGCTCCTGCAGCATCTGGCCTAGCCCTCACTGTGCTTCTCTACCCTGAAAAAAACAAGATAAGGCTTGGGGGATTGTGGGGCAGTGATCTGGGGGTTAAGGAGAAGACCCAAGTCCCACTCAGTATAGTGAAAAATACCTCAGATTGTCATCTTAATGCTCAACTTCTATGTCAAGTTTTAAGGGCAGGGGTTAGGGAGAGAGAGCAAGGCATTTAGAAGACTTGGGATCTGCACAATACTTAACCATATTTTATAAAAGCATGTTCCTACTCTATTCTGTAGGAAGGAATCTGCTGCACACATTGCTAATATGAGTTAACCTTCCATCTACAAGTTGTCCAGACAGCCTCTGGGGGAGGACTGCAAGATTCAGTGGCCTTGGTGTATGCCAACTCCCATATACACAGAGACGATAAAAAGAGGGAAAGCCAGTCCTCCCCTGCTACAGAGTGGGGGCAATGAGAGATGCCCCTACATCACAGATCTCTGGAAGACAATGACCACCTGAGCAGAGGGCAAGGCCTGTGTTTCCTTCCTATGTAATCTGCTGGCTAACGATGAGACAGAAGGCAGAGTTTAAGGATGGCAACCCAAGGTCTTCTCAGAAAAATGCCCCATTTAAGGATCCAGTGTGTGGCATTTGCCCTTGTGTTAGGTCCAGTTATAAGACCACAGGCTGCTGGAACCTTAAGTACCTTAGAGTATCACTAAAGTAGAAGTCAGTGTTCAGACATGGAGAGATGGCTGCCCAGAGCTTCAGCGATTTATCTGAAGTCCCCCTGTAGGTCTGGATACTTCTGCCTCCAGGTGTCAGGTTGTTGGGGGAGATCCCCAAGTCTTAGCTGAACAGTAATGAGGGCTGGAGGAAACATGGGTTAAAACCCAGGAAAAGTTACAGGGCCCACTGATAGCAGTGAGAACTCTTGGGGGGGGGGGGGTCAGCAGGCAGTGAGTACTTAGCTCTGCCTTGGAGGTTTGAAGTCCCAAGAAGACAGATTCTCACCCTGGAGATTCAGAACTATCCCAAGAGACAGAGACCAGCTTGAGGCATCCAGCTAGCTAACTTCAATCAATTCATCGATCAACTCTGCAAATTGGCTTAAGAACAAGCACTCAAGTTGGTCCAGACTCAAACTCAGGACTTTAGGGATTTTACTAGAAATCTGGTGTAGTGAATAGTGAGCCAGTAGTTTGCTCTGGAAGCCAAGTGTGGACTAAAGTAGCTGTAATTTACTGTTGCTCTAGTAGTCTACACAGCCACTAGGCATAGGAATTCTAAAGAGCCTGGAAGGTGTGAAAACATTTAAGACTCATCGAGAAGGGTGTTTGCTGAGCTTCCCCAACAAGAAGGCCGCCAACAACACCATCAGCACCACTGGAACCATCTCCCAGATGCATCTCCCAGATTCGGCTGGGGGAGTTGGCAAGTAGTTACTGTTTTTCTGCAAGATACCAGGAGAAAAGTCCCCCAGAGATGAACACAGCATTTTACAATTTTTAAATATTTTACTTGATAAAACAAAATCCTTTTCTTTTCACCTGCCATCTCTTTCAACACACATCTATCCCCTTAGTCCATGGAAGAAGAAATATAAAAGTCTACTCTAGATGAATCTACAGATGGTCTGTCTAATTTGGCTCAAATCGCTTTCTTATTCTTCACTTACCCTGTTCCCTCCACACATGGGAATTGGCCCTGGGAGCTAGGTTTCTTTATAAAGCTCCCCTTGGAGAAGGGTAATTTCCTGTCAGTGGGTAGTGGTCCACATCTGTGCTCATTGAAACAGATGGAAGAATTTAGAATCAGGACCTAGTGACTGCAGTTAGATTGACCTAATGTCCACAGTTTGAGGCATCTGGCGCCCTGGGGCTTTCTACCTCTGAGACTACTGACTTTTTGAAGTATACTGCTTTTGTGAAATCATAAGCTTTAATTTCTTTTAAAACTATCAAAGCCTTTAAAAAGTTGCAATAAAAAACACACACGTTTAAATCTATGCTTGAAAGGTTAACATGTTGAAAAACCACCTGGACCAAATTCTGACATAAACCCTGCTGTTTCCATTTAATAGAAGGCTGTATGAGGTAAAGGGTGAGCTGTTAAAACCTTACATCTGGTGATTCAAATTTTCTTCTAAAACCAAACTAACAGACAAACTGGTTGGTGGGGCTGACAGTTGTTCTTGCCTCTTATGAGGGACAGTGGTCAGACCCATTGAACCATTAAGCTCTGTAGGGACAATACCCGGATTTGGAGTTTTTCAATAGAGTAGTTACAGTTCCCAGAAAACAGCAGGTGGCCAATCCATATGCTGAATGAGTGAACCCCTGGGTTTGTCTTCCGTGTCATTGTCTAAATCCAGTAACTCAATCAATGGCTTTGTACTAGTGGGCTGCAGGGGTGGTAGCACTTGCCTTAGTTCCCAGCAGTGGGAACCAAGGGGATCTCTATGAGTCCACGGCCAGCCAGAGCTACACATAGTGATGCTTGTCTCAAAAACATCAAAACCAAACCCACACACAGCAGCAACATCAAACTGGCGGAGTGTTCAGCTTTTTATCCTGAATCACTGCCAGGAGCCAAATAGTACCTGGTGGGTGAGCAACGTCTAGCAAACACAGGAGCAGTTGCTGCAATGTGTTCTCAATATTCTCATTACTGATGACATTTACTCAGCAGCAGCTGTGGTACAAGGACAACATGTTCTTGCTTTGTGGGCTTGCAGCCTAAACGACAGAAAACAAAGCAAACAACGGGCAGCTTTTCTGTGAGCATGGATGTGTGTGAGCCTGGATGTGGGTGTGTGCTGGTGCTGTATTTAGGTATTGAGAAATAACTTCCTGGGTTTTCACCAAGAACAACTGGAATTACTCCTCATTTTAAAGATAAGTAAATGAGAGAGACGGACATAAAGACTTGCCCAGGGTCAGGCCTGTGTGAACAGCTTTGCCTGGAGCACCTGTCTTTTCTTGTGCTCTGTGGTGGGGGCTGGGTAGAGGTATTTGCCTCCTTGTTTCCATACTAGGTAAGTAAGTATGTTGCCAAAAGTACAACCTAGAAAAAGGCCCGAGGCAAAAAGGGTGCTTTAAGGGACTGAAATTTATGTTTATTATACTTATTGTGTGTGTGATGTGTGTATGAGGATGCATGTGTACTGTGGCAGTTAGGCAACTCTGAGGAGGCTGTTTTCTCTTACCTTTACAAGGTCCTGGGGATTGAACTCAGATTGGCAGGCTTGTGAGCCATTTTGCCAGCATTTGAAAGAGAACATTAGCAAACGGGCACAAAGGCCTGAAAAGCTGGTCACACCTGTTTCAGACCTTACACCTGTCTTCACCTCCCTAGCCCAATAGAGAGCTGCATATATTTCTGTATTAAGGTCTCTCTATGAATTTTTCTTTTTTTGAGGCAAGGCCCTTTTTCTTTTGGTACTTGCTGTAATAATTTGGGGTGGGGGCAGCTCAGGCTGGACTAGGGAGCCCTGTGAGTCCTCTTCTCAGCACCTCCCCCTTAGGCGCCCCAGCAGAGGCCGAGTAGATGGCATTATCTAGAACCCTTCCTCTATTTGCCCTCTCCCTGCTGCTCCTTCCTCTCCGAATGGGCTCCCCAAACTCTTCTCCCGGTGCTCTCCCTCCCTCGGTTCTTCCAAAGTCAACGCTGCACCTCAAACCTTGCAAACTGAGAATTTATGGAATTTCAGGGAACAGTCTGGAACATTTTTGGCAACAGGTCCTTGATAATTTAATGTGACTGCCGCTTCTTTCCACTCCAATACAGCTTTCTTACCGGCCAACTAGGGTGAAGATCAAGGAAGGCGTAAAGTTTTGCTTCTTTAGGAGCCCAAACTCTAGGCTATCAGAATAATAATTTTTAAATGCATGGGGACTAATGTCCGGCGCAGGAAAACTCTCAAGATCCAAACATCTATGTGCCCTTGGGAGCAAGGGAGGAGTGGGTTTCATTCGTGCCTTTGTTTGGGAGACTTAAAAAGTTCTGGGATACTCAACGCAGACCCTCTGGCTTTAGAAACCCACAACAAACGCACAACCCCGTCTCCACCCGGCTGAGACTGCCTGTGCAGTTCTAGCATGTCTGGGATTTTTGTGCTCCTCCTCAGGAGGAGAATGTTGAAAATACTGGAAAGCCGTTCCCTAATGGTCCCTTTCCCCTAGTCTGGAGGCAGCCGGGACTGGAAGGAGTCCGGCATCATCGTGACCACTGCCAAGACGCAAAGGTACCAGCCACGCGAGATCCTCGGGGTCTCTGCAAGGACCAGAGCTCGGTAAAGGGGCTGAAAGCTTTCGGCTCTTTTAAAGAAACAGCCATACTTTCCCAGCAGTCTAAAGATATTGTATTCTGATTTTAGTCTCCATTAGGTTTCCTTCAACACCTGTATTCGGAAAGCACCCACCACCCACTACCATAGGCTGCGCCCACCCACGAAGCCCCACCCATCAGAGACCCCCCCCTCCCCTTAGCCTGACCCTGAAGCCCCGCCCAGTCACCCGTCCCGGAAGCTGCGTGCGCAGCGCAAGAGCGCGTTCAGCAGTTGGGGTTGAGTACGCGGCAGATGCAGGCACTGCGGAAGAAGCGACACTGGCAGGAGGCGCATGGGTCGCAGCAGACGGGTGCAGGCGGCTTGCAGCTGTCTCGGGTAGCCACGCAGGGCGTGGGTGGCGGGGGCCGTGCCACCTTCTTCGAGACCTTTTTCTGTAGGAAAGACGTTGAGGGCTGCTGAGGGGGCTACGCTGGTTCCGCGCGTCCTCATCTGTGGAGGTTTGCGGCTGGAGACCTCTGCCGTGCTACCTATCTGTTCTCATAACGCACAGGCCATCCTAGTGGGTCCTTGGCCGCCACCCCAACCTGCACCTCCTTCATCGTCAAGCTACCTAGATCCGATCTGGCCGCTTTCTTAGGAGACCCCACTGTAATTTTGCTACGGTTATGAAACGTAATGGAAATACCATGTTGAGAACCGCTACTCTAGATTACTAGATTTTTTATTTAAATGCACTTAGATCCTCACCGTGCTTTATTTTCTTCACAGTGTGTATCATCTAAAAATTTAAACTTGTGTATTAATTTACTCGAGGCCTGGTTTTACCATACTGATGTAAACTCCACACAACAGTAATCTCTTGTGCATTGCTGTGTTCCCAGCACCTAGAATGTACTTTTTTTTTTTTTTTTGTCCTCCCTGCTCTGGTTACAGTTGGTCCAATTAGTGTGTGAATAGTGTGTGAGTTTGAACAATGCCTCAATCTGGTATTTATCAAACTGGGAACCTGCATCATGGCAGTGTGGTCTTAGGTGGTAGGTACAAAAACGTTAAATGGTCCTCAACCACTTAGTGAGAAGGCATTCTTTTTCTGTCCGTTTTAGTTTGAAAGGCTCTGTTTGGTGCTGACATGTCTTTATTGCTTTCCAACACATTCTTTTTTGGCGCAAGGGAAGACTAGTCACTGGTTTTTTTTTTTTTTTTTTTGTCCTTGTTTTAAATACTTAGTAAATATATTTAATGAATGCATTTCTTAGTAAACTAGACCAATGTTTGAGGAAAGTAGTAAAGCACAGAGATATATTGAATACTCACAAGAAAGTAGACCATTTTGGGGGTTTGTAGAACAGTGTTTTCCAAATTGCTTGTCCCTTCAAGCATTTTCCTGTCTGACTTGCTAGATTGATCTAGACTGCTTGTTGAAAGTAACAATTGCCAGCTCTAATTCTAGCTCTAATTTTGGTTTGGTATGGCACATGTACTTTAGGTCTAACTGCCTTTTAACAAAGCAAACTTCAGAGCCTTTAGCAAGTAATAACATCCAGCTGACTTCAACATTAAATCTCTGTTGTCTCTCTGTGACACACACACACACACACACACACACACACACACACACACACATTCTCCCTAGTGGGAATTATACTCAGGGCTTTGTTACAGGCAAGCTTTACTACTCTACTATATCCCCACCCCTTTAAAATGTTTATTTTGTGACTGTTTTAATTTGCCCAGATGGACCTTGAATTTGCCGCATAGCTCCAGTAGCCCTTGAACGGAGTGTCCTCTCTCTGTCTCCTAAGCAGCTGGCGTTAAAAGCCTGTGCTGCTAGGCTTCTCTACCAGTGTTTTATTTTCATTGAGCTTCTTACTGTAGATGCAGTGATTGTGCAGCTCAGACTCATCCAGAACTTGGCGTGTAGTTTGGTGTGGCGCTGAACTCCTGATCTTACTGCTTCCACCTCCCAAATACTGGGAGTGCCACCACACCCAACTTCTGTTTTCTATTCTTGACATGTTCTGGTTTTCAGACAGGCGAGACAGCTGGGCATAGTAGCCTGGACCTGTAATCTCAGCACTTGAACAGTGGACAAGGAGGAGCAGTGATTTACAGGCAGCGGGCACTACACAGCAAAAGCTTGCTGAAAAGAGCTTTGGGCTGAGAGTATGGGAGGTGGGTAGAACGCCTGCCTAGCTTGCACAAGGCCCTACAGAGGAGGAGGAACAAAAAGAAAGCACAGCAGGAGTGTGCTGCAGCCGTTGGGGTTGAGGTAAATATCCGAAAGAATGGGTGAGTTTCAGGAAGTGGTGGGGGTGCTTAACTAGCAGCGGAAACTTTTGTAGCAGGTAGCTGTTTTGCTCAGTGAACGCAGGCTCTCTGGCTTCTATGAAAGTCTGCCTCAGGGCTCTAGGCCAGAAGTCTTTAGGTAGTTTTCAGTTACTTCATGTAGGCCTGGAGCTATCTTACATGTAGTTCTCAGCCATGGCTTGCTAGGGTCTCCCACCCCCACAGTGAGAACCCCCAGGCCTACCTTGGATGATCTCTTCCCCTTCTCAGCTTCTTTTCTGCTGACCTTCTTGGATTTCTTGTTCAGTGCTTCAAAGAAAGAGCAAAGCCAGATGTTTCTGGGGGCCGAGTCATGAAGAGGGAGGAGCAGGGGGACTCTGGGAAGCCTCAGAGTGGAGGAGAAAAAGGGACTGTGGGATGAATCACATTAGGGGAATCAAGCCAGCAGGTTCTTATTAGCCTGGCTTCAGACCTAAGAGCAGTGTGCTCCCAGGGAAGGCAAAGAGGAAATCCAAGAGGGATGTGGGAACTGTCAGTGGCCTGTTAGAGACCTTCCTGATCTTTCGACCTTCTGGCCCTTGATCACCACAGGGGCCTCTGTTTTAGCCTTTAACCATGCAGGTGTAAGAGCATTGTGAGTCTCTGGGAATGGGCTCGGCCTTTTGTTACTGGACACATCTGTGTTACCTTTTTTTAAATTCTCAGCTCAAAGCTAGGTATGCCTGACTTAATTCATACAACAACGGTGTCATCTTTTCCCAATCAGTTTCCTCATCTACAAAAAAAAAAAAAAAAAAAAAAAAAAAAAAAAAAAGGGTTCTATCATGCAAGGTATATTTATAAAACAAAAAGTCTGACATGGGGCTGGAGAGCTGGCCCAGCTGTTAAGAGCATTTGGTGCTCTTTCAGAGGACCCAGGTTTACTTCCCAGCACCCACATGGTGACTCTTGTTTCAGGGACTCTGACATCTGCTTCTGGCCTCTGAGGGTACCAGGCCTGCACACGGAGCATGGGCATACATGAAGGCAGAACACCCATTTATAGAAAAGAAAAACATCTTTAAAAGTCTGACATATCAATGGTGATTAAGGCATGTTGGTGTCTCTTTTCCCTCCTTTGACTTCCCTGATGCGTATAGACCAGTAGTTCTCAACCTGTGGGTTGTGACCATTTTTTGTAAACCTCTACCTCTGAAAATACTTATATTACCACTCATTACAATAGCAAAATTGCAGTTATGAAAGTGCAACAAAAATAATTTCATGGTTGGGGGTCACCACAGCATGAGGAAATGTATTAAAGAGTCGTCAGAGCATTAGGAAGGTTGAGAATCACTGCCCTAGACCATCTTCCTGTGCCCAGTAAAATGCCAGTCAACACAGAGTTGTGAGCTTATGTGTATAACTCGATGTCGTTTGAATTTTGGCTCGGCCCATTAGGAACTAATGTTAGCAAGCTCTAGTTTGTCAGGTGTAAGATATAAATAAAGCTGAGAGCCAACTCACAGAACCTACACACATTCACTTTTAGTTTGGTTCCAGGAACTGGATCCCGGCATCATGCATGCTAAGCATGCACTCTGCCTTTGTGCCTCATCCGTGGCCCATACCCTTTATGATAAGGTGAGATCAAACCACAAGATCTCCAATGCCAGACTTTGATGCTCTTGTAAATTCACATCCTATGGCAAGGGTGGTTTATTGCAGATTTAGTTCTATTCCACAGTTTTCCTACAGTTTGTTTTGTTATTCATTAAGTTTATAAATGCTAAGTTAAACTAAGCCCACCAAGCATCTTGACTTGAGGCTTCTTCAGATCTATGACATACCAAATTCAAGTGGCATGTAAAGCTTTTCCAATGCAATGACTCAAGGACACTGCATTTCCCTAGGAATGAGCAAGAAAGAGCCATAGCTATGCCGGTGGCAGCCTTGGCAGCAGGCTTGACCTGCTGTACCAGCTCTCATGGGTCAGACCTAGAGGCTGGGTCCCAGGCCAGGCTACTTACCCACGATAGAAACAGAAGAGAAATCCCTTGAGTTTGCAGAGGAGTTGCTCCTCAGACTCCTGTCATCTCTGAACGTCTCCTCAGGTACCATGTGGCTGTAGATGGCAAGGAAGCATAAGAAGCCCACTAGGGTGGCCAGCAGTAGGCGAGTGACATCCATCCCGAGAAGCCTAAATTGGACAGAGAAGGTGGTTGGCGGTGGGTTCGGAGAGGAGGTGGTGGTAGAAGGATGTGCCTTTGGGCTGGCTGGCTGACTTGGCTACACACGTATCTCACCAGGTCCAGAAGTCTAGCAAAGCTGAGGGCAGGGATGTTGGTATAGGGAGATGACAGAAAAGAGATGGGGAGAAGAGAAAGACAAGGAAGTGTGTGTGTGTGTGGGGGGGGGGGGGGGGAGATTGAATCAAAGAGGGCAAGAATGCATTGTGTTGGTTTGTGCTGTCCAGAGGGTGGAGTACTGACTCTTTCTGTTTCTTTTCTTGTTTCTGTAGATCTTGTCCCAGGAGATCTTAGGCCTAGGCAGAGCTGTTGAAAACACACACACACACACACACACACACACACACACACACACACACACACACACACACAGAAAGAAGTACCTCACAGTGGCAGAGGTCTTACTAAGGTAAAGAGAGTACACACTAAAGCTCAGTGAGAGGGATGAGGGATAAAACCTCCTGAAGACAAGTGGCTGTCATCTCATACCAGATTCCCTGCTGACCCAGAGAGGACAAACACAGATCAGACTCTGCTAGGGTATGGCAACTTAAGCTAAGTGCATTTCTTAATTTGCTAACTAGAGTTTGAAGGGGCTGATGGATTTTTAGCAGTTCTCTTACCTAGAATGCCTTCTGTCACTATGGGATCCCCACCGCTCCCTACCCAGCTGCCCCATTTCCCTCTGGTTTTGGAAAAGCCTGGGTCTGCATTTCCAAGGTTCCCTCCACCAGGGACACAAGTGCTGTGGAAAAGAAGACAATAACAGTCTGTTCACCCTGATCCTACCCACTCCTGGCTGCGTGGCCGTCTGGCCAGCTCCAGCCTCTCCTCTCCACTCTCCACTTGGTTGGTGTGCTGGCCAGTCTTATGACAATGTGACACAAGTCAGAGTCATTTGGGAAGAGGGGGCTTTAATTGAGAAACTGCCCACACCAGACTGGCCTGTGGGCAAGCCTGTGATGCATTTTCTTGATTGATGATTGATGTGGGAGGGCCCAGCTCACGAGGGGCAGTACTACCCCTGGGTTGGTCGCCTTGGGTGCTACAAGAAAGTACGATGGGTAAGCCATGAAGAGAATGACAGTAAGCAGCACTCCTCCATGGCATCTGATGCAGTTCCGGCCTCCAGGTTCCTGTGCTGGCTTCCTCTGATGACGGATTAAGACCTGAACGTTGTAACCTGGAATAAACCCTTTCCTCGACAAGTCGCTCAGGTCATGGTGTTTGAATGCAGCAGCAATAGAGACTCCAGCTGGTTGGCACCATGTTTTCTGCATGTGTGTTACACTGCAGGAGTATAGGGGACGGTCCTAACCTTTAGGGGTTCACCCACCCGTGTGGCTCCAATGCCTGTTCTGATCACCTCAGATCTTTTTCGTCACTGGGCACTGCCTGTCATAAACTCACCACCAAATGCTGTCACAAAACCTAGTTGAGAGTGGGCACTGGCCCAACCACTGTGTTTCTAGTGTTGGCTCAGCATTAAAGGAGATGTACAACTCTGGACAAAATTGCTCTTTTTGGCAGGCTTCAATTTCTCTCCTGGTAAAGTGAGAGGCATGGACTACATCAGTGGTTTGCACTCATATGCAGGCTAACTCTTCAAAACAAGTGACAGTATATGTAAAATGGGGCTAGGTAGCTCAGTAGAGTGCTTGCCTAGCACACACAAAGCCTTGGGTTCAATTCCTAGCCACTGGGGTAGTAGTATACAACTATAATCTTAGCACTCAGGAGAATGAGAAATCCAGGGTCATCCTTGACTACATAGCGAGTTCAAACTCAGTCTGGGTTGTTACTAAGACCCCACCCCCAACAACAAACAAATAGGTAACACAGAAGCCACTAGATCATGTCTCACCTGAATACCATCTTATACCTGGACTCCGATATAAATCAACATTTCCCTTGTTTTAAGCTAGTCTCAACCTGTCTTGTGTGTGTGTTATGTGGGTTGTTATTTGTTTTGGTTTTGGATTTCCTTTTTTTCAGACAAGCTCTCACTGTGTAACCCCTGATGACTTGAAATTTACAACGTTTCCCAGTCTGACCTTGAGCTTGTAGCAAGTATATGAATACCCAAGTGCTGGAATTACAGGTATGAGTCACCATACCCAGTTTTTACCCCAGGGTGTCCTCAAAAGTGCTACCCTGTCATCTGAAATAGGGTTTTCTCTTACAAGTGGTTTAGACCTAAAGCCAGACTTTAAACAAAAACAAGTCAGCTTTCAAATTTTCTCCAACATGGTAAATAATGGCTGACATTTCCTTCTCCTTTCTCCCATCTTTTCCTGTCTCCTCTGATAACCTTTTCAGGCTTCAGCAGAATGAGATAGTCTATATTAGGCTGCCTTCAGGGTGCATCCTTTTTTTTTTTTTTTTTTTTAATTTTTCGAGACAGTTTCTCTGTATTGCTTTGGAGGCTGTCCTAGAACTAACTCTGTAGACCAGGCTGGCCTCAAACTCATAGAGATCTTCCTGCCTCTGCCTCCTGAGTGCTGGGATTAAAGGTGTACTCCATCAATGCCCAGCTCAGGGTTCATACTTAAAAAAAAAACATTCCTTTTCTTTGAATGTCATGACCACAGCCCACATAGCAGAAGACTTACAGAAAGAGACTGGCTGAACACAAGTGACTATTTCTTTCCCTCCCTAAAGACCGTCTCTGGACAGGACATTGAGCAGAACCATCTACACTAGCAGAAAGCATCTCTCCCAGCTTCAGCTTCCCTCACTCACAGCACACAGGTGGCCTTGAATATGGGAAGTGTGTGCAGAACTTGACTCTATTGTAGGCCTTCCTCCGGGGACCACCTTCTCTAGGAAAGAATCTTGGTCTCTCTCTTCCTGATCTTTCTATTATCTCACCAAGTTTTATTTTATGTTCCCTTCAAGCAATTCTCTTGTCTTTTACCCAAGCCTCACTGCCCCCCCTTTCCTGGAGACAGGGTTTCTCTGTGCATCCCTGGCTCTCCTTGAACTCAGAGATCTGCCTACCCTTGCCCCTGAGTGCTGGGATTAAAGGCTCCAATGACTCCCAATAGGACAAGCTTCACACTGACTCCATCCCCCCTTCTCTTGCTTATGTATCATCTCATCCTCTCAACTACTCCTGGTTCTGTCTCATTCTTCCTCCAGGGCCTGTTCAAAGGCTGGTTCTAAGTACGTTTTTCTTTCAGCCAGGCCGGCCCAAATAGTATCCTCTCCCTTTTTGAACCCCCCTTTGCTCTTCAGTTCAATACCATGGACATTGTTCAGTACTCCATTGTTCTTTAATTGTTCACAGGGGATATTCTCATCAGTTAGACACAGTTCTTTGTCTAAAGTAGGTAGGGTAGGACAGTGAGGCTGAAAGAATGTCGGATCTGTGGTCAGACATACATGACTCCATCACTTACCAATTAAATGAGTGTAGAGGGAAAAGAGGTTCTCTCGACCCCCTCTTATTTCTTATGTGGGCTCTTGGGCTGGATCTAGAAACCCAATTAGTATAAAAACTGATTAATAAGAGCAAAAGCATAAAGTTTTATTAAATTTACGTGTATATGGGGATGTTCACAAGAGAATGAAGTCTGAAGAAATGCCCAAAGCATGGTGCTTTCATATTCTTTAGACAAAGAACAATAAATTTGTAAAGTAATGACAAGACAATTGGCTATCTGGATAAAAGGAGTAAATTATGGAACCGTTGCTAAGAGATAAATGGGGTGAGGGAAAACTAAGGCAGAGAGGATGCTGCATTTGAGAGGCTACAGAAGGTTTGTGGAGACGGCAGGTAGACACAAGGGGATGAGTCTTGCAAATGATGCTAAGCAGTTGAGCAATATCTTCATCTGAAAATGACTGAAGAGTGTGGATGAGAAAAAGGACTTTAATCAGATCTGCAATGTAAAAAATCACTCTGGTGGCTGTGGAAATGGAAGGGATAAGAATTGGAGGAAGGAAAACAATTAGGAGCTTGCTGCGGGACTTGGAGCCATCTTTCCAGCCTTAGTTTTCCTGTGTTCATTTTTTTACATGCACCCAATCATTCAGGGGAACGGAGTGATTGAGCATGCAGAAGTATAGGTCCCAGTCAAACTTAGCTGCTTCCTGGCCCCTGGATGAAAGCAATTCTTCCTACTTTTTTCTTTTAAACTTGTCCCCACCCCCCTTTTTGAGACAGGGTCTCATACTTAGTTAAGAACATCTTATTTGTTCTATGAGTAATTATTATGGCATAATTAATTGCTGCTTTGGGTAAAGATATTGATGACCCTAATTAAAAAGCAGATGTACTAGCCAGGTGGTGATGTATGCACGCCTTTAGTCTCAGCATTTGGGAGGCAGAGGCAAGTGGATCTCTGTGAGTTCAAGGCTAGCCTGGTCTACAGATAGAGTTCCAGGACAGTCAGGGCTGTTACACAGAAAAACCCATCTCAAAAAACAAACAAACAAAAAACCAGGCAAACAAAAAAGCAGATGTAGTGCTCGGAATGTGCGCCAGTAGATAAAAGCACTTGCCATGAAAGCATGACAAACTGAGTTTGGGTCTACAGAACCCATGTGAAAGTGAGACACAGAAACATGAGTGTTTGTAATCCTAGCCTACCCCTGTGGAGGAGGAGAGGCAGGGGAACCCCCAGAAGCTCCCAGGCCAGCTAGCCTAGCCTATTCAGTGGTGAGACGACCAGTCTTAAACAGGATGGAAAGGTACAAGTGTTGTGACTTGTGTCCCTGTATACCTCACCATCATGTAAGCATACACATGTGCTCCCCCCCCACAACCTAAAGGTCAGATGTATGGGGGGGATATAACTTCGTTGGGAGGGTGCTTGCCTAACAAATAGGGCTTGGATTTGCCCACCTTCTACTCCATAAATATGCACATATAATAGCAGCACTTAGGAGTTGGGGAGTGGATAAAGTACTTGCTGTGCAAGCGTGAGGACCTGAGCTTGGGTCCTCATCACCCCCTTAAGAGCTGGGGGAGCCTGCCTGTAATCCCGAGGTAGAGTATTGGGGTAGAGCCAAGTAGATCCCCCAGAGCTTACTCACCAGCCAGCCAGTCCAGACACCAGGTTAAGTGAAAGACTGTGCCTCAAAAACTAAGATGGGATCTGGATGTGGTGGTATACATCTGCAATTTCAGCACTTGGGAGGCAGAAGCAGGTAGATCTGTGAGTCTGAGGTCAACCTGTCTACATAGTGAGTTCCAGGTCAGCCAGGACTAATATGAGACTCTGTCAAACAAAACAAAACAAAACAAAACAAAACAAAATAAAATAAAACAACAAAACCATCACCACCAACAATAATGATAATGCAGACAGCAGTAGAAAAAGACAACTAATGTAAATCTCTGGCCCCACACACAGAGAAATAAATACAAATAATTAACAACAAGGCAGATGTGATCTTAGAAACACAACTGGTGCTATTATTAACCCATAATATTTCTCATTAATGTATCAGACTTCAGATACATACAGAGTTGGGTTCTAATGAGACAAGCGTCAGGACTGCAGAGTTTGTATTGTTAGGATAAACAAAATCTGTATCATGAATACTTGGCACAATGCTCTGAAGCTTTCAGTTAGCCTATGCTGCATAGAATTATAAAGATTTAGTCTAATAAAGCCTAGACTACATATAAAAATCTAACTATCAGAAAAATATTTTTATTAGTTGCATGCAGGTAAATATGTATTTTAAATTTTATTATGTAACTCCACTGTCTTCCAAAAACAAGTTCATGTTTAACTTGGACCTCTAAGTGTGTCCCCTCATCCCCCAAACAGCAGAGCTGTAGTATCTATAGGTACTAATTAGAAGAACAAATGGACGGATATATGATGGGAGGGTCAGGAAGCAGCTCTGATCATGGCAAGACACAAGAGGCAGCGCCACTGGTCAGGAGGCAGTGTGGCTCCTTGTGTTCTCCACCATACATGACATGATGTTGCGGCACATGCCTACTGTGTATTCCTGCAAAGACGAGTAAGGGTGGTTGGGAAATCAGATTTAGAAAAGGATTTGGGGGACAACTGAGACCCAGGGACAGAGCTCATGAGACAGAACATGTGTGATGGTATTAAATCAATAGTTTAATGCAACATCACATTTGAGGGGCAGAGGGACAACACCTGGGGTTATGGACATCCATGGTGCAGCCAAAGTGCACATTTATCACTTAATCTGAATAGCTTGTAATGCAGAAAGATCTCTGTCATCAGAGTTGGTCACAAACACTGCACTGGACTGGAGGGGGTGGGTGATTTGACCAGGCCAAATAATCTTGGGACACACAATGAATAATAAAGTAAAAAAAAAGCAAAGTTCTGATATGTTTAGAAACGGGCTGAGTTTGAGAAAGATAAAGCTTTGGTGTAACTCATTATACTTGGTTGTTGGGAGAGGGCTAACTGTGACACTGAACCAGAACACACTGGTGTGTTAGGATCCGAGATTATAATTTGGATCTGGGAATTTGTAATTTTGTAGATGCTTTGAAAAACAACTATCACCTATGTATTATATTGAACAACATAAGGGGTCTAGGTGTACCTAACTAAAACATACTGAGAATTGGGCAGGTGATACTTGGGAGGCAGAGATAAGAGGACTACCCAAGTGTTTATGGCCAGCTTGATCTGCATAGTGAATTCTAGGCCAGACCCTATCTCAAGAAAATCTGATGTTCCCACAGCATAAAACAGGAGTATTTTAAAGGGATATTTATAATAAGCGTGATAAAGACTATGAATTTAACCCCTCTGAATCAGGAGAGATTGTGTTGTCATGTGAATTCAGGAAAGGTCAGATTTTGATGCCAAACGAGGGAAAGGAATTACAGGTTTTAGAACTGGAGATTTTGCAATTGGATGTAAAGATTTACGGGCTCATACATGTGTGTTGGTATTAGATAGTCATACACTATTGCTCTACCACAGGGCAACAGTGCTGGGGACAATGGCTAAGGGCACTTCCGTTTCTCAGAGAGGGTTTCATACATGGTGCCTTTCTTTTGAGGACAAGGGTTTTTCCCCCTCTGACAAGTAGCCTGGTTTTTGGAATAGATAATGATTTGCACACTACTCTGGTAAAAATAGCAGTTTTTTTTTTTTTTTTTTTTTTTTGCTTAAGAAATAAATGAGGTGTGGCCTAAACCATGGGGTTTTTAATTGTAGAAATAACATAATTTGTAGCTGATGAAACCAAAACTGTGACAATCAAGTTGAGTGCTTTCCCCCTAAGCTATACAGCTTGAGAGGCCATAAATTTGCTCTAATGTTGCAAGTTGCTTAAAATATCTTTGGGTTTCAGACATGTCTTCAGAGGCAACCTAATAGTTATACAAGAAAAAGCATCATGTAAACCAGGAGTGGTGAGGCAAGCCTGTTATCCCAGCAAGGGCTGTGTTGTGTTGGCTAGAGGATTGATTCGACTTTGAGGGTAGCTTAGGCTATACAGGAAATGTCAGGGCTGCATAAAAAGACTCTGTCTTGGGGGTCTAGGGAAGAGGCTCAGTAGTAAAGTGCCTGCTGAGCAAATGTGAGGCCCTGAGTTTGGATCCCCACACTCTATCTGTGCCTCTAACCTCAGTGCTGGGGAGATAAAGATAGCTGGATCCCTTGAGTTTGCTAGCCAGTTAGTCTAGTGGAATCGGTGAGCTCTGGGCTCAGTGAGAAAGTCCATCTTAAAAAAAAATTAGCTGGGTTTGGCGCACACCTTTACTCCCAGCACTCGGGAGGCAGAGGCAGGTAGATCTCTGTGGGTACAAGGCCAGCCCGGTCTACAGAGAAACCCTGTCTAGAAAAACAAAACAAAAGCAAGCAAACAAACAACAACAAAAAGCCCCCCAAAAAAGTAAAAAAAAGAAAAAAGAAAACAAAAAGAAAAAAAAATTAAGGTAGACAACAACAGAGGAAGAAACCTGATGCTGGCTTCAGGCCTCCACATGCACCAGCACACATGTACATACACACATGCACACACAAGAGCCTAAACTGAACCATTATGACACTAATAACTTAAAACTACAGAGAACACACTCCAGAAGAACTAAGTGATATTATCACAAGGGAAAGACCTGAGATAATAATAGTAAACTCAGATAAATAAGCTTGAAATAATCAGAAACTATCAAGTATGGAAGACAAAGATGATTCAACGTGAAGTTAATTAGCATCTGCGGATTAGAGAACATAACAAATGAAAAGATGATGTAACCAAAGCAAAATGAAGCATGCTTACCCTACCTGTAAGGCAAGGGATGATAATTTCCTTTTGCTCACCCCAAAGTGGGCTCCAGCCTTCCAGGTAGAAAAGGAATTGTGTGTGTATGTGGGGGGGGGGGAATCGCGATCAGTCAGCATTGGTTAGAATAAGTTGTCAGATGTGGGCTAATGCTTGACTCTAACCTTACTCTCTACAACCACTATTGGGCAGTAGGGACAAGCTGGGGGCAGAGCTCTGTATTGCTGCCAGTGAGGCTCCCTTCAGCTCGTCTAGCATGCCATGGCTATTCTGTCTATTCAAGTTCTCTAGGTCACCTCTGGACTCTCGCCTTTGGAGAGCCCTCCATCTTTCCTGAGATCCCGGGGGAGTGCCAGGCCCCTGTACATGGTTTGAAATCCTGCTACTTTGTGAGTCAAGCTACAGAAGTCCACGTTTATTCTAGCTAATGTCCTCACTAGACAAACACCCTTCCACTGAGCTATGTCCCCAGAGTAAAATGGAATTTAAGGTCATCCCACCTCAAAATAGCCACCTTCATTTACGAAGTTGCCACAGCATGTCTTATAGGTCACTGAAGTAATAGAACAAATGACCTCAGATGCGGTTAAGCTGGTGGCACTTTGTGTTACTGGGTTACTTTTGTATTTTCCCAAGAGCAGCATTCTGAGGAAGTGGTGTCAGGGGGACAGATTCTGCTGAGGCTGGGAAAGGAACATTTAAAGGAAGAAGGACTGACGAAAAGGAGAAGCCCTGGCTATAAATCTTGCTTGCTTTGCAAGACTGCCTCCTTAAGAGTGGGTCTGAAGAGAGGCAACTCAAGGCACTGGGCCCAGTATGCCGAGGGATTTTTAAGACAGCGTAAGCCATGACTGATGGACATTAGAAAGTCAAGGCCCATTAAGCATGAAGAATTTGTCAACGTCTGAGCTTGTAGGTTTGCTGTCATTGGTTAGCCCAATGTTAGAAGTTGTTGCTGAGCCACTAACCAAAAACTTAACTGCCCTAGGTTGAGCCACCCTCGCCGCTTGGACAAATGAATGGCACTTCAACAGCTTTCCATTTTGCCCTGTCCCATCTATTCATGTAGTGGTTTTTTGTTTTGTTTTTCCTGAAACAGTTCAAACCATATTACTTTCTGCTTACAAACATTTAGACTTCTCATTGTTCTTTGTGGGTTTTGTTTGTTTCTTGTTTTTTCAAGACAGGGTTTCTCTGTGTAGCTCTGCGAGTCCTGGAACTCACTCTGTAGAGCTCTATAGACTTCAAACTCACATAGATATGCCTGCCTCTGCCTCCCGAGTGCTGGGAAAAAAGGCCTATGCCAGGTGTATTTGATTTTTTTTTTTTTTTTGAGAGTCTAATGTATCCCAGGCTGGCCTCAAACTCATCCCTTAGGGTTGAACCCTTGATCTTCTTGTTTCACTTCTTGAATGCTGGGATTACAGGCACCATACCTAGCTAGCTTGTCACTGTTTTTGAAGGAAAATTCACATTTCCTATAAGGTCTTGCTACCTTGAGTTCATTTGATAGATTCCCTTATAAATCATCATATTATGACACATGGTGCTTCTTCTTGGTGGGATATGCCAAACTCCTCAAAGCTATTCCCTTGACCCTTAATGTTCTTTCTCTAGCATTAAGTTTGATTCCCTCCATCTCTTCACCTGGCTTGACCATTGGCCAACACTGGTACCCTTACCATCTCCTTTGACTGTTTCATGTGAAAGTGTCCTTCCTCTATCCCAGACTGTTCTTCCTCAGTCCCACCCCAATAAGGACTGAACCCAGGACTTCATGCATTCTAAATGAGCCCTGTATCACTGAACCCTGCAGCCAGGGAGGCAGTACCCCCCACCACACCTTTTTGTTTTGCTTGGTTTTCTTTTGAGGCAGAATCTTCCTCTATCCTAGGCTGACCTGAAACTCATTTGGTAGTCCAGGCTGGTCTTGAACTCACAGCCATCTTCCTACCTCAGCCTTTCAAGTGCTGAAATTTTAGGCATGAACCACCACTAATTCAGCTTGTTTTGTAAGTCAGGGTGACCTCAGACTCAATATGTAGCTAAGCATAATCTGGAACTCCCCATCCTCCTGCCTCTTTCTCCCAAGTGCTAGGATTACAGGCATGTACCACCATACCCAGTTTATGCAAGACGGGATCAAACCCAGGGCTCCCCGAATGCTAGGCAAGTGTTCTACCATTGACCAACATCCCCAGTCTCAAGAGATGTGTTTTTAATAAGCTCCCAGGTGATTGTGATTTGTGAGAAACACTAATTTGGTTCCCCCCCCAATCACAGATAAGGAAACCCAAGTGCAGAGTAAGGAGAAGTAAGTAGAAACGCAGGGGTCCAGATCACTGTCCTGCTCTCTCTATTGTAAGAACAAACTATTTACTGAAAAACGAACAAACAAAAACAACAACAACAAAAAAACAGGAGTGCCTGCTATATGATAGGTTCTGTTGTAGGAACATTACATACATTTAACCCTCTCTAAAGGTATAGCTCTTGGGGTGGGAGTGATGACTCAGCAGTTAAGAGCAGGTACTGCTCTTGCAGAGGACCAGGTTCAGTTCCCAGCACCCATATTTTAGCTCACTCTTATCTGTAATTCCTGTTCCAGGTGATCCAACACCCTCTTATGGTCTCTGAGGACTCCTGTGTACATGTGGTGTCCATAACACACACACACACACACACACACACACACACACACATATTTATTCCCTTCCTATTACAGAAACTGTGCAGAAGCATCATGGCAGCAGAAGGAGCGAACCCTAACTTTCAACTCTGGAGCTCTGCACTTTTCCTGGAGTGGATGGGAGGAGGAAGACCAGCCTAAGGATCCATGTAGCACACCAGCATGCAGTACAGCACCTGGAAGGCGAGGCAAGAGGCTCACAAGTTTGAAGCCATTATGAGCTACACAGTCTCAAATAAGATGAAAGAACAAAGAACAATGTCCCACAGCAAAACAAAGCAAGCTGTCAAAGAACGCTCTGTAATTCCAGCATTCAGCATGTGAAGGCTGCATGCAGTTCAAAGCCATCCTTGACTGCATGAGACTCTGTCTCAAAGACAAGAACAAGAACAACCAAAAACCTCTATGGACTGCAGTTTGCTGTCCTGGCCAAGTTTAATTTGTTATGGAGGAAATTAAAACAAAACAAAACCAGAACAGCTGTTCTTGTCCTAAGGCCTGGATTTAGGATTCTTTCAGCTCCATTCACACAGTAGATGACTGAAGAGAAGCCAGCAAAGTCAACTCTGGTTCTGTCTCCATTGACTAAGGCTGCCAGCGGGGCTGTCAGAGATGGGGCTCCGCTTCTGGGAAGCAAGCTTCTCTGGTTCCCTCATCAGAGACTAGACTGAGTCAGAAATAATTCTGTCTGTTGAGAGGCCAAATCTGGAGTCTGCCAATTCTCACTCTTCACAAGGAGAGAGTCTGGGAGGGCTGAAGGAAGGGGCTGCCTGAAGGAAGCAGAGACCTCTCCCTGTTTTGTAGTTGAGCTGGGACAGCAGAGTGGGAAGGAGAAGGCTGTGGACTGAACAAACTGCAGCTAGGCTCCTCTGAGCCCCTTCTCAGCTAGGCTTTGATTTGATCCAGTTTTAGCAACAGTCTTGCTAAGTCAATTTAGCAACCTTTCACTATCCGATACCTAAGTTCCTAAGTCCCTTTGACCTGCCCTATAGCAAATACTCCATTATGTTAACATGAATCCCCTTATAATTGGTGTTCCCATTAAGGCAGTGGTTCTCAAAACTGTAACCCTTTAATACAGTTCTTCATATTATGGTGGTCCCCCAAACATAAAATTACTTTTGTTACTACTTCATAACCATAATCTTGCTTCTGTTATGAATAGTATAGTACAAATCTGTGCTTTCTGAAAGGGTTGCTTGACCTCTAATGGAGTCATGACTCACAGGTCAAGAACCACTGCTCTAAGCCATTTTTTTCCCCTACCCATCTCATCATCTTCTTTATTCTGCTCTCTTCAGTTGCCTTTGGTGTGTTCAGGGTTGAGTACAATTCCTCTCTTCCATAGCAGTACTTTTTTTTGCTAGTACTAGGGATTGAACCTAGGGCCTTGCACTTGCCAGGCAAGCACTCTACTACCTCATAACACCCTCAGATCTCTCTCTCTCTCTTTTTTATTTTTATTTTGGGAGAGGGTTTTACTTAGTTGCCTAGGCAGTACTTAAACTCACATTGTAGCCCAGGCTGACCTTGAACTTATGAACCTTTTGTATTACCTTCCTGAATATCTAGAATTATAGGCCCTTAGTCATCAGGTCCAGGCTGAAATGCTATTGGATAAACTCTTTCTTACTATTTAAATAAAAAGTTAATTGTTTTTCTTTAACAACATTAAAATTATTTGTGGTCTCTTGAGCAGTATCTCTATGTCCAGATTAGATTGTGACTAAATCAACTAGTCTGATCATTGTGCGTAACAGATGCCAAAAGGAATGATATGCTAATGGATGGTGTGATTGTTAGAGAAAACAGACTAAGTGACAGGCCCTAATCAGAGAGGGCCTTTAGCAGGATGGAAATGCATGGAACTCCTTTGCTGCCTGGGAGTCAAAGGCAGTCTGTCATTGCATGGGTCACACATTAACCAAGCCCCACATGGCTACCCAGAGAAAGAATAACTCCTGTCAAATAGCCTAAGTCAGATATGACCCTCTTTACTACTTCTGTCATATGACATAAATCACATTAACTCAGCCTGCTTGCCCAAATGCAAGATTTTGCTTTCTCAGGCTTGCTCAAACTCACAGAGATCCACCTGCCTCTGCCTCCCAAGTGCTGGAATTAAAGGTGTGCACCACTACTGCCCAGCAACACTGAAGATTCTTACTTCACACCCTGTTATACTGATAGCTCAACATCAGGAAGTCTATTGCCTGAAGATAATTCAACTGAGCACCTTTCTCTTGAATCCTTGCTCCTCTTCCTCCTCAAAACCTGACAGTGATGTTGTAAAACATATATCAGATACCTACACACACCTCTTAGGTCTCAGAATCTGCAATGGAAGTTCTGAGTGAGGGCTGGTCAGGGAAGAACCCAGGCAGGAGTCTAGTGTTGGATCATTTGGCACTATACCCTTCATCTTCCAGTGGAGGATCTGGCTAATTATTTAATTATTTAATCACTCATTCCAATATAATGAAAGCTCCCAAGGCAGGGTGCAGAGAACTGTCCAGTCGATCACATGGGGATTCCCAGATGGTGGTACACCTAGAGAGGGTACAGTAGCTGTGTCCCTCTGCCCTAAATCTTGCCCCATGCATTACTTCATGTGCTGTCCATCAGTATCCTGTATGATGCCTTCTATAATAAGCTGCAATATACCTTAACAATACCCCTGAGTTCTGAGGCAGGGCTTGTGAAAATCCCAACTCATCAATGGATGATGAGTTGGGCAAAACAATCTGAGGCATAGGAATGGCATCTGGACATGCCCTCAGCTTTGGGACCCGGCACTGTCTCTAAGAGTATCACAACTGAATTAAATGATACCCATTTGGTGTCTGCTTCAGAATTGTAAGCTTGCTTGGTACACTGAGGGACTCTCACCCATATCTGCCACTCAAGTATTCTGTTAATTTTTGGGCATGAAAACAAGAGAAAATGAGTCTGTGGTCCTTTTATCCTGCCTGTATCCTCAGGTGGTTTGGATTCCGGATTCAGCTGAGGCCCGGGTATGGCTTAAAGGCCCCTGAGTTCAAAGTGGGAGAAGATTGGAAATGATGCTTGTTAGTGTGGATGGACTCTGTCTCCCAAGTCCCAGGCACTTATTCCTGTGGTACAGTGAATATTCTGCTGCTGGGGGTTGATTGAATGAATGATCACACCATTCCCTTCAGCCTGCTTACCTAACATCTTTTGAAATCATGTTCCCACTTTTGTTTCCCAGGAGACATGTTATCTCTTGGTTTTCTGAATTCTATTTCTTTGTTTGAGATAGACTCAAAGCCAAGGATGACTCTGAACTTCTGATCCTCCTACCTGGGCATGTATCCTATATCCAGTTTAATTTGTTTGTTTGTTTGTTTGAGACAGAGGCTCACTATGTAGCCTTGGCTGGCCTAGAACTCACTATGTAGACTAGGTCAGCCTTGAACTCACAGAGATCTGCCTGACTCTGCCTCCTGAGTTCTGGCACCATGTCCAATTTTATGTAGTGCTAGGGACCAAACCCAGGGTTTCATGCACATTAGGCAAAGTTCTCTATTAAATGAGCTACATCACAGCCTCTCTGAATTCCGTGTAGCCACAGGAAAGAGTAGGTCTTCTCAGCTCCCCAGGCTTTACAGAAGAAGGGGAGGAGGCTTTTATGCTTTTATGCAGCTTCCTGCTGGAAAGAATCAGGCCAGAGCCTGGGGAAATCCAGCTGAGGAGCACTTCAGAATACCCATGAGACAACTCTGGAGGAAGCACAAAGGCTTCCAAAGCACTTTAACGGTGCTTTCAGGAGTGGGCCAAGATTCCCTCTCTCTCTTCCTTTCTCTCTCTCTTTGGTTTTTGGAGACAGGATTTCTCTGTATTGCTTTGGAGCCTGTTCTGGAACTAGCTCTGTAGACCAGGCTGGCCTCAAACTCACAGAGGTCCACCTACCTCTGCCTCCTGAGTGCTGGGACTAAAGGCATTCACCACTAATGCCTGGCTGATCCATTAAGGCCTCCCTCCAAACAAAGAAAACCAAAAGTGACATCAGTGTGCTATCCATTTAGCGTCTTACAGCCTCTCCACAGGAAGCAGCAGAACAATTATTCAATATCAGTGAAACACAGCAGACTCATCCACAACTGCAGACATCACCCAAGCTTCCATCTAATGGACATTGAGGCTATCCGGGTGTCAATTCTAAAACATTCAACACATATGAAAGAAAAGGCAGATTGGAATAGATGGTATATGGGTGACTGGGTTTGACTCTAATGAATACCAAGTGAACTGATTTACAGACAGATGGATTCTCAAAACATGATTTTGCTCTGTATGAGTGGGTTTAACTCAGATTCTACAAGCCTTTCTCTGAAGAAAACCTAAAGAAGCATTCACATGTGACCGTGGGTCATTGTTGACACTTGACACTTAAGAGCACTTCTCAGAATAATTTGTGTTGTATGTTTTTACTGGCTATGGAATGGCAAAAGCAGGCTAAAGAGACATACATGATCAATTTGCAAAAAGCTGCTTTGCATCTTTTATGTTAATCTTTTGACAGCTCCGACCTTGACTCCTGAATCAAATAGATTTGTTTAACTTTCCAAGAAAAGGGTGGCTAAGTAGTTCTTTTATTATAATGGAAGCAGATAAATTTGCCAACTGAACTCATCTGCACCCTACCAGAGTGGATGTCATCTAACAGAGGAGGCTTGCCACTTGTTTGGTATCTAAAATGTAAGAACAAGAAATCAAGAGGCTGTACTACAAACATGATCTCAAACTTCACTCTGTCTCAAGGGTAATGTACTGGTGGGTCCACATAGAAGAGGCAATGCTTCATCCTCAGAACATCCGAGAGCAGATGAGAACAGATGAGAACAGATTCTCCAGAAACAACCCAAGGAAGGGCACTTTTTATTTTATAGCCAGATCTCCAGAAGCCCAGGCTGTCTGAAAGGGAACCCAGAGAAGGAGATAGAGTCCTGGAAGACAGTAGAATAAAGAAAATAGTTTCCACCTACTTACTTACAGTACAAGTGACTCGGCTCCGAATCAGCCTCCCTGAGCGAAGCTAGGCCAGAGGGGCTTCCCTGTCCTTGGGTAGCAGAGGCAAGGAGTATTGCTGTGAGACATTTTAAAGCCCCCAAAGTCCCCAATAGCTAGCTGCCTTCCCCGTCTTACCCCTTTGCTCTCAGCCCAGTAAACGCCGTGGGTTCAGCCTCATCCCAGAGGCTGCAAGTTTTGTGGTCTGCTCACCCTATATTTCTCCTGAGTCTTAGGAATGGAAATTGGTGTTGACACGAGGTTAGGAGAGGATGGAAGAGAAGTGGCTGTACTGAGGTTACTCCATAGGCACAGTTAATGAGGATTTAATTCAGAATTAACCCCAGGAGACAAAAGGAACCTAGGCTTAGTACTTAACCTGCAGAAACAAATCCCATTAAGGCAAGGTTTAATTAAGCTTCTCTGGGAGATTCTGGGTGGGCATAAGCAGCAGTTGGTAGAGAAACTAAATCAACTAGATATGCAGACGGCTAAGGCCTGAGCCTGCCCAATTGGTTGCCTCTCTTGGGGGATTGTCAATATGGTCTCATAATTTACAAATTTCTACCATTTTCAGCATCGAAAGGAGCGGGTCCCGTGCCGAGTCCGGAGAGGATTAGGCTGCGGTTCGACTTTCTTCTCTTGGTTTTTCCTTGAATAAGCTAGAATTTATAAGGTCACAATTTATGAACCCTGGATGACGTGAATCTTTTTTGTTGATTTGATTTGTTTTTGTTTTTGTTTGAGACAAGGTCTCTTGCAGCACAGACTGGATCAACAGTGGCTTGATCTTCTGACTTTTTTACCTCCTGAGTGCTAGGATTAAAAGCATGTGCCACCACCACCTGGCTTTTTGTTTTATGTTTGAGGAGGTAAAATATATGTCACCTGTATTGTAGTTTTGTTAGGTTTATTTCTTTATGTTTGTAGCCAGGATTTTCAGGGGGTCTTCCTTGATCAAACCTGATCTTTATTAACTTTGATGGAATCTATAGCCTTTCATTTTCTGTGGAAATAAAAGCATAACCTCTGTGAGTTTGAGACTATCCTGATCTACAGAGTGAGTTCTAGGACAGCTAGGGTTACACAGAGAAGCCTTATCTGGAAAAAAAAAACCCCATAAAACAAAAAATCGTCTTTAACTGACTTATACACATTGCACACTCCATACTTGTGTAAATGCAGATATATATATGTATATATATATATACACACACATATATGTATATATATATACATACACACACACACACACACACACACACACACACATGCTTTGAAAGTTTGTGTGTTTTCAGAACAAGAGGACCAGACACCAATGAAAACAGGTGTCCCACGTATCCAGCCTCTCAGATGCCTCTGTTACAGTTTCCTCAGAGTTCTGCATCCAGAACAGCTTCAAGGCTGCTGGCTGAGATGGTTCAGCCTCCTAGACTATTCTAGGACTTGACCATTATCCTGATTTTCTCAGGGTCCCCCAAAAGTTTCATCACCCCCAGACAACAGGTAGCAGTCTAGAGAATATGGGTTTTGGTAGTTCAGTGGGTTATGGATATTTGTCATCATTTGGGAGGTTGGTTACAATTATTAATGATCATGGTCAGGGAAAAGTCTAAACAAGGGAGATTAGGCTCAGGGATCTGTTTCTGAAGGGAAAAGTGATTATAGTATAGAAATGGAATAAAAGGGTGGATTGTTGAGTCTACTTTTGAACAATCACTAGTCTCAAATATTTTACATTAATATGGAATTTTGTACATTAATACCAATGTAAGGTTATTTTTGTTAGAATGCATTGTATACTACTTTGGAAATTAGTAAGGCAGGTTCTCAGAAAATTGGGAATCAATCTATCTTAAGACCCAGCAAGACTCTTGGGCATATAACCAAATGATGTAAAATCATACCACATGGACATTTGCTCAACTATGCTCATAGCAGCATTATTTGTAATAGCCAGAACCTGGAAACAACCTAGATGCCCCTCAGCTGAAGAATGGATAAAGAAAATGTGGTACATTTACACAAGGGAATATTACTCAGTGGTAAAACAAAACAAAACAAAATCTTGAAATTCATAGGCAAATGGATGAAACTAGAAAAAACCATCCTAAGTGAGGCAACCCAGACTCAGAAAGACAAACATAGTATGTATTCACTCATTAGTGGATATTAGATATAAACAAAGGCTAACCAGGCTACAATCCACAACCCCAGAGAAGTTAGGAAGAAGGGGAACCATAAAAGGGACATACATGGAAGGCCCCAGGAAGGGAAAATAGTTAAGGTCTCCTGGGTAAACTTTGAAGGAGTAGAAGGGAGGGGATGGGAACGTGAGAGATCAAGAAGACTGAGTTGGGGGAGGGGCCGAGGGGGAAAGCGACGAAAGAGATATCATGATAGAGGGAGCCATTGTGGGTCATCCACAAAGATGACCCCTGGTAAGTGTTGATATCCTGGCTTCTCCCTCTCCCTGGGTCTTGGGCAACCTGTGCCTGTTCCTGCACCCAACTCCTCTCCTTCTCCTGACCCATGGTTTCTCCTCAACACTCTCCTGGGACTATGTCTTCTCCTTAGGGAACCTTTCCTGGTCATGGAGTCTCTTTAACCCTCAGGCTCTCCCCACCCCACTCTTCTCTGAGCTACCTTCTCTTGCCTGGGGATGCACCTTTGACAGGTGATCACGTCTCACATAGTGACAACCGTCAAAGGTTGCATGGCTGTGCTGCGCATGTGTTAGGTGGCTGCATAAGGGTTCTCTGCAGGCAAAAACCACGTGGAACTGAGGCCCTGTGGAGCTGGACCAACAGCAGCTCCAGGACTCCAGCTTCAAACGCCCCAACTGCAAAGACTGTTATTGTTCTCTATATAAGCAAGCCCCCTCCTGCCTGTTCTTTTCTTCTTCTTTCCATTTCTGCTTCCCTCCCTTTGCTCCCTTTCCCAATAAACCCCATGTGGGTTTGTTGAGTTTGGTGGATCGTGTTTATCACCAGAAGCTGCAGCAAAGAACAATACTAAGACTCCTAGCAATAATGGAGAGGCTGTTGGGACAGGCCTGTCTTCCCCTTTAATTGGATTAATGACTACCCTAATTGTCATCATAGAACCTACATCCAGTAACTGATGGAAGCAGATGCAGAAGGATTATATGACAAGGGAGGTCAAGACCACCATGGGGAAAAACCACAGAGATAGCTGATCCCAGCTAGAGGGAGCTCATGGACTATAGACTGACAGCTGGGGAACCTGCATGGGCCTGAATTAGACCCTCTGAATGTGGGTGACAGTTATGTGACTTGATCTGTTGTGGGGGCCCCTGGCAGTGGTACCAGGATCTATCCCAGGGGCATGAACTGGCTTTTTGGAGCCCGCTCCCCATGATGGGATACTTTGCTCAGCCTTGATACAGGGAGGAGGGGCTTAGTCCTGCCTCAACTTGGTATGCCAGACTTTGTTGACTCCCCAAGGAAGGGCTTACCCCCTTTGCAGAGTGGATGGGGAGTAGGAAGGGTGGGGGACAAAGAGGGGTAGGGAGAAGGGGAAGGAAGGGGAACTGGGATTGGTGTGTAAAATGAAAAAAAACTTTTTAAATATAAAAAGAATATACTATACATGTTTCTACTCTTGTGTAAGGTATTCTACCTATGCAGATTATTTACAATGTAATATAAATTTCTAATCTTTGAAAGTTATTTTTACAAACTATTTAAGACAAGTGCAGGCTAAGAGTTATTCACTTACAACAATCAAACTTGTAGTTATGCTAAGTATGTTTTCAAGGTCAAACAGATATATTTTAGATTGGTAATCTTCAAACAGTTCAGAGACCTACAGAATATGGCATTTAAATGTTTTAATAACATAAGGTTTTCATGACAGTGAGATACATCTGTTCCTGGCAGCACCAACTTACTTCAAAAAACGATGATGATAGACATCAGAGAACCTCTTATGGAGTTTGCTTTCATTGTGGCAAAAGTAGCCATTTGGGCAAGAAACTTTTTGCCTTGACTGCTGACAGTATAACGTATAAACTGACAAGCAGGATACAAAGGGAAAAGACTGTCAAACTTTGCCAAGACAAGGTGGGACAGTCAAAGAAAAGTCTGTCAGATATTCTAGGTCTGTAGGCCAAAGATGGATGTCCTAACATTGCAGGAGAACCCTGGGTGATGTCCAGGCAGCCAGCTGTCTCTGCCATTTCTATAGTTCTGGAAGTTGCTTGCTCTGCATTTCTTTTTCACTTAGGTAATATTTTATCCTTCTTGTGTCTTTGATGGGAATTGAAGACTAAATAGTTAAAGTTTTACAGCATTCTTTATTACTAAATTCAGAAAAGAAATTTACAGAAGGGATGTAAAGTTTATAAGGTTGAGAAACAAAGAAGTTTAAGTTGTTTATCTAAGAAGTTGTTTTAAGTTCTAAAAAGACATTTTTAGAATGGTAATACAAGTCATGATAAAAAGTGGGTTAGGTATAAAATTTTGGACTCATTAAGATAGGATAGATAATGGAGTATTTTCTCTAAGATTGCCAAATGCCAATGTCCTGGATGTTCTTACCTGATAAATGTCCAATAGCTAGGCAGGAGGTATAGCAGGGACTTCTGGACAGAGAAAGCCCTGGGAAGAAGAAAGGAGAGTTGCCAGCTGGATGCAGAGGGAGCAAGACATATAGGAGAAGTAGAAGTCATGTGGCAATACGAAGATGAATAGAAATGGGTTAAGGTATAAGAGCTAGTGGGAAAAACCTAAGCTATAGGCTGAGCTTTTATAATTAGTAATATAATTAGTAATAGTCTCCATGTCATTTTTTTTGTGAGCTGTGGGATGAAAGAAAAATCTATCTACATCTACTCCCTTTTCCAAGACAGTGCTTCATGTAGTCCAGGCTGTTCTCAAACTCCCTATGTAGCTGAGGATGATCTTGAACTTCTGCTGTTCCTGCCAAGTGCTTTGGTTTTAGGTGTATGCCATCACTCATTTTTCTTTTTATATGAACACATTTTTTGGTAGATGAGGAAGAAATTTTTCTATTGCCTTAAAAAAAGTCTCGAATGGGGGCCAGAGAGATTGGCTCAGTGGGAAAAGGCACTTGTTACCAAGCCTGACATCTTGAGATTGATTCTTCAACCCACATGGCAGGAGGAGAAAACTCACTCCCCCAAGTTGTCCTCTGATATCCCCATCCATGTCATGACACACTCCCTTGAGTGTACACATGCAGACACACACACACACACACACACACACACACACACACACACACGCAAATAAATAAATGTTAAAAAAAAAATGGCTGGGGCTGGAGGGATGGCTCAGCCATTAAAGGCTAGGCTCACAACCAAAAAATAAATGGCTGAGTTGTGGGTGTGTGTGCCTTTAATCACAGCACTTGGGAGGCAGAAGCTGTCAACTCTCTGAGTTTGAGATCAGCTTGCTCTATATAGTGAGTTCTAGGACAGCCAGGGTTACACAGAGAAACCCTGTCTTTAAAAAAAAAACAAAAATAAAAACAAAATGAATCAAAAATGGATGTTCTATTTTTCTCTTTCAGTTGGTACAGTCATATGATTTTTTTCCTTTAATAAGTTAATGTGAATTGGGGTAATTTGATTTCCCTTACTAAATGTATGTTGCATAATGTAGTATAATGTTAAGTCTTATAGATCTCATTGTCTAATATTCAAAATGATTTCATCTACTCATGAGTGGAAACAACACATGCTTTCCTCTGTTTTACTATTTTTGTTAGTATGGTCTAAAAGTTAGGTGACCTTCATAAGATGAGCTAATTGTCCCTCACTTCATGATTGGGATTGAACTCATGGCTTTGTTTCAATGCTTTAACCATCAAGCTTGTCCCTCCTTAAAGAGCTTTTTTTAAAAATTCAATTATGCATCTATTTGTGGGCATGTATAAATGAGTGCAGGAGGGTCTGATACCCCTGGGGCTGAAGTTATAGGAGGCTGTGAGCTGCCCTGTGTGGGTGCTGGGAACTGTCTTTTCTTTACATTTCCCCACCTGGAAACACTGTATATGAATATATTGTATATTATATGTTGTATGTGTATGTAAGATTTTTTTCTTTCCTGAAACTTTAGTAGGACTCATCAACCTAGGCTGATCAGAGTACATTGTTTAGAATGTAGTAACATATTTTATCCTATTACTCTATTTATTTTATTGTCATAAGACAATTTAAGGTTTTTCATTCTTCTCTCTATTTTGACACCTTCCAAATTTATTGGCCTGAGATTGTTTGCCCTGGTCTTATTTAATCTCTTTATTACCTGCCATAGGGTTTCTGGCAGCAAAAGGTAGCAGGGATTGGGCAAGAGTTTTTTGTTTGTTTGATTTTTGGTCTCATTCTGTGACCCAAGTTATTCTAGAACTCATTGGCTGGCCTGTGCTTGGATTACAGATAGATGTGATCTATTGTACCTGGATTTCTCTCTCTCTCTCTCTCTCTCTCTCTCTCTCTCTCTCTCTCTCTCTCTCTCTCTTCCTTTCTTTCTTTGGTTTTTTGAGATAGGGTTTCTCTGTGGCTTTGGAGCCTGTCCTGGAACTAGCTCTGTAGAATAGGCTGGTCTCAAACTCACAGAGATCTGACTGCCTCTACCTCCCAAGTGCTGGGACTAAAGACATTCGCCACCAATGCCCGGCTTGTATTAGATATTTATGCAGCAAAGCAGTGAAATCTTTTATAACTTATAATGGTTATTTTATTTTTGTTCTCCTCCCCCTTGGGATGTCATGTATCCCAGACTAGCCTCAAATTCTCTTGAACTTCTGGCCCTCTTAACTTCATCTCTAGTGCTAGAATTACAGGCAAGGGCCAATCTTCTGGTTAGTTTTTTTTTTTTTTTTTTTCTTTTTTGTCAACTTGACACAGTCCAGAGTCTCCTGGGAAGAGAGAACCTCAATTGAAAGCTTTTCTTTTCTTGATTAGATTGGTGTGCAAGCATGTCTAAGGGGCACTGACCTGATGGATGGCTGATGTGGGAGAAGCCAGCCCACGGTGGGTGACACTGTTAACTGAGCATGAGACAGAGGAAGGAATCACCCAGCAGGCATTCCTCTGCACTCTCTGTTTAGTTTCTGCTTGAGTTCCTACCCTGACTTTCCTCAATGATGGAGACCTGAGCAGCAAGAAAGCAAATTAGAACAGTCACCATGCCTAGTTCATGTGTAGCTAGGGACAGGACCAGGCCTGGTGCACATTCCAAGCGCTCACTGGCTGCTGAACAGCATCCCAAACTTGTGTTTTCTCTTTTAACGAAATTGTACTAGAGGTATTTTTAAAACATCAGTTTGTGACTTTTTCATCAATTTACTTCTTTTATATTACTTTTTTCTTTCTTTGAGTTTATTCTATTACTTCTCTTAAGTTCATACCCTGGATATTTACTTCATTAATTTGGAGTGCTACCAGAAATGGGAGGTAAGTATGTGTTTTAAACTTTATTAGATATATCCAAATTTCTCTCCTAAAGTGTTTGTACTAATTTAGAACCCCACAGAAGTGTGTGAAAGTTTATGTTCCCCTACATTCTTACCAGTAGCTGAGACGTCAGACTTCAAAGTTTTCACCATCAGCTGTGGTAGAAGTTTACTTACCACCTTTCTAATGCTTAGCTCAGGGCTTGGCACAACACAAAGTCTTTGTTAATCTTTACTTACTGTGTGTATCTCCAAGGAAGGATAATTTATAGTATATGGAAGGAATTTATGATAGAAACTGTCCCAAGATGGGCTGGAAGAGAAGTAAGCAGGCCACTGCTGAGCCATCTCTCTGGCCCTGATATCCCCAAGACTTTATCAGCATTCTGCCCTCTGGTTTTGTGGATTACACTCCAGATATCAAATAAAATAGGCAAGAACTCTATTGCTGAACTGTACCCCAAACCCTCCCTTCATTTTTCATTTTAAGACAGGGTCTTATTTAGTTGTTCAGACTGGCCTTGAACTCACTTAGTGTTCCCCCCCCCCCAGTACTGAAGGTATGAAAACAGAGGCTGAAACATGGCTTGGAAAGGCTGTAAGAGAGAAGTATTGGTAATTTGGTAACTTAGCTAAATGCCAGAGACTTTAAAGTTAGAACAAATTCTGAATTTTAAAGAGAGCTTATAGATTTGAAAGGGTGAAACTCGCATTGGGTTGATGATAGCAATGAGATGAGGGAAAGGATGGAAGCGTAAACTTTAAGGTAGGCTTAGGCAGTGGTATAGGGAAGCAAGGGGCATGGTCCAGAGGTTATAAAACACAGAAGGAATTCTAGAGAAGGTGGGATAATATTAAAGGCAGTTTAGAATACACTGTAATTGGGTAGTGCCTTGCTCCAGATGGCACTCCCATAACAGAGGTCTCGGTACCCTGATTGTCTTGTAAATGACAAAGTATTTTTTGATCTTGATAGTAAAAAAGAGTTTTATTATATTTAAAAAGAAAATCCTGATGCAACGCAGCAACTTTATATCAAATGTCAACTATGCCCTGGAAAAAGCCAAGAACTATAATGAAGAATTTTAACCAGAACAGCAACAGAATAATAAATTTTGGTTTTGCAAGAGTAAAGGCATCAGAAGTTAAGAAACTGAGACCAATCCTAGCCCCAAGCCATCTTTGGGGATAATAAAGCAAACCTAATTAACATAGTATGATTTAAAAATGTTGTAAACAGCATAAAATCTGGGTAGCCCATTTACATAAATTCTACTGTTCACAGGCATTATGTTAAGTACTGAGGAGAGAGATTTATTTTCTATGTTCTAAATACTCACTATCTAGCTGGACCCAAAGCCTAAAGTAAATTTGAACAGAATTTACACTTAAGCTAGGACAATCGCAGAGTATATTATACTGAAACATGATGTTCCCAAAGGTTTAAAAAATATTTTATTTTATCTTTATAATTGCATGTAAGTGTGCGTGTGTTTGTGAATGGAAGTGCCAGAGCAGGCCAGAGGAGAATGTTGGAGCCACAGGATCTAGAGTTACAAGTAGCTATGAACCACCTGACCTGAGTTCCGGGGACCAAACCCTGGTCCTCTAGAAGGGAATCAGGCACTCCACCACTGAACCATCTCTCTAGCACCGATGTCCCCAAGACATCATTTTGCTCCCTTATGTTGTGGATGGTACTCCAGCTCTCGAACACATTAGGCAAGAGGTCTACTACTGAGCTACACCCCAAGCCCTCTCTTTACTTTTCATTTTAAGACAGGGTTTTATATAGTTGTCCTTGTTAGCCTTGAATTCACTCTTATAGCCCATGAGCTTACATTCCTTCTGTCCCTACCAAGCCCAGAATTTATCATCTTTCATGTATTTGTAATGTGCTTAATGACTTTTTGGTGTCACGTTCAAGAGACTTCAAAATACAGTACAAGGGCTGTTACAACCTCAAACACTGCATTGCGGTTCTCTCCACTCTGAGTTGGCACAGGTGGCATGGTGTAGAGGCAAGCACTTGTAGAATGTGTTGTTGTCTAGGTTCTATTCTGTATCTATCAGGTGGTGGATCCTGCAGCTAACGCAAGCCAAGCATCTCACAGACACCGAGAGCAGGGTAAGGTTTAGGAATCCCTACAGCAAAGTGATAAAGCCTTGCGAAGACATGGGCTGGAGAGATGGATCAGTGGTTAAGAGCACTGACTGCTCCTTCAAAGGAGCCAGGTTTGATTCCCAGCACCCATAGTCATCTGTAACTCCAGTTCCAGGGGACCTGATGTTCTCTTCTGGCCTCCTGAACCACAAAGCAACCACATGGTACATAGACCCATACATGAAGGCAAAACACACAACATTAAGTTAACAAATCTGACTGAAAAATTTAAAAACTTCTGAAGATGTATTATACAAATTGTAGTTATTTTTGTAACACTGAACTTGAGTCCTGATGAGATAGATAAGAGAGACACACTTCTCCATGGGGCACTGGGCCACTGCTAGGCACTTTAAAATCTGCTAAATTCACTATTAATGTTATTACTGTAAGCAAATCTTCTGGTGTTTATTTTCTTATATACAAGCAAAGATATATGGGATGGGGCAACTTGACTCCCTAACTGGCAGATGTTAGATGTTCCTTTGATGCAAAATGGCTGTCAATCAAATGGCTACCCTTACGCCAGCACCATTTTGAGCACCTCTTTAAAACGTGCCTGGAGAAAAACTCCATGATAATCACAGCTGATTGCCTCAGCCCCTAGAGACATAGTCTCAGCCAGGGCTGTTAGAATTTTTACTACCACAAGCCTGGGAGAAATCTAGGTGACCCTGCAATCATTTCTACTGCAGCTAGGAGAACATTTCCCCCCCGGTTGCCTAGCATAGGCACTTCTGTGACTGATGCCAAAGAGGCAAGGCTGTGGTGGCTCAAAATGTGTTGAAAGTTTCATGGGCATTATAACCACCCTGGAAACTCACCACGGGGCTGGGGCCTTAGACTTCAGAACAAGGAGAGAGCAGCAACACTCATCATTCTGCTTCCTGTCTTCAGATGCAATGTGACCAGCTGCCTCTGGCTCCTGCTGCAATGATGGACAGCATTCTCACCGTGTGAGACAAGATAAACCTGCCTTCCTTAAGTTGCTTTTGTTAGTGGTCTGCCACAGCAATGAGAAAACATATGGCGCAAACACAAACCTCCGACTGGGTCGGGTGCTACAGAAGCAAGGGCCTCTTCTCTGGCTATAGAAATGCACCATCCAGGCTCACTTAGTGCGTGGCTGGGAGTCACTCTCCTGAGCTGCTTCTCCTGTTGTACCATTAGGCCCAGCACAAAACTCCTCTCCAGTGCTCTTTTCTTCTTCTATAACACAGAGAAATAAGAGACAAAGAGACAGCAGAGGCGGTGGCAGAAAAGGCTATGGCAGCAACAGCTGAGCAGTCGGTAGCAAAGCAGCCTGGTGCTCGACAGCTGAGCAGTTCAGGGGCAGACAAGGAAGGAAGGGTGGCAGAAGCAGAGAGATGGCACGAGAAGCTGAGGAGCCAGGACTGAAGGATAAAAGGCTGTATGTAAGGAACCAGATGAGAGACAGTAGGTCCTGGCAACTAGAAGCTTTGCCACGTCTTTGGGAGCCATCAGATCCCAGGCGTATACAGAAGTTGTAACATAGGCAAGAGTATGGGTCTGGACACCTGAGGCCTGCTGGAGAACTCAGGCATGTGGGAGTGTGTCCCTGCTGCAGCTACCACCTGCCTATTGCTGCAATGGGGACAGTGGAGACCTAAGGCCAGCTCTTACACAGCTTGTTTACCTGGGCAGAGCGAAAGGACCCCAGGCAGATGGTTGGTGATACTGAGGCCATGGAAATAAAAAGTCACCGGGGCCACAAACACCTGCTGCAGAAATTGTGTGGCAAGCTCAGCACCCCTATGACTTCAAATTAGTTTTTTGTTGCTGCTGCTGCTGTTTTTTCAAGACAGGCTTTTCTGTGTAGCCCTGGTTGTCCTGGAACTCACTCTGTAGACCAGGCTGTCCTCTAACTCAGAGAGATCTGCCTGCCTCCACCTTGTGAGTGCTTTTTTGCATAGCAGTCTGTTTCTTGTTGGATTTCGATACAACTGTCTATCCCAGAGATGGTTCTCATGGTTTCCAGCAGTTCTGAGATGATTGAAAACTCATGGCAGTGGAGGAGATGATTTCTTCAGATGCTAAGAACCTTTGGTATTTAATTCTAGTAAGACCACCTCCCCAGGATGACTATATTCTTGAGTTGCCAAGGACCCTTTTGCTAGACTTCTTAGAAACGATTGATACATTTGTATATAGACTCTTTCACTGTCTACTAGGGCACATATTCATACTGTTTCCCTTTCAGTGCCTGTAGTTTTTAAAACAATATCTCACTGTGTAGCCCTGATTGGTCTTGAATTCTCTATGTAGACCAAATAGTCTTGAACTCAAAGAGGTCCACTTTCTTGTGCCTCCTAAGTGCTGGGATTAAAGGTGTGTACTACCGCATCTGGCCGCTTGTAGATTTCATATACCATCTTGCCCTCCTGTAGTCTGGGGCTTGGCTAATCATCAGTGGAGGACTGGATTTTTTTTCACAATAACTGTATTAATTGTTATTTAAAAAACAATAACATGTTAGGGTATTGCCTCATATTACTCCTGGTTTAGTAGGTGTTAAGTTTGTTGAATAAAAAAGCTAAACTAAAATACAATATGTTTTCAGGATAAACATATTTACTAAACATTATAATCAAAGCAGAAGGTCTTGTTTAAATGACTAAAAATACTGATATACACTTAGCAACATTTAAATTAACAGCCTTGAACTCATTCTATAGGGAAAACAGAAAAAGTAAATTTTGTTCTTGATTTTAAGGAGCTCATCTTCCTTCCTTCCTTTCTTCCATCCTCCCTTCCTCCCTTCCATCCTCCTTCCCTCCCTCCCTCCCTCTCTTCTTCCATCCCTCTTTCCCTCCCTCCATTCCTTCCTTTTTTGAGCTCATCTTTCTTCCAGGAAGAGTCTGGAAAACACTGAACTGCAGAGAGTAGCAGGGTGTTTGGCATGACTTGAGTCACACAACGAGGAGAGCCAAGATGTGAACTGCCCAACTAGCAGTTAACACTGATCCCAGGACTCCAACTCTGCCCAAGTCCTAGCTTCATTTCCGTCCCATCTCCCTGAAGCCATGACCTCCAGAGGCTTCATTTTGTCTAAGAAACCATGAGGGAGATTTGGGGAGACCTGCCTCAGAATTCGACAACCTGGAGTTTCACAGAGTTTGAGTCGAATCTGAGGGTATAAGAAAGCCTCTGTTTTCAATAAGGAGGAGAAAACTCTTAGGAAAAGGTTTTATGCCATCACAGGGACTGTTGGAATAAGGGGCCATCTATTTGAGGCACAATATAACAGATTATCCCATGACAGCCATTTCCTTGTTTTCATAGACCTAACTGGTTCATAAATTGCTGAGAGATTTAGCAATGCCTAATTAATAGGAACACATTGCCACCAGATTTTTCATGGGTCTTCTAAACTTGTGAACTTATTGGAGATGTCCAAGGATGTTGTGGTTCAATGCTACTGTTTATTACTTGAACACTTGGCTACAGGTTGGGATAGAATAAGCCGTTTGTCTACTTGCTGCCTGAATACATCTTAGCACTGGTGAGGGCTCCCTCTTACCCTCAAGGCAATCTGTACATTGCTTAGAAATACACAAACACACACATATGAATAATTTGTATTTCCTTTTTAGAGTGAATACTTTATAATGGGAACAGAGACATTTAAGCATGTTGATTCTCCAGGTCCTAGTGTAAGGCCTGGCCCTAAAATGGGAAATTAATGGCCAGTGAAAGATGAGCAAATATGTAATGTGAGAATTATTGGGTTTAAGAATTGAGAAATCTTCCAAGTTGGTTTTGTCTAACCCTTTAGTTTATGTGGGATAGGAAACAGATCCAGGCAATTGAAGGGTTTCTTCCATCGTCACACATAATTGTGTGGGGTAAGGACTCATATTAGTTCTCTTAAATCTTTTCTTCTTTATGTTATTGTACTTGTGTTTAAAAAGCTTTAGATCAGCAATTTTAATTTAATTTAAATTATTTTCACTTAATTTAATTTAAATTGCACTGATCAGAAATTATAGATATAATGGGCAGAACAGTGCTCCAGCATTCCTTCCTATAATATGCTACTTCATATTGAACTGATTCTTTGTTTTTGTTTATTTGTTTTGAGACAGGGTCTCATGTGGTATAGACTGGCCTTGCTCTCAACCTCCTGTTTCCACCACCCAAGTGCTGAGATTCTTGAGATGGGCTATGTGTCTGACTTTTTGATTTTGTTATGAAAAGTTTTTTTTCCTTCCTAACATAAATATACCGTTTCTTTAATACCTAAGTAGATCCCTGTGTTTAAGATGATGTTCTGGTTTGTTAAAAAGCCAATGTCAGACAACTTGCATGTCAAACTCAGAATAATAATGATAAAATAATCAATATTAATTGACAATTTACTATATGTCTGGCTTTGTAATAAACCCTCTCTGTGCATTGCCTCACTCAGCCTCCACACTAGCTCTAGATGCTAGCATTTTACAGAGAAGGGGGCTGGGATTTAAAGAACTCCAGAATTTTACAGCTGAAAAAACTGATAGAGCTAGGTTCAAACTCAGGCAGCATCCCTGAGATTTTTCTCATAAACAGCATTTCATATTCACAGAAGTTCAATACTTCTTTTTGGTCTACAAAATGAATTTCTTTTTGCTTAGAACAACTAAAATTTTATATATGTTCATTATTAAAACACACCAGAGTCAAGGAGGGAGACTGATTTCTAGAAACTGGATATCCATAACTAACCACAAAACATATAATCATTGGAATGTATTTTCTTCCAAATTTGCTTTCCTTGCAATGCACCACATATTCCTTTAAAAAAAAGAAAGAGGGAACATCATACTACAGGTGGAGAATAGTGTAGTATTGAGACATTCAGAATTTAGGCTTGGGAATCAGTCAAATTCAGTTATGACCTCAGTTCATATGGTAGAAAATGAGCCAAGTCCTCCTGCCCCATGTTCCCAGTTATCATTATTTTTATTTATGTATTTTTGGTGTTTTCCAAGGCAGGGTTTCTCTGTGTAGTTCTGGCTATCCTGGAACTTGCTCTGTAGACCAGGGCTGGTCTTGAACTCAAGAGGTCCATTTGCCTCTGCCTCCTGATACTGTCATGCCCAGCTCCTATCTGTCTTTTAAAAAGTTTTATTTTCTTCTTTTGTCCTGGCTGTCCTAGAACTCACTATGTAGACCAAGTTGACCTTGAACTCACAGAGATCCACCTGCCTCTGCCTTCTAAGTGCTGGTGTTAAAGGTGTGTACCACCACATTCAGCCTAATGGTTTTTTAAAGGGCTGGGGACGTAGCTCAGTGGCAGAGTGCCTGCCTTGCATGTATTAGCCTTTTTATATTGTTGCATATACCAACATCCATTACATTTTATGGATGACTAGTAATCTCCTGTATGGATATTGCATTTGTTCACCCATGCACCTATTCACAGAAATTTAGGTCATTTTTAGTTTTTAGCTGCTACAAATAAAGTGCCATTTTTTTTTCTTCCCCACTTCCCTTCCCTCCTCCTCTCTCTCCTTTCATCCAAGTGCTATTAATATTCATGTAAGAGACTTTGTATAAATATATACTTTCATTTATCTTGGGTAAATACATAGGAGAGGAATGGCTAGGTCATATACAAAGTATATCCAGGAAACTGACAATTTTTCAGAGTGTCTGTACCCATTTTGCAGTTCTTTTATCAATATATTGTTGTGAGACACCATCCCAATATCTTGCTAGGTGTGCCAAGAGTAGGTACCATCTACCCAGGTCATTTTTCAGGACTGTGCTTGTTTGCTGTGAGCAAGCTTGAGTGTGTGGTATTGTTACTCTCTGGGATAAAAGCCAGGTTTGCTTCAGTGCTTATTATAAACTGGCAGGTTTCCCAAGCTCCTCCCCTATAATGTAAGCTACTGCATGAAATAAGCCCACCTGGACTGTCCATATGATCCTTTCAGCACTCAAAGGGATTGGATAATGTAACAGGGCCTCAGACTTAGCAGATCCTGAGACCTCAGCACAACTGACTCTATGATGGAAGTACCGTTCAGGCTGTCAAACTCAGCACAGCACCACCTGCCAAAACTAAAACAAAGACCTAGTCCATCAAAATCCAAAGTTCTGGGAAAGCCTCTAAATGCACTAACCTTGCTTGATGGCTTCTGTAGTTCTACTTCTGGCTAGTTGTTCTTGTTAACGGAAGTATGTCAACCCAGAACATGGTTTTTGTGTTTAAAAACTCACCAATTGGTGCTATACTAGGATCCCAAACACCCAGCTAATAAAGACTTTTTATTGGTTTAAACCCATGTCTAAGCAATCTTCTCTGGTGGATATCGCACAACATGAGAAAGAAAACGTGTGATACTTGTCTCTCTGTGTCTGACTTATTTTGCTTAAGATGATCTCCAGTTCTACCAATTTCCCTACAGAAAATATAATTTTCTTCTTTCATATGGGAGAGTAACACCCCTTATTTTCTTTATTCATTCATCTGTTTGTAGGCAACTCTTGATTATTCTTCTTGTTAATGAAGTTGGGTAGGGGAACTAAAACAAGCTATCTAAATGGCTTTGATAAATGCCCTTGTTGGACACACATTTTTCCTGGATGAAAAGTGCTGGTATGAGCAGAAAAGGAGAGAGCAGTTGACTTTATGGGAAGCACTGGTGTTCAGAGGCTTTGGCTATGCTGTGTACAGTAACTGAGATGGCTTTGCACTGCATTCTGAATGTCTAAAATATAGCCCACCAAACCTCCCAGGACTTATTTATAGACCAGGCTACATCTGAGGTCAATCCTGCAGGCCGTATCCTACTGCTGTTTGGGGTAAAATTAACCTTAACTGCAGTCTCTGTCAGGCTAATCTGAACGGCTTACAGTGTAGCATAATCATGAGAAAAAAGAAGCCGAGATGACATAGACTCAAGGGTAGATTCAAGACATTCTGCCATGTCACCTTACAGAGTGATCAAGAATGTAGGCACAAACCTCTCACCACCTCAGAGTCATTTTTGCTGCAGCTGCCTTGACATAATGTCCTTGGGACAAAAAGCAGGGTTACAGGTTGCTTGCTCCCAAACTCAACGCTCCACCCCTGTAATACACATCACTATGGGTGTAGCATCCATCTGGCCCTCTGTGTTGTTCAGATTGGACTTGGGGGTGTGGTGAGCAGAAGAAAAGGACACAAAAGACTCCTGTGGCTTGCTGTACATTGAATAATAAAGTATTTGGTCTTAGTAGCCAAAACTGATCTTGAACTTTCAACATTCCTACTTCCTACTTACTGATGCTGGGGTACTGGTATACTCTACCACACCCATTTAATGTGGTGCTGAAGTATGAAGCCAAGGCTTTGTGTATGCCAGGCAAGCACCCTGCCACCTGAGCTACATCACCTGTCCCTGGCCAATCTTAGAAAATCTGGGTCAGGCACAGAGGTTTGCACCTATAATCTCAGCATTTGGGAGGAGGGGGGGGAACTGTCACAAGTCTGAAGCCAGCCCTGTCTCTCTAGTGTGGCTTCCTAGATATGTTTAGTTCAAATATGAGACCCATGTTTTAAAATATGAGCCAGGCAGAGGGAGAGGGGTAAGGGTAGAGGGAGAGGGAGGGGGAGGGGGAAAGAAAGGGGGAGGGGGAGAAGAAGAGGGAGAGAGGAGAAAGAACTAACTGAGCTTTGAGGGTTTTGAAATCTCAAAGCCCACCTGCCAGTGACATGCCTCCTCCAACAAGGCCACACTTCTTAATTCTTTCCAAACAGTTCTATGAGCCTATGGGGACCACTCATGCAAACCACCATTTTCTTATTATATTTTCTGATACACACAAAAGCTGTGGGATTTTTTTGTTGTGGTTGTTTTTGTTTTTGTTTTTGTTTTGTTCTGTTTTGTTTTTGAGATAGGGTCTGTCTACACAGACCCAGATATTCTGGAACTTACTATGTAGACCAGGTTAGCCTCAAACTCGCAGAGACTCCCACTGCCTCTGTCTTTGGAATGGTGGGATTAAAGGCTATGCTAGTATGCCTGGCTAAAACCTAAGTATTTTAAAATAATTATTTCATAACTGGACTTCAGTGTTTGTAGTGAGATATTCACCTTGTCCGCACCTGTGGCATAGACCACGCCCATTGGGGGGTGGAGACAGGGACGGACGTGACCTGGGGGAACTAAGGCTGAGGAAGAGGCTAGGACAGCTCTTGTTTGCAGCATGGGGACAGGGGTACATCTGGAGGCATCCTTGGGACCAGGAACCTGCTGGTGTTCATCTGTCTACGTTGTAAGTTATTTCTCCCTGAATAAACATCTATTCGGCCTATTTGTTTCTTCTGATCCTTATTAAACATCAATATCTGGTGTCAGAAGCGGGATCTGGATTTTCACTGGACCTGGTTTTCACCCAGGCGCAGACACCGCTCCCTTCCCCTACCATCTCTGAACGGGCAGGGTCCCCTGCCTAACCGGGTGGACACACCACAGCTTGTGGGACATTTGCCTCTGCCCTACAACTCTTTTACCTCCACAGTGGCCCTGAGAAGGCACTAACTGCTTCTCATCTTTTGCCCATTTCCCCACTTTGCATTCGAGCAGAGCTGGGTGGCGCCCGCCCTGCTTGTGTGTTTCCTGCGACCCAGTGGCGCCAGCAACACCTGTTAGCCCTGCAGTCCCAGCAATTTGCACAAGGCTCCTTTCACTCATTCGTTTAACAAAATTTCGCTTGCCATAGTTTGTTAAGAGCTATTCTACAGGGACCAAGATCAGAAGGATTGTCTGCTGTCAGACGCTATTTGGTGGGACACCTCCAGGCGTAACCACCACAAGTTGGGATCTACAACTAAAACCATCAAAGTTCTAGGACAACAGAATTACACCTACGGTAACTGCAACATTCTTTGTAATTTAAGTTGATAATATCTGAGATCAATTGTTCCATACCTATGGCAGATAATCTTACAATGCAGGACTTTAGGAATTCTTTTACTTCTTATATAGAAGGAATTTTAACAGAAGAAAACCATGACTTAACCAATATATACATTTTTTTTTGTAATAACAATGAGTTTCATCATTATTATGATATTTTTAAAGAAATGGTTTGAGATTAGAGCAAACAATAAGGAACTTGTACAAACCATAAGAGACTTAGTAACAAGGATTCAAAATATGGAAATGACAATAGAGAGCTAAAAAACAGAACACAGAATATTTAAAATGACAATGGAGAGCTTAAAATTGGAACACAAAACATAGGTTGTTTAGAAAAAAAGGTTCAGAATATTGAAAATGATAATGGAGAGCTGAAAATTAGAATGCAAAACATAGAATGCTTAGAGGAAAAGGTTCACAATATTGAAATTGACAATGGAGAGCTTAAAATTAGAATGCAAAACATAGAATGCTTAGAGGAAAAGGTTCAGAATATTGAAGATGGCAATAGAGAGTTGACAGAATACAAAACATGGAACATAAAAATGACCAACTAGAAAACAGAATTTGTTCCATGTCTGTGCCTCAATAACCAAAATGGAAACAATGCAATGCATTAACATGCTAGCAGAAACAGCTCGTTCCTGGTTGGACGAAGCTACTAATAAGGTTAAAAAACTGGAACATCAGATGGAAAGACTAGCAGATAGAATCTGTTTCATGTCTGAGGATAATGGCAGACTAGCGGATAGAACATTGTTTCTGGAAGGCAGTTTACATACCATTCAGATAATATCTAAGGATGAGAATATTAAAAATATGGAATCATTTGTAGTTGGAGAAAGCAAGAGACTGACTGATTCAATGAAGTCCCTAGAAAGTTATATGATTCAAGAAGTTCAGACACTCAAAGAAACAATGGTGAATAGATTTTAGGCCTTAGAAGACCTTTAATCTGATATATCAGAAGAAGAACTACAGGGTACAGAGCATGAAAGAGACTTAAAATTTTCTACGTCATTTAGGGTAAGGGGAGTTTTCCCTGTATATATTAGTGAAAACTAGCAACGAAACACCCAAAAGGTGTGGGAACCAATAAGTATGAAAGATTTAAAAGGTATAAAGGAAGCAGTAGTCTCTTATGGCATGCACTCACCATATGTGAAGCAATTAATAGAACATGGGCAAGGAATAACAAGGTAACCCCTAAGGATTGGGATCAATTAATATCAGCTGTCCTTGGAAACTCCTCTCAATTAGAATGGAGGACTTTATGAAGAGAGGAAGCAAAAGTTCTTGAAATACAGGGCTTAAAGAAATTATAAAGCTCCCCAAGGTAAAATTATTGGTGAGGGTCTTTATGCTGACCCAGAAACTCAAGCTGCCTATGATGACCACACCTTGTCTCTATGCAGTACAGCAGCCTTGAATGCTTGGGATAAGGTTCATGAACTAGGGGAGAGGATAGAATCCTACACCAAGATAAGGCAAGGACCTAGAGAACACTTTAGTGTATTCCTAGAAAGATTGTCTAGGGCAGCACAATTAGAGGTAGCAGACCCAGATTCTAGGTGAATACTCATAGAATCATTAACTTATGAGAATGCAAATCCACAATGCAAACAAGTGCTTTGGCCTTTAAAAATCAGATTAGAACCCTTGGATGAATGGGTCCTATATACAGCCAACTTTGAGTATAATGACAATAAAATTGAAGTTTGGGTAGGAGAAGCCATATCTAAAGGTCTGAGAAGACATCAAGGTAACAGAGGTCTTAACTATGGTGACATAGAAGCTTGGATAGGAGAAGCCATCTCCAAAGGTTTGAAAAGATATCATAATGTCAGATGTTTTAACTGTGGTAGGATAGGACATCTAAAAAGAAATTGTAGGCAAATCATTTCTAGAAATACACTCCCAGGAATGAATTGAACAGAAGGCCTCAGCCTTCTGGGTTATGTAGAAGGTGTGGCAAAGGCTGACACTGAACCAATGAATGTAGATTGACCAGAGACAAGCAAGGAAACCCTTTACAATCCGGAAACTCCTTGCGGGGGCCTCTCGAAGGCTCCCATGTCAAAGGTGGTAAGCAAGGAAACCCTGTACAATCAGGAAACTCCTTGGGAGGCCTCTCGAAGGCCCCCATGTCAAAGGTGGTCCAGACATTCCCAGTCACAGTGGAGGACAATCTCCCACAGGACGATTAGAAAATCCAGTGCCTATTGTAAAAACTCATACCGCTCTGGATGACAAACCAGTGATGGAAGTTGAATCAAACATGAAAGAAGGAAACAAAAAACGTATATTTTGGCAAATGTCTATAAACAGTCATAGGCCTACATTGATAGTTAAAACAAATAACAGACTGTTTGGAGGGATTGTTGACAGGGGGGCTGACATAACTATCATAACTAATAAATCTTGGTCTCGAAGATGGCCCCTGCACGAGGTAAATGTTCAATTCTTAGGGATTGGAACCTGTCTCAGATAAAACAGCATGAGGTGGATTGAGTGTGTAGGACCAGAAGGACAGAGAGGAAGGTTGAGACCATATGTGGCTGATATAGCAATAAACCTGACTTGATTATAAAAGGTAAATTAAGACTTCGTCAACTGACAGAAAGGGACCCAGCAGAAATTATAGTACCTTTAACTAATGAAGAAATTTCCTCCTTATGGAAAGATAATGAATATTGGCAGAGAGCATGCAGTAATTTTTTGGGAACGATTAGCAACAATTATCCCAAAAGTGAAAGAATCAAATTCATAAAGAAAACGATTTGGATCCTTCCATGCATTGTAAGAAAAACACCTATCTCTGGAGTTCCTACATTCTACACTATTGCAAACAAATCTGGTAAGGCAGGATATAAGTCAGGAAAATAAGTAAAGGCAGAATTGTATTCCTTTTCATAGTACTTATGGATTTTACAGAACCCCTCAATACAGTTACTGACTCTCAATACACAGAGAGAGTAGTCTTACACATTGAGACTGCAGAATTTATTCCCGATGATACAGAATTAACTTCATTGTTTATACAGTTACAAGATACTGTCAGAAAGAGGACTCATCCTATATATATAACACATCAAATCCCATATGGGTCTGCAGGTCCCCTAGCACAAGGCAATAATGAAATTGATCGGTTATTAATAGGAAGTGTGCTAGAAGCCCTGGAGTTTCATAAGAAACACCATGTGAACAGCAAAGGTTTAAAAAATGATTTTTCTATCACTTGGCAACAAGCCAAGGAAATAGTAAGGAAATGTCCTACTTGCTCATTCTATAACCAAACTCCTTTACCAAAAGGCAGTAACCCTAAAGGTATAAATAGAAATGAAATATGGCAAATAGATCTGTTTCACTTTGCAGAATTTGGAAAATTAAAATACGTGCACCACACTATAGATACATTTTCAGGGTTTCAATGGGCCACTGCTCTGAGCTCTGAAAAGGCTGATTCTGTTATCACACCTATTAGAGGTAATGGCCATTGTGGGCATACCTGCACAAATAAAAACTGACAATGCTCCGGCATATGTTTCCAGCAAATTGAAACAGTATTTTGAGTATTATAACATAAGACACATAACTGGTATACCTCACAATCCTACAGGACAAGTAGTAGTTGAGAGATCCAATCATACGTTAAAGGAAATGCTCCATAAGTGGACAAGAGGTACCAAGACACCCAAACACAGATTACATAATGCTTTATTAACATTAAACTTTCTTAATGCTAATGAAAAAGGACAAACAGCTGCAGAAAGACATCGGACAATAGAAAAAACTTCTGAACTAAATCAGCTGGTATACTTCAAGGATGTGTTGACCTCAGTATGGAAACCAGGATATGTGTTACGCAGGGGTAGGGGTTTTGCATTTGTATCTACAGGGGAAGAAAAACTATGGATACCATCTAAGTTGATCAAGATCCAAGTTGAACAAGAGAAACATCTTAATGAAGAGAAATGACAAGTCATCCAACAAATTGGGTCCTATAAGATATGCGGGCACCTCTCAAAGGTAGGGGAAGTGTTCTTTTCTCCTTACCCATCTTCAAACAGCCAAGATACACTAGACATGTAGGTACCTACAGAAGAGAAAATAGATCTCCAGAAAGAATCACTTAATAAAGAGGAATCTGATTTATGGTAAAAAATATTTAATTCTAATAAACTATTTCTATACAGAAATCTATTTCTCTTTTATCTTGGCGTCAGAAGTTTACTATCTAGTATTCCTCTAGTCCCAATTCATGTAAACTAATGCTGGCTTTGGAGTTGGATTTGGCTTTCCTTCTTTTAATTCAAGCATGTTGTTAAGATTAAATTCACAGTTTCTGCCTTATATCAAGAAGCCAATTGGTGTAAGGCAGAAGAAAACAAAATCTGGGGACTCATTTTGAGTATATGCAATTTTCTCTCTGAAATACTAATTTTCTCATATACATTTTAATGCTTATTATTGCCTTTCCCTATATGCATACCTTAAAACTTGAAAATTTTACTTTGATACTGATGTTTAAGTTTTCCATGAGGAATAATAACAATTCCTAACAGCAGTCTTTGAACTCTCCGGAAAGAAGATGGGGCCCCACTTTGTCATTTCCACTTGACTCAACTGATGCATCTGGACCACAAACATTACCCTAAAACCGGTTTGAGACTGTTTTGCTTGAGACAACTCCTGACTAGCTAGCTGTAATGGTGCACTTACTTATTACACCCTGGCCAGAATTTCAGATAGAACTCCAGTCAAGCATTTCTTGCCACATGATGACTAGCTACATATGTCAGAGCCAGTCCTGTTGAAATTTTGTTGCTAAAAATTTTCTTCTTACAGGATCCCATGGAGCAATCATTGTCCCAGTTCAGCAGGAAGTAATCTTAAGATAAAACAATGCATCCTTTCCCTACTCTAGGTATTTAGGGATAATATTAATTTCTTAGGGTTGGGTATGGAAGGTGATGCTTAGACTTGGGTATCTCTTTTAGACAGGGATAGGGTATGGTTGGGAAAGGTATGGTTTAGATGGGATATGGGTAGATTAGCCTATTTTCTTGTGAATTATTTTAGTAACAGTGAGATATTAGTATTACACAGCTTACATTGTTATAGATTCTTATATGTGGTAACCTATATAAAATTAAGTTTATTCCATTCCCAGAATTGTACATAAACTGTATATTTTGTCATGTTGTGAAAATCTCCACAGTTATGTTTTTGCACAATATCCTTACCATATTCTATGTATGTATACTTTTACTTATGTTCAAGACTTTTTGTATATTGATACAATTTAGGATATCTTTATCATGCTGCACTTTATAGTTCTACCTCTGGTCTAGACATTTCTACTTTACCTCTGCTTTAGGGATTTACATGTATATATACATATATAGTTATATTGCTTAGGTATTTGTCCCTGCTTCACTCAGGGAAGTTTCAATCAGTGTTATAGCTAGGTTCCTGAGTATTACAGATTATCTTCATCCATGTTTCCTATACTTATGAGATTAGTCAGAAGTAGATGCTTAATCTTCAAAGACTTCATAGACCTGCAGAACATGGCATTTAAATGTTTTAATATTAGTACTCTGTTGACATGAGACACTATTGCTCCTGACAGCACCATTTACCTTCCTGAAAAATGTTGGATACTGTTGTCGCTCCTGGATTCCATCCTTGCTTCAGCTATTAGCTATGGCCTCTTGGGCAAAGAACTGCCCCCACCTCGACCACTGATTTGGACATGCGGTCCTATGTACTTGCAGGGGACAAACATAGAAGGCATCTGAACCTTGCCAAGTCAGGGTAAGACAGCCTTTCTACCTCCATGTTTTTGTTGTGGTCAGGTACTCTAGGCCTTAGCCAAAACTGACTGTACCAACGTTGCTGTGAGACCCTGGGTGACTGTCCGGGTAGCATGCTATTTCTGTCCTTGTTGTACCTTTTGGAAGTTGCCCATCTGCACTTCCTGCCTACCCTAGTATTGTAATTTTCCTTCTCAGGTCTTTGATGAGGTTAAAGATTAAATTGTCACAACTATTATTCTCTCTTCCTAGTTAGATATATTAGGTACTAGAATTAAGCTTTCCAGCTTAGGACAACTCTATTGTAAACCCTGTTTCGACTTCACCCTAGGACTAGATGGTTAGGTCTTAAGTTTGCATGTTCTCGATTTTCCTTTTCTTAGAGCACACTTGTTATTCACTGTTATGTATATAGTTTTTGTATCTAGCCCAAATCTTTTCTTTAGACTAAAAGAGGAATTGTAGTAAGATATTCACTTTGTCCGCACATGTGGCATAGACCATTGGGGGTAGAGATAGGGCCAGCTGTGACCTGGGGGAACTAAGGCTGAGGAAGGGGCTCAGAGAGCTCTCTTGCTTGTATCATGGGGACAGGGGTACATCCGGAGGCATCATTGGGACCAGGAACCTGCTGGTGTCCATCTGTCTATGTTGTAAGATATTTCTCCCTGAATAAACATCTATTCGCCCTATTTGTTTCTCCTGATCCTTATTAAACATCTAGTATTTTATTTATTTTAAAAATAAATTTTATTTATTTAGTGTGTGTGTGTGTGTGTGTGTGTGTGTGTGTGTGTGTGTGTGTGTGTATCTACCCAAGGTTGATGTCAGGAATCATTCTTGATTACCTTTCCACCTTATTCACTGAGTCAGGGTCTCTCAGTTGAAACCAGAATTTGTGGATATGGTTAGCCTTTCTTGCCAGCTTGCACTGGGAATTGCTTTTCTGCCCTCTCAGGCCACCTTACTAGCCTGAAATTTACAAGGGTTCTGGAGATCATACTTGTATCAGAAGCATTTAAACCACTGAGCTGTCTCTCCAGCCCTTGCTTTTGTCTTTCCAGGGTCTTACCACATACCTCTGGATATTGCTGGACTTTCAATTCTCCTGCCTCCGCCTTACAAGTCTGACAGCTGCACGCCACCACACCTGGCATTGTGATTCACTTGAAAACCTTCTCTAGAGCTAACTTGAGAGAAACTGAGAAAAACCAGGAGTAATTTGAAAATTAAGGTAGTGAGATGAGTGAGCACACCTTATCAGAAGCCATTGAGAACCCCAGAGCTGCAATAACCCCAATTGTGTGGTACACAAATGAGCTAGAATAGGTCCATAGAGTCATGACATCTAAAGATGGGCTCAACAACATGAGGACTGTCCTGTCCTACATAACAAACACAGGAATTCCCGGGCTGAAGACGGCATAAGGAGGAAACAGGAACTCAGCTCCAATCTACAAAGAAGGCTGAGCTCCATACAGTTGCTAGCATGAAATAAAAAGCTCCAATGACTTATGGGGCATAAAATTAAGGAACTATAAAAAATTTTAAAGAAAGAGAAAAAAATAACTTGGACAGGTTTGCCAAGTCTTGAATGTTAGCCCTTGCTCTGTGTAACCAGTGTTTGTTGGCTCACCCTTGTGCAATTTCAACTGGGTTTAGGTCAGTGTGGGAGGCGTGGAGGCTGATCCACCACACTGCTAAATCATCTCATTAGAGCTGCCTCAGAGGTCCTGGTGGAACTATCCCGAGAGACCTCTCTGGATGCTTTGCTTGCCCCTGCCTCTGGGCAGTCCTGGCCCTTTTCACTTCAGCCCACAGGGTCATTTAAGAAGAGGTATGAACGTTTCTGATTCATTACTGTTAGGATCGTTCTCATGAACTCTCTGGCGTCTAAATGGCTCAGGAGTGCTCCGTGGGTCTGTGTGAACTGTTCTTCTGGAACATGAGAATTGCTGGAGCTGCAGGGTTTGATGGCAGAGAGGGGTCTGGTGGTCACAGGCTGGGTAGGATGAGGTCACTGGAATCCTGACACAAATCCCACCAGTGAAAGCAGCCACTGAGACAGCTCATCTTTCCCTGAATGCTTTGGGAGGGTCTTCCAAGTACCTTTTGCATTGCCACTATTTCAGAGCTTGCCAAACATTCCTGGGTGCCCTTCACCAGCTGCTTTTAACATATGCACTAAGTGTTTCTCTATGTTCAGTATTGCACACTCTGATAGACACTACCCACTAAGCGTGGTTCAGAGTTGAGCTTCATACCTGGTTTTTAAGAAGATGCTTCAAGGGAGCCAGTGAGGTGGCTTAGCAGATAAAAACATTTGCCACCAAGCCTGATGACCTCAGTTTGATTCTCAGGACCCACATAGTAAGAGGAGAGGACCAATTTTTTTAAAGTAGTTGTTTGGCCTCTACTTGTGTACCCCCGGCACACAAGAACCCCCCCCATACACAAAGTAAATAAAGAAACATAAAATTGCTAATAAAAATTTCAATATGTATGAGTGTTTTGCCTGCAAGTGTAGCAGGAGCCACTGGAGATTGAAAGAGGGTGTGGGATCTCCTGGAACAAGAGTGCATTGTGGGTACTTAGAATCAAAGCTTGGACTGCTTGGGCTCCTACATGCATGTGGTGGATCTACACATATATACATAAAATAAATAATTTAAGAATAATCATAAATCTAAATGTCTCTGTTTTCCAAGTCCTTTGTCATGCATTTTGTTACTAGATTTATTTCCCACAAATATACATATGGACTGCGCATTTACTGCCTGCAGACATGTCCTGTTGGTTTCAACTTAGGGATAGATGTACTTCAGTGTCCCTACAGAGAGGCAAAGACAAGATTGGGGCCAACTGAGACAACAGTTTCTACCCCCACAGTCAAGCCTCACAGTCTCCTTGAAGGTTATCTACTTCCTCAGTCGCTGGCAGGGAGTGAGAAGGGAAAGATATAAAGGAAAGGAGGAAGGGCTGGGAGATGGCTCAGCGGGTAAAGCATTTGTTGGGCAAGTGTAAGAGTCTGAATTAGACTCTCCGTCAAAGCCAGTGTGGTTGCTGGAACCTGTAATCCCAGAGCTCTTACAATCGAGATGGGAGGCAGAGACAGACCCATGGGAGTTTGTGGGTCAGCTAGCTTGTTATACACAAGGAGCCACAAAGAGGGCCTGTGTCACACAGATGGAAGGTGAGGACCAACACCTGAGGTTGTGCTCTGGCCTCAAGTGCATGCGGTGGCAAGTGTGCACTGTACTGATACATACAAATGCACACACGCACACACACACTCGCACCCGCACACACATCCTTCACATGTTACATACATAATACATACATACATATTTTTAAAAGGTAGAAAAGAACAAATGACTCCCCCCCCCCCCAAACAACCCAAAACAAACCTTTCAACAGAGAAGAGCTTTAAGAGTTGCAAAACCAGGGCAAGAGAAGAAAGGTTGGTGGCCTGACTGCAAATATTCATGGCCCACTCTGTCTCAGCACACTAATGGACTTTCTGTAGTACCATATAATCCGTATGTTTCCATCCCAAACTGATGTCAGTGTTTCCCGCCAGGCACTCTGCCTCCCCATGTAAGCCTGGGGGTGGTTTGCTCCTGCTTCCTTGGCCCCTCTCTAGGTTCTGTGATACCTTGTGTGCTTTAGTTACTGTTCTCATTGCTGTGACAAAGGCCCCACAAAAGTGCTCAGGGAGGATGGGCTGCTTTGGGCTCACACGGTGAAGTCACAGCCACAGGAGCTTGAGGCAGTCTGTCACATTGTGTCCACAGAAAGCAAGGAGATTTAGCTTAGCTTTTTTCCTCTTTGTATTTGGTGTGGGCCATCAGCCTGCAGGCTACTGCCACCCCCATTTAGTGAGTCTTCTCACCTCAGTTAACTTAATTGAGACACTCATCACAGACATGTCACAGGCTTGTCTCCTAGGGCATTCCAGATCCTGTCAAGCTGGAAATCAACATTGCCTATCATACTGTTGTTACTTAAAGACTTTTAAAGAATATTTCTGTGTATGTGCCTCATACGATGGGGTCCCATGTGCTACAGTGTATGCAGAGGTTAGGGGACGATTTTGTGGAGTCCCTTCTCTCTTTCCACCTTATGTCAGTTCTTGTGCAGAGCCATCTCACTGTCTGTGCTTTTAACTTGGTCTCTCTTAATGACGGTACCCATTTATTCACCCTTACACACAGTTTCATGGGGTAAGGTCCGGGCTTACTTGTTTTATATTCTTTGTACCTTTTACAGGAATAAGATTTTGTGTGCACGATAAACAATTGCCAAATGTCTAGATTGAAAGATCATTTTTTTTTTGCGGGGGGGGGGGGGAGATACTGTGAATGTGTTTAATCCCAGCATTCAGAAGACAGGAGAATCTCTGTGAGTCCAAGGCCAGCTTGATCTACAAAGTGAGTTCCAGAACATCCAGACTACACAGAGGAGCCCTGTCTTGAAAAACAAAAAAGAAAAGAAAGGTTTGGATGATAGGAACTGTATTTTATGCATCTCTTCTTTTTATTGTAAATGTGTAAGTGACAGGAAAAGTTGGTGAGTGCTAGTGTTTATAGTTCTGTCCCTCACATGATCTTTGACAACCTTGCCCTCAGTGGTGGAAACCTCAGAATGGAAGATTTAGGAAGTGTTCAGCAGACTGCTGTTCACAGTAAATAATGCCGATGAGCCTGTGAAAGGGAAACTACAAGCACACACCGTGATTATACCTCTGTTCAGGGACTGTGGTAGGGTTTCATTTAAATCAGATCTTTTGCTTCTCTTTCAAAGAGGCTTGGGATCTGGAAGAACTGGATCCAAATCTTTAATCTGCAAGACACTAGCTACCAGATATTTGCTATGGTTTTTAAATTTAGAATGGGTTTTTAGGAGACTGAGACAGGAGGATTGTGACCAGAGCTGGCCTGGGCTATACATGAAGAGCCTATCTCAAAAAACAAACAAACAAACAAACAAACAAACAAAAAACCCAAAAAGAAACAAACAAAAGATAATCATTATGAGGATTGAACATGTGACTAAATATAAGGTGCCCTCTACTCTGCCTTCTCTTCAGATCTTATAAATACTCTCCTTTATAAGCTGCCTTAAAGATGGTACAATCGGTAAAGGTATGTGGTGGCTTGAATAGGAATGGCTCCCACAGGCTCTTATAGATTTGAATGCTTGGTCATTAAGGAGTAGCACTACTAGAAGGTATGTCCTTGTTGGAGAAAGTGCATCACTCAGGGTGGGCTGTGGGGTTTGAGAAGTTCAAGCCAGTGTCTCACTCTCTCTTCCTGCTGCCTGCCAATCTGGATGCAAAACTCTCAGCTCCTTCCCCATCACCATGTCTGCCTGTGTGCTGCTACACTTCTTGCCATGAAGATAACAGACTAAAGCACTGAACCTGTAGATCAGATCCAATTAAATGCTCTCCTTTATAAGAGTTGCTGTGGTCATGGTGTCTCTTCACAGCAAGAGAAACCCTAACAAAATGCTTGCTGTTAAGTCAGTCTGAGTTCATCCCCAGGATCAACATAGTGGAGAAAGCACACATCCCCTATCCCACATAAAATGAATAAGTATAGTAATCGTTAATGATGCCTTAGCATCATATGTGGTTCATAATAAGGATTAGCAAAAGCTGGGTCTTATTCCTTGGTTCTTTTCTTTCTAAGGAGTCATTTGGGTCACTTCTTTCTATACAACATTCAGTAGGGTTATGTGACACTGTCTACTTGAACATAGGGTTTGGCTTCCTGATCTTATATGACCCACTCCTTAGGAGCTTTGAGTTTATATCTAGATATATTAGACATGTAATATGGACATGTTTGGAGCCTGTAAACCCACATGTGGCTACAGCTCAGTAATAAAAATTGATGAGTGGATGACGCCACTTTGCCTCAGTGGGACTGGGTGGATGTAATGAGCAAGGGGGATATTTTCCCAGCCTCTCTTTTGGGGGAAAATAGTGGTGAGGGAGCAGTAAATCCAGGAGGCACATGGAGTAGCCTTGGGGGGGCAATTCCCAAGATCACATTCTGTTGTGGTCTCTCTCTCTCTCTAATTTGAGGGTCTGTGGTAGTTTTTCTCCTTAACAATACTAAAACCAAACTTCCATGCTAGCAATACCCACTCCTCTAAGGAATTTCCAGTTCTTTCCAGAATCATTAGGGTAGTCTGAACATATTTTTCCAAAACAAAGTTAACTTTAATGAACTTAAAGTTTTAAGAAATGTATGCTATGGTACCATTTCCAGCAAAGCCTGGCTAATTAGGCTGTTTCAGAGAAACCTCTTGCTGAGAACAATTAGAGAAGTTGAGCAAATTATAGTTTTTGAACAGCAAGTCCAAAGCAAGAAGGAGCTACAAAATTAATGAAGATTGCCAGTTCAAGATCTAGAAGACAAGTGAGGCCAAGAAAGGTAAGGCTAGTGTTTGGGGACCCTTCACCCAAAGAACTCTGGGAGTGTCCTAGCCTTACCAGCACGACAGAAGATACCTCCAGAAGGAGGCTGAGAAGATACAGGTCTGTGCAAAGGTCCAGGCATCCATATTTCTAAGACTGCCTGCAGCAGACCAGCTCTCACAAGCTCAATTTTGAGTTTCTCAGATTAGGTGCTCAGCTGTCAACCTCTTTATGTGGTAGAAACACAAGTAAGTTCTCCCTGGGGACAGTTTCCATGATCTAGAATTTCATATCATCTGCAGAGCTCAGTAGGTTCTTTTGAAGATGTTGACAGTGTGTGGTTCTAAAACGTATATGGAAATGCGAAGAATGCTGAGCAATCAAAGCAGTACTGAAAAACAGCCAAGAACATCCTCTCTGAGTTCAAGAGTTATTACTACACAAGTAAATAGACTAATGGAACAGGATTAAGTTTATAGTTAGACACACATATGCAGTTGAGTGTTTATGATCCAGCTTCCACATCAGCCCCATGAGGGAAAGAAAGCTTACTTAATATTCTATGCTGCAACAATGTCTGTGGGAAAGAGCGCTATGGGCTCTGTGGTGCCCCATATACAAAACTTAATTCAAGATGGATGGTAGCCCTAAATGTTTAAAATGTCTACAGCAAATGGTGGCAAGAGGTTTTATCTGGGAAAAAGCTGGCAAACATGAAGAGAAGAAAGTAAAAGGGTCCCACAGGGTGTTTCAAGCTTTGGGGAGGATACTGTTCCCCCACCTTTAAGTTTTGTATGTGTGTTTCATGGATTTGTGTTTGTGTATTGTGTGTGTGTGTTAAAATATACTCCAGTAATTTTTTTATTGCAGCTTCATCATAGTCTCACATATGTTTTAAAAAAACCTTTGAAAGAATTCTCTATAAACATTAGAGAGATTTAGTATCTACCAGACCTACAATATAAAGTAACATGAACTTTCTTTTTGCTTTTGTTAATATTATATGTATATTTATGTCTCTGTCTGGAGGTAGAAGGGGAATTGTGTCCCACTTTTTCTGTGGGTGCTGGGAACTGAACTCAGTTTGTTTGGAAGAGCAGCAAATGCTCTTAACCACTGAGGCATCACTCCAGCCCATCATGAGTGTCCTTTACAGAGAAGTTCAGGAAGAATATTGGAGAGTTGTCTGAGGACGAGAAAATCCTAACTATTTAAGCCATTTTCTTTGAGGCATTATAGTTAGCTTGGGATTTCAGAAGTCCTACAAGTCCCCAAATGTGAGGGGGAGGGGGCTAGAAGGTTTTTGTTGCTGTTTGTTTTAGTTCTACTCAGTCACAGTACCTCACTTTTTAAAATGTCTATTCAATTAATGTCGTAGATATTTTGAATCATCCATGAGATATTTTCCTCAAGAAAATAGCATGAAACTATCTTACATATGGTCCTAGAAAAATCTACGTTTAAGTCTCCTTCCCACCTTCCTAGCTCTGTGACTTCAACTCTACTATTTTCTCTGTCTTTCCCATTTCCTCTGTTCACCCCAGAAGCTAATTGGGTGAATAATGTCTAAAATAGCTGCTTCTGGCTACCTCCTTCTTGACTGCACATGTTCTCCCTGGGTACTTGTTAAGGATAACTCAGTCCCTATTAAACTGTGTGTACTTTAAAATCACCAACTCCATCTTTGCTTCTGAAATTTCCCAGATACCTCTTGTTATTGTTCTGCTACTAATTGGGCACCCAAATGTTCCCAAGATTTATTGATTGTTAATATAAGGAAAATGTTTCTCATTACATGTCCTTATAATTCCCTCCACTTTTCTGGAATGATAGGAGACTTTATTTGCTCCAGGAAAATTCTATTTTCATTGTTAAATTTATGATTAAGTTGGAGCTATAAAAAAAACCCATAAAAACAAAATGATCTATTTTCTCCCCAAAGAAAGAACTTCTTAATGATTCATATTTTTTTATAGAAAGGAAAAAAAATCATTCAAAGTACAGGAAAAGTAACTCTGTGGCATAGATTTAGACATTTTAATTCCTGTTCTTACTTCTATTCATGTTCTTATTAGTATGACCAATATAATTTGTGGTCATTAAACAAAGAAAATTCTAGCAAGGAATATAAAGCCTGATAAGTAAGAGCCTCTGTGGTCTAGGTAGGAGGAAACAGCATGACACAGTTTGTAAGCAAAGCCTAGTAGGGCTGGGGATGGGGCTCAGCTGCTGGAATGTCTGACCAGGCCACACAGAGCTCTGGGTTCAGACTCCAACACTGCACTTGCTAATTATTTATTTATTTATTTGCACTTAATTAATTTTGGTTTTTCAAGACAGGGTTTCTCTGTAGCTTTGGAGCCTGTCCTGGAACTCACTCTGTAGATCAGGCTGACCTCAAACTCACAGAGATCCACCCGCCTCTGCTCCCAAGTGCTGGTATTAAAGGTGTGTGACACACTGTCCAGCTAATTTATTGATTTTATTTTATGTGCATTGGTGTTTTGCCTGCAAAGTATATCTATGTGAGGGTGTTGGGCCCCCCTGGAACTGGAATTACAGATAGTGATGAGGCGCCATGTGAGTACTTAGAAATGAACTTGGGTCCTCTTACTTGCACTGAAAGCAATTGACTGAGACATCTTAACTCTCCTGCTATGAATGAGACATCTTCCTAGCTCTCTTGCTAATTTCCTTAATACATGATCTTATTTTTCTACCATTAGTCACTATAGTTATCTCCATATTATAAACAACAGAAGGGTTCAAAGAGATTAAGTAGTTAAACATTACACTCCAAATGGGTTCTTAAATGTTACTAGATAATGTATTTCACAATCTTTTTTCTTTTCATCATGGTTGTATCACACCACTGGTACAGTCTTTGAAGACATGTTTTTTCTCTAGTCTGGTTCTGCTACTCGCCATTTTAGATACATTTTCTACTTTTGAGCCATAAATTATTTCTGTAGGCATAGGTTATATTGCCTTCTCTGATTTGTTAACAAAAGATGCTGTAAAACTAGATACACTGAACCTGATAGAAGAGAAAGTGGGGAATAGCCTCAAATTCATTGTCACAGGAATGACTCTCTGAATGGAACACTAATTGCACAGACACTAAGATCAACAATTAATAAATGTGTCCTCAGGAAACTGAAAAGCTTCTGTAAGGCAAAGGATACTGTCATTCAGACAATGTGGCAGCCTATAATATGGGAAAAGATTCTTACCATCTCCACAGTGGATAGAGGACTAATCTCCAAAGCATATAAAGAACTCAAGAAACTGGATATCAAAAAAAAAAAAAAAAAAAACCTAAATCATCCTATTAAAAATGGGTACAACCTCCCCACACCCATCAATGCCAAGGCAACTGGCAGATTTGGCTCTGTTGCCATAAGAACTAGAGTGCTGTGGAATAATTCTTTTGTACATTGTAAAAATGTGTTGCTCTCACTGTTAACAAAAAGTTGATTGGCTGATATCAAGGCAGGATTTTTGGGGCAGAGAGAATTTTGGGAAGAAGAAGGGCAGAGTCTAAGGAGTCGCCAGTCAGACGTGGAGAGGTAATAGGAGGTACAATATGAAAGAGAGGTAATGCTATGCGTCAGAATGTAGATTAATATAAATGGGTTAATTTAAGTTGTAAGAGCTGGTTGGAGACAAGCCTAGGCTATTGGATGAGCATTTATAATTGATATTAAGCCTCTGTGTTGGTTATTTGGGAGTGGCTGCCAGGATAGGAAAACTCAGTCTATACCGGAGAGCTGTCCCTGACCCCCACCAGCTGCAACACTTGGGAGAGCATGCCCAGCATGACACCTGGACAGCGCAATAGAGCCACCCTGTTGACAGAGTTGGAGGTGTGGGTGAGCCAGCCTGAAAATAGCGATCACAGGAGACCTCACCCCACTTCTCATCTGCCACATGGTGACATGGACTCTGGAGAGATGCACTTTCTCTCCCACCCATCCATGCCTGAGGCAGGTGGGAGAACTGGCCCTGAGGTCACAAAGGCCGTCCCTACCCTCCATCAGCTGCAGCACTTGGGAGAGCAGGCCCTGCACCTCACCTGGGTAACAACAGAGCCAACCTGCTGGTGGAGGTATGAGTGAGCCAGCCCCAGGTTGTAAGCATAGGAGAGCCGTCCCCAGTCAGTACCCGTCTGTCTTGTGGCATTATGGGTGGGGGAAAGATGTGCCTCCTTTCCTCTTGCCTCTTACTACCTGCAACAGATAAGAGAGCTGATCCTCCCTGTTACCAGCTGCAGCACTCAGGAAAGTGGGCCCTGCCCCTTGCCTAGGCAGCAGAGCTGGTCTGGCCCGCTGTTGTGAGCAACCCCCCACCCTCCAACCATCAATGCCTGGGACAGGTGGAGTAGCTGGCCATAGGGCCCTAAGATCAGAGGGCTGTTCCAGCCCTCACCAACTATAGCACTCTGAAGAGTGGCCCCTGTACTCACCAGAGCAACACAACAGAGCTGTCCCTGATGGTGTGGGTGTGGGAGAGCCAAGCCTGAGGATGTGAAAGCCGGCCTCACCCCTCACTCATTGCTGAAAGAGGTGAATTAGTGTGTGTGTGTGGGGGGGGGAGGGTAACAGTGGGGGGGCAATGCTGGAGAGCACGTCCTGATGGTGAGGCTGGGGAGAACTAACGGCCAGATCAACCCTGCAGCTGCCCAGGCCCAGAACCAGGGTTATGACTTAACAGCCACCCCATCTATGACCTATAGGAACATGTGAAGGAATCTGACCCACAGACACAAAGATGCAGGATCTCCACAACAGAGGGCAATAATACGATATCCAAGAAGAGTCTCAGTGAGGGCCAACATTGGTAGTGTGGTAGAAACCAGAGGCCTTGAACCAGACCTGAGTCACATTGCAACTTCTATGATGAGATTTTAAATTTCCCCTTTTTTCTCTTCTGTTTTTCTCTTCAATTTTGTTTTCTTTTGGGGGGAGGGTGCAGAGGCAGAGGGTGGATGCAAAGGGATGGGGAAATGGATGGGATCACGATACATGATGCACAAGACACAATAAGTAAAATGGGAAAAAATGGGTACAAATCTAAACAGAAAATTCTCAATAGAAGAATTGCAAATGGCTGAGAAACACTTAAATGTTCAACAACCTTAGCCAGCAGGGAAATGTCCATCAAAACTACTTTGAGATTCCATCTTACACCTGTCAGAGCGGCTAAGATCAGTAACACAAATGACAGCTCATGCTGGCTGGCAAGGATGTGGAGCAAGGGGAACACCCCTCCATTGCTGGTGGGAGTGCAAACTTACATATCTACCTATATCTACTTTGGAAATCAATACGGCCATTCCTCCAGGAAATTGGGAATCAATCTATCTCAAGACCCAGTTATACTACTTTAGGGCATATACCCAAAGGGCACTCCATCCTACCATAGGGTACTTGATCAACTACCATTCATTTTTGCTTTATTCATGATAGCCAGAAACTGGAAACAACCTAGATGTCCCTCAACCAAAGAATAGAAAAAGAATGGAATATTACTCAGCTGTTAAAAAAAATGACATCATGAAATCTGCAGGCAAATAGATAGAACTAGAAAAAATTATCTGTAATGAGGTAACCCAGACCCAGAAAGAAAAACATGATGGGTGCCTTGTCCAATCATCACCAGAGAAGCTTCCTCTGGCAGCAGATTGGAGTGGATGCAAAGACCCACAGTCTAACTGAAGGTCTAACTGAATGTCTCAATTGGGTTCCTCCTCTTGGAGCTCAGGGAATCTCATGGAAGAGGAAGCAGAAAGACTGTAGAGTTAGAGGGGACAGAAGACACCAGGGAAGCATGGTCCTCTGTATATGTTGTGGCTGAGAGCTTGGTATTTTGTGGGACTCCTAACTGTGGAGTGGTGTGTCTTTGACTCTTTTGCCTGCTCTTGGGACTCTTTTCCTCCTATTGGGTTGCAATGCCTAGCTTTGGTGTGAGGGCTTTTGGCTTACCTTATTGTATTTTGTTTTGTCATGTTTGATTGTCTCTTGGAGGACTGCTCTTTTCTGAAGGGAGATGGATGGTGAGTGGATTCAGGGAAGAGGGAAAATGGGGTGGTCAGGGGAGCTGGGAAGAGTAGAGGGAAGGGAAACTGTGGCAGGGATGTATTGTATGAAAGAAGAATGTATTTTCAACATAAATTTTAAAAGCTGTTGAAGTGGTAAGACCAAGCACATGCCCTTAACATAAACTTTTGTCTAGGTTCTGGAGGATGTTTTTCATCCAGCTTTCACCAGCCACGGCAATCAAGGAATTGCAGGTTACCTGATGTGGCTGGCTGTACTTCACTTTGGTTCATTACTATAGTGCACATTTCTCTAGGTGTTCATAAATGATGGCTGGATTTTAGAATGTTGTTCGGAATGCAAATTACTTACCAGGCTATACCTTTTTAAGGTGTGAAAATGTGGCTATTTTTACTTGTCTCTACCCTGGAGGTTACTAACAGCAAGTCTACAACCTCATTGGTAAACCTTTAAGAAACCTGGGATGAAATTCTAAAGAACAAATTACCCCCATTTGGAGTGATTCATAGTTCTCAAATGGCCTTCTCTAAACTGCATTCCAATGTCCTGGAATGTCCTGGAAGTCTGGTCAGCTTGTTCAGGTCTGATGTTGTAGGGGAGCTTCATACCTGGTAGCGTTTATTTTTCTTCCAGATATAAAACTGCCTCTTGGCCTCTTCACCTCTAGCTTCCTCTTCACCTCTAGCTTCCTCTAAGCCTAGTGTTATCATTCTACTAGATAAACAAAACAACCCCTCTTAAAATAACCAGCTTATTTTTTTTTAATTTCTCTTTTCTTCCCCTCAAGGACCCCAAATAACCTCAGTAGGAAACACTCTTTTTGTCCCATGAATTTTTAATGACTTTATTTATATCTTATTTATATTGTTTGTCTTTTTTTTACTTATCTGTATTTATTTTCTGTTTATTAGCAGCTGAGCCCCTGGGGTACAAGAGCCATTATGCATTCTATTTTGTCTAGTATTTTGCACACGAGAAACGCTGAGTGTTTGCTGAGGAATGAATGAACAGTCAATTAAATAAGTGGAGTGATGGGTGTCTAGTGATGTTCAACAGCCTGCTCTCATTGTCTTCTGGTTAGAGTCTCAGGAATTTTGCTAGTGGGCTATTAATAGTTTGAAAACCAGAGAAAAGAACGAAAGAAAAGAAAACTGACCATAGTGTAAACAGCTATGCCATTGTTTGTTGTACTCATTTCCCCAAGAGACCCAGAAATGATGATAATCAGGCATATTTCCACATGCCTTTCTGATACCAGAGATGTGTATATACACTCCACTGCTTTAGAATGGCCACTGTGACTAAACAGCTGTTCACTGAGATGGACACAGTTTGAACTAGTGTGTGAGTGGTTACCTTACTCTAGCCATGTGATGCTTTTGTTTGAGAGTTCATTCAAATAAAATGATTTAGGTAATAATACCAGTAACAAACAGAGGTTCAGTGAGGTGACAGATAAAAGCACTTGATGAGCTTGATGGTGGCATGGTGGCTAATGTCTTTAATCTCAGCACTCAAGAGGCAGAGGCAGGCAGATCTCAGTGAGTTAAAGACCATCCTGGTTTATATAGCCACAGCAAAGTCCAGGCCATGCCAGGGCTATACAGCAAGACCTCTTTAAAAAAGAAAAAGAGAAGGAAGGAAGGGAGAAGGAAGGAAGGAAGGAAGGAAGGAAGGAATAGCACTTTCTGTGTAAGCCAGATGACCCAAGTTCAATCCTTGGTGGAATGAGGGAGGAAGCAGCTCCTGAAAGTTGTCCTCTGTCCTCTACATGCCCACATTCACACTAATATGTAAAAGACTTTCTGAGACACCAATTCTAAATCTAACACCTTAAAAAGAAGCTGCAATCTGGACAAGACAGGCAGTTTGCTCATACCACACATGTAGTGGCAAAGCAGGGACCAGACTGCAGATCTTAGATTTCTAGTCTTTTCTTCTCTCACTCTGACACAAACTTCATTGTATCTTGTTTTATCTTTTTCCATTCCTTGTTACAGCTCCAAGGATGGCCATAAAGACTCCTCAGGCTGTAGTCATTACTAAGGGTGTCAATAAACAGAACACAGTTTTCTCTAGGCTATGTTCTCCTTACAAATCAATTTAACTAAGCAGTTGTTTTGGGAGAAAAAGCAGATCCAGCTCCTGAGCGTTATTTGATTAAAAAAACGTTTGCCTTTAATGTTTCTTTATTAGCTCTGTAAAACCATATTTAATAAATGGAGAATGTGTTTCATTAAAGCGTCCTATATAAAGCTCAGGGACAGATTTGTAACGTCTTTGTGTTTTCTCTAAGAACTAGTGTGAATGTCAGGCAGACAGTGTTGCCATTGTCTCTTCTGGGTTGACATGGTTAGCTAGCAATATTTTTCTCAAGACTTGCCCTGTTGCCTAAAATTACTCACTGTGTTTTGTTTTTCGAGACAGTGTTTCCCTGTGTAACCGTTCTGGCTTTGTAGACCCAGGCTGGCCTTGAACTCACAGAGATCTGACTGCCTCTGCCTCCTAAGTGCTGGGATTAAAGGTGTGAGGCACCACCCAGTCTCATTTTTATTTATCTGATCAAGTTGCTTGTTAAAATGTACAAGTACTCAAATAATATCACAACTCCAGATGAATAAAAATAGATGTAAGGACAATAGAGAGATATCTAAGAAGAATGTGAAGTTTCTGTTACAACTTGGAATTAGTGACAACCAGAAGATATCATGGAAATATTGACCAGATCCAATAGATTTACTGGAGAGTTCAGTTAGCCCTTATAAATATAAGATAAACTTTGGATGTCAAATCAGCCTTCCAGGCTCACATGCTTGGGCACTTTGTCCCCAGATGTTTGGGGAGGTTGTGGAACATTTCAGAGGTGAATCCAGCTAATTAAAGTAGGTCGCTGAGAACAGGCCTTGGGCGAAAGCCTGCCCAGGCTGAAGGTCATTTGTTTCCACTGGCTGCAATGAAGTTCTCCCTGACTCCCCTCCCCCCACACAGACACACACAGTGGACTATCCTCCCTGAAACCATGAGTCAGGGTTACCTCTCCCTCTCTTCAGTTACTTCTGTCATGCATTCTGTCACAGCAATGAGAACAGGAACTAACACACACATTTAACCTCTGAGGTCAGAATTACTAAGAACAGCTGTGCTGATCAGGCTTGACCAAAAACATTCAGAAAATCTGTAGGTAAACTAGACTGCATTAATGGGAGAAGACAGGAAGCAGGATTTACCATTCAGAAACACCATTGAGCCCTTAATAAGTGCCAGGTACTATTCTTGATAGGGGAATACACCAATAAGCAAAAGATCACTGCCCTGGTAAAAATTTGTTTTCTCAAAGCTAGACAAATATAACCATTGACTTTTTTCTTTTTAGAAAGTGAAACTTCTTTTAATAAAAAGAAAGAGGAGGAAAGAGAATGAAGTGGAGGAGGAGGAAGAAATGAGCAAAGGGAGTTAGTTATTCCTGGAATCTATGGGGATCTGGAGGATGCAAGCTCATCTTATTAGAGGAAGAGGATCAAATGCTGGTCATAGGAAAAACACGTTAGAATTGTCTCAAACTATTGGAAAACTGATTAGGCAGAATATATTTCAGACTTTTTGTGTAAGCCCAAACCAAAACTGTCCTGAACCACGGGGCAGTCAATGAAAAACTGGGGAACACCTAGAAAAGGATGTGAGCAGGGTTTACTGTAGTCAGGGCATGGGCACTGGCACATAGGCAGGGTGAGAAGGTCATTAGAAGGAATGCCCTACATTGTTTAGCTAATCTATAATTGGCTGTAATTGCAGCAGGAGAGATAGCCCTGAGCTGGTTAGCTATTCTTTAACTGGCTGTAAAACTACAAGCCTGTATCTGTATTCTGCTTATTTCTTAAGAGACAGTAATTTTCTATCTCAGAGGCCTGAGGCTGTGAGGATGGTGATGGTTCCCAACACAAAACCACTGGGTAATCATTACAGGATATGATGATATAGAGGAAAATAGAGTAGAATTTTTCCACACAATATGAACAATACCAAGATGGAATGGGTTCCCTAATTGGTGTTAATTAATCACATATATTTGACAATGACACTGAACTCTGGGTTACAACTGTTATATATTGTTTATTCCTTCATTCACTGCTGGGATTGAACCCAGGACCTTGAATTTGTTATGTGTAGCACTCCACTATGTCGCATCTCCAGCCATGAACTCAATATTTTAAAGACATTTGAACTAAGAAATCTTTAAGATCTCTTTCAACCTTGGGATTCTGTAATCTGCAATGTTTTGGTGTTTGTTTTGAGCTCCAAGAAACTGTTTATATGCAAATTGAACGTTTTGTGAAATGAAGTGGGCTATGAAGAGAAGGCCACCATAATAGCTATACAACTTCTGCTGCGACCACTCAGCACATTGGCCTTTCCGCCTATAATCTGTTGTAGGGAGAATGAAACCTATGACTTCTGTCTGTCAGCACTGAATGGGATACTGCCTGATAAATGCTTCATATTATGCCCACAGTAGTTCTTTGCGGCCAATAACAAATGTTTTTTTGTAGTCATGGCAGCAAGGTTATGCTGTGGTGACAAATCATATTCAAATCTTAATGGCCTGTAGTAGAATTGGTTTACATTTCGTCTTTGCCGCATGCCCATGCAGCTCTGATCCACACTTCCTTTGCTCTAGGGTCCAGGTCTTCTTTCTGAAACATGCCTGTCCTGTGCAAAAGAAGTAGGATTTCTAAGCATATCCTGATTTTTAAATGTGTCTTCCCAGAAATCACATGTGTCATCAGATTTATTGGTCCTAGAAACCAGTTGTCATGTGTTTTAGCTTTAGTTTTCTGTTGCTGGGATAAAATATCCTGATAGAATCAGCTTGTGGAGAAAAAAAAAAAAAGGTTTATTTAGCTCACAAGTACATCACTGTGAGAACATCAGGTGGCAGGCACTTAAAACAGATGGTTATATTACATCCACAATCAAGAGCAGAGAGCAATAAATTAATGTACGGATACAAGTTCTCAGCTTGCTTTCTCTTGCTTATGGAATGGTGCCACCCACAGTGGGTAAGTCTTCCCACTCAGTTAATGTAATCAAGAAAATCTCTCACAAATGTGCTCACGGGTCAACCTAATTTACAATCACTCACTGAGACTCCCTTACATATGATTCTAGGCTGTCACATTGACAATTAAAAAATGACATATACCACAAAGACACTCAGTCCTAATGCTTAGACAAAGGGTGGAGGAACCTTGACTGTTCTTTATCAGCAGCTAATTAGGAACTGAGATCTGAACCACTTCCATGTTATTGACACACAGAAGTTGTCAGATCATAAATATGCAGCGATTTTAGCTGTTAGATTTTAGAATAGTATGTTACACAGCAGTATGACAAACACATAGGTTCACATGAGTACAATAAGACAGAATGCACAATCTTCTGGCAGGGAAGGAGATAACAGGGAGAGAATCTGGACTATTTATGAGCAATAATATCTATCAGAATAGCTAAAATATTTAAATTCCTTATGAATTTTTCATTAAACATGCATATGAAACAAGGCATAATTCATAGAGCCTCAGAATAAGTGTACTTTCCTCCCCTATTCTACTTTCCAGCTTGTCCATAAGCAGCGAGCACATGGGTATTTTAAATCTGGAATCTGGTACACCTGACAAATCCCTAAACCCTTCCCATTCATAGGATTATACACTTGTCCATTTCCATCTTTTCCCTTGCTTTTGTCTCTCTTTAGTCTCAAATCAGCCAATTTACTATCCAACAGTTGGACTCTATCTGGACATGGTAGCTAATGTCTGTAATCTTAGCATTTGTAAAGCAGAAGCAATAGGAATGCAAGGCTAGCCTTGTCTACCTAGCAAATTTGTGTCATACCTATGCTACATGAAACTAAAAAATTAAAACCAAAGCTGGATGTGGTGGCACACACTTGCAATCCCAGCACACAAGAGCAGAGGTAGGTGGATCTTTGAGTTTGAGGCCATCCTGGTCTAGTAAGTTCTAAGATATCCCAGATTACACAGTGAGACACTGTGTCAAAAAATAGTCTTAAATTTATAGATTATAGCATATGCATGCACGCACGCGCACACACACACACGACAACTGGTATTATTACAATAGAAAATTTATCTTTGTCTAAACAATGACATTTTGACTATATTTGTGGATGACACAAGAATTAAAAATCCCACAGAAGTTACACAGGGGTATACACAGAGAATTTAGGCAGATAGGAAATTTATTATTTTAATTCTAAGCTGTTAAATTACAAATAGGATCTGGTGAGAATGGCTGTAAAATAAACCCTTAACAAGTGGTTGCCTGGGATGGGATAGCAACCCTCAAGGATCTCAGTGGGTCGGGCTGAAAAATGTTCTCACAGACCTGTGTACCAGACAGTTCTGTGCTGACTACACAGATGTAGCTGAGATGATCACTGGGGAGGCCATGAAGAGATCCCCTACTCTCATTTCTTTTACCAGCTAATATCTGATTAGTCCTAAGTCTGGGTCTGAAAATAAAAAGTAGAATGAAGGGTTCAGACCAGCTGTATATCCTCCACCTTTTAGCAAGATTTTCATGTAATTAGAAGAGAGACATAGAAGAAGGAAGATGAGGAGGATGATGACAAACAGCAATCACCAAGAGAACCGTTGTCATCATCATCATCTGATAATCTATTATCTGGGTAGCACTGTATTCTTTCTAGGCAGACCTATGTTTTCCATATTCTGGGCTCTACTACCACTAGGTGTGAGAGAGAAAGTGTGCACTTTCCCTTCCCTAACTCTTTCCCCTATGAAAAAATAAGTCTTTCACCTACATTAGTACCTCTTTTCCATCAGCCTCCGTTTGAGCATCCAAAGAGATGCTTGGGACAAAGCCTTGGCCAGCTGGCAGTGATCACACACCCTCACTCAGCCCCAAGTGTGGTCTTGCCTATTGCTTACTCAGGGTTCTCTAACTATAAATTTATATTGTTTTTCTTGTTATAAGGAAAATAAAGACTCATAAAAATGGAACAATATGCAGAAATAAGAAATGAAACTCTGCCAGAATTTTATTATGTACATACAAATACACATACATTGTGTTTTTTTCTTTCTATGAGACTGTCATCTTAAGATACATTTTAGTCAATACTTTCTTCAGTTAATAAATTGTGGTTTTTCTATGCCAGTACCAACAGATCTATCTTAATACTATAAAAATTGCATAATAGAGAGGGGCCATAAAGTCTGGAAAAATAGGCAAATTAGACCATAAAATCGATTTTTCAATATGACTTGCAATGCAGAATATGTTCAATATTTCATGATATGTTCAATGTATTGTCCCTCATTAGTAATGAGCTCGGTGAGCTGATTAAAATCGAATTGAACATGGTGTGTAGAGATGTTTGGATTTTTTTAATGTGGTGGGCAGTCAGGTGCAGCCCAAGAGGAGACAAAGGAGAGAATCAGGGACACAATAGTCCTAGAAACAGGAGACTTGATGAAAATACATATGGTGCTCGGGGTGCAGAGAGCAGGAAGGGGCAAGGGGAAAATGTTAGGGTAGAGCATTTGGAGGGGGCTTTGCGGTATGCAGTTTAATGGCTACCTTGAATAGTCTAAGTGAGCTCTAAGCGACAGGAGTGGTTCTTGGTCCTGGGATGATGGAGGAAGAAGACAGTCACTCGTAGAAATGCATACATTATCGTTTTTGGATTGGCTAGTTTACTATTATATTAGTTAACTTTCTTGTTGCTATGACAGAATATCTGACGAAGGATACTTGAAGAAGGAAAAGTTTACTTTGGTTGAAGTTATGGAGGATACAGCCCATTTTGGGGAGGAAATTATAGTGCTAGAACACCAAGCTGTGGCCATGCTGTGTCCACAGCCAGAAAGCAAAGGTCAGGGAATGCTCCAGCTCACCTGGCTTTCTCCTTTTTCACCAGTCCGGGACCCCTGCACAGGGAAGGAAACCCTTCACATATAGTAGGTCTCCCCACCTCAACTAATTTACCTAGAAATCCCCTCACAGGATGCCAGAAGTATGTTTGCATGGCGATCTAAATCCCAGCAACAGACAATCAAGATTAGTCATCTCACATATCAAGCACAATGCACACCCAAGGACAGGCCCAGAAGCAGACCTCTCATCTTTTACTACCCCTGTCTTAGGATCAACTCCTGGTTTTCTCCCAGTTTTGTTTCCCTTTGTGCTTTTAGATTTTTAGTTGAGAGAGACGAAGGGAGATGTCCTGGACTTCTATTTTAATTTCTTCAAAGTTCAATGTGTGCCTAATGTCACAATTTTAGATGTTTCATATCAAAAAGTCTTCATATACTCTAGACTGAAATACTGCTGGGAACAGAATGTCAAAAAATTCTGTCTTTTTTTCTCATCTTTCCACAGAGAAAATGTGGAATAAAGATGTGAGGCCTCTCCAGTTACACAGACTTCCTTGGAGTCTGAAGAGCCCAAACGGTGAATAGTGTAGCATGATTCCCCTCGTTAAGATTCTACTTAATCTCAGAGGATTTTGTGAGCATTTGGTTTTGCTTAATTTTGCCCATATCCTATTTCTCAGAAAGAGGCATTATGGGGTTCTAATGGCTTCTTGAACATCAAATAACTCTTGAAAGTAAAACCGTGATGGATTGAGTGTGAATGAAGCAAACCAGGGTTCAATTCCTCTTGGAATACATATGGATTTAATAATTAGCAGGAAAGCTGTTCATAATTAGAAAAAAATGTTTGAGAATAATGTTTAAGATGCCTGAAGAAAGGAAGAATGTTCTGGACCATAATTGTGCCAGACCTCAGCTTTCCTCTGAAATTGTGATGTCATTGGTCTGACCAGGAGGTAAAGAATGGTAGTATAGTCTCAGGCTCAGGGTAAGTCATTAAGGTGCTTTCCCTTAATCCCCATTTTCCAAATGTTTGTTTCAAATGACCAGCGTTTATTTCTATGGAAGAAATTTCTTTCACGCTTGTCTTTAGAAGTTTCCACTATTGTAAAGTAGTCAATGTACAAGAAAATTTTAAAAGGAGAACATTTGTGGTCTGTTATAGAAAAAAGGGAGATAGGTTTTGCATTCTACTTAAAGAAGGAAGCAGAGATGCCTCCATTCCTCAAGAACTTGGGGCTGAATAAGAAGAAATCTTCTGGCTTAGTAGACTATGATGGGCAGCAGGAGCAGCCCCTGTAAAAACTCGGGTGACAGGCAGCTTAGGAGTGTTGCAGAACTGCAATTACCATGGTGACAATAGGAGTGTGCAGAACTACAATTATCATGGTGACAAAGTGCTGGAGATGACAGGGGTGCACAGAGGGATTGTAGCATGAAAAATAAAAGACCCAGAGACAGTTAATGGAGTTCAAGCTTCAAGCTGAAGATCAGAAAAGCGAAGGAGTCAGCCACTAACTCTTATCTCTACCTCAGACTAAAAGGGGATCCTGGCTCCACCAAACCTCAGACTGTAATCCCAGACTGCTATGTTCTCCTCAACGTGGCTGGAGAATCTTGAGCCTGACTCCTGAACACCCTGCTCCTATCTTTTATATCTCTCCAGTGCTGGGTTTAAAAGCATGAGCTCTGTTACTCTTTTAGACTGATTTAGTCTCCTGTAGCCTTGGGTGGCCTTAAAATCAGAAAGTTCTATCTGACTTTGTCTCCTGAGTCCTGGGATTAGAGGTGTATACCACCACTGCCTGATCTCTATAGCTTTAGGCTGGCTTGCTTTCTGAATCCTCAGACAAACTTTAATAAGTCATAAGTAATATATCACCACAAAGAATGGGCTGTACAGCCAGAGCATGGGGGCATGGTCCCAGCTCCTGGGCTTTATCCTGAGATGTCATTTCAGCCCCTCAGTGCTTGTTTTATACAGATACATTATAAACATCCATTAAGTGCATCTGTTTATGTGAGTGTAGGCTTGGGGACTGACTGTTGACAAATATATACATCTGTGAAATCACTACCATTCAGTCACCAGGATTTTACCATTACCTTACATCTTTGCTTATATATGTCTAAGTCTATTACCTCTTGCGCACTTGCAGGAAACCAGTAAAATGTGTCTTTTCTAAAGATTCGACTAAATGGAGCCACACACTGTGCATTTTTTGTGTCTGCCTTCTTTTGCACAGCTTGCCGTTCTTGAAGTTTACTCAGGGTGAAACGCTCACACCCTCCCATGCTGAGCTTTCATTGGGTTTGTATAACAGACTATTTATCTCAGCACTCACTGACTAGACATCCGTGTCATGTCCAGGTACTGGCTGGGATAACATGCTATGAACATTTGTGTGCAGACCTTTGTCAGCACTCACTACAACACGTGTTGTAGCTGATAAGTCTAGAAAGACCCCCCCACACACACTCCCTTAGCCAGAGTAGATGTGTGTGGGGCTGGGAGCAGGGCAGGAAGAACTTGCCTCAGCACTGGAAAAAGAATCCCTCTTCCTCTTGAAAAAAAGGAGCAGTCTTGTGAGGCAAGAATGGTGTTCAGAGTCCTTTTCTGAAGTGAGGGTTTGTTCGTCCTCTTGGGCTGCTGAAACGCTGCTCCCAAGGACACCTGGAGCTGCCATGCCCGTCTAACCTGGTTGCATGAAGGTTTTGCTCTTGTTGTTTTAGTTGTATACAGGTGAGAGACAGAGAGACAGAGAGAGGAAGAAAGAGAGAGAGAGAGAGAGAGAGAGAGAGGAAGAAAGAGAAAGAGAAAGAGAGAGAGAGGGAGAGCCCCTGCCTCCCCCAGGAAGCCCCCATGACAGCAACACCCTTGTTGAGACAGAACTTGAAATCCAAAGAAGCCAGTGAGTAAGGGACTGGAGGCCACAGGAGGAAGGGCATGGCAGAGACAGTTCAACTCCTAAGTCATGTCGTGTTCTCAGTGTCCTGTTAACCACAGGGCCAGCCCTTCCTTAAACTTGAGGTGAGACAAGGTGCTAGCTTGAGGAGGTGACAGAGGCTCTTCATCTGTGAGGAAAGAAAGATGGAGAATGGTGTCCCTGACTTTCCCCTTCTGCCCATGCTTACTTTGGCTTGACAGATGTGTATGGACATGTACCTGTTACTGTGCCTTGTGATGGAACCTGAGGATAGGGAGATGGATCTGCAGTCTGCCTTCCAGAACCCCACATGGTCACAGAGGAGGGGAAGCTCAAGCTGCCTGGGGTGGGGGCAGTGGAGGCTGACACTTAGAAGATAAAGGGAGAAGCAGACAGGAGCACAGTAGGAGTCAGGACACAGTCAGGGCTCTAGATGGTGTGGAGGAAGCTGGGACATGCTGGGGTTGCCACTTGGGAAGCAGGATCACGTGGGAAAGTCCCCGAATGCCAGGTGAAGCTTATGTTGTAGACTTTGAAAACTTCACAAGGGCTACCATAACAAAGCACCAGGGACTAGGCACATGGCTTTAACCATAGAAATTTTTCTTTCACTAGTGTGAGAATTTGATGGCAGGTTTGGTGGCTTCAGAGGCCTCTCTCTTTGTTCGGAAGATGGCTGTGCTTTCCATGTGTCTTCATACTGTCTTCCTCTGTGTTTGTCGATGTCTGCATTTCCTTTCTTGCAAAGACATCAGTCAGAATGAGGTACATTCACCCTTCTGACTGCTTTTTAACTTAATTATCCTTAAATTACCCAATCTTCAATACTGACTCATTCAAAGATACTGGGGGTTGGACATCTGCATACAAATTGGGAGGGGCACAATTTAGCCCATAGCAGGAGCATTAAATGATCTTAAGAGGGGAGGGACATGAACAGATTCTACACTTCTGAATCATTCCTGGTGACCATATGAAGGACGGGTTGAATGAGGACAAGACCAGCCATCTGAATGTGTGTTCAAGGCTTCAGGGATTGTCCAGGCAAGGTTGTCACAATATAGCCAACATGGAAGATGCTGTGACCCTAAAGCATATAGGAAAATCCTTGCTACAAGCTTGTATACAACCCTGCAGTAGCAGAATCAGCTACATTCCCCCATTCAGTTGTAAGACAGTCAACCTGGAGACAGCACCTCTTGACACAGGTTGAAAGCACACTTCTAACTGCCCCCACCACTCACACACTTCAGATGTCAGTTACAAGTCCTAGGTTGTTTTTCTTGTGGCTCTGATGAATCAGTTACATATGGAGGTTCCCACAATCCTCTGCATGGGTTTGACTGGTGAGTGCCAGCAGCCCACAGTACTCAAAAAGACACTTAGATCCATCTCTTTATTGTAGAAGACATGGCAATGTGAATATAGATTAAGAAATACATGCATGAAGATATGGGCAAAGCTGCAGAGCTTCCACGCTGTTTCTAGGTTTGTCATCGAGATACCACATGTTGCACTATCCAAAAGTACTCTCCAACAATCCTTCTGGGGCTTTGTATGGAGACTTACTGCATAGGCATGGTTGTGAATACACAGAACAGGGAGACCTAGCAAGGCCTGCATAACATATTCTCCTTGTTCTCTCTACAATATTCCTTCCTCCTGGATTCTTTTGGAATGAGGAGGGTCTGATGACCTTTTGTCAGACAAGGTAGGTCAGAGACTTAAATTATGATGAATTGAAGTGAAGAAAGTAGGAAATATTAGAGTTGCTGTAGCCCTCCATGGGGAAGAAAATTCTAGCGTCTAAAACCTCTCCTGAGAAGGGAGTTTGTAAATGAGGAATCATAAGCAAAAACCAAAATAAAAATGATGTCATTGAGATCTTGAAAGCCTACTCCAGATGCTGCCTGATTAGAAGATAAATCACTTAAGTGCAAACTGCTTCTTAGTAGCTGCTCACTTCCCAAAAGATACTTCTGCATATTCCCTCTGAGCAAGGGAGAGAGATGTGTGCAGCAGTATAGGTCTAGGAAGGGTTGCACTGCGTTACGACTTTCCAAAAGCTTTTTAGGCTCTCATTGTAGAAAGTATTTTGTTATTTGTCATAGTTCTATGTTCAGTCTTAGTTTTGTAATGCAGAATTATTTTTGGTGTAGAATAATGACCAGATCATATGGAAATGGGCTTCTTGGAGTTTATTATGTGGCAATTAGTAGATGGCTGATTTGGGGAGTTTTAGTTTTTGAACCTCAGCTTCCTTATAGGTAAATAATGATGAAAATAATAACACCACTGTTGTTCCAAGTATGTGGGAAGAATTAAATGAGATAGAGATTTACATTTATTTTTTAATTGTTTTGTTGTTTGAGATGGAATTTTATTTAGCCCAGACTGCCTTGAATCTCCCCATGTAAGCTTCTGATCTTCCTGCCTCTACCTCCTAAAAGTTGGGGTTACAAGGGGGCATCACTAGTAAGTTTATATGGTATTATGGGTTGACCCCAGGGCTTCATGTATGCTAGGAAAAGACTCCACTAACTGGCCTAAATTCCTGGCTAAAAATACAATTTTTGTTTTCCTTTGTTTTGTTTGTTTGCTTGTCCCAAGACAGGGTTTATCTGTGTAGCCCTGGCTGGTTTAGAATTTGTTCTGTAGACCAGACTGGATTATCTGCCTGCCTCTGCCTTTTGAGTGCTGGGATGAAAGGCATGCATCACTACTGACAGGCAATAAAGTATTTTAAAGAGCTGTATAGCTGATATTTATTGCACTTGGCACCCCTGAAAACTGCATTTATGTCCGTTGGTAGGAATGGTAGGCAGATAATTTTTAGAGAACATCATAGAGGCCGCCATCTATTGAGTGGTGCGTGTGACTGCCGGCTGTGACTCGCACGCACCTCCTTCTTCTGGTACTGGGTCACAGAGCATGGTTGGGTGGTAGTTGTATCAACACTTGAGAAAACAAGACTCTTCTCTGGGCTGTTTGAATCCAATTACCAGGAAAGGAAAAAAAAACAATGAAGCTTGATTTCAGTAGATGCTGAAATCTGGAGAGCATGTGCAATGTCACACAGACAAAAGGAAGGGATCAAGTAGACAAAAGCAGAGGCAAAGATGGAGAGAAAGCCAGAGTGCTAATATGAAAGCAGAAGACCAAATCAGAACAGACTGGAAAAACAGAGGCTTTCCCAGAAAGTATTCATGTCTCATTTCCTTAAGTGTAAGAACCTCGGGGAAGAAGGGGGAAGCTGTTCTTTGAAGCATCATTTGGGTTTTATGCCTGGTTATCATCAACTCATTATTAATGATATTGTTGTTTGCAAGGAGAGATTCTAAGAGATTTGGACAGGCTCATTGTCATTTATAATATTTTTTGTGAATGCTGTACCTCACTCAGGTCTGTCAGATCCAGGAATACAATGCAAAGAGTTTTAAACTGAAACCTGAAGGCTGAGTAAGGCTTAGTCCTGACAAGAATGGGCAAAGAATAGTCCAGAACGAGGAATGAGTTCAACTGTGGATTTCATCAAGGCAACTACTTCTTAGTTGATGCAGGCAACGTTCAGTACAAAGACCACTTCTCTCTCAAGTCCTCAGAGTTCACACTGATCACTGCTAAATATCTTTGTTGGAGACAGGGCTGAAACTTTTGCCAACAGTTGGGCCAGAGTTACCCATGAGGCCGGGCCTAACCCAGCCTGGTATGAGAACAGACTATGGGGACATGAGCTGAGCTGTAGGAGCCAACATAGCTGGAGTGGCCCAGTTGTCCTTAGAGGTAGACACTTACATGTAATTGCCTGGATCTTCTTGACATACCACCATTGTTTTACACTGTGCAAGTTTTTGTGGTGATTGGGTAACCTGTCATTCCACTGCCACACCCCCTTCTGGGATTTCTCCTGCTGCTGCCATCCTCCGCTCTGTGGACATTCCCCAGGCCAGATGTGTCAGAGTCACTCTTCCACCATTTGTCAGGAGCAATAGCTCCACCCTGGCCCTGTGGCTTTGGTGATTGATTTTCATGGCCACTGATCCTGCTCAGTTCTCTGGCTCAGGCCTCACCAGCTCAATCTGTCCTTCAGTCCCTGTCCCATTTCACTTTTGAAGTCTATCCCAGTTCTTCCAACCCTAAGCGCGGAATGTATTCCTCTGTAGAGGAATTCCCACAAAGCTGGCTCCTCCCTAGATGCCAGGAAGCAGGGTCAGCCTTGCTCTCATTCTCTGTCTTCTCTCACAGCCCCTCAGTCTCTGGCCATCTCGATTCTACTCATTTCCAGTGCTCTAAGGCGTGCTTTGATTCATTCATTCATTTCTTCAATAAATATGAGTCAAGTGTCTACTACATGTTGGACAGTGACAGGCACTGAAGGTACACAGTGAGAAGAGACCCCGTCTCTGCCCTTGTGGAGCCTACACATTCACAAAATTATGTCAGAATTTTAAGCAAAGGACTATATCAAGCCAATGTAAGACAGGGAGATTACTCCAACACCAGATTAGGTAAATTTCTAAGCCTGAAAGTTGGTGTTGGCAATTAGATTGGCAAGCCAATAGACAAGGTGTCCGTCATAGGTCTGGTGAAAGTTAGTGCTGCGAAATGGCACTTAAGGGTGTCTTGAATGTCGAGATTGCAAGTTTTAAACACAGTTTGAGATCTTCACTGAGCATGTAATGGCCCTCAAATATGGAGGAGCCACTTAGAAACCCTGCCTGCGAGCAATGTGTGATGAGCCTCCTCTTCCTGTTCTATAACCTGGCCTATTAGTTTACGCCACAGCCCGGCCCCTGTAACACCCTCTTTACTGCCTCTTCTAAAACGACTCTTCACAGCACCTAAGAAGATTCCTATTTTCCTGCTCGTCTTGCCACTTTCATAGAACTATTTTAAAGACAAACATAGCAGGACTAGAAAACCAAGCTCTATTTAATTGCCCTAACCTTAGATCAGTTACTTCCCACACAGAAATCAGGTGTGACTGGGAAAGTAAGATCATTGTAGCCTAAGAAGATAGGCAATGGAAGGAAGGGTGGAACTAACTCTACCACCTATTCCTACTTCCCGATCCTTTGTTCAAAACTGCCTGGCTGCACATCTCAAGAAAACATGAGCACTGCTGTCCCTGAACTTGACAGCATGGCTGCACTTCCTCTCTCTGACAGCTCACATCTGGGAATCCCCACTGGAAATCTCTTTGTGCTGCCCCCCTTCTTTCCCATCAACATCTGCTTTGCAGGGCAGCTGTGGATGAAGCAATGTTGCTAAGCAAGTGGAGAAGGCCCAGAGACAACACTTCAAAGTACAGGCTGTATCCTTTCTGCTCATCTCCCGGAGTCTACAGACTTCAGCTCTGTCTTCTCTGGAAGCCGGTGCGGGTTTCCTCCCATCTAGAAAAGCTGTGGCTCTTCAAAGTGATGTTGCTGTTCTTGTCGACTGACAGCCATCTGAGGAGGGGCTGCCTGTCTTGAAGGCAGGCCAGACATCTGTCCATGCTCTTTGCCTCCTCCAGAGTAACTGAGCTACTGACAGAACCCTCCTTGGTCCTGGGGTAAATCAGAGAGGCACTAGAGGACAAAGTAGGCTCCTATGAAGTCCCAGCAGGAAGCTGGCATTTCTGTGTCTCTAAGCCATCTGTCTTGATTTCCTTCCCCAGCCTTGCTGAAGTCTGAGCGCTTTGGAAACATGTGTCGTTGGTGGAGAACACGGTGTTAGGAACATGAGTGGAACCATTGAGTGTCCCTTGCAAACCATTTTGTGTGTGGAGAACACACAAATGCAGTGCTTGCAAGGTAAGAATTGAACTACAAGGTAGCTCCAACTATGAGCCAAGCCTGAGGCAGGCTCTGATATGCCAATGAGCCACCCAAGATGGTTCTTGTATGTTAATAAATAAACTGTAACCTTTGAGCAAGAGAGCACAAAGCTAAAGCTCATGGGAACAATACAAAAGCCGAAATATCAGAGGCAGCCTTAGGATTGCACTACCAGGCTTCAGTGATATGGCTTCTTAAATCTCTGCGATGATCCCCCCTGGCAACAGGATTTTGAGACTGGCAATTGTAGCTCTGACTTAGTGACTAGCGACTGTCAAGTTTCCTGGCAATGTTGCTGAAATCACACAGGCCTGTCCTTCAGCACTAACCACTGACCATTGCTCTCAAGGACCTTTTGCAACTTCAGACAAGTCATCTTCCTGGGCTGCCACAGCTGAAGGACCTCCCAGAGGATGCTGGTTGAGATTGCTCCCAATATGCCCTCACTGGAGAAGATTCCCCAGTGGGACACTGCAGCATTTCCTAATCCCCCCCCCCAGAAGTCAAAAGACTTCCATAATTTTTACAATAGCATGGTAATGTAAGAAATGCATGTGTGACTAAACCAAACATATTCAAAAGGCAAATCTCATGTTGCCATCCTAAATATGAGTACCTCACAGCCCACAGCCTCTGTAATCACACAGGGTAACTCAGCTTTGCTATTAAACCCCTTTCAAATGAGTACAGAAGTCAGCTTTTTTCTCTTTATCTTTTTTATGTTTCTTTTTAAAATAAATTTTTGTTTAAATTAAAAACAATCTTATTTTTCATACTAATCCCAGGTCCCTCTCCCTCCTGTCCTCCAATACTCCCCACCAACCCCCCCCCCCATCCTACCTCCCATCCACTCCCCAGGGAGGGTGAGGCTTCCCATAGGGAATCATCAAAGTCTGTCCCATCATTGGAAGGCAGGAAAGTGCAAGGGAGCTCGTCGGGAAGATGAAACCGAGAGGAGAGGAGTAAGAGAGGACAATGGAAGAGATGAATGTGATTGAAGTGCATTATATACGTATGAAATTGTGAAAAAAATAAATACATTGGGGGTGGGGTTCAAGACACGGCTTCTCTGTGTAGCCGTGGCTGTCCTGGAACTCCCTCTGTAGATTAGGCTGGCCTCAAACTCAGAAATTGGCCTGCCTTTACCTCTCAAGTGCTGGGATTAAAGGCGTATACCGTTACCAACAGGCAAGAATAAGTAGGTTTAAAAAAGAATGAAAGCAGAAGAGAGAAAAGATGAGCAAGATGTCAGTAAGAGACCAGACAGAAGGGTGAGCCCTAAACTGGGAAAGCTCCCCTCTGACTAGGTTAACTCTCTGGATAGGAGAAGAGACAGAATCTACATATTTACACATTTGTCCTGTGAAGAACAGAATCATAATAATAGAAAGACACCTACTGAGCAATCACACAACTGGGGTGGGTTGGTGAGGGACAGATGGTTTTGGCAATAAAACTCAGTGCCAGGCTTTGTGGTGAGTCCAGCAGCAAGTCCAGGTTTCATCGATTCTGAAGCTTACATGCTTTTGTAAGCTTTCTGTAGGTAAGAGAATGTGAAATTAAAAATGCAAAATTAAGTACAGGGGTCTGAGCAAGAAGAGGTCACTAAAGCAAATGTTTCCTTATCTTTGCAGAATACCCAACTCTGAGGAGACCCCTGCCTTGGGGGGGGTTGCCTAAAATGGATGGCTGAGACCTGCAGGCACTAGTGTCTTGCTGTGCCACAATTGAATATGGCCTAGAATGAGTCCAAAGTAGTTTAGTATTAAACTAAGGCTTTGTACAGTCAGGAAGGGCTGAGGGAAAAGGAGAGAGGGATGCCTGTGGGAGCTATCCACAGGGGCAAAAAACAAAAAACAAAACAAAACAAAAAAAAAAAACCAAAAAAAGGAAAAGAAAAAAGAAAAGATGGCAAGACCCCAAGGATGTGGTAGAAAGGCTGGATGAAGGCAAGAGGCCACTCTGGTGAAGTGTCTGCATATGTCAAGTCCTGAGAACAGAATCTGGGAAGTAAAGAAAGGACTTTGTGAGTAGGCCTTGAATGACCTTAAATACAATATAGGACATTGAGACAAAGATTTTTTTCCTTGACACCACAAGATTTATTTAATGGAATGGACAGACAGATAGACAATAGCATAGCAAGGACTTGAGAAGAGATCATGATCCAGGGCCGGGGACAGATAGCATGGCAGGGTCTCCAAAGAGAAGATTCAGAGAGCCCACATGGTGGAAGTGAATCTCTTTATACCTTTCTGGACAGGTTCCACAGCTCTAGCATATAATCAGGAATTTGATTCACAGGCAAAAGCAGGGAGGGGGCAGGCAACAGGATGTACAGCCACCAATACCTGAGTTAATGCAAACCCACTTCTCTGGGTGGGAGATGCTGGCACCCGAAAGTGTTAGCTAAAAGCTCACAGGCAATGTCTCAGTGGGTTCCTGCTGGTATCTGTGAAAGAGAAAGAGCTGCTGGATTCTAACCTTTCATCCTTATAGACCTTAAGGTTAGGGAACCACAGATGACTAGACATAGACTGAAGATGACATGCCCTGCTTAGATGCCAGCTTGAGACACTAACTGTGGTCACATAGGCCAGGTGTCAGCAAACTGCATCAGCTAGCAGGTCAAATCTAGCTCGCCTCCTGATTTGTAAATAAAGTATTATTGGAGCCTAACCTAGCTCACTCCTCTGCATGTTAGGGTGGTTGCTTTCCTGGAAAGAGTTGAGACATTGCCACAAAGAACTTATATTTCACAAGGCCTTTACAGTAGCAGCAGATGGTCAAGACAGTGAAAATTGCTGATGGGGTGGTACACCTGTAACCCCAGGAGTTCAAGGCCAGCCTAAACTACACAAGGGAACTGTGCTGGCTCATTCTATAACTTTATATAAGCTAGAATCATCTGAGAGGAAGGAATCTCACCTGAGAAAATGCCTCTTGTAAGATCAGGCTGTGGGGCTGGAGAGATGGCTCAGAAGTTAAGAACACTGGGGGCTCTTCCAGAGGTCCTGAGTTCAATTCCCAGCAATCATGTGGTGGCTCACAACCATCTATAATGAGATCTGGTACCTTTTTATGGCATGCAGGCAGAACACTGTACATACTAAGTAAATAAATCTTAAAAAAAAAAAAAAAGAATTACGCTGTATGCAAATTAGTAATTGATGTGGGAGGTAGCTCAGCTCAATTGTGGGTGGTGCTATCCTTTTGGCAGGTGATTCTGGGTTCTACAAGAAAGCAGCTGGGGCAGGAGAGATGGCTCACAGGTTCAGAGCACTGACTGCCCTTCCAGAGGTCCTGAGTGCAATTCCGGTGGCTCACAACCATCTATGAAATCTGGTGCCCTCTTATGGCATGCAAGCATATATACAGGCAGAACACTGATACGTAAGTAAAAACAAACAAACAAACAAACAAACAAATAAATAAATAAAAAGAAAGCAGGCTGAAAGAGCGACCCTGTAAGCAGCACCCCTCCATGGCTTCTGCCTCCCCGATGTGGCTTAGAGATGTGTAAGCCAAGTAAACCCTTTTCTCCCAGGTTGCATTTGATTGTGGTGTTTTATCAGAGCAATAGAAAACCTGACTAAAATATGGATCCTATGACACAATGCCAAGAGTTGGGTGTAGAGTGCTTGCCCAGTTTGCACAAGGGCCAGGATAGGGAAAAAAGAAAGGAGGGGAGGATGGGAGGGAGGGAGGGAGGAAAAATTTCAGAAAAATATGGAATTTTATGAGAACACAATCTAAAGCTATGAGCTAATATTAAAATCTCCAGAACTTCTGACATGTAAATGATGAGAATCTTAAGCCAAAGTACACAAGACATGCCCGAGGTGATGGCACATACCTTTATTCCCAGCACTTGGGAGGCAGAGGCAAGCAGATCTTTGTGAGTTTGAGGCCAGCCTGGTCTACATATAAGTTCCAGGACAGCCAGAGCTACACAGAGAAACCCTGTCTTGAAAAAACAAAACAACAAACAACAAAAAAGAACCTAGGACATAAAGTCTGTTTATGAGGAAAATAATTAAAGTTTTACTGGAGACTATTCTGAACAATCTGATATATTTCTTGTTTCTTTAATAAAGCTGGAAGGCAGATTGGAGGTTGTTAATTAAGTGCTTTCTTAGTTTGCAGACAATCCGCCTCAGAATAGATAATTTAGGCTGGAAGCTCACAGTCCTGTCCTGCAATTCTCCAGTCATTGTTTCCTCTGGAGCTCTTTGTTTCTAAATCTTTCAGACATCAATTGGGCCCAATTATCTTTCACACAATTAAAGCCAAATGTTCTTTACTACAGCTGTTTCTCCTTAATCTCAGGCGTTTTGCATGGCCCCTTTCTCTCTTAACTAAAGCTCATGTCCTATGGCGAGTACACTTGCAAATCAATACCCCAGAGAAAAGTTTTCAGGATCTTCACTTTCATAGAAGTGCTAATTCCTCTGTTTTTGCAGCCTCCAAACACCTCTGGGTTCGAGAAAATGTTGCTTTATACTCATTTTTTTTTTTTTTTTATGAGAACAGGTGAAAAAGTTTTATATATATATGTATATGGAGTTGGGTTTAGAAAAGAAAAATAAATGCAATATTTCAAATAATGGCAAACTATTTTTCATTTTAAAATTCCTTTCAGGTTGCAGAATGTCTCAGCAGTTAAGAGCACTTTGGTTTGGTTCTTGGCACCCACATCAGGTGGCTCACAAGGGGCTCTAGTGCCTGCTTCTGGACCCCGTAAATACCTGCACACATATGACATACATATATAACTTAGACACTCACATAAATAACTCTTTTAAAAATAAAAATAAAAGGAACCAGAGGGCTGGCTCAGAGGTTAAGAGCACTTGCTGCCCTTGCAGAGGACTGGGGTTCCGTTCCGGCAGTCACACAGTGGCTCACCATCATCCCTAACTTCAGTTCCAGGAAACATTGCCCTCTTCGTATCTCTGCAGGTACTGCATGCATATGGTGTACATACACACACACAGTCAAAGCACTCATACACATAAAATAAAATAGCTCTCTCTTGTATTTTTTGAGACAGGGTCTCACTATGTAGCCTTGGCTGGGCTCGGATTCGCTATATAGAGCAGGCTAGCCTTGAACTCAGAAACCCATAAAGATCACAAAATAAAGTTCCTAATGTAATACTGGTAAAATAAATAGTGTAAGAAAAAAAAATTGTAAAAACACAGAAAGAAGGGGAGTGATAGAAAATAACTAAAGTGGAAAATCACAGTAGGCAGGCAGAAAACATCAATAAATGCTAAGTTAAAAGAAAGTGTAATGAAAATAGTGCATTTGAAAATATTCCTACAAAATGTCTGTCTATTATATATTATTATAATAATAATTCCAAAGTTGAGAAACTCGGGAAATACCACACTAACTGGGATTTTTGGATTAATATCACCAATAATAAGACACAAGGCTGTGGATTCCATGGGAGAAGGGCACATCATCACCTCTGTGTTCTTGCTAAAAAAAAAAAAAAAAACTTTAACATAATCATGAGGCAGCATCAGAGAAATCTAAACTCAGGAAAATTTTATAAAATATGTAGCTCAAAGTATTCCTCAAAGTATCATGTCAGAAGAGACAATAAATAAATAAAGAAGTAAAATACCAGAGGAACTGTCACCAATTAGAGGATAACAAGGAGCCATGACAACTAAAAGCCATTGCAAACCTCAACCAGCTCTTAGATTATGAACATTGGTGAGAAACCAGGTGAGATCTGGAACGTCCCTGACTGTACTGTTCCCTCAATACAATTGTTCTAGGTTTGATCACTATACTATGGTTCTATACGTTGTTAATATTAAAGAAATGACCCCAAGTGTGGTGAGACATGCCTGTGATCCCAGAAGTTGAGAGACTAAACCTGGAGGAGCCTGAGTTCCAGGCCAGCCTGGCTGCTTAATATAAAGATGCTGCCTCAAAAACAAAACAAAATTGTCCTTGGTCCAATTCCCAGAGCTGAGAGCAAACAAAAACAGGGCTTCGAGATCTCAGTGTAAAGTGCTTGCCACTGCATTCTGAGCCCCAGAACACATTGTTGTTTTCATTAAATTCAGCAGCTGCCCTTTTGAGCAACTGCTGTCCTAATCAGCTACTGCAACTCCACAGCTACCAGCGGCGTTTCTGCCACACTGGCTGCAGCCAGGCAGGAATTCTGTTCCTTCAGGCAGCAACTCTATCACAGCCACTAAAGAAAACTTTATCTAGACTTCTATCCGTCTATAGAACTCGGGAGTCAAAGGCTGAGGTGAACTTTTGCTTGCTCAGAGAGGCTAAAGAGCAAGTAGTTAAGCTTTCCTCCTTGCTTGTGTCTCCAGAAAAATAGGGTGTCCTGCTTAACCCTCCATATACCCTTAAGAATCCTCCATATACCTAATGCCTCTTTACCACTTCCTGTCAGCTAGCTGCTGACTCAAACTCCCAACCCCAGGTTAATTGTATTTAATCAAACAATTGTAACACATCTTGCCATCGTTAACAAAAGCAGCAGAAAAATGTACCACACCTTCACCCTGTTGAAATAATATTCCACAGCACCAGAGCCCATAAAAAGCCGGACTTGGGAGCGTCTGTTGTCATCCCAGCATTCCCACAACAAGATGAAAGGCAGAGGTGGGAGCCTCCACAGAATTATGGGCCCGTTATTCTGGCGTTCCCAGATGCCGACAAGAGACCCTGTCTCAAGCAAGAAACAGAGAGAGGACCGACACCCAAGGTTGTGTTTGGACCTCCATATAACGCAATGCATACGAGCAGGAACATACATGCACACACAGAGGACAAAGGACAAGTGAGACCACAGGTGTGCAGCAGTGAAGGCTTTGCAGCTTTCCCTAAATAATTGTAAATTAGGGGCTACAGGGATGATTCAGGAGGTTAAATGCCTGCCGAAAAAGCATGGGGACCTGAGTTCAGATCCCCACCACTCATACAAAAGCTGGTAACCCCAGTACTGAGGGGGGGCAGAGACAAGAGGCTCCCTGAAGCTCACTAGCTGGTCAGCCAGCCCAGCTAAATCGAAGGGGTCTAGGTTCAGAGAAGCGATTGTCTCAGATAGTAAGATGGAGCTCAATAGAGGAAGAAGACATCAACACCTGGCTTCTGTAACCACACGTACATGTGTACACATACACACATACATACTTCACACATTCGTAAATATCCTAAATTATCTCAAAATAAAAAGACTTTAAAAATAGGAATGGCATAGTAGGTGGAATCCAATGATGGTTCCATGACTTTTGCACTGGGTGTTGCTTTCAAGAAAGGCTCATGCATAAGGACATGGGAAGAAAAGGAGAAGTGTACTGAGGCGTCACAGGAAAGCTGAAGTGGCTCTACAAACACCCGATAAAGTAACCGAGGACACAGGAACACAGCAACAGGCAGGGGAATATTTCTTCATTATAGAAGAGTATATAATTTAAACAATAGCATTTTAGTCTTGTTCTATAACTCAGGAGCAGAGCACTTGCCTAGCATGGCTGAGGCCCTGAGTTTAATTCCCAGTACTGCCAAACAATTAAAAAAAAAAAAAAAGTAACACTTCTAAATATATATTCATGTAACAACAGAGTTTCAAAATAGAAGTACAAGTTGCCAAAGGAAAGGAAGAAGTAGGTGAATAACAGCGGCTGCTTGGGTGTCTGTGCCTTCCTCCTGGAACTGGATGGAATGGAGAGTCACAGAATCGGTTAGGAAGTTGCCAATAACGCAATGTAAACCAAATGGACCTGACTGCCGCTATTGAATCCTCCACTCCAAACTGAAAAGTACACATTCTTTTCAAATATAGCTGGACTATTCATTAATATAAGCCATATGCTTGACCATAAAAAAAAATCTTAGTACATTTTAAAAGACTGAAAGCGTACTTACTGAGTCTGATATAGCCACAACCGTATTAAATTAAGCACCACAATGAAAAGTTATATGGAAAAAATTTCCAAATGTCTCGAAAATAAACACACCTGTCTCTTCCAATCCACGGGTACAAAAATAGTTAGAAACTACTTGAAAGGAAAAATAATCGAAACCACATATTGACATGAGTGGGTTGGACATGCAGCAGAGTTTGGAAGGAAATGGATACTTTTAAAAAACATTTATTTTAACTGTGTGTGTGTGCAAGTGCATGCCCACACAGATATGTGGATGTGAGTATGGGTTCCCAAGGATGCCAGAGACATTGGATCAGTCTCTTGGAGCTGGAGTTACAGGAAGTTGTAAAACCCCTGGTGTGGGTTCTGTGAGCCAAACTGCTCCTCTGAAAAAGAAGTATGTTCTCTAAACTGCTGAGCCATTTCTCCAGCCTCACTTTATGACAAACACACACACACTTAACACACTCAGAGACACACACAGAAGAAACATACAATAAGAGAAAAATTTAAATGGAAAAATAACAACAACAAAAGAAATTGAACAACACAAAAATGACATGTTACTGACAAAGTGATCTAATGGCTGTGTATTTCTCACCGACAACCATACACACCAAAAAGAAGTGAAATATCATTTTTAACATGATAAACACATGTTGTCCCAGAATTCTATGTGCAGTGATTATAGCCAGGATAAATGAGCATGAAGTAAGGATACCCTTAGGTAGAAGGAGACAATGAGGACACGCGGCTGGGGACTTGCTGCTGAAAGGGCTTTCTTCAGAGCGAGGGGAAAGGATGCCAGAAGGATACAATGCCAGAAGGAAGGGGGAGCAATAAAATGGGAACTAGCTATGTAAATACACTTCTCAGTTCCTACTCTCTGAGGTTTCCCACTGTTTGAGGACTGGTGAGATGGCTCAGCAGGGAAAGGCGCTTGCTGCCAAGCCTGACAACCTGAGTTCAATCCCTGGGACCCACTTGGTGGAAGGTGAGAACTGACCCCTGCAAGTCCTCAGATGTGTCTCCTCCCCAAAATAAATAAATGCGGTTTAAAAGCATCTAAAATGCTTGAGGATTAAAAGCAAAGGCTATAATTTTCTCTGATGGGGTTTTCTATGTGTAAGTGTAAAAAAAAAAAAAAAAACAGATAACTGCATTGTAAAGTGGGAAGTAAAGGAAAAAAACAACATACTAATGGTATGTTTCTATACTCCCTTGAGCTGATAAAACACTGGCTGTACACAGACTGCAATTTTAAATGTATATGCTATAATACCTTCATCACTCACTAAAACTGTCCAAGATGATAAACCAATACTTAGGAAACTGAAATAAAAACAAAGGTCAATAAGAGAGAAAATATAGACCTTATTCTAGCATACATTATTATATCAAACACCACAAAGTGCAAAATTGTCACAATGGGATTTTTAAAGTTTATTGTATGTGTGTTTTTGCCTGCACATACATATATATGCATCAGATTCCCTGGATCTGGAATTTCAGATGGTTGTGGACATCAATGTGGGTGCTTAGAATTGAACCCAGGTCCTCCGCAAGAGCAGTAAGTACTCTTAATTACTGAGCCATTTCTAAAGGCCCCAGGAGAATTTTTAAGTGAGTCAACTACATACTATCTATAAAAAAAAAAACCCTCAAATACCTCAAATATAACGTAGCTAAGTTAAAGCTCATAGCATGAAAACACTAGGCAAACAAAACAAAACAAAATTGAATGCGGTGATATCTTGTGGGTTTTTTTTTGTTTGTTTGTTTTTGTTTTTTTTTTTTTACTTAGACTAATGAAGAATTCTATTTACAATTGAATGTTTGAATCAATAGCAACCAAAGTAGATTTCAGAGCAAAGGAACTAACAGAAACAAAGGTATTGCATTATAAAAAGGTCAACTCATAAAAAGATTCATGCACTTTTTCAATCATTTTTAAATTATTTCTAACTACAAGGGTTTATTTGCTTACTTCTTTTTTTGTTCTCAGATTCAAAATATACTGTTATAAGATAAATATACAAAGTATACTCTGAAGAAAATATTTACAACACACAATGTCTGATGAAATAACAACCTTTATATACAAATAACACCCACTCAATAGTAAAAAGGCAAACTCGTACAACTTTTAAAGATCCAGTGGGTGTGATGGTGTGTGCTTGTAGCTCTGGGTGCTTAGAAGGCTGAAGTGGGAGAATGGCTTAAGTTGAGGAGCTTGAACCCATCCCAGGGGACACAGCAAGATCCTATCTTTGCAAACAAGAAGGGTTAGTGAGAGGGCTCAGCTGGTAAACGCACTTGAGTAAGTTTAAAGACCTGATCCCCAGACCCATGCAAAGGTGGAAGGTGAGAAGTGATTCAAAAAAGCTATCTCCTGATCTTCATATGTGTACCATGGCATGCATGTGTACCCACAATGACACACACACCATGGATGTATGTGCACCCACACAATTTTCTTTAAATACTAAACCCTGGAACAGGGACAGTAAAAGAAGATACATAAATGACCAATAAACATTATGCAGCAAAGAAACAAAGCCAAGTGGGACATCATTTGAATTCACTTAGAATACCCAAACAAACAAACAAACCAAAACAACAAAAACCAAAGCACTTCCACCCCAAATCTCTCATTAACAAATGCTTGTGAGAATTTCAGGTTGTTTGCTTGCTTGCTTTTTGTATCGCTTTGTTTTTTGAGGTAGAATCCTGTTATGTAGCTCAGGTGTGCCTCAAAATCTTACTCTCATCCCAGTCTCTTGAAACCTGGCATGTACCAATGTAGTTGGCAAGAGAATTCTTACACGTCTGCTGGCACAACTTTAAAAATATACTGTAGCCAGAGGCAGCAGTAGGAGCCTGTTGTACTGGTTACTTGGAGGCCAGGATCCCTTGAGCTCAGAAGTTTCAGGCAACTGAGCAACATAAGAACCTGACTTAAAATAACAATAAAAACTTTAGCCATTTTGGAAACCTGCCTGGCAGTGCAGATGTCAGAACCCATCATACTCTACACATATCATCTACATTGTCCCCTACCTGTGAACTGTATCTGCATGTTTAAAAAAAGGAAAGGAAAAAAAAAAAAAAAAAAAAAAAAAAAAGGAAAACTGAGAACACATTGGAACACTGCTGAAAACTCTATGATTTTTATTGCCTAGGTCCAAACTCTTTACCGTGGCTTATAAGGGCCTATATGATCTGGCCTCCATCTGTCTTTTCCAGGATAATTTATTCTATCCTCCGAGTTGACTTATAGCCACACAGGTCTTTCTGTTTCATGCCTGGTCCTGGGACTTGCTGTTTCCTCAGCTGGAAACATGATTTCCATGGCTCTTGGCAAATTTAGCTGGTTCTTATTCCCCAAGTCTTATTCCCACGCATCACCTCAGAGTTTTCCTGCTCCCTCCAAAGTAAGTACCTCCCAGTTAACCTTTGACCTTATCCTATTTATTTCCCTGTTAGCACTGCCATTATCTGTTAAATTTTGTCCTGTGTTGTTTGTTCTTCAATTTTTCTTTTTTAATTTAAATTTTTATTTTTTGAGAATTCTGTATACTAGTTTTATATATATATATATACACATATATACATATATATGTATATTCCATTTTCAATACTTTCTTTTGTGTATATGTGCATATTTCTGTGTGTGCACTAAGTATGCCAGTTGTGTGCATGTTATGCAAGTGTGCATTCATGTGTGCGTGTGCACTCTTTTGCACGTGCACATGTGCACACCATAGGTGGATATCAGGTGTCTTCTTCAATCACTCTACTTTATTTTTGAGGCAGGTCTCTCTCTCATTGACCCTGAACCTCATGGATTCAGCTAGACCAGACAGCCAGCCCCGGAGATCATCCTGTCTTTGCTTCTCCGGCACTGAGATTTTTATGTGCCGACTCAGTTGTGTGGCAAGTGCTTTTCTAACCGTGTCTACCCCAGTGTTTTCTGTCTTTAACACTGAATTGTAAGCTGAGGATGGTGGGCATCCCTGTAGTTCTCATGTTCAGGAAGTTGAGACAGATGGGCTGTTGAGAATCTGATACCAGCATGAGCTACATAAATAAAAACCCGTCTCAAAATAAAACACTGTATTCTTATGGTCTTGAATAGAAGAACCATCACATAGAAGGCACTCAGTAAATACTGTTGGTTGAAAGAATGAACCACCTTCTGAGGGTAAAAGGGTGGAGGTAATTCCTCAGTGAATATAGGAAACATAGTAGAAGGACATACTCCTTTAGTCTATTTCATCTACGTAAGTGCCCTAGAAATTTTCAAAAGGATCTGATACATGAGCTGAGAAAAATTATCATGGGAATAAAAGCCAAGTATTAAGATATGCAGGCCAGAGTGCTTAGCATAAACGAAGCCCTAAACTCAAAACCCATACCCAAATAAATGGATAAATAAACAGTACTGAAATACAAGAAATCACCGAATTAAGAGTATTACATAAGTCAGAAATTATGAATGAGAAGGAATGTCTTATATTAATCATTTGATCCTTCCAGACATTTGGTTTATGGGCCAATGGTTCCACATAAATGGATATGTCCTCCAAAATGTGGGTTGCCAGTACTGATGGAAAGTTGAGTTGAACTTTCCAATATATAAATCACAAAACAAGATGGGGCTGATTTGTTGCAAAAAGCGCAGGAAGCCATTTATAAAAATGCACACATGTGCACACACACGGATCCCAAACAGACAAGACTTAGTGTGTGGTGTCAGGACTCCGGGTTGCGGCTATTCTTAGGAGGAGGTGGGTCTCGACTGCAGGGGATGGGTTCTCCGTGCTTGTCATTTCTTGTTTCTAGGCCTAGGTTCTGTTTTTCTGGGAGTAGTCACGGTGAAAATTTATTAAGCCAAATACTGTATTTTTCTCAATAAGGTTTTTACTTAAAGCATAGTCAATGTTGGTTGTACACTTCAATCCACAGACTTCTCACCAGAAATCCAGGGGACCAAGAATTCAAGGTCATGGAGTTGTCAGGCCAACCTGGCCCAAATAAGACCATTTCTCAAAATAAAAACAAAACAAAATAAAAAAATCTAAATATTCCCAGGACATTCAGCATTTTTGGGGGGTGGCAGGATAGGAGGATGGCTTTTAAAATTAAGTGATTCTAAAATAACCAACTGTCACCACCAACAGCATGGGGTGGCATCCCTCTCTCCCAGCTGAGACAGACTGGCTCCGCTCTCATCTCACCTACACAAATCCCCACCAGCAGAAGCAGCTCATTTTTACTTTACCAGTAGATGAAGACAGAGATGGTGCCGGGGAAGGTCAATGAGCGCAGAAAAGCCTCACAGGCAATAGCGGGGAGAGAGACAGTGCAAAACTAACTTTAAATCCAAGGAGTGTCACCCGGTATCCTGACACGTGTGCAATATAATTAAAATGGTGTGTTAGAACATTTCCTATTTAGGACTTTTCTTCCAAACTGATACTTCCTAAAAATACCCATAAAGGAGAGGAAGAAATTGAAAGTCTATAAGGACAACAGTGTGTGTGTGTGTGTGTGTGTGTGTGTGTGTGTGGTGGGGATCAGGTGAATACTGAGCGGCTGGCTCCCCAGCCAGCAATTTACAAGAGGACTGGCTGAGGCCAGTAAAGGAGTGAATCGAACCCTTCCCCTATCCCAGTGACCATCCCTCTGCTTTTTCATCAAACTAGCTAGCTGCCTGTGAGCACAAAACAACCCACCAAGAGCTCCACACATTGCCGCTAGAGCCAGCTACACAGGTATTTAGATTGGATGCAGACTCCAGCTGTACAGCTTTCTGATTCCCCCCAAAGCTGAATAAATCTTCCCCGCCCAGGAGAAAGCAGTTCCTTGCCCTTGCACACTTTCCTCCTCAGTTTAGCCCTTCTTGACTCAGACAAAGGTGCCACATTGGCCTGAACTCCTGTGGCAGACATCTGAGCTTGCTGGTTCCCAGCTCCATTTCTCTCCTATGGGAACATTTCTCTTGTTTGCTTAGCATCCTGGATCTGGTTCTCAGCCACTTATGTCCAGTCTGAACATTTGGCTTCACTGCTTCCCGAGTCTGACGGTAATCTTTGGCATGTTTGCCTGATGCCTGAATGCTTACCCACAGCTTGAAGAAAGAGAGAAACAGTCCCTGTGCAAGTGACATAGGGCTTGTTGGAATTCTTCTACTTTGAGATTCCTCCAGACTGTCTTGTAAAACCTGAAAGAGCCCCTTTGAAATCCCTGACACAAAACGAGTGTCACCACACTGGACAGAATAGCAGCCTATTAAAACCAATGGTCTCCATTTGGTTGCATGTTTCCTTATGTCTGACTCTGCAAGGGCTCTAAAGTAATAGTGTCCCGTGTTTGGATTCCTGAACACTCACAATTTTGCTTTGAAAAGCCTCAACCTGAAGAAGGCTGAAACCAAATACTTGTACCTATAATTTACTTCTGAGTTAAGAGTCGGCCCCTTTTCTTCATCTGCCTGACTGGATCCTGGAGGGACCAAATCAAAAGGCTATAATGACCCCCATTTCCAGGTAATTGCCTTTGCATGGGCTGTCCTGCTACAGACTGTGCCCAAAGCAAAGCCACCAGCGCTAGAGTCCCCATAATGGGATGGATACCCGTGTCTTCAGAGGAGGACACGCAGACGCACTCTGTGCCTTCAGTGTGGGGCTCACTCTTTCCCTTCATTTTCACAGAGCGGTTGGAGGCTGGCTGGATCTCTGATGTCAGGTTTCCAGGTGCGGGTGGCTCCCTGCCTGCCTGGCTTTGCTCTCCTCATGGTCCGTGTTGCTGGCTGACCCTTCCATAAGGGACCTTCTTCTCCTTTCCCCGTGTATCCCAACAGGGCTCTGCCTTCTGCTACCGGGCAGGGTTCGGTCCTCCAGCCTTCTCTTTCCTGGTGCTGTTTTGGCTACCTGCCTATGAGGTGTGCTCCGTGGCCAGCTGCCTTCACAATGATTTAAGTGCTTACACATTTGGGGGAAGTTTGTGCCCAAATAACAGCAGAAAGTGTGGTTTTGGAATTCCAGTAAGCAGAATGCACCAGGGCAAAACCATCTACATACCAAACCTGGGAGGAAGTTTTCTATAGGAGAACCAAAGAAGCAAAACTGAATTAAATACTGAGGAAGGTTGCGAGGGCTTGACAAGGAAAAGGAAATAAGTATGCCACCTATAAGCTATGTAACTACAGCATAGATACAATATTAATTAAAACACTCACTGAGAGAAAGAATTCTTCTGGATGCGCTCACCTCTCACTATACAGGGCCTGTCCCAGGATTCATCAGTAACCGATCTCTATAGTCAATGAGGACAGTTCCAGGTGAAAAGAAGGGCTCTGAAATGAAGATGGAGTTTTCACATCCATGGTCCTTCATACAGATTACAAGCATCTCTGGAGGCCTGCAGAGATTCTTCGGAATCATTCTGTGCGCTGGGTCAAATGCAAGGCACCCGAAGTGCAGTGGGTGGCTCGGTTTTGTTTTCCTTTAAAACCTATTTTCCACTAAAGAATCAAATTTAAAAGTCCCCCACCCACCCAAAAGGAAAAACCATTCTTGAAGAAAGCCAAGAATAATCAGAAGGGATTAGACAAAACACCTCAACAGTCTTTGTTCCTTGGTGTGTACAACTGGTCAACAGGCAAGACTCTGGCTTTCTCGCAGTCTGAGGACGAGAATTTTGAAACTCACCAGTTCAGATGAGGAAATAGAAAATCCCATATCTTGAGGACTGGAAGAAAGTTCCTTTCTTCGCCGAGCTTCCTGTTCCCAGCCCAGTGCCACTGATCCCTGGTCCTGCCTCAGCTTGCAGTCAGGAGCTGCCACTGGCAAGACCCTCCCTGCCATCAGCACCCACAGCTAAGTGGCCTTTCCTCAGGTTCCTCTTCCAGGGAGCAGGAGCTCAGGTGTGGGCTGAAGGGCAGTCAAGTGAGCTGCAGCCTAGGAAGATCTGTTTTTCCTCATCCTAGCCCCACAGCAAGTTAACCCCAGGAGAGCTGGGCTGCAGGAGAAGGGTTTTTGTGAGCTGTCTAATGTCCGTATGTTCCCTACCGGGGACGATAAAACTGCCAGGCACTCATGCTCAGATGTCACTACAAAGTTTCATTGATAGTCTCTCCAGTTCTAATAAAGTAACATGTACATTTTACTGTTTGACCTATTTGTGCAACAGTAGTTTTCTAGAAGATTTCAAAATAGACGGGCTTACTATAGCACAGGTAAATGGTTCTGGAAGCTATAGATTACAGTGGACTTGCTGGTTGCTGATTGGATTTACTGAAATGTCTGCAATACAGTCCACACACCTGGTAATTCTGCTGAATGTTTAGAATGCTAATTTCGAATTCAGATGCTTGTCTGTGTCACCCAGACACTGTACGTGTCTTGTTCATTTATTCGGTGCAGACCTGCCCAGGAAAGAAGGAACCAGCGTTCTTCATTATTTGATAACATGAAAACAATTGTTCACTCTTTGAGTATGATTAGGGAGGAAAAGAAGAAGGAAACAAGGTACAAAATCAAACTCAACATCTGGATGGAATTTAGCACATACCTTCTGGGACCCCAGGCTCCTGAATGTTTCAGCTAAGGACTCCCTCTTCCGAGGCTGCAGAGGCTCAAGGACGCAGCCTGGCTGGAAATGGTACTTTGATGCCAGTTCCTGAAAGTTGGTTTAAATAGGTTGTCGGGATGCCGTAGCCCCGACCAAAGCCTGCTAAGTGGGAGGGGAGCAAATGGCGTGCAGGCATGCTTACTTGCGACTGGGTGGACACCTAGTAAAGAGGTGATTTGTCATTTGTGTCTCCAGACCTGGAAGTGCTCTGTGTTGTACGAAGGCTTCGCCTCATGCAGGTAAAGTCTGACTATGCTCATGACTTTGGGAGATCATCCTTGGTTCCTGTTCTGGCTCGTGTTTTTGGACACCCAGGGCACAGTAGAAAGAGAATCAGAGTCAAAGGGTTGGTTTCAGAAATAACTGCCCCTCGTAGACTCTGTGATCTTGAGCTGAGTTATCTGTCCTCTCGGACCCTCAGCGTTTTGGGCAAATAAAGTGCCCTCAGCAGAGCTGCTGCAGAGTGAATGGAGCTAGTGGCATCTGGTGTGGCCTGAGACACATGGACAGCATCTGAACCTGGGGGAGCCCAGTGAGGCAAAGGAGGACTGTGGCTGGGCAGAAGCTTGAGCTGGGCGTTGTGGTGCATGCCTGCAATCCTACCACTGGGGAGGTGGAGAAAGGTGGGTCAGGTCATCCTAAGGTACACAGCTGGTTTGACGCCAGCCTGGGCTACATGAGGTCCCATCTTAAAAACAAAGCAACTAACTAAAACAGGAGAAAAACAAAAACAGAAGAGGAGGATTCAAAAATTCCAGAGCATTCAAAGATTCCCCAGGTTATTATATTGTGTGTCCGGGGAAATGGTTTGACGCTTCCCAGGTCCTTACTGGCATTTTCTGGGAAATGCTTGCTGTGAGGTAGGGTGACAGGAAATGCACTACTCAGCAAACTATGAACTCCAGAACTCTGTCAGGAAAATATTCAAATCCTGTGGAATGGCAACATATGCCAAGAAAGGAAAAATAAACTACTCAAAAAAAAAAAAAAAAAAAAAAAAAAAAAAAAAAGATCAATTCTGCACCAATCCCTCCTGCAAGGATCTCATCTCTCCTTTGCCTATGGTGTAAGTTTATTTTCTTTACTGCCAGGCATGGTGGTACATGCCTTTAAGCCCAGAACTCAGACAGCATGAGTTGCATGGCAGCTGGGACTATGCGGAGAGACCCTGTCTAAAAAATAATTCAAATTAAAATAAAAAACAAAATACCCACACACACTTGTGCTGCTTTGGTGAGAAAAACGAGGTTCATTGAGTTGAAGTGGTTTGGAAGATCATTCCATATTTAATCCATTTCTGTCCAAACAGTGCAATCCTTCCCTGAAACTCCTCCCCTTCCCACAGATCCCTTCCTAACTATCTGAGCCCACACTGATCTCTTCTTTTGGGGTTCGCTAAGTTCTTATTACTGGCATACCACTTTCATTCTATAAGTCTTTGCAGTGTTTTATCAGACTTATTTATTAATAAACATTTACTGAACTTCCTCTGCAATGGGGAGACAAAGATGAGTAAGACAGCTTGACCATCACAGCTAAAACCCAAGGGTGGAAATAATTCCTCATTAGTTTATACAGACCTGTTCCATTCAAGATCAAGTCACTTTCCCTCAGTTTGAAACACTTCCATTTCAGCTCTTATGGAAGGAAAAAAAATCACACAAAGGCATTTTATCAGCAACTATTCCATAATATCCAATGATGAAACACAGAGGAGACAGCTGACAGATGCCTTGCAACGTAAATTCTCCTGTGCCCTTCTTCCCATGAAGAGGAGGTTTGAGCCGGGGTCCTAACCCTGTGGCAGTACCGAATATGTGCCGGCATACCATTGTCCTAATCAGTCCCATGGGTGGAGGGGTATCATTTTCTGCTAACTAGGCATGGCTCTAGGAATAAGACTATTATATTTAGCCTAGTTATAATCACTTATCCAATAGCACATTCCCACCTGAAGATAGTGATAACTTTGTAACATATAATGAAAGTCCACAGAGAAGAGTTAGGTGAGCAAAGCCTGGTGCATGCTCTGGGATAACAGGTTAATTCAGTGTAATAAGCAACTTCATTTGCAAACCTATAGAGTACACATTTAAGAGAATACATATTGATAAAAACAAGATCCTTACTGAAAAAGTTAAAGCTTATAAATTATTATATCTACTATGGACCAAGAAATACCATGTTTTTGTGATGAGTCCTTAAGCTCTTGAGAGCCAGATAAAAAGCCATATGTATGATCTGGCATATTTCACTCCATAAGGTTAAATTCATCACACTGAGGATGTAGCTCAGTGGTAGAGGGGTTGCCTAGTAAGTCAGAGGCCCTGGGTTTAATCCCTAGAATCATCTAGAAAAAAGTATTCCACATTCCACACGTTTGCCAGCTTAAACTAGCTTGGTATATGTTCAAGGGATGGAAAGGAGGCCATAGGGACAAAGCATTAACTTCATTAGCAAGCTGGGCACACAAGTCAGTGTGGGGCACTTGCTCTGCACATACAAGGCTCCAGTTCAATCACCAGCATCAGAAAAATGAAGAAAAATCACAATCTCTGAGGTTCTGGGTTGAGCTATGTTAGAGAACTCATTTCATTCTTAATGTTGTATCGTGAGACACGAGGAAGAAAGTCATCCGTTGCCTTGGCTTCCTATGGCATTCACCCTTTCTAAATCTGCCCTTGAGTAATATTTCCCCGAGCTAAAGCCTCCTCCAGCTTGTAAAGCATAAGGAGAGAAAAGCAGGTGAATACATTCCCTCTAGAGTGTTGGAGATAGACTTGAAGGAACTCTATTTAACAGAGCATCTGTCTGCATGTGATTTTATATCTCATTTAAAATTCACTTTTGTATTGTAAAACAGCTATCACTTTCCCCACTTCACAGATGAGCAAAGGGAAGCCCAAGAAAGTTAATTAACTTTGCCGAACTGCTCCAAAGACAGGATGTTCCCACACAAGCAGGCTGGGCTTAACAGAGATCCACGTACTGCCTGAAGTCCATCAAATGCCTCTGGTCTCCACAATTTGTGATTTGCACCTTAATTTGAGGCAGCTTCCTAATCAGAAGTGTGACAACTAAGCTATCATAAGCAAAAGAACTCACATCAGGACAGTTGTGGTTGCATATACTTGTAATGATAGCACCTAGGAGGTAGAGATAGGAGGATTGCCACAAGTTTGAGGTCAGCCTGGTCTACATAGTGACGTCAAAAGACAAAGCAAAACAATAACAACAAAATTCCCACAAAGCAAACCCCAAAACAACTAAAAAGAGGATTTACACCAAAGAAACTTGTGCAGAGTTTAAACTACCCCCCAAATCCACCCAGAAGCCCCAGTGGAGCAGTCCCATAGCTAGAGGTCATTAGCAGCTGTGGTCACAAAGAAGAGACTAAACAAAACAAACCAAAACAAATGAGAGGGGGACTTTGGGAAATGACTCTGAGTAAAGGCATTTGCTGCCAGGTTGGTGGATCCAGTTCATTTCCCAGACCTGCAAGATATAAGATGAGAACCATTTCCCACAAGTTGCCTTCTGACCTATATGCAGACTGTAGCAAGGCATGCCCCACCCTCTATCCCACAAAATAAACAAAGGGGCTGGTGACATGATTCAGTGGATAAGGTATTTGACAAACAATCATGAGGACTGGATCAGTAGTGTAGTTTATCTCAGTGTAAGACACACTCAGAGCACACCACTTTCTCTAAATGACCTTTAAAAGGGAAATTATAGATCTGCTGACATGGCTCAGCAGCTCAGGCATTTGTCACAAGCCGGATGACCTGAGTTTGGTTTCTAGGACCAAATAAGGAAAGACAGAACCAACTCCCACAAGTTATCTTCTGAGTACATGCCCCTAACACACACATAAACAAATGTAATGATAAAACACATTCTTAAAGAGGAAAGGTTACTTGGAAGTCATTTTATTGATTAGTGGGGTAAGACCATTCCAAGACTAAATGCAGTTGTAAAATCCATACACCTAAGTCCAAAAGAGGAGAAAGAACTGTTACTTGTATGGTTTGGTGCATGGAACCCATTCTGATATGCTGGCCTACGGCATGTTGGCAACCTGCTTAGACTTTAGGCTGAATCTATTACTGGAATAAATGGGAGTTGAGAAAGCATATTCAGAAAATTTATCTTCTTCTTGGCTTCCTAGAGACCAAGAATTGGATTGAGTTATTCTAATGTCAGTTAATTCAAGAAGCCAGTCTCCAGGCATTTATTGAACATGCGTTATGTGTGCCAAGCTACCCTGTAACGACTGTAAAAAGGTTGAAAAACGGGTAAGGATAGCCTCTAGGCCTCAGCCCCATTCCCATGGCCTTATTTTCTTTCTTTTATTTTTGCTTTGTTTTTTTCAAAAGACTCACTATGTATCTCTGGCTGTCTTGAAACTCACTAGTAAACTAGGCTGGTCTCAAACTCACAGAGATCTACCTGCCTCTGCCTCTGCTCTGCCTCCCAAGGGATGGTATTAAAGGTGTGTGCCACTATGCCCAGCTTCCTGGCCTGATTCATTTTAATGAATGGATCTTTTGTTTTCGAAAGTGCAGGTCATATATGAGATGCCTAAGATTCAGAAGGTGAGGGCTGGAGAGATGGCTCAGGGGTTTAGAGCACTTGATTGTTCTTCTAGAGGATCCAGGCTCAATTCCCAGCCACCCTGGTGGCAGCTCACACCTGTCTGTAACTCCAGCTTCAAGGGACCTAACACCCTTGGCAAAATATTAATACATGTAGAACTTTTTTAAAAAAAAGATACATTAGGTGATTTCCAAATAATCACATCCTAGTGAGAAAGCAAGGTCCCTCTCCAACCCAGAAAACATCACATTCAGGGTTGATATGCCATTGCCAGATGCCAACACTTCATTTTAAATCAGAAAATAAACTTGTGTGGGACCAGTGGGTCAGGAAAACCACTCATAACAAAATGGTGCCATAACATGGACCCGAGAACTTTCACTTAAGGGGTTTTAGAAACAAAAAGAACAGAGAGAAGCAAGGCTTCTTGGTAGCAGCATTTTTCTCGGTTGGGTTCTGTTTTGCTAGAGACAAGCAGAGATTTGCGCAGCTCTTTTAAGGGATATTTCCTGACTCAGCATAGTGGCAAAAAACCATAGGGCTTTTAAGATGCACTGCTAACAATTCAATGGTGTGTATGAGCAGCTGGAGAGATGAGCTGGGTATAATGGTGCATACCTTTAATTCCAGCCTCGGGAAGCAGAGACAAACAGATCTCTGTGATTTCAAAGTGAACCTGGTATACAGAATAAATTCCAGGGCAGCCAAAGTTGCACAGAGGAACCCTGTGTCAAAAAAAAAAAAAAAAAGCCACATACAGATGGAAAGCACAAAAAGAGTCTCGATACTATATGGTATTGTATTGTCTTTATATTATTTGACTGCTGAGGAAATGCTACTAGATTATTCCAATTTATATATTTTAAAAATTCTTTGACTTCAAAATTTAAGTTCAAGGACAGGTTATTGGGGGAAAGGATTTCTATTTTTGTTTCCACAGAAAATAGAAAACTATGGATTCCTTCCAGACTAACATGGTTTGATCAAAGCCAGACCCCCTGAAACAGTGTCCCAGGTGATCCAACATTCAAAACAGTTGGGACAAGGCAGCCTTGCAGACTACTACAGCCAGGATTTCTGTGTCTTCTTAGGATCCCCAAGACAGCACTCCCTACCAGCAGGAAGCAGTTTGGAAAGAACGACACCCATATTCCCAAATATTGTCTATAAATGTTTGTTTTCATTTAACTGGGGTTGGTTATAAAAAAATCTCTTTTTAAAGGTAAAAAGAGGATTATGGTATAGATATAAATACTTTGTTTTGGAATGGATTTTCATTTATTGACACAAATTTAAGGTTAGTTTTGTGATATGTATATTTCTCATCTTGTTTAGGTATTGTGTTTATATAGCTCATTTAGAAATACAATGTACAATTTAGTACAGATTATAGATAGTTACCTATTATAGTCAAAACTTAGAGTTAAATTAGTTAGGTTTTCAAGATGTATTTGAGATGGATAGGCATTCTTCAAACCTTTCAAAGACCTACAGAATATGGCATTTAAAATGGCTTAGGGTTTTTCTTAACAGTGAGACATAACTGGCAATACCACCTGCATCAGAAAGGAAGATGGATATTGAAGAAACGTGTTATGCAGTTTGCTTTCAATATGGCAAGACTAACCATTTGCTCTTATCTGGACTATTTGACTTTATGTTGTATAAACTGGACATGCAGGACCCACAGAAAAGTGACTGCTGATACAAGATAGACAATGTTACAGGTTCCTGCATCATGGAAGAATCTGCCAGACAGTCTACAGGACACAGAGAAAAGTGACTGACAAACTGCCAATACAGGTGGACAGTTTAAAGTTTCCTGCTTTGCTGAGGAGTCTGCCAGACACACACTATGGCCTATGGGATGAACATGGAACATTACAGAAGAACTTTGGGTGACTGACCAGGCAGGCTAGTTGTCTCTGTCATTTCTAGAGTTTATATATTAACTGTCTGTGGTCTTTGATGGAGTTGAAGACACATAATTATGGTTATAGTTTTCCTTAGTGAAGATCAAAAATAAGTTACATATAGGACTTTAGACTCACAAAGATAGGATAGATGACAGCTTTATATCTAATACAGCGTCTCTGTGTGTTATTTGGGGCTGGCGCAGCTGTGGGACCAGGTTGGTAGAAAAACATGTTCATAACAAACTTGTATTTAATGTTTTCTTCTGGTAGCAATAATTATTTAGAATTTAGCAACTGTTTTTTTCCTCTGGAATTATGTTCTGCTTATAAAAAATGGCACAGATAGATAATATATATTTCCCTTTTTACTGGAATGTCTTTAAGTTTTGGAAGGGTTAGTTGAGTTTTTTAAACATCCAGTAAACAATACTATATATTAGGTGAGGCAGGGGACATATCTCAGTGGTGGAGTGCTTTACCTGCATGAATGAGACCCTACGTTCAACCCTTAGCACTGCAAAAACAATAATAAATTATTAAAAATTAATAATATGGGACTGAGGAGACAGCTCAGCAGGTAAGAGTGCATGTCACACAAGCCTGACATCCTGAATTTGACCCCCCGGAACCCACACAGAAAGTTGGATGTGGGGGGAGGGGTCAGCAAGATGGCTCAGTGAGTAAAGGTGCTTGCTGCCAAGCCTAACAGCCTGAGTTCCATCCCCAGAACCCACATGGTGGAAGGAGAGGACCAACTCCCATAAACTGTTCTCTCGACCTCTACATGTGCACCTGAGCACTCTGGAGAACACATATACCATCAGTTCTACACACAAACAAATAAATGTAACAACAGAAAGCTAGGTGTGGTGGCACACGTCTGTAATCCCAGAGCTCCCACTGCTTGTGAACAAGCAGAGTAAAGTAAAACACAGTGAAACTGAAAGTTGCAGATGGCACGAGACCAGGGACTTAGGGGAAGGCACAGGAATGGCAGTTACCCGGCAGCACACATCTTTCTGCCTTGCCATGTGCCCCACTGTCCCACAGATGTTCCCGTAAGACCAGGGGGCGGTGTCTCGCGCTGGCCCCCAGAACTGAGGAGGGAGCAGGTACTCTTGCTGTATTATTTTTGTGTCTCAAAGTGTCCTAAGTGGGGGCTACCGAGCTGCTGTCTTCAGGATGTGTTAAGTCAGACAAACAGGAGGCCCCTGAAGAGCTCCTGTCAGCTCTGTCACTACGCCAACAACCTCTCCTTCCTTCTTTTCCTTATTTGTTTATTTAGTGTACATTGGAGTTTGGCCTGCATGTATGTCTATGAGGGTATAAGATCCCATGAAATTGGAGCTATAGACAGTTGTGAACTGTCATGTAGGTGCTTAGAATTGAACCCGGGTCCTCTAGAAGAGCAGCCAGTGCTCCCCCGCACCTCCAACACCCTTCCTTACCCATAGACATAGGCCAGTCATGCTCTTAACCAAGAGCGTATGCACACACTCTCACTCTTGCTCAGTGGGTTAAGTGCTTGCTGGGGCAGCATGAGGACCTTATCCAGCACCTACATATCAAGTCAAGTACAGCAGCCCACGAATGTCTGTAACCACAGCACTGCAGGAAAGACGGGAGACAGGCAGATTCTGGGAATTTGGCAAAAATGGCAACTCCAGGTTCAATGAGAGACTATGCCTCAAAAAATAAGGTGGGCAGTGATAGAAGAAGGTACCCAAAACTTACCTCTGGACTCCATACACATCCATACTCATGTGCAGACATACCTGCATACGCATATGCATAACACACACACACACACACACACACACACACACACACACACACACACGAGAAAATGGATGGGAAAACTGTTGAAGGGGTAATGAGATGGTTTAGTGGGTTGAGGTGCTTGCTGCCAAGCCTAACAATCTGAATCCCACATGGTAAAAGGAGCAAACTAACTCCTAGGGAGGAAGGGAAGAAGGTAGGTAGTAGAGAATGAGGCAGGAGAGAGGGAGGGAAGCTGGGAGGGAGGGAGGGAGGCAAGGACAGCCAAACAGTGGATAACAGCACAGGCCAGAAAGAAATACACAAGGTTTTGGCTCTTCCCTCCACTGAGTCTGGGAAGAGATCCATCTGGAAGACAGGCACTGTAAGTCTGTCGTGCAGAGCGCTGTGACCACCTGGGGGCAGTGCAGTCTTGCGGATGAGTTTCACAGTAGCGTGTGAGGACCCCAGTTCTGTCCAGTTTCTTTCCCTTTCTCTTCAAGTGAGATCCTGGTCTGAGTTCACCCTTACCTCAGGTCCCCACTGAGTTGTTGAGGGAGGAACTGGAATCTGTAGCCCAGGGTGAGGCTCACTCACACAGCAGATTGCACACCCATATGCATACATCCTGGAATGTGTCAAGGCTCCAATTTCTGAAAGGCAGAGTTAAATAAGGCTGGAGGCATCTTTGGGCCTACAAACAACTGATTTAAAGGTAAGTGTGAAGGCTGGTGTTAAACACTGTTAACAAGTATAGGCTGTGGAAATGTCCAGTTTCTTAGTTTTCTAACTGCTCTTGATTTTCCATGAATAATGGATAGGAAAAAAAAAAAAATCTTGGCCCCCTTTCAGGAGATTTTAACTGTTTGTGGAGACATCCTTAGTCAATGCCTGCTGTCCTTGGTGCTTTGTCCCCAGTGGTTTACACCTGGACGCCTCTCTGGGTCTGCCTGGTTGTGAGGTCTGAGGTGGAGGCAATGCCTTCACTGGCCTCTCTGAGTACACAGGTACCCATTCAAAGCCATGTGACCCCAGAGGTCTGTGAAAGGGCTGCTGCCCTGGGACTTAGCCACACAAGGACACACCCTTCTTCAGCACCATCTCAAAGCCCGGCATGGGAAGTTCTTTCTTCCCTGCTTTCCTTTAACCTTAAGAGTCCTTCTTTCCCTTAGTCAAAAACGCTTTCCATTTCTAATGCTCTGGAATGATTTTTAGAAACAAAGATTCTGTTGATCTCTTTTTTTTTCCTTTTCTGGAATGACTACTGTTCTCTGCGTGTAAGCAAGTATTCTGAGGTTTCCATACCTTTTCTCATGTGGTCACTTCATCTGAAATACATTTTCTGTCTCTCTACCTGATGAACCCTTCACTCATCTTTACATCAGCAATTCCAGCAGTTGGGAGATAGAGGAAGGATGATCAGGAGTTCAAGGACAGCCTGGATTCAAACATCCCCAAACGAACAAACATTTCTCTTATAGTTCCCTTGACATGTTCCCCTTGAAGCTCGTTGACATCTCTTATGGTTCCTTTCCTGTTTTCATGTAGCTGAGCTTTTTATAATTGTCTTCTCACCATTAGATGATCAATTCCGTGCAGGGATTTAAAACTCGGGAAAGAGCTAGTCCCAAGTTTACTTTTGCCTCATTGTCTAAGCCTGTGACTTCATCTGTCATTTTAAGCTGTAATTCTTAGCATAACACTGGGCACATAGGAAGTTCAGTGTTCAGTCCTGTTGGCTATGATCAAAGCTGGAAGGCATCAGGCAAAATGTGGTTGTTCTTTTATTTTCACTTTCTATTTCCACTTCTCAGGAGATTTAGGTAACCGGTTCCAATTTCCTCTCCTTATCATTTATAGTTCTTCTGGCCATATGAATCCCATTCCAATTTCATCTGGCTCTCTGGTGCTAGCTTTCTTTCCTCACCATCTGCCTACTCACACCCCTCCCTGCTGAGCATCTTTCTCAACCTGCTGCTCTGTGGGTGACATTTTAGACCCTGAGCAGGCAGCATCAATGGGACACTTTCCTAGCACTCACACTATGGTTAGAGCATGAGACCAAAACAAGTAAACAAACAAGGTAATTTCTAGGAAGGAAGGGAGGTTGCACGATACAGAGAATGACGAAATCTTAGAGGCAAAGGTCCAGCTATATGCAAATGTGCTAAGACAGGCTTCCATGCAGAGGGGTGAACAGGGACACTGGCCCTGAATAAGAACAAGTGACTGAAAACTGAAACATGCAACTACATAAAGATTGCTTAGGTGTTTTCCTTAGCTTGTCATCATCCCTTCGTGGTACCTGTAGCTTTGACCCATTCTGGAAAGTGGCTGATCCTTCACCTTCTCACTGCTCCAATCACAGTTTTCTTTCAGTGAATCTCATTGCTCCTCCCACACATACCTGATCCCTTAATCTGACCTTGGTGTCTAGAGAGCCAATGTAGGGGGTTGAACTTTGTGTGGTCCCTTATTAAGATTATACCTCCTTCCCTGATTTCTTCAAGAAGGTCTGGGTCCTGCTCTCTACAGGAAAGGGCCATCTCTCACTAGAAATCAGATCTAGCTGGAGCATGGAGGAGGGAGAAAGTTGCCACACTGGCAGGTGACTGAGCCAGGTGCTCTCGCCTCTGTGAATCCCAGAGGTATCTCATCTCACACGGATAGTTTCTTACCACCCTTTCTCTACTACACAGAGTGCTGTCCAGTGGGCTTTCACACCCAGCCTGTGAGAAAATCATCTTAGATGCCCAAGTGGTTGCTTAAAAAGGCTAAAGAGCACCCTGGTGCTAGAGACATGAAAAGCTTTCAGTAAGCCAGGAATCCATTTCAAAACCATATGGTTTGATTTACAGTAAAGATCATAGGGCCTGAAAAATATGAGAAAGGAAGGCCAGCCAGGGGACACACTCTTTGGAGTGAAGATCCTGGCATGCCTGTATTTATGAACAGTGCAGGCCTCCTACCCCACAGGCTCCCTGTTCTTAGATTCCTATTGGACCCCTGGGCCAGCTGGACTTTCCTGAGGCCCAGACTAGTGGAAGCTTCAAACAATAAAGGCTAAAAGGATGAAACTGTCTGTTCTCTGAAGCATCATGCTCCCCTACATCTTCCTGGTCAGATGCCCCCACCCTGCCACACACAATGCCTTTCCTATTTAGTAAACTGACAAACCCCAGAAATAATATGCCATCGGTCCCTTACTTGCTTTCTACTGTGTAGAATGAAACTCAGGCACAGAGAGCACTTTTATCCACGGAGCATCTCTGCCTGGGGACTTTAAATGCCAGCACTTATGTTAGAACTACTGAGTTTCCATCTTTACTGATACGGAAGCAGAGATTGTTTCTAGGCATACTGGTTGGAGCAAGGCACACCACACCAGGTCCACAGTAGCCTTTCTGGTCCACCCACTTACACCTGCCCACTACATTTGTTCCAGACAAAAGGTAGTGTCTGTGGGAGAAGACCCATGTTCTTATGCTCATACAGAAGACTGGGCAGTGCTTCTGTCTCTAAAGGTACGATTTCCTGCCCACTCAGCCTCATCTTTATCAGATCGGACCACGGAGTCATCCTAGCATTGTCGAGACACGGAATCATATCTAGCACCCACAGGCACAAAATGTGATGCTTGGATGACAAGGGAGCTAGGAACTTAAGTTCCTGGAAAGGAGTCGCATTGACATTGAACATTCTGCAACAGCTGATTGGCTGACTAGAACTTCTGTGACTGTGGAGTAATTGGAATGTTTGGAGCCAGAGCCAAACATCTTAACTGTTTACTGTCCACTTCTGTGTGTGACCTAACATCTGTATAACTATTGGGTAAATCCTTTTGAACTGGATAAACAGGTGCCCAGTGTCCACCAACTCAAAAGCTAAGAATGTCCTCAGACCCCCATCTGAGGCTGATAGCACAGGAAAGGATGCTCTGTTGTAACCTACCCGTCTGCTGTTTTCACCAATGTCTTTAAAGACTGTCTTCACTGATAACTTTCTCCGTTTCATTACTATAAAAACTTCATGAAATTGTTGCCTTGTTGAAACATATGTGTATGTTTGGGGGAGGGTGAACCTGTGTTCTCTGACCACAGTCACTCATATTTTGTTTCAGATAAACTCTCTCTTGGCTTCTATGAGGCGAATGAATACTGTGTTTGGTTTTGAAAAATATCAGCTTTAAACATGGAATGACCCGCACAGGTTCATGAGTTAAATGTTTGCTCCCTAGCCAGAGGCATTACTTCAGAAGTTCTAGTGTTTAAGTTAGTGGGGTCTAGTTGGAGGAAGTGAGTCACTAAGTCCTTTCATGATTGTGCCTGCTCCCAGCACCTTCTTTCCCTGCCTCTCTGTGTTTCTGCTACCATAGTGTTCTATCAGTGGCTTGTAAGGACCAGCCATAACCCCCCTCAGGGTCCAAAGGAGACATTACAATAAGTGAAGGAACTAGGATCTAAGGGCTAAGGACGAGAATCTGCTCACATGTTCTTTCTATTCATCTCTTTTTTGTACTACAAAAAAGTTCTTCTACAGTGAGGGTACTGGTATAAATACACTTACAACAGTAATTCTTTTGGCAATGCAATGTGAGGCTTGAGTTTCTCAGGGTCACCAAGGCAGGTAAGGTTCACACACAGAGCACTATAACTGCCAGCTATCATTTATGGCACCAGGTAGGAATGGTAAGTGAAGGCTTCTTAGGATTAAGTAAAAAGGGAATCTAAAAGGGAGAAATTGTGTACTTATTTATGTTCTTTAAATGTGGCTAAGTATTAAGCTAAAAATCTATTAACCAGCATACTTCATGAATAACGTAAAAACTTTTCTCTCCACTTACTGCTTCCATGCAGCTCTCAGGTGGGGTAGATGTCCTCAGTAGCTAGGCAGCCTACAATTAAATGCTCTGTTGTATAAGAGTTGCCTTGGTAATGGTGTCCCTTCATAGCATATGAGGTCATAGTAATTATGACCTCAGGATATTTTATTAGAGTAGCAGCAGAAATAAAACAAGGACACGGGGGAAGTCTTAAATGTCTTGGGTCAAAGAAGAAAAAGAGAAAACAACAAACATGGGGTTCCTTCACTTTCTCATACCTTTTTTAAGAAGGAAAAAATATCTAATTAAGAGATTATTCCTTGTGCTGAATAGTCAACTTAATACAAGCTAGGGTTACTTTAAAAGAGGGAACATCAGTGGAGGAAATCCCTCCATCAGATTGGGCTGTAGGTAAGCCTAAAAGTCATTTTCTCTTGATCAATGATAATTGTGACAGGATCCAACTCACTCTAGGCAGTGCTACCCTTAGGCAGATGGCCCTGAGTTCTGTAAGAAAGCAAATTAAGCAAGCCATGGAGAACAAACTAGTAAGCAGAACTCCTCCATGTCTTCTGCTCCAGTTCCTGCCTCCTGGTTCCTGCCTTTGAGTTCCTACCCCAACTTCCCTTCATGATGGACTGCAAGCTGTAAGATGAAATAAACCCTTTTCTCCCAAAGTTGCTTCCAGTCATGATGTTTATCATAGCCCAAGTTGGCTAACTAGGGCATTCCTGTTAGAGTGCTATTGAAAATGAGTATGTGATTTGTTTGTGGGACTTTGTCTCAGGTCTCCCCAAAGTAGCAAGATTGGAGTCACCATAATACCCCAAGATCAAGACAAGACCTTGTGTGCTTCCTACATCTTCTGCCCAAAAAAGGTGGCAAGTTTCTGATATCCTTTGGTTCCAAACATTCTCTTTAATTCTGTACAACAAAAACATGGGCCTGGTTCTAGAAGCTTCAACTCTTGCAGGCAATTTAGAAAAGCTGGAGCCAATCTGTACTTATCTCCTGATGTTAATGCTCATACTTGAAGGACTACGCATTAAACCCAAGGGCTGGTTTCTGGGATAAGTTTAATGGGACACTGTCAGGTTTTTTGTTTTGTTTTTCAAGATGGGATTTCTCTGTATAACAATCCTGGCTGTCCTGGACCTTACTTTGTACACCAGGATGGTCTCAAATTAAGAGATCTGCCTGGCTCTGCCTCCCAAGTGCTGGGATTAAAGGCATGCACATCCACCACCCAGCTGTAGTTCATTTTCAGCCACTGAAACAGGAATAAATTCTAGATAAACTCCTGCTATGATCTGAATACAGTTTGCCTGCATCAGATTTTACGTTGAGATTTCCTCGATAGTATAACCCTGTTAGATTCCCCTACCAGAAGGCATTGCTGTAGTTCTCATGAGAATAGTGAAATCATTCCACTCAAGTTACAACTCCTCCACAGCTTCCCAAATAGCTGGCACTACAGGGTTGAGTCACCTCTCTGCCACAAGATGAGGCTAGTACTGTCCCATTTTGCCATGCTCCTGCACACATACTCATTTCCCCTTAGAAGTTTTCTGGCACAACACCCTCAACAAAGCTTTTTTCATACTTTCATTTTTTGCAGACCCATAAACTAAAATAAACCTCTTTATTTACAGACAACTCAGTTTAAAGAGTTGTAATAACTAAACTAGGCAGTGCTTTTCAGAGTGCATGGAAGGTGGCTAGGTTGGCAGGACTGTTTTGGATGAGGCTAAAATAATGTATACCTTCATGCTTTATAGACTTTATTATACCTTTCTTCCTTTCCCAGCGTGTAGCTGAGTAGACCTTATCATTTTGAAGCGTAACACTAATACTATTTGTGCGTGTTTGAATGTGGTCATTGCTCTGATACGTGAAGCGAAATAAATGTAACAGGTTAGTGCTTTCACAATAATTAGGAATAGAATGCTGACTTTCTTTCAGTGAGGTTGGCAGCAAGACACGGGACAAGGGAATCATGGCACTCCTCCCTTGGGCTCACACTGGAATTCTGGGATCTTCCTCTTCCCAGCCAGAATCCTCCTTTGCTACCATACAACACAGAAGAGCACTTTCAGGTCTGGAGACACAAGTGATAAATCACCTCCGTGCTAGGTGTCCACCCAAACACAATCATGCCTGCGTGGCATTTGCTCCCCTCCCACTTAGCAGGCTTTGGTCAGGGCTATGGCATCCCGACAACCTATTTAAACCAACTTGCAGAAACTGGCATCAAAGTACCATTTCCAGCCAGGCTGTATCCTTGAGCCTCTGCAGCCTTGGAAGAGGGAGTCCTTAGCTGAAACATTCAGGAGCCAGGGGGTCCCAGAAGGTATGTACTAAATTCCATCCAGATGTTGAGTTTGATTTTGTACTTTGTCTTCTCCTCCTCCGTTTTTGTTCAATTCAGAGAGTGAACAAGTTGTTTCTCATCTCATCAAAGGATATGTGAAGAGCATTGCTTTCTTCTCTCCTGGGTAAAAACATCTGGGCCAAATAGTGCTTTGTTTGCATAAGCAGCATTATTAGACAGGTAAATGATCTCCGTTAGTGCACTCTAATATACAACTTCCCAAGAGTTTACCTACAGTTGTGGGGCCCCACCAGTTTTGAAATTGTTCTAGGAAATGATTGCTGCTCAAACTATCTTAACAAATTGTTGAGGATCTCATGGCATCTGAACATGAGTGCCTGGTAACTTTATCATCCCCGGGAGGGAACAGACAGACATTAGACAGCTCACAAAAACTCTTCTCCTGCAGCCCTCCTGGGGTTAACTTAATGTGGGGCTAGGATGAGGAAAAACAGATCTTCCTAGACTGAAGCTCACTTGACTGCCCTTCCGCCCACACCTGAGCTCCTGCTCCCTGGAAGAGGAAGGAACCTGAGGAAAGGCCGCTTACCTGTGGGTTATTGATGGCAGGGAGGATCTTGCCAGTGGCAGCTCCTGACTGCAAGCTGAGGCAGGACCAGGGATCAGTGGCACTGGGAGTGGAAAGCTCAGCGAAGAAGGGAACTTTCTTCCAGTCCTCAGGATATGGGATTTTCTATTTCCTTATCTGAACTGGTGAGTTTCAAACTTCTAGTCCTCAGACTGCGAGAAAGCCAGAGTCTTGCCTGTTGACCAGTTGTACACACCAAGGAATAAAGACTGTTGAGGTGTTTTGTCTAATCCCTTCTGGCTATTCTTTCAACATTTTTTTGTTTTGTTTTGTTTTGTTTTTTGTTTTTGTTGTTTTGTTTTCTGTTGTTTTGTTTTCTTCTGTTTTTTAGCTGGAACACATGCCTACAAATCCAGCACTTGGGAGAGGGAAGCTAGAGCACCATTGGGAGTTCAAGGGCATCCTCGCCTGCACAGCAATTCAAAGACCAGTGTGGATTTACATCAGACCATGTTTCAAAAAAACAATAAAACCAAACCAAAGCAAAACAAGAACAAGAAGAAGTCAGGTGCAGGTGGCACATGCCTTTAATTCTAGCACTCAGGAGGCAGAAGAAGGTGGATTTCCTGCCTTAGAGGTCAGCCTGGTCTACAGAGGGAATTCAGGACAGCCAGGGCTACATAGAGAAACCCTGACTCAAAAACAAACAAACAAAAAATCGTGGTGAAGGTGGAACTAAAAACAAACAAACAAAAAAACCAACCAAACAAAAACACTCCAAACTTGTGGAGTACAGAATCACACTTTCCCATATTATCTGGACACAAACTTTCCCACAAGTACATTTTGATTAACTTAAATTCAGTTTATTTACTTATTTTCTTGAGGCAGAATCTCATGTAGTCCAGGCTGGTTGTGAACTCATTATGTAGTTCAAAGTGACCTTAAATTACTGATCCTGCTGCCTCTACCTCTACAGTAGTGGATGGAATTAAAGGTGTTTTGTACCATGCCTAGATTTAAATTTTTATTAACTCTCAGTAAAAAATGCCTTTCAAGGAAAAAAAAGAAACAATGTATCACCCAATATAGTATGTTCTACATTGTTTCACAGAAACACTGAGAATCCCTACAGGCCACAGAGAACCACAGATTTCTTGGTAAAACCATAGAGTTTAAAATTACATCTTGATTTTGGATCCTTTTTTTCCATCTGGAATTATCTGTTATTGAATACAAAAATACACAAAAGGAAAGGACAGGGTCCTGTTTAATGATAGTTGAGCCCCACCCAGTGGGGAAAGAAGAAACTTCTTCCACATTCTCTTCTCAACAGTTTTGTACTGTGTAATAGATATGATAAAGTAATATTTGAGTTTCTTATTTATTCATGTTTATTCTCCCATTCTCCCTCTTTTTTGTCATCTTAATTCAGTTTTGCTTCTTTGGTTCTCCTATAGAAAACTTCCTCCCAGGTTTGGTATGTAGATGGTTTTGCCCTAGTGCATTCTGCTTACTGGAATTCCAAAACCACACTTTCTGCTGTTATTTGGGCACAAACTTCCCCCAAATGTGTAAGCACTTAAATCATTGTGAAGGCAGCTGGCCACGGAGCACACCTTATAGGCAGGTAGCCAAAACAGCACCAGGAAAGAGAAGGCTGGAGGACCGAACCCTGCCTGGTAGCAGAAGGCAGAGCCCTGTTGAGATACACGGGGAAAGGAGAAGAAGGTCCCTTATGGAAGGGTCAGCCAGCAACACGGACCATGAGGAGAGCAAAGCCAGGCAGGCAGGGAGCCACCCGCACCTGGAAACCTGACATCAGAGATCCAGCCAGCCTCCAACAGCTCTGTGAAAATGAAGGGAAAGAGTGAGCCCCACACTGAAGGCACAGAGTGCGTCTGCGTGTCCTCCTCTGAAGACACGGGTATCCATCCCATCATGGGGACTCTAGCGCTGGTGGCTTTGCTTTGGGCACAGTCTGTAGCAGGACAGCCCATGCAAAGGCAATTACCTGGAAATGGGGGTCATTATAGCCTTTTGATTTGGTCCCTCCAGGATCCAGTCAGGCAGATGAAGAAAAGGGGCCGACTCTTAACTCAGAAGTAAATTATAGGTACAAGTATTTGGTTTCAGCCTTCTTCAGGTTGAGGCTTTTCAAAGCAAAATTGTGAGTGTTCAGGAATCCAAACACGGGACACTATTACTTTAGAGCCCTTGCAGAGTCAGACATAAGGAAACATGCAGCCAAATGGAGACAATTGGTTTTAATAGGCTGCTATTCTGGCCAGTGTGGTGACACTCGTTTTGTGTTAGGGCTTTGAAATTGCCTGCTGGGGAGCCAGCTGCTCAGTCTTCACCTGCCCCCCCCCCAAGTTGTTCTTATAGAATTTCTTCCTCTCCTTTATGGGTATTTTTAGAAGTGTCAGTTTGGGAAAAAAGTCCTAAATATGAAATGTTCTAATTGACCAATGGATCTTGTTGAGGGTGCCAGAGGGTGAAGGGTGTGACTTCTCCCTTGTTGAGAAATAGCTCTGCAGACAGGATTCCAGGCATCATTCTTTTCCATGTATGTTTACTCTGCTCTCCAGGGCCATCAGGACTCATTCAAAACGTCAGTAGGTGGGCTTTTAGAAGGGGGGGGGATCGATATTTAAAATTGTTTATGTCCTATAGCAGCTCTTCTTGCCATTTGTTTCTAGGGCAACATTTGCAATGATAATTGTCTTGGTATCTATTTCAAGCCAATTCAAATATTAAATACATTAAAGGGCCCTCTCCACCCTTGGCATTGCAATAATTAGGGACATGGGCAAGACTTTACTCAACCCTATGACTTTTCCAAGCCTTGGATTCTAGGTCAGGCAAATAGGAGCTTGAAGAAACCAGTGACTTAGTGAAAGGACTCAGTCATAATTTGAATGACACTTGGTCTCCCAGTTGCTGCCACTGTTTGGGGAAATTATGTAACCTCTAGAAGGTAGAACCTTGTTGAAGGAAGTAGGTCACTGGAGGTGGGCTTTAAGGGTTTATTGCTCTGACCCAATTCCTGTTCTTGCTTTCTTTGCTTCCTGCTGCTGATGTGATGGCTTCCCTACCATTATGGACACCAAGCCAAAATAAGCCCTTTCTTCTTTAGGTTGCTTTTGTTAGAGTGTTTTACTGCAGCAACAACAGTAACAAAAAAAATAACTAATACAGAACCCAACACATCAGCTCTACAAATATCCCTGCTGGAGGCCTGGAATACCAAGACAGTTCTAGTTCCTAGTTCCTCGTTATCTCTTGGCCTCGCCTGGGAGCAATAATACGTGAGGGTGTGACCAAAACAGAGAGTGGGCACATGGACATCTGACTAGACCAACTGGACTGATCAGCTATCCCCTTCCTATGTTTTGTTCTTAAGACTTAAAGAAAGAAAGAAAGAAAGAAAGAAAGAAAGAAAGAAAGAAAGGAAGAGAGAAAAAGTAAAAAATCAAAAAACCCAAACCTGGACTAGAAGCTCAATGATACGCTATTTCCTGAGACCCCTCTGTATGCTGTGAATATTATTTATTACCATTAGTTAATAAAGAAGCTACTTTGGCCTATAGCAAGGCCAGGAGGGAAATCAAAGCAGAGATACAGGGAGAAGAAGGGCGGGGTCAGGGAGATGCCAGCAACTGCCAGAGCAACAAGATGTACTAGAGACAGGTAATGCCTATTATATATAGATACATAATATATATTAATAGAGCCGGGCATTGGTGGCTCATGCCTTTAATCCCAGCACTCAGGAGGCAGAGGCAGGTGGATTTCTGTGAGTTCGAGACCAGCTTGGTCTACAAGAGCTAGCTCCAGGACAGCCTCTAAAGCCACAGAGAAACCCTGTCTTGAAAAACCAAAAAAAAAAAAAAATTATATATATGTAGTGGGATATTCACTTTGTCTCCTTCTGGGGCACTGACCACACCCATTAGGGGTGGAGCCGGGGGTGGAAGTGATCTGTGGAACTAGGTCTGAGGAGGAGGGGGGGGGATGCTCTCTTGCAAGCTGCACAGGGACAAGAGGACTTCTGGAGGAATTCTTGGGAGCAGGAACCTGCTGGTGTTCACCTGTCTATGTTGTGAGTTATTTCTCCCTGAATAAACATCTGTTCGGCCTAATTGTTTATCCAGATCCTTATTAAACATCTATATATATATATGTATATATATATACATATATATATATATACACACACACACATACACACACACACACACACACATACATTAATAGAAATGGGTTAATTAAGATGTAAGAGCTAGTTAGTAACAAGCCTGAGCAATAGCCCAAACAGTTTGTAATTAATATTAAGCCTCTGAGTGACTATTTTAAAAGCAGCTGCAGAATGGGGTGGGACAGGAAAGCCACCATTTATACACTTACTGTACAGTGCTCTGTTTTTCTCCCTCCCACCCCCAGTAATCTACAAACTCTACAGTTTATGAATCTCATTCTTCAAATTTTCTGGACAAAAACTCAAAAGCTACTAGCTCAGTGTGGCTTGAATGGCTGTTGAGTTTTCAGGGAACCTAGACCTCCAGGCTAAGCTGGAGCTGAGAACATCTCCAATGAACTCTAAGATAACCCCAAATTTCCTGTATTAAAAGTTACTGTCCTCCATGTCTCATTACTTGTAAGGATAACATAGCCTGCCCAAGCGTCCATCATTGACTCCACATCTGCTGGGAAAACAGACTCGCCTCTTCTACCAGCAGGGACTTTCATGTGGTTAAGAAAAGAGCAGAAAGACTCTGCCTTAGCTGAGGAAGGACAAATGGACTCAGACCTTACAGGTTGGGACAGCTAACTTAAAGGTGTGTGCCACTATGCCCAGCTTGGATTTTCTTGTAAGTAGCATTTCTTTTTAATTGAGAAAACACACAAAGTGTTCAGCTTGATGAATTTTCACTATGAACCCACTAGAAATTCAAAGCCTAGGCCTAGAAACAGAAAATGAAAATTGCCGGTACTGAGAGGCCCCCTCTTCCCTACTTCCAGGTTCTTATTGTCCCAAGGACAGTCACAAACCTGACTTCTGACAGCTTGTTTTAGTTGGTGTTTCTATTGCTATGAAGAGACACCATGCCCATGGCAACTCTTACAAAGAAAACATTTCATTGAGGAGGCTTGCTCACAGTTTCAGAGGTTCAGTCAGTTATCATGGTGGGGAGCATGGTGGCAGGCAGGAAGACGTGATACTGGAACCGAGACTGCTACATCTTATAGGCAACAGGAAGCTGACACTCGGCAGTTTCCTGAGTATATGAACCCTCAAAGCCTGCCCCCCTCAAAGCCCTTTCTCCAGCAAGGCCACACCCACTCCAACAAACCACACCTTCTAATAGTGCCACTCCCTACGAGATTATGAGGACCAATTACATTCAAAGCACTACACATCTTTTGCTTCTTTGGGAAGCTTTCACTGTGTGTGTGTGTGGGGGGGGGGTTGTTTTTGTCAGGTCGTTGTTAGGTCGTTGGCCTGTCCTCTTGTCTTAGCGAGGGTCTCTTTTTGCTGTGATACAGTAGCACAATGACCAAAGGCAGATAATGTCAAATTACAGTTCCACATCCCAGTCTATCACTGAGGGAAGTCAGCAGGAGCTTGGAGACAGGAACAGAGTAGAGGTCTCGTAGGGGTGCTGCTTACTTCCTTGTTCCTTATGGTTGCCTTCTTATAGCACCTAGGCCCATACATAATGGGCTAGCCCCCCCCACCACACACACATTAATCACCAACTAAGAAAACATTACAGTCTTGCCTAAAGACCAATCTTACTTTCTCAACTGAGAGTTCATCTTCCTTTGGGGGGGAGGAGGCGTTGTGTTTGTTTGTTTGTTTGTTTTTGTTGTTGTTGTTTTGCTTAAGACAGGGTTTCTCTGTGGCTTTGGAAGCTGCCCTGGAACTAGCTCTTGTAGACCAGGCTGTCCTGGAACTCACAGAGATCCTCCTGCCTCTGCTTCCCGAGTGCTGGAATTAAAGGTGTGCGCCGCCACCACCTGGAGAGAGTTCCTCTTTCTTAATGACTCTGTCTTGTGTCAAGTAAGACAAAAAACACCCCTTTAAAACACTGGTCAGAAGGTCAGATCTGGAAGCCTGAAGAAATCAAACCACGCCTCTCTCTCTATGGAACAGAGAATAAAGAGTCTGCTTTGTACTATGGTTTTTACAGCCTCAAATTTATGGTTTTTCCTCTACCTGTCTCCTTTGTCACATAGGCTATCTCAAAAATTTAAAGTTGCTTTGGGACTTCTCTGAAAGCTTGCCTCTCTACCATCCTGACCTATCCTCTCTTATTTTAAACTACCTTCTGTAATGCAACTTGTTTCACACACACACAACACACACACACACACTTCTAAGAGAGGCTGGCAGACTCCGTGTTTCACATGGTTGTATGCTATCATGTCAGTGTTAAGAATTGAACCTAGGCCCTCTGCAAGAACAGTAGTAAGTACTCTTAAATACTGAGCCCTTTTCTCAGGCCCCTGCCTCTTGGTTTCTTCCTTTCTTCCTGCTTTCCCACCTCAAGGTCTGGTTATGGCTTGAGGGCCTTTCTCTTGCTAGACCTCACTCCAGAGGGTAATTACATTTCAGTGTCTTTCCCAAACAAACAAATATGCCTCTTTTACTTCCAATAGGATCTCGGGTATCCCAGGCTGGCCTTGAACTTGCTTATGTAGTTAAAGACAACCTTGTGTTGGGTGATGGTGGCGCACACCGTTAGTCCCAGCACTCGGGAGGCAGAGGCAGGCAGATCTCTGTGAGTTCGAGGCCAGCCTGGTCTACAGAGCTAGTTCCAGGACAGCCCCCAAAACATCACAGAGGAACCCTGATTTGAAAAACAAACAAACAAACAAAAGACAAGCTTGAACTTCTGATCGTCCTTTCCATTTCCATAGTAGAAGTTAGTGCTATATGTGAGTCAGGGGCTGGATCAGTCAAGCATCAGGACTGATTTCATTTAGATTTATTTATTTTTATTTCATGCTCAATGGTATTTTGCCTGAACGTATGTCTGTGTGAGGGTGTCAGATCCCTTGGAACTGGAGTTAGAGAATATTGTGAGCTGTGCCATGTGGGTACTGGAAATTGAACCCGGATCCTCTGAAAGAGTATCCACTGCTCTTAACCGCTGATCCATCTCTCCAGCGCCTATATTTTATTTCTTTGTATACTGGTCATTGCTGCTGTCCCCAGTGAGCTTTACAGTCAGGAATATTCCTGTTTACTCCAGTGTCTGTTAGTTTATGTATTCAGGAGCAGCAAACATCTAGGCCAAAGGGTGTTCCTATTATGCATCAGATGGTGGGATAAGAGCAGTGAGTTCTGCTGTGCAGAACTCAGGAAGCAAAGGGCTCTGCCTGTAGTCTCAGCTCTTTCAGCTCCAGCTCCACAGTAAACCACTTTAGAGAAGGGAAACAGATGTGGAATTAAGTTACGCCTGCTATCTTAGAGCTCTCATTTTCCACTGTAACCCACAGTTTATGGGACACTTCTTCACCACAGAGGTCGGGGTCACTGACCACCATGTTGTGTACAGCCTGAGCCCCCTGCTGCCCAAACCTCTCAGTGGTCTGCATATAGCATACCACCCATCACAACAACTCCAACTGCTTCTTGTGGGCAAGTGTCCCTATCCTCCCTGACTTGGTGATTATTCTTTGTTTTCAGATCCTCAGAGTAGCTCAGTCTCAAATCATGGGCCCCATTCTTAAGATGATGCATAGCTATGCCCTGGGTGGTCTACAGAGACAAATGGTGTGCTGCTTCTCTGATGCTGGAGGGAGTCGCTGTCAAACTGTCACCAGTAACAGGGACATATCTCTGTACCATACTATACCGGCTGCTCCCTAAGTTCTTTTAGAGACTTCCACCCAAAAAAAGCTTTATTGAAGAAATGGGTTTCAGGACAAGCCAAATCTGAGGCAAAGTTGAATATATTAAAAGCAGGAAGAGAGGTGCTGAGATGGTAGAGGTGAAGGCAAGACCTGATAGGACAGGTGTGGGCTTCTTTCTCAAGGGAGAATTACAGTTAAGTTTACAATGATATACACACACACACACACACACACACACACACATATATATATATATATATATGCTTTTGATGGCTCTCAAGTTATATCTCTAAAGGTTGCCAGGAAATGAATATCCCCTTCTATTTAATGTAGCCAAAGTGTGTAATCTATAATAAGGTTCAAAGTTAAAGATTTTCTTTTCTCAGTAAACAAAGTTCTCTGGTAGGTTCACGAATGAATATGTTTAGGTTTAGGGGAATGCTAAAAACTCGAGGTTATAGATTATTTTGGCCCTAAATTAGCACATTTGCTTAATTTCAAAATATTTGGAGGGTCAGGTAATTTTTATTATTTAATTGAATTATATTACAGTAACACTATTAGAACAATTTTAGGCTATTAAGTGGGTAGCACAGGTACTCTGTATTATTCCAATGTATTGAGTTTTTTATGGTCAAACATATATAGCTTGTATTAATGATTAATCCATATATATTGGAAAGAATGTGCATTTTTCAGTCTTGGCTAGAGGACTCAATAAGTGCAGTCGGGCCCATTTGTTTTACATTATTATTTACAACTTCCTGGCTGATTCTGTGTCTCTCCAGTCTATCCATTTCCAAGAGTAAGGTGCAGATCCAACCATGACTGTCTGTTTAGCCATTTTTCCCTTTCTTTTGCCAGTGATTCCTTCACTTATAATGGTTCCCACTTCTCCACATCTTTTTCAATACTTGCTACTGTCCTTTAAAAATTATTTTAGTCCTAATGAGTATAACATTGGATTTTATTGTGGGTATGATATGGAGAATTTTTGCATCTGTTTACATTGGATATTTGCCTTTCTGCTTGCTAATCTGTGTTTTCTAAATACTAGACCCTTAGAAGATAACAAAATTTGTAATTGTTTGCTCTCATTCTGTGGTCTGTCTTGACATTTTATATATCCTTTAAAGCACAAATTTCAACCTTCTTTGGTTTACATTCTATTTTTATTTTCTGTGTTTTACTGGCATGAATCCATCTTGTGTGCCTGGTGCCTGAGGATGCCAGAAGAAGGGCTCAGATCCCTGTAGCTGTGTGTAGGTGCTGAGAATCAAGCTGGGCTTTCTGGAAGAGCAGTCAGTACTCTTAACCTCTGAGGCGGCTTTCTAGCACCTGTTTTTGTATTTTCGAGAAAAGCCCACACAGGCCTTGAACCAGGTGTGATAGCAAACGTCTATAATAACCTAGCTCAGGGGACAAATAGATTCCTGGGACTTTAGACTCACAAAAATAAAATAGATGATGGAATATTTTCTTAAATCTTGCTAAATGTTAATGGACTAAATATTGTTAACTGTGATTCTTACTTGATAACTGTTGTGTTATATATTTTGCTATGTTAAGGCTAAAACCCTTCTTTTTATTTAGACAGAAAAAAGGAGATGATGGGAGATGTCATTCTATAAATATGTTTCTCATACTGGTTAATGAATAAAGCACTGTTGGCCAATAGGAAAGCAAGACAGGCAGGACTAGGAGACAAAGAGGAAAGAGGAAGTAGTAAGGAGAGTCAGCATGGAGAGACTGGGGAGACCAGATGCCCAGTAAGATGAAACCACGTGGAAATATTTAGATTAACAGAAATGGGTTAATAATAAAGACAGAGCTAGCCGATAAGAAACTAGTATCTGGCCAACAGCATTATATCAAATACAGAGTCTTGGTGTGTTCATTGGGGCTGGCGCGGCGGTGGGATAAGACCAGCGGTGGGTGGAAAAACCCTACTCCTTACAGGAATGGAAAGTGAAGAGAAGGACTTCTGGCCTTCACATGTGCATTTACAGGCACACACCTTCACATACATGTGAAAGCACACCACACACACACACACACACACACACACACACACCACTACCACCATCACTGGCCTTTCATTTATTGATATTTGTGGCTCCCTTCCTACATCTGCATAAACAATAAGCAATTAATGTTCATTAGAATTGTATATGTATGATAATAGAGCACAAAAAGATATGAGACCAGCTTCCTATCTCTAAACAACACTTCAGACTCAAGAACCCTTTATACCCTGTGAAATTCTGTCAAGAATCCTACATAGTTCATAGAAGTAGAGAACTTCAGTTAGGAGACAAAAGGGACTCTGAAAAATGCTTAAGATTAAGGAGAAACAGCTGCATGCAAGCTATCTGAATTATTGCATAGAAGATAATTGACCCCGATTGGTTTGTGAAAGATGGAAACAAAAGAACTCCGGGGGAAACAAAAATTACTCAAGAACTGTGAAGGCAAGACAATGAGATCTGTTTCAACCAAATTACCCCTTAAGGAATATGCTCTACAAACTAGGAAAATATTTCAATTAACATTTTCCAAGTGTGCCTTGAGCTATATTGAACAAGCTGTAAATACACCAGATTTTTCAAATGGTTTCCAATAAAACTTTAATTATTTTTGTTCCTCAGGGAACCCAACATTCTCATTTAAAGGTAAAAATCTGTATTTCTTAATAATTTTTATTACTTTTATTTATGTGTGTGTGCATATGTGTTGAAGTCTGGGGACAACTTGTGGGAGTCGTTCTCTGCTTCGACCATGTGAGACCTGGGGATCAAACTCAGGTCATCAGGGTTAGCAGCAATCGCCTTTATCTGATGAGCCATCTCTCCAGGACCATCAGGACGGCCTAAAATCTGAAGACTTAAAATCTTAAGGGGCTGGAGAGATGGCTCAGCAGTTAGGAGCACCACTGGCTGCTCTTCCGGAGGTCCTGAGCTCAACTCTCAGCAACCACGTGGTGGCAACAACCATCTGTAATGAGATCAGGTGCCCTATTCTGGCATACAGGCATACATGCAGGCAGAACACTGTATACTTGTATACATAATAAGTAAACCTTTTTTCTTTTTTTTTAAGCTTAATTCAGGCCACCTGGTGGTGGTGTTGCATGCTTTTAATCTCAGCACTCAGTAGGCAGAGGTAAATGAATTTCTGTGAGTTCAAAGCCAGCCTGTTCTACAAAGTAAGTTCCAGAACAGGCTGGACTGTTACACAGAGAAACCCTGTTTGGGAAAAAAAAATCTTAATTCAGAAAGTTGACCATGCATATACATAGCTTCATTCATCCGTGTGTGTGTGTGTGTGTGTGTGTGTGTGTGTGTGTGTGTGTGTGTTTTAAAAATGACACACATCTTCAACACTGTCAGTTATGAGGTAAAATTAAGTATGCTCATGATAACCTTTAACATGTCCATGAGACTGCTGGCCATAATACAATTTTATGTATTGTTCACCCTCCCATCAAGACTAGATCTCCAACTTTATAAGGTGGCAGTTTGTTTTTACTTTTAAGTTAATAAAAAAATATTAAAATTTATGATTCATAATCCAATTTGTTTTGATACAAGTAAATTAAAATCCATGGCTACTAATGCAATTAGTCTTAAACATTAACTATATTATTTTATAAAACCGTAGTCTCTGCCTTTTCCCTTCAGATGGGTGAATCCCACAAGTCTACTGGCAGTGAATGGACCCTGGCCTCTCTGAACAGACTATGATATACATGTGAACAACATTGAGTAGGCAAAAAGTAAAACATATTCCTATCTGTGAACAGTATACATAGTCTGAGTGATTGTCTTTTTGGACAATGATCAAGAGTGCTATCTTATTTGTATATTGGAGCATATTTGATATTCATTCACACAAGAGATAATTATTATGTATTTATAAAACCCACAAAGTGAAAAGCACTAACCCCACAAAACTGAGGTACATAGTGAGTACTGTTGGTAGTATTTAATTGATTTATCTCAGGAAACTCAAAGAGTTAAAAAGGGAATCAAGTCAAAGCCATGTTTCAGCCCAAGCAATACTTGATAATGACAATTTTTTTTTGTTTCTGAAAATAAAAAGGGTTTCTTCGGTCTGATTATATGAGCGCATAACAACAGATTTCTCAGACATTTAGGCTGTTATTAAATGAGAATAATTTACCATGAAATTTTCATTCACTGGAAAATATACATTGAGCTGTATAGTAGAAACAGTAGAGAAGAAAGTTGGTCCTAAACCTTCCAGAAGCCTGAGGAACAGCAGGGGCTACAGGTCAAGGTTATGAAGTGTTTTCCCAGTCTTCATGAGTAGTGCAGGTGAAGGCAGAGGCCACAGACAGACAGCAGCTACTGGACGGGCTGCACTACTGGAGAATGTGGGGGTGCAGGGGCAAAGGACATTGAGGTAGGTGCCAGAGATAAGGGTTAGTCATGTTCCTTCCCACCCAACCTTTTGGGAAAGATTTTCTTGTACTTCTGAAAAATTATTTGCAATTAAAACATTACTCTAAAGTCCATATTTTTGGCAATTAACCAAAGATATCTTCCCTTTCCAAATACAAATGTATAATTCCTTAATTTAGAGCTTTAGATTTAATGAGGTTATGAGAATGTAAGCTGTTCTTTAACCATGATGAATAAGCCTTTCAAACAAAAGTCCTTTCAGAGACACATTTTCTTTGTATAAAAATTAAGAGCAAGGAGCTTGAGAGATGGTTAGGAGCACTTCCTGTAGAGGGTCCAGAATGAGTTTGAGCACCTGCATGGTGTTTTACAACCACCTGTAACTCCAGGACCAAGACGTACAATGCCTTCTTAAGACTGCCAAAGGCACCAGACACACAAGTGGTACGCATACACACAGACATGCAAAACTCTCATATGCTTAAAATAAAGATATCTAACTTAAAAAAAGAATAAAGAGCAAATATATGGCTCCTGCACACATATGGAAGATGTTTAATAGAAATTACCCTGTTCCCCACAGCTCCAAAGCGCTCAGACTTCAGCAAGGCGGGGGAAGGAAGTCAAGACAAATGGCTTAGAGACACAGAAATACCAGCTTCCTGCTGGGACTTCATAGGAGCCTTCTTTGTCCTCTAGTGCCTCTCTGATTTACCCCAGGACCAAGGAGGGTCCTGTCAGTAGCTCAGTTACTCTGGAGGAGGCAAAGAGCATGGACAGATGTCTGGCCTGCCTTCAAGACAGGCAGCCCCTCCTCAGATGGCTGTCAGTTGACAAGAACAGCAACATCACTTTGAAGAGCCACAGCTTTTCTAGATGGGAGGAAACCCGCACCGGCTTCCAGAGAAGACAGAGCTGAAGTCTGTAGACTCCGGGAGATGAGCAGAAAGGATACAGCCGCTACTTTGAAGTGTTGTTTCTGGGCCTTCCCCACTTGCTTAGCAACATTGCTTCATCCACAGCTGCCCTGCAAAGCAGATGTTGATGGGAAAGAAGGTGGGCTGCACAAAGAGATTTCCAGTGGGGATTCCCAGATGTGAGCTGTCAGAGAGAGGAAGTGCAGCCATGCTGTCAAGTTCAGGGACAGCAGTGCTCATGTTTTCTTGAGATGTGCAGCCAGGCAGTTTTGAACAAAGGATCGGGAAGTAGGAATAGGTGGTAGAGTTAGTTCCACCCTTCCTTCCATTGCCTATCTTCTTAGGCTACAATGATCTTACTTTCCCAGTCACACCTGATTTCTGTGTGGGAAGTAACTGATCTAAGGTTAGGGCAATTAAATAGAGCTTGGTTTTCTAGTCCTGTTATGTTTGTCTTTAAAATAGTTCTATGAAAGTGGCAAGACGAGCAGGAAAATAGGAATCTTCTTAGGTGCTGTGAAGAGTCGTTTTAGAAGAGGCAGTAAAGAGGGTGTTACAGGGGCCGGGCTGTGGCGTAAACTAATAGGCCAGGTTATAGAACAGGAAGAGGAGGCTCATCACACACTGCTCGCAGGCAGGGTTTCTGAGTGGCTCCTCCATATTTGAGGGCCATTACATGCTCAGTGAATATCTCAAACTGTGTTTAAAACTTGCAATCTCGACATTCAAGACACCCTTAAGTGCCATTTCGCAGCACTAACTTTCACCAGACCTATGACGGACACCTTGTCTATTGGCTTGCCAATCTAATTGCTAACACCAACTTTCAGGCTTAGAAATTTACCTAATCTGGTGTTGGAGTAATCTCCCTGTCTTACATTGGCTTGATATAGTCCTTTGCTTAAAATTCTGACATAATTTTGTGAATGTGTAGGCTCCACAAGGGCAGAGACGGGGTCTCTTCTCACTGTGTACCTTCAGTGCCTGTCACTGTCCAACATGTAGTAGACACTTGACTCATATTTATTGAAGAAATGAATGAATGAATCAAAGCATGCCTTAGAGCACTGGAAATGAGTAGAATCCAGATGGCCAGAGACTGAGGGGCTGTGAGAGAAGACAGAGAACGAGAGCAAGGCTGACCCTGCTTCCTGGCATCTAGGGAGGAGCCAGCTTTGTGGGAATTCCTCTACAGAGGAATACATTCCGCGCTTAGGGTTGGAAGAACTGGGATAGACTTCAAAAGTGAAATGGGACAGGGACTGAAGGACAGATTGAGCTGGTGAGGCCTGAGCCAGAGAACTGAGCAGTGGCCATGAGAATCAATCACCAAAGCCACAGGGCCAGGGTGGAGCTATTGCTCCTGAAAAATGGTGGAAGAGTGACTCTGACACATCTGGCCTGGGGAATGTCCACAGAGAAGAGGATGGCAGCAGCAGGAGAAATCCCAGAAGGGGGTGGGGCAGTGGAATGACAGGTTACCCAATCACCACAAAAACTTGCACAGTGTAAAACAATGGTGGTATATCAAGAAGATCCAGGCAATTACATGTAAGTGTCTACCTCTAAGGACAACTGGGCCACTCCAGCTATGTTGGCTCCTACAGCTCAGCTCATGTCCCCATAGTCTGTTCTCATACCAGGCTGGGTTAAGCCGGGCCTCATGGGTAACTCTGGCCCAACTGTTGGCAAAAGTTTCAGCCCTGTCTCCAACAAAGACATTTAGCAGCAATCAGTGTGAACTCTGAGGACTTGAGAGAGAAGTGGTCTTTGTACTGAACGTTGCCTGCATCAACTAAGAAGTAGTTGCCTTGATGAAATCCACAGTTGAACTCATTCCTCGTTCTGGACTATTCTTTGCCCATTCTTGTCAGGACTAAGCCTTACTCAGCCTTCAGGTTTCAGTTTAAAACTCTTTGCATTGTATTCCTGGATCTGACAGACCTGAGTGAGGTACAACATTCACAAAAAATATTATAAATGACAATGAGCCTGTCCAAATCTCTTAGAATCTCTCCTTGCAAACAACAGTATCATTAATAATGAGTTGATGATAACCAGGCATAAAACCCAAATGATGCTTCAAAGAACAGCTTCCCCCTTCTTCCCCGAGGTTCTTACACTTAAGGAAATGAGACATGAATACTTTCTGGGAAAGCCTCTGTTTTTCCAGTCTGTTCTGATTTGGTCTTCTGCTTTCATATTAGCACTCTGGCTTTCTCTCCATCTTTGCCTCTGCTTTTGTCTACTTGATCCCTTCCTTTTGTCTGTGTGACATTGCACATGCTCCCCAGATTTCAGCATCTACTGAAATCAAGCTTCATTGTTTTTTTTCCTTTCCTGGTAATTGGATTCAAACAGCCCAGAGAAGAGTCTTGTTTTCTCAAGTGTTGATACAACTACCACCCAACCATGCTCTGTGACCCAGTACCAGAAGAAGGAGGTGCGTGCGAGTCACAGCCGGCAGTCACACGCACCACTCCATAGATGGCGGCCTCTATGATGTTCTCTAAAAATTATCTGCCTACCATTCCTACCAACGGACATAAATGCAGTTTTCAGGGGTGCCAAGTGCAATAAATATCAGCTATACAGCTCTTTAAAATACTTTATTGCCTGTCAGTGGTGATGCATGCCTTTCATCCCAGCACTCACAAGGCAGAGGCAGGCAGTTTACACTTAAGAGAGTTAGCTTCTAATCAGGCAGCATCTGAAGTAGGCTTTCAAGATCTCAGTGTCACCACTGTGTGATAGGGGAGGTTTTAGATGCTAGAATTTTCTTCCCCATGTAGAGCTATAGCAACTCTAATTTTCCTCCACTTTCCTGCCTTCAATTCATCATAATTAAATACTCTAACCTACCTTGTCTGACAAAAGGTCATCAGACCCTCCTCATTCCAAAAGAATCCAGGAGGAAGGAATGTTGTAGAGAGAACAAGGAGAATATGTTATACAGGCCTTGCTAGGCCTCCCTGTTCTGTGTATTCACAACCATGCCTATGCAATAAGTCTCCATACAAAGCCCCAGAAGGATTGTTGGAGAGTATTTTTGGATAGTGCAACATGTGGTATCTCGATGACAAGCCTAGAAACAGCGTGGAAGCTCTGCAGCTTTGCCCATATCTTCATGCATGTATTTCTTAATCTATATTCACATTGCCATGTCTTCTACAATAAAGAGATGGATCTAAGTGTCTTTTTGAGTACTGTGGGCTGCTGGCACTCACCAGTCAAACCCATGCAGAGGATTGTGGGAACCTCCATATGTAACTGATTCATCAGAGCCACAAGAAAAACAACCTAGGACTTGTAACTGACATCTGAAGTGTGTGAGTGGTGGGGGCAGTTAGAAGTGTGCTTTCAACCTGTGTCAAGAGGTGCTGTCTCCAGGTTGACTGTCTCACAACTGAATGGGGGAATGTAGCTGATTCTGCTACTGCAGGGTTGTATACAAGCTTGTAGCAAGGATTTTCCTATATGCTTTAGGGTCACAGCATCTTCCATGTTGGCTATATTGTGACAACCTTGCCTGGACAATCCCTGAAGCCTTGAACACACATTCAGATGGCTGGTCTTGTCCTCATTCAACCCGTCCTTCACATGGTCACCAGGAATGATTCAGAAGTGTAGAATCTGTTCATGTCCCTCCCCTCTTAAGATCATTTAATGCTCCTGCTATGGGCTAAATTGTGCCCCTCCCAATTTGTATGCAGATGTCCAACCCCCAGTATCTTTGAATGAGTCAGTATTGAAGATTGGGTAATTTAAGGATAATTAAGTTAAAAATCGGTCAGAAGGGTGAATGTACCTCATTCTGACTGATGTCTTTGCAAGAAAGGAAATGCAGACATCGACAAACACAGAGGAAGACAGTATGAAGACACATGGAAAGCACAGCCATCTTCCGAACAAAGAGAGAGGCCTCTGAAGCCACAAAACCTGCCATCAAATTCTCACACTAGTGAAAGAAAAATTTCTATGGTTAAAGCCATGTGCCTAGTCCCTGGTGCTTTGTTATGGTAGCCCTTGTGAAGTTTTCAAAGTCTACAACATAAGCTTCACCTGGCATTCGGGGACTTTCCCACGTGATCCTGCTTCCCAAGTGGCAACCCCAGCATGTCCCAGCTTCCTCCACACCATCTAGAGCCCTGACTGTGTCCTGACTCCTACTGTGCTCCTGTCTGCTTCTCCCTTTATCTTCTAAGTGTCAGCCTCCACTGCCCCCACCCCAGGCAGCTTGAGCTTCCCCTCCTCTTTGACCATGTGGGGTTCTGGAAGGCAGACTGCAGATCCATCTCCCTATCCTCAGGTTCCATCACAAGGCACAGTAACAGGTACATGTCCATACACATCTGTCAAGCCAAAGTAAGCATGGGCAGAAGGGGAAAGTCAGGGACACCATTCTCCATCTTTCTTTCCTCACAGATGAAGAGCCTGTGTCACCTCCTCAAGCTAGCACCTTGTCTCACCTCAAGTTTAAGGAAGGGCTGGCCCTGTGGTTAACAGGACACTGAGAACACGACATGACTTAGGAGTTGAACTGTCTCTGCCATGCCCTTCCTCCTGTGGCCTCCAGTCCCTTACTCACTGGCTTCTTTGGATTTCAAGTTCTGTCTCAACAAGGGTGTTGCTGTCATGGGGGCTTCCTGGGGGAGGCAGGGGCTCTCCCTCTCCCTCCCTCTCTCTCTCTCTCTCTCTCTCTCTCTCTCTCTCTTCCTCCCTCTCTCTGTCTCTCTGTCTCTCACCTGTATACAACTAAAACAACAAGAGCAAAACCTTCATGCAACCAGGTTAGACGGGCATGGAAGCTGCAGGTGTACTCGGGAGCAGCGTTTCAGCAGCCCAAGTGGACGAACCAACCCTCACTTCAGAAAAGGACTCTGAACACCATTCTTGCCTCACAAGACTGCTCCTTGTACCGGCTGCTTTTTTCTTTTTTTCAAGAGGAAGAGGGATTCTTTTTCCAGTGCTGAGGCAAGTTCTTCCTGCCCTGCTCCCAGCCCCACACACATCTACTCTGGCTAAGGGAGTGTGTGTGGGGGGGTCTTTCTAGACTTATCAGCTACAACACGTGTTGCAGTGAGTGCTGACAAAGGTCTGCACACAAATGTTCATAGCATGTTATCCCAGCCAGTACCTGGACATGACACGGATGTCTAGTCAGTGAGTGCTGAGATAAATAGTCTGTTATACAAACCCAATGAAAGCTCAGCATGGGAGGGTGTGAGCGTTTCACCCTGAGTAAACTTCAAGAACGGCAAGCTGTGCAAAAGAAGGCAGACACAAAAAATGCACAGTGTGTGGCTCCATTTAGTCGAATCTTTAGAAAAGACACATTTTACTGGTTTCCTGCATGTGCGCAAGAGGTAGTAGACTTAGACATATATAAGCAAAGATGTAAGGTAATGGTAAAATCCAGGTGACTGAATGGTCGTGATTTCACAGATGTATATATTTGTCAACAGTCAGTCCCCAAGCCTACACTCACATAAACAGATGCACTTAATGGATGTTTATAATGTATCTGTATAAAACAAGCACTGAGGGGCTGAAATGACATCTCAGGATAAAGCCCAGGAGCTGGCACCATGCCCCCATGCTCTGGCTGTACAGCCCATCCCTCAGTGCATCCCTCTCCTCTTCAGCACTTTGGCTTCTCATTAATTTCTTCAACACTTCTAAGCTGCCTTTCACCCAAGTCTTTCCAGGGGTTGCCCCTCTGTCAATCAAAAAAAAAAAAAAACAAAAAAAAAACCAAGAAGCTTTCATCTTATTCAGCACCAAAAGACTTAAGGAATGGAGCCATCTTTGCTGACATTCTGGCCTTTAGACCCTGAATCTTCTATTGCTTTTACTGCTTTGTACATTGACTCCTTTACACTAGTGGAAATTCTCAAAAGAAAGTGTGAAAGAACTTTCTTTCATAGAATAAACTCTGGATGTTTAGACATTTGTAAAATGAGGCTGGGGATGTATCTCGGTTAATAAAGTGCCTTCCTTGGATTGGAGAAGCCCTAGATATGGTTCTCAAAACAAGCTGGCACAACACAACCTTGTAATCCAACACATGGGAGATGAAGACAAAAGGACCAGCAGTTGAAGGCCATCCTCAGCTACACAGCAAGTTTGATGCCGGCTTGGGCTACATGCATTGCAAAACATCAGAAAAAATAGTTTGGAAAATGGAGACTTAAAACACCTGGGGAGCCTAGCATAGTGAATGCATGCCTTTAATCCCAGCACTTAGGGTTTAATTCCAGAATTGGGAGGCAGTGGTAGATGGATCTCTGTGAGTTTGAGGCCAGCCTGGTCTACATAGTGAGTTCTAGGACAGTCAGGGCTACATAGAGAAACCCTGTCTTACACAGAGAAACCCTGTCTGGAAAAAACCAAAAACAAAGTATTTCTGGGGTTGAAGAAATGGTTCAGTAGTTAAGAGTACTGGCTGCTTTTCCAGTGAACCTGAGTTCAGTTCTCAAAACCTACTTGGAGACTAACAACAATCTATAACTCCAATTCCATAGGATCAAACATCCTCTTCTGGCTTACAAGGGCACTGCATGGAGACATACATTTACACACATGGAAGCAAAACACCAATACACAAACAAACAGCAGGGGGAGAGAAGAGAGAAAAAAAAAAAAGAAAGAGAAATCTGGGCTGGAAAGATGGCTCTTTGGTCAAGAGTGACCTCTGTCCTTGTAAATGACTGGAGTTCTGTCCCTGACCTCATGTTGGGAGGTCCATAGCTTCCTGTAACTCCAGCTCTGGGCAGGGGCATCCAGTGCTGCCTTCTGGCCTATATGAGTAGCTGCACTCACGTTTACAAACACCCATCACCACCACACACAAACACATATATACATATTTTTAAATTAAAAATAAATCAAAATTAAACAACGACAACAAACCCTAACGCTGCCCTTGCTTATACGCCAGCAACTGCACTACACACCTCACTCTTGGTTGAGAGTATTAACTTCTAGCTGTGGAATCAGCATTCCAGCAAGACAGTGCAGTACACTCCCAAGCATCTTGAACATTATCCCCAAACAGTTTTTTCTAATTATGAAGAGCTTTCTTGCTAATTATTAAATCCATATGTATTCCAAGAGGAATTTTACCCTTGTTTGCTTCATTCACAGTCAATCCATCATGGTTACTTTTAGGATCTATTTGATGTTCAAGAAGCCATTAGAACCCCCATAATTCTCATTTCTGAGAAAAAGGATGTGGGTAAAATTAAGCAAAACCAAATGTTAATAAAATCCTCAAAGAATAAACAGAATGTTATTGAGAAAAGTTATGATACCCTGTTCAGTCTCTTCAGACTCCATTGAAGTCTGTGTGACTGGAGAGGCCTCACATCTTTATTCCACATTTTCTCCCAGGGTGGGGGGTAGGGAAGGTCAGGGGAGGGCTGTGGAAAGATGAGAAAGGAATAGTTTATGAGCACAGAAATGTTTGGCATGCTGTATTCAGCAACATGTAAATCTAGATTGCCTGAAAGCCCTCATGCTACAGAACATTGTTTACTACAATATCATAAGCACTATTTTAAGTGTACACTGAACTCATAAGAAAGCAGATGTCCAGATTATTTCTGTTTTTCTCTTTCTCTGTCTAAGGGTGAAAAATATACAGGATCCTAAACCTGGAGGAGAAACACAAATTAGATGGGTGAGGGAGTGGAGGTCATTGGTTACACAGTAATCGAGGACCCGACATTTGGATTTTTAAAACTGTCATAATATAAATAAAATATATTCTTTTTAAAAAGCAAACAAACAATAAACAACAAAATACAGGGACAGAAAATGAAGCAGGAAATTGATGGATGCCCAGGAAGAACATGGACATTTGGTCAGAGAATGAACTAGACCTTTTCTCACATGCTATATACATAAGAAGGACACGTGTCTCATACTCTCGCTGTACAGGAAAGCAGCATCTCCCTATGACGTCATCACAGCCAGACGGTAGTTCAATGCTGTTAATCCCAGCACTTCAGAGGCAGAGGTAAGCAGATCTATGAGTTTGAGTCCAGCTGATCTACAGCCAGGACATCAGAGGGATACATAAAGAAACCCTGTCTTGGAAAACAAAACCAAAAAAAAAAAAAAACACAACAAGAAGAATGTTACCACATCCCCAACACATTAAACCAAAAAGTTAGCAGTATATGAAGCAATTTTGTAAGAGCAAATAGCAAACCTTTCTGGAGGAATATACTTAATTCAGATAACAGAAAATTTTTACACTGATAAAACTCTATCAAAATTAACTCTCTACGGGCCAGAGAAATAGCTTATTGGTTAAGAGCCCACCCTGTAGCTCACAAATGTCTGTGACTCCAGTTCCAGGGGCTCCCATACCTTCTTCTGGCTTCTGTAAGCACTTCACGAACATTGTACACATATATACCTGCAGACAAACCTCATATACACGCATAAGATAAAAATAACACAGGTGATACAGAAATGAATATTTTACATTGGTATGGATTTTGATTTACTGATATAAAATCTAGGCCAATTTTGTTATACTGTATATATTTCTAATCTTGTTTAAGGTATTATGTTTATGAAGCTCATTTAAAAATGTGATATATAATTAAGAAATACAGATTCATATATAGTCATCTGTAATAGTCAAACTTAGTCATGTTAGGTTTTCTAGACATACAGAGATATATTTCAGATGAATAGGTAATCTTCAAACATTTCAAAGACCTACAGAATATGGCATTTAAAATATTTTAAGAACTTAGACCTTTCTCAACAGTGAGACACATCTGATCCTGGCCGCATCAATTACTTCAGAGAATATGATGGATGTCAAAGAAACTCATTATGGAATTTGCCTTCAGTGTGTCAGGGCTAGCCATTTGGGCAAGAAACTGCTCTTGCCTGGATTGTTTGACAGAGTGCTGTATGAACTGGATATACAGGGCCCATAGGAGAGTGACTGCTAAACTTGCCAAGACAAGACAGGATGGCCCTTCAGGGTTCTTGCTTCACAGAGGAAACTGACAGACATTCTGCAGGACACAAAAGAAAGCAACTGACAAGCTTTACCAGTATAAGACAGAACAGATCTTCAAATCTCCTGCTTTGGCTTAGAGGTTAAAGCCCTGGCTGCTCTTCCAAATGTCTTTCCCAGCAACCACATAGTGGCTGATCTTTAATGAGATCTGGTGCCCTCTTCTGGCTTGCAGGCATACATGCAGGCAGAACATTGTATACAGAATAAGTAAATAAATCTTTAAAAAAAAAAAAAAAAGTATCCTGCTTCACTGCCAGATACTTTAGGCATATAGGCTGAAAATGGATGCCCCAATGTTGCAGATGAACTTTGGGTGATTGTCCAGGCAGCCAGATGTCTCTGTCATCTCTAGAATTTTGGAAGCTGCTTGCTTAAATGACTTAAAACAAAGATTTAAAAATAAAATAAGATGATCTTAATTTGTAATAAACATAGTTCATACTTAACTGAGTGTTTAAATACTGATAAATCTGTATGTTGCCTTATAAACCTAAGCAATCTTAATTTCCTTAAAATCTATTAGAATGGTAGCTAGGGTCTATTGATATTTCATGAAACATGATTGAAACACAGCATGAAGATGGGCTAGGGGTACAGTTCAGTGGGTAAAATACTTACTTATAGAAGAATGAAGACCTGAGTTTGGATCCCCAGGCACATAACCTCATGCCTAGGAGGTAGAGACAGGTAGACTCCAGGAATTTTCTGGCCACACATTTTAGAAAAAGAAAGTAAGCTCCAGTTTCAGCTAAAGACCCTATGATATTATATAATATTAATAATAATGTGGAGAGGAGATTAAGGAAGATATCCCAACATCAAATTCTAGTCTCTACTCATACCTGCACAGGTAAGCACACACACACACACACACACACACACACACACACACACACACACACACACACACATAAATAAGGTATTGAGAGCTGTTTGAGCTGGGTGATGGTGGTGCACTCCTTTAGTCCTTTAGTCCCAGCACCGGGGAGGCAGAGGCAGGAGATCTCTGTGACTTTGAGGCCAGGCTGGTCTACAGAGCTAGTTCCAGGATTCCAGGATAGCTAAGGCTGTTACACAGAAGAAACCCTGTTTCAAAAAACAAAACAAACAAAAAAGAGCTGTTTGATCTTCTAAAGAAAGTATTTTTTAGTTTTAAAGATTCTATTTATTTCTAGCATGTGTCATCATAAGTGTGTGTGTGTGTGTGTGTGTGTGTGTGCGCACACGTAGGTGTACACCAGCAGGCTAGAAGAAGGTGTTAAGATTCCTCAGAGCTAGAGTTAGAAGCATTTGCTGTTGTGAACTCTGGTTGGTCCTCATGACTGAGCAGCAAGCACTCCTAACTGCTAAGCAGTCTTTCCAGCCCCTAAAGCAAGTATTTTAGAGAGACAATAAATGTCTAAAATGCTTTACTGAAAGTTCAATTTGTTTATATAAAACAGCATTACTCAGGATTATAAGATAAAAGTTTTGTTAAGTTATATAGTTTGTTTGTGCTGAGACAGGGGCTCATATAGTCTAAGCTACTCTTTGACTCCCTGTATCTGAGGATAGTCTCAAATTCTACCTCCCAAGTAGATTTATAGCATGAACCATCACACACAACCTAATAGTTACAAATTCTGTATTGGCTACATAGATTTTGATTAGAATTTTCTTGAAAACCAAATTCTAGAAAGATATTAATTTTTATTTTTAAGTAGTCAAATTTAAAAGAAAATAAGATGACATGACATGCTTTATATTAACCAAAATACTTCTAATGGATATTAAAAACCTTAAATTATTCCTATGTGTTTGTCTTCTGGGAATACTCTCTGGGAATAATACATCAATAAATATTTTTATTAACATGAAATTTTAAAATTAAGGCTATAATACATATAAGATTATAGATATTTTTATCAAATATGTTTATACTAAATTTTCTTTTCATATTGGAAATTATAGGAGATATGTTCTGTACAAACAGTAACATTCAGGATCTAGGTGTGTATTAGAAAAAGGACTATGCTTATAAAAAGGAGAGCTTGTCAATATCTTGCATTTAAAGAGTGATTAAATTATTAAAATATGGGGCTGGAGAGATAGCTCAGTTGTTAAAAGCATATGCCACTCTTTCAGAGTTCAGGTCCCATGACCAGAGCAAGTGGCTCCTAACTCCAGCTCTAGAGGATCTGATACCCTCTACTGGCTTCTGCAGGTACTGCATTCGAATCCACAAAAGCACACTCACACACATACATATGAATACAAATAAAATCTCTTTTGCAGAAAGTTCAGAAATTGCCTCTTCCAGGGACAGTGCTTAGAGGCACTCGGAATGGTCCTACTTTTGACATACTGTTGTAGGTTTTCCTACAATTCAGCCTCTAGCAAAACGAGGTCACTTGAACCCCTGACAATAGCTTTGTTTACTTTTACATCAAGAAGGTTGGGGAAGCACCAAAATCTGCATGTGATGTGTGCCCAGCCAGACTTGGATGGTTTCATAAAGTGCTTATGAGACTATCTAAAACAGAGAAGCAGTCAGCAGGGCTCGTGATGGTCCTGTGTGTGCTCAGCAGTCCAAGACAGGGTTGAGCGAGCTTCCTTATTGAGAAGCAGAAAATCACAGTGAGTGGAGGCACAGAGTCAGATAGTACATTTTGTAATGCAATAAGATCGAATAGTTTATATTTAAATCGGTGTGTAGGTACACTGTGAAATTATCAAGGTGAACCCAGTATTGCTAACAAAAAGACAGTTTGAGCTATATCTCTCTGTTCACTGGGTCATTAGACATAACATTTGTATTGTGACAGAAAACGTTCTTATTAATTCTACATGGAATAATGATGTATAAATCACTGACAGATGCAACATGATGAAAATATTGGAGACTTTATTATATATAGTTTTTCAAATACATGTTTTTTTTATTATTTTTCTCTTCTTTCTTTTTTAGCATGTATATAAATGCTGCACCACTACAGTAGATTTCAAAACCTCTTCTAGTATAAGAGGTAATGTTCACATGTGTGTATGCAGGTACACATGTACATATGTGTGTAAAAGCAGAGGTCACCAGCACTCGGGAGGCAGAGGCAGGGGGATCTCTGTGAGTTCGAAATCAGCCTGATCTACAGAGCGAGTTCCAGGACAGGCTCCAAAGCAATACAGAAAAAACCTGTCTCAAAAAACAACAAAAAAAGCAGAGGTCAACTTCATAGCATTTCTCAGGCTCCACCCACTCTGGTTTTTGTTTTTGTTTGAGACAGGGTCATACTACAGAGCCTGTATTTAGCCAGTACAGGGGTTAAAGGTGTAAGCCAGCCTGTCTTTCTTTTTGACATAGTGTTTCTTACTGGCCTGCAGCTTGCTCAGTAGCCTAGTCTGACTAGCCCATGGACCCCCAGAGATTCACCTGTCCCCTCGTCTCCAGTATTGCATTATAAACACACACCACCACAGCTGGCTCCTTTTTGCAAGTAGGTTGTGATCACTGAACTCAGGCAAGCACTTTTTCGATTGAGCTATCTCCCTAGCACCATAAACTTTTAAGACTTTTTGAGGAGCTAGTGAGATGGCTCAGTGGTTATGAGCAATGGCCGCCAAGGACCTGAGTTTGGTTTCTAACACCCATGTTGGGTGGCTCACAAGCATCTGTCACTCCATCTCCAGGGAATCCAACAACCTCTTCCGTTTTCCATGGGCACTGCATGTATGATATGCATACACAGACACATGCACATATACATAAACATAAAATACATCTTTAGAAAAAAAAACTTTCAGAGACAAGTCTCACTGAGTTGCTCAGGCTAAACTTGAACTCATTGTATGAGCAAGCAGGCCTTGAACTTATGACCTGGCTGCCTCAGCCTCCCAAGTAGTTGGGATTATAGGCCTGTGCCACCAGGACCAGCTTATGTTTTTAATAAATATATAATGATTACATCTATAAATGCAAACCATAATTTTTGAGGTTTACAGAGAAATATACAAAAAAGATTTATTTATATGTAATTAAAGTGACTTTATTAATTAATGTAATTAAAGTGACTTTAATGAAAATGCTGTTAATAATTTTAATACTTTATATTCAAAGCAATTAGACTTTGTTAGAATATTGAACTGCTTTTTAAATAAAATTTAAAGAGGGCTAGCATTAAAAAATAATAATTTAATGTGTTCTGTTTCCTGTTAATTTTTCCAGGCTTTTAACAGAATCAGAGCTCATTTAGGGAGGCAAGGTCTTACTATATAGCTCTGGAAGCTCTGGAACTCACTCTGTAGCTTGAACTCACAGAGATCCACCTGCCTTTGCCTATCACGTGCTGGGTTTAAAGGCATATAGCACCAACCTGGCAGGCTGACATCTTTTAATGGTCACTTTATAGTTTTGCTTAAGTAGGAGTAATTAAAACACACACACACACACACACACACACACACACACCTAGTCACAAGTCTGTTAATGGGCATTGATACTATTTTCAAAAATTTTGTAAAGATGTTTCAAAATAGGACTTTCCCTCCAGGGAAAGCTGTGGGTTCCATGTAGACTCAATCAAGTCCAAGAACCACAGTACACACAACCAGCCCTGCAAACAGAACAGATTTGGCCTCAAGAAACTCTGGTAACTGAGATATTAATTTCTTAAGGGGTTCAACCCCAAGTGTTCCTCAGAAAACAATCAGTTTTCCAACTACTGCAAAAAGAGCCTGAGAGGGCTTAGATAAGCAATGTGAAGGCCATGGGCCCCATGCCAAGGTCTGAGGTTAAACCTAAGACCACAAATGGCATGATTACAGGCTCCATGGAGTTGTTTTCACTGCCCACCCCAAGCTTGGAAACTGTATTTACACCTACAATACCAAGGGTGAAAGGCTCTGCCAGCCAAACACAAAGGCCCAAAACAAGAGCAATGCTGCAGCTCTATCTCAGGCCCAGGCCTAGGCCCAGGCTTGAGTTCTTGTTCCTGTTCCTGCTCTAGCTCCCAAAGATGCTCAGGCTTCTGTAAAGCCCTAACACTAAGGGCCTCTCTGCCTGCCAATGTGAAGGCAAATGGACTTGAGTGACCCAGCTGCCTCATCCCAACCCTCTGGCTGCTTGCAGATAACTGATGCTTTATGCTAATTTTACAAATAAATTTGAGGCTGCTTCTTTTTTAATAGTTTCAAAATGTAAATTTATCTAAGGGATCATCTACCGTTAAAATAATGTAAAACTAGAACCCAATTCTCTGTGCCTAAAGCAACAAGATTTTCTTTAAAATATTACTCTGCTCTTAGTAACTGTGCTGGCTAGTTTTATAGCAACTTGACACAGTCATCTGAGAAGAGAAATCTTCAGTTGAGAAAAATGCCTCTATAGCATCTGGCTGTAGGACATTCTCTTAATTAGTGATGGATGAGGGAAAGCCTAGCCTATTGTGGGTGGTGCCATTCCTGGGCTTGTGGTCCTGGGTTCTATAGGAAAGCAGGCTGAGCAGGCCATGGGGTGCAAGCCAGTGAGCAGCCGTCCTCATAGCCTCTGCATCAGCTCCTGCCTTGTTGAGTTCTGGCCCTGATTATCTTCAGTGATGGACTATGATGTGGAAGTGTAAGCCAAATAAGCCCATTCCTCTCCAACTTACTTTTAGTTAATATATTTTCATTCATCATAGCCTATAGTAACCCCAACTAGGACAGTAACATTTATAAAAGGAACTGGCTGGAGTAATGGCTCAGCGGTTAACAACATGTACTCTATGGCAGAGGATCCCAGTTGGGTTTCCAGCACCCAGGTCTAGTGGCTCACAACTGATGAACGAGGGCCTTGGTGGTGAAACAGGGTTAATGAGACAGATGACCTTCTTTGCTCATCCTTATTCATTGTCCTAGGAAAGAGTATCTGTTGGGACAGCCTGCCTTCCCTTAGGCAAACAATTTCAGGAAAGAGAGACTGCAGGAAAGGCACATAGCCTCCTCAGACTGCAATACTTTCCTTCTTCCTGGGCCCTTCATCCTCCTCTATAAAGGGTTGCAGCCAGCTTTTTCCCCTGGCAGACCCCTCCTCCATAAGTCAGATCCCTATTTCTTTTCTGCCTTCTGTCTTTTTATGCTGCCTCAGAAATCTAACAACAATCAGCTGTAACTACAGCTCCAGGGATTCCACACCTCTGGCTTCTACAGATGTGTGTGTGTGTGTGTGTGTGTGTGTGTGTGTGTGTGTGTGTGTGTGTGTGTGTGTGTGTGTGTGTGCGCGCGCGCGCTCTCTCTGACCACCATGGCCATCAGAGTAACAATCCATGGGAGGCAAGAAGGCAGAGTTGATTCAAACCACAGGAGTCTCCCATCCCCAGGGGGTGTTTAAGCACAGCACATTTTGGTGGAAATTTTCCTGGTGATAATTAACTCATTGTGGGTGGGGCTGCCCCCTTGGCTGTAGGCTCTGGGTTCTACAAGAAGCAGGCTGAGCAAGCTGTGGTGAGTAAGCCAGTAAGCAGCAGCCCTCCATGGCCTCTGCATCAGCTTCTGCCTCCAGGTTCCTGCCCTGTTTGAGTGCCTGACTTCCTATGATGATGAGTAATGATATGGAAGTGTAAGTCAAATAAACCCTTTCCTCCTCAAGTTGCTTTTGGCCATTATTTTTTTGATTCAGAGAAACAGTAACTCTAACTAGACAAGAGCCAGAGGCAGGAGGATCTCTGTGATTTCAAGGCCACCCCGGTCTTCATAGTGAAACCTGTCTCACAAAGAAAATCTTAACTTTTTATAGAACAATAAATCATTAAGGAACCACTCAGGAAGAAAACTTTCTTCATTGTCCTAATTAATTATAAATTCTCTATGAAAATAGAATCTTTCTGGAGAATAAGAAATTTTGTCATTTCTAAAAAAGGAATTTCAAGAATATTTAATGACATCCTTGCCATGATACCAATCAACAAATAAGCATCACTTATGTAGTAGCCATTAAAAGTAAAGCATATTAGTCATAGTGTGTGGGAAACTTCAGAGGCAAAGACAAAGTTGGTGCTTTTAAAGTTTTACAGTTTAATAATCATTCCTAATAAATACACTGGGACATACCTGCAATTACGAGGCATTTAGTAGGAAGCAGTTCTTTTTTGGATATTATTCACTGTGTCTGGGATAAATAGAAGAAATGGGAGGCCAGAGACACTTGGCCAGTAAGTAAAAGAAAAGAGCCTAAATTTCTTAACTGGCCTCAAGATAACATCCTATTGAGTTCCCAGAGCCTCTATGACATTGATGTAGTTCACAATTTTAAACATGAGTCAAGAGACTGAGGAGAGGTCAGCATTTACCAGACCACTTTCTCTGGGATGGCAATACTTGTATTAAGACAAACACAAATTTTACTTGTGATGTCTCAAATAAAACAGTCTAGTTAGTATTGTATTTTCTGATAGCTGAGGGTGTACATATATATATATATATGTGTGTGTGTGTGTATGTATGTATGTACATATGCATATATATACAATGTGATGACATATATATATGTGATGATATATACATTCATACACATATCATAGGTCTAGAAAGATACTCAAGGCATTCATTCATTCTCTCTCCTGTTTCTTTGACATGTTAAATGTTTATCAAAGTACAAAGTGCTTATAGAACAACTACCATGTTCATGCTCATAATGATTTCTTTAAAACAGGGATGAGGTTGGGGAAATGTGGTGGGGGGAGGTTGAGAGCAGAGGGGGGGCTCCCAAAGCTTGAAGCTGAAGGGAGATGCCATTCTGTAAACATGTTTCTCTTATTGGTTAATGAATAAAGCACTGTTAGCCAATAGGAAAGCAAGATAGGCAGGACTAGGAGACAAGGAGGATTCAGGGAGAGGTAGGGAGAGAGTCAAAATGTAGGACCAGGAGGAGTAAAAGGTCTGGACCCTTTCTCCGGTAAGCCAAGACCACATGGAAAAACTTAGATTGATAGAAATTGGTTAATATTTAAGACAGACCTAGCCAATAAGAAATGCTAGTAACAGGCTAACAGCCTATATCTAATACAGAATCTCTGTGTGTTATTTGAGGCTGATGAGGCTGTGGGACCAGGCTGGAGGGAAAACTGCTCATAACAAAATGGCGCTCAATGTGGAGCACTAAAAACTTCCACTTAAAACTTGACAAAAGTTTAATTAAAGTTATGGGGACTATCATTGTTTGGTAAAGTGCTTCCCTAGCACAGACAGAGCCCCAGGGTTTATCTCCATTGCCACATAAACTAGGTGTGGTGATGTGTGACTGTAACCCCAGCATTTGGGAAAAGGAAGCAGGAGGGTCAGGAGTTCAAGGTCATCCTCAGCTACATAGGAAATCTAATGTGAGCCTAGAATACAAGAAATCCTGTTTCAAGAAAATTTCTTATACTGCAATTTATTGATTTTCAAATGTTAAATAAGACCTAACAGAGGAGTCAATTTTGTATTTCCCTCCCTTAAGCCTCCCAATATTATTTTAATGTTTTTATTAGTTGATATTTCTAGCCTAACACTTTATAAATGGTGTTTATTTTAAATAAATTATTCACATTACAAATTGTATTTCTTATTCTATTGTTCTTGTTTTTGATTTGCCACTTTTTAATGTTATTAATCATTAGTTCTTTCAGACTCTAAAAGGGAAATGTAAAAATGCTTAAGTTATTTTCAATACAGTCAAGCATCACAGAGATATCCCATAGGGTTCAATCGAAATACTCCCCAGCGGTGTCCATCCTTCAGGCTGACTGGACTGTCCCTGTGAGGATGTCAACTTAGGGACATGCTCTTTGCCTCTTCCCTAGATTCATCCTGTTCCCTGAGGCCTTTACCTTCCTGCTTTGTTTTAGTGAAATGCATCATTCAGCAGTACCTAAAAATTATATTATGTGGAGGAGACTGTGGTGATATCTTTCTTTTAAGAGGCCCTGATAACAATTGAATGGTGTGTATGCGCAGCTGGTAGTGGCAGTGACCACATCTCCAAACCCGCAGCATGCTGTGTGATGGTGGTATAGCCCAAGGCTGTGAGCACAGCTCCCAAGTGCTAGTGATAAATGTATCCCCCCCCCCACACACACACCATCTTGGAAAGCCAGTAGCTAAAACAGCTGCTGCTTTAATTTTAGCAATGTTGTTTAGCAGATAAAAGACTTGTGGACAGAAAAAGATAAAGATTTACAGTAAAGACTGATTCAGATGAAGTAAAACCTCTAAAGGAAAAACAAAACAAAACAAAACAAAAAAAAAACTAACAAACTAGAATAGCTGGGTGTGTTGGCACATACCTTTAATCCCAGCACTTGGGAGGCAGAGGCAAGCAAATCTCTAAGATTTCAAGGCCAGCCTGGGGTACAGGGTGAATTCCAGGACAGGCAAAAGTACATAGAGAAATCCTGTCTCAAAAAATGAAGAAAAAAAATGAAAAAAAATTAAAAGTAAAAGAAAAAAAGCCATGTAAAGATGGAAAATACATAGTCTGGATGCTGTATGCTATTGTGTTGTCTTCGAATTGTTTGATTGCTGAGGAAATAGCAAATGCTGCTTGATTAATTCAATTTGGACAAACAGGACACCAAAAAGAATGACTGCAAACCTTACCAAGACAAGGTGATCCAGTCCCTCAGGTTATCCTGGTTCACAGAATGTCTGTCAGATGTGCTAGGCCTATTGCCTGAAGATGAATGCCCCAATGTTGCAGAGCAATCTTGGGTCACTGTCCAGGCAGCCAGCTGTTTCTGTCATTTTTCACATGTTTTGGAAGTTACTTGCTTGCACTTCCTGTTTACTCAGTTAATATTATTTCCTTCCTGAGTCTCTGAGGGAGTTGAAGACTAAATAGTATAGTTATAGTTTTCCCTGTTTACCAGTATCAGTAAAGAAACTCACTATAGATGCATTACATATAATGGGTTTAAAAGACATTAAAGATAATTTGATGTGCAAATAGAATAGAAAGGAAATTAGGTACAAGACCTTGGATTCATCAACAAAGAATAGTATTTTCTCAGAATTTCCCATATGCTTATGGACTAGACTTTGTTATTGCCATGTATATATTGTATATAGTCATTGTACTTATTGTACATAGTTTTCCTCATATTGGTTATAACCTTTTTTTAAAATTTTAGACAAAAGGGGGAATATGTGGTGATATCTTTCTTGCACAAATAAAGCCTGTCTGGGGGTCAGAGAATGGAGCTTGCCACTAGCTAACCATAGAGGTCTGGAGGTCTCAGACAGACAGACAGACCAGAAGAGACGTAGCTGGGCAGAAACTTGCCACTAGCTACCATAGAGGTCTGGAGGTCTGTACAGAGAGGAGTGACTGGGCAGAAACAGAATATAAGCAGGGACAACAGGAAATCACTCTCTTCTCTGTGGAGATGCTTATGAGATAAAGTGTGATGTTGATTGCTCTTTCTCTCTGATCTCTCAGCATTTTCCTCTATATTTGACTCCAGCCTTTTATTATCTAGACCAATTAGGAACTCCTTTTACAGGAGACACTTTTTAAAATCATTGCATGCCTGAAAAGACCTTTATTCCCCAGACTTGACTGATAATATGGATGAGTAAAGTTCTAGGTTAAAAATACAATTTTCTCTCAGAATTATGAAAATACTTGCTTCATTGTTTCCTGGTGACCAGTGTTACTGTTAACTGGAGAGATGGCTCAGCAGTAAAGAAGGTGGCTCTTGCAGAGGTCCCAGCACCCACATCCAAGCAGTTCACAATTACCTTCACCTCCAGTTCCAGGGAATCCAATCCCTTCTAGCCTGTTCAGGCACTGCACTCAAGTGCACAAATCTACACTCAGACACACATATACTCATTATCAAAAAACTTAAAATGGGCTGGTCATGGTGCCCCATACCTTTAATATCAGCACTCAGGAAGTAAAAGCGAGTAGATCTTTGTAAGTTTGATGCTAGTCTGGTCTACATGCAAGTTCCAACTCTCTCTCTTTCTCTTTCTTTCTCTCTCTCTCTGTTTTTTTTTGGGGGGGGTGGTTTGAGACAAGGTTTCTCTTTATTGCCTTGGAGCCTGTCCTAGAACTGGCTCTGTAGACCAGGTTGGCCTCAAACTCATACAGATCCACCTGCTTCTGGCTCCCAAGTGCTGGGATTAAAGGCGTGTGCCACCAATGCCCAGCATGCAAGTTCCAACTCTTACTACCACTATTTTATAAGTAAGTGTCATGGTTTGAATGAGAATAATGGTCCCCATAGGTTCATATATTTGAATACTTTGTTACTAGTAGGTGGAATTGCTTGGGAAAGAGGAGGCTTTGGGGTCTCAAAAGCCTGGGACATTCCCAGTTAGTTCTCTTTGCCCCCTACTTGTAGATCAAAATATAAGCCCTGAGCAATTGCTCTAGAGCCATGGCCACCTGCTTGCTGCCACCCTCTGAAACTGTAAGCCTCTAATAAACTCTTTCTTTTGTAAGTTATCCTGTTCAGTTCATGGTGTCTTCTCCTCACAGCAATAGAAAAGTAATTAACACAAGAACCTCTTCTCCTTTCCTACCTTTTACTGTCAAGATTGTTTTCTATCTTTATTCACTTGTGTTTAGAAATTTTGTGATGATACACCAGTGTTTTAAATTTTGTCTTCTCCCCATCATTATCCTGGGCCCTCATTAGGCTCTGCCACTCTAGAGACTCATGCCCTTCATTTACATCTCTGTCTCCACCCCCTTTCCTTCTTATTGTGTTGTTGGAGAATGGAATGTCTCTTTAATAACAATTTCCTTTCATCTACTTTGTCCCATTTCTAGAATGCCTGCTAATCTAGTTATGAATTTACCCTCTAATATCTTTCATCTTATTTTTCATTCCTGTCTTTTTTGTTCTGTTTTCTGGGGGCCTTTTTCCCAGTTGTATACATTAACTCTGTGAGGGCTAAGGCCACAACTCAGTAGCAGGGTGCTTGCTTAGCATACAGGAGGCCCTGAGTTCACTCTCCAGTACTACCAGGGATGAGGGGGAAAAACAGTAGTGCTGAGAGATGGCACAGTGCTTGCTGTGTAAACATGAGGATCTGAGTTTGGGTCCCCAGCACCCACATGAACACAACTGACATAATCTCTGTTTTCTTCCTAATATTACTCCCCACCATGCTTGCAAGCTTCAGAATCTGGAGCTTCTCTAGTTCTACTCTTTCAGAAATAAATCAGTGTTCAGGACTCTGCCAGGGGAAAGAAGCTACCAGTGGTTTTAACTTCCTGTGAAGACCTTGCTCCAACCTATCCCCATCTCCAACACCTCACAGCACTTCTGCTCCTGTAGCATCTGTTAGCCCCAGTTTTCAATATCTTGGTATTATGCAGCACAATCTTGCCTGTCTCTGAAAGTATTCTTACTACACCACTTTTGTAAGTATGTAGGATTCAGCTTTCTTAGCTCAACTATGGCATTCTATCTCCCCCAAAATATGTTTATGTCCTTCTTCGGCTATTGTCTTCTTTCTTACTCTCTTTGTCCCTGTAGGCTTGTAGGCGAATAAGGTTAAACATATTCATTCAAGGGCCTGGAGGAATGACTCAGCAGTTAAGAGCACTTGTCCTCTTTCAGAGGACACAGGTCCCATTTCCAGCATCCACATAATGGTTCACAACGATCTATAATGCCAGCTCCAGGGGACTTGGTGCCCTCTTCTGGTCTTTGCAGGTACCAGGCAAACATGGGGTGCACACACACACATGCAGGTAAAATACTCATTAATAAAATGAATGAACATAATTTAAGAGTTAAAACTAATTTTTTTAAGACAGGGTTTCTCTGTTTAGTCCTGGCTATCCTGGAACTCACTCTGTAGCCCAGGCTGGCCTCTAACTCACAGAGATCCACCTGCTTCTGCCTCCTGAGTGCTGGGATTAAAGATGTGTGCTGCCACCACACAGTTAAAAACTAAATATTAAAAAGAATTTATTCATTCACAGTTGTTTTAATGATTTGGGAGTATAAGCAGGAAGCAGCTTGTACGTTGTTGTGCCCATACACAATCAGCATGCAAGACTGGCAAGGCACTCAGACTTCATGCCTATTTAAAAAATTAGAAAGAGTGAAGACAAGGAAACACAGAGATGAAATTCTGCTCCCAGGAAGCTGATTCAGAGAAGGAAAGTGTGAGAACTGCAGTACCCACTTACAAGTTCTGATTGCTTACTGCTTGCCTGATTGCCTGTGTTCTCACCTCTAAAATGCTGTTACTCACTCCACACTGTCTAGTTTACTTGTTTTAACCATGTCAGATAATTGACATAAGTGTGTAACAAATACATATTGTTCATCATGAACTCAAAATAAGGAAGGATAGAGAAATATATTTTGAGGAGCAGTGTAAGAAAGAGTGCAGGCTTCAGTCATTGGAACCTAAATCCCAAGTCCATCTCTGCCTCTCATTCATTGTTGAATTAGCGACAACCTCTCTCAACTTTATGTTCCCTGTTTTACCAACCTGAAAAGATTATAGTGGCAAAGGTAGTGGCCGGGTGTTGGTGGTGCACACCTTTAATTCCAGCCCTTGGGAGGCAGAGGCAGTTGGATCTCTGTGAGTTTGAGTCCAGCCTGGTCTACAGAGCTAGTTCCAGGACAGGCTCTAAAGCCACAGAGAAAAGCCCTGTCTCAGAAAGAAAGAAAGAAAGAAAGAAAGAAAGAAAGAAAGAAAGAAAGAAAGAAAGAAAGAAAATTTAGCACAGGTAGCACGCATGCTCTGGGGCGTGACACTAAACTGCTATTCAACAGATGTTAATTCTTTCTCTCTTTGGGGCTAGCTCTTTGAACATTAACATGAGAATCCTGGACTTATATTTCCTCAATTAATGCTAAACCACATCGATAATTAGTATCTTAGATCATCAATAGTCTTCATAAAAGTTATTTATTTGCTGTCCTAGAGCCAAATTATAAGGTGTATAACCCAAATTGAGGGGTTTGGCATACATATTCTTTGAAGTGGTCATAAACTTTGGCTGAGGCACCTTTAGGAACATTGCATTATGAAATAAGACGCGAAACTTGTAATAAGTACAAGACTAGAAATGCTGGAATGCTGTAAAAACTACTAATTAAAACATTGTCATGAGTTATTTTTGTTTGTTTTTATATGATCTTTATAAAAACCAGATCTTTCAGGCATATTATCCTGATTTTAAATGAAGCAACAGGCACACTGAATAAAAAGAAGGGAATAACCAAGAACTACAATCTTGTTTTTCTTTTTTTTGACACCCTCTTATGTGTCCTTTTAAAATCATATATATAATATGTGTGTTATCAATTTATTCCTCTGTGTGTATGCAAACATGTGTGCATGCTGCACACTCACTGAGGCCAGAGAGGGCATCAGATCCCTGGGAGCTGGACTTCCAGGCAACTGCAAGCCACTTGATGTAGGACCTCTCTGGTCCTCCTCGAGAGAAGCAAATGCTCTCAACCACTGAACAATCTTTCCAGCCTCTTGTTCTGTGCTCTTTTAAGTGTGTTAAGGGTCAGCAGGATGGCTCAGTGTGTAAAGGTACTTGCCATATAAGCCCAACACCTAAATTCAATCTCCAGAACTCACATAAAAGATGGAAGGAGATAGCCAACTCCTGAAAATTGTCCTCTGTCACATGCCTGCTCTGGCAGTTCCTGAATTTACACACATTCACACACATCATGCATGCATACACAATAATACAATGATAAAATAAATTTAATTTTTTAATGTGTTACAGTACCCATACTATATCATCTTATCCATTTTCAAGTTCACAGTTAAGTTTTCCTTACCCAAAATTCTAGAAATCTTTTCATACTACAAACTGAAATTCTATGTATCTTAACCAGCACTATTTCTATCCTATCAGCCCCTGCTAACTAATTTTGTTACTCTGGGGAACTCATATTAAAGGTTCTAGAAGATAACTGTATTTTTAAAAGATTTGTTGTTATCATGCCATGCTGGTCATTGTCGTGGTTCATAGATGACATAGCTGGGTAAGACTGTTGGTTGCTTCTGACCTTTGGAAGCTTGAAGGGTACCTTTTGGTAACATGAAAGCCAGTCAGTCCTCAGATGACAGTGGTTGGGTCATATCTTGCTTGGGGGACTCTGGGTACTGTGTCTAAGGGTGCAATAGTGGCATTCACACCTTGGCAGTTAGCCTACAGCTCTCCAGATTGACTTAAGACACATTCAACAAGAAAGAAATCATGCCTGGTACTGGAAAGTTAGCCAACTACCTAGGGCTAGTCAAGTCAACTTCCCTTTGCAACAAGCAGAGACCATTACAGAAAACCCCAACCAATCAAAACACAAGGTTGTGAAGCCAGGTATTGGTGGTTCGGGAGGCAGAGGCAGGTGGATCTCTGTGAGTTCAAGGCCAGCCTGGTCTACAGAGCTAGTTCCAGGACAGGCTCCAAAACAATACAGAGAAACCCATCTTGAAAAACCAAACAAAAAAACAAAACAAAACAAAACCAGACAAACAAAAAACCCAACAGAAACTCAAGGGTTGTGGAGCCCAGTCCCAACTGATACAATCTACCACACAATTCCTGTACCTGAAGTGCAGAATCATTACCAATGAGAAGTCAGAAAGACAGTAAGAACCAGAAGAACAGGGAATTTGTTGTGATACTGTGTCTCCTATAAATATCAGAAGCTACACCCATGAAGTTTCACCAATAAACATGACTTGAACAAGGAGAACACCAGTAGACATGTTAATGTGGCTGGTGAAATTTTAATTCTAGGCAAAGAATTACAGGCAACTAAAAAATACTGAGAGCAGGAAAATCAGTCTTCTTCAGAGAAGAGCACACCAAGTAGTTATTCAGTGCCAAATGGTCAGCCTTGACAACATATTCATGTAAATAATATTATACTGAATGAGCAGGTTGTACTTACGTATTTAGGAAACAGACAAACAGAATAATGTAACAACAATTAAAGAAAAAGAGACCATGAATTTGACAGAGAACAGAGTGGGGAGGATGGCATATGGGCAGGGTTGGAGGGAGGAAATAGAAGGGGGAAATGATGTAATTATAATCTCAAAAAATCATTAAAAAAGATTTAGAGTGGTGTGTGTGTGTGTGTGTGTGTGTGTGTGTGTGTGTGTCCATGTGTCCAGAAAAGGGCATCAGATGCCATGGAGCTAGAGTTACATATAGTTCTGAGTTACCTGACATGAGGGCTGGGAAACAAACTCAGGTCTTTTGCAAGGGCAGTTTATGCTTTTAACTGCTGAACCATCTCTCCAGCCCCCCCCAGTATTTGTCTTTTTATAAATGGTTTGTTTCCTTTAGCAGACCATCCTCAAGGCTTATCCATGTTGTTGCATGCAGCACAATTTCTTTCCTTTTAAAAGCTCAGCGATATTCCACTGTGTGCACATACCACATTTGTGCTTGTCTATTTGTCTGGTGAACAGCATACAAGGCTTCCAGTTTCTCCATATCATCGCTAGCCCTTGTCATTTTTTGGTAGACGTCTTTTAGTTTCATTTTCATAGTGACCATTCTAATGACTATAAGGGAGAATCTCATTGTGGTTTATTAAAAATCATCTGCTAAACTGGAGGTGGGGTGAGGTGGGGTTGGGGGAGGCACAGGCCTTTAATCCCAGCACTCAGGAGGCAGAGGCAGGTGGATCTCTAGGAGTTCCAGGCCAGCCTGGTCTACAGAGTTAGTTTCAGGACAGGCCCCAAAGCTACACAGAGAAACCCTCTTTCAAAACAAACAAGCAAAAAATCATCTGCTAAAATAGCAAAACTTTAAGTAGCCCTGGATACTACCAACTATTTATAACATTGCAGTCCTAATAGATTTAATACACTTCAGGGGGCATACTTTTAACATGTGTTTGCTACAGTCAATAATTTTAGAGCTAGTTGTGAGCAATTGAGAGGCAGATCAAACAGGAGCATCATTCTCCTCTGCATATTAAGTTTGGGGCTAGCTTCAGCAACATGCAACTCAATTTCAAAAAAAAAAAAACTAAAGAAGAAAAAAGAGAATTTTATAACCTTGTTGGAAAGAAGAGACAGATGTAGTCTAAAATAATAAGGCATTGGTTAAGTATTGTGGTACATGCCTATAATTCTAGTACTTGGGAGGCAGAAATAGGATTACCCATGAGTTCAAGGCCAGCCTCTGTAAGGAGTAAGGTTTTTCTACATAGTGGGTTCTAGGCCAGCCAGAGCTACACAGACAGACCCTTTTTTAAAGAAATTAGCAAAAAGCATTAAAATGCCTATCCAATACTATTGATGAATATTAAATGATAACAGAAAAGGGTGAAATTATGGTAGGCTGGGTTGATTAGGAAAAAGCTGTAAAAAGGAACTAGTGCCTAAAAAATCAATTTTTTTTGAGACAGGGTTTCTCTGTATTGCTTTGGAGCCTATCCTGGAGCTAGCCTTGAACTCACAGAGATCTGCCTGCTTCTGCCTCCCAAGTGCTGGGATTAAAGGCGTGAGCCACCAATGCCCGGCTAGCCTAAAAACATTTTGAGAGGGTAGGCTTAAGTGAAATTCTTTATTTGACTTATTAATTTGAACATTCATTAAGTTCCACTTACTGAATTCTTAATACATACTGGGCAGTGTGTGGAGTGAGGGGGTTGCCTATCAAAAAAAACACGGGAGATATATGAGCTATGAACATTGATAATCTAAGGTGCTGAGTGTGTACAAGGTATAGTGCAACACTTCTTCTGGAGCCCACTGATCCCTTATGAATGTTATCACCCCCTTTTACAATGAGTCATGAAGGGAGGATGTAAAACACATTTTCTTCTTGACTACATTCACACTCAATTATTCCAAATAGAACACAGCTGTTAGTTCCCTCTTGTGTCTTAGAAATTAGAATGTGTTCAAGAATCTAAGAATCCTGGTGATTTAGTTTATGAGTCCTCATATCTATCATCTCATTAGAGTTTTTCATTCACATATATGTGCTATCTATGGGAAAACAAAGAAAAATGGGTAGTACACAGTTCCTGTCCTCAAGACCTCAAAGATAGCTGTACCATCATAATAAGGGCTGTGAAAGAGTAATAGAAGAAAGGATTTTTATCCCCTCCTTAGAAATAAGTTTCCTTTGAGCTCCACATACATATTTATGGGATGCACTCACTCACACACCCACACACACACACACACACAGTAAGTGAATAAACGTAAAGATGTTTAAAAGTAATTCGAGATGAGGCTGAAGGATCATGAATTTGAGGCTATCTTAGGATACACAGCAAAACCCTGTATAAATAAACAAACAAACCAAAACAAGCAACAAGAATTAATTCCTATTCATGTGTTTCTCTCCAGATAATCCCATGCATGCCAGGCATGGTGGTACATGGTTTTAATTTCAGGACTCCAGAAGCAGAGGCAATGGATCTCTGAGTTCAAAGCCAGCTTGGTCTACAGACCAGTTCTAGGTCATCCAAGCCTACACAGAGAAACCCTGTCTCAAAACACCAGAATAAATAAACAAATAAATAAAATAACCTTATCCAAGACTTCTTGTGAGGAGCCTCACTTTAGCGTCTGTCTAGACTAACCCAAAGATTAATTTAATCTTGGAGTTGCATGATGTTTTGCATTAATGTTTCAGTGACTTTCCTCTTTTTCTCACCAACATTAACTTTTAAAGGCCCCATACAATGAAGTATTCATAGTTAAAAATGAGGTAAATAGGCTTCAATTTCTATGTGGGGTAGAATCACTACCTTAGATTTACCATCATTTCTAAGATGTGTGGGTGATGTTTAACTTTTTACTAACTAAGCAAAAAGATAGACTAAAATCCATGTTTTAAATTTATTATTTATTTATGTATTATTATGTGAGGGGGGGCACCCATGTGCCATAGTGCACTTGGTGTCAGAGTGTAAGTTCAGGGTTGAACTCAGGCGTTTAGTTTGCCCAGTAACTTAGTGACTGTTCTGTTGTGAGGACACACCATGACCAAGGCATTTAATTAGGGGCTTGCCTACACTTTCAAAGGTTTAGCCCATTATCATCATGGCAGGGAGCATGGTTGCATGCAGGAAGGAAAAGGGAGAGGGAAAGGGAGAAGAGGGGGAAAGAGAGGGAGGAAAGGAAGAAAGGAGAGAAAGAGGGAGAGAGAAAGAGGGAGAGAGAGAGGGAGAGAGAGAGAGAGAGAGAGAGAGAGAGAGAGAGAGAGAGAGAGAGAGAGACTGGACCTGGCATGGACTTTTGAAACCTCAAACCCATCCCCAGTGATACATTTCCTCCAAAGGCCACATCTACTCCAACAAAGCCACCAAGTCCTAATCCGTATAATCCTTCCAAACAATCTCACTCCCTAATGACTAAGAGGCTATGTCAGCCATTCTTTTTTGTTGTTTTGTTTGCTTTTTTGAGGCAAGATTTCTGTGTAGCCCTGGTTGTCCCAGAACTCCCTCTGTAGACCAGCCTGGCCCTGCACTCTCAGTGGTCTGCCTGTCTCTCCCCGTCGCCCCCCCCCCCCCAGTACTGGGAGTACAGGCATGCACCACCACGACCCTGCTGGGAATCATTCTTATTCAAACCACCACACCCAGCAAGCCTCCCAAGATCACAATTTGAAGTCATAGTCTCTACAGACCTGCTGTTTTGTGAGTGTGTTGGATAGCTTTTCCTGGGGAGACATGAATAATGTCTATTCAATCCAAATGGGCTCCAATGACAGAACAAAGAAATGATCATACACCTCTGGTTTGTTGAACCAATAAGTTTATTGACATTCCTTACAGGAGTGTAGCTGACTCATAGACAGCTGTGCCACTGAAAAGCCTACCACACATGGATGTGCACTCACAAAAGCTACATCCCTGGAGCTCCCTGAAGAGCTTGGAGTCCAAGTAAATTTCCTATCCCCTGAAATTATTCCTTTCTTTTATAACCTTAGGGTAGGTACTTTGTACCTTGTAGTGCTTTCAGAGACTTGTATTTTCCCTGGACTCCTTGAGTCCTGTGAACTTCTTGCACTCATCTACAAGGGAATGTTTCAGGTCTGAGAAAATAGCTAGACTACAATGGTCAACTCAAGAGAACAAGTGTGGAGCTCAGAACAGCTTGGACACACTGCTACCATGGCATGCTTAATGAAAACCAGCTAAAAAGTAGGCCTGAGTTTCAGTTTACTAGCAGGCAGTACTACGTTACAGGAAAAGCCACAAGCTGACACCACCCAGGGAAGGCCAGCATCTACGGGAAAGTACCTGACATTCCAAACATCCCAACCACTCGATAAGATCACCAAATGTCCTTGAGCCCAGCACACACCTATTGCCTTTCACCAAGACACCCCTAGACAAATGTCAGCCAATCAGGGCCTTGAACCTAATCCCCTCACTCCAACCTCTACTATCATAAACACCTTACCAGCCTGGGCTTACTGTTCTCAACCATGGCATAGGACAGAGAGTCAAACCTTGAACTTGAATAAAGGCTCTTTGCTTTTGCATATGAGTACAGACTCCATGGTGATTTTCGGGGGACCCCAAGGTCTGGGCATAACATAAGGACTGTTCCAAGGGCATCAAAACATACTTTAGTATAGGGTTGATTAATTATCACCATAAACTTACCATTCAGCAGCTGAAGAATTGGGATGATGCTAGGCATAAAGAGTAGTCCAGAGTAAATAGTCCAGTAGGCTACTTCAAGATTTCTCACTATTTTTGTAAAGTCCATAATTTGGCTTCTCTATTTAGAAAATAGAAAAACTATAGTGATTTCTCTCACAGATAATAAAAAATTAATAAATATTTCATAGTAATGGTTAAATAAAAAAAGCTATAAAATACAAATGGTTATTTGTGTCGATGCTAAAGAGGGCTTCATCTCTCAGAAAAAATGTAAAAGATAGTTATCATTGCTTGGTGACTTTGGCTAGTTCATCAGGGGATTCTGACTTTTCTTGGAAAGCCAACTACTACTTTGGAAGAAAGAGGAAATCTCTGAAGCAAGAGTTTCTTCAAGTGGACAGGTGAGGATAGTTACACTGGGTATCATGCTGAAAAGACAATCCTTTCCACAAAGTGATTAGACTTTTTGCTATGTATACCAATATCTCCCAAATAGATAGTAGAGGGACGGGAAAGCCTTACGAAGACTACTGTCTTATTTAGTACTACTATTGCTATGATTAAAAAACATGACCAAAGCAACTAGGGAAGGAATGGGCTTATTTGTTTTACACCTCCACATCATAGCCCATCACTGAGGATGTTAGGAGAGGAACTCAAACAGGACAGGAACCTTGAGGCAGGAGCTGATGCAGAGGCTGCAGGGGAGTGCTGCTTACTGGCTTGCTCCATGTGGGCTTGCTCAGCCTGCTTTCTTATAGAACCCAGGACCACTTGCCCAGTGATGACACCACCTACAATGGTTTGGGCCCTCCTTCATCAATCTCTAATTAAGAAAAATCTTTGCAGGATTGCCTAGCAGCCTAATCTTATGGAGTATTTACTCAATTGGGGTTCCTTCCTCTCAGATGATTCTAGCCTGGGTCAAGTTAACATAAATCTAGACAGCACAACTACCTTAGTATACTTATTAGACTCAATTAACTTTGCTAGCATGGACTGAATTATGAAAGGATGATTCCTGTAAATTCCCTTTCTCCATTTCTATCACTTTTCCTTTTATTTCCCCTTTCAGTTTTAATCATTGAAAGAACAGGCTTTTCAGAAACTTAGTCCAGTTTGCTTCTCTTTCCTTTAAGGTCTCCCAAGTCTGAGTTGAGGACTAGCCAAGAATATTTGTTCACCTCAATAACCCAGGAAGAGACAAGATGTAAATACAAGATGTGAGTGGTTCTCAGTCAGGGGTGGGTGATGTTTACCCCACCTCCCAGGAGACAATGCCATGGCAATGTCATGACTGAAAGGAATGTGCTACTAGGAGCTGTGAATACAGACCTGACACCGGACGTTTTCAATGAGGAGAACATCAACCTATAACAAAGTTGTTGGGTCCAAAGTGCCAATACTGTTGCTGGCAAGAAATCCTAGCACACATAGATGCTGGTAGCTAAAGAAGACTGTGGTATGGTGGCAGCAAGTCAAATTATGAAGGTAAAAGAGCAGCCACCAGCATCGAATTGTCCCTGGCTCTCTTTTTTGTTGTCTGTATATAACTGTGGATAATTTCCCCAATACTATACAAGCAGTTTCTTCATCCAGAAAAGGAAGCTAATAAAATATCTCTCACTAAATTGTAGGCTCTTCCGAGGCAAGGACATGCTATGCTTAGGGGGTACTAAATATTTGCGTGTTATCTCAGTTATTTTAAAATTCAAAGTATTATAGATCATAATGAGGAGGAGAATAGCCTTGAATAGTGGAGAGGTATGTTGATATTATCATCTAGGATATGCTGAACAAAATAATCTCATAGAACATTGTTTTAATTTAGTTTACTTTTAGGATAAGTTAACAGTGCACAACAAAGTGATTCATAAGAAGACACTAAGAAAATCCTTTTCTTATTCCTCTCCTCTTTTCTCTCTCCCTCCCCTTCCCTACCTTCCATGAAATTCTGATAGTCCTGCCTTTATCTCCCAAGTGCTAGAATGGTAAGAGACACCATACCCAGCTTAGACAAATCACTGTAATTTTAGTAGATAAAAACAGAGACAAGGGCTGGAGAGGCGGCTCAGCGGTTAAGAGCACTGGCTGCTCTTCCAGAGGACCTGAGTTCAATTCCCAGCAACCACATGGTAGTTTACAACCATCTAGAATGAGATCTGGTGCCCTCTTCTGGCCTGAAGACATGCATGCAGGCAGAACACTGTACACATCATAAATCTCTTTAAAAAAGAGAGACAAAAAAAAAAAAAGGAAAAAAGGAGACAAATGCTGTAATCATGTATGAATACAAAAATAAAACCAAGAACATTAGTGCTAACCACAAAAATAACTAAATATTCCCCATCTCATGTACTATGAGTGGCTTTTCAGTAATCCTTATCCCTTCAATCACCTGAGAAGTTCAGACTGCATTCTTTCAGACAGTGATGCTTTGCTGTTCCTTGTGGTCACAAGTCCTGTTTGTCTAGCTACAAGGGTAGTCTCTACGATCTTTGTTTTGTGAGACAGAGGGTCTCTGCGTAACAGTTTTGTCTGGCCTCGAACTCACGATGTAGACTAGGCTGGCCTCGAACTCAGAGATCCGCCTGCCTCTGCCTCCTTAGTGCTGGGATTAAAGGCGTGTCCACCACCGCCTGGCTCTCCACTATCTTTGACTGGATGGCACTGAAGATGAGACCTCTGTAAGTGGCAGCTGTATCTTCCCCATGGAAATTGATGCATCCAGAATTGTCTAGCAAAGACTTCATTAACAGTTATGCACCATATAGAGACGCTCTTGCGTCTTATATCTCCCAGATTATATCTCCTAGGACGTTACAGTGCCTTTCCTTGTGTGGTATGTGGTTCATCAACAAGTTAATTACCTACTCTACACATTCTCAACACTCCTTCATTAAGCGAGTTGTGATATATTTCGAAGCTTTCTGACAGACTGTAGCTTGCTGGGCTGTTTCTCAGTCTACCTCAGGGGAACCGGGGAAGATACTTCTGAAGTAAAAAGACAGCAACTTAAAAGTTTTCACGAAGTAAAAGGCCATTAATGAGGTGCATGCCTCCAGCTCCCTTAGAATTCCTCGACTTCTAGAACACCCCAGGGACGTGTGGGAAATCAATCCCACGGGTTTATATTATAGAGTGTCACTAACCTAACTTCAGAGGAATGGCCCCAAATTCACACTAAAAGCAACTCAGAGCTTCCAGAACCGCTGAGGTAACCAGCAGCTCAAGAATCCGAACCTCCTGACCGGTGCTAAAACACTTGCTCACGACCTCGGGAACTGCTGTAGCTCAAGCGCCCTTTTCTCCTAGGCAAACTACAAGTCCCAGCATGCCCGGCGCCGAGATGTCGCCTGGTAACTCGCGCCACAAGCAGCACGCGAGGTTGTCTCTGCCGCACGCCTGCGCGTTGGCGAGCTCTGCGCAGGCGCACTTACAACATTTGAGAGGAGGGCGGGGTATCGTTCCCTTTCGCTGATGCAAGAGCCTAGCGCGGTGCTGGGAGAGCTATCGGTAGGAGCTGCGCCGACTCCGGGGTCTGAAGCTGACCGGTCTGACTTCCCACCCGCGCTGAACCCGCTAGAACCGCAGCCATGTCCGGGGACGAGGTGAGAGCCTGAGCACGGAGCTAGAGCTAAGGACTGAGGCAGGAAGCCGAACCCACACAAATGTGGGAAGCCGGGCCTGCGGCCTAGCGGTGGGCGGCCGCCATGTGGAGCAGCCGGGCCTAGGCGCCCGGAGCTGTGGAGCCGACGAGGACTCCGGATCCTCAGACTTGGCCGCACCCAGTTCTTCTCAGGGCGACGGCGTCGAGGCCGGCCTTCTGCCGGGATCGGTGTTTCGGAATGGAAAGCACGTTGAGTCGCCCTCTCTGAAAGGGTTTGAGTACCGAGTTAGTTTACACGATTAAATAAAACTGGGGCAGGCGGCCCCGGCATTCTTTTCAGACACTACCGCCGCAGCTTCCCTGCTGAGTGCTCTGGTTCCTTGAGAAGCTTCCCTCGGTTCCGGTGCAGTACCGTACTTAAAAACTTTGTCAGCTGGCTTTTTCGGGCGAATCTCGTTCCCTTTCCTCGCTCGAAACTTTATTTCTTAAGACACGGTGTGAGGACCAGAGGAAAAGGTATTTTAGTCTCAAAAAAGTGACCACTCTTAGAGGAAAGTTTACGGGCGCGAGTCCCTAAGTTCCCTTTAACACGCGAAGTGAGCAGGGAAGTCCGGAATGCGAAGCTGACTGGACTGGGTTTTTTTCCACTGGACTTGCATCAAATCCCCTTCCATGTTTAATTTTACTTTTTGCCCTCCCAGATTTATCCCAGTTCACATAAAATTAAACGACTTTAAAAGAGGTTACAGTTGTCTTGGTTACATATTGCTTAATATTGGATCTAGCGGCCTAGTCTTCTCCCCCACCCCCCCAAAATAGAGAATTTGTTATTTAATTGACTTACAGGGCCTTGGAGAGGGACGGATAAGAACAGTTGGAGGCTCTCTACAGAGTTGGCTTTTGATGATCAGAATGAATTACAAGGCATTTATGGTCAAGAAAGAAAAAAGTGCTTAAAGAAAGTGAAGTATTCACCAGTTTGGTTGAAATAGACACTGGCTAGTTCATGGAGTGCTTAGAAAATTGCATTAAGGTATTTGAGAATGATTCAGGAGACAAAAATCTTATTTTTGTTGATTTTTCACAGTTCTGTAAAATAAGATCCATTTTAGAGATGAGAAAACTAGAATTTATGATGCCTATAATCAAATTCCAAGAGGCTGAGCTAGTACAATCCCAGATCTGTGTGATACTGCCTCTCATCTAAATGACCAGGAGGCTCTCAGAAGCTTACTAAGTAGTTCAGTCTGAAGGAGATGATAGATGGTTCTTGTTTGAAAAACACGGTAGAAATTGCTCTTAGCTACTGTATTATGTATGAATTAGAAAAGTTCTGAGAGGAAGTGTTTCCACCCTTGTTTTCTTTCTATTCATGTCCCAAACTTCATAACTAACTACCTATATACTGCTGTGTTAGATCTATTGCTTCTATGGTAAAGTACTTATGGTGTAGTAAGAGGTAATAGCTAACACCTGTAGTGGTGGAGGGGGGTTGAGAGGTCATTTGTTGGTAATGAGATCTTTTGAAAGGTGTGGGGTAAGAATTCATGTCTAGAGGATGAACAGGATTTTTATCAAGCAGAGATGGTGGAATCAGCTTTCAGACCAGCAGCAGTCTCTTGAAAGTCTAAAGTATGTAGTAGCTTGGTCCTTAGACCTGTCAGTACAACTTCATTTTATAAATTGAAAATTAGGACTCAAGGAGATTAGGCCATGCAGTAAGTTGAATGATACTAGAACCTCAGCCTTTGGCTTTATTCTCACAGGTGGAATTTACTGGTAGAGGGAGGGATGGACATGGGGTGTGATTCTGGTTTACCTAGTGCTTTGACTAGGGAAGTGTTACCAGGCAAACCCCTTATGACTACTAACAATAAGGATTAACTGAAAATCTGTACTTGGAAGTGACTTATAAACCTCACAGGACATTCCACAGTTGGTTATTCTGACTGGTAGGCAGGATAGAGAATAAAAGGCTATTTTTAAAAGTAGCTTTTCTTTAAATGATTTCTTGGTGTAAAGTGAACACATTAAAAAAAAAAAAAAAAAAAAAAACCAAAAACAGGATAATTAATCCCCAAACTCACTAAAACATGATTCCTTTTAACCTAGTAAAACTATTGCCTTTAAAAAGTGACACAGGAATGTGAATGCTCTTTGATGAGGAGGGGAAGGTTCCCTAATAATGGTCAGGCATTCAGAAATTTTCAGGCCATTTTAAAGTTTTATTGTTTTGAGACAGGCTTGGACTCTAGACCTATGCTTTTGGTCACTGCACAACGAACAAACTGCTAAGTTTAAGCATGGTAGGGAAAAAAATTGTACTCAAATCCAATTCTGTTTGACTAAAGACTGCTTTTTTTTTGCTACCAGGAATATGCCCTATGTGTTCAAACTATGTCAAGGGATCAATGCAAACAATCTACTGGTTAGAAATTAATTTTTCACTTGTTCTATAGCTTGTGAACATTTTACATTCCATAATAAAAACAGTAAAGGAAATTTTCTAACAAATAGAAAATTTTTAGAATTTTAGAAATTTTTCTTACAATAGGGTTCCTGATAGATTTCCTTAAAAGTTAAAATTGAAGTGAACTTCAACATTTTATTTACTCTTTGATGATTTCTTTTTGGTTTTTGAGACAGGGTTTCATTGTGTAGTTCTGGCTGTCCTGTAACTCACTCTGTAGACCAGGCTGCCCTTAAACTCACACAGATCCACCTGCCTCTGCCTCTTGAGTAATGAGATTAAAGGAGTGTGCCACCACTGGTAGGTACACTTGACAATTTCATATATGTTCCAATATATCTTGATTGTATTTACCTCGAGTTTCTCCAAATACTACTCAGCATATAAAAATTTTAAAAATCAAGTCTTAAGTCACCTGGTGTTAGACATTGTTGATCTCACCTATTAATCAGGAATACAACATAGGTTATTGTTAAGATCCTTCCCCTAAACTTGATGATTCATCCAGGTCTAAACTTGCTCATGAAAATAAAAAGGAAGTTATAGCTTATGATATCTTATGAATTAAAAGGCATGTGTGAGGTTCTCCCCATGTTTAGTAATGTAAAGGAAGTTAGATGGACTATGTATAAATCTGTTTTGTTTTGTATTTTTGTTGCCTTTTATTGCAAATAAGCAAGTGGTTGGGAGCAAGTGCTTTTATACTTTGAGGCATCTCCTCAGTCCCCCCCTTTGGGATTTTAATGTATCTCATTTTTTAAGAATAAAGCATATAGCTGTGTGGTGGTGGCACATGCCTTTAATCCCTTGGGAGGCAGAGGCAGGCAGATCTCTGTGAGTTTGAGACCAGCCTGGTCTACAAGAGCTAGTTCCTGGGGGGTGGGGGAGAGAATAAAGCATATTTGAAATGTGAACATCATTAAAAATAGTCACTTGATCTTTTTAAATTTAAACAGATGATTTTTGATCCTACTATGAGCAAAAAGAAGAAGAAGAAGAAGAAGCCTTTTATGTTAGATGAAGAAGGTGATGCCCAGACAGAAGAAACCCAGCCCTCAGAAACAAAAGAAGTGGAGCCAGAACCAACTGAAGACAAAGATGTGGAAGCTGATGAAGAAGACAGTAGGAAAAAAGGTGAGTGGTTGTATCAGTCACAGTTGTTGTGGAAGTCTTAGTTCCTTCACTGGTTTGGCAGAGCTGGAGCCAGAGATTGAGGGATGGAAGGTGGGTGAGATCAGAGGGGTAGACAGAAGTAAAGAGATACAGTTGGATAGTCTTGGAGATTGTGTCAGAGAGCACTTCTGACATTACATGATCAGATTTTTGAGTTTGATGTTCTCAGCCAGGGCCCCTAATCAATTTTTCTAGAAAGTTTGAGTTGATTTGTCAGTTTCTTCAAAACCATAACTTGGTGTTACCCGTAGGACACCATAAGAATACATGAAAGGAGTTGATGTTACTCATAACTTGATGCCTTGCCTTCTAATGGTTAATAATTGGAAATCTTTAATCTATTTTTAGATGCTTCTGATGACTTAGATGACTTGAACTTCTTTAATCAAAAGAAAAAGAAGAAAAAAACAAAAAAGATATTTGACATTGATGAAGCTGAAGAAGGTGTAAAGGTAGTATAGCTTTCTTATTGAAGGTAAAATTGGAATTCTGGAAAGACTGCTAAAAGCTTTTCTTCATCTCATTTCTTAGTAGTTTTGCTTTGGTTGTTTAGCATTTAGCCACTATTAAGGTAGTTTTCTTAGGACTGTATCACCATCACTTGGGAGGCAGAGGCAGGTGGATCTCTGAATTTGAGGCCCCCCTGGTCTACAGATCTAGTTCCAGGACAGCCAGGGCAACACAGAGAAGCCCTGATTTGAAAAACGTATGTATGTATGTATGTGCGTGCGTGTTCACATGTGTATGTATGTACGTGCGTGCGTGTGTTCGTGTTCAGAGGGAGTTAGGTCTTACATTGTGTCATTAAAATGGACTCAGGAAATGTGCATTGCTTTTAACCGTGCTAAAATTATTTGGCTAAGGAAAAATGTCTGTAACTGAGAAATCTTGAGGAACAAATATTAACCACGGCTTTTTTTGTGTGTGTTGAACTTTCAGTACCAGCAGTCCCCCAGTGTGGTAGTTGGTAACTGATGGCAGTGATCCTAAATTAGGCTCCTCTGGGAAGTTCTGTGGAGAGTGCTCTGATCTGATCTCGTAGAGACTTAACCCCTATGATTGTCATCCTCTTGGATTGATTTCCAATACAGAAATTTGAAAATTATTTGAATAAAGTGTAGATAGGTAAGTAGGAGGTGAATAGGAGGTAGATGGATGAACAGAGTAGCTGAAAGATGGTTCTTCCTCATTTTAAAGATAAGGGCTAAGCAGAGCATTCAGTGACTGAGGTGTCTACTGGGCAACCACGAGGACCTGAATTTGGATCACCAGGACCACCATAAAAAGTTTGCCTGACAGCATGTACCTGTAACCCTGACCCTGGGCAGGGTGGAAAGGGGTAGTTCCTTGGACTCACTGACTGTTAGACCAGACAACCAATAAAAATAACATGGAGAAGCAATTGAGGAAAATATCCAAAGTCAGCCTCAGGCCTCTACACACAAACGTGGCCAAGTGTAAACTGACACATTGCATACTGTATGTACACACACATACACAGAGGCTCTATGCAGAAATCACATTAACAAAGCCCAGTTATAAAATGAGCATATAGTAATTTTATGTGTGTGTGTCTGTGTATTCACAAATATATGTTCATAGTGAAAAAAGCATAAACAGTCATGTATTAAGGGCTTTGTTTTATAATATACATACTGAACTTTTTCTTTGGTAGATAGTTTGTAAAGTATTGCCTACATGTAACAGGTAGTTCACTCAGTAATCTGGAAACAAGGTCATAGTTTAGATGGTAATCCATTCAGCAAATTGAGTCAGTGTGCTTAATTTGCATTGAATTGTATCATGGATAAATAAGGAGGCATTATGGAATAAATAAGGATCGGGGAAAACAGGGTGATAGATGTTTATTCAGAAAGAAGTCACAACAGAAACAGATGACCGCCAGCAGGTTTCCATCCCAAGGATGCCTCTAGATGCTATCTGTCTGATCAGGAAGCAAGAGAGCTTCTGGGGTCCCTGACCCCAGACCTAATTCTCCCAGGTCATGTCCACACCTGTCCCCACCCCCCAGTGGGCGTGGTCAGTGCAACAGGTACGAACAGGGTGAATATCTCACTATAGAATTAAGGTTTTCTTTATTGGTGGTTTTTGTTTTGTTTTTTCCCCCCAATGGTGAATTTCAAGGATAAATTAGACTATTTAAAAAATATTTGGGGGGGATTATTTCATTTACATGTATGGGTGTTTGATATGATTATACATCACATGCATGCAGTGCCTTCAGAGGCCAGAAAAGGGCATCGGCTCCCCTGTAATTGGAGTTAGATGGTTGTAATCTTGGTTAATACTTTTGTTGGTTGATTTCCTTCAGTAGCTTTTGTCCGAAAAGGTTACTGATGGGTTCCCATTTCTGTTAAATGATGTGATAATCGTTTCTCTGCTTCTGGAGTTAACGGCCTAAAAGGATGTTACAGGTCTCCTAGTTAGACAGTGTGGATGACCACAGCCTTGCTGGTGTATGTATCATCATATAGACTAGGTCACTATTTGATCTCTTATTTATAAGGTGTCCAATATAGGTTTATTATTGTGGCACCAAAACTACACAGCTAGAGTTAGGAGCCCATGTTTGAGTTTTACTTATTCCTATATATTTGAGATTATATGTTAAGATCTGTGAAATTATAGCCATTGTCAATAATCATTCAAGACATAGATACACAAAAAATGTAATGGTGATCATGTTGCTAATATACTTGGGTTAGGGAGCAGATTAAGCTGGTCAGAAGCTAGAAGCCAAGAAACAGGCTGAGTCTCTGTTCTTTTGTGGAGCTTATAATTCATCATCTCTTAGGACTTAATGTGCGTTTTTCACATTTAAGTCTACAGCAAGTAAGCAAATAACTTTGGAGTCAGGCTGTATCATGTCTATCTGTTTGCCACATGACAGTGATTCTCCATGAGTTGTGTATTCCCTTCTTTCATGAGGTCATCTATTGAACTGATGCCCAGCAACTTCTTCATAGTTTGGTGCTAAGCTGATGTGATAAATATAAAAAAAGTAATTAGGTCTTTACCTCTGATACCCCACATTCAATTCCTGAAAACCCTTGCAGTCTTCAAAGGTAATACATGTCTTTTGCTCTTGAGAAACCTGGTGTCCATCTCTCAGGATGGTTAGTCACTAGGAAGGTCAATTATTAGGGTTTAGAACTTTGAATGACCTCTGCTACTTCTGTGGATAGTGTGGATACTGATTTCTGTCACCCATAAGTGATGGAGTTCAAAGCATCCAGGTTCGTAACCCCATAGAAGTGATGCTAGGGTAGCATGTTTAGATACTTGGCTTTTCTTGATTCCCTTTCAACTCCCATGTTTGTCCCATGCATTATTTTCATTTGGCTGTTTCTCAGTTAATCTGATGAAAACCAATGATAATTAGTAAAACTTTGCTGAGTGCTCTGAGTTTTAGCAAATTACTCAGTAGAGGCCAAAGGTCTTTGAATTTGTAGCTTAGCAGAAGTGTAAGTGAAACTCACTACTAGTATCCGAAATGAGAACCCTTAAACTATGAAGGCAAATTTTTAAACATAAGGTATCTGATTTATTATTCCAAGTAATCAGTATTATACCTACTTTGTATTGGGGAGTTAGAGAATTATGCAAAAAATTATCATATATTTGGTGTCAGTAAGAAAATTCCTTCCATTGACTGTCCTATTTAGAAACTTAAAGGGGATGAAGAAGGGTTGAGGGCAAAAACAAGTATGCCTGCAAATACAGTAATGAAAACCACTACTTTGAAGCAAGAAAGTTAAGGTATAATTCATCTATTTAAAGTAAATTATTTTCAGCATATTCAGAATTCTGTAACTCATAAATTTGAACACTTAAATCCTCTTGAAAACAGAGCCCATTGTCATTGTCACTCTCTAGTTCTTCTCAGTAACCCCAACCTTAGCCTCAGCTACTGCTAATCTACTCCCTGAAGATTTACCTATTCTGAACATATTGTATGAATAAAATAAACCATGGGAAAGGCAGAGAAGCTTAAAATACTTTTGAGCCTTGTTCCTGTTAAATGTGTCCAGTCAGAAGATTGAAGAATGGTAAAGTTTCTCAGGTGATTCAGGTAGAGTCAGGTGTAGAATACAGGTAACAGCAACAACATCCTAAGACTAATAAAAAGGAGCTGAAGAAAGGAACAAGCCTATAAAATTACCTTAAGCACTTCACAGTTTAAATATTTGACAAAGAGTCTGAGGCAGTTTGGTTTACCTGAGAAGCATTTCTCATCTATAATTTTAGCTTTGAGTATGTGAGTATTCTAAAATGATACTTGTCTGTGTCATTAAAAATAGTTCTAGTATCAAAATATTGAGACTTATTTCAATTTCTTAGGATCTTAAAATTGAAAGTGATGCTCAAGAGCCAGCTGAGCCAGAGGATGACCTGGATATTATGCTTGGCAATAAAAAGAAGAAAAAGAAGAATGTCAAATTCCCAGATGAAGATGAAATACTAGAAAAAGACGAAGGTAATGTTGGGAACTTAACATCCTGGTTTTAAGTTATATAAGCTTTTGATTTGGGTCTCCTTGACTAGCTTGAGGAGCTTTTAAAAAATACTTGTTCTGCCTTTTATTTCCACTGCATGATAATGAAATTTGAAAAGTGTCTTAACTTGATAGTGGTAGGCAAAAAATTTCATTTTATTAAAATATTAAAAATGATACACAAACTATATGATTCACACAGGAAAATTAGTGTAATTGAGTTTCAAGTATTAAAATTTTTAATACTTACAGTTTTATATGCTATAGGTTTTTAAAGTTTTTTTTTTTTAAACATAGTTAAACCGATGAGTTTTATATAGAAGTTTCTCAAGGGTTTGAAAACATTAGGGCTTGCCTTTAAGTACTTAATGTTTTGTCTTGTGTTTGTCAAGAAACATTTCACTGTTACTGTGGAAGTCATTAAAGCTTTTGTGTGAAGTTGTAATATTTTTGTCTATAAAGGAAAGGGGCTTCTGTGTTGCCCTTTGTATGTGAAGCTACTGCAGCTGTCACTGTGAAAGGGAAGAGCAATATCTGAAGTTTTTTTTCTCTAGATCTGTGTTCCTCCTTGTTGGATTAAAGCCCTCTGCTCATTCGTACTCTTTGTTATTTGTAGCTTTAGAAGATGAAGACAGCAAAAAAGACGATGGCATTTCATTCAGTAACCAGACTGGGCCTGCTTGGGCAGGCTCAGAAAGAGACTACACATATGAGGAGGTGAGACAAATTCTCTTTTTTTGTTTGGTTTTGTTTTTGAGGAGGAGGAAGTTAAAGGCTATCATTTGAGCCCAGAGAAAAGTAGGCATAGATCCCCTGCATAGGAAGGGCCACTGAGATACAGATTGGTAATACAACAGATACCAGCTTGTGGGGCAGCCTGCTCAGTGTGTCTGTCACTATAGTATGGAGCCCTCTGGGACTCAGTGGGACCTTGGTGATAAGTGTCCACTTTGTGGTTAGGGTACTGTGGAGTTTGCTCATTTGTGGTTTCTTCATTTTCCCATATGCTACATGCTTTCCTGTAAAATCGGTATAATAACTGAGCATAAGTAAGTAATGAGCTGCTGTCCTCCTCAAGAAGTTCCCAGAACATGTGGAGATCCATGTGTACATTTAATAAAAATATAATAGCTTTATTAAAGCAAAGTGTCTCGTATAGAAATTTTATACTTTTGCTATCACTAAGAATGTGGTTGAATTCTTATTCCTTATAGTTGCTGAACCGAGTGTTCAACATCATGAGAGAAAAGAATCCAGATATGGTTGCTGGAGAGAAGAGGAAATTTGTTATGAAACCTCCACAGGTTGTCCGAGTAGGAACCAAGAAAACTTCTTTTGTCAACTTTACAGATATCTGTAAACTGTAAGTGGGCTAGTGGAAACCATTTATTTCAAATACATGCATGCATGCATGCATGCATACATACATACATACATTTTAAATATGGTCATCTTTTTCTGTAGGTTGAAAAAAGTACATAAAAGTACATAGGGCATACATAGATTGAGGGAAGTCACAGTTCATGTCTGTCTGTTGTCAGAGTTCATTTTATCTTGGCATCTAAAGGTAAGAAAATAACCAACTAATGGGAGTAGATCCTAGGGACTGGAGAGATGACTCTGGCACCCACATGGGAATTCACAACTGTCTGTAACTCTAGTTCCAGGGAATATGATGTGCAGGCAAAACACATGTACACATGGTGAGCTGGGGATAGTGTAGCTCCTAAGCGGAGTCAGGAATGAAGAGGCTGGATATAATTCTCAAGTCAGGGGTGGGCCTGCCTAATAAGCAGTGAACTCTGAGGAAGTAGTCGAATATAAGCTTCCTGGATTCAGTGGATGAGATAAATATTTTAGCTTTTAATCACCATTGCACCTTGTGCTGGGGTCACTACTGCCCTTTCTGGCAAGTTTTCTCCATCCACCCACTTTATCCTACTGTTTTTTAGTTTTATAAATCATACTTGCTTGTTATAGAAGAAGTAATCCATTTTCATTACTTTCAGCATGTTTTACTTTTTTGATGATGACAGCAATAGTATATGTTCACTAGAAATTAGAAAAGATACAGTAAGAAAATCAAAGGTTATTTTTAAACCCACTCTTAGGAGATAATCATAGTTTAACTATGATCTTAATGTTTTGTTTTGTTTTCATGCTTTTAGGTATTTACTTGGTAGGTATGTTTAGAAATAGCATGTAATATCTTAATGAGGACCAAGCTGCAAAATAGTATATATCATTTTGTTGGTTTTTATTTTTTTTTTTAATATGTATGGGTGTTTTGTCTGTATGTATTGTCTGTTTACCACATGCATGCTTGGTTAACAAGGCCAGAAGAGGAAACCAGATCTCCTGAAACTGAAGTTATGTGTGGTTTGAATTGCCATGTGGGAGATGGGAATCAAACCTAGTTCATCTTCTGGAAGAACAGCAAATTTCTTTTTCTTTCTCCCCCCCCCCCCCCCAGCTAATTTTCTTAACTACTGAACTGTTTCTCTAGCATATTTGTTTTGAAACTGGCATTCACTGACCTAGGCTGGGTTTGAAATTAAGGTTCATCATCCTGCTCCAGCCTCTTGGGTGTGAAATTATAGCCAGTGCTACTTATTTCTATGCACAAGTGAGCTATTCACAGAGACACCTAATAACTGAGTAATCACAGTGAAATAATAAACATCATGGCTTCTGTTTTGTCTTAGGATTTACGTGTTTGATTTTCCTTTTAGATTACATCGTCAACCCAAACATCTCCTCGCATTTTTATTGGCAGAATTGGGTACAAGGTAAGGAACTATGCAAAAAGAGTGCTATTTGACACTTCAAAAGAACCACTTGTGTGTCAGAAAAATTCATCTTAATTATCAGAAGATTGTAAACAGTTGTGGTTTTTACTTATACTCACTGTTTAAGCATAAAGAAAGCTAACCACGTATTTCTTCTCAGAATAAACCTGCATTTGGTGTAGAGGTGTGGTAAATTCTAGCAGGTTGTGACTAGTGTTAACTTTATGGTCAGTGGGTTAAAGAAATTCCCATTTCTTTGCCTGTTTTCTTTTTGGACAGTGAAAATGCCCTACATTGGAATCAGGGTAGCCTAGGTTGGGGGGCGGGGAATCAAAGGTTACAATTCATGGTATATTATGGTAAATCTTCTGGAAAGTCAGTTTCTGCAAAAGTCCACCTTATGTTAAGAACAAATATAACTTTAACTCTGTAGACTTAATTTTGTTTTACTTTTATGATTTCTTTTTTTTTTTTAAACTTGGGTTTGTCGTTTCATCTTCTGATTTTTTTCTTTTGTAATAATTTAAATTCATTTTATGTTCATTGGCATAAAGGTGTCAGATCCCCTGAAATTGGAGTTAACAGTTATGAGCTGCCATATGGGTGCTGGAAATTGTACTTAGATCCATCTTCCAGATCTGTGCTTCCAGATGGATCTGTGCTCTTAACCTCTGAGCCATCTCTCCAGCCTTGATTTATCATTTTTAACAAACAATAATGTCTATCTAACAAGGATCTTTATTGTCTCAAGTGTTTGTCAGCTGTTTCTAATCATTGAGTTTATCATTGACAGTTTGTAATATCAAATTTCAGTTTTACTTTTTTTTCGGTAATATCTTTTTGAAATACAGCTCACAAATGTATATTTTCAGCTGTGCCATTATATGTAACTTATCAAACCTGTAGTGCTTATTTTTAATTTATTTTGTGATAGGGTCTTACTATGTTGCCTAACCAGGCTCAAGTAGTGATCTCTTGGCTAAGCTACTTGATGACTGGATTACTGATTCATACCACTTTATCTGGCTTAAAAGTTATTTATTTATTTATATATTGATTTTTGAGAAAGTGTCTCACATGTAGTTCAGGCTTGCTTTAAACCCATGGCAGTCCTCCTGTTTCTGCCTCCCACAGGCTGGGAGTACAGGTGTGCACCACCATGCTTAGCGTCAGAATTTTAAAAATAACATACAACCCTTTCAATGTTTATACCTCCCTCATATTTGCAGTTGGTATGCATTCAGTAAAAGTTTCCTTTTCTTAAGTTGAACAGGCAGTCAAACCTACACAGTTAAGGGATCAGTTTGTTTTGGACATCAAATCAATTACAAATCTGATTGTTACTGGATAGCTGAAGTTGTATTAAATATTAAGAAATATGAGTAAGTCATTAAATTAAAATTTTTGAGGAGCCTGACAGTGGTAGCACTTTAATCCCAGCACTCAGAAGGCAGAGGCAGGTGGATCTCTGAGGCCAGCTTGATAATATTGAGTGAGTTCCAGGACTACACAAGGAAATTCAATCTCAAAATAATGATTTTTGAGGGTCTGGAGAAATGGCTCAGCAGTTCAGAGAAGGTAATTGCTCTTTTAGAGGACTCAAGGTTTCTAACACTCATGTTATGTGGCTCACAACTACCATTCCAGTTTCAAGAGATCCAACACTGGCCTCCACAGGAACCAGCACACACATGCACATATATAACTACACAGACACACACACACACACACACACAATTAAGAATAAAATCTTTAAAAGAGATAAACTTAAGAGAATTTTTGAGGCCAAGTGAAGGTGGGAGTTCATGTGAGTAATGTTAGCACCTGTAAGGCAGAGGAGGCCACAGCCTGGGACATACAATTTCCTGTCACTAAAAAATAGAAATAAAATTTGAAGATAGTATAACACACCCTAGAAATTATCCTACACAATTGAATATAGTTTAAGTTAATTAAGTATGAAGGTGCTGGAATTGGGATCCCTGAGGAAAATGAACAAAAGTAATGGGTTTATTTGTTTTCTTTCATAGTGGTTCTATAGATGGTAATAACCAACTTGTAATCAAAGGAAGATTCCAACAGAAACAGATAGAAAATGTCTTGAGAAGATATATCAGTAAGTATATAATTGAATTCTATCATATCATTCTGAAATGTTCTCTTTAGACTGTGGTGTTTTGAGGAGATCCATAAAATGGAAAATGGAGTTACGCATGGTAGCACACGTTTAGTCCCAGTACTTAAGAGATCTGAGTGTGAGGACAGCCTGGTCTACATAGAGAGATCCTATATGGGAGAATGGAAAATGATAGTAAGGAGGAGGATGGTGTAGCCTCTGCTGGCTGATTCTGGGGCTAAAGACCAAGTCTCAGAAACCTGCTGCTGGTTTTGGCTTTGCCTGCCTCAGTCCACTTTAGTTATCAAAACTTTTAAAATTGGGCATGCCTTGCCTGTTCTCACCTAAGGCATAAGTAAGATCATCCATAGATGACACCAATAATAGGCATCTAGCAAACTTCTCTAATTAGGGCATTTTAAGTCCTTTGAACAAGTATCATACAGCCAAAAACATTATAGCAGATAGCTTAGTTTGTATTTTCTTAGCCCTAGAATAGCTGTTTAGTAGGCTTCCTTGCCTGGCTAGGGTAAACTGTACTCTGAGCTAAGACTTATGAGACATGCATTTCTATGGGCCTTACTGTGTCTAGCAGATAATGCCATGTTGCTTTTCCTGCAGAGGAATACGTCACTTGTCACACATGCCGATCACCGGATACAATCCTACAGAAGGACACCCGACTATATTTCTTACAGTGTGAAACTTGTCATTCTCGATGCTCTGTTGCCAGTATCAAAACTGGCTTCCAGGCTGTCACAGGCAAGCGAGCACAGCTCCGTGCCAAAGCTAACTAATTTGCTAATCACCATTGATTTTTCCAAAACGTTTGGTGGAGATTTGGCTGGACAGGTTACCATCAGAGTGGACGTACCATTGAGTTAAAAAACAAGATAGAAAAGCTGCCAAGTTCTTTGGCAAGTGATTGATCTGAAATTCTTGCAAGATGCCGATACTCAAGCTGTTGACAATACTCGTTGCCTACTTTAACAGCTGTCAAAGAAACATGATGGGGTAAGGCGGTGCTTTTTAAAATCGTTCATAGACTTCTGTAAAATGCAAGATAAATTAAAGTTATTATAACTGATTCTTTCAATTTGATCTGTCCTTCAGTTTTCTTTACTATAATACTCGTTGAAATTAACAAAATACAAAACATCCAACTTGGTTCCTGGACTTTGGCAAGTTCTCCCTGTCCTCAGAAACTGAATATTGACAAACACTGGAGCCGGGCAGCCATTTACTTTTCAGCTTCTCTTGAGTTACATGGCTAGATTAGGTATGACTTGAGTGGTTGGAAGATAAGAATGGGACAGCAGCCCATTTTTAGTTTCCAGAATTAAGGTTTTCTTTCCTTTTGTGAGGATTGATACTACCTCACTACCAATTCCTCATTTCCCTCCTGTGACAACAGTTGAGACTGACTTCAGCTGAAATTTCAGCTGTTGTCACTCAAGGGAACTACCAGGTGCTAGGTTCCCCATCCTTGGAATTCTTGTTATAGGCCAGTATATCCTATACCTGACATACTAATGTTAGGCCTCTGTTGTTGAGAAAGCACGTGTAGTACAGAGAAGTCTTAGGGTCTAAATAGCAGTACTTTTAAGGAAGCTTCTCCAACCTGTGTTCTGGGTCAGTAAAAGACCCCCCCCCTCAAATGCTTTTCTGTATTAAACTAACTTGAATGTGGCTGTGAAATCAAGAGATGATGCTGTGTGTGTGGTCTTGCTGTTACCTCCAGCTTTTGCTTCTGAGGACTGAGCTAGTTAGTGAGGTATTCTCCATTGGTGCACAGGAGGGTTCATCTTGTGGGTCTGTGCTATATATAATCTGCCTTACTTGCACCCACCAGGATAAGGATATGCACGATGCTCCTCACTTTCCTGCCATCAGACTGTTAATCTTGCTAAACGTCCCAAGAACAGTCACTCAGCCAGCCCTGATGTCTTGATTATGTTTTTAATTACTGTGACCCTCCCTGAATTTTCAAGTAAGCCCAAGTGTTAACCAAGTAACTTGGCTGTGAAGTGGTATAGGGCACTTATCCTCAACCAAGTTAGGTCAAGAGATGGGCCACACTCTGGCTGACCTGCCACCACTCACTGCCATATTGATCACAACTGTTTATGACTGCAAGTTTTTTCTTTTCTTTGTTCTTTTGTACCTCTGCCCCTAATTCCCAATGTTGGCTATTATTGCGTGAATAAAGCAAGGATCAGTGCCTCTTGTGTAACTAGTGCTCCATTGCTTTTGTGTGTTTATATATGTTCTGTCCAATTCTTTTCTTGGTGGGACTCCTTAGGGGAAGGCACGGGCCAGTTTGATGATTAGTTGGTGGTTTCAATCAGTTTTCAACTTCATAATGGTGAACATTGGGGGACTGGTAAAAGGCAAAGCTGGGTATGATAGCACACACCTATAACCCCCAGTACTTTGGAGACCTAGGCAATACCATCAAGAGCCCATAGCCAGCCTGGGTATAGATGGTATAGGATACATACGTAGGTACGTAGCTAGATAGCTAAAAGGGAGGAAGGTGGGACACCAGTGCAAAGTAAATATGAAAGAGACCAGGTTATTGTAAAGAGTCTAGGGCTGGAAAGGTGGCTCAATGCTTTAGAGAGGACTCAATTTTGATTCCCAGTACTCATATGGCAGCTCACAACTATTCCAATTTCAGTTTCTTTCCAATGTTATAGTTTCAGTTTCTTTCCAATGTTATAGTAAAATACAAGTCGTACACCTAAACAACATGAAATTTGGGCCAGCAAGCAGGCCAAAGATAGCTGTGAATGTGGCACAGCACAAAATTCAAAGCTTACTTTAAAAACATGACATTTTGTGTTTTATGTAACTCAATCACACAATTCTTTATAGATGGTCGAGAAGTGGAACATGTCTGAGTTCAGACTATGGAAAATTTAGGGAGTGGAAGATGTGGACTTAAGCAGCAGGGTAAAGAATGGTGGCCATTGTCCAGGTGAGGATTCAAGAAGAAACCCAGGTCACTGAAGATAACTACATGCAGCTGCCGCAGAGTATAGTGATAGCTATATGCTAGGTTCCATAAAGGTAAAGGGCAGAGACAGGTACAGGTATTAGAGGAATTCAGCAAAGAACACAGACAATGTACAGAAGAGGAAAGCCCTAGCCCAACAGACTCAAAACTTGGGAGCAGTACTTCAGGGTCAAATTTAGGTTACAAGTGGAGAGGGATTTGCATCATAACTCAAGTGACACAAGCTTGGACAATTATGTCAGTTTCCAGTAGGTTAATAGGATGATCTATCTCCACGTCTGGGAGATTATAAAGGATAAACAATACCTGTAAAAAATTCAGCAGAATACCTATGAAATTTCCATGCACCCTTCTCTTTAACACTCTATAGATCCAATACTACAAAAGAGTAGGCTAAAGCAAGTGAGGCAGGTGCCAAGGCACATTCCTGTAATCCCAGCATTCAGGAGGCTGAGCCAGGACTTCAAGCCCAGCATGGGCTACATAACAAAGGCAACCTAGAAAGCCCCACTCATACAAGTGTTTCTTGGACTTGGGTCAAGTTTTCCATACCCAAGGGATCCTGGGCACTGTCCTACATTCAGCACCTGGCCTCTACCAAAATTTTGGAGTCAAAATGCAGATAGAAGCTGCTGTACAGCTGGTAGGTAGAACTGACAATGTTCAATAGGGCCGTCTTGCAAGCTTAAGAACCCAGGCCCACCCTTTTGGATGATGGTCTTATAACCCCAGGTGGGGAGGCTTTTTCAAGAAGGGAACATTTAGTTCCTAAAGAGCAATCTACTACAGAAACAACCCTGAAATGACCAAAACAGCAACTGAATCAAGAGGCCATTTCCCAAAAAGGAAATTAGGAGCCAGGTCAAAGCGGTGTCTAATTGCTGTCTTAACACTGCCAAAATGGCAATGAGGGTAGAACAAGTGGCCTAAGTTTTACCAGAAAGAAAAATAATTTAGGGATGATAGTTATATGCTGCCTTGCCCAGCTTAAAATGTAAAACTATAAACATACCATTCTAGCATGGTAAATAAGCATCCGGGAAATGATAGGCTGATGGATGCTTATTTGGGGAGAAATCAATTATACCAGAAACAAATAACCACTGCAGATTCCCATCCCAAGGATGCCTCCGGATGCTTGGTGTCCAACCAGGAAGAAAGCAAGCTGGGGTCCAAGATCCCAAACCTAATACCCACAGGTCACGCCTGGACCTGTCCCCACGTCCCCAATGGTCATGGTTGGTGCAACAGGTGTGGGCTGATAGATATCTCACTACATACCATTAGGAAAGGAATAAAGCTACTTCTTCAAGCTATATAGATTCTAGTGTTTGCAAAGACACTCCAAAAATGACTGATACAATTGTGGGGTTTTTGTTGTTGTTTGAGATAAAGTCTCATGATGTCCTGACCAGTTATGAACTGATCTTTTTGCTACTACTTCCCTAAGTGCTTGGATGATAGGCATATGCCATAACATCTAACTTTAGTAATTTTAGCAGAGGAACACTGGTGCAAATGGATTAGTATTAGATGCTGGAGACTTCCCCTGGATAAGAGAAGTTCGTGATGGGAGAATAGAAGGGTTGAACATACCAGGCAGGTAGGCTAGAAGACCACTGTGAGAAAAAAACCACAGGCATATGTGCTGGCTGTTTTGTCAATTTGACACAAGCTTGAGTCATTTGGGAAAGAGAACATTCCTCCACCAGACTGGCCTATACTGCATTTTCTTGATTGAGCTGAGGTGGGAAGGCCCAGCCAATGTGGGCACTATAAGAAAGCAGGCTGAGCAAACCACGAGGAGCAAACCTGCAAGCAGCAATCCTTCATGGCCAGTGTATCAGTTCCTGCCTCCAAGTTCCTGCCCTGACTTCCCCAAATGATGGACTGTTACCTGGAAGTAGAAGATAAAATTAACCCTTTCCTCCCCAACCTGCTTTTGATCATAGTGCTTTATCATATAAGTAGAGACAGTGGGAAGAAGGCTCAGTGGATAAAGTATCTCTATAAAGTTGTCCTTTGACCTCCAGAAATGGTGTGACATACACTTATCCCACCCCACACAATACATGCACAGTAACAATGTAAACAAAACCAACCAAATAAACAAACCATTCCATCTGAGCATATTTGGATCCAATCTCTTTATTGTCAGGTTCCCCCCACCCTTCCACCCTCCCTTCAAACCTATAGAAAAATCCAAGCCTGGGAATTCCCTGGGGAAGAAAGGCAGAATGTGTTCTGCCCCTTTGGCCCAGGCGGTGCGCAGACAAGAGTGCATGGGGTAAGGGTAGGCCAGTAACTCCACTTGCAAAGGACGTAGCACTCACTGGCTGGGATGCATGGGGAGAGGAGTGCCTGCTGCCAGCTTTCCTCTGGTACCCGCTACAATCTGGCATCCAGAGATGGGTGCCTGGCTTGAGGCCAGAGACAGTGATGCCCTTCTGCTGGTGGCCATTTCTCCTGTCAAGGCAAAGAAGACACTAAGGCTGAGATAGAAACTCTGATGACAGGGGTAAGGAAACGGGGTGGACTGTCTGCAGAACTAGGTCTGCACCTTTCCCAATTTTCTGATCATGTAATTAATCATGGGAAAGGCTCAACCCCTGCCCTGAGCTGTCTCCCCACCTGAGCCTTAATACCTGACATGAACTAGCTTCACAATATATAATAAATAGCCTTCTGGGTAAAAATAAATTCATCAAATTTCAAGAGGAAAAGACTTAACATGAGGAATTTTCTGAACTAATCTGGAAGCTCTTACTGATAGAGACACTGTATTACGAATGTGTGATCTATCAGAGCACTTCTCTGTCACCTGTAAACCTCCTCTAGGGTAGGGCATAACAGGATAGCAGACAGTGGCCAGAGTGGAGGCTTTGGGGCTGCACATTATTGAATTCGAAACTTAAGCTTCAATTACTGTCTTGGAATCTCATGAGACATGCTGATATTTCATTCTACCCTTCAACATCTGCATTTCCACTTCTATGATATACACAAAATCCTAATCTTGCAGGGTAGAAGGTATCAGATCAATAGCACCTGTCACAAAAGCTTGCAGGACATCTCTTTCTCTTAACAGGGTCAAACTGAACCAGGGACCATGAGACATTACTAGTCATCTCCTCTGAAAATGAATGGCACCTTTCCCCTACTCTGCAGAGCTGGGCTACAGAACAGGCAGCTCTTGTCCTTACTACACCTTGAAGGCTCACGATACTGTGCTCCAATAAGGCTGTCTGTTCTCTCCCCTCTATGGAATGCTTCTCCCTCACTAAGATGCAGACTAAGCTGCACAGCATTCCTTCTACTGACCCAGTTCCTGGGGTTTTCCTCCACTGTCATCCTGCTCCCAAGGCAGCACTTTCTGAGTAGCCCTGATATGTGTGGCTACAGGAGTAAGGCTTCATTCAGCCTTGGCACAGTATGGCTCCCTAGACCCATGTCAGGAAGAAACTACAGCCTTCACTTTACTCATTTCCTGTGTTCCCTAGGCACTCCATACCTGCTTACTGCAAGGCCCCATCTTCTGCATCTGTGTCCTGGCTGTGGTCCTGAGAGGAGGAAGACAAGCACAGATTACTCACTGTAGGTCCCAAGTTCTCCTTAGCTATCTGTTCAGGAATGTCCTGTGGCTCAGAGCACTGCCTGGAGGACCACTGGAAAGGAGGTTTAACAAAAGAAACCCAGCCAAAAACTGGCTTAGGATCCTGAAGGGTTATTTGAAGATCCCACAGGAAAGGGAAGGGACAAGTCTTGGAATTTGCTGGTGTAACAGGTACACATTTCTATGCATGGAAAGACCATGGACTACAGTAAAATTTAAAGCCATATAGATGAGTGGGCTGCCCAACTTTGGGTTAGTTTTTAGTCTTTAGAGCTTTTACTGAGAGTACTATGCCTAAGAGAATTAAAATGAAGTACCAGGTAGGCTTTAAAAAAGAAAGAAAATAAAAAACAAGTGGGGCATTAAGGAGGATTTATGCCTATCACAGACAAGGTCTGAGCAAGGTACCTGGACATTTGAGCTTCAGCTTTTTCGGGGTAAATGTGGCCATTCAAATCTAACCTATTAAGTGTGATATTCAACTCAAGTGTTCACTAAACAAGCAGCAAACACTGTAGCAGGCATCTTGAATGTTGAAAGAATCAGACCTTTTCACTCAATTTAGGCCCCCTCATGGCTCCTAACCTCACCCTGAATACTTAGAGCATATCCAGGAGTTTACTCCTTTAAGAGTCAGCCTACTAGATGCTTGAAAGGCAATAGCTTTTAGAAAATTCTCATGTGAAATTAAAATTCCCATGTCATCGTCAACACTAACCATTCCTAAGAGGCTGTCCATGCAATTCTCCTCCTCTTTAATACACCTAGAGCAGAAGGTGGATTGGGTGTGCCTTTGCTGAGGTCTGCCCCAGTCTTCAGTGGGATCTCTGACTTGCAGCTCAAAAACTATACTGCTCATTCTTCCCTATTCCTCACAGGACTAACACTCTGAGCTCCTTCCTTTCTGCTTCCAAAGGGGGAACAGCCCCAGCGTTCCCAAGTGCCGCCACTAGCCAGGCCCTTACCAGTTCCTCCTCACTATGTGTGAGCAGTCCTTCCTCATCACCGTCATCTCGAGTTTGGACTTCTCCTTGGGGTGTGCCTGCCTCAGAGGCTGTGTCTTCTTGGGGGGCCGGGGGCCGACTGCTGCAGCTGCCACTGCCACCACCATTGCCGCCACTGCCGCTGCCACCACCACTAGCATTGCCACTGCTGCCGCCACCACTGCTGCCCCCTCCTCCAGCACTGCTGCCATCACTCTTCTTCTTGCCATCTTGAAGGATAAAGGAAGTAGTAGAAAGGGACCAGAATTCAGCTAGAGCAGCTACTCAGCAATCCTTTGTGAGAGTTGGCCACTATATAGCAGGTCTGGGGGCCCTGGAACTTCAAGTCCCTAACCCCTGGGACACACTATCTTCCCAAGTGCCGCCCTCAAAGCTGACCTGGGTTGGCCTTTTGTTCTTCAGCGATCTGTTCCAAGCGACCCAACAGGGCATCGATGTTGGACTTGATCTGTGTCAGCTCTGTTTTGATGGTCTGTAGCTCGCTGCTCTTTACTGATAGTAGAGGGAAGACAGGGTTATCACTTACGGGTACAATGCAAACAAAACCCCAGCCTCATTCTGTCAGCTAGGAAAGCCATTCTTTTTTGGTTCTTTTCCTGCCAAGGGAAAAGGTCTCTTCTTGGAGATCCAAGAGGCCCCAGGGGTGACCAGTCCGCACATACGATCCTGTTCATAAGCCCTGGAACTCCCAATCCTATAGGGACTGCAGATAAATAGGAATATAGGTCTGGGCCATGTGTGCCGCACATCTACAATTCCAGCATTTGGAAGGCTAAGACAGTAATGTTGTGAGTTCGAGGTTAATCTTGTTAATCTGAGAGCCTGTCTCAAAAAGAAAAACAAACAAACAAACAAACAAATAAATAAGAACCTGTGGTGTGTTCTGTAACACCTAAGTAATAACATGTGTCTTTTCAGCTGTGTTACAGGTTGTGGTCTGTTTTTATTTAAAGGTACAAAAAATACCTTCTGCAGTTAGATTTCCTGGGTGTCTGACTACAGTACACAAAGACCAGAATAAATCTGAACTTATCCTTACTAGAGAAAAAAACACTATCACACCACAGCACTGAACTTTTTAAGAAATGCATGCAAACACTTGATTATTAAGAGTAACTTCAAACTATAGATTTACTCCTTTATTTCTCAATCTTAATAAAGTATGATTCTATGGGCTAGAGAGATGGCTCTGTGGCTAAGAGCACTGGTTGCCCTTGCAGAAGACCTGAGTTTGATCCCAAGCACAGACATGACAGCTCAAAACTGTAATTCCAGTCCCAGAGGGATCCGACACCCTCTTCTAACCTCCACAGGCACTGCACATACCCAGTGCAGAGACATATTGCAGGCAAACACCCATATACTTAAAATAAAAACAAAGATTAAAATTTTGAAAATCAGTTGTTAAAAAAATGTGATTCTATCCTTTTAGCAATGATAAAAAAAAAAACATCTGGAACAGTGGTTTTCAATCTTCCAACCCTTTAATACAGTGCCTTGTGCTGTGGTGACTGCCAATGATAAAAATATTTTGTTGCTGCTTTGTAACTGCAATTTTGCTATTGTTATGAATTGCAAATATCTGATGCAACCGCAAAGGGGTTTAAGATATAGAAAGATTGAAAGATGTCACTAGGATGTGGTGGCACACATCTTAAATTCCAGCACTTAGGTGGCAGAGGTAGAAGGAGTTTTGTGAATTTTACATCAGTCTGGTTTACACTGTGAGTTCCAGGACAGCTAGAGACACACATCGGAACCCTGTCTCAAAAAAAAAAAAAAAAAAAAAAAAAAAAAAAACAACAACAACAACAAACACTCACACTTGATCTTGGCTGAGCCAGTAGTGATGGCTGTAGAACGGCCAAAGAGCTTGACAGGTATTGTAGTTTTGACACGGCGAACCAAAGGGACCGTGACACGGGGTCTCTTCACTGGGACTGCCCTGGGCACGGGCACTGGAGAAAGGCGACCTCGATAATCAAACAGCCTGCAAAAAATAGACCAGAGGCTGCAGCATGGCCTGTGACCACCAGAAGGCACTACAACACTAACTTTACCTGTGTGATCCGAAAGGGCCAGGGAAGAAGTGCCTGATCCATCAAGCCCTTGGTATGAAAGGGGTTTGTTTTCCAGATCCTAAAGGCTAATGAAATCCTTACTTACTATTTCCACTGTACCCTCAGAGCCATGATAGGAGAAGAAATATAGAAGCAATATAGGAACAAACAGCCCAGAGTCAGAAAGGAGCCTCTCCTGAGGTCACCGCCTTCTACTCAGATAATCACCCAACCTTCGATCAGTTTGTAAATGTCAAAACAGTGTTTTAAGTCCCCACCTAGAAACAGAGAGGTTAGAAAATGGATGGCTAACCCCTGAACCTTGGTTTTCTCATCTACTTAATGAAGAGGGTGTCCAAGTTCACTGGCTACCTGAGTGTGCAGTAAGGGTAGAGCATGAGAACCTCATTAAAAACACTTGAGAAGGTTTGACAAGCAAAAGCTGGGTACCAGGGGACTGACAAATTAAATCGAGGAGCCCATGGCCTCCGACTTCTAAGCAACTTTTTTCTTTTGGACACTTCAACATCTGTTTTCTCCAGAGATATAGGCCAACCACTTAACAGCATTTCAAGGGTGGGCAGCTAAATTAGACCCAAGGCTGAATGGGAACTCTCCCACCGCATGTACAACGACCATGGTTATGAAGAGAAGCAAAGCCTTGATCAGGGATACACTCTAGAACTATTTTTTGGATGAATCACAGTACCTGCCACCACTAGGATACTCAAGGTCCCATTTCTTGGTGCTTCCGTTCAAAGAGTCCTGCAGTTGGTGGCAGCTAGTGATCAGCCTCTGATCTTTCAGTTTGACCCACAAGGGGAGGTAATGAGTCTGACCCTGGTCAGAAATCACTGAACCATACAAGTAAGAACTTCAGGAGTCCTGAGAGATCATTTGCAATAAGCCTATAGTCTCACTGACTAGTAGCAGGAGAATTTGCCCAAGACAGGGAATCTACTCAGTGGCATAGCTGAGAGGAGACAGGGAATCTACTCAGTGGCATAGCTGAGAGGAGACAGGGAATCTACTCAGTGGCATAGCTGAGAGGAGCCTCCAGGCTCCCTGGCTCCCAGGCTATGACACTTTCCGCTGTACCACATTATTTCCTGAGAACACTTAGAGCAGAGAAAGTGGTTCAGGAAAGTTCTCTTCCCTGGGCTGTCTGGGCAAGGAGGGAGAAGTCTGGATTTAATCTTTATCCTAACTTCTAGTCAAGCACATGACCAGGAGCTGGCACTGTGATTAGTCTTGTAATTCCCACACTCTACAGGCAGATATAGGAGGATAATGAGTTTGTAAAACTCTTCTCAACTGGGCCTCTGGAAGACTTCAAGAATGAAATCTGGGTAGGACTGGGGATAGAAGGCAGATGGAAACTCATCATGGACTAAGCCAGGCCTCCAAATAACTGCGACTTCTTAGTCATAAGGGTCAGACCAAACTATCTTCCTTTTTGGCTGAGTGAGCACTGTACAGAGGCAAAGACTGAACAGAGTCTCTATGGGCACTACCTGTGAAAGCACTGGGCCTGTTTTTGTATCCCAGTTACCCAGGTGTGTTCACCCTTTAGCTATACACTCCCCTATCCTACAGAACTAGAAGAGGCAAGGCAGACTGAGAGTTTGGTGTGACAGTAAGAGCTCCGGCCTGAGCACTTACAAAATGGGATCCTAGTCCTAGCTCTGTCCCTGATTTGTGAAAAAACCTTGAAGCAAAGACCCATTCACATTTCTGTGCTTCAGTTACCAATCAGAGGAATTTGTGAGCTACATCACCAATCTCTTAAGACCCTTCCAGTTTGGCTAATTTAATAATGCCTTGACATACCCCTTCCCTGCTCACCTCGAATAGAAGTAGTCTTGATAGTAATCATAGTCAAAGCTGTAGCCACTGGGAAAACAAAGGGAGATGGCCACTCAGCCCATTTCTCCACAAGTCCTCATCTCCAAATGTCTTCCTAAATTCTAAGCTCAGCACACTGTCACTCTCAGCATTTACCCCCTCTGTGAAAAGAGGGGCCCAACCAACACAGACAAAAAACAGACATAGAGCCTCACCTGTATATAGCAGTTGCTGCTCTCTTTAGCCCCTTGGGTCTATTGGGCTTGGGCTCTCCAGCCATGTTGATGTCTGTGGAGGAAGAAGCAGAGTTGGAATGCTAACATGACAGCAGTATGCCAACACACATCACCATCATTGACTCTGTATTTACATAGTGTACACATGGGACTGAGAGAGCCAAAGGTCTTTAGACATTTTCAAACATTAGAAGAATACCAGGACATCACATGGATACCTAGTTCTAGATTCATATGCATTCAGATATATAGATAAGTATTTATATACCATATAAATACATAATTTCAAGTATATTCATATAAATCAGGAATATATAAACACACACACACCCTCACATACATATATCCAGGTAAGAAAGTCATAACATCTATACTCAAGTATAGTCAGATTGCCTATAGGCAAAGAAGTCAATGAATACTCATGGGCATTACACTAAACATCTCTATGCCTAGCATAGTTATTAGCTTATTAAGATCAAGAAATATTCAGAAAAAAAAGCAACCTGCTCCCACACTCAAATATAATCACATCTGCATATCTCATATTCACTAATACATACACATACAGATGGACCTTCTAAAACACATACTAAGAAGTGTATGAGCAATCAAGCACACACACATGCACACACAAACACTGTAAGGTAGACACCATTAGTCATTTCATATGTATGTAATCAATAATGCCAAGAGCACACATCTTCCCTTTAGTCCTTGTATTCACAGCTCCTCATAGTTTTTAGAAAAGGCTCTAACCCGTATCTTCTATAGATTGGGGTAACAGGCTATACTAGTGCATTTTGTTTCCTTTCTATGGAGAATCTGCATTTTAACTGGAATCATAAAGCTTGTTATTAAGAGGCTATGGGGGTAGATGAGAGAGTGCATTGCTCAACCCACATCTGAGAAGCTTCTTCTTGTAATAGACAGGAATTAACACAAGAGTCTTAGAACTGAACAACATGATACTTTGCAGCAATCAATTCTAAGTGTCTTTGTCAAACCACTTCCCTCAAGGCACAGGAATCTATGGAGAAGAGGAGCTGGAAAAGATTGTAAGAGTCAAAGAAATGGTGTCTTCCAGATGCACCAGGACTAATGCACATATGAGCTCAGAGGCTGTGGTAGCACACATAAGAATCTACACAGGCTCAAGCCTAACTGGGTTGCAGCACTAAAAGGTGTTAAGCAGATAATGGGTCCTACCCCTAAACAAGAAGCTAATATCTGCCAGCAAAAGGAAAATCAATTTTCTCTAATGGGGTGCCAGTGGGTCTATCAACTACATACCAGGGCAGGCCCCATGTCCAGGAGAAGTTGGCCATATTTTTTGTTTTTTCTGAAGGGGGGCTTTTGTTTGGCACTTTTATCTCTTTTGTTTGTTTTTTGGGTTTTTTTGCTTGATTTTTCTTGTTTTTAGTTATTTCTTTCTCTCTCTCTTTTTGAGAGAAAACAAAATTAGATGGGTGAGTAAAATCTGGAAGGAGTTAGGAAAGGGAAAAAAAGCATTCAAAATGCATTGTATATAATTTTTTTTTTTTTTTTTAATTTAAGGGAAGGGGGGAAAGGAGGCTATGAAGACCAGGGTAATGTGTTTGCCTAGTAAGCTTGATGACCCAAGTTTAATTCCTAGAACTCACATAAAGGTGAAAAGAGAGAACCAACTCTAGTCCTCTGACTTCTACACAGGAACCATGGTTTACATATACACCTGTACGTGTATTTACACACTTTTTTTTTTTTTCCTTTTGAGACAGGCGTCTCCCTGTGTAGCCCTGAGTGTCCTGGAACTCACTCTGTAGACCAGGCTGGCCCTGAACTCACAGAAATGCACTTGCCTCTGCTTCCCAAGTGCTGGGATTAACAGCAGATGCCATCAAGCCCAGAAACACAAATAATTTTTTTTTTAAAAGAGGAACTGGGAAAGCAAGGACAGGAGAAAAGGGGCCTCTATAACAATCCCCTATTGGCACTCAATTTAAGAATTAAAAATATAATATTTATTTGTTGAAATCATAAAATCCTGAGCAGTAGCTACTGAGATAGAAGAGGTTAACTTACCCAGAGTCTGTCCAGCCAGCACCCGTCCATTCTCTCCCAGTACAGCTGCCCGGGCATGGCGCTCGTTGGCATACTGGACAAAGGCATAGCCTTTGTGCACAGAACATCCGGCCACACGGCCATATTTGGAAAAAATGGTTTCTACATCTGACTTCTTTACCACAGCTGTGTTTAGGTTTCCAATGAAGACCCGAGAGTTGATGGACTTGGGGTCATTCTTGTTGGTTACATTGCTGGTCTGAATCTTCAAAGACATGGTGTCCACCTGAAAAGACAATGCCAATGTGAAACTGGGTTCCCAGGCTAGGCTCTGGGAATGTTCATGGCCAATATCCCGACTAACCCGGATTCCTCCTTGCCTTTCTATACATTCTTATCCCTACGGCACCCATTCTCCCTGCTCCTGCAGCACCCTGTTTTCTTGTGACATTATCAAGATCTGCCACTAACTGGCTGCTAATCTTACACTGGGTGCTTTACAATGTCCCCTCATTTGGTACTCACGTGATACTCACATGGGAAAACTCAACACTGGGAGGTCACAATGCTAGTCAACAGTAAGGGTGGAATTAACCAGTCTCTTGCCTCCAGTTTTTAAAATTATTTATTTTTATTTTATGTACACTGGTGTTTTTCAGCAGGAAACTGGAAGTTACAGAGAGTTTTGAGTTGCCATGTGGGTGTGTGGACAGAACCCTGGTCCTTTGGAAGAACAGCCAGGGCTCTTAACCACTGAGCCATCTCTCTAGCTTCAATTCCATTTTTTTTTTTTTTTTTTTAAAAAAACTTACCCCATTTAAAAATTAAAAATTATCTATAGCGTTTCTTTCTGTTCCTTCACTGCAGAACCATAATGAGGAGGATACATGGTAATTTCAAGAATAGTCCCTTATTATAAAAATTGCTTAGTCTGATCTAGAAGTACCTCATGTTTATTACCTCAGCCAGTAAAGTCTTTACTGCATCAGCCACTCTGCAAAACATGTGCTTACGTAGACTTACCAGGTACTCACTGTAGGCTAAGGTAGCATATAATATTGAGTGATCCCAAAAACTTGTGAATGAATACAGATTATTTTACCAGAGACCAAGACACTGCTAAAACTGTTTTTTTTTTTTTTTTTTTTTTTTGGTTAAGATTGTTAACTTGCTAATAAGAGGCATTTAAACACTTTTAAAGCCCATTTCTATTAGCTTCATCGCTACTTCCTAGAGTTAAAGCCAATTTAAATAGTTATGATAATGAATTTACCTGAGAATGGTCTTTAGTAAGTTATTAGTTATTCACTTTGTACCGACTCAAAATCTGTTCGGTTTATAAACAAGTTTGCAATTACTCTTGTACGTATGTCTTATACACAGGTCAGTAACACTGAGGTACCATGCCTCAGGTGCAGTCCGCCTGCTTGTTCTTTTGTCTTGTGAGGCTGGTTTTCTATTTTCAGTAAGTAGGCTGACCTCAACAGCCAGCAAGCCTATCTCTGCTTCTTCTAGCAATGGTGTTTAACTTTTTTAAATGTATGTCCTGATGGCTACAACGGAGCATGCCTTTAGTCCCAGCACTCAGGAGGTAGAGGCAGGTGAGTTAAACCTAAACTTTTCTATATAGAAAAGTTCAGGCCAGCCAGGTAAACTCTGGCTTAAAAGAATTTTTTTTTTTTTTTATCCCACAGAGCAGTCACACCTTGGCATAAATCCCAAGAGAAAGAAAAGAGGATGTTTTATTCCAGCAGGCAAGGTTTACAGTCTGGTCTTGGCATTTGTATTTACTGACCCTGTGTTCTTAGTGCAACTCCAATCTCATCTCCTAGAGCAGTTTCAGAAGGTACCAAACAGAAGGTATAAAAACCTTCATCAACCTGTATGTTTATTCTACCTAACACAGGGGTGGGGGTTGGGAGTTTCATTTCAGAAGAACAAAAGCTGAAGAAATGTGTTATCTTTTTGTACTATCATAAAGCAAAGGCTCAGTTTATCCTGCTGCTACTAATGAAGAGGCTGATATGAGCTTTAGAACTGACTTGGACAAGACAGGATCTTGTTAATAAGTTTACTTTTACACCAACATTTATAAGGAGTGAAGGACACAAGGAGATACCCAGGAACACACCCAATATACTCTTCCATAAGCAACAGGAAAATGTTTAATGCTCCACATTTTTCAGTTAAAAAATCCTCCTATCTGGATAAAAAGTCATTCAATGGTTAATTCCTTATTCATCCACAAATATAAAGAAACTTTTAAAGGTGCTTAAAACTATATAGAGAGATGACATCCATCTTTTGTTCAGCAGGAGGGAACCAACAAGGCTGCTTGCTCTGCCATTTACCTGACAAGGACAAGGCAGTAGAGGACTCCCTCAAGAGCCTCTAACACCTGAGTAAGAAGCATTCGCTGAGCTCCTTTGTGTAGCACTGTGGGAGGGATCAGCACCCACTGGTTTGCAGGAGAACAGTCTTTCAGTTTTGGCTCTGTCAATCTTTCCTGTCCTCACTTGAGCTTTGGGACAATAAATATAACAGAACTTTGCAAATTGTGGAGGCCTTTACAAAATCAACTACTTGTACAATTGTATGCACTTGTCTATTCTATTAACACCACCAGTAGTGGGACCATTATTGATGAGAGTCATGATCAGACTGTAGCACATTCTTAAGATAACAAGAGTCAACCTTGTCACCTTGTCTGTAGAGGTAACACACAAAGTATACGCATGTGAATGCTAAATGGCACATGCTCTGGTACCCAAATCCCAAACTCCCAATCTATATTCTCCCAGTTGATTCTTAAGTCTTGCATGATGCTTTGGCACCATAGGCTGTATGCTACTCTGTAGACTCCCTAAGCCCAGAGAGCTGACACATGTCTAGGGAGTTGTAGAAACCTTGAATGGTAATATAGAGGTGTATGCCATACTGACCAGCCTTCAGGCCTGATTTTCTAGTCTGGTCCAAATACTCACCCTCACAAACTAACATCCCCCCCCCCCACCAACTTAATAAACACTCCACTTTGGGGATGAGAAGGAAAGGTGCTTTGGCCAAATAGTCAGTTTTATGTGGTGTGGTCATCTTGTCCTCCTGCCTCTGCCTCCTTCAGCAAATCCTACCGGCGTGCGCCACCACAACCGGCTGCAAATTTCTCTCTGAAATCCTAATTTTCTCACATACTTTTAATGCTTATTGTTGTCTTTCCCTAATGCATACCTTAAACTTGAAAATTTTACTTTAATATTGATGTGTAACTTTTCCACAAGGAATAATAACGATTCCTAACAGCAGTCTTTGAACTTTCCGGAAAGAAGATGGGGCCCCACATCATCATTTCCACTTGACTCAACCTGATGCATCGGAACTACAAACATCACCCTAAAACCGGTTTGAGACTGTTTTGCTTGAGACAACTCATGACTAGCTAGCTGTAATGGTGCACCTTTTTATTACACCCTGGCCAGTTTCAAATAGAACTACAGTCAAGAATTTTCTGCCACACAGTGACTAACTACATATGTCACAGCCAGTTCTGTTGAGAAATTTGGTTGCTAAAAATTTTCTTCCTACAGGATCCATTGGAGCAATCATCGTCCCATTTCAGCAGGAAGTAATCTTAATATGACTACGCCCCCTTTCCCTACCCTTGGAAATTTGGGATAATAGTCATCGTCTTTGGGTTGGTTTTAGTTATTTGGGATTGGGTGATGCTTACACTCGGGTTTATCTTTTAGACAGGAATAGGGAATGGTGGGTAAAGGTATGGTTTAGATGGGATATAAGTAGATTAGCCTATTTCCTTGAGAATTTGAGTATGAATGAGATAGTATTTTACAGCTTACATTGTTATGTATTCCTATGTGGTAAGATATGTAAAATTAAGTTTATATTTTGTTATATTGTGTTAAATGTTTCCACTTATAATATTTATGCACATTATTTTTTACCATATTCTATGTATGTATACTTTTCTTGTGTTCAAGACATTTTGTATATTGATACAATTTGGGATATTTATCTTGCTGCCCTTTATAGTTCTACCTCTTGTCTTGACACTTATACTCTACCTCTATTTTAGGGATTTACATGTAGGTATATGTAAATAGTTATATTGTTTAAGTATTTGTTCCTGCTTTACTCAGGAAAGTTTTAATCAGGCTTTTAGCTAAGTTCCCGAGTATTACAGATTATCTTCACTCACATTTCCTGTACCTATGAGATTAATCAGATATAGATGCTTAATCTTCAATCACTTCATAGACATGCAGAACATGGCATTTAAATGTTTTAATATTAGTACTCCATTGACATGAGACACTGTTGCTCCTGACAGCACCGTGCATTTTCCCGAAAATATGTTGGACACTGTTGTTGCTCCTGCTGGAGTTCAATCTCGCCTCAGCTAATGGCCTGTTGGGCATAGAATTGCCCCCACCTTGACCACTGATTTGGACATGCAGTCCTATGTGCTTGCAGGAGACAAATATAGAAGACTGCTTGACCTTGCCAAGTCAGGGTAAGACAGCCATTCTATTTCCCTGCTGTTGTTGTGGTCTGTCAAGTTCTCTTGGCCTTAGCCAAATCTGGGTGTACCAACGTCGCTGTGAGACCTAGGGTGACTGTTCAGGTGGCTTGCTGTTTCTGTCCTTGCTGCACCGTTTTGGAAGTTGTCCATCCGCATTTCCTGTCTACTCTAGTATTGTTATTTTCCTTCTCAGGTCTTGATGAGGTTGAAGATTAAACTATCACAACTATTATTCTCTCTTCCTAGTTAGATATATTAGGTACTAGACTTACGTTTTCCAGCTTAGGACAACTCTATTGTAAACTCCATTATGCCCTCACCCTAGGACTAGATATGTAGGTCATTTTGTTCTCGATTTTCCTTTTCTTAGAGCACACTTGTTATTCACTGTTTTGTATATAGTTTTGTATTAAGCCTAAATCTTTTCTTTAGACTAAAAGGGGAATTGTAGTGAGGTAGTCCTTCTGTAGCACTGACCACGCCCATTGGGGGGTGGAGCTGGGCGGAGGTGACCTGAGGAGGAGGTCGGAGGGGGCCAGGAAGGCGCTCTCTTTCTGGCGTGACTCGGACAGGAGAGGATCGGGTTGAATTTCCTGGTGTTCATCTGTCTAGGTTGTAAGTTATTTCTCCCTGAATAAACATCTATTCAGCCTATTTGTTTATCCTGATCCTTATTTACCGCAATACCACTTTGTTCCCCCCCCTTTAAAAAAAGAGAAGGTGACATATAACTAAGACTGGTCTTGAAGGATGATGACCTTAAACTCCTGACCCTCCAGCTTTCAAGTGCTGGATTATCAGCATGTGCAATCACATCTAGCCACTTTCTGGATTTTTCAAGAGTGGGATCCTAAAAGTATCAATATCCTTTTTAGCAAAAACTACCTAACTTGATAAGCTATTTCCCTCTGCCAGCCAAACCTTGCTTTATAAATTGTGTAACTGAGAGCAAGGTACCAACAACACCAGAGGTTTTTCATGCTGAACATTAAGTGAGGAGAGGTGGGTGGTGGGCCTGGGGAGGGCAGAGATCATACATACAGCAACCACCTGTGTTATTAGAAATAACCTGTAATGTCAGATTAGCAGGGACTTTGATGATATGTTCTGAGACCAAAAAAAAAAAAAAAAAAAAAGGGGGAAGAACCTGGCCAGGATACCATGGTTCATAAACCTCAGGGTTTGGGGTGTTGTTGTTTTTTGCCTTTGTTCTTTCATAGCCTCTCCCTCTCCCAACCTCTCTCTTTAAAGACAAGAGTCTTATATAGCTCAAGCTGGCCTTGAATTCATCTCCCTACTTCCACTGCCCAAGTGCTAAAATTACAGGCGTTGGCTATCACACCCCACAAGATCAGGATTTTTGTATTATATTTTTCCTTTAAGTGAGATGGGCATCCAGGAAAGCATGGAGCAGAAAACAAAAAGAGAGCACCTCAAAAACACTGCTATGGTGGAGAAAAACTACAGGGGCTACCTTCTCGGCCAATGTCTTCACTTGCTAAATAAACAACTACTTAAAAGCTGGAGCCTTAAACTAATTAAACCCCACCAGGGACAAAAGCTTTGAAATGCAATTGCAGCTCCAAGTTAGTAAGAACAGAAATTTGGCAAAAAAACTAAACCATTTTCCTAAGTTAAAACATTTCAGATAGGAATTATGTTCTAGAACACAAAAGCCAACACTAGAAAAATAAAAAACAAAGAGCTTTGCAAACGAAGTCTTAAAAGGTACTTCCCTACTCCTAAATTTGGGGTAATTGAGAATCTCCCCCCAAATCCACTGCAGTAAAAAGAGCCTCTGATTCTGAGTACCAGTGCTTCCTGCATCTGTCCCACTTCTCTTCACATAAGGATTAACTTTAAATAGGGAAATGAGATCAAATGATTAGTTAATAAAGCAAAGCCACAACTGGAATTCAAGTCTGGCTGGCTGAAAAAACAAACAAACAAAAGCAGGCACCCAAAGAGGCCAGATTGTGTGTGCAAAAATTCACAAAGTAATAGTTTCTGGGGCAAAAATACTCATTTGAGTCAAACACACACACCCTCCTTGTGCTCCCCCCTTTCTACAATTCTTCAGTTTGCACAGGACTTTCATGAATGCTCTGCATTTAGGATCTCATTCTTCCTTCAAATTCTATGTTGAAACCTAATTTCCAACATGAAAACATAATAGCCTGAGCTTAGGGATCAACAGGCCAGGCCTTCTGTCCATCTCTAGCCGCCTAGTAACCAAGAGGCAGTAGATATTTATGGGGAAGCTGCATAGCTTTCTCCAGAAAGGTTGTTTTTTTAAATCACTGATAGCAACATTCTTTCTAAACCACTCAGATATCCCCCAGGGTTACCTAAGGGCAAAAGGTAACAGAGTCTTTGGAAGGTGATTAGGTCATAAGAGCCAACTCTGAATAAATGGGTTTTAGTACCTTTATAATATAAAGAGCCCCCTGAGAGCTACCTTTGCCTTTCTACAATGTAAGAGCAGAACAAAAAGGCCTGTCCTGGAACCTTGGACACACTTAACCAGATACCTTCATTTTGAACTCTAGAACTTGAAAGAATAAATTTATTGCTAATAAAATAACAACTCTGTCACAGAATTGCAAGAATGCTAAAATAATATCATTGCTAGTTTTTAGAAGTTATATGATTTTTGTGAAGTCAAATAGCTAGTGAGGAGACCTGACATTCTACAGTCTATAGACTCATCCACTGTAAACCTGACTCTGCTGTGACTCCCTCATTAGGCTTCCAATCCTGCCTCTCAGAGTAAATTAAGTTGTGTTCTAACTTGCCCAGGACTGGGCCTATTCCTGGTGGAATGTTTTTTTCCAAGGAGGAGCTGCTTCTTTTGGTCTTGTTGCCCCAGTACTGCTTAGTTTTAGCCAGTCATGTTGGGTCACTTCTGGTTTTACTTCCGCCTTTGCCCTCAGATAACCCTAAGATAGCAAATAGTAAAGAGCTGTCAGTGACAGGAGACTATCCCTAGAGAAAGCCAAGCAATTAGATGGATCAGTGTATAGGGACTCCTCAGTCCAGAGGACCTGGTTATCAGGCAGCCATGGATAACAGAGAACCTATTAATCTTACTAAACTCATCAGGCCCCTACTTATTAACACTGCCCAAATGATCATCACTGGCCAGACAGAACTAATTTTCCAAGTAGCACTGACAATTTCCACTCCCATGAGAAACCCTAGCTCTCAACTAGCCAACCACAGAAGGCTTCTAGAGACATGAAAGTGTAAGCTGAACTGGCTACAGACCCATAAGGCTCCACTTTGGCTTGGCTGTTCATGCCACCTGAAACAAGTCATGTGATTTCCACAAACAGTAACACCCTTATTCTGAAAACAGGAAGTATCTCCCTGATTATCTTTTCAGATCTGTATAGTGATCAAATGGGCTAATCAATATGAAAATACTCTGTTGTATCTGTAACAAATTATGAAAAGATATCGGATTATACCTAATTCTATTACTGCCCAATTTCTATCCCTCACATTCAACAACCACTTTTGAGTGTTTCCTGTACTGGCCTTGCTGAGAAACTAAGTAGAGACTGTTCTCTTGGTTGTTAAGAAGCTCTCTTTCAACAGACACGGTGGCACAAGCCTTTAATCCCAGCAGTAGGAAGGCAGAAACAGGTGTATTTCTGTAAGTCGAAGCCAGTGTAGTCCAAATAGTGAGCTTTAGGTCAGCCAGGGCTACAACATAGTTAAGATCTTGTCTCAAAAAATAAAAATTAAGAAAGAACATTTTTGGGAATCCAGTTTGTTATTGTTAGCCACCCCCCCACCCCCGAAAACATGACGAAATAGCAAAAACAGCATAAACTTTAGATAATCAATTAGGATTGAGTTCCAAATCTAGTCCTGTCAATTTATAAGCTCAGCCCTACACATGCTAGGCTTCAGAATACTCAATTGCCAGGTAGAATTAAAGCTATTCTACTATGGCCAGAGATAGTAGGCAGGGGGGTAGTGAGATGGCTCAGCTGGTAATGGCACTTGTCACCAAGCCTGAAGACCTGAATTTGCTAGAGGACATTTACAGCAAAGAAAGAAAACCAGTTCTTGAATACTGTCTTCTAAATTCTAAATGTGCACCCACGGACTGGATGTACGGAGGATGTTATGTATGAATGTATGTATGCAAATTTTTAAGGAAATGTAAATCACAGAGCTGGAGAGATGGCTCAGCAGTTAAAGAGTACTGACTGTTCTTCTGGAGGACCCCAATCCAATTCCCAGTGTCCACATGGGAGCTCCCATTTGTCTGTAACTCCAGCTCCAGGGCTCTGACACCCTCACACCAACATACATGCAGTCAAAACACCAATGGACATAAAACTAAATTATATGTTTTTAAAAATGTTTAAAATTTAAAAAATTAAGTCAGGCATGATGATAGACACCTTTAATTTCAGCACTCTGGGAGCACAGTAAAGCAAACCACTGTGAGTTCAAGGCCTGCCCAGTGTGATGGCTACTCTTGGTAGTTAACTTGGATTACTAAATCATCTGAAGTGGGAAGACTCACTTCTAATCTGGATCTTTGAGGTGGGAAGATCCACCTTTAATCTGGGCCACTCCTTCTGCTGGCAGCCTCTATAAATAACATGGAAAGAGGCTCATTTTCTCTGTTTGTTCATACTTTTGCTAGCAAGTCCATTCCTTCACTGGCATTAGAGCCTACTTCTCTGAAATTCCAGTGTATACTGCAGACCAGCTGAGACATCCAATCTCTTGGACTGAATAACTATTAGATTCTTGGGCCGTCTGTTCATAGGCAGCCATTGATGGACTAGCTGAACCACCGAATATAATCCATTCACATATATATGGTTGTACATACACACATACATGCATACATACAAACATTCATTCTATAAGTTCGGTCCTCTATGCAGCAAGTTTTCCAGGACACTCAGGGCTACACAGAGAGATGCTTCAAAATAAGAGGAGGAGGGAAAAGGGAAGGGTTCGGGAGGGGATGGAGACAGACAGACAGACAGATTAAGTAGTACCCAGTCTAATGTCAGGTGCTTGTAGTTATTAAATAAAATGTAGCTGGGTGGTGGGGGCAGTTTTAGTCACAGCACCCAGGAGGCAGAGGTAGGAGGATCTTAATCAAGGCCAACCTGGCCTACTGAGTGAGTTCCAGGACAGCCAGGGCTTCACAGAGAAACCCTATCTTGAAACAAAAATAGAAAGAAACAAACAATGTTTGGAAATAACAGCCGCAAAGGTTCATGTAGGTCTTATTCACCAAAATAAGCACTTATTTAATGACTGAACTATGAGGATGCCAGTCAGTCCATCAAGGATTAACCCACCCACTGATGAGCTCATGGCAGAACAGGCCATAAGGAGGCAGCACCTGGTTGAAGGATATAAGTCACCAATAGCATGTCTTTGAAGCATGCAGCTCATCTCTTGCCCTTTTCTGTCTCTCTGCTTCTTAAATGAGCAGCTTTGCTTTACTATGCCTTCTACCATTACATTCATGCTCTTTACCATGACCCAACAAAGAACTAAACATAGGCTGAAACTGTGCCAAAATAAATCCTCACTTTTCTCAACTGATTATTCATCTATTTTGTCAGTGACTGAAACTGACACCTTGGATAATCCAATGCCCTATGACCTCAGATTAATCCAGTCTAACACTCTAGGTGATCCACAGTCCAGTTCTGAGGGTTTTTACCTTTTCATCCCATGCAGTATTATTTAACCTGAGAGTAGGAGAGTCACAACAGGAAGTCACCATCATAACATAAGAAGGGATTCCAGGCTTTGCACAGGCTACCCTCACACATTGGTGCCATGAGGCCCTAGTTCTGCACTGTTTCACTGTTGTCAGTATGCACAAGGCCCTGGAGGACATGAAAGCAGAAACAGAAGGCAGGGCCAGGCCTCAGGCTCCACTCCAAACCATCGTCAGGGTGTACATACCCCCTCTCCTGCATCATATATACAAATTCGAATTGATTGTTGTCTTAGGTGAAAGCTTAGAAACTATGAATGTTTTCTTAACAATTATGGGGAAAGGAAACAAATAGTGGGTAGGTAATAATCTCTAAAACAGACTTAAGTTACTAAAAAGTCACCCACAAACCTACCTACCCACATAATACTAAAAATCCAAATTCTAAGCTAATTATGGACCACATATTGCAAGTAAATGGTTGTGTTTATTCATCTAGTAATTAGTCTGGTGACTAGACTCAAACAGGGGGCATCCACATGGCCACAAAGTAGATGTGTCCTGGTACAAGTCCACTGCCTAAGAAACAGTCTAAGCAAAACACCATGGGGAATCAGACAAAGAGGAACATGAAAGAGCGATCTACCAAAAGGGAAACTGTCTAAGATGAATTACCACTGGGTGGTGGTAAGAGAAAGTATGAACAATATATAGAATTGTGTCTTTCAGACTTATCCTTCTTCACCTGCTTCTGTAAATATATACACAGAGTGGGAATGAAAAAAGTCTGAAATGGGAGAACATCTGTTATTGCCTCCTATTCCCTTGATAGATGCATACTTATTCTTGTCTAGAGGGAGAACACAAAACACAGCAATTTTAACGAAGACATGTGGAAGGTTTATACATATGATTCATCAGGATCCTGATCAACCTAACGAAATTAGTGTCCTCTGCATTCTGCAGATTAAAAAAGCTCAGTCTCTGGCTGGGGATGTACCTCAGTAGTACAGTACTTGCTTAGCATGCATGAAGTCCTTTGCATCACAAAGAAAAATAAAAAACTAACAAACAACTGAGTGTCAGAGAGCTACAGTAATGAGCCTGATAATGCAGCTTTGATCATTTATGTTCTTCCTTCTCCATGAGTGATTTCTCTATCCATAAGAATGATCCTGGTTTTATCAGTAATGTTCATACCACCTCATACAATATACATTATACTGGTAAACTGCCATGTGCTACTTGAGCTCACTGAGAATCTAGTCCTGGAATCAGGGTTCCCTTGCTGTTTCAGACACAAGCATGTTTGTCTCAAAAGTATCCTCTAAGGCCCCTTACCTAACGACAAATTGGTCCTCTTAATTCTGCTGTGACAAAGAGAAAAGGTACAACAAAACAACCCCAGAGTAAAGCTACTTGACTTTGAGAATAGCTAGGAGGTAAAACTGCTACCATTTATCCCACAATATAAAAAATTATCTAGTGATAAAGAAAAGCTAGCTGTGTGAGGGAAAACATCAACTTGGGTACTATCCTATTTGTTCTTTTACTTGGAACCTTCACTCAAGGGGGACACTACTAGGGACTCACTCTATTGGGAACTCTAGCTAACTTGACTAACTTAAAGAGGCTTCCCCAAGTACATTTCCGCTGGATGTTTTTGAGATCACCTGAGATGATGTTTTGTTTGGTTATCTATCATCGATCTGTGTATAATTTGATATTTATTCTTTTATTTTGGGTTGCTATATACTTAGCTCACTTGTTCAAAACCAAAAATGTGACTGTCATAAGTCATTCTCTGGAACACATACGACACTAGATTTTAGACATCAAAAGACCCTTCTAGTTCTGTGTATATGGGTAATCATAAAAAAATTATATACCTCAACTATTTTATCTTTTAAGCTTCTTACTGAGGCAGATGATGGTGTCCTACTTAAGCCAAAGCTAGCATAAATCTGAGTGAGACCAGTGTTGGTTCTTTTAACCTTGGCCAAGAATTGCTTTAAAGCTGAGTCTACAGTTGGTCAGCTTCTGGTCCTTTAGGCAAATTCATGTGGTCTTTCCTAGAGCATACCCACAAGCCCAAGAACCAATCCACACTTACTATGAAACTGCAAAACAACCCTCTCCCACATCTCATGCTTCACGAGGCTGGCTCCTCACAGTGATAATGTAGCAAGATTAGTCACTGCTTGCTGTTGCTTGATTATAGCTATTCTTTGCTGTAAATGAAGTTTAAAAGTCATCAAAGGGTTTGTCAGCTCTGACTTATGAGCCTTTCTCCTGCAGGGAAGTCAGGCAGTGACAAATGCCCCCTCTCGTTCTGCTATCCATTATGAGCTGGAAAGTGCCATGTTCCAATTACTGGAGACCCCAATACAGTGCGCAGAAAACCTTGCTCCAGGCTGCAGCCATTACTCAGGCCTGGCAGGGCTGCCCTAAGCCAAAGCCCCATAGAATAAGAGTAGACAAGAGTACTTTTCCTGACTTTTGAGCTGGCCCCTTCCACCTTTACCTTATAGTAGCCCTGGTGGTTTACTTTAGACACATTTCATGGTACCATATTGGTTGTCTCAAAGTAGTCAGGTTAGAGACTGCCTAAGATAAATAGACATGAGGAAATAAGATTATTTATTTGCATGCATGTGTGCATGTGCGCATGTGCGCGCGTGCGTGTCCCTTCATATATGGGGGCTGGAGAGATGGCTCAGTGGTTAAGAACATTGGCTCACAACCTCCATAATGAGATCAGGTACCCTCCTCTGACCTGCAGGGATACATACAGGCAACACACACACACACCACACACACCAGGTAAACAATATGAAACATGATCCTCCAGAGTAAAGGCATAAGATAAAATACCTAGGATGTTCAGATAAAACAAACTGAAAGGACCTTTAGAAAACCTCTATTATTATCAGTGGCCACAGTATTCAATATCCATAATATGCTAGGCCCTGTCATGCAAGATGCTAAGGAATATAAGATGATAGAATATGGTCCCTCAATCATGGCAAGTAAATGAGAAAATTAACCAGACAACGTGACTTGCTTAAGGTCAAAACTAAGTTAGGTTAGTGACAGAATTAGAACTCTACCTCTGGTGACACAGAAAAGTAGAGGGACAAGGAAGAGTTCTTTTGCACACTCTATGCAGAAAACAGCATAGCTCCACGCAGATCTACATACACTTACTGTCCTATAACTCCCTAGTCTCAGAAAAATGAGAGTGACATCAAGACTTGCTTCTTCAGTGTGGTGGTGAGGATTAAGTGATGTGCACACATATAATAAGTAGCCCAAATATCTACTATCCAATCATCTATAAAACAACTCTTTGAGGCAGGTATTGATTATTTAATAGACCAGAACACTGAAGCTCTTTTCTATTTTATTATACTAATAGCCAAGCAAGTCAGTATTTCTCAAAACTATTTATGAAGGATCAGTTTTTTAAAATTCTAATCTATTACACCTAAGTCTTGATACGAGAAAATGTCAAGTAACCAAGGTTTCTAAGTATTTACTCTCAATTTTCGTTTTTACAGTGAACTAGCAATAACAGATGGGTTACAATTTTTTAAAAAATGGTTCCAGACTCTAATCTAACTCTAGAAAACAAAGAAAAAAGGAAGGAAAGAAGGAAGGGAGGGAGGGAGGGAGGGAGGGAGGGAGGGAGGGAGGGAGGGAGGGAGGGAAAGAAAGAAAGAAAAGGAAAAAATTAATTTCATTTCTTTCAAGTCATTTAGACTTTGGGGTCAAGACTATTTTATAAAAATTGCTACCACCATCCTTTTAAGAGGAAGAGAATAGGCAGGTCAAGGATATGCTTTTCTAGAGGTAATATATCTTGGTTATCTACTCTGTAGGCCACATATAAGGGAAGATGATTTAGGTTTAACAAGAACTAGAACAACCTTCTGGTACCAGAGGCATGAAAAGAGGACATATTCTCTGTACCTCAAAAAAGGAAACCAAGCAAGATTGAAAAACCATGTCCTACCTTTTCATTTACTTATTTGTGTGAGTGTACAGTGTGTGCATGTGCATTGTGTGTGCTCGTACGTGTGTGTGTGTGTGTGTGTGTGTGTGTGTGTGTGTAGGGGAGAGGTCAACTTCAGGTGTCTTTTTCTCTATTGCTGGCTACCTTATTTTTTTCTTGAGACTAAACCTGGAGCTCACACTCTGCTAGAATGATTTCAGGATCTGCATATGTCTGGCCCCTGGCCAAGCACCAAGGTAACAAACATGGAATGCATAGTGGATGTTGGAGATCCAAACACAAGATTCTTGTGCTTGCATAGTATTTTCACCACTGAAGCATGTCTCTAACCCCTCTTGTTATGTTCAGTCTTGTATTGTGGCTGTTTGTACATCAGCCTCTCTTTTCATCTAGGAAGTTAAGAGTAAGAGAAATAACAAATTCATTCCCCAAAGCGACTATATACCTAAGACTGTGGCTAGCTGAGAATGTATACCCTCTTTATACACAGCTAAATTTTCAGTGTACAAACTTCTATTCTAAGCATTGCCCCCCCCCCTTTAAAGACAGCATCTCTTTATGCAACCCTGGCTGGCCTGATACTCACCATCACACCCTGCTTCCCCCACCCCTCCAACAGAACATACCTAGTATTATTTTTAGTACAACCAGAACTAACAATACGCATTACAGAGAAGGAAACAATTTGCTGTGAGTTGGCATTAAATGCACGGCCTGAGCTAGAGATGGCTCAGCAGTTAAGAGCACCAACTCATCTTCCAGAGGATCCAGGCTCAATTTCCAGCACCCACAAGGCAGCTGACAGCTGTTAACTTCAGTTCCAAAAGACCCAATGTCTTCCTCTGGCCTCAATGGGCAGGCAACACTGAAGCACATAAAATTAATCTTTGATCTCCAAGACAGCCAGGCTAAGTAGAGAAACCCGATAGATAGATAGATAGATAGATAGATAGATAGATAGATAGATAGATAGATATAAAGATAGTGTGTATGCGTGCGTGTGTGCACACACACGCACCACATGCCTCCTGGTGCAGTCATAGGTCAGAATATGGTGTTGGGTCCCTGGAACTGGAGTTACAGATGGTTGTCAGCTACCATGTGGGTACTGGGCACTCAACGCAGGTCCTGTCCAAGAGCAACAAATGTCCAAGAGCCATCTTTCCAGCCCCAAAAATATGTTACATTAGTTGTACAGATATCTCACCTTAAAATAGGGCAGCTATTCATATCAATAGGGTTATTAAAAGATAAAAACAACTTAATTCATGTAAGCTTCCAAAACATTACAAACCAATGCAAATAAGATTAGGTTGGGTAGAACAGGCCTTTAATCCCAGCACTCAAATACAAACAAAGCAAGCATATATTAGCTCCCCCTATCATGATTATTACTACTAAAACTTAAACATTATTTCCCTTGAGTTTATAATCAGACAGGTGGTCAGCTCTACTTTAACAATAATCTAGAGGACAGTATTATCACTGGACTCTTCAAATGGGTCACCAAATTCTAGTAAAGACTTGTCTTTTAATACCACGTGGATGGTCCTGAATGTCACAGGACTGGGTGTCCATCAAGTGCTCAATGAATAATGAATGGATATCCAGAATAAAAAAGCAGTCTATCGAACCTACAAAGAATCCAAGCTGAGAAGAACAGAAAAAGAACCCTTAAGCCAAGGTCTCCCCAAAAGCTTCCTTGTGCCTTGAAAACCACATATACAAATTAGTCTTTATATGGACAAGAAAGACTTGAGGGCTGAAAGTATAAGTCATCCCTGTTCATTCAGTATTATGTATCGTCTGTGGCTGCTCCAATTACTGTATTGCATAGGGCTGTGTCACAGTTGTGCACATATTAACCTTTTCTGGGTCTATATTAGAGAAAGTAAAGAATAATAGAGAGGGTCCCTAACCCATCCCTTATCAGGCTGAAAGTTAATCCCAACTTTACTAACTAAGAGACCTTGGAAAGTTATTTTACTTCTTGAAAGCACAAGGTTCCCTACCAGGTGGGGTAGTGCAGACCTCTAATTCCAATGTGCCCCAATCCCTACCCCACCCCTTCAAGACTAAGCCAGATTACCAGACCCAGCTACACAGTGTGACCTTGTCTCAAAACAACAAAAATTTCAAGGTTCCCCACCTGTAAAGGAAATAAAATTTCTGTCCTGTCCCTGTGCAATACAGATGTTGTGAAGGTAGAAGGAGATCTCATGCTTTATTACTTGAGTGTGCTAAGTAGCCGCACACAAGAATACCCCCTAAGGGCAGAAAATCTTCACAGGCAGAGCCACTCAGAGGCAGATAATCTGGTGGAAGCAGGACAGGATAGTACAAATTGGCATTGCAACCAAGTGTGTTGCCTCTCAAATATAAGGGCTGATTAAAATCCTTTCAAGTAGAATCAATACTTTCCTCATTACAACAATCCTTCTCCTCGAAAATTTTGATCACCATCCCAAACAGCCTCACAAAAGGCTTGATCCTAAAGACAACAAATGCACTCACTGTCTATGGTTTTATTTCCCACATTCAGTTGTTGACTCAAATTAATTTAGGACTCTGCTATAGTTGCCTTTAGGCCTTGAACTTAAAGAGATCTACCTGCCTCTGGCTCCTGAGTGCTGTGATGAAAGGTGAGAACCATTACCACCTGACTAAATAATAGCTCTTTTGTAATTAAAGTTTGCTTTGGGTGGGGTGTATGTGTAGTTTTTCAAGACAGGGTTTCTCTGTGTATTTTTGGCTGTCCTAAAACATAAAACACACTCTGTAGACCAACTAGACTGCTCTCAAAGTCAGAAATCTGCCTGCCTCTGCCTCCCAAGGTATGTGCCGCCACCACCACCTGCCCCCATCTCTATCAATATTAAAATTAATCCTCTACTACCACTAAAAGTATTACCATACCACAGTTTCTTGCTTAAAATGGAAAAAAAAAAAATCAAGATTTTTAAAAATGTACTTTTTTATTTTTAAATGCCTCCAGAGCCATGAGTGAGAACTTGATTCATTTAATTCATATTATTTGAAATTACCCCCAAAACCATATAAACCTCTACTTTTCTTATAGTATATCAATATGCTATTATTTCTTTCCAGTATTTTTTTTTCTTGTGTATTACAGTTAGATCATTTGTTAGATTTAATTTGTTCTATTTTGAGACATGGTCTTGCATTGTCACCCAAGATGGAACTAAATTCAATCTTCCTGCCTTGCTCTTATGAGTGCTAGACTACAAGCATACACAAATCATGCCCAGTACAATCTTTTTTCCAAATTAGCATAATTAGACATGTATATATAAAATAGCATCTTTATTTGTTCATAGTTTTCAACAAGCTTCATTTTATAGAACTACTGGTTTAATAACTAAATGAACTAAATAAATAAGTTTATAATAGTCTACACTGGTGATCATTGTAGCTTTTTTCCAACTTCTCATTATTATAAACATTATCTGAGGTGAAGTTTATTCTAGATACTATATGTTTTCTTAGGATAGATTTCCAGAAGCAGAATTATTGGTCATATGTATGAACATTTTTATAGTCTGAGATATATAGCCTAATTGCTTTCCCAAATGGTCCTACCAATGTGCAGTGCTATCTTGAATGACTGCCACTTTCATGGCAAACAGGATCATGTATTATATTGTGCTTATATGTGAGATATGAATTAGTAGGGGAAAACAAATCCTCATCCATTGTTCTGCCCAGGTGAAAATGAACAGTCTTTTGATTTTGTTTACTGGCTTTTTTACTTCACAGAGTTTTGAATGCTACAAGGAAATAATTACAGATCCTTAGGCAAAGGAACAACAAAATTACTGATTCATCAAGAAAGCATTTGTTGGAGCAGGACAGATGACTCAAGAGTGCTTACTCTTTTGCAAAGAATGCAGGTTTGATTCCCAGCAACCACATCAGACAGCTCACAACCCACTAATTCTCCAGGACCAGGGTATTCAATACCTGTGTGCACTCAGAAATTCTTATCTTGTTAAGAGGGACAAAATGAAGTCAGTTCACATCTAAGGGAAGAGGAAACAGCAAAGGGTTATAGAAGTGTAACTTCCCTCGTAGCTTGAAAATAGTACTCTGGGTGTTGGTGGTACATGCCTTTAATCACAGCACTTGGGAGACAGAGGCAGGTGGATCTCTGACTTTGAGACCAACCTGGTCTACAGAGCTAGTTCCAGGACAGGCTTCAAAGCTACAGAGAGACCCTTTCTGGGGAGGGGGAGGGAAGAAAAGAAAGAAAATAGTTAAGTACATAACCTAGAATATAAGGATTCATGCTGCAGAAAATGACACCAGAGAACTGGATGATGGCACACCAGAAGACTTTGTTGCCACAAAGAGTATGAGAGCCAGTATTTATTCCTGTGTGATGAGCTGCAATGCTCTGTTAGAAGGCACACACTAAGTATTCTTCAGAGTCTAATACACCAATTCAACCCCTGGGCAGAGTATCTGTTCTCGTGCTGACTTTCTTTCAGGTTAGTCTTCTGTTACTGAGCAGCACAGAACCTTCCTTCTATTTTCCACTCAACTAGCACACTACTAGATGTTGCAGGGGTGCTAAGAAAGCTCACAGACAGATTTGGAAGTTCATCATACAATAATACTCAATAAGCCCTCGTTGCCTTGGCATAGCCTCTAATCTTAGAAACCTCTCAGTTCATTGTCTGACCTCATAAATCTTTCTATTTCTTGTTCATTCTGGCAAATTTGGGGGGAGGGGGATGCTTAGATACAAAGCCAGACAGGAAGCCAAGGAGACACAAATCCTTTCCTAAAGCACAGTTCTCAAGCTAGGGACTCTCTCCTCAGCCTTATCAGCATTGTAACATCAAAATAGAATTTACTAATTTGAGTGTTGAGAAGATTTAAATACTACCTTAAGGTATTATTGCTTTCTACATTAATAACAGTACCTTAAGGAGGGCAAGGGCTGTAGGTCTGATGTGCTGGCTAAAGTCCATCAAGGAGACCATTATCAAAATGATGTCTCTGTCATCTCTTCCTAGCCTGACTTCATCCTAATACAACAGCAAACACCATCTCTTTTATCTCAGCATCCTCACTGCCTGTCAGGATAGACCCACAGTAGGTGCTCAAGGACCATCTCCTGAACTGAGCTAAAAAAACATGCACCATCGCCTCTACTTCTCTCCTTTCCCCATCCCTGCTTTTTTTAACAAAGCAGCAGGGGAGAGAAAACGAGAAAACATCTTTGCAAAAGTTCAAGGAAGCTACATCAGCCTTTAGGAATCACTTCTTGTAATATAATTACTGCTTATCATATGGTGTCAGAACACACTCAAAGAATGGAGTCCTGTGGGGGGGACTCTGAATGCTTCTAAGAAAATTCCAAGAAACAAGACAAGAATCTTGTGACCTCAGTTTCTTTGAAAACACGGAATTGTTCTTGGAGTGTGCTTTCATGCCCCCTCCCAAAATAGCAGACAGGAGTGAGTTCATGTTAGATTATTCATTACAGATAGCTATTATTATGTGCTTATATGCCTCTAAGGGAAAATGTGTTTTTGCTACCTGTGATTTATCCTTCCTTGGGTGACTCTTCTTAACCTTTAGAGTATAAATTGCTTGATACTCCAAACAAAGTTGACTGTTGTATGAGACTTTAGGCCGCTTCATTTTTAGTTCCTGCTCTCCCCCAGGTTCAGGCTGCCCACTAGAATGGTAAGCATCCCAGGAAGTGCTTTGTTAAATATATAACTTCTCAGCTTTACTATATATCTCATGAAGCCATCTCTCCAGCCCTGGCTTTGTAACTCATGAAAGAATTATACCAATAGTTTCAATGTCCTTTGTAAGGGTAGAGACTTTTATTTTTCCTTTTTGAGGCAGGCCTGTGTTACCTAGGCTTGAGCTTGTGAGCTGGAATGGTCCTACAACCTGAGCCTTCTAAGCAGTTCAATTAAAGGTATGCTCCATCATACTTATACCTCAGGGACCTTTTAAGGCAATGACCTTGGTACAAGACGAGCTTTCTCGTTTTAGGATGTCAGGTAAGTGATTTAACCTCTCTGTGCCTTAACTTTCTTTTTTTGTTTTGTTTTTCGAGACAGGGTTTCTCTGTGTAGCTTTGGAGCCTATCCTGGGACTCGCTCCATGGACCAGGTTGGCCTGGAACTCAACAGAAATCCACGTGCCTCTGCCTCCCAAGTGCTGGAACTAAAGGCGTGCACCACTACTGCCCAGAAACTTTCTTATTTTTATTGCATGTTATTTTATTAAGAGTGGGGAAAAGGAACACATGTACACACATAAGTCAAAGCACAACTTGCAAAAGTTGGTTCATTCCTTCTACCATGTGCTGAGGATTGAACTCAGATCAAGCTTGACATTGACGACAAGTGACTTAACCCACTAAGCCATCTTGCCAGTCCAATTTTCTTATTTGAAAAATAGAAATATAGAATCTTCCTCATATATAAGTCACTGGGAGAATTTAAGTCACTGGGAAAATATTAGAAAGTTAAACATTGGGGAGTTTTCTAAATTAAAAAACAAACAAACAAACCTGTTTTTAGTAAAAATTACTGTTGCTCCCATTTACTAGATGGCTCCAATATCACAGTATTAGTAATGACTAGGGTTAAGAGAGAGTGCACATCTATAAAGCAGGACTGGAGCCAATCTCAGATGTGGTGATGGAAGCTGAGGACAAAGGAATTTTCCAAGTACAAATCTCTTAATGTGACTGATAGTCCTGATGAACATATTTCAGGGAAAAGCTTTTGTTTCCTCTCATGCAGATCCCTGAGATTCTGAAGCCCTTCTCAAATTCAGTTGCAGTATCTGCTGCACTTCTGTATTTATACATCTGCCTCTCTATATTAAATGCTAAACTCTAAAAGAAGAGACTTCTACATTAGTCACTACAACCCTTGGCCTCCAATGCTACTATCATGAAACCAGCAGGTGTTTGCTAAAATTATTCCAATAAGTAAGTGTAGGAATCTTACCAAACCTGGGCATAGTGGTACATGTCTTTAATCCCAGCACTCATATATCTGCTAGCCCAAGAGTCTAGTCTACATTGTGAATTTCAAGCCAGCCAGGGCTACAAAGTGAGACCATCTTTTTATTTTAGAATCCTACCCAAGTCCTGTTAAATGATTCCTCACAGTTCCCGACAGAGAGATCCCTTAACATGAAATATATAGCTGTAGTTAATAAGATGTACTTAAGTCAAGAGGGAGAGACATGACAGTGAAGAGAGAAAACAAAGTTGGAGCAAAAGGATAAGCTGAGCTCATGACATTATTTTGAGCAAAAGAGGCCTAGTATTCAGACCAGACTTCTGGATCTGAGTTTTCTGTGGTAGGAAGATACACAAAGTCTTCACCAAGCAGAGAATAGCAAAAACCAGAAAACACCTATTAGCAAATAACAAAGAGATGGCTACCCAGCCCTCCCTCTCTATATCACCCAGTGATCTTCAATATACTACATGGTGTCTCACCCATGCAGAAACAAATACAAAGTACCGTTTTTAAAAGGCATGAACTTCATTCACTCCTGAGATTGTAATGATTTTTTTAATCACTAATCACTTCTTAGACATTAACCACACATCAAGCTCATACTAAGCAACTGTGAGATAATAATAACCCTATAAATGACTACCCTTTCCCCACCTTAATGGCTATCACAAGGGAAATAAATGGACTCTTTTGAACATCAGATAGGTTTTGGAGCTGGAGACCTGGCTCAGTGGTTGAATATTGGCTTCCCTTCCAAAGGACTCAAGTTCAATTCCTATCATCCATACAGCAGTTCACAATTATCTATAACTCCAGTTCTAGAAAATCTTAGAACCTCACACAGACATATGTGCAGGCAAACCAATAAAAATATATTTAAAATTAAAGGAAAAAAAAGTACTTTGAAGAGACTCTTCTTTGGAGAGACAATACAAGGGAGGTTTTGTTTTGTTTTAAGACAGGGTTTCTCCGTGTAGCCTTTGGTGCCCTGAAAATCACTTTGTAAACCAGGCTGGCCTCAAACTCAGACATTCACCTGCCTCTGCCTCCCAAATTCCTGGATTAAAGGTGTATGCCACCACTGACTGGCTAAAGATTTTTTTTTTTTTTTTTTAAACTAACTAGATCCAATCTAGAAGGCTTAATTAAAAAAAAAAAAAAAAAACCTATAAAAATATTCTCTACAAACTGCCAAAACAACTTCTCCCAGGGGCTGAATAAAAAAAGTATAAACAGGCAAGATGGTGTATAACCTTAAATCCCTACATTTGGTAGGCAGATGCAGGTGGTTCTCTGTGAGTTTGGGCCAGCCTAATCTATACACACAGCTCCAGGATAGTCAGAGCTACATAGTGAAATCATGGGGGTTAGGGCAGATGAGATTTCCCCCCCCAAAAAAAAAACCACATACCCTATAAACTTCATGATGGAGATGACAAAGGAGAACAAATCTAGTAGATTCTCTTCAAATTAGTGGTGTTATAATTATTGATGCCAGAGTGGTCTGCACTGGGAACTGCATGGTGGGACCCCCAAGATCCCTAGGATGCAATCTAGACTTATAGGAAGAACTGAATGTGGCCAAGCCCTTCAACCCTCAGCTTAGTGGAGCAGAGGAAGAGGGAAGACAGTGATGAGAGAAAACAGCCTGTGAGTTAGATGCACCTTTGCAGATAACTAAGCTAATTACCTGACTGGGACTCTGGTCCTTCAACTGTTTGGAAACATTTGGTGGCCATTAAATCTGTTGTTTACTTATTTTCCTGCTCACTGGAACAAACAAATCAAAACAGAAAGCTTGATGCTCAAACAATGTGCTCTGATTAGTGGCTACAGAAATGTCTGTAATTTCAGGATATGCTGGACAATGTAGTACAAATAACGCTGTGGTCTGGGAGCTGTCCCTTCCAGCTTTATATAAATAGTGGTTATAAAAGCTCAACTGCAAGCCTTACCCACCTGATCCTTAAAATAAAGGAGCAAGACAAGATCAGTTCTGCAGTAATTCTTCAATGGAGATTAATGCCCTTAAATATACTAGTGACCATTTTTCAGAAAAGCACCTAACTCCATCTCATCTACTTCTGGTCAGTTTCTTCAACCATTCCCCTACAAACCTTTCTCTCCCAATTTGTTGCTGTATAGCAGCCCCCACTCCAGCAGAGATTCCCTGATAACCACAGGTCATACCTGACAGAAAACTAGGTAGTCTGCCCGCAGACCTTTTCTCTGTTCCCCCAGACTCATCCCTGGTGTTCCTTCTCCACTGCCTGTATCTTCTGTAGATCCCACAGACTTTCCTCTCCTATCCTCTTTGTCCCAGACCCCAACTCCAGCAGGCACCTCTCTCTGGCTAACCCAAAGGCTGCTCCTTCCAGAGCAATAAGTAAGCTGAAGGGACACCTCTCCTATGGCTCCTAAGATCCAATTTCCCCAGTCCCACCCCCAGCTCTATAGAAGGAAACCTTTCTGCTATAGTGGTCTCCCTTTCCTCTCTGAGCATGTTCCCAAAGGATCACAAAAACCTCCTCTAAGCCAGGTGGGCACCCAAGTTTGTACAAGAAGCACTACTACACCTTGAGTCACATATCGAATCTCACGCACTGACAGTGGGAGACTTCCAGACAAAACATAAACAGAGAAATGTTGGACCTAACAGATTTATAGAACATTTCACCAAAACACAAAAGAATATACCTTCTTCTCTGCACCCCAAAATTGTCCACATACTTGGGACACAAAGGAAGTCTCAACAGATACAAGAAAATTGGAATAGCTCCCTGCTTCCTACCAGGCCACCACAGGTTAAAGCTAGGCATCAACAGAAACAACAGAAAGATTACAAACTCATGGAAACTGAACAATTCTACTGAATGAAAACTGGATCAAGACGAAAATGAATATGGAGCATACCCAAATTTATGAGAAACAGTGAAAGTAGGAAAATTTACTGTAAGTGCCTGCATAAAAAATTGGAGATACAACATACCAAGAACTTAAGAGCACTCCTGAAAAGATCTAGAACAAAAAAGAAGTTAAGCCACCCAAAAGGAACAGGCCTCAAGAAATAATCAAACTGGGGTGAAATCAATAAATTGGAACAATACTATAATAAATAAATAAATAAATAAATAAATAAATAAATGAATGAATGAATGAATGAATGAATCTTTTTTGTTTGAGAAAAATCAACAAAACAGACAAACCCTTATCCAAACTAAAAGGCAGGGAGAGAATATTCAAATTAACAAAACAAAAGTTAAAGAGGGATACATCACAACAGACACTGATGAAACCCAGAGAATCATTAAGGACATACTTTAAGAACCTATATTCCACCAAATCAGAAAATCTAAAAGAAATGGATAATTTTCTTGATAGGCACCACTTACCAAAGATAACTCAAGATCAGATAAACAATTTAAATAGAGCTATAACCCCTAGAAGCCATTAAACGTCTCCCAATCTCAAGATGTTGTTGGCACACACCTTTGATCCCAGCATTTAGGAGTCAGAGGCAGGAGAATCTCTTGAGCTCAAGGCTAGTCTTGTCTACAGGGTAAGGTTCCAGGACAGCCACGGCTAGAAAAACCCTATCTCAAACAAAAGAACAAAAGCACCCCAGGACCAGATGTTTTAGGACAGAATTCTACAAGACTATGAAAAAATAGCTAATGTCAAGACTCCTCAAATTATTACAGGAAATAGAAACAGAAGAACACTGCATAATTTTTGTTTGTTGTTTATTTTGTTTTACTTTTCTCAAGACAGTTTCTCTGTTTAACAGTCCTAACTGTCCTGGAACTGACTTTGTAGACTAGGCCGGCCTTGAACTCAAAGATCAATCTACCTCTGCCTCCTGAGTGCTGGGAGGCAGCTACCCAATTCACTTTATGAGGCCACAATTACCCTGATACCCAGACTACATAAAGACTCAACAAAGAAATTTACAAACCAATTTCCCTCATGAACATAGATGCAAAAATACTCAATAAAATACCTGCAAACCGAATCCAAGAACATATCAAAAAGATTATTCACCATGATTGAGTAGGCTTTATCCCAGAGATAAAGAGATGGTTCAATATATGAAAATGTAATCCACCATATAAACAAACCAAAAGAGTAAAATCACAGGATCATCTCAAAAGGTCTTTGACAAAATCCAATACCTCTTCATGAGAAACATCCTGAAGAGATTAGGGATGTGAGGGGTATACCTAAATATAATAAAGGCAATTATAGCAAACCTACAGCCAACATCAAATTAAATACAGAGAAACTCAAAGCAATTCCACCACTAAAATCAAGAACAAGACAATGTTGTTCACTCTCTCCATATCTATTCAATATAGTACTCAAAGTTCTAGCTAGAGCAGTAAGACAACTGAAGGAGAGTTAGGGTATACAAACTAGGAAGGAGTAAGTCAAAGTTTCACTATTTGCAAATGATATGATTACATACATTAAGTAACCCTAAAAGTTCTACAAGGGAACTCCTACAGATGATAAACACTTTCAACAAAGTGGCTGATACAAGAGTAATTCAGGAAAAAAATAAATTACCCTATTCTATAGGGTATGACAAAAGGACTTTGAGAAAGAAATCAGGGAAATAGCACCTTCCACAAAAGCCTCAAATAATATGAAATATTCTGGGGTAACTCTTAACCTATCAAGGGAAAGACTTGTATAATAAAAATTTCGAGGCTTTTAAGAAACTGAAGATATCAGAGGATGGAAAGATCTCCCATGCTCATAGATCAGTTGATGGGAGATGTCATTCTGTAAATATGTTTCTCATACTGGTTAATGAATAAAGCACTGTTGGCCAATAGGAAAGCAAGATAGGCAGGACTAGGAGACAAGGGGGATTCAAGGAAGTAGTAGGGAGGGGTCAGCATGGAGAGACTGGGGAGACCAGACGCCTGCCCAAGTGGAAATACTTAGATTAACAGAAATGGGTTAATACTTAAGACAGAGCTAGCCGATAAGAAACTAGTACCTGGCCAACAGCATTATATCAAATACAGAATCTTGGTGTGTTAACTGGGGCTGGCGCAGCAGCAGGACAAAACCAGCGGGAGGAAAAACCTTACTCCTTACAATCAGTAGGATTAACATAGTAAACATGGTCATCCTACCAAACACAATCTACATATTCAATGCATCTCCATCAAAATTCTAACACAATTCTTTTTGGACCTTGAAAGGACAATTCTCAACTTCATATGGAAAAACAAAAAAACTAGGATATTTAAAATGATCATGAACAACCAAAGAACTGCTAGACATCCCATCATTTCTGATTTCAAGTTGTACTACAAAACTAAACAGACAAGTTGATCAATGAAACCAAACTGAAGATCTACACATAATTCTACACACATGGACATCTGGATTTTTTGATAAAGAAGCCATTAAGGAAATAATAACCATCTACAATCCATAGACCCAGAGGTTAGGCAAAAAGAAGGGGACTGGGGGACACATGGATCTCCTGGGAGGGGAAAATAGAATAAATTGTACAGGTAGACTGGGATGGGAGGTGGGGATCAACGAGAGGAGAGAGATGGGGTGGAGGGAGGAAGTATAGGGAAGAGATGCAATTGGGGTGCATTGGGAGGGTGGTATGGAAACCTAGTGCAGTGGAAACTTCCTGGAATCTATGAAGGTGATCCTGATGAGGACTCCTGGTAATGGTGCATATGGAGTCTCAACTAGCCATCTCTTGTAGGCAGGCAAGACTTCAGTGGCTAAACTGGTTGAATTCAATTGGTTAAGGGGGTCCCGTGGAAATCCTCAAACTCAAACTGTTGTTAAGACAAATGGTTTGTTCTCAGCAAACTGACAGCAAGACCCCATTGCCAAGAACAACACCCACACAACTCACTGAACATGGAGAAATTGAGCTGGTGCCTACATGAAGCCTACACCACCATGCTCTATTCTCTTTGGTGTAGGAAGGTACTCTGCAGGCTACTGAAAGAAACATGGATACCAACTCAGGCACAAAACCTTTGACCTACCTGCAAAATACACTAGGGCAATGGTGGCACAGAACTTGTGGGAGTAGCCAATTTATGTCTGAAGGAACTTCACACCTGACACTGCTTGGCTAACCTAGACAGCTCAGAGACCTAGGGTAAAACCTAGGGTTCTTTATAAAGAAAAAATTAATAAAATGATTCCTAATAATATTCTGCTATACTAATAGATCAGTGCCTTGTCCAGTCATTATCAGAGAGACCTCCTCTGGCAGCAGACGGGACCAAATGCAGAGACTCACAGCCAGATTGGGGGGAGGGGGGAGAAAGGGGGGGAAAAGTCTAAATTGGAGGTTCATCAAATCCCTCTGGTCAGAGGTCAGGGAATCCTGCAGAAAAGGAGGTGGAAAGATTTTTAAGAGCCAGAGGGGATAGAGGACACCAGGAGAACAAGGCCCTCCGAATCAACTAAGAAAGGTGCACATAAACTTACAGAGTGTGAAGCAGCAAGCATAGTGTCTATATGGGTCTACATTAGGTCCTCTGCACATATCTTATAGCTATTAGCTTAGTGTTTTTATGGAATGCCTGACTGCTGAGAACAAGTGGGTCTCTGACTCCTGTGCCTGCTCTTGGGACTCTTTTCCTCCTGTTGAATTACCATGTCTGACTTCAATAAGATAGTTTTTACATTATCTTATTTTATTTTGTCATGTTTGGTTGTTATCTCTTAGAAGCCTGTTCTTTCCTAAAGGGAAACAGAAAGGGAGTGGATTTGAAGAAGAGGGAAGATGGGAAGAAATTAGGAGAAGCAGAGGGAGGGGGAATTATAATCAAGATATATTGTATGAGAAAAGAAATCTGTTTTAAAAAACCAATAAACAATACACATTTAAAGCACTGAAACAGAGACAGGAAGATCAAGGCCAACCTTGAGTGAGACCCTATCTCACAAACAAAATAAAAACACAAACCATAAGAGGTTGGAGAAATCTCAGCAGTACTAACATGTACTGCTCTTCCAGAAGACTTGTGTGGCATGGAGGGCACCCACACACACATGTACATGGTGATACACAAGTGTACATACAAAATTAAAAACAAGTTGAATAAATCTTTGGAGGAAAAAACCCACTGAGATAGGAACAATACTGAGTTCCTAATATTTCTTCTGTAGGGTGCTAACATAAAGCAACTATAATTAAGTACATGTTTTCCTCATATGACACAGAAACAGGCTCAGAGAGGTTTAATAACTTCCTTAGAGTCATATGACTAGAAAGTGATGAACACCATGTTTCAAGCCTATAACCATTTATCTCCCAAATCTTATTTCTGTTTGGGTTCTCCCATTAAGATTATTAAATGGTCACTAACCTTCCCTAGGCTTCCATAAAAGCCAAGCAGAAACAGAAATCCTTGCATTATTGACCTCAGAGTGGCTCTATAGCTCAAAGGCAAAAACAGGTACAAAAGTCAGACTATTAGAAAATTTCCGAAATGACATAAATATGTATTACTATCTTTTTATTTTTTAAAAATTTATGACACTCTTGCAGGGACTCCAGGTCATGCGTCCCTTAATACTTACTAAAATTTGACAGCATTTTAGATAATCAAGAAACATCAGTTTCTCTCAATATTGATTATTCTTTAGGTTGCTAAGCAATCAAACTAAGCAGCCAATGTAATTCTTAAGAAGTTGGGAACAAAAAACAGAGAGTGGATGGAAGCCTGGTAGGAGGCCTAAAACTAGAATGATCTAAATAAAGTAGATGCCATAAGGGCTGTGAGACCAGACTCATTAACTTCATCTTGAGATATGCCTGGGAAATAGGTTCAAAGGGTCGTTTAGGATAGCAGATCCCAGCAGCCCTTTACACTGAGGTCAGGGTGGGATTAATATATGGAACTAGGAGAAGGGATGAGGGTGGGAGTGGAAGGCTATAGAAGGGAAATAGAGTTAGCTAATTTTGCTTTGTTCTGAGAAAGAGAATAGCTTGGGAGGAGCCTAGTTTAAAAAATAAAAACAGCAGTAACTAGGTATAGAGTTCTTAATGTATTTTCTAGCTCTGTCTGAGATCATACTATCATGATCCAAACTGCTGAGATGGCCATCTGTTCTTCCATGCTTTTAGCAACTAAAGCCAAAAACTATAGCAAAGCATTCTTAAATCTAAGCAAGCCCTAGCTGGGATCAGTGAAGTAGTCTAAGTCTGTGTTTTTAATGAAGGAACTATATCTAATCTCAGGACTGAGATACAGAAGCCAGTTGCACTGAGCCTGTAGCTTTAACATTTCCTATATACGTCTCTAATAAACAAATTCCTCATCAGTAGTAATCACTCCTTTTTCTTTTGTCTGTCATTCTTTCTGTGAAATGTGCCCATGTCAGTGTGAATGAACATATATATGTAAATAGTTGTACACAGAGGAATGTGGTAACCAGAAGTCAATCTCAGATGTCATTCTTCAGGAGCTGCCCATCTGGTTTGTCTTTTTCAAACAGGGTTTCTCACCAAGTTAGTCAATGAACCACAGGACCTACCCATCTCCACTTCCCTAGCATTTAAGGACATGCCACTTCACTCAGCTTTTACTTATTTACTTACTTGTAATCTTTTCGAGACAGTCTCACTATGTAGCCTTAACTGACCTAGAGCTGTTATGTAGTCCTGGCTGGCCTTGACCTAACAGAAATCTGCCTAACCATGCCCACCAAGTTCTTTTTTTTTTTTTTTTTGGGGGGGGGTGCGGGTTGTTTGTTTTTTGAGACAGGGTTTCTCTATGTAGCCCTAGCTGTCCTGTAATTGCTCGTAGACCAGGCTAATATCAACCAGCAAGGTATTTTTAAACTCTGGGTTGGGGGATTGAACTTGGGGTTCTCATGCTTACATGGCAAGCACTTTGCCAACTAAGTCATTCCCTCAATCCATGTGGTAGTCTTCCTAATCTCTAATGTGGGAAAGGTACATGACTCCCTTCTTCCACCCTCCCCCAACCTCATGCTTATTTTGTCACAGAATCTTGGCATACAAATGTGCATTATATTTTAAGAGATCAATTTCCAGCAGACATGGCAGCTCCCAACTGCCTGTAATTCTATGCCCTCTTCTGGTCTCCTCAAGCACCATGAAGGCAAAATGCCCATACACATAAATAAATACTATGGTTTATAACTGAATTAATGACATTCTGATTCTAAAAATTCAAAATGGAGTCAAGGGAAATATTCTTGGCCCAAAGTCAGGCTATATAACTGCAATTTCATCATTAAAGTGCTTGGTGATCTTAAGCACAAGCTCCAGTCATTCTTTGAACCATCTATAAATGAGCTATCCCTTATGATCTCAGAAGGTCTTTTCAGTACTAAAGATATGTGAGATTTAGACTTATGAAGTTCCAGGGATGATGTGCTTTGCAAACCATCTGTACATTCCATAGAATATAGGAGGCACAACCAACACCCACAGTCCCCAATACCACCAAGCACACAGGACTCTGCTGTCAGCAGCATCACAGACTGTCGGTTTACTTAATTCCTTCTGACGAACTGCCAAGAATAAATTGAAGGTGAGCAGCAGAGCATTTTAATGAGTCCAGAGCCTAATGAATCTTTTCCTCCTGTGTCAATTAGAATTTCAAAGCTAGGATCTCCAAGGACCAATTTATTAGGAACAGAGAGAGAAAGCCTTTTTGTTCATCAGCTATTGCTTCCTGAGCTACCTGCCCTGCCCTTGGTATCTGCTAGATTACAGTCCTGGTTACTCATGTGTGACGAATGGTATGACAGAACCTGACCTAAGAGGCTCTTTTATTGCCCAAGTCCTCTGGGTCATGAAACTGAGAAAGATAATGAGACCCAGAATTTTTTAGGATAAGGGTGGTTAGAGAAGAACTGACTTTACTGCCATTTCCTGGAGTCTTCAAAGAGCTAACAAAAACAGATCAGCTTGCCTTAGCCTTTACTCAAGCAAGTTTTGAAGATGATATCTACTATGCAAGTGTTTTGAACTCTCATACTAATCTGTTAGTTTATCTGTCACAATGACAAATCATCTGAGAAAGTCAACTAAAGGGAACAAAGATTTATTCTGGTCTATGGTTTCAGTCTATGGCTAACTAGCTCTGCTGCTATGGGCCTATGACCAATGAGGCTGTTTCACCTACCTCATAGCAGCTAGTAAGCGAAGACAGAGGGTTCAGATTTATTCTTCAAAATCATGTCTTAAGTGACCTATATCTTCCATCCAGGCCTATTTCCTAAAAGCCCATTTGGTATGATTTTAAGCCATTGATGAAATCATCACCTCCATATTCTAAATACCTCAATAGTGCCCAGCAAGAACCACCATTCCTTCATATCAAAAAACTATCACAATCTCAAAAGCATTTATAAACAGTACTAGTGTTATTAGACACAAAAACTGATGCTCTTAAAGGGAAAGAGCTAATCTAGGAACATAATTAGTAAACAAGCATATAGGAATCAGAACTTTTATCTGTGTAATTATGAAGAAAGGTTCTATCAAACTACAATAATCTTGTTTAGACACTTGAGATAATGTCCAGAATGGCAGAGGTAGTCTCCAAGCAACCTCAGCAACATTTGAACACTTGTTAATTCACTGTCTTTTATACAAGTACATGGGAAATTTATGTCATAGATATTTCACTGTAGCTGGTTTAATAGAAATCTAAATGGCCAATAGTTAGGAAAAATTTTCAGGGCAGAGAGTGTTGGGAGGAGTCGCCAGCCAAACATGGAGGAAGCAGAAAATCAACATAGGCAGAGTAAAGGTAATAAAGCTACGAGGCAGAAAGTAAATTAATAGAAAAAGGTTAATTTAAGTTATACGATTAGAACCTCCCCACACCCCAAATCCTCAAATCCTGTCTTAGAAATCTTTAGTTGATTTGTGGAGCATTTCTAGTCATGGACCTAATAACTCCCATGCACCTAGATAATCATTTCTCATCCTGCTCTCTCCAAGTGGCATACTGCCAGTTGGATTACTACTGTTCAATCATCAGAAATGTTTTGATGTGAGCAGACATAATTAAATCAGGTTTCCAAATGTCTATGAGGCTGAATTCTATAGAGGGCTCTGATAGGAAAAGCAGAAGACCTCAAATTTACATTGCAAAAATGGGGAGAGGAACCAGAGCAACAATTGTACAGTATAGGCAGAATCCTAACTTCTAAAGACTCCTCTCCATGTGTTTATACGTAATATGCACGCACACACACACACACACACACACACACACACACACACTTTCTCTCTTTTTTTAAGTTTTTCCAACTTCGACATTTTCTTCAGTGGTGTAATCACACTCTATGTTGCCTGTACTCTCAACTATGCTCCTGTAGCAAACCTACTCTGATTTGACAATGGGGTTGGAGTAGGAAAACTACTTAAGAAGAGGAAGGAGATCAGCAAAAGTAGCAAGGAAACAAAATAGTGATGGGATATGAATATAGTAAAATATATACATGTATGAAAATGTCATAAAACTCAATGTTATACAGAGAATACACTAATAAAGAATTTTTAAAGATTGACTGTTGAATTAAGTTGAATTCACATGCTGGTAATTAACTAGGGAAAAAGGAGAGGCTAGTCTAGAAGGAACATGGTGAAGTTTTCCTAGGGTTCAAATCCAGAAATAGTCAACTTCAAATCTCAATTCTCTTCCAATTGCTTCTGTGGAGGTTAAGATTGGAGGTAGGCTTCAAACAATTACACACATTAACTAGAGAGGAGAACAAGCTGCTAGTTTAAGTGTGGGGGCAGCATGAATAAGAGTGGAAAACCAGCAACTTAGTATGTGCACAAAGTGGTAGGTCTCAGACAATGGCTAAAATAAACTAGTATATTCCCATGACAAAGACCAAATGAAAAGCTAATATAAGAAAATTTGGCAAAAAACCTAGTTGCTCTTTCCAACCATGTGAGTTGACAACTAGAGACAAGAGAGACAGTATGTAAAGAATTATGAGCCAGAGACTATGAGAGAAGAAAACCTGGGAAAGGAAATCAAGTTATTTCTCCTGGGCTGAAGAGATGACTCAGCAATCAAAGTATTTCCCTAGGAAGGAAGGGGAACAGAGTTCAGATTCCTAGAACCTGCGTAAATGCCAGTTACCCATGGTGCCCAACCCAGACCCCAGGAGAAAGAGAATTCCAGGGCACAGTTTCAAGAAAGTATTAACTAATTTTAGACCTAATTTGGAAATCCTGACTGCTGATTTTCACACTAGTGAGTTAAACAAAACTTGACATGTTCCAGAAAAATTTGGTTAACTTACGAGGAGCCTTTAAGACATTAGGGAAATTCAGGCCCTAGCATTTCCTCCCCTCCTAACCTTTTCACCTACAGTTTGTTCATTTTGGCCTCTCCTTCAAACCTTTATCCTCACCTTTAAGATCCATTCCTTCTGCATGGTACCCTATTTAACACCTCTGCTTCTTTATATAAATTAACAGAAAAGCACAATGACCAAAACGAAAATGTGGATGTTGGTCCCAGCAGCCAGGGATTAACTCTCAAGAAAAAGAAGTGGTAGCAGGGGCTGGAGAGATGGCTCACTGATTAATAGCATTAATTGCTCTTTCAGAGAACCTGGGTTCAATTCCTAGCATCAACATAAGAGCACCCATCTGTAACTCCAGTTCCAGAGATTCTGACACCCTCACACAGACATATATGGCAGGCAAAACACCAATGCAATTTCAATAAAAATAATGAACTTTTAAAAAATGTGGTAGTAGCATTCTGGAGAGACAGAAAGAAGCTATCTAATAAAAAAATTGGCAAGAGGGATAGCTACAGGTAAAGATACTTGCCCTGCAAGCTTGACAACTTGTGTTCAATCTCTCAAACCCACAAAAAGATTGAAGGTGAAAGCCAATCCCATGAAGCTGTCCTCTGATCTCAACATATATCATGGCACACACCATACACACATAACATGCACACATACATACATATTTTAGAAATTGACATGTTCATTATGTACTAAATTACATGCTGGCAGGAAACATATTCACAGGCCTGCCTACTTCACAAGAACAAAATGTCAGAAGACAGGGAGAATCCTGACACCCAGCTAAGTAAAGGAGGTCAACCAAGTGTTACTGGTGGCCATTTGGGCAACACCACAGTAACATAAAGCCATATGCAGTTCAAAGGGACTGGGGTGAGAGTCATGGCATTTGTCACTCATACACAGTATAGCTTTAGGCACATTTCTTAATTCTTTACTGGGCTTAGGCTTTGCAATTATAAAATGTGAATGTTGGTTGAGGTCTCTATTGTTTTTAAAATGGTGGCATGGAACTTAGTTTAAGGCCTTAGGCGCAATCTTGGAAAGATGGGAAAATGAGTGACTGGATTTACTGTAAAACTACAACAAATAAAGCAGCTATGCTGGGCATTAAATCTTTGTAAAGAGTTCTTCTGTAACTGTGGTAACTCTTCTGTAATTGTGGCATTTGTCTAAGAAATTTTAAAATTCCTTGATTTTATAATAAATGATAGTGAGGGAAAATGCAGAAACAAAAATATATTCATTCATTCATCCTTTCCACCCTATTTCTAGAAGAATACCATTACAAAGGGGTCACATTAAGACGTGCCTAATAGCTGATATAAGAGATCAAGGCCAGGCTCAGCTTCCTATCAAGCAAGAGGCCAACCTGGACATGAAACCTCATCCTTAATTTTAAGGGGTGGGGGTGGCATATGCCCATAAACCCAGCACTAGGGAAGCAGAGGCAGAAGGATTTCTTGAGTTTAAGGCCACCCTGGTCAACCAAGTGAGTTCCAGGACAACCAGGACAGTTACATAGAGAACTCTGTCTCAAAAAAAAAAAAAAAAAAAAAAAAAAAAAAAGAAAGAAAGAAAGGAAGAAAGGAAGAAAGAAAGAAAGAATGAAAGAAAGAAAGAAAAAGAAAGAGAGAAAGAAACCAAACCCAACAACTCAGTAAGGACAAGGCTATGGTGTCACACACCTTTGATCCCCACTGATTTAGAGGACAGCCTGGTCTACAAAGGGAAGTTCCAGGACAGCCAAGGCTACTCAGAGTGTCTTGGGGGAAAAAAAGGAACAGGAAAGAGGGAGGAGCAAGAGTAGCACCTACCAATTAAGTATACATGAGCAAAGTAATGCATGAAAACAGGGGTCTCAGAAAGTGTGGAGACTAAGGGCTCAAGTCCTGCTCCTTCTGCAACTAAAGACTGCATAGGTCCAAGGCTCAGGAGAAAACCCTCTCAGAGAGAGCTTAAACTCAATGGCACCATGATGACTAAGGATTTGGATTATAGCCCCTGGTTCTGTCATTTAATAGCAGAGCCCCCCCCCCCCTTTGTGGAGCTCTGAAGGTATATGTATATGGCTTTGTAATTCCAAAGTGAATAGAGATCTGAGGACTTACCTAAACCTAAAACAATCTTATTCCCAAAATCTGTGATCTCATCTCCTACTCTCCCTGAAGAAGCCTCATTAAGCTTGATATTAAACTTGATATAGGCAGACTTTTTCCCCCCTTTCTTGTACTTCAGTGGTGGGCACACAAAGGAGGCTTATTTTCCTGAAATATTCCCCTCTCTGAACTTTGAAAATGATACATATTTTCCTGGCAACTCTTCTATATCAAAGGCCTTTTGATTCTTGGATCTCTAGGACCCAAATCTGAGTTCTGGGGAAGGTAGTTTGAAAGAGGGTATATAAGAACCCTGAGAAAACAACTAAGGGCATGGAAGGTATTTCTAATTCTCAGGTTATCCAATGCCTGCCCCTTTTGGGGGCACTTTTAAATACGCTATTCTTCCAGAAACACTGTGGCCAGAGGCCAGGGATGTAGTGTAGTTGTCAGGAAAGATTTGTCTCTGGTGTCAAGAGGGAAAGGAAGTGTATAGGAGAGTAGTAAGAGGTGAGAACAAAATAAAGTGGTATATGATGAAGAAGCTATGATGAAACATGTTACTCATGCTAATCTAATAAGAGTTAATAATTGTTATGCCCAGTCCAAGAGACCACCACAGAGCCGACTCACCAAATCCATAAGCACAAGGTTTTGTTTTGTTTTTTTTAATTGGATACAAGCCCTGGCAGGAACCTCATCTAGCAAGCTGGCCCAACAGTTGCAGGAGAAGGCCCTGAGTCTCAATTGCAGGGGATTTATAAAGGAAAAACCCACAAAGCTATGAAATAACCATATAGTTAAGCAAGACTAAACAAGGGACATGGGGTCACAGGTTGGTTAGTCATTTATCTCAGAGAATTTGGGTAATTTCTATAGCAGGCAGCTTGTGGTTGTTATCAGTTTTTCAGAGAACAAAGGGTTGACATTTAGTTGTTAACAGAGCTTGGGGTGGACTCCTTTTTCCAAGAACTGGGGATTTAGACACAGGCTATTTGTCATGTATGCAGGTCAAGGGTCAGGTTCCTCTAGCATACTTTATACTAAGCAGACAGCAGTCCTAGTCTCTCATTCCCCACTTTTTCTGTGCATCATGGGTGATGCAATGCTAGGTTTCGGGTGGACAATTTGAAAGAGTCTGTAGAGGTTTTGGGTCAGTCAGGTTTGTGATCTTTGAATCAACATCTCCAATAGGCACAGTATCCTGCACCACCACATCCTTTCTTATGGCCAGGGCAGACACAGAACTGGTGTAATCAAATCAAATTGCCACCCTCTGCAGTTCCACACCAGTTTTGCCACCCATCACTGAGGTCCACATATAAGGCCGGGAGGAGGAGATTGGATCAGACAGTATGTGCAAGTTTACTAGGGTGGCCCTTGGGTGTACTTATTGTCCAGGTCCAGTTGTTGGGGACTGTAGGGGTTGTAGTATGGATGGGCAGCACCATACACCACAGGACTATGAGGGAGATGAGGGCTTCTTGTGGAGGCAGAGTTTGGGAGGGTTGGTGGTATGTTGTGACACCTCCCAGGTGCCTCCTTTCTAGCTCTCAGGGTTGGCAAATAGATCAGCTAGTCTGGCATGGGAGTAGTGCACCTAGGCAGTGATGCCTGGTGTTGTCATCAGGAATATGTAAGGCGCCTTCCATCTCAGCACTAGGGTCCAGTATTGGTGTCTGTGTACAAAGACCCAGTCTCCTGGGCGGAACCTGTGGAGTTCAGGGGGAGCAGAAGCTTCACAGATGGTCCTAAATTGTGGCCACACCTGTTCATGGGTCAGCTACAGTTGTTGAACAGAATTGGCAATGTCCTAATCATCCTGGTTGGCCAAAAGATCAGACCGAAGGCTGGGAATTATAGGAAGGGGCACCCCAAATATGATCTCAAAGGGAATAAGGCCTCTCAGATAGGGAGAATTCTGCACTCTAAAGAGGGCAAAGGGGAGGGGAGCCACCCAGTCTGCACAAATCTCTAAGGCTAATTCAGTTAGAGTCTCTTTTAGAGTTCTATTCATTCTTTCTAGCAGTCCTGAGCTCTAGGGTCTATATGTAGATTAAGTTTCCAATCGGTCCCCAGTACAGTGGAGTACAGTGGCTATTCCCTGACTTACCTGAGAGATGAAGGATGGTCCATTATCTGACCCTAGTAGTACAGAAAAGAATACTGAGCAGGGTATAGTTGAGAAGTTTCTTTGAGATCACCTGGGCAGAAGTGTCTATAAACACTGAAAGATACTTGTAGCCAAATTTACCAGGTTTAACATCAGTGAAATCTATCTCCAAATATGTCCCCGGCTTTGTCCTTCTTCAGCGAGAGCCTGGGTTTGAGGGATGTGGTGTGGTATTTTGTCAGATGGCATGCAAGACAACAGGCTACTATTTCTTCAATGGCCTGGTTTCTATTGTGAATCTTGACTTTGGATTTTCACAGCAAGTCCTGCATGTGTTTTAACCCCAGGTGGGAAGTGTAGTGGGTATTCCTGAGAATGGCGATCCCCAGCTTCCTGGGGAGGATGGCACTGCCATCCGCTGTGAACCGTCAGTTCTCTAAGTTCTGAGGCAATGGGAGACTGTATACAAGTGAGGTCCTCCACAGTGTAGGCAGGCATATCCAGTAGCTTTTGAGCCCCAGGATCCACCAGGACAGTTGTAATTTTGACTGTTAAGGCTGTCTGGGTTACTGGATTATTATTACCTTGGCTGTATTGGTCCTGTGCCCTTATGGTGACCTGGAAAGTGGATTATGACCAGCTTGGAGGGCTCCCAGAGGGTCTGTAATAGTCCTAAGATCTCTTGTTTATTTTTAGTTTGTTTTTCCTTCTGCAGTTAGGAGTCCTCTTTCTTTATAAATGGCCCCATGGGCATAAGTCATGGCAAAAGCATAACGGCTACTGTATAGATGTTGAGTATTTTTTCTTTCCCCAGGCTTGGCGCCTGGGTGAGGGTGATAAACTATGTGCAGAGGTCCCTGTAGGGAGAGGTATCGCCCAGTCCACATCAGTAGTAGTCAACTGTGGCCCTGGCATACCTTTGTCCCTCCTAAATGAAGCTGCTGACATTGGTGAACAAAGGGGTGTCGTGTCTCTTAGGTCCAGCTAGATGCTGTGCACTCATACTAGGATCTAGCTGGATGAGTTGTAGGTCATGGTCTGGAGTAGGGCAGCTGGGTTCAGGGCGATGAGTAATTCATGCAGGACATAAGAGCTCAGACGGCCATTCTGGGAGCTGTTTAAGCACCCCCTTAAATGCATGTGGCACGGCCATTGTCAGATTCTGTCCCAAGGTTAGCTTATCAGCATCTTTTACTAAGAGGGCTGTAGCCATAATCATCAGCAGGCGAGGAGTACATGAAGCTGTCACAAGATCCAATTTCTTTGACAGGTAGGCCACTGGTCGCTTTCAGGGGCCTAGGTGTTAAGTAAGAACTCCTTTGGCTATACCATTATGCTTGTCTAGAAATAGGGTGAAAAGCTTAGTAACATCTGGCAAACCCAGAGGAGGGGCCTCCAGCAGGAGTCTTTAGTTTTTCGAAGGCGTTTTGGTGTCCCTCAGTCCACTGAAAGTCCTTAGTCTCTTTGGTTGCCTCATATAATGGCTTTGCCAATTCAGCAAATCCTGGGATCCATAGGCAGCAAAAGCCAGCCATTCCCAGTAATTCTCTTACTTGTCTGGTGTTGGAATTTTTCAACAGGTCATCTACATATTGTAGCAATGTGAGTTTTGGGGTTATATGGCCAAAGTGAGAGACACCTTTGTGTAGGACCTTATCAAAAATGGTTGGAGAGTTCTTGAATCCTTGGGGCAATCTAGCCCATGTGAGTTATCCATTGATCCCGATTCAAAGGCTAAGTCTGGATGACTTTGAGAGGCCAGAGGAAGGCTGAAAAAGTTATCTTTTAGATCTAAAACAGTATACCATTTTTGCTTAGACATTGGGGAACTGAGCAGAATGTATGGATTCACACCTCGGGGTGGACTCTGGGAGGGGAACTGAGTCCTGTCCCCTGTAATCACTATCATCCCCTTGAAGAAGGGTCGGGAGGACTTCAGCAGCCTGTGCTCACTGTTTCTTCTTGAGGTAATCTTTGACCCAATGTCCTTCCTCTTCACAGTAGGCACGTTGATTTTTTTTTGGAGCAATCCTTAGCCCAATGACCTTCCTCCTTACAACAGGAGCATTGATTTTTTTTTTCCCCCTTTCCCTGACCCATGGTCCCGGTCGCTGTCTGGATCCCAATTGGAATGAGTTGTCCAGGTGATTTTTCCCATTCCAGTAGCCAAGAACATTTCCGTTAATTCTGCCCAATGGTGTGCCGTTGCTGCTCTAGGACTCTAGCTAGACTTTTGTCTTTCTTTTAAGTTCTTTATCCTCTGCACTGTCCCTTTTGTCTTAAACCTTTTCTGCCACTGACGCTAAACCCGAGGTGTTTTTTCTCCTACTCTTTCTATAGACTGTAACTTTCTTTTAATATCTGGTGCTGCCTGATTAATGAAAGCAAACATCACAGTTGTCTCAGATTCTCCAGCTTCAGGATCATAAGAGGTACACCAACAGAAGGCCTCTTGAAGCCTTTCTAGGTACACAGCCAGACTCTCCTCTGGTTCCTGTCTGACACCATAAACCATAGACATATTGACTGCCTTTCGTGCTGCCATTCTAAGACCCACCAACAGAGTCTGGCGACAGACTAGGAGCCTCTTCTTACTTTGTATGGTATTATAATCCCAATCTGGGTAGGTAGATGGGAAGTGAGCATTAATGACTGCCCGGTCAGTAGATGGATCTCCTGTTGGTCCCAGAACCAATTTCCAGAAAGCTATCAGGATCCTGTTCCACTCCTCAGTAGTGAACAGAACCTTGAGAAGCTGTTGACAGCCATCCCAAGCTGATAGGTAAAGACATCAGATTCCAACAGAATAATTAGGTCTTGGGGATTATCTGAGAACTGAGCATTCTAACACCGCCAATTGTATAGGTCATTGGTGGCAAATGGCCAATAGTGAAAAGGTTGATTGCCCACTTCATCTGGGGGTCACGCAGGGCAGAGACGAAGAGCTACGGTCTCCACCAGTGAGTTTGCTGCCCTACAACTATAGGTGGCTTATGCAGAGCTTCCCAGGTCTCCAGCCGGGTGTCCGGCTGGCTCCACTTGTCCTGCAGCTTGTGGAGGTTCCTGTGAGGGTAAGGAAATATAAGGAGAGAAAAAGACGTCAAATTCATCCATTTTTCCTTGGAGAATAGGATTGGTGTTGGATCCTGAGGGTGTCTTCGGCGTGACCACCATCTTGTGTGGAGCAGGGGAGTAAGACGTGGGAGGAAAGGTTTCACCTATGGAATGGAGACTTCTATGAGGCCCTGCCAGATGCCTGTGTTTGGTACCTGATCTAGATGGCCCTGAGCGAGGTCGGAAGATGATGTCCTCCACCCTGGCAACAAGATCCAGGTGGAAAAAGAAAGGTCTCTCAGGTGGTCAGCCTACATTGAAGGTGGGCCATTCAGATGCACAAAAAGTAGCCCATTTGTCCTTGTGGACAAATGTTGTTAGCAACCATCTTTACATCCCAACAATAGGTTAGGCAGAGATCTAAGAGGGAAGTAGGGGTCTGTCCCATGTTGGTCTTCGTCTGGAGACGAAAACACAGGATCCAGACAACAAAATGACAAATGAGACAGATGAACATTACAGTGAGACAAAGGCACAATTCAACAGACTTGCAATTAACAAATTTCCTCAGTCAGATTCCTCTCCATCAATAGAGAGCTCTATGCTGCAAAATACAGTATAGATGGGCGATGACATCCCCAGTAGATTTATTAGATCTTTGACTAGACCCCCCCACACACTCAAATCAGATGGTGGGTCAATCCAACTATGCCTGTCCAGGTCTAACCCTCTAGTGCATCCAACAAGGTTCTTTTGACCTGTTATATACAACTTCAGATTGTCTGCCAAAAGAACACAAGACCACATGAACTTGACAGACAAGCACACAACATTTACCCAAACGATCAGAAATGAAACCTTCAGGATCAGGAGGTTCTGGGGGGAGGGGGGATCCCGGACAAGCCCCCAAAATGTTATGCCCAGTACAAGAGATCCCCAAAAAGACCACCAAGGAGCTGACTCACCAAATGCAAAAGCACAAGGTATTTATTTATTTATTTATTTATTTATTTATTTATTTATTTATATCGGATACAAGCCTTGGCAGGAACCTTCTCACAGATGAAATCTTCTCAAACAAGAGCAACACTCAGAACACAAACATAGCTTGAGAACAAGATAATGGTTTTCTCAAGCTTTCTGCCTTTGTTCTTCCTTTTATAACTGAGGAAAAGTGAAACTCAGGAATGAATTGGTTTCCTGAGGTTGGGCAGACTTAAAGTTTAGTATCTGAACTGCCACATTCCCCTTTGTAAATCTAATTATTGAACACATGATTGGGGAACTTATTTCAGTCACTGATAGGTGAACATCACTCTATACCAGGGCTCTGCCTTTTCCCTTCTTTTTGTCTCCCTCCCCTGCCTTTTCTCTATCTTTCAAGGAGGAAGAAATTTTTTGATTTAAGGTTGCATCTTGGTGAAGGAAAATATGGCAGAACAGTTTACATCATGGCAAACAGGAAGCAGGAAAACCTGAATATGGGACCCTGGGATATACAGTCCAAAGACATACCTCCAATGACCTGCTCCCTCCAATTAGCCAGGCCAGGGATTTTTCCATCCTCCATTAGCATCGCAATAACCACAATAAGATCTAACTTTGCAGATGAGGAAAACAATAGGTCAGTGTGAAGTTAGTCACACAGGAGATAAATGTCACAGCAAAGACTTTAAATCTTAGTATAAATCTGACTCCTTTAAAGTCATATAGTTTCAGGGTCTGAAGAATATATTGAACAGTAAGAAAGAAACACTAACTGACCCCCAATGGGTCCCCATTAGGTAAATTCCCTACAGTACCTCTTACTGATCTCAAAAGAAAACTGTCTTTTTATCATAGTACTGATTTTTCAAGCTAAGATTAAGTGGCCTGTACCTTTGTTTGTTTTTTCATTTATTCATTTTAAGAAAAGGAAGTGTCCAGGCTGACACTGTATTTCAATAGCCAGAGCAAGCTGTGAATCTCTTGCTTCAGTCTCCCTAGTAGCTGGGATTATAAACCTGGCCTAGCTTTATCACATAATCCTAGCACCACAGCTGCTTGTTAACGAACCTTGGTTTCTTGAACTGAAGTTTCCAATTTCCTGACTTAGACTCTGATCTCTTGGCAGTGGTCTTAGACTCAGGACTCCCTGCCATCAATGTTTCTAGAAGTGACTGTTAACTGATCTGATCTATAGGACCTATTAATTCCCCTCTTGCTTAGCTATCTTCTTCTCTGCCCACTGTTTCAGTAAGAAATAACATTTTTAGTTTTAATGAAACAAGAAAGGGGCAGGATGTACATATACACAGTAATAATAATAAATAAATACAATTTTTAAATCAATCACCTAAAGCCTTAAGAACTAGAAAAAGAGAAGTAAAGTATATGAAGCAAATAGAGGTCAGGAAATAATAAAGATTAAAGTAAGAACATCAATGAAACAACAACTAATGAAACCACATATTGGATCTTTGAAAAAAATTATAAAATGTATAAACAATACAAAGAAAAAATAAGGAGGATACAAATTACTAAAACCAGGAAGAGATGGTCTGTTGATTTTATATAAAAAGAACATAAGGAAATACGACAAATAATTTTAAGTGACCAAATCAGAAAACCTATACACAAGTATCTAGAAATCACAAATTATCATGTGACTAAAAAGGAAATAGAAAAATTTAAGCATTACTATAAGAAAAGCCTAACATTTTTATAATGAATTAGTAATTTTAAGATGTTTTAGGAAAACTTCATGTCCACATAGCTTCAGTGGTAAATTATATGAAACTTCTAAAGAAATAAAATTCTTTACAAATTTCAGACTATAGAAAAGACCATGATTCCACTTCTCATTTAGCCATCGAGGCCACTATTATTCTGATACCAAAGCCAAACAAAGACATACATCATATTTAGTATCACGTAAAAATAATTATACACTGCTACAAAATGGAATTTATACTACAAATACAAGGTTGGTTTAGCATATGAAAACAAATATAATACCATGTTGTCAGAATATAACCAGTCATAATAAAAACTCTCAGTAAACTTAAGAGTAAAAGGGAATTTTCTTATAGTAAGCCACCCACAAACAGATTAAGATTGAACACTGTGCTGTATGTAAAATAAATAAGGAGGACTGGAACACTTTCACCAATTTTTTGCGACATCATACTACATAGAGCATGAGAGGCAGTAGCTGTTGTAGTTGATCAGAGGAATTCTTCCTTCCTTTCTTTCTTTTTCAGACAAGGTTTTTCTGTACAGCCCTGGCTGTTCTGGAATTCACTCTGTAGACCAGGCTGACCTCGAACTCAGAGATCCACCTTTCTCTGCCTCCAAGTGATGCGAATTAAGGTGTGTGCCACAACCACCACGCAGGATATTTTTTTTAAAAACAGCTAGATAATCATAACATTCCTCTACATTACTCAAAAGCCTTACATAACCTGATCTTACTCTTTAATACAATTTCTCCATAGTCTAATATCCCTTGCTCACTTTCTCTCTAGACACTAAGGACACCTTTAGTTTCTTTAAACATAACCAACATGTTTCTGTTTCAGAACTTCTGACCTTGCTGAATCCTTGTGCCTAGAATGTTAGTTCAAGACATACAAAGCTCAATACTTCAGCTTCTGCACCAACCTTATTTTCTCAGACAGACCTTCTTTTAATCTACCGTTCTCCTTATTCCCTTATCCTACATAATTTTTCGTTGTATTTATTCATTCTTCTGCTTTCTTCAACTAAAATATGAGATCTAACTACTTTCTTTTCATTTTTGGGTTTCTCTGTTTAACAGCCCTGGCTGTCCTGAAACTCACAGAGATCCACCTGCCTCTGCCTCCCCAGTGCCGGGATCAAAGACGTGCACCACCACTGCCCGGCTGAGACCAAACTATTTTATTCACTGCTAGATCTCAAAACCTGAAAGTATGCATGGTATATAGAAAACACCAATAAGTACTAAGTAAATGAATAACTTCTTTAAAACAGAAAATTTGTATAGTAGGATGAATAAAAAGGGGGAGCTATTGATTCAAAAGGCTAAAAAGGACAACAATTTAAAAACCCAAACCCAAGTATAACAAAAAAGTCTTGGGTCTCTATACCCAGATTCTACTATATTCTAAGATTAGCTCTTCCAATTAATACCTACATGCCTTCTCTAAGACTCAGTAATTTATAAAACAAGAGTATCACCACATACCTCCCAAGTTGTTATGAAAATGAAATAAATTTATATAAAAGATTCAGAATGTGCCTAGTAATATAGTATATCTCACAAATAACTAACTTTTCTGATGAAAAGTTCCTAAGTTCCACCCCCATCTTAGGTATTTATTTGTATGGCTATTATCCACTCCATATTCAATGCCTTTCTGTCTATTATTTTAAATACACTGTCATTTTTCTTTCACCCTTTCCCTTACTGTCAGCTTTTGCCTCTTACCTCTAGCTGCTATTAATTATTAGCATAGCTCCTCTCATTGTTTTTATTTGTATCTGCAGAAGTTCAAAAGCACGACTGCTAAGCTTGGAATAACATATTAAAAATAAGAATAAATCAATCTATGCAAGGCTTAAGGATGGCAATGCTTTGCTTCCCTGTTTTTCAGTTGAGCTCTAGGAACATGAGACTGCTAGATAAATAAACTATTATACATACACCTGTGTATTACACTTATTACAAGAAACCATTCACATATTTAAGTAATGGTAGAATGTTTTCACAGGTCAGTAAGTTCTAAGCTTAGTACACAAGCCATGGAAAGATCAGAATTGTGGAACTTTAAATCACCAAGACAGAAAGGTGGGAGTAAAAACCTGAAGATTCAGAGTACAAAGAAAAACTGGGACTTGCCAACACTAAATTCAAGAGCACCATGTGGACATTATATTCCTCTGTGCCCCTTCATGTAGACAGAAGGGAAAAACAAAACAGCCTAAATCACTGGCCAAGGGAAAAAAGCAAAACAGTAGGAAAACTGGAAGGACAGATCTTCAGTAAGGTATGAAACTTCAACATGGGTATCATCCTTCCTTTCACTAACAGTGGGTGTGCTAGTGGGCTATTCTTCTGAGGCAACAAGAAGCAAGCAATGTACAGGGCTAGTTAGTGCTGAAATTGGTTTTTAAAAAGAGCTGCTTTAAGACCTATCTACCACAGACAAGGCTTTGAAGCCTAGGCACCTGAGTACATTTACACCTAACTCTGCAGAGCATATGCTACAAACTTCAACTACCATTTCCCTATGATAAAATATCGCTCTAGATAGGTCCTGCAGGAGAAGAGGGAGAGAAAGATAGGGAGAAAGAGTTACAGTAGAATTCCCTAAGGAAAACACTCCCCTTTTGACTTTGGGGAGTAGGGTAACAAACAGGTCTGACTTTCTTGTTTCATTCACGTTACATATTAATTCACAGAAGTTTTCTGTCTTAGATTTTTTGTTTGGTTCTCTACATTATTACTGAATGGTTGTATACACATATGGCAGGGAGTTGGGGATTTAGATTAGTAGCAGAGTACTTGCCAAGCAAATACAATTTTCTATGTTCAGTCCTTAGCATACACACAAAAAAATGTCATAGGGAAGAATGAAAACTGTCCAAAGACATAATGAGAGATAAAAGATTAAAGGCTCAGGTATTGCCAGATGGTAGTGGTGCACTTTATTCCCAGCACCTGAGAGGCAGAGGCAAGTGAATCTCTGCGAGTTTGAGACCAGTCTGTCTCCAAGAGCTAGTTCCAGGACCGGCTCCAAAACTATAGGGAAACCCTGTCTCGAAACCACCCTCCCCCCCCCCAAAAAAAAACACCTCAGTTATCTCAAGGTGGTACATGCCTTTAATCCCAGGACTCAGAAGGCAGAGGCAGGCAGATCTCTGTGAGTTAAACGACAACCTAGTCTACAGAGTGAGTTCCAGGATAGCAAGGGCTACACAGAGAAGCTCTTACCCAATGTCAAGTCAGCTGTCTAGGTCCCTGACTCCTATCAGTCCAACTTCATCTTAGATCCCTTCACTTTTAGATATTTTCTTCTTCCAGTCACAGTTAGATAAGCTACTGCCTGCTTAAGATCTTCCTGTCATTGATCATACCTAATTCCTCCCTGTCCTGATGGGCTCCTCAAATAACTTGAATCTCTGAGGAAGGGTAGTTCCTTAAATTTTCTTTATTTTAAAAAAAAAAAAAAAAATAGAAGAGAAACAGCAGGATTTCAGGGAAACTATCAAGCCATTCTCAGAAAAGTCTTTCACATCATAATGGTATTCATAGTGAACTAATTCTAAGATCAGCTTTATGGGTTCCTAGATTATCTGCTTCAAATTCTTCATCTATAAAATGGAGTTGTCTAAATAAGGGGAAAGCTAGCATAATAAATTTTCAATATGGTGATTTCCCTTCCTCTCTGGGCTGCTTAACACTCATTTCACACAGCTCTACTGGATCACTGCATCCTTACTCATTCATGATCACATTCTGCAGGACAGAGAAGACTGAAGATTTCCTTATGCTAACCTGGGGCTTGGTAGGACACAGCTCTACTGGATCACTGCATCCTTACTCATTCATGATCACATTCTGCAGGACAGAGAAGACTGAAGATTTCCTTATGCTAACCTGGGGCTTGGTAGGTCAAAGAGGCTGAAGTCAAGAAGATCCCCAATGGGGATGTAAGTTCTAGGTCCTAAGATTTACCCTTTTCCCCAGCACTGGCAAAAGCAAGAAGGAAGGAAGCTCTTTTTTTCCTGGCAAATGATTCCAAACATTCTTAGGGCAACTCTAAGAAAGTAACCTCAATCCTACTCCCAGGCCAGCAGGCTATCTAGACTCACATCCAATCTCTAGAATAATCTAACCCCTAGAGAAAATAGTAATTGTAAGATATTAGTACAAAGGCTGAAAAGAATCCCTAAACTAGTTACCCTTTATCTTAGCTCATGGTTACCCAAATACCCTCACTCACCTATACCAAGAATGAGTTTAGCCAGCTACTTCGTCCTTAGAGTTACAGGGTCAGCAGCAACTGTCTCTAGAATCAGGACTCACCTGTAACAGAAAAGAGGTCTGTCAAGGGTCTTAAACCTTACACATTTTGAATCCTGGTTTCTATCATTTCAGACCATGTTGAGTATTAGGAATAAAATTTAAACAGTCATGAAAAAAAAAAAAAAAAAAAAAAAAGAGTAAGAGTAGAATCTACTTTAGATAAAATGGCATGAAAAGCCTTTCAAAGGATGCCATGAGAGCCTGGAGGGAAAAACCAAGGGCTTTTCTTAAAAAAAAAAAAAAAAAAAGGCAGTAATGACCCATTACATAAATCTTACTTATCGTTTGAGACAGGATCTCATGTAGCTCAGGCTGGGTTTAAATTAAATAAGTAACCAAGGATGGCCCTCAACTCCTGATCCAAATCCTCCTACCTCCACATTCCAATCCTGGTTGGGCAGACGTACGTGTGTGTGAGCGCGCGCGTGTACACGTTTTGTTTTGAGACAGGGCTTCCCTGTATTGCTTTGGTGCCTGTCCTGGAACTAGCTCTGTAGACCAGGCTGGTCTTGAACTCACAAAGATCCTCCTGAGTGCTGAGACTAAAGGTGTGCGCCACCAACCCCCAGCACCTTTTGTTGGTTTTTTTTTTTTTTTTTTTGTTTTGTTTTGTTTGTTTGTTTTTGCTTGTTTTTTATTTTTCAAGACAGGGTTTCGCTGTGTAACAGTTCTGGATGTTGTGGAACTCGCTTTGTAGACCAGGGTGACCTTGAAACCACAGAGATCCCATTGCTTCTGCCTCCCAAGTGCCAGGATTAAAGAAGCCTCAACTGCCCAGCCAGTTGTTAGCCTGTTGTTACATAAGGAGTTCAGAAAGGTACATTAGTTACTTTTCTGTAAGCACTTAGCTACTTTCCTGTGACAAATATCTGACAAAATGCCACTTAAGAGAAAGCTCAGCAGTTAAAAGCCCTTTGCTGCTCTTACAGAGACCCAGTATTTAGTTCCTGACAGCCACAAGACAATGTACAACTCCAGTTGCAGGTGATCCAATGCAGTTATCAGGCACATACACATATGCCAACAAAGACACACATAAAATGAAAATAACCGTTTTTTAAAGCCACTTCTGGGAGGAAGAGTCTATTTTGGCTTTAAGATGGGATAGAGGAAACTGAAGAGACTTTAGAGCACTTGTTCTTGCAGAGGACCAAGGTTCAATTCCTAACGCCCACATGGTGACATACACTCATCCATAACTTAAGTCCAAAATCCTCTTCTGACTTAGGCAGGAACCTGGCACACATATGGTACACAGACATACATGCAAGCAAAATATTCTCACACATAAAATAAGCTAGGTTTAAAAAGAAAGAAAGAAAGGAAAGAAAGGAAGGAAGGAAGGAAGGAAAAGACCACCTGAGTTTCATCCAAAAGACCCAAACGGCAGAAGAGAACTAACTTAACAAGAGAATTGTCCTCTGACCTACACACATTCATACATACACAATTAAATTAATAAGTCAATATTAGAAAGAACGAAGGAGAAGAGATATATATCCCACAGTAAACTACTTCTTCTAGGTAGACTCCAGCCTACACCCTTTCAAAACAGCACCACCAGCTCAGGACAAAGTATTCAAATACATGAACTCATTAAGTGAATTATTTCAAACCACAACAGGCTTTTTACCATACTGGATCATATCTTTTCTTTCTTTTCTTTCTTTCTTTCTTTTTTTTTTTTTTTTTAAACCATTTACTGATTTAGGTGAGGGTGGAGTTCTCTCGCACATAAGCATGCTATGTATGGTACATGTGTGGTGGTCGGAAGACAACTTAGTAGAGTCAATTCTCTCCTCTCACCATGTAGGTTCCAGGTTTTAAACTCAGGCAAGTCCCTTTACCCACTGAGTCATCTTACTCTCCCCTCCGCCACCAATTAAAGATGGTTTTATTTGGGGGCTAGAGAGATGGCTCAGTGGTTAAGAGTTTTTACTTGCTGTTCTGACCTATTTGTTTCCTAACACCCACATCAGATATCTATCTCATAAACACTTGCCAAATGCAGCTCCAAAGCCCTCTTCTGGCCTCTGTGGACACCTGCATATACAGGGCATTCCCTCACACAAACATAGACACACATAAATAAATATATGAAAAATAAATCTTAACACACAAAAATAAAATCATAAAGGATTGACTTATTTTTATGATTCTGTGTGGGTTTGTGTGAATGAATGTCAAATGTGTGCAAGTGCCCATGGAGGCCAGAAAACATCAAATCCCCTGAAGCAACAGTTAAAGGTAGTTGTGAGACACTGGAAGTGGGTGCTGGGGCCTTACTCTTTCAGAGTAGCAATTATTCTCAGTCACTTCATCACCAAGCCATTTCTCCAGCCCCTGGAGACTATATTCTAAGGGTTGAGATTATTAACAAGTAGGTCTGTCCTGAAATATCTAATCAAAGTACTTTATATAATTATGTGGAGACCTTTCTGAGAATCAGCATTTGCTGTGTCCTGGATGTGTATTCTATCCCTGTTCCCGGGAACCACATTACTGTGGCCCAATTAACTGCAAATTAAGACTCTTCAGAATTACTCCTCCCTTAGGCCATGCTACTTTAGAGTATTCCATCTAAAAATAGGGAACAGATTCTACAAAAGTATAAGGAAACCAGGAATATATATCTAGAGGCTAAGGGAAAATAAGTTACAAAGTAATATAAAATTATGGGAACACTGGAGCCTGGACAGCAAAAGCAGACTACTCAAGCAAAAGGCCCAGGGAGGGAGAAAGGGAATACTGCAAGGGGTAGAAGAAAATATAAACCTGACAAAAACAATCATTTCCCATATTTGTAAACAAATTTTTAAAAACGTCCTTACACATCCCTTGGTTCTTTACAATGATTTCCAAAGTCTAAAGAAAGGTTACTTGAAAGGGGTACTGAAGCTATCTTCCTGAGGGAAGGGGAGAGGTAAAGGGAGGACAGGGAGAGGGACAGGGAGGGAGAAAGCCAGTAACTTAATGTCAGAACATTAATACATGCCACAAAAATTGAAATTCAATCCAGGCAGTTTCCAGCCTGCCTGGAGGAATGTCCTAAGAATACAACGGATGTGCATATTCTTGCTTTTGCATATTCTGGGAACTAAGTAAGAACATTTCTCCTTCCTCAGCTGAAGCTTGTCTCCAGTTTTTCCCTCCTCCTTCCCTAAGAACCAACCCTGCAGAAATTATCAAGGGAGGCACAAGTAATTACTGTTTTCTTTTCTCCATGCTAATGAGACAGTTGGATGGTTCCCCTTCCCCCTCTAGAGCTAGGAGGAGAATCTCAGGCTTTACAATCAGAAACCAACATGCCACACAGTGCTCTGTGCAACTGAGACTACACAGAAATAGCTTTCCTATCCCTGAAGAGAGCAGCACTAGAAGGACCATAACTTCTCAGCACCATACTTGCACTATGGGTTCATGTGTGCCCTGCCCCCCATTCACCATTCAATAAATAAATACATAAAAAAATTTTTTTCTAATTTTGAAGAAATTTATTTTGGTTCAAAGTTTCGGGGTAGCTACTACAGCAGAAGTATGAGGCAACTGGACACACTACAACCATAATCAGCAGGCAGGGTTAAGAATAATACTGGTGCTTAGCTTGCATTTTCCTTCTTATTCAGTCTGGGACTTCAGCCTATGAAATCATGCCATCTATATTCTTCCCTGCTTTTAAGTCTTTCTGAAAACACCTTTATAAACACAACCAGAGGTATGTCCCATGGTGATTCTAAATACCAACTTGACAATGAGGATTAGCTATCTCTATCAGGAAAGGACTAGAAACCATTAAGTTTCACTCTGATAAAGAATCAGGCTGCATTCTATATCCTAAAAGACATGAATATGGTGAATTTAAAGGTAACAGACTAATTTGGTGAAAAAAATTTCATGAGTGTTATTGCTTGCTGCATTTACCTACATTTACATCAAGAGAAAGAAATAAATAAAGCAAAAAGTATAGAAAATAAGAAAAGGAGCTTGAATCTGGTTAAAGCTGAAAACACAGTAATGTGAACAAAGTAGCTGTTAATTGTTGAAAATATTAGCACTTTGGGGCTGGAGAGATGGCTCAGTGGTTAAGATCACTGACTGCTCTTCCAGAGATCCTGAGTTCCAACTCCAAGCAACCACATGGTGGCTTACAACCATCTATAGTGGGATCTGATGCCCTCTTCCGGCATAAAGATATGCATGCAGATAGAGCACTCATACATAAAATAAATAAATCTTTTTAAAAAAAAAATTAGCACTGTTACAGAGAAACCTCAAGCTCTGCACTCAGACAGTAAGAAAGGTACCTTGAATGCAGGACTCAATCTATTGAAAACTCTGGGCCATCCTGTCCTAAGTGTCACTTAGGAAAGTGTTTTCTGCCCATCAAGAACAGAAGCAACAGTTGTAATCCAAGAGGACCATGCTACATCTCAAAATTGGAAGAACTTGGCATCACCACCCATTGGTGCTGGTTTGCAAATATGCAAAGTACAAATTCAAATCAGCTAAAGCACAGATCATAATTCAAACACTAAACACAGAGTTGTAAGGTTTGGTGTTGCTCTACTAGGTTTCAGTCTTTTATTTAGCCCAACCCTGCTTGCTATCCTCCCAATCTACACTTATAACTTTGTTTTTTTAATAATCGCAAGGGCTCACAGCAAAGAGTGTGTCTCATGGTTCAGGTGAGACTTTGGACTTACAAGGACTTTTGAAGTTATACTGAAGATATTTCTCCCTCTCCCTCCCCCACTCTCCCCTCTCTCTTCCAACAGGGCTTCTCCGTCTAACATCCCTGGCTGGCCTGGAATTTGCTTTATAAACTTTGCTGGCCTTGAACACAAGAGATATGCCTGCCTCTGCCTCCCAAGTGCTGAGATTAAAGACTGCAACATCATACTTGGCTATATTTCTCATTTTTAAAATGTAAAGAAATCCTCACAATGATTCTCCCCATCTGATGACACTGTTTAGGAGGATTGTGGAACCTTCAGAAAGTGGAGCCTAGATAGAAGAGGTAGAGCTAGCTAGAAGAGGGTCACTGTGATGTGGACCTTAAAGCTTAATCTAGTTACTTACACTCTCTTAACTACTCTGCTCAGGGTCTCTTTCACTGTCCTACCTTTCCATGATGGGATGTACCTTGAAATGTTAAGCAAACTGAACTCTTCCTACTTTAAGTTGCTCCTTTGTCAGATGAGCAAGTCTTCTTCTGTTGCTATGATAAAACACTGACTAAAAGCAACACAGAGGAGAAAAGGATTTGTTTGGTTATGCTTCCAGGTCACAATCTATCACTGAGGAAAGTCAGGGCCTAAACCATAGAGGAATGCTGCTTGCTGGATTTCTTACACAGTTCAGGACCACTAGTCCAGTGATGGTGCTGCTCTTGGTGGGCTGATCCCTCCTGCATCAATCTACCACAAGCATGCCCACAAACCAATCTAATGTAGACAATTCAACTGAGGTTCTCCTGTCAAATGACTGACTACAGATTGCATTGACAACTGATGCTAACAATACAAATGTCAATTAGTGCTTATGTTTGTTTCTGGCTAGGGATAAATCCACCCTTTGGTTTTTGACAGTTGAAGGATAGAAACAAATAGATTCAATCTAGCTACAATAGATGTCAGAAGTAATGAAGGGAAGGGTATGTGTGGTACCTCCAGACATATTTAGCCACCAAACCCTTTACCCAAATTCTTTTTGAGAAAGGGTCTCACTATCTCTCTTTGGCCTGGAACTCATTACATAGACTAGGCTGACCTTGAACTCAAGAGAGGTTCGCCTGCCTCTGCCTCCCAAGTGCTGGGATTAAATGTGACACCACACCCACCATCCCTAACATAATTCCAATTATCTTTTAGGACATTTGTCTTTCCAACTGGATGACTTAACAAAATTCCATAAGAGTTGAGTAGCACATATGGTGGCACACACCCATAATCCTAGCACTCAGCCTTCAGGAGACAGAGGCAGGCAGATCTCTGTAAGTTTGAGACCAGCCTAGTCTGTATAATGAGTTCCAAAACAGCCAGGGCTGCATACACAGAGAAACCCTGTCTCCAAAAACAAAACAAAACAAAACAAAACAAAAATCCGTAAAGGACAATCTAGCTGGTGAGGCTTTTATTTATCCCACTTACTACATTATATTCATCTAGGACTCTGAGTAGTTAAATGTCTGGGCCAAGGTTATGCAGCTAATAAAAGCCTATCAGTACTTGCCTATATATCAAATGTCTTTTTCTGACAACATTTCAATAGCTAGTTTTTTACAATCTTGAGAGACAGATAGGGCAAGTGTTAATATTGCTAACTTCTTTTAATATTACCAACCTATTTCAGACTTAGTTCTAACATTTATCTTCTCTTACATACCTTATATAATTACCTAACTCAGGTATCAGCCAACCTTTTCTGTGTAGAGCTGGACAGCTAAACTGTTAGGCTTTGTGGACTACAACAGCAATCTTTGTAGTATTCAACACAGCACCCATCGAGACTGCATAAAGTTAGAGGAATTGGAGATATATGAAAAGACTTGTTTTCAGACTTTCTTGTTCCTAACCTCAAACTGTTGGTTTTGTTTGCTTGCTTTTGGAACAGGTCTTGACCAGCCTTGAATTCCTGGTGATCTTCTTGCCATTAGCCTCCTGAGTGCAAGAATTTACAGGTGTTCATCTCCACAGATAGTTAAATAGTGTCCTTAATACTAGTCACAAACTTACCCAAGAACAAGGTCTAGCCCTAGATCAACAGGCTTCTAATAAATGCCATTTCCTAGCTGGGTGTTTGTGGCTCAAGTCTTTAATCCCAGCACTTGGGAGGCAGAGGCAGGTGGATCTTTGAGTTTGAGTCCAGCCTGGTCTACAGAGTTAGTTCCAGGACAGGCTACAAAGCAATACAGAGAAACCCTATCTCGAAAAACAAAAACAAAACAAAAATGCCATTCCCTTCATCTTCAAAGCAGAAAATTTCATTCAAAGGCTTAAGTCCAATTTCAACTGAAGAAAAAAATTTAAATATATGTGGTAACAACCATCTTGATAGCATCTCAAGGCACACCTCTATAGAGACTGTGTCTGGGGTAAACCTGCAGCCCACCACCACAGTTCCCCTGGTTTGGGAACAAAGACTAAGCTGCTGATGAGAAAAATAAAAGGATTTTTCTAAGCTCAAAACAGAATGACATTTCATCTGGGTAAGTGAGCCTGTCACAGGCCTGGGGTACTTACTATATCTGTCATTTCAGGATTACGGCTGTCAAGTTTTAATTAGGGTAATTAGAGTTAAAAATGTAATTTCATTTCAGAAGTATTTTGAACAGGTTCCATTAATTTCTTTTTTAAAAAGCACAGAGAGGAGGGGTGGACTATATGGAGATAATGGAATTGTGCCAGAAAAAAAAACAACCAATTTGCCCAGGCCAGAATTTTCAAATCACTGCCAAGAATTCAGCACCTCTGGCAGGCTTGGTCTAAAAGATTGCTGGTTTTCATTTTTCCTTCTGCTGTCCCTCTACAGAACTCTAGAAATTTCAAGTAGTACCTGCTTATAAATCTAACTCTCCCACCACCTATAGTCCCATATCACTGTCATCCAATGGCTACAGCTGAAATGGAGCAAGGGGCAAGGGCTCAATCTGATTTGCTATGTTAAGAACTACTCTAATGTCCACTCCTTTACCCTGGGTTCCTGAATATAACTTTGTGTTTTTGTTTTGTGCTGATTCCTTCCCTACCTAACTCTTTACTTTTCCTTCAAATCACAAGTAAAGCCTGGCATGGCTCACACACCTTTAAATCCCAGCACTCAGGAAGCAGAGACAGGCAGATCTATGAGTTCAAGGTCAACCTGGTCTACATGGAGACTTCTAAAAATTAAAGGAAAAAGAGAAGGGGGGGGCGAGAAAAGGGCAGAGAGAGAGAGACAGAGAGAACGAACAAGAGCCATGGGGCTGGAAAGACAGCTCAACAATAAGAGACTGGCAGCTCTTCCAGAGGATTCTCATTCAATTCCCTATAGCCACGCGACAGCTAACAACTCTAATTCTAGTTCCAGAGAATCTGATTCCCTCACACAGACACACATGCAAAACACCAATGCTCATAAAATGTAAATCCTAAAACAAAACACGTGGCATACTCTTGTCATCCCAGCACTTGGGAGGTAGAGTAAGAGGACTGAGAGTTTGGAGCCAGCCTGAACTACATAAGATTATCTCAAAAAAAAAAAAAAAAAAAAAAAAAAGCACAAATGATTTAGGTTCTCCAGGAAAACCCATTTTCATCCTTACACCCGATCCTATTAAAGAGCACACCATCTACAGTGGTTGGTATCCTTCCCTAAATGAAGCTAGATTGTGACTAGCAAAAGTCTTAATGCATAGAGCAACACTCAGGAACAGGGTCTGACACAACACAGGTAGCTGAACATGCCATGCCTTCAGGTTCTCAATGCCTACAAATATCCAGAGTCCTTTTCTCCTTCAATTGGGTATCACCCTGAATGACCCTCCATTGATCCCAAATGACTGATCTCTCCCATTAGAGCCTGTTCATTCCTTAGACCTTGAAAAGAAGAGAAAGCAAAAGCAAGCAGACCTCCCCCCAATAACTATATTACCACTGATTTTAAAAGAAATTTCCTCCAGTCTTTGAAGGGCTACAAGAACAGGACCTGATTTTCAGTTGAGTATATATAAGGGTAAGGTAGGCCGTGGTTAAAAAAATTTTTTTGAGTAGCTAGAATTACAAATGTGTCTCAAATATTGGTCATCACTACAGACAATATGCTACGTAACAATAGTCAAGTCCCTTTTGGCCACGACAGCCATCTTCCAGTAACTCGCCAAAATGACAAACACCAAGGGAAAGAGGAGGGCACTCGCTACATGTTCTCTAGGCCACGTATATGCAAATCTACAAGAAGGGTGATATTGTAGACATCAAGGGAATGGGCACTGTTCAAAAAGGAATGCCCCACAAGTGTTACCCTGGCAAGACAGGAAGAGTCTACAATGTCACTCAGCATGCCGTGGGCATCATTGTAAACAAGCAAGTTAAGGGCAAGAGGATTAATGTGCGGATTGAGCATGTCAAGCACTCTAAGAGCAGGGACAGCTTCCTGCAGCGGGTGAAGGAGAACGACCAGAAGAAAAAGGAAGCCAAGGAGAAGGGCACCTGGGTTCAGCTCAAGCACCAGCCTGCTCCACCAGAGAAGCACACTTTGTGAGGGCAAATGGGAAGGAGCCTGAGCTGCTGGAGCCCATCCCATATGAATTCATGGCCTAATGTACAAAAAGAAAAAAAGGCCTGGACTGTAAAAAAAAACAAAAAAAAACAAACAAAACAGTCAAGTCTTTTTGATTTGACTTCTCTCGGCTTCCATTTCCTTTCCTAACCGACTCTGGTAACTTAGAAGATATAAACGTGCGAAAGAGCTTACTGTACTATTTAACATTTACTAAGTATAAATAAGAGTTAGCATGATTCTATTAGGTGAGGAAAATTAAAGGACACAAGTTCACCAACCTTTTCACAGTTTGTTCAGGGCAGCGCTGCCTGCCTGCTATTGATCCCAGGAGAGAACTACACTTTCAGAACCATGGTGCTAACAATTATAACCAGATCCATTTGATAGTAAGAGTCTCCCCAGCTCTGGCTACAAGCCCATATAGATCCATTTCTAATTAGGAACCACGGCAACACTCTGACAGGTCAGGCTCTAGACAGCCTCAATTGAATGTCCCGAAATGCCCTGCCCATTGGAGACTACTCTAGTGAGATTTAAAAAAAAAAAAAAAAAAAAAAAAAAAAAAAAAACCCCAAACTAAATTACTCATAAAGCAGTCAGCTGTGGTGGCTTGGGAAGTACAGGCATATAAATGAGTTCAAGGTCAGCTTGATCTACATAGTGCAGTGGTTCTCAACCTTCCTAACTATTCGACCCTAACACCTCATGTTGTGTTGACCCCCAACAATAAAATTATTTTTGTCGCTACTTCCTAACTATAATTTTGCTAGTTATGAATGCAAATATCTGATATGGCACTCCTGTTGAAGCGGATTTCCAAGGGGTCACAACCTACAGGTTGAGAACTGCTGTTCTAACCCAACCTTCCTTTTCCTCTACCTTATTTCCAAAAGATCTGTCACAAATAGCTCACAATCTACTAAATAAATGGCATGCGATCCACTAAGCTGACAGTAGGCATTTCTTTTAAGAACTAGTTTTGGCCAGGCAGGTGGATCAGTGAGTTTGAGGTCAGCCTGGTCTACAAAGTGAGTTCCAGGACAGCCAGAGGCTGTTACACAAACCTGTCTCAAAAAAAAACAAACAAAAAAACAAAACAAGAAACAAACAAAGCCCTACTTTTTAAATTAAAATGTCTGCCAAGTCCAGGCCAGTGATGGCTACAAAGTGAGATCCTGTCTCAGGGGAAAAAATTGTTTTTAAAGTCTGCCAGAAATATAGACAAACTCAAGGAACAGAGTAGTTGCACCTCAGTGTAAGGAGTGTGTAAGACACTACTGCATGAGGGGCTTAGGCAGAAGTATCAGTTCATGTACAAGAAAGGAGGATAGCCTGCAACAAGAGGGTGATGTTTAATATAACAATTTGTTCTAACCTATCAAGTCTCTTAGCTTCATTCTGCAATAGAACTCATTCAAAATAAAAAGAAAAGACTGTTAATTGCCTTTCTCACCCCAGCTCCCTAAGAACATCATGCTGACAGCAGAGACAGCCTGCTTGGAAGCCCTGAGTAGCTTAAACAAGAACCAAATAGAATTAGAACTCTAGTGACTGACACCTGTCCCACTTCAACTCAATGAGAACCACACATCTACACACAGCCTGTTTCCTGGCTTTATCTTTTCTATAAATTTTAACAGACAAATTGAGTATGGCTTTGTCTCCAGTTTGGGACAAAACTGTAACTTTTTTCACTTTTACACGTTTTATGTCATTTTTCTCTTTGTGGGGGCAAGTGCTCAAACCAGAGCCAGGCTTCTGGCCAAGGATTCCAGTGATTGCCTGCCATTTCTGACACCATTACCTATTTAGCCATGTCCAAGTCTAATTCCTTCCAGACCAGTAATATATTTTATAGGTCACTAAAACAGGTATCTTTGAGCCATACAAATTTGTTTTTAAAATTCCAGATTAGTTGCCAACATTCAAAATTAGATCATGCTTTTTAAAACTAGGCATCATGGTGAAAAACACCTTTAATTCCAATATTCAGGAAACAGACACTGGAGGGGATCTCTGTGAGTTCAAAGCCAACCTTGATCTACACCGGGAATTCCAAGCTAACTAGAGCTATATAGACTGTTCTTTAAAAAATGTCCAACAATTCTTGTAATTGTCAAGATCTAGTAAAATTAGATCCACTATTGTTTCTTTGGTATCTTCTCACTTAACCTTAAAACAAAAAACCCACATCTTTCTAAGGCTCATGGCAGCTCAGTGACTAGGTTGTTTGTTACCACGCCTCCTTGTTACACACAGTAAAAGGAAACTGACTGTTTCCACACAAACCTATACCATGCATGCAACCTCACAAGGCACACGTGTGCATACACACACACACACACACACACACACACACACACACTTTTTAAAAATGCATACCAATTTATTATCCATTCATTTGATTTAGGGATGGGGTAGGGGTTTGTTTGGTTCTGTGGTAAAGTACTTGCCTAGCATGATCAGGCCTTAAGTCAGATTCACAGCAACACACACACAAATCCTTTTCTGTGTGATTTATATTAAGAGCAAACTTTGGCTGGGCATAATGGTGCATGCCTTTAATACCAATACCCAAGAGGCAGAGAAAAGTGGATCTCTGTGAGTGCAAGGCCAGCCTATTCATTTCCAGGATAGCAAGGACTATGCAGAGAGACTGTTTCAAAAAAGAACTTTAAAAATTGCTAGTTCTAAAGTGCAAAAGAAATCCAAATGCATTGACACTTGCGGTATGTTGTGATGTACATACTTACCACAAGCAATCAATCATGTGCCTTAATCTGAGAAACTAGCATCTTAAGAACTTGGCTATATATCTTTGGAGTTACACACACATATTGATAGCCTCTTTGTCTCTTATTCCACATCCTACAATGACCATGTTACAATAACTTCAAGAAGTCTCTTGCTCAAAAGATATCTACTTTTTACAAATAGGAGCTGCTACTAATTGCAGCTATGAGAAAAAGAACTAAGTATTAACTACCCACCACTACACATGCCCAGTTTGTAAACATTAGGGATAGGAAATTCAACTTTAACAAAGATAAGGCCTACTAAGCCTTGGCTAATTTGCTATTTTTGTCAAGTCCTATGACAGGTTAGAACACAAACTGACTAACCAATAGTGGCAACAGAAGGTTCCTTGTAAAACAGAGACCTCTTTTAGGCCCAGAAGATTTAACAGCACGATACCTAGTTGGTCTCTTTAATGTTAAAGAGGCAGACACACCACACCTTAATCCTAGCCTAGCACTGAGTAAAGGCAAGAAAAATTAAAAGTTCAGGGTTATCCTTGGCAATAAAGCAAATTAGAAGCCAAACAGATAACAAAATGAATCCACTAAGAGGAAGAAAAACAAAAAGAGCAACTGTTACACAGCTCGGGTATCAATGAGACAAGTAGTAAGTGTGGCTCTCACAAACTTGAGGACAAATTCATTACTGTCTAAAAGAGCTTACCCATATGGAAGCAGCAGGAGGGAATATAAAAATTATAAAGTTGTGAATTCAAGACTTCTTCCATGCTAGGGTAATGCTACAGAAGATTTCCTAAAGAAACAGTCACAGGGCCCCCAAAAAAGCCATGTGAAAATATACACAGGCAAGGTAAAGAATCACAAGACAGGAAGCCCTGGTGAAGGGTTTAATGAGCCCTCCTATAACTGCAACTGTTTATGGTTCATATCAGACTCCAGCCCCTGCTACTCTCTATCCCAGCATCTATATAACTCCAGCTCCAATGGATCCCCCATAGACACAGACACACAGACACACAGACACACACACACAGACACACAGACAGACACACACACACACACACAGACACACAGACACACACACACACACACACACACACACACACACACGAAAATTCCTGCTCTAAAAAAACAGATTGACTTCAAGATACGGGCAGAGAAAATGACTTCCTGAAAGGTTCCAATAATATTTGACAAATGAAATCTTTAAAGTTTCTGCAAAACAAATAACCATCAGAGTGAAGCAACAGCCTACAATGGGAAGTCTGCCAACTATATATTAAACAAAAATATACCTAGAATATATAAGAACTGCAAAAATTAAATACAAAAAAACCCATCTAGTCAATAAATAAGCCAATGAATTAAATAAAGTTCTCAAATACAAAAGGCCAATAAATATGTGAAAAAGTAGTAACTCTTCTTAGCTATCAGAGAAAAAAGGTAACAAGTGAGGAGGATTTGGGGAAATATGGGCCTGCTTGTGAAAATGTAAACTGGTGTAACCACCATGCAAAAGTCAGCATAGAGGTTCCATTGGGGTGGAAAAAAATTAAAAATAGACCCACCATGTGGCCAAGCTATACCACTCTTAGATATATAACCAAAAGACTCTAAGTTAACATAACATCTACAAAAATACTTCAGCATCCATGTTTATTGCTGCACTACTAAAAATAGCCAGGAAATGGAACCAGCCTAGCTATTGATAGATGGATAAAGAAAATGTGCTACATACACACAATGGAATTTTTTAAAATTTATTTGTCTTGTTTTGGTTTTTCGAGACAGGGTTTCTCTTTGTAACAGTCCTGGCTGTTCTGGAACTCACTTTGTAGATCAGGCTGGCCTCAAACTCACTCACATAGTCCTGCCTCTGCCTCCCAAGTGCTAGAATTAAAGGTGTGCACCACCACCACCTGGCCACACAATAGAATTTTATTCAGCCACAAAAGAAAGGAAAATCATGACATTTGCAGTAAAAATGGCTACAACTGAAGATCATTATATTTGGATAAGTGAGACTCAAATAACCACATTTTATCTTATACAGACTGTGGGGGGGGTTGGAACTGGAAAGGGGAAGTGGGGGAAAGAGACAGGGACAGGGAGAGAAGAAGTGAGGACTTTGAGAAAAGGAGGGCAGAGATCATAAAGGCAGTAGGGAGGTGAGAGAGGAACAAATTACAACTGTCCTCATGAGATGCCATTTGGAGTCAGCAGTCCCACCTAAATGTTTGCTACCCCTTGCAGCAGGATGGCACTCCATTATGCCTCTGGATTCCTTCAGTATTTCCACAAAAGCAAAAACACCTTTGCCCAGCAAGAGAAGATTAGCTACCCATGAAATAGTAACTCAATCCCAGGAAGGTTTATTGCTAGAAAAACATTTGTTTTTTATTTACCAGGTTTCCCTAGCTATATTTATGGTCACAGAAAACCACACACACACACACACACACACACACACACACAGAGACACACACACAGAGGTTTATAGAACTCAACAAATCCACCTCTTAAGGCTGAGGTAGAACTAAAAAGATTTTTAAAGGGCTTAGCACATAGCTTTGAATATCAGCTCTACTAACACAAATACATGGTACCACATATAATTACAAAACAGGCCCACAATTCACTGTAGCTATTAAAATGAAGGCAAATTCAGAACCCAGGCCAGCTCTTTTACTCGAATAAGTATTCGAATTGGCCAGGTACCTAACTAATAGCCCTCTGGTGAATGTCTCTACTGGAAGATCCAACACCCCCAGATTTTTTAAACAAATGCCCTGTAGACACAAACTCAAAAGCTGACTAATGTTTAACATTGGGGAACAGCCAGGACCATCTATTTCTCCCAACCAGGTAATATAAGGTACATTTTCTAATATTTGCTCATAGAACAAAGAAGAAAGGCTCTAAGACATGATCTATGTTCATGCTAGCCTTCAAAGTGATTTGGTAAAACTACAGAGAATAAACACCCAGCAAGGTTCCATTGGCAGGATAAAAGCTAACAAAGAAATGGTCATTTTTCCCTGAGCAAATACACAAGCGATAGGTAAGTCAAGACTGGAATCTTTAAAGTCTCACTATTTCCTTTCCTCCTCTACTTTAAAAAAAAAAAAAAAACAAATCCTCTACATACATGGGAAGATGGAATTTTGGCTGAGAAAATAGCCTCACAAGCTGACCTATAGGCAGTCTGTAGGGCATTATCTGGATTAATGATAGATGCGGGAAGGCCCAGCTCACTGGGGTGATGAAACTCTTGTGCAGGTGGTCTTAGACAGAAAAGAAAGCAGGCCTGGGGCTGGAGAGATGGCTCAGCAGTTAAAAGCACTTGTTATTTTTGCAGAGGATCTGTGTTAAGTTCCCAACACCCACACAGTGGTCCATAACCATCTGCAAGTCTTTCACTCTCTCCTGATCTCCATGCATACATATACACGCATATACATACATATACACGCAAGCAAAACAGTCATACACAAAACATTATATATTTGGTTTGTTGAGACAGGGTTTCTTTTTGTGTAGTCCTAGCAGTCCTGGAACTAAAAAGCAGAGAAATCAGGCTGAGCAAGCTATGGGAGCAAGGCGGTAGGTTCCTCTGTGACCTCTGTATCAGTTCCTGCCTTCAGGTTCCTGCCCTGGCTTCCTGGGTAATGGACTGAAGCTATAAAAGTAGAAGGAAAGAAAGGATTTACTTTAACTGAGAAAAAGTATTTGCATGTTGCGTCTGGATAGAGTCTGGGGAATAGAGTCCGGAAATAGAAATACTGGCATTTAATCAATTATAAGCAGAGTCAGTCAGAATATTAGAAACAAGGAGCATCTCAAACAACATTCACTATCCTTATACTATAAGACCAACCAAGCTTAGACATTCAGGTGATTTCTCTTGATTATAGAGACTGGCTCAGATACTCTTGCTCACCACTACAAACCAAAGACTTCTCTTCCTATGGAAACCCCGGCCAGTTACCCATTACTTCTGACAAATGACTCAATGGATTCTTCACTTTAAAATGCCTCACCATTTTACTTTCTTGTGTACTTTTAGTAACATTACCTAATTTCCCCCTTACATGGTAAGGAAAGCAAGACATAGAATATTAACCCCACCTTATAAATGAGAAAATGAAGCTCAGTAATAAAAAATGTTTTCCCCTGTCCCAAGTTTCGCTGTCCAAGACACTACCTACCTCATTATGTGTTTTTATCTACCCACAGAGAATATAACATCACTGAAGACCAAAGAGTGCCTCAATGGTCTCTAGTTTGGCCCACTATCTTCAACATTATCACTAATCTTCAAGGGTTGACAAAGGCATACTTTTTAATCTTTTTGAAAAAAATATTTTAAATATTTATTTTTTAATTTATTATTGTTTCTTATGAATATTTTTCTTGCATGCTCGTGTACCACTTTCATGCCTGGTGCCCAGAGGCCAGAAAAAGGCACTGAATCCCCTGGAACGGGATTATTTAGACAGTAGTGAACCACATGTGGGTAGTGGGACTCAAACCAGGTCTTCTAGAAGAACTCTGTTCTTAACCACCAGGCTATCTCTTGGAGGAGAGGTGGGCAGGGAAGAGAAAGAGTTCTAGTTCTCTCCTTAAACCTTTACATTGGTAGCAATTTAGAATACCAAGCTTGTACAGTTACACACTGAACTATCTCAAGAACCCACTTAGTCCTTTAAACCCCTCAGGCAATGCTAGGTTATTGGAAAAAATCATGACCACAATACACTAACCTAAGTAATTTTCCTCCCTTTAGAGAAAGGAGTTTTTCAAGATAAAGGGAACCTCCATGTTCTTTCCATTTCTATTTCCATTTTTTAGGACTCCAGCAGCAAAGCAGTCAAAGAAGGCAGTCACAGTGATGGGCTTTGAAAATCAGTTAGTAAACTACAAATTGATCAAATTCCAAATAACTACTGCAAGCAAAACAGACACACACACACACACACACACACACACACATAGTATTAATTCATTCAGTATGAAACTTATGTCTTGTTATTTTAAACTCAGAAGAAAGATAATCTTTCTAGAAGCCAGCCAAAGAAGTGATCTAAGTTAGAGAAGGTGCTAGGTGGATGGCTGGACCTTCAACAAGATTAGTGTTCTCCCCTAAGCTAATGCTCTTGACTTTAGTTGCTAGGAACTAGACACATTACATATGGACACATTCGACACGAAAGATCAACAACTGGGTAACAGGCAGAAGAAAAGGAGAAGGGAAGAAAATAACAAAAACAAATCAATACATTAGAAGCCAAATAACCAAAACCAAAGCCCCTTTCATACTAGTATTATCCACCAATGATGCTAATGCCAATATGAACTTATAACTCCAGTATTTGGGCCAGAGAAGCAAAGACAGGAATGGGATACAAATTGCCATTGTTTTTAATTTTATTTTATTTAGGGAGTGTGTGTACAATGTTCTCACCATAATGCCCATGTGGAGGTCAAAGGATAATCTGCAGGAGGGAGCTCTTTACCACAAGTGGATCCCAGGAATCAGACACAGGTCATCAGGCTTAGCAGCAAATTTCTTTATCCAGCAGTCAGTCATCTAGCTACCGATTTCTTTACTTGTTTCCCTCCCAGTATTGAAAAATAACTGCAGATAGAAATCATGTCTTACTTAGTTTTTATGTTCTTTACTAGGAAAATACACAGTAGGCACACAAATTGCTACAAAGACTAGATGAGCATAGGGATGGAAGATAGGCTGCTGTGATTTCCAAACGATCATTGTATTACACCATCAAGGTAACACAGTAACCCTATTTACAACCCTAACTATAAAAGAGCTATTTTAATTGATGTGAAAAATTAATTTAAGGTGAGGTTTTAAGGTTTTAAGAAAAGTTATTTTTGTGTTCCACTGATTCATGCACAGCCCTTATTATATTGACTTATACTGACAGCACCATTCCTCAGAAGAACGGAGGTCCAAAGCCTGAAAATGGTCTGTCTGTGGGAAGAAGCAACATTTGACTTCTCAGTATAGCATGATCAGACCTAACACAAGGAAAACCTAGACCTACAAAACGATGAGTTACAAAAATGACCCTTTTAAATCTACTGCTGGGCTTGCTTTCACTAGCACAAAGAATTACAAAGCAAACTAGACAAACAGAAAAAGAAAATTTATGCAAACATCACCTTTAACTAAGCTTACTAAAATCTTTAATAAACAGGAGACAGCTAAATACCAAATAAATGTCTTCAGGATGAAAAACAGGATGAAAAACTGGCCAAAAACATTGAGCTGCTAAACTTGGCCCTCTAAAAGAGAATATATATTTGGAGTAAACCAATCATTCTTGGCTTGACAAACTGAACTACTTATTCTCTAAGGATGTCATTTCAAGGTCCAGGTGTCTTGAAATAGGGGTACCTACCTCATAAAGCTAAAGCTCTGCAAAAATGCTTTGTTTGGGAGCTAAGCATGGTGGCACACACTTTTAATCCCAGCACTGAGGAGACTGAGGCAGATGGAACTCTGTGAGTTAGAAGCCAGCACACTCTGCCTAGTGAGGTCCAGGACAGCCAGAGCATAGAGACCCTACCTCAAAAATAAAAAAACAACAACAAAATGTTTTGGAGCTAGTATTTTCCACTCCTACTGTTTCTACTTTCCTTTCATTATGTGATTTTTCAGATAGTTTGTCACATATTTAAATTTAATGTTCTATATGGTCTTAGTTTCCTAAGGTTGTCCCACAGGACTTCAGCTCCAAGATTATAATGGAACTCAGCACATGATTTGGTAAATTAACCTCATATTTTTTTTCAGCAATCTGTCTACTCTTAAAAAGCAATATCCATCTGTTTATAAAGTAAAAAGTTAATTTGATGATCCCAGAATTTAACTCTTGAGATATTTTTTAATGCTTTAGGTAAACCCTTCTTCCAGAGAAAAATTCCTAAACCACTTCCATAAAACTATAGTAGAAATTTATTCCAAGCCAGGCAGTGGTGGCACACACCTTTAATCCCAGCATCCAGGAGACAAAGGCAGGCACATCGTTATGAGTTACAGGACAGCTAAGGCTACACAGAGGAAATACTGGTTGAGGGGTGGGGGTTGTCTCGTTCAAAGCCAGCTGGATGGCTCAACTAGCCAAAGTACCTGAAAATGCAGAGCCTGATGACATGGTCAGATCCTCAGAACCCAGAGTGACCTCGACTCACAGAGATCCTCCTGAATCTGCCTGGCTCAAGTGTTCTTCTAAGAAATAGAATCTACAAAAAGGGACCACATCTCACCTTCCTCTTTTTCTTCCCAGAAGGTACAGCACACATATAATACAAAACCAATTATAAAATGACAAGAAACTTAACATGGAAGAAAAAGGAAGCGCCATGGAAACAATGAGAAAAGTTAACAATGATACCTGGGCACAGTCCTATGTATTTACCTAAGGGGAAAGAGGAAGGGACCTCCAATCTTGTTCTGTCACCATTTCCTATGTCTAGTCTTTGGGCCTTTATAGACTCTCAGGAACCTCCTGAATTAGTTTATGAAGAAAACAAAATCAGTCAACGAAAACAGCCTGTTGAAGCCAATACTCTTAGGATCAAAGGAACAGACCAGATAATCCTCAGGCTGCTAATCATCCAATTTGCAACTCTCTCTGCCCTAACTATCTGTGAACTGCGCCCTGAACAAAGATCTCAATTTTTTCCTTTTCTCTCCTTAACACAAAGCACTCGTGTGAAAGCCCTCTTGCTATCTCCTCCCCTATCTAACCCCTAACACTGCCTAAGATTTCTGGGAGGGAAGTGCCTCTCCTGGAGATATAGTGTCTAAATTATTTAGTCATAAAATGTTACTGCTACAAGGGATCTTTGTTATTCAGATGAACAAACCTGAACATTTGCCACCTAATAGAAAGTCTGGAAAACAGGTCTCTAGACTCCTATCCCTAATAAAAACAGTCCCTGATACAGTCCTATCCTGTCCTGTCCTGCTCAATCCCACCATCCTCTCCTCTCCCACACCCAGTTGCTATTATCGAAGTCACTAAGATCTGTTGCTCTTCTAGAAATGGAAGAGCTCCTTGGGCTCCTTTACTCATTTTTTGTTTTTCTGGTGCCTAGCTAAGGTGACAATACTTGTAGAGCAGCACACTGAGTGTTACAAGACGTTGACTAGAGAAAATATAAGATTATCCCGGCTTAATAAAAGCAGTCTTTCTCTGCAGCTATATAGAATCTACATGCCTAGCAACCAACATTTCCTTTTCCAAAACTAGTGTTTGCATCACACAGTTAGGCCAGTGGTTCTCAACCTTCGTTTTAATACTTTGACCCTTTAATACAGTTCCTCATACTGTGGTGACCCCAACCATAAAATTATTTTTATTGCTACTTCATTAACTAATTTTGCTTCTGAGTGGTGTCTCAGTTCCTAAGACTATTAGAAAATACTATTTATGATAGTCATGATCCACAGGTTGAGAACTGCTTGTTTGGCCAAATTAGATTTTTGAAGTCATACTAATCCCCATCTCCCTTCACCAATGTCTGATACAGAACTGGTATCTATAACAGAGATTAATGAAAGCAGATAAATTCTCACCCTTCCTTTCTATATTCCCTGTTTTGGTTTCCACTTAAAACCTCATCTAACTGGATAGTGGTGGTGCACGCCTGTAATACCAGAACTCAGGAGACAGAGGCAGGTGGCTCTCTGAGTTCCAGGTCAGCCTGGTCTACAGAGTGAATTCCAGGACAGCCAGAGCTGTTAAACAGAGAAATTTTGTCTCAAAAAAAAAAAAAAAAAAAAATCTATATGACAGATTAAAATGTGAATGTGCTTCTTTCCATATTCTCCATTCCAACAATCTTTTTCTTATTATTTGGTCCCCTTTTTTCATGTATACATAATCTACAGTTTTTGTCATCTGAAACACCAGAATCTTGGGCCAGTGATACTGCACCTGGCTTACTGTACTCACAGTGCTCTAGCTCTCAGTCTACTCCGCTAGAAAATTACCAGAGATAGCATCCACAAGATGCACAAAGTCATAGACACCCCCATACTTCAAGATAAGGTCCAATGTCCTGCACAGAGTCAACAGTGCCTTTCTGTGAGCTGACTTCTACTCTGCCTACTTTGCCAGTCCTGTTATCACCACATCCACTCAGCTGAGGCTTTACACTTAACCTGAGAATCTTGAGAAATACATTTAATTCCCAAGATGCTTTCCTCACCTACAGGATGGCAATAATTTTAGCTACCTCTCAGGAAGAAGCTAACAAATGTTAAATGCCTACAACTGTACCTAATACAGTAAGTAAACAAAAGTCTCATAACTTTATTACCAACTCTAGAATTACTGTTCTTTCTGCCTTGAATTTTCCTGTCACTGTGGCTCCCCAAATTTCATTTTCCTGGCTTATGTTTAGGCCTAGCCAACTTCTCCAAGGATGCCCTCTTGACCCAACAACAAGGCTAGGTTAGACGTTTATCCCTCAATGCTTTCAAGGTCCTGTCCTTGTCACAATACTTCTCATATGCCTGTTTCTTTGCATGACTAAATGTACCCAAATCCTCAAGCCTAGTATTATGTTTAGTAAATGCCTCAAAACTAGTTTATGCAGGCTGGCATCATCAGTGATGCTTCTTGTAACTCCAAGCTGAGGAGAAGAAGTACCAAGTTCTAAGACAGCCTTAGCTACATAGTAAAATCCTTCCTCAAAAAAAAAAAAAAAAAAAAAAAAAAAAAAAAGTTGTTTTAATTCAGTAAATGAAAAAAATTTCCAATACCTGGGTTCAACTCCCACCACCCACATGGCAGCTCACAACTATCTGAAACTCCAGTTAATATAGGGAAGCTGACATCATCTTCTGTCCTCCTTAGGCAATGCATACACATGGTACACAGACATATATGCAGACCAAACACCCATACACATAAAATAAAGACTAATCCACGTTTAATCTCAAGCACCACATTATAAAGGGGGGGGGGGAATGGCACTTTATCAAACATACTATTCAACACACTGACTTTAGTATATAGGCAATATGGGTTATGAGATTTAGAGCACAACATAACCATGTTCATTGTCCTAGTCCCCATATCTGGAACACTCCAGTGCTCTAGCTCAGTCTACTCCACTAGAAAATTACCAGAGATAGCATCCACAAAATGCCCAAAGTCATAGACACCCCCATACTTCAAGATAAGGTCCAATGTCCTGCCAAATTACTATCAGACAAAATTCCAGCCAACTTTCATAAATATAAAAATCTCATACAAGACACAGAAACAGATTAACCAAAGTGAATTTTGAAAGGCTCAATGTAACCCTAACCCCACCCCAACCACCTACAGCAGTGAGGATCCATAAAATCACCTAAGACTCTAGGCTCCAAATTCTAATCCTTTCTGTGTGCCTTTATGGAAAGAGGGACACAAAAGGGGAGCTTGTCATTGAGGTAATTAATCCACCTAATCAGCTGACAAATTTAATCCAAGCTGCTGTCATAGTCTGCTATTCCTGATCACTACTACTGTATACCAAACCCTGAATGGCCAAATAAGCATGCACAGAGACTACGGAGTAGTCTGGGTTCTAGTTCAAGGGTAGAAGGTCTCCCTCTGAAAACACAGGGCTAGCATAATTCCAGAATTGGCTTCTGCAATAAAGCTTAAACTGTAGTGTGGAGAAGGGGGCTTTGCCAGAGACACAACCAAGCCTAGATTCCTGCTTTAGGGACATCATTCTCTGCCACAGATGAGAACTAGTGAAAGATTTTAGTTTGCAGAGCAAGGATGTAGGAAAGGGGCAGAAGAATAATTCTTGCAAGTGGAATATAGAAAATCATAAAGAATGGACATTGACATGGGAGGAAAAGACAGAAATTATGAGAACAAGAAAGTTACTATGGTGATGGGGCTAATGGTTATATGCTAGACTGATCTTGTTAAATGGGGCTAGTTACAGCCAAGAGAAAGCCAGAGTATGAAAAAAGTTTCTCATAGGTCTTGGCCCACAACAAGGAAATAGGCCCCCCAACCCTGGAACAAATGATTCCAGATGAACAGCCCTGTCTGGGTCACTCCTGCCCAACGGACAGTCTGGGGACTTTCCAAGTCATTCTATGGTTTATCCTTTGAATAAGAACAGGTCATACCTGGGTGATCTCTCAAACATGAGATCATACTTTGTAATCAATCACCTTATGCCCCATGTATGCGGAGTGTGGTCTTTCTCTATAAAAAGAGAGCCTGAACCCTTTGGGAGTGTGTGCAGCTTTCCCTGAGATCACTGACACCAAGTGAACTCATTCAACAAACACCTCTTGCTTGTTGCATCTTGGTGTTTGTGTCGCAGGGCTCTCCCACTGGCTCTCCCATCAGGACCCCAGAATTGGGGTCCAACACTAGTATATCGTTCTGTATTTACCAAACACTGAAATGAAGGCAAAAAATGCTAGCTTTGGCAATCACAGAAGGACAAAGATTGAATTATGTCACTTCACCATGAAGGTTCTAGGGTAGTCAAATTTACAGTAGAAAACAGAATGATGTTTGCCAGTAATCTTCAACAAGAAATCTTTGACCAAGACAGTTTCAGTTGGGAAAGGTAAGGTAATTTGGGATGTCAGCTGTACAACAATGTAAAATATACTTACTCCCATAGAACTGCACACTGGAAAATTGTTGCAATGCCAACTGTTTAAAATATCACATACATGTATGACACCACAGTTTCTAAAAGGATCTAATTTTACTGTCTACAGAGTAAATCCAGCTTGGCCAATTACATGGGCCTAGGCAAGTGATGTTGCCTTTCTTTAAGCCTGTTTCTTCTGTAAAGCAGGGATAATACTTAGTTCATAGATTGTTGCAAGGATCAAATGACATGGTCCACTAATAATCTTTAGACCTATCACTAATAGATGTTAGCTATTAATACTGCAACAAGCATTTTCACAATCATTTTCTTGTCTCCACAGCATCCTATGAGACTTGACACATAAGGAAACAGACTCAAAGGGCCACAAGGAATGGCTCAGCTCCTTGTACAAGTCAACACCAGTTAAATCCTGTGATCCTAAAGCAAAGTCCTATTCTGTTTCTACTGCCTGACACTACAAAGGCCTGCAAACTAGTTCACACTAAACTAGAAGTCAAGTAACACAACACTTACAGAAGAGTACCTAAACCATTAGGAAACTAAAACAAATGTGTTAACTTAAAATACAGATACCTGCTCTTTAGACATGGGGCACAGAAAGTGGCTGAGACCACACAAGGTCTTTTGAGAGGACAAATAACCTGAAACTCCTGATCTTGAGGCCTGAAAAGGTAGTTCATATTCAACAAATGACAACGTATTGGGAGGGGGGAAACTAGACTGAAAGAAAGGCTACTGGGAATTCTAGTAATCACCAAGGTAGTCTTCTTTAGATAACCTTTTTCCCCTTTCAAGGATCAGTTAAAAGCAAAGAAGGGGTGATCTATTGAGCCATTGACCTATATTCTATCACTACTAAATATAGAATCTTATTTATTTATTTATTTATTGTTTTCTGAGACAGGGTTTCTCTTTGTAGCTTTGTAGACCAGGCTGGCCTGGAACTCAGAGATCCATCTGCCTCTGCCTCCTGAGTGCTGGGACTAAAGGTCAGCACTACCACTGTCCAGCTTTAAAGCTAGAATCTTAAGGATGCAGCACAGCAATCCTACCAGTCGGGGAAGAACTAATGCAAACAAGAGAGCTTCAAGACCCGGCTCTGTCTGATTTTCCAGATGATCCCCACAACCAATATCAAACTCACGGCCAACAGAAAACAATTGCCAAAGTTCATTTTAGTTCACTTTAACCCCTCTAGGCCTCAATGGGAAACCAAGAAAAATAACAGTATTTGAAGGCAAGGAGTTGAGGCAGTTACCTTGAGCTACCTACACCCCTGACCTTTCCAACTAAGATCATGGAGAACATACAAGATTTGAGGTTGGGGGAATAGGGAGACGTGCAATAAAGCAAAAGGTGGACTCGCGGTCCTTAAGCTCAGAACTTCATTTAAGATCTCTGAATAACGTCTAACCACACCACCAGCAAAACAAATTCATCCTAATCACCTTTCCCTCAGAGTTCTGATAGCAACAACAGAGGACTTTATCTGTGGCAGATGGGTCAATGTCTCATGGAGGAACCCGGAGTTAACTACATGGTGTCAATCCTAACGGTAAATCAAAATGCCCTCTGAACAAGAAATAAGTAACAGTAACTAACAGCTTTGCACTCCTATGGCTATTTCATTTCTCTGCAACCAGATTTCTGCACCTTTGAGTAAGGACAACTCTGGAAGACCGCTGTGGACACGAGGTGATACATTCACGAAGTTCCTGGGTCAGTCTAATGGAACGTTACCTGTTGGCATGTAATTCTGCCATGTACTAACACCCTCCCTGAATTCACTAACACACACCCTGCGGGGCTGTGTCCCTTCTTGACCCCATTTCACCCCAGAAAAAACTGAGGCTCGGTCGCGAAGAGGACTGGAGCAAAGTGTGGGACCCAGTCCCAGTTCGAGGGCTGGTCGTCCCCTCCAGCGCCCCAGGTGACAACGACCAAAGGACAGGCGAGGGTGGCGAGCGAGGCTCTCAAACCAGTGGGGAGGGGGAGGAAGGACCAGTTCTGCGCGCTTAAGAGATCCCAAAGACCTGGCCCGGGCCGGAAAGCCGGAAGAGTCCGGGTCCCCGAGCGAGGCCAGGGCCAGGGCCAGGCCCCAGCCCGCCCGAGGCCTCCGGGCGCAACCTCCGCTCCCTCCCCTCCTCCCCTCGCCGGGCGGGGCGGGGCGCGAGCACAAAAGACTCCAACTTCCGAGCGGGCTCCGGCCCACCCCCAACTCCTGGCCCCGGCCCGGCCTGCTGACCAGAGGCAAGCCGCGGACGCCAGGCGGCCAGGACGAGACGCCCCGGGGCGGCGGGCCTGGGAGGGGAAGCCCAGAGGGAGGGGGCCGAGAGTTACTCCGGCTTCCAGGACTCCCGGCACCGCCGAAAGAGTTTCTAAAAATAGGCAACGGCCCGCCTGAGGCGCTGAGGAGCGAAGAGGCACAAGGAGCGCCCGCCCGCCCGCCCGCCCGCACTCCTCCCGAGCGGCCCGCGGCCCCCACTCACCCGCGCTGAGGTCTGGAGGGAGCCGCGAGGCGCGGAAGGCGACGGCGCGGCCGCTCTCGGAGGGCGGGCGGGAGGGAGGGAGAGGCGGCCCCGGCCGCCGCGTGAGGAGCGGGAGCACACGCGCGACAGTCGCCACCGCTTCCGCCCCCTCGGCTCCCCTCGGCTCCGCGCCCTGCGCCGCTCGCGCGCCCCGCCGCACTGACAGAGGCGCGAGCCCCGCAGCCACGAGTCCTTCTCTCGGCCGCCACCACTCGGGCGCGCGCGGGGAGGGGAGGGAAGGACAGGCCTCGGCACGCGGCCTGCCCGCCGCCTCGGCTCCGGCCCGGGTCTCGTCGGCGTCGTCCCGGACGGATCGCGCCACCGGAGCCACCCGAGCGCTCGATCGCCAGCGCCGCCCTGCGCGGGCCCCGCTCTCCCCACGCGTGGGCTGCCCGCGCACCCCTGCGCCCGGCTTTGGAAAGGTCCCGAGCTTCGGCGCGGAGAGGAGGGCGGGCCCGGGGCGGGGCCTGACGGGGGAGGGGCTGGCGGGGCGGAGGGGCGGGAGCTCGCGGCTTCCACTAGCCGGGTGCTGGAAGCGGGGCGGGGGGTCCCGGGGGCTGGCGGACCGGACGCCACTGGGGAGGAGCAGGCTGAGGGCGGAGCCGACGGGAGAGCATGCCCGGAGGAGGAGGAGGAGACTTAGGGCCGCGCGGGGGCCTGCGGACACCGCGGAGGCGGCGCTGAGCGAAACCCAGGAGCCGCGAGGTTGCCGCGGGCCTGAAGGAGGAGGGCCTGCAGGCACAGCGGGCTGGAGGGGGTGTGAGGTAAACCCTGAGCGGCAGCCCGAAGGAGGAGCCACGGGGTGGGGCTCGAGTGGGCGAGGCCTGGAGATGGGGGTCCCCACGGGTTAGCCGTGGGCGATGCGGCCGGAGCCCTGAGGTAATCGGAGCCGTGTTATTTCACTTTCTAGGAATCAGTGCTGCCACTGGGTTGGGCGGAGAGGCTTCGTGTCCAGGAGCTTAGTCGAGTTGTTTTGCCCATACGAGACGAAATAAATGTTTTCTTACTTAACTTGGGTGTTGGTTCTCCCTCTTAAATCAGGATCTCCCATTCGAGTCAGTGTTTCAGTCTCCCACCCACATCCCCACTCCAGACAGTCAGAGGTCTGAGAGCAAGCACAAGCGGACCATTGTCAACTCTAGCCACAGACCTCCCAGAAGGCTGGATTCCCCACCCTCTGCAGACCTGTGATTTAATGGCCTTTGGGGAAGGGGACAGGGAGTTTGAGGCGGGGACTAGTGTAGCTAAGTCTGGCATTGAACTTGGTCTGTAGCCAAAAATGATGTTGGGCTCCGGATCCTGCCTCTACCTGCCAGCTGATGGAAGCACAGCGACGCCAGGCCTTTTTAGATGAAGAACGGGTGATTCGAACAGGTTCCCAGCCTTGCAGGACAACCACTCTTGCCCACTAAACCATCTCCCCAGCGCCAAGACCAGGAATTCTTTACTGATTTTCTTTCTTTTTTTTTTTTTTTTCTTTTTTTTTTTTTTTTTACTTTACTGTGTTCCACAAACTCGTACAATGCCTGCCACAGATGAAGTAAGAAATGTTTAGTGTTCAATAAACACTTCGATCCGTCGGTCCAGACTACTTTTCCTTCCTTCTCTGTGCACTAGTCTTGCCATATCTGCTTGAATGTACCTTTCTATTTTTGTTGTGCTTTTTTTGTTGTTTTTGAGAAGGAGTTTCTCTGTGTAGCCCTGGCTGTCCTGGAACTCACTTTGTAGACCAGGCTGGGCCAAGCAGAGATCTTGCTTCTCCGCCCCCCTCCCTAGTGCCAAAATTAAAGGTGTGGGCCGCCACCGCGTTTTCACTTTTCCACTTCTCTCCAGACACCTAGTCCATCCAATACTCAGCTCAGGAGCCACCGCCTTTGAGAAGCCGTCTCTGCTTCTCTACTCCACTACCAGGCAAGTTGTAGCTGTTGCCCCGCTATATTCATGGTTTCCTTTATGAAAAACTTGCAGAACAATCGCGTTCACATTTTTCCATGTCCTGTGTAACTTAGTTTAAGTCTGCTGTCTTGCTCTAGCTGCATTTTGGTCTTTTTCCTGGTCTAACATACTGCTTCTTCTGGGCCTTTGCTTTTGCTGTTGTTTTGGCCCCAAATAGTCTTCTCCTAGATATTGGATTGGCTCATGTAAATGGAGTTCTTCATTGGTGTAGATAATAAAAAGCCAGAGTCAGATATAGAGGGAAATGCTGAGAGGTCAGAGAAGAAGCAAGCCACAGCACACCTTACCTCCTTAGCATCTCAGCAGAAAAGAGCCCGGTTTCCTGTTTCTCCCTGCTTATATCCTGTTTCTGCACAGCTACCTCACTTCCTGTCTGTCTATAGAGACCTCCAGACCTCTATGGTAGCTAATGACAAGCTCCATTCTCTTACCCCCAGACAGGCTTTATTTGTTCAAGCAAGATATCACCACAGGCTAACTCCTCACCATCTTTTTCTTTCCTGTTTTTTTTTTTTTTTTTTTTTTTTTTTGGTGGGGGTGGGAGGGTGGTTAAAGGGTGTGTGTGTGTGAGAGAGAGAGAGAAGATCTTTTCATGTAGCTCTCTAGCTGCCCTGAGTGCTGGGATTAAGGTGTACACCACTATGGCAAGCCATGTTTCAGGCTTTCTAAAAAGAAGTCTAAACTGGTCAAGAGAGGTGGTGCCCACCCCCAAACCTAGGTAGGGAAGATCTCTGGGAGCTTGAGGCCAACCTGGCCTACATATTTAAGATCAGCCAAGGCTGATAATGAAACTCTATCTTTAAATAAATGTATTCATTTATTCATTCATATGCATGCAAGTCTTACCTGTCCACATTTTAGGTAGCAGCCCTTCACTACTTACACCCTTTCTCGATGGATGCTTCTCCATAGCAATGTCCCATCTGAAATCTGTATATTTGCTTATTGTCTCTCTGCCACACCCCACTTTCCACTACAGTATGATCAACATAAGGACAGCCTGTTGTCTGTTTTATTTGCTCTTCTGTGCATAAAATAGTAGATGACCTCGTTTAATGTTTGTTTTATGATTGGCTACAACAAATTCAACCAAGAAATGTCAAAAAGACTTTCTATGATGCCTAAAACAATCTAACTAGATGAGAATTTGAAGGAAAATGTTTCTAAGGAAATATGCTGGCAACACTAGCTAACAGTTATGGAGCACTAATTAGTTGCCAGGCAGTGAACCAACTTCTTTTCAAGCTTATTTAATCCCCACAACAGCCGTATGAAATATGTACTATTAAAATCCCCCTAGAGGAGCACACAATCATGAAAGAGGTTAACTTTCCCAAAACCATATAGCTAGAAAATGATGGACATGGAGTCTAATTCTAGAGTCTACATGCTTAATGAATATGCTATGTTCTCCCTAATTATTTTTAACACTTATTTTATGTGTATGATGAGTGTTTTGCCTGCAAGTATGTATGTGTGTGTATATATATATGTGTGTGTATGTACATCTATATATACATATATATATATATATATATATATATATATATGTTATGTACAACCACATACATGCCTGGTGTCTGAAGGTGTCAGAAGAGGGCATCAGATCCATTGGAACTGGAGTTACAGATGGTTGTGAACCACCTTGTGGGTACTGGGAAATGAACTCAGATCCTCTTCAGAGGCAACAAATGCTTAACTGCTGAACCAGATCTCCAGTCTTCCTAAATTATTAAAAACCCAGGGCAGAGCTATCGAAGCACTTGGGAATCAGAGGCAGGTGGATCTCTATGAGTTTGAGGCCAGCCTGGTATACATAGTGAGTTCCAGAACAACCAGGGCTATATAGAAAAACCCTGTCTCAAAAATAAGTAGAAAAAAAGTTTAAAAAGGAAGAAAGAAAGAAAGAAAGAAAGGAAAAGGGAAGGAAAGGAAAGGAAAAACCAGCACTCAGGAGGCAGAGGCAGGTGGATCTCTGTGATTTCAAGGCCAGCCTGGTCTACAGAGCTAGTTCCAGGTCAGGCTCCAAAGCAATACAGAGAAACCCTGTCCAGAAAAACAAACAAACAAAAGCCCCACAGTAGTTTCTCAATGAAAGGGAAGAATAAAAAAGAGAAATACTCTTGTTTCCTGGATAGCATAATCTAGTATGATACCTACCAACGCAGCAGATTTTTTCTTTTTTCTCAGTTATCATGAGGGACAACAGCCAAAAGACAAGATGTAAAAGTTTTGGAAGATAGAACCTTGAAAATATTTTGAAAAATTGAGCTAAAAACCTAATGAAACTGTTCAGAAGATACAGTGCTGGTGTTACATGTGTAAATGTTGGGGTGTGTGTGTGTGTGTGTGTGTGTACAGAGGTTGATATGGGGGTTTTCTGCAATCTCTTCCCCCCTTTAAAAACAAAGCTTTTATGCTGTATTTATTCCCACACTGCAGATTTTTGTTCCTTCTGTAATATCTTTTTCTTCTTGCTTGGGAACTCTTTGTTCTAGAAGCTCATGTATGGTTCATCTGACCCTGAGCTCTGTAAATTCAGAGCTGCATCTTAGGTACTTTGTTCATCTGATCATGTTCAAAGACCAGAGAGTCCACATCCAAATAGTTAAGTTCAGTATTACTGTCTGCATTTTTAAGCATATCCAGAAAAAAGCCTCAACACTTTTTTGAGGTTGTCATATCCAGCCATAGTGTTTGGCCTTGGCACACCTCCCAGTTCCACCATTATACTGACAGAATGGCACACATTGCTTCTTTAAAGTGACACCTTTCAGACTAGGTGGCTTTTCAAATATGCATTACATCTACCACCTGCTTGGGAAGTTTTACACATATTCTTATCATATGTATAGAGGCTTGAACTACTTGGCTTGTCTGAGTTTGTAGTGTTTTCTTGGTTAAGAGGGTATCAGACCATTTCACAGGTCACCTCGGACCACTTACACTGAATTCTTACAGGAAGAGCCTTTTTTTTAAAAAAAAGATTTATTTCTATTTTATGTGTGTGGGTATCTTGCCTACCTGCGTGTCAGTGCCTTACATGTGTGCAGTGACCTCAGACACTAGAAGAAGGCATCAGATCCCCGAAGAACTGGAGTTACAGATGGTTGCAAGCCACCATACAGGTGCTGAAAATCCAATCAGGGTCCTCTGGAAAAGCAGCTAGTATTCTTAACCACTCTATCTCAAAAAATAAGGTGGGGGAGTACTGAAGGTGTCCCACCTTATTTTTTTAAGATAGAGTTTCTCAACCTGGAACTCACAATTTGGCTAGACAGTCTCTGCCTCCCAGGACTGGAATTACAGATGTGTGCCTTTGTGGCCAGATATTTGTTTGTTTGTTTGTTTTGAGACAGGGTTTCTGTTTGCAGCTCTGGTTGTCCTGGAACTCATTCTGTAGACAGGATGGCCTTGAACTCACAGAGATCCACCTGCCTCTGCCTCTGCCTCTGCCTCCCTGAGTGCTGGGATTAAAGGTCTGCCACCACCGCCCAGCCTATATGCCCTGCTTTCTATGTGGTCTAGAAGAGCCAAACTCAGGCCTTTGTGCTTGCAGGGCAAGCACACTAATCACTGAACCATCTCCTGAGCCCATCTCTGGACTTCAGCCATAATAAATATACCTTCTTAGTTTGAGGAGTTTTTCTAACTTGAAGCTGCAATTTCCTAACTAAAACTAACTAAAGATAAGTAGGACCCAATAGGGTCCACATTTTTTATAAGGATTTCATTTCCAGAAGTCTTATGCCACACAGAAGGGAAAGCAAATGTAAAGATGGGCATAAAAGAGCTACAAGGCTCTAGAGAGTGGCGTATAGGTTGGGAAAAATAAGAATAAAAAATGGACTAGCTCTAGGGACTGGTTTCTACATTCAACTGGATACAAAAAAAAAAAAAGATTTTTTTTTACCATTTCTAGGTTGGGAAAACATTTAAAAATTAATTTCATTCAACTGTCTTTTTAAAGTATATCAACCCTACAAAGTCAGCTTCTCCCCCATTTCAAGGATGAGAAAATGTGACGTGGCCAGCCTCTTATAGATGGTAGGTGAGGGAGCCAGGATTTAAACCCAAAGCTATCTGACCCTGTGGCATACTTTCAGCCACTTTCTCTCCCCAATGTCTGAGTGCCATTCATTAACCTATCCTACTGTATGGGAAAGTAGGAGGTACAGGGAGATCTCAGCGGCTCAATTAGAACCTTACAATCAGAGAAAGGGAAGGAGTGTTTCCCACAAGATGGAGTTCATGGTTCTGGACAGACTAAAGAACAGATTTTCACTACACATGCCCCAGAGTCGCCCCCACTAATGCATTACTCACTGCTCAGCTCTTATTCTTTCTCCTCTCCTCAGAAGCCTCCAGTGCCTTCCCATTGCCATGCCAACAGCATGAATCAAAAATTCAAATGCCTGCAGGGGTCAGAAAGCATGTTAGGAGCAAGATAACTAGGAGTGGAGGGACTAGAGTAAACTAGAGAGTGCACACATAGATAGGTGACAGCTAGCCAGCTGTTGCTAGGACGCAGTTGTGAGGCACAAGATTTTTCAAGAGAACCTCTAAATATGGATTTTCACATGAAATCTCCCAGTTTCTAAGTATCAGATCATCTTTTGAAAAGCCTATGCAAACCAAACAAATCATGTCTGCAAACCAATAAATTGTGATCTAAAAACTGGCAGTCTCTTGCTGTTAAAGTCTGTAACTAGACACCTTTGAGGTTTGTGTTATCTGTTGCTGCAAAATAAACCACCTCAAAACTTGGTGACTTAAAACAGTGATTTATCACTGTTTTTAAATTTATTTAATGTGTGTATGAGTGTTTGCCCTTGGAGGGCAAAAAGAGGGCCTCACACCTCCCCAGGATTGGAGTTGCGGATGGTTGTTAGGCACGCGTGGGTGCTGGGTCTCTGTAAGTGCAGTCAGTGCTCTCAGTCTCTGAACCATCTCTCTGTCCCCTCATGTGTCCTCTCTTGCAATGTTTGGGCTGATCATCTTCTGTTTCATGTGGTATGGGCTGGGAAACCCCCCTTCTATTTCTTCCTCCATATGTTCTGATTCTTCTTTTTCAAGTTCAAGTGCCAATGGTGCCTCCTCCAGGAACCCCACACTGGCTACACTGAAATGAAACACTCTGTCTTCCCAGGTTTGTGTGGTCTGTATATACAACTACTAGAACACATGTGTCGCCGTCCTGGATACCAAGGCCTTGTGTCTCTTTGTGTTCTTCCACACAATCACACAAGATGTCCCCAGTAAATGCTGTCAGATTGCATTGAGATGAACTAGAATCCCAAATGCCCTTGGAATGTTTAGTCTAACTTTCCCATTGTACACAGATGTGAGGTCCACAGAAGGGAACTCACTTAGACCGAAAGCTGCCTATCAAAAGTATTACAGAACAGGGCAAGAGCTTCATATCTTGGCTCCTAGGACAAGGCAGGCTAGTCTGTGTTGAATCCTTGTCACTGTAAATGTCTGAAACTTGAAGATGTTTCTCATTGCAAGCCTTAGTCAGGAACTTGGCCCTCCCTACTGCTCAATAATTAATGACACAGGAGCCAAAAATTGAAATGAGCAGGCCTCTTGAACCCCCAATCCTGCTACTTATGGGACAAGCTTCTATGGTTCTATGGACCCCAAGTTTGTCCTCTATAGATAAAGTGGGCACATATAACCTTTACCTAGAAAGTTACTTGGAAAACTAGAAATGATATATTTATTTTCTCCTGACACACAGAAGGTGCTCTCAAGTGAGAGTTCATAACAATTGTCATGAGATGAAAAGCGAGAGCACTAACTTACTACAGGGAGAAAATCATTCTGAAGCTTGACTCTGAGAGAATATAAATCCACATTCTTTTCCAAATAAATCTTACCGGATGATGGGCGGGAAAGGGAAGAGGAGGAGGAAGACTTGGCAGGTTGTGACTGTTTCTCTCTAAAGCTTGCTCTGCTATCTCAGCCCAACGCACTCACCACCATCCTGACCTCAGGCCACCGGCAGATGTGCTGGTATGAGACCACTAACTCTGAGCCATCATGACAGAGAGAAAAGAGTGTCTGTGGAAGAATCAGCTCACCCGAGGATAACAAACCTGTAGCACACAGCCTCCACCCTTGTGGCTGGTTGCTGGGGTCTCAGGGTTAGAGGGACAGTCCTCAGTTAAGCAAGGCATATGTCTCTCGTTCCTCACTGGCTGGGCTCTCAGAGCCTTTGCTCTGCTCTCTGTCTTGCCAAGGGTCTCCACGCTCATTTTATATCAAACAAGAGGCAAGCTGGCATCTTTAAAGTATGGTCTTCACTAAGGAGGCAGTGACTCATTCCGCCTCTTCCCTTCTTTGGCAGGACCTGTAAGTGCCCTAACAAGAGCAGCACTGCCCCCCCACCCTAGTGACCATCCTCACCCTGCGCTGCATCCAAGAGCAGCAGCACCCAGATCAGAGGCAGCCGCATTAATTGAAACAGACATTAAGGGCTTGCTTGCTCAAGCAGAAGCACATTAGAAGGAATATAAACAACGACACACTGAATTCTGTAGCATTTGTTTTAATGAGAAAACCCATTTCTGAAGCATCTTATTAAAAAATAAAGGACTGAATGTCCAGGAAATGACAGCTACATAGGTCTTCTACCCCTACCCCACTTCTAGTGTTCAGAAGAGGTGCACACGCCCCCTAGAACCTTTCATGTTACCTTTGTTTCTGCCCTCGCCTTCCAGGTCCGTGTCTGCGGTCTCACGCATCCATCATGTTCCCCATCTGCTTCTCCAAACCCACTTCTCCATGTTATTTTAAGAGAGTTCATGCCTGGATGTTGGTCCCAGATGGTTTTATTTGCTGCAGTCCAGCAGTTCTTGACCAAGTAGCCGAAAACCTTCTCAGTTTTGAATCCAGCCAGGGGACTCAGATGGTGCCTGATTCAGGCCTTGCCAACAGGAACATTCTGTCCTCCTGCCCACAGTGAAATCCTTCTCCACAGGAACACAATCATGGCAATCCAAGTGATTAAAAACTAGTTCAAACTCAGTCTGGTCCTCTGGCAGCCTCAACTTCCCAGGCAAAGCTGCAAAATGTAAATCTGGGCTGGTTCAGAGAAGAAAGCTCTGAGAAGGGAGACACAGACTATCAAATTTCACCCTAAAAATGAAGGCTAACTCCCTCTAGCCAATATGCATCGTGAAAATAATGTGGTAGGTTATTATTCTGATAGCTTCCAGTGCCATGCTCCAGTTTTACAGTCCATTTTGTTATGTTGAGATTCAAAACCAGGGCCTTGTACTTACTAGATAGGTACTCTACCACTTGAGTGACATCTTCAGCCTGGCACTCAGACTCTAATGCCTGCTGAGGATGGGCCAGTGGGATCTCAGCAAGTATAAGTCATGCAGAAGCACCATAAGTGTTTGCCCATCAAAGCCTGACCTCCTGGAATTGGGACCCCTGGACAATGCCTAGCTACTCTGATGGAGGGAATACAAAAGGAGAAGAGATTCTAAAACCACATGGAGAATCATGACAGATTCCTTACTGAGCCCAGTGCTCAACCAATTCATATAAGAATGATCATAAACTGGGAGGTGGTGGTGCATGTCTTTATCACAGCACTGGGGAGGCAGAAGCAGGTGGGCCTCTGAGTTAGGTCTACAGAGTGAGTTCTAGGACATCCAGGACTACACAGAGAAACCTTGTCTCAAAAAACCAAAAAGAAAGTAAGAAAAAAACAATAACAACACCCAAAGAATACCCATCTGCAAAGTCAGTTGTAAAACCACTCAGCTGAGCCGAGCCCAGACTGAAAACCTCATAAACAAACCTCCAAGCTGCAGGAGGGTTCTTTGTTACAGAGCAATAAGCCACCAAAGCTATAGTCATTCAGTAATGTTGCCCAGCTCCTCAGTTCTCAAAACCTTCTCATTTGGGCCTGGAGAGATGGCTCAGTGAAAAGCACCTCCTGTTCTTGCAGACAGACCCTGGTTCAGTTCTCAGCACCTGTATGGCAGCTCACAGCTGTCTGTAATTCCAGTTCCAGGGGACCTGACACTCTCTTCTGGCTTCTGTGGTACAGACACATACATGCACAAGAACAGTTTTTGGTTGTTGTTGTTGTTAAAGAAAACAAAACCTCTCCCTCCTGAAAGAACAGTTTTGTTAATGCCTTCATTTTATAGGTGAGAAAGCTGTGGCCACGCAGGGGCAGAGCTTCCAAACCCCTATGCTTCTGGGTCAGCCCTTTTGAATGTGAGAGCTCCCACTGAGGTGAAGACCTTCAGAAACAGCTACGATGGAAGATCACTTGGGGAAGTCATCGTGACCTAGTTTCTAATTGCCCAGTTCTGTGGCTGTATGAGCATAAGCAACTCAAGCCACTTTGCTCTTATGGCCCCAGTCTCCCCCACTGTCTGATGAATAAAAATGCTTCAAGACCAGCAGTTGACAAGGGAAGTAGGTGGGATGCGTACTGTGATGGTGACCACGTGACCCCTGAAGAGGCGTGGTCACTGCCCAGCTCCAGCAAAGGGTCACCATGTGGATCCTACATCCCACATGACCAGGTTATCTTGTTTTGCTATTTTTCCCTAGAGAAATGGGAAACTTAGTTTACCATGTGAAATTTCCAAACATTGAAATATTATTAATTTATCTGAAAAATCTTAGGTCTGCAGGGTGCTGATCTAAAACCCTTTAACCACATTATATTTTTATTTTGTGGGTGGGGAGGGATGGTTTTTCAATACAGGGTTTCTCTGTGTAGCCCTGGCTGTCCTGGGACTTGCTGAATAGTCCCGGCTGACCTGAATGAAACTCAGATATTCACCTGTGTCTGCCTCCTGAGTGCTGGGATTAAAGGTGTACGCTATTATTGCCCAGCTGACCACAATTATTTAAAAATGCCCTGCCAGCATTTATGCCTATATCAAAAGATAACCACTCAGCCCATCCTCTCCTACACACACAAGAATGGTCCCAGCCGTGTAACCTCACCTAGGTCACCAGAGAATCCATGGGTACAGTTGTCTTCATTATTTCTTTGGATTCTCATCTCCAGCTCTCCTATCCCTGTCACTACGGGGAAAAGGTGCAGAAGCCCAGCCTCAACTGCATCAAGCTGGTGGAACCTCATAGGAGAGGCAGGCATGGAAATGAATTGACCCTTTGTAACATGATACAATGGAGAAGGGTCCAACCTGGGTTCTAATCCTGACTCTGCTGATTATAAACTGTGTACTTCTGGGCTAGTTCTTGTCTCTCCCTGTCTCAGTTCACTCATCTATAACAAATGGTGCTTCTAGCTACTCAAATTTGGGTAGGATTAAACAGGAAAATGCACAGGTGACACATTATAAACCAACTGCATCCAAATTTAGTCTCCCTTGTCAAAACCTGGCTCCATTTCCTAGGCTCTCTAGCAGGTGGGGTTGGCCATAATGACAAAGTCTGGTGTTACCAGAAAAGGTTTTGGTTTTGGTTTGTTTGCTTGTTTTGAGGCAGAGTCTCATTGGCTAGTCTAGAATTCACCATGTGGATCAGACTGGTCTTAAATTCACAGAGGTCTGCGTCCCAGATTAAAGATGTGTATCACTACACCCACCTGTCTTTGGGTTTGGCTTTTGAGCTAGATCCAACTGGTGTGACGCCCTCATTGTCCCTTCATTTCATCCTCTATTTACTAACTTCATGCTTAGTTGGAACACACACTTGATACACTGAGGCACAGCAGCCATCTTGAAAACTTGAGGACAAGAATTGACTTGATGAACCTGACAGAGAAGAAATATAGAGCTTGGATTCTTTATACGTTTTGCTATGTGAGATAAAGAAAGTCTCCTGTGTTTGTGCTGCTGTTTTGAATCTTGCTTCTTCGCTTCCTCCTGTCAAATACATTTCTGACTCATACAACATAATAACTAGCTCATTCAAGTGCTCAGTAAATATTAGCTATTGTTGCTTTACCTGTGTCACCTTTCAGAGTCACAACCACCTATGCCATGCAAATTATTGCCCTCTGTTTAGAATTAAGGAAAGGTAGATCGCTTCCCAGGGTGGGTTGAAAGTTTCAGTGATACAGGTTGTCCTAATGACAATCATTTACTCAGAGCTGACACAGTTCTAAATGCATGCCACATCCTACTCTGCTGAATCCTCACAGCAACCCATGAGGAAAAGTTGTTATTACTCCCACTCAGATGAGAGAGCTGTGTGCCAGGGAGATTGGGTTGCCAATTTAGTTGCCTCAAACTCAGCAGTTGGAGGATAGCAGTGTGTGTGTGTGTGTGTGTGTGTGTGTGTGTGTGTGTGTGTGTGTATGTGTGTGTACACAAACACACATGAGCGCATGACATGAGGTGCCAGTAGAGGGCAGAACTGGGGTCCAGATGGTTGTGAGCTACCATGTGGGTCCTAGGAACTGAATCCAGGTCTCTTGAGGCCAGCCAGTGCTCTTAACTGCTGTATCACCTCTTCAATCCCCTTATCACCTTTTAACAATATTTTAAAATTACATTTACTTGTTTATCTATCTTTTTTTTTTAAAGACAGAGTTTCACTATGTATCTCTGGCTGACCTGGAATTCTCTAGGTAGATGAGGATGGCATTGAACTAACAGAGATCTGCCTACTCTGTCTCCTGAATGCTGGGGACTACAGACTATACCACCATGTTCAGCACATTTATTTGTATGTGTATGTGTGCACACACATGCTTGTGATATGTCATTCCAGTTGCATGGAGCTCAGAGAACAGCCTGCTGGACTCAGTTCTCTCCTTCTACCATGAGGGGCCCAGGTTGTCTGGCACAGCATCAAGGGCCTGTACCCACTGAGCCCTCCATCACTTACGAGTCAAAGTGTCTGTATTTATACCCTAGCTCTTCTGCTCAAGTTGGTGTCTCTGGGAAGTCCTTATCCTATCCCAAGAAACCAAGGGTGGCATATGGACTTCCACATGTGACTTCCCTTCCCTCCTCTCTTCCCTTCCCACTGGTTCAGTGGTGTAGCAAGAGCCAATAATACATGGTTTAGAGGAGTGGAATTCATTTGTCACCGACTGGACACATCAGACATGATTACTGCAACTAGGACACTGCTGAGAGGTGTTCCCATCCATGAGAGCAATCTTGGTATACTCAGGAGACCAGACCAGAGGACTGGAGATGAGATACCCACGGAGGAGACATCCATCAGCCACTGACAGGTGGTGAAGTCGAGGTGACCTCCACAGCCTTTCCCACTGCATAGGATGACTCTGAGTAACGTTGTTGACTGTCTCCGGGAGGTGGTTGCTTTCAGTGCAAAATAAATAGGCAGACTTTCTTTCCTGTCCCACCCCTTACTAAACTGGTTTCTTAAGATCCATCCCACCAAATAAACCACTCATTTTCAGGTTTTTTGTTTTGCTTTGGGTTTGTGTGTGTGTGTGTGTGTGTGTGTGTGTGTGTGTGTGTGTGTGTGCTTATTTGACAAGGTCTCCCTATGTTGCCTAGATTGGCCTTGAACTCCCAGCCTTAAGCAGTCTTCCCTGCTTAGCCTCCAAATAGCAGGGACTACAGGCACATACTGCCACCCTTACATTTATCTCCAGTTCTTGGCCTAAGGTATACATCTGAAAATGCCCTAAGACATCATTCAATATTTAAAAATATCAGATCCATTATATATTCTTTGGAAGGCTGATAGGCAACATGAATATGGTAGGGTCAAGGCAAATATTGTCTGTCATTCAACAAACTAGTTCAAATGTGAATTCATCAAGCATATGATACATATATACCTTAAACATTTTTTAGTTTATTTTAAAATATATAAATGTAGTTATGTGCCAATATTTAGTTTGATTAGTAGTAGTAGTAATTTTTTGAGACAGGGTTTCTCTGTGTAATCTCCTTGTCCTGGAACTCACTCTGTAGACCAGGCTGGCCTCAAACTCACAGAGATCCACCTGTCTCAGTTCCCCTCCCCCCCCCACCCTTACACTCCACTATTCATCTGAAATGCTGGGATTAAAGGCATGTGCCACCACCGCACAGCTTGTTTGATTATTTTTTGAGGAAAAAAAATCCCCTATGTTACCCAGTTGGCCTAAAACTTGGCTCAAGTGATTCTCCTGCTTCAGCTTCTCAAGTGTGGCTATTTGACAATCTTAATAGCTATGGTCAAACTTAAGAACATTCTACACTACTCATTAATGCTTTTGAGTGAATACAGATGTGACTGGGGGAGCCTGAAGAAGAATCCAGGGGATGACAGAGGGGGATTTGATCAGTGGTTGGCAGAGCCAGGAAAATAGATCTAGAATTAGCATCCAGGTCCTTTGCCAAGCTATGAAGCTGGCCAGGAATCAGTTCTTCCAGGAGGTCAAGGTCAGTGGGTCTGCTTGTTTCCAAAAGTACCATCTTAGAAAGCCGGGTACTTGCTACCTGGTTTGCCATCCAAGTCTAGCTACCCTGGCAGCAGTTAACCTACCCTAGTCACAGATCTACAAGAATCAAAGCTGAAGGGCCACCAAAGACATCACGAGCAGGAGCTGTCTCCTTGAATAGTGTCATTTTTATAATATGTCAGTGCAGGAAGAGCTTCCAGATCACATCCCCCTCTGATACAATGTTCACACCACCAACCTCCTAAGGAGCAGGCTGGGGAAAGGTCTGAGAGGCCCCCAGAGGCTCTGATATTTCACTATTTGGTCCTCAGCCAGTGGCCATGTTGGGGAGGCTTAGGCCTTGCTGGAGGAGGGATGTCACTGGGGCAGGTTTTGAGAGCTTAAAGACTTGCACCACTTCAAGTTTGTTCTCTCTGCTTCCTGTTTTTGTTAGAGATAGGAGTTCCCAGCTGCTGCTCCAGCTACCATGTCTGCCACCCGCTGCAATGTTTTCCCGATATGATGGTGATATAGGACTCCTATGCCTCTGGAACTGGAAGCCCCCAAATTAACTCTTCCTTTTATTAGTTGTCTTGATCATGGTGTTTTATCACAGTATTAGAAAAGTAACTAAGAGCCAGACATTGTAGCACATGCCTTTAATCCCAGCACTCAAGAAACAGAGGAGGGTGAAACTCTGTGAGTTGAAGGCTAGCCTGGTCTACAGAGTGAGTTCCAGGACTAGAAAGAGAGACACAGTCTCAAAAAAAAAAAAAAAAAAAAAAAAAAAGTAACAGGCTGTTTTCCACTTGCTTCATAGTTCTGGTCTATTATGAGTATGTTTTTCCCTGCCAGTCTGGTCCCACTGCCAAGCCAGCCCCAATTAACACACTGAGATGCTGTACTTGATACAAAGCTGTTGGTCTGTTACTAATTCTTATCAGCTAGCTCTGTCTTAAATATTAACCCATTTTTATTAATCTAAGTATTTCCACATGGTCTCATCTTACCGGAGAGAGGGCCCAGCATTCTTCTCTCTCTGTCCTCCATCTTGAATCTCCTCCCTACTCCTTCCAGAATCCTCCTTGTTTCCTAGCCCCACCTATCTTGCTTTCCTATTGCCCAACAGCGCTTTACTTATTAACCAATAGAGAAACATATTTACAGAATGACATCTCCCATCACTGGTCTCATAAGGAACACAAGGTTTCTTGGTTTCCTATGATTTCCCCAGTGTTCCACACCTGTGTTCTGCTAACGATTGGTCCAAGCCATAAGCAAGTGATTCAAACCAAGCCAGTTAATGTAAGGAGTACGGTTTTTCCACCCGCCGCTCGGTCTTGTCCCACCACTGCACCAGCCCCAATTAACACACAGAGACTCTGTATTTGATACAATTCTGCTGACCAGTTACTAGTTTCTTATCGGCTAGCTATGTCTTAATTATTAACCCATTTCTGTTAATCTAAGCATCTCCACGTGGTCTTCTTACTGGGGAAAGGGGCCAGCGTCTCGTCTCCCCAGTCTCTCCATCTTGACTCCTCCTTACTCCTTCCTCTTTCCTCCTTGTCTCCTAGTCCCTCCTATCTTCCTTTCTTATTGGCCAACAGTGCTTAATTCATTAACCAGTAAGAGAAACATATACAAAATGACATCTCCCATCAAGTTAATGACATCTCCTTTTTATACAAGATGCAAACTGTACAAAAAGTGATATGTTCTCTGTCCTCCAGAAGTTACTAAAGTCCAAAGGCTGTAATTCTGGAATCTTCATTATCCTTATTCCTCTCCCTTGGAGAAGGGAAGTACCTGGAGGAGTTTGGATTCCTGAATCCAGGTATCCCTCAGATTTGCTCTGCCCTCTACATATAAATCAATACGTCCTCATCTTGCTCAAACTAGTAGCAACTGGGTCTCTATCTCTTCCAACAAAGAATTTTTGACTGATACATATGTTCCCCAAAATGTAAGAGACACCTACAGGGGACTTCCATGTTTACCTGTCCACTGGTATGAGTGGGATGAGAGAGAAACTTAATGATGGCTGACAATGGGTGGTCCTCAAGCACATAAAAATATTTTATGGACCATGTAGGAATGGACATAACCCCTGGTGAATTATTCTATACACACACACACACACACACACACACACACACACACACACACACACACGCCAGTGATAAAGGAAAAAATCTTTAGGAAAAGGTATTAACATAGGGCAACATTCCCAGGTCAGATGCCATACTGTATAACTTCCCTGTTAATTCTCTAAGTCTCTTCTCTTCAACCACATAAGGTAGCAAAGAAAATAGATGTCTTAGTGATTGTTCTTACTCTTATTTTCTCTCCCCTTTTTGGATCATTTCTAAATTAATTTATGTCTTGTAACCTTATATAACCATAAAAACGAGAACAAAGCCATTCTTTATGAAGAATTGCACAATGCACAATTCTTCTCAAACAGAGGATCTTATGTGTAAAATCCTGAACAGAAACCACTGGGCTATTGTCAGTCCTCTAAGAGGCAGCCCCAGCCTGCTGGGCAGAGGAGGAAGTATAGAGGCACAAACTCTGAGTCAATGTTGCGATATCTAATTTCTTTATTATTGGGAAGAGATGCTGGTTAATTAGAAAAATGAGTGTGAATTTTTCTAAAGCCCTGTTCTGGCAGGTAAGAGAAGAAAATATTGTGAATATTCATTATGTTGAGGGTTAATTGTACTGTGGTACTTTGGAGTAGAAGGGAACACAGGGAATATTTATAAAGAGAGCTTGAGGTCCCATGTGAATAAAAACCATTATAAGAAGAGAAAGCTCTTGTTTTCTTAGGTGATAGATTCTACTGATGGCAGGGCTCTCTTCCCTTTACCTCCATGGACTGTGCCTCATTTTCTTGTTTTAACTTTGAGCTTGACCACCAGTCTTGCTTTGGCTGGTAGAAAGTTCCAGACTTGAACAAAGGTTCTGAAACCCCCGCTGGGTACATTCTCTTGCAATTCCATCATCTCTAAGCATTACATAAGCTCAGGTTAACCTGTGATTCCAGAAGGAGGATGGGAGACAGAAAGCTGAGCCAGGAGACACAGATAACCCCACAGTAATGTTGTCATATGCCAGTGGGAGTATGGTTTCTTGTTTGCTTGTTTTAAAGAATTTGTTTTGTTTTTTAAAGAATTAATTATTTAATTATTTATTGTTTATTATGCATACAGTGTTCTGCCTGCATGTATGACTGCTTGCCAGAAGTGGGCACCAGATCTCATTATAGATGGTTGTGAGCCACAATGTGGTTGCTGGAACTGAACTCAGAACCTCTGAAAGAGCAGCCAGTGCTCTTAACCACTGAGCTATCTCTCCAACCCTTGTTTGGTTTTGTTTTTAATGTGTGTGTACAGTGTTTTGCATGCCTATGTCTGTACATCACAAGTTTGCAGTTACCACAAAACCCAGACGGGGGCATTGGCTCTCCTTAGGCTGGAGTTACAGACCATTGTTAGCTGCTATGTGGGTGCTGGAAACCTGCGTCCTCTGGAAAAGCAGCCAGTGCTTTCTAATCCAAAGAGAGTTTGTTTTGATTGCTCTTGTGAAACTGCTTTAGCAATAGCTTATTAGCACAACCCATCTACATGATTTCCTTTGAGTACAAAGATTGGAAAGGCCCATAAAAATGTAGTTTAGCTAGTTGCTAAAAATGTTACAACCATTGGAGCTGGACTTGGGTTTCTTAATCCTATAATCCTAGTACTCAAGAGGACAGACTGGGCTGTAGAGTGAGCACCTGTCTCAGACTAGATTAATTAATTTGTTTAAAGTACTGAAATGAATAATTTGCTCAAATTTTAAAGATTTTTAATTTTGGCCTAGCAGTGGTGGTGCAAGCTTTAATCCCAGCACTCAGGAGGCAGAGGTAAAGGCAGAGGCAGGCAGATCTCTGTGAGCTTGAGGCCAGCCTAGTCTACAGAGTGAGTTCCAGGACAGGCTTCAAAACTACAGAAAAGTCCTGCCTTGAAAAACCAAAGTTTTTATTTTATTTTATTTTTATTTTTTGGATATGAATACAAGTGATCTATGGACCACTTGCAAGCCTAGTGCCTGCAGAGCCCAAAAGAGGACATCAGATCCTTTGGAACTGGAGTCACAGATATTTGTGAACCACCATTGTTTGTGCTGAAAATCAAATTTGGGTCCTCTGGAAGAGCACAAAGTGCTCTAAACCACTGAGCATCTCTCCGGCCCTCAGCTGGAAGAAGAATGGTTCTCCCACCCCACCCCCATTTTTTGCTTGTTTGGTTGGTTGGTTGGTTGGTTTGGTTTGGTTTTGGTTTTTACTTGAGACAGGGTTTCTTTGTGTAGCTTTGTAGACCAGGCTGGCCTCAAACTCACAGAGATTCACCTGCCCCTGCCTCTTAAGTGCTGGGATTAAAGGCATATGCTACTGCCACCTGGCCCTAAGCACGCCACTCCCCCGTTTTTGAAGATGGCAATTGAGGATAACCTTCAGCTTCTAGTTCTACTGCCTGCACCTTCCAAGGTCTAGGATTCCATGCACATGCCACCATGCCTGCTTTTGAAGTCTTTTAAACAAATGGTGTGGGAGCAGCAAGGACTGAACATGCACAGGGAAAATAAAGGGGAAGAGAATCAAGGGAAAGGAAAATAACCAACTTAAACCTGACACATTATAAAATATTAACTCAAAACAGATTGTCAAATAGTTCCAAGACTTGACCCCCAGAAGTATGGTCAATAAAGGATAAAACTGATAAACTGGACTTTATCAATATTAATAGCATTTTGGGCTGGGTGTGGTAGCACACACATTTAGTCCCAGCACTTGGAAGGCAGAATCAGGCAGATCTATGCAAATTCAAGGCCAGCCTGGTCTATAGGGAGTGATTTTCAGGACAGTCAGGGCTAAACAGAGAAACCCTGCCGGGAAAAACAACACAATATAAAATAACATTTTCTCTTGGCCATTGAGATGGTTCCATGGTAAAGATGCTCACTGTATAAGCTTGATGATCTTGATTCCTGGAATATACATAAAGGTGGAAAAAGCGAACACGTGTGGCAAACACACATCCACACTCACATCACACATACATCAGACATGCACATACACTAACACCACAATAATAAGAACATTTTCTCTGTGAAAGACCTGTTGAGAAAATGTTCGCAGTTCATGTATTTGTAGAACCAGAATCTATATGTGTAAACAAAGCCATTTGTCGTTGCTCGGATTAGAATGGTTGAAACAAAAAACAGCATTAAATGCCAATGGGGAGTCATGGAAACTGGACATTCCTAGGCTAACCTGTAAATGCTTGGTAGATGCGTGTGTGTAGGAGTATGATATTATATAGATGTGCATGCATGTAGGTGGTTATAAGGGTCTATGAGAGGGAGGAAGAGGATGTTGCTGTGTGATGAATGGCAACAGTTTCAGTTTTGCAAAATAAAAATGTTCTGGCAACAAATGACAGTGATGGTTATGTAACAGTGTCAGTGTGCTTAATGCCATGGACTCTTCACTTAAATTATTTAAAAGGGTAAATTTTGTAACAAGTTTTTTTTTTTTCAAGATAGGGTTTCTCTGTATAGCCCTGACTGTACTGGAACTCATTCCATCAACTAGACTGGCCTCAAACTCAGAGATATACCTGCCTCTGCTTCCTGAATGCAGAGATTAAAGGCATGTCCCATGTTATGTATATTTTATTACTACTAAATATGCAACTCTATACAACCTAGCAATTGCATACTTGGGCATTTGTCCTTGAGAAGTGAATGCTTATATCCATATGGGTATCTGGACAGAGTACTCATACAGTTTAGTTAAAAACAGTTCATAACTGCATTACATGCATATATGCTTATTTACTTATTTATTCATTGAGTATGTTCATGGGCAAGAATGTGCTGTGGCGTGTGTGTGGAGGTCAGAGGACAGCTAGTAAGGTCCTTTTGGAGGCTGGAGACATTTCTTAGTGGTAGAGCACTTACATAGCATGTGTAAGTCCCTGGGTACAATTTCTAGCACTCACCCACCCAAATACACGCACACACTCACTCACTCACACACACACACACACACACACACACACACACACACATACACACACACTTGCACTGCCAACAAAAGGAGGAGGGAGGAGGGAGGGAATGTTCCCAAGAATGTGGGGTACTTCAGTGCATAGAACACACAGAAAAGTCTGGAAGAGAACAGAAAAAAAATTATTAAAGTGATCCTTTTCTAATGCCTTTAATAGCTAGATGATAGATAGATAGATAGATAGATAGATAGATAGATAGATAGATAGATAGACAGACAGATAGATTCCTTGAAGAGGGGACAGGAGACTGGGATGTAACTCACTGGTAGAGTGCTTGCCAACTTGCACAAAACCCTAAATTGGATTCCCCAGCACTTTGAAGAACCAGAAAGATCAGAAGTAGGTCATCTCAGCTATATTGTGAGTTCCAGGCTAGCCTAGGTTACATGAGACCCTACAATAAAAATGGAGAGGGCAGGAGAGATGAACTCTCTAGAATGTTTGGCTTTTTTAAGTGCACGAAAAATTTAAAACCTGAAAAAAATCCCTGTAGTTTCTGTGTGGAAAGTGGGTTGGATGGCCCAAGAGTGATATTAGACCCTAAAAGGATGTCACAGTCACCTGGCTAGAAAACGGCCCAATTATATACTCTTCAATACAGCCAAACTGCTTTTGAAGACAAAACCTACAGCTGTCCCTATGCAGAAACCTGCATCACCTCAGGGTAACAGCCAGCAACTCAGCGTGAGTTGGAATCACTTCACAATGTAGGAGGATGAGGCGGGTGGGGACATCATCTTCCCAAGGCTGCCTTGCCAGTGCTCCCAGGCATTGAGTGTGTTTTGAGGTCGGGATCTGAAGGGCTCTGTCTCCTGATGCCTTCACCCACCCTGCTCCTGCTACTGGAATGCTTGTCAGGTGTACTTCAAAATATTTTGTATCTGGGTGTTTTGCCTGCATGTATGTCTGTGTACCACATGTATGCCTGGTGCCCACGGGGCCAGAAGAGAGCATCAGATCCCCTGGAATTGAAATAATAAATAGATGGTTGTAAGAAACAAAGTGGGCACTAGAACTCAATCCTGGGTCCTCTGGAAGAGTAGCCAGTACTCATAACCAGTGAGACATTTCTCCAGCCTCTCATCCCCTTCTTCCGTTAACCTATTTTCTCTAGCTTGTGGATATATGTGTGCATGCATGCATGCCTGTGGGTATGCATGTGTGTGTATGTGAAGTGCCAGGGTTGGAATCTGAGGCCTCACACATGTTGGGCAAGTAGTTTACCACTGAACCGCATCCCCAGCATCTGACCTTGATGATGATGATGATGATGATGATTGTGTCTATGTGCATGACAGGAAGGCGTGCTCATATGTGATCAAAAGACAAGTTGGGTGAACAAATTCTCTCTTTCTACCATGGGTTCGATATTTAACTTCAGGTATCAGGCTTGCACAGTAGGCATTTTACCCAATGACTCATCTCACCAGTCCCAGACCCCACTTGTCTGAGGTACCAAGCTAGGCAGAAGCCTTGACCTCCTGAGTAGGTGGGCTCACAAGCATGGGCCACTACAGCTGGCTACAACTTCTAACTCTAAGACTAAATTCAAGCCCTTCCTCTTTTCTCAAATATAAGAGACAAATCATCTCCTAAAGTCCCAGACACAACTGCTGGGTTAGGCTTCTCCAACCACTTTCTCTAACTGCCATTTGATCACTTTGCAATATTGGCATGCACTCAGATGGCCCTTTAATTAACTGTTATAAATATAGATGTTACTCCATTTATGATGAGGTTATGACCCGACAAACCCATCGTAAAGTCAAAAAATCACAAGTCAGCTATAATTAGCTGAGTGGCCATTTGTTTAACATCATCTTGTCCACTAGACTGCCAGGTCCAAAAGGGGAAGGTTAGAGCCAGTGTCTGTCATCTTAGCTCATTGGCAGACAGTATCTAGGATCCTGGGGCTCTCTGCAGTGGCTGGTGTGTGTGTGTGTGTGTGTGTGTGTGTGTGTGTGTGTGTGTGTGTGTGTATGGGGGTGGGGGTGGGTGGGAGTGAGGGTGGGGGTGGGGGTATACCTCCATGTGTGTACATTCCAGAGGTTAACCTTGGGTGTCCTTCCTCAGGGGCATCTATCTTGTTTTTTGAGGTGATCTTTCACTGGGATCTGGAACTCACCATTACACTAAGCTGGCTGACCAGTGCATCCCAGGAATCCTCCTGTCTCTACTTTCTCAGTGCTGGGGTTACAAACATGCCACCAGGACCAGCTGGTCCTTATGTGTGTGTGGCAAGCCCTTCAACAAACTAGACTGAGAATCTCCAACCCCAGCCTGACACCCTGAACACCCAACAGCTCAGTGTGTTCCTGACTAACAGAAACTAATTGGCTCACAGCCTGGAGGCTGGGAAGTCTGAAATAAAGGTGCTGGCGGTGTGGGACTCTGGGAAAGGCTATTTCCTTCTTCTAGGATGGCACCTTGTTGCTGCCAAGATGAGCCACAAGCCCTTACACAGCAGAAAGGATGGAGGGGAAGAACATGCCTGCTTGAGCTTTTGTAAGAAACACCAATTACCTATTAAAGGTCCCACTATTTAGATTTCCCTAGTGCCTGGGCACTAAGGTTCAACATGAATTTTGAAGAACCTCAATGCTCACGCCATAACACCCACCCATCTTAAAGGAGCAGCATAGAATTATAAAACATTTCCAATATGACAGAAAGTTCCATTGGCTCTCAGAGGGCAACTTTAAGCTTTATCAGTCATTTGCTCTGTGATCTTGAACGAGTTACTTCACTTCTCTGTGCCTCATTTTCTTCAACTCTAAGTTGGGGGATCATACAACCATCTTATCAGGTTACTATGGGAGTTCAATGAGAAAACGTAAAACATTCAGAATTTCACTGCAGCCCTTCGTAAGTGCTCAGAACCTGTTGTTTTTAAGCCTCAGTTAGATGGATGCTTTTCTGACTCCCACTTGCACATATGGAAACCACCATCAGAAAACTGGGGAAACTGTCCAAAGCCACATGATAATAATGTGGCCAAGTTGGCTTTGAATTCTGAACTGTGACTTTCTAGGCTTCCAGTTATGGCCCTCTTGAGAAATGAACATGGATCTGCTCCCGGGCCAAGTAGTAGGAACCTGGTTTTGTTCCATAGCTCCCTGGGCTAGGTAGGCACCTGGAAACCTGCTGGGGGCTCTAAGCACTTGACTGACAGACACCTGTCTCCATCAGGATCCACCTATATCCCACTATCAGCTGGCATCCACCAGAAAGCCTCCTCCTTCTGTCATCCAGGATGAGAAGCTGGACCCAGAGCACTGTGCAAATAGAACATGAATTCTGCTGACAGGGTAATAATAAGGCCCCTAAATCAGCGCCTGAACTTTCTGCTTTACATATATTACTCAAATTACATGTCAGGGATTAATACACATTATAAACCAGCTGTGCCTGGGACATATTTCTCTCAGAATGTGTCTCTCGGGTACCTCCTGGAACCAATAGTGGTATTAATCACACAGTCTCTCTATCATCCTTGGACCTGGGTGGGGCCGCACAGACAGCAGGGATGGGGCAGAAGGGAATATGGGAAAAGGGGGACAGGGAGGGACCCAATGCTGGTGTCCCAGCATTGGACTCGGTGGCTTGGTTGACTTTCAAAACCACTCCCGTATCTTTCTGCTGCATAGGCTTTGGATTTCAAACTGAGATCCAGTCACTTTGTGTCCATGTGGCTGAAATCCAGTGCAGGCTGAGGTCTTTAGTACTTGGCAAGGGTCTGACAAGTAGTCTGCACTTAGAGGAGGCCGCAGAGGCTAAAGGTTGCCTACTCTCACTCTGTTTCCAGTTAACAGAAACCTGATGTTGTTTGGGTGGTCCGTGTAACCATCTAAAAATATGCCATTTTCATTTCCTTTGTGGCTAAGTATTGATGTGGGAAGCAGCTCTGGCCAATGAAATAGAAAAAGAAATACGCTGGGGTTTCTGGGAAATTTTAGTATAAGGACCACCCCTTATCACATTCTTTTCTTCCTGCCTAAAACATAATCATGAAAGGTGCAGTTGTAGCTATCCTGCAACCACTGAGGCAAAACTTTCCTTGCTAAGAAAAGATGAGAAAAGCCTGAAATCCCATTGTGTCCTAGTCCTGTTCTTCATTACCTCTGGACATTCGATGACAGATATAAGAGAATCTGAGCCAGTCTTAAGCTGGCAGTTACTGGGGGCTCACTAACATCCTGAAGCATTTGCCCTCAGTGGACCTGACATCCACAGAGAAGCAAGTGTTGGGGGATGCCTGCAATTCTTACTTCTCTAAGTGTGCCTGAGACCACACATCGTGCCAGGGAATGTCTCTCACATACTCTGCTGGATAGGCAGGGGGCTTACCTATCAATAACTGTACCGATGGAATGAACCCAACTCAACCAGGTTGTCACCTGGCAATTTACAGTGGACCTAGAGGCCCACATGAAGAAATGCAAACTGGCCTCCTCAGTCTGCTGTGACCTCAGTGCAGGGTCTGTGTAGCTTTTCATAAAGCACCAAGCTTTCTGGAAAGATCTGAATTTCTGGCTTTGCTTGAAATAGTGTGAAGCCTGGAACCACTGGGCTCTCAGTCCCCTTGGCAGTAATGGCCATTGCTGAGCAGTGGCTTGCCCCTTGAGACAAACATGGCTCTCATTCTGTCTAGCTCCCACTGTGTGCCAATGCGTTTGTATAAATGGCTCCCCTGCACTTGTCCCTGCTGCCTGCCTGACTCCAGCAGGTATTTGGGTTGATGATGCCCGTTCTGAGTAGGTTCCATAAGGCCTTTGAATCACGCTGATGGTGATGATAATGGTGTGTATAAAGATAATAGTGGCTGTTATTGATGGCAACTAGGAGCCAGGCAGCTTAGTGAGACTTCACACACAAGTTCTCTTACCCAGTCCTCAAAACAAGATGTCTCCCGTTGGATAGATAAGGAGACGAGAGAGTTCACAGAGGTGCAATAACTTGACTCCAGCCTCACAGCAAGAAAGCTTTTCATGTGGGATTTTGATCCATTAAAGTGGCTGCACAGCCTTTTCGTGAATAAAGAGTACAGCTGGGGCAGCTGGAGGGTAGGAGGTTCAAGATCCTTCACCCTGTGTCGAAACACCACCCTCCCCCACTGCACAGCTGGAAAAATAACATGACAGGCACATGGAAGCAGGCAGACGACTGAGGTAAGGCCTGACTAGTCTACATTTGAGGTAGGAAACCTCCCCCAGCTGGGATTCATACGTGCACATTATAAGCTGACTCAAATCTAAGCAGAGTAGGAATCAGAGGACAAGAGACTAGGATTTTGAGCCTGCTGGGAGGCAGAGGAACTTGGACCTGGACACTGTGATAGCAGAAGCACAGGCCCAACCTGATGATAGCCTTGTGTCCCATGGTGCAGGATGCAAGAGTCCTCATCAGGCCTTAAGGGTTCCTTGAAGATGAATGCTAGGAACAGTCACTGGCCCTTCTGCCTGGGTTGTCCCTAGAGGCAGAGACTATCTCCTCAGTGTCCCTGTGTCTCAGACTCCTTATCCAAAGCCTAGTTTGTACCTCTGATTGACAGAGCTTGGGTCATATATCCAAACCCTAGCTGCAAGGGAGGCTAGCACTTTCACATTCTACATGGGGAGCATGCTCTGCTTCCCACCAAGGCTCATACTGGGAGGAAAGTCTCCAGACAAGAGGATGTAATTCTGAGCCCACATAGCCAAGAATTCTGAGCCCACATAGCCAAGAATTCTGAGCCCACATAGCCAAGAAGAACAATAATCCCTGGAAATTTATAGATGTCCTTTTAAAGACACTGGTTCACATGGTTGTTACTGAGTCTCATTAGGCAGTAGATGATGCTAGATTGTAGCCATCATAGCAAACATTAAAGTGCAGGCAGGGTTAAAGGAATTCAGCAGTGCTGTGAAGCCATCACAGAGACTGCAACATTCTGAGGGAAGTGGGAAGAGTCCTGGCCTGTAGGGTCAAGAAGAAAGGGTACTTACAGGACTATGAAACCAACTGACTGGGAAAAGGAGTAGCCTGCAGGGCTTGGCTCCAGTGAAGAGTGAGCTAGAGAAATAAGCCTCTTTCCTCACCTCCTCCTCATACCCTACAAGTCTTCCTCAGGGCCACAAAATCTCAGAGAGCAAGACTCCTGGTTGACCCCTGGGCATCGTGCTACCTGGTGAAGAGACTGAGGGCAGCTCTGAAGAGCTAAACAGGTGGCTATGTCTCTTCACTCAAGCACTCCAGACCAGCTTTCCGCTCTGTTCATGGACCCAGGCATGTGAGTTCCTGATGGGGGAAGTCTTTCTGTATATATGTTTCTCTTGTTGGTTGATGAATAAACCACTGTCTAGCCAATGAGACAGACATGAGGTGGGACTAGGACAAAGAGAATTCTGGGAAAGGTAGGCAGAGAGGGCCCACCAGAACAGTTACCATGTAGCCCGCCAAAGGAGTAGCAGGTCCACACCCTTCTCCAGTAAGCCAAGACCATGTGGAAATACATAGATTGATAGAAATGGGTTAAAAATTAAGACAGAGCTAGCCAATAAGAAGCCCTAGTCACTGGCCAACAGTTTTATAATTAATGTAAGTCTTTGTGTGTTTATTTGGGGCTAAGAAGGGCGGTGGGACCAGCCTGGTTATCCCCCTTCCATTGTTCTAGTGTCCTGTTGCTGTGATAAAACACTTTGAGCAAAAGTAGCTTAGGGAGGAAAGGGCTTATTTGGCTTACTGTTTCAGGTCACAGTCTATCACTGAGGAAAGTAAAAAACCCTAGTGTTGGAGAAGCAGAAACCCTGGAAGAACACTCCTCCTTGGCTCAGTCGCTGGCTCATGCTTAGCAAGCTTTCATGTGTATAGGCCAGGTCCACCTGCCCAGAGAATGGTATTCTGACAGTGGGCTGGGCCCTACTATTTCAATTAGGTCAAGACATTCCCCTGTAGACCTGCCTATAGGCTAATCTGATCTAAGCCATTCCTCAGTTAAGACCCCCTTCTCAGATGACTCTAGGCTTTGTCGAGTTGACAGTTAAAACTAAGAAAGACACCCTCACTAGCTCCATCTCCTGCCAGACTCCATGTGAAGTTCAAAGTCTTCCCTTTCCAAAACGCTGGCCTTTTCTGTATTCATAAGGATTCTTTGTTGCAAGTGGAACCAAATTCTCCATCCTCTTTCTCAAACGCTGATCTAAGAACTCCCCAGGGATTGTGTTGTACAAACAATTTGCACTTTTCTATACAAAATATCTGCCCCAGTTTGAAGTGCTGTTTTGAGAGGACTTTTCTTTAGCCCATAAATGCCTCTGTTGATTGGTTCATCCTCTCACAACTTGATCCTTCAGTCAAACTCCTTGCTGGCCTGCCTGCAGCCCTGTGGAGTGACCCATAACTGTGACCTCTGCTCCCCTCTCCTCTGTGACTATAGGGCACAGTGCCTCCACCTTGGCTGTCCTGGTGACGTCTTAATCTGGTTTGAAACTGTCCTTGCCTCTTGCCTAGACCTCACATGGGAAAAAGCAAAGTTCTCTTCACCCTTTATGATTCTGAGTGGATGATTCTACAAATCTGAGCAATGGAATCATGACAGTGGAGTTCAGAGCATCACAGCCTGTGTCCCAACAAATCGGGGTCCACAAACCATCTCGATAAGTCACTTAATAGGAAAGCATAGAAAGAAGTTATGTATTCCGCGTGGCCACATGGGAAAGAGACACAAAGAGAACCAGAGATTCCCCAAAAATCATTTTCAGGGCCCTGAAGTGAGATTAAGATTTAAGCCAAGGTCAGAATTGCGTATCATCAACAGTCTCTAGTCAAGTTATGGCTCCCCACCACCATCACATTGCCTGGGCTGCAGTCATCCCAGCAAGGTGGTATGAAAAACTGTAAATCTACTCACTGGATTAAAGTTTCCATTCTGGCTGGCATTTTCTTCTCCCAGCATGAGTTTCCCATGGGACTTCCACTTTCCTAGAGTCTCTTGTGTCAATGGTCTGACAGCTGGATTAAAGGACATAAGTGTCTCTTTAAAATATCTTTACCCCTGCCAGGCCAGTTATAAGAGGACAGACACTTAGCAGTGTGATGATATGAAACCTATAGATTCTTACCACAACTCATTCTTTATAAGATCCTAAATGTTTAAACATGTCTGTAGAATACATTACATCTGTAACTCCAGTTCCAGACACCAGGTATACATGTGGCATACAGACACACAATCAGGAAAAACCCATATGCATAAAGTAATAAAATAACCTTTTTTTTTTTGAGACAGGGTTTCTCGGTGTAGCTTTTGAGCCTATCCCAGCACTCACTCTGTAGAGCAGGCTGGCCTCAAACTCATGGAGATCCACCTGTCTCTGTCTCCAGAGTGCTGGGATTAAGGCATGCACCACCACTGCCCAGCTAATAAAATAACTTTTAAAATGAAAAAAATAAATGGGGATGAAGAGATGGCTTAGCAATCAATAGCACTTTTTCTTGAAGAAGTCCCAGGTCCCCACATCTCATGTGGTGGCTCATAAATGTCCATCATTCCAGTTCCATGTCAGCCTTCTTCTGACCCCTTTAACCAATGGGCACTCACATGGATCACACACATGCATGCAGACAAAACATTCACATACAGAAAAATACATCTAAAAAGCAACCCTCCTCCCAAAATAACTGGGACCAACAATGGATGTAGTAGCGTATAACTAATCCCAGCAGACCAGAGGAAGGTGGATCTCTGTGACTTTAAGTTCACCCTGTTCTGCATCACCAGTTCCAACCCATCCAGGACTACATAGTAAAACCCATCTCAGCTGGGAGGTGGTGGCACACATGTTTAATCCCAGCACTTGAGAGGCAGAGGCAGAGGCAGGTGGACTTCTGTGATATCGAAGCCAGCCTGGTCTGAAGGGTGAGCTCCAGTACAGCCAGGGCTACACAGAGAGACCCTGTCTAGAAAAACCAACAAAAATTCTCCAACAAACACACAAAGACCCCCCAAAATAAAAAACAAACAAAATTGGCACCAAGAGCCATGCATAGGCAGTACCAGTAATCCTAGCACTTGGAAGGCCGAGGCAACAGGGTCATAGACCCCAGGCCAACCTGAATCACATAGTTTATACCTTGCTCCATCCCTCACCAGAAAAGCACCATCTCTTCATGAGACTTGGCGGTGGAGAAAGCTCTGTGTTCCATATAGCCAGAATGGGGGACTTGGTGCTGGGGTAGCCATTGGCCCACGACTATCAGACAAAGACTCTCTTGAGGAATTTACTGCTCTGCTCTCTTTCAAAATATCTATTGCAGTAATTGATCAGCTCAGAAGCAAGTTGGGCTGCATCCTCTTGCCCCAACTCAGGACTCCAGAATGTCCATTGACACCTTAGTTCATAAATGGAGGACTCCTGCCGAGCAGTGGTGGTGGCACATGCCTTTAGTCCCAGCACTCGGGAGGCAGAGGCAGGCATATCTCTGTGAGTTCAAGGCCAGCCTGGTCTACAAGAGCTAGTTCCAGAGCTACACAGAGAAACCCTGTCTTGAAAAACCAAAAATGGAGGACTCTTTCCATCTTGTCCTGAAGTCTTCTCTTCCACAGGTGTCAATTTGTCAATTCTAAGAGAGATAAGAGCATTCTCTCTCTCTCTCTCTCTCTCTCTCTCTCTCTCTCTCTGTGTGTGTGTGTGTGTGTGTGTGTGTATGTATGTGTATGTATGTGTGTGTGTGTCTGATTTTATTTATTTGAGACAGGATCTCTCCATATAGCCCTTGCTATCCTGGAACTTTCTATATAGACCACACTGGCCTCAAACTCATAGAGATCTGTCTGCCTCTGCCTCCTAAATGCTGGGATTAAAGACATGTGCTACTATATTGCCCAGGTCTATTATTTTAAATTATGTTGTATGCCTAGGGGAGGCTTGCAGGGTGGTATGTGCATGTGAAAATAGGTAATTGGAGGCCAGAAGATGTCACCAGATAGCCTGGAGCTGTGAAGCAATAATGGGTACTGGGAACAGAATTTGCATCTTCTGAAAAAAGCAACAAGTACTTTTTTCTTTTACATTATTATTTTATCTTATGTGTATTTGCTATATTATGTGTATGAGTGTTTAATGGGTGTGTGTGTGTGTGCGCGCACGCGCATCATGTACGTGTTCACTGTCAATAGAGATCAGAAAATCCCCTAGAACTGGAGTTATGGATGGTTGTGAGCCACTGTGTGGGTGCTGGGAATCAATCCCAGGCCTCTGGAAGAGAAGCAGTACTCTCCAACCCACTATCCTTTTCCTTGAGTCTAAACTGGACTAGAGTTGGCCACCAGAATGAGGCAGAAACCATTATGCCAGTCTGAGCCTGAGACACCAGAAGCTCTGTAGGCTTCTGTTCTTAGAGCCCTGCTGTTCACCAGAAAACAAGCCCAGAATAGCCCACATAGCATGAAAGACCCAGTAATTCTACTTCTAGAAATTTTAAAGGAAACTCTTACACACATGTCCATAAAATACATACAAGTGTAATAGCTTTTTGCTATTGTAAAAATCTTAACTGTCTACAAGTAGAGTTTTGCATAGACAAATTTATAAATATTCATGTGATGAACTGCTCCATAACAGTTAATATGAATGAACTGTATATATCTGTGTCTATATATATCATCTAAGATAGCTCTCAAGAACACATGATTGCATTAAAAGCCTGTTGCAGAAAATAAAATATGATACAATTATGTGCATCTTAAAACCAGGCAAGACAGGCATTTATGATACAGTAGACATATGAGGAGAAGTTTTCAAAGAGCAGATACCAAATGCCTGTGGGAGTCTCTAGGGAGGTGGGTGTGCTTGAGAGATTTCACTTTATAACCTATGAGATTTTTTTTTAAACCAGAAGGAAACATTGTAAAGTGATAATACTAAATTCTGATTTGGAGGGCACAGACATTTATTAGATTAGTCTCTGGTCCTATCTGTATTTAAAATTTTTACCAACTGAGAAAAAAAATCTAATTATACCCATGAATGCTTTTTGTGATTTGAATTGTTATTTGTCTGTGTATGTGGCTGAGTTTCACATCTGGGTCACTGAGATTCATACCAGAATCAGGACCCTGGAAGTCAAATTTTTCTGAGCAGGAGTCCCCTGGGGCCTCCCAGCACCTGAGAAGGAACCTGTGGGCCTACAGGTCATGGCATTGAGCCTGAGCCCATCTTGCTGAGATCACTCGCAGCAAGAACCACTTGGGGACATCTGGGTTACATGTGTAATTGTATCAGGTATTGACACTGTGATGAGCAGGTCTCATTAAGCGAGTGATAGGAAACAAAACAAAACAATACAAAAGCCTGCTGTTCTATTTGCTGATTTTCCAGGCCATGGTCAGGCCTGACATAGATACTTTTCTCTGATTGGACCATAATCCCAACATATTTCAAAGAACCTTTCTGGAAATGACTAAGAGATGAATATTTGTTGATGAAAAGATAAATGTGGTGAGCTGAGGCTGTAGCTCTGTGGGTAGAGTGTTGCCTGGCATGCACTGAGTTCTATTCCAAGTACCACATAAGCCTAGTATAGTGGTATAGGCCTATAATTTCAGCATTTGAGAGGGAAAGACAGGAGGATCATAAGTTCAAGGTCATCTTTGGCTACATAACCAGTTTAAGGCCAGCCTAATTGGCATTAGACACTGTCTCAAAATACATTCATACAGAGAGAGTGAAAGAGCAAGAAGAAAAATAATTTTAAAATCTTCACTGAGTCAGATGTGAGCTCCAGGCTAGCCTGTTTTTAAAGAAAAATAATGATAGTAATTAATAACAGTAATACAACACTAAGAAAAAAATTGGGAAGAGAAAATTCACATCCATCAAGCAAGCTCATAATTCAACCGATCCCCCTTTGAATACCTGATTCACATTTCCCTGGGTCCTCTCTGGCTGGATATCTCTCCAAAAGCCTTCTGCCTAGGGAATGGCGCCACCCACACTAGGCTAGGTCTCCCTACATTAATTAGGTAGGATTTCTATTGCTGTGAAGAGACACCATGACCACAGCAACTCTAATAAAGGAAAACACTTAATTGGGTGGCTTACGGTTCAGAGGTTCAATCCATTATCATGGTGGAACATGGTGATATACAGGCAGACATGGTACTAGAGAAGTAGCTGAAAGCCCTACATCTTGATTTGCAGGCAACAGGAAGTAGTCTAAGACATTGGATGTGGCTTGAGCATATTTGAAACCTCAAGGCCCACCCCCACAGCAACACACTTCCTCCAACAAAGCCACCCCTACTCCAACAAAGCCACATCTCCTAATAGTGCCATCCACTATGAGCTTATGAGGGCCAATTACATTCAAGCTACCACATTCCACTCCCTCACCCCATAAGCTTATAACAACATCATAAATGCATTTATTCTAATTTCAAAAGTCTCTATAGTCTCTCACAATCTCAACAATGTTTAAAAGTCCAAAGTTCAGTGTCTCGTCTAAGATTCATGCAATCTCTTAACTGTAACTCCCTATAAAATCAAAATTAAAAAAAAAAAACAGATTATACACTTCCAGTATATAATAGCACAGGATATACATTACCAGTCCAAAAGAGAATAATAGTGAGGAAATACTGGACCAAAACAAGATCAAAAACCAATTGGGCAAACTCTAAACTCTGTGTCTCCATGTCTGGTGTCAACATGCTCTTTAGGTCTCCAACCTTTCAGCTTTGTTGACTGCAACACACTCCTCTCTCTTAGGCTGGTTCCACTCCCTGTTAGCTGCTCTCCTCAGCAGGCAACCCACTACTCTAGCATCTCCAACATCTTATAGTCTCCAAGGAAATTCAGGCTTCAACTGCACAGCTTCATTCAATGGCCTCTCTAGGCCTCCATTCAGAGACACTCTGACACATGACTAGCCTCAGTGGCTTTTCTTAGTTATGGAGGAAGGTTCCATAATGCCTTTCATCTATCCTTGACTCTAAAGCCAGAACCATGTGGACAAAGCTTCCAAGCTCTGCTGCTTCCTGGAGCTGGACCATGTTCTTCTTGTTCAATTACATCTTCACAAGCTTTCTATTTTCTTCATTTTACTTCATTGACTAAGCTTGGCTGTTCTGGAACTTGCTCTGTAGACCAGGCTGGCCTTAAATTCAGATCCTCCAGCCTCTGCCTTCTGAATGCTGGGATTAAAGGTGTGTACCCCATACCTGGCTCTAAGCTTTTCTTTAATTCCTTTTCACAAGTTGTAAATTTAGCTAGGTGGGATCTTGCCCTGAGGTTGCCACTGGCTTTATTCCATTTCTTAATCTTGAACATAGGATTTAGCTCCATTCCATTTCCTGGTTATCTTTTCCTCCTCAAATTGAACATTGTAATTTACCCTGCTCAGTTTGCCAAATCTCTGTTAGAGTTAACACTAGTAACCACACGACAAAGTCTATACTAGGCTGTTTTGAGATTTTTCTCTGCCAACAGAGTTAATCCAAAACTCTTCACTTTAGCTTCAGGAAGACTCTTTGGACAAGGGCAAAGGACAGTCACATTCTTCACCAAAATTTAACAAAACCAGTCTCTAGACCACATTTTAATATTCTCCTCTGAAACCTCTTGAGTCAAGCCCCTTCGATTCAAATAACTCTCAGCACCACTGTCTTCCATGCGCCTACTAACATGGCCCATTAAGAAATTCTACTGTTTTCCTAACCCAAATCCCCAAAGTCCTTATTATTCCAGACAAAAACATGGTCTGGTCTATCACAGTAATACTCCAGTTGCTGGTACCAACTTCTGTCTTAGGGGTTTTATTGCTATGAAGGGACACCATGACCAAGGCAACTCTTATAGAGGAAAACATTTAACTGGGTGGCTTACAGTTCAAAGGTCCAGTCCATTATCTTCATGGTGGTACATGGAGGCATGCAGACAGACATGGTGCTGGACAAGGACCTGAGAGTCCTACATCGTGATTTGAAGGCAAAATAAAAAAAGTGGTCTGAGACACTGGGTATGGCTTGAACATATATAAGGCCTCAAAGGCCACCCCCATAGATACACGCACTTCCTCCATCAAGGCCATACCTCCTTCCAACAAAGCCATACCTCCTAATAGTGCCACTTCCTATGAGCTTATGGGAGCCAATTACATTCAAGCTACCACCAGTAATCAAGACAACCCCCACAGACATACCTGTAGTGAGGAATATAGGCAATTCCCCACTGAGACACACTTTCCAGGTGACAACTAACCATCATAGTAAAGCACTAACTATGCACACACGAGGACCTGGGTTTGATCTCCGGTACCTACGTAAAAGCCAGGCATGGTGGAGTACATGTGTAATCACAATCCAGGGTGCTGGAAAGTAGAGACAGACAGATCCTCTGGCCAGTCAGTCTATCTAGCCTTATCAGTAAGCCTCAGGACCCAGAGTCTCAAAAAACCAAGTGGACAGCTTCTGAGGAATGACACTGAGATTATCCTCTGGCCTCCCCAAGCATCTGTACACATATACACACACCTACACACACACACACACATACACACACACACATACACATGCATACACACATACACATGCACACACACATACACACGCACGCACACACACACACTCACTCACACACACACACACACACACACACATTAAAAATTAGTCAACTTGCAGCCTAGACTCTATACAGGCTTTTCTGCCCACTCCCCCCTCCCCACAGCCGCCCACGCTGTCAGGCTAGAGCTTCTGTTCCCAGCCGCCACCATGATCATCTACTGGGACCTCATCAACTATGACAAGCTGTTCTCTGACATTTACAAGATCCAGGAGATCGAGGATGGGCTGTGCCTGGAGGTGGAGGGCAAGATGGTCAGTAGAACAGACGGCAACATCGATGACTCGCTCATTGGTGGAAATGCTTCCGCTGAAGGCCCAGAGGGGGAAGGTACCGAAAGCACTGTAGTCACCGGTGTTGATACTGTTATGAACCACAAGAAACCAGCTTCACAAAAGAGGCCTACAAAAAGTACATCAAAGATTACATGAAATCACTTAAAGGCAAACTTGAAGAACAGAAACCTGAAAGAGTAAAGCCTTTTATGACTGGGGCTGCAGTGCAAATTAAGCACATCCTTGCTAATTTCAATAACTACTAGTTTTTTTATTGGTGATAACATGAATCCAGATGGTATGGTTGCTCTCCTGGACTACCGTGAATATAGTGTGACTCCATTCATGATTTTCTTTAAGGACGGCCTAGAGATGGAAAAATGTTAACAAATTGATCTATCACCTGTCAGCATAGCTGGCTGCTGCTTACCGTCCATGCAGCACCAGGACTTAGGACAAATGGGACTGATTTCCTCTTGAGCTTTTATTTTGACCATGATTTATTTGGAGTGGAGACATTGTTTTTTTCTTTTTTTAAAGAAAGAACATGTCATGTAGAGTGTCTGAAAATAGAGTGCATTTAAATAAAAAAAAAAAAAAGACTATACAGAACCATAGTGAACAATTCTGTAGCTCCCAGAAGTAACTGTTAGAGATTCTTTTATTCATTTCTTTTTTGTTTCTTTTTTCATTTTTATTTATTTGGTGGTTTTGGGTTTTGTGTGTGTGTGTGTGTGTGTGTGTTTTGAGAGTTTCTCTGTGTGCCTCTGCCTGTCCTGGAGCTCACTCTCTATACCAGTCTGACCTCAAATTCAGAGACCCGCCTGCTTCTGCCTCCTGAGTGCTGGATCAAAGGTGTGAGTACCACACCAGGCTCTTTTATTTCTTTAAGTCGAAGAGTAATGAGAACAGGGATCCCAGGGTGGCTACTACTGTTCTTGCCCTTCCCCTCCAGGAGTCAATGCTATCACATTGGGACCCTACAGGTCTTTGAGTGCTACTGGTCTAGGCTGTGGCAACATCTTTTTAGTGCCTAGGGTTAGCTTTCTTAGCTTGTATGATGGTCTTTGAAAGGAGTCTCTTTCACAGTCCTGGGGCCATGTTTTCCACCCAGACACTCAAGCCATGACACACCTTGCCTTTCTCATCTTTAGTGTAGATACCTTAGAGGAAGGACTTAAGCCAAAGCTACTGAGATACCTTTTCTCTACTAAAGAAACAAACAGGGCTAGAGAGATGGCTCAGTGGTTAAAAACACTAACTGGTCTTCCAGAAGTCCTGAGTTCAATTCCCAGCAACCACATGATAGTTCACAACCACCTGTAGTGAGATATGGTGCCATCTTCTGGCCTGCAGGGATACATGCAGACAGAACACTGTATACATAATTAATAAAGAAATCTTTAAAAAAAGAAAAAGAATTCACAATTCTTTCTTCTTTTTTTCTTTTTTCTTTCTTTCTTTTTTTTTTTTTTTTTTTTTTTTTTTGTTGTTGTTGTTGTTTAGGTAGTGGGGTGTTTGTGTGTTTGATGTTTGGAACAGAGCCTCACTATCTAGTCCTGACCTGGGAGTCATTGACCAGGCTGGTCTCAGACTCACAGTGACCCTCCCGTCTTAACCTCCAGAGTTCTGAGATGACAAGCATATGTCCACAGGACCAACTACAAACCACAGTTCCTTTTAGCCTTTTCTAGACTGAAGATCGGGTCAGTCTCCTGCAGAAGGGATTGTGGGAATGGATGAAGTGCTGAGTGAATGTGTATTGTTGATGGATGTGGGCACAGACATGTCAAGGACCCCATTGCGTCAGACCCATGGGAATAGTAAAGCCTTCCTGCAGACAGGCTCAGGAAAATGGCAAAGCCTTCCCCTGGTCAGTGTGGGATGCTGACAGAAAGTATCCACCTACCTGGCAGTTTCCTCCTGGCTGATTACAGACTGAGACCGCTCCCCTATAGAGACTGCCTACCCAGATGAGCTAAATCTGCCTTCTTGTTCAGCTGTATACAATAGACCCACCTCCTCTCGGAGGAAGGTAGTAAATGTGCTGTTTCCCAGCTGCTGATACATCTCCATCAAAGTGCATGGCCCACCAGGTCCCACCCCATGTGTCTGTACTTTCTTCACTCCCTTGTCACTCCAGACAGGTTGCCAGGACCCAGCCGTGCAGCTCATGGCAAGTTAGGGACAGAAAAATAAAAAGTACAAAATAACAAGCCATATTTTCTATCATGTCAAATCTTGGCATGTTTCCTTCAGGTATTTAGAAAATTAATCCTATTGTTTGGGGAAAATTATAGAACCCATTATGAAGAATCCAATAATGCTAGGAAGAAGACGTAGGGGAAGAAATCACACCAGACACCAGGATCTACACCTCACACCAAAGAAACAGCGCTGGAAACATTGTTCTATGCCAACAAAGAACTAGAAAAATGTTTGATTAAAGTGGGGTTGTATTATAGATTCAATTTTTAATGAATGGTATTGCTTTTGCATATTTTATTATCATTTACTAGAAGAAAGTGGAACTGGAGAAGCTAAAATAAATATTGAAATTCAAAATAAATAGTTGCATACTTTGAGAGATTGTTTTTATAATAGCCATCTTAGATTTGTGACTTGAGGTTGCAAAACCCTTGACCTTGTGGTTAGTTTTTATATTATACTCTGGTTTTCTCTGTATGCTCATTTTGAAATCATAACAGACTTTCCTCCTCTTCTTTTACTTTCTAATTTTTTGTTATCTGTATTACTTTTGTCTCATTGTTTGGAAAGATTTTACTTCCCAATGATAGGTCTGATGAATGTTTTTGTATGTACTTCAGTGGGATTTAAACCACAGATGGAATTCACCATTTTAAAGAACTTTGTGGCTAATTTTAAAATTATTTATTTTTATTTTGTGTGTGTTGGCATTTTGCGTTCATTTATGTCTGTGTGAGGGTGTTGGGTCCCCTAGCAGTGGAGCTACAGATGGTAAATGCCACGTGGATACTGGGACTTAAACCTGAGTCCTGGGGAAGAACATCAAGTGATCTTAACTGCTTTGCCAACTCTCCAGCCCTAGAATTCACCATTTTAAAGTTTAAAATTCAGTGGGTTTAATACATTCACAAAGCTGTGCAACCACCACCGCTATACAACTCCAAAATGCTTTCACTGCCCTAGAAAGACAAACTATACACTCCATTGGCCACTTTCCACACACCCCACCCCCATTCTGCCCAGATACCCAGCCCCTATCCTTAAACTACTTTCACCCTATGGATTTATCCCATTCTGGACATTTCATATAAATGGAATAAGACAGCATGTTGTTTGGAGGAGGGGATATGGCTTCTTTTATTTAGCATAAATAAATAAATAAAACAATAAAACAAATAAAAATTAAAAAGTTCATTCATGTCATAGCATGTTTCAAAATCCCATCTTTCGGTCAGGATAAATAATACCCTGTGTCATATGTATTAGTTATTTTCCTCATTGCTGTAATAGAATGCCTGGCAAAAGCAACTTGAGTAAGGAAGGAGCCCTATTCTGAGGGTTCAGTCCATCATGGTGTGGAAAGCAGCAAGAATGTAAGGCAGCTGGTCACATCATATCCTCAGGAAGCACGGACAAACTGACACTGGTGTTCCACTCCGTTTCACCTTTTTATCCAGTTCAGGACCCTAGCCTGTGAGTCAGGGTGATTAACAAGGTTAACCACAATGCAGATGCCAATAAACAATTGATGAGAAGCAATTGGGTTGTGCTCAGTTTGAGACTAAAATGAGTGATGCTTCCAGACTCCGGTATGAATTTCACTGCAAACAGGTTTTCAGTTCTTTAGCATGCATGTGCAGGAGGGGTCCCTGAGTCTCTTTAATATTTCCAGGGATTGCCAGGCTGTTTTCTGGGCGGCTGCAGTATGTCAGATTCTCAGCAGCAATTTTATGAGGGTACAGTTTCTCCCCAGCACTGTTGACTATTTGTTGTTTTTAATTTGCATTTCCCCAGTGACTAATGATGATGAGCATCTGTCCCTGTGCTTCTTGGCAATTTGTCTCTCTTTAGAGAAATGTCCATTTAAGCCTTCACTGATTTTCATTTTATTAAATTAATTAATTTTTTATTGGGAAGTCGAGACCATTAACATTAAGAGTTATTTATTGATGGGCAGTGGTGGCACATGCCTTTAATCTCAGCACTTTGGAGGCAGAGGCAGGCAGATTTCTGTGAGTTCCAGGACAGACAGAGCTATACAGAAAAACCCTGTCTCAAAAGGCCAAAAAAGTTATTTTTTATTTACTCTTTAGTAATGTCACATATGGATACAATGTATTTGGTATCCACTCCCTATCTCCCATGTATGATTATGTGTGTGTATATATATATTATTTTCTTATTTTATATATCAATCCCAATTCCCTCTCCTTCCCTCCCTCATGTCCCCCCACTCTCCTCCCATCCCACTCCCCCAACTCCACAGGGAGGGTGAGGCCTTCCAGGAGGGATCATCAAAATCTGTCAAGTCATTTGGAGTAGGGTCTAGGTCCTCCCTCCTGCCTCTAGGCTAAAAAAGTATCCCTCCATGGGGAATGTGCTCCCAAAATCCTTTGGTGCACCAGGGCTACATCCTGGTTCCACTGTCAGAGGTCCCGTAGACTGCACAGGCCTTCCAACTGAGACCCACGTTCAGGGGGTCTGAGTAAGTTCAATGCTGGTTTCCCAGCTATCAGGCTGGGGTCCATGAGCTCCCCCTTGTTCAGGTCAGCTGTCTCTGTGGATTTCTATAGCCTGGTCTTGTACCCATTTTCCTATCATTCCTTCCTCTCTGCAACTGAATTCCAGGAGTTCAGCTCAGTGTTTAGCTGTGGGTGTCTGCTTCTGTTTCCATCAGCTACTAGATGAGGGCTCTATGATGGAATATAAGTTAGTTATTAATCTCATTATCAGGCGTTTAAGGTAGCCTTTCCACTGTTGCTCAGATTGTTAGTTGGGGTCATCCTTGTAGGTCTCTGGACATTTCTCTAGAGTCAGTTTTCTCTTCAAACCTATAATGGCTCCCTCTATTATGGTATCTCTTCTCTCTCTCTCTCTCTCTCTCTCTCTCTCTCTCTCTCTCTCTCTCTCCTCATCCCCTGACTCAATCTTCCTAGTCCTACATGTTCTCCTCTCCTCCCCTTCTCCTAACTCCCTCTTCACTCACTGCCCCCACCCCCAATTCCCAATATGCTCAGGAGATCTTGTTCTTTCCCCTTCTGTGAGGAACCTTGTATGAATCTCTTAGGTTCCTCCTTGTATCCTAGTTTCTCTGCTGGTGTGAATTATAGGCTGGTGATCCTTTGCTCTATGTCTAAAATCCATATATGAGTGAGTACATACCATGTTCCTCTTTTTGTGACTGGGTTACCTCACTCAGGATGGTTTCTTCAAATTCCATTCATTTGCCTGCGAATTTCAAGATTCCATTTGGTTTTTGTTGTTGTTGTTTTGTTTTGTTTTTCTTTCTGCTGAGTAGTAATCCATTGTGTAGATTTGCCACATCTTCTTTATCTATTCTTCAGTTGAGGGACACTTAGGTTGCTTCCAGGTTCTTGCTATTACAAATAATGCTGCTATGAACATAGTTGAACAGATGTCTTTGTTGCATGGATGTGGATCATTTGAGTATATGTCTAAGAGTAGGATCGCCGGGTTCTGTGGTAGACTAATTCCCATTTTCCTGAGGAACTGCCATACTGATCTCCAAAATAGCTGTACAAGTTTGCACTCCCACCAGCAGTGAAGGAGTGTTTCCCTTTCTCCACATCCTCTCCAGCATAAGCTGTCATTGGTGTTTCTAATTTTAGCCATTCTGACAGGAGTAAGATGGTATCTCAGAGTTGTTTTGATTTGCCTTTCTCTGATGGCTAAGGATGGTGAGCAATTTAAGTGTCTTTCAGCCATTTTGGATTCCTTTGAGAACTCTCTATTCAGTTCTGTACTTCACTTTTTATTGGGTTATTTGGTGTTTTGTGACTAGCTTCTTGAGTTCTTTGTATATTTTGGAAATCAGCCCTCTGTCAGACGTGGGGTTGGTGAAGATCTTTTCCCAGTCTGTGGGCTGCCGTTTGGTCTTATCAACTTTGTCCTTTGTCTTACAGAAGCTTCTCAGTTTGAGGAGGTCCCATTTATTAATTGTGGATCTCAGTGTTTGTGCTACTGGTATTATGTTCAGGAAGCGGTTTCCTGTACCAATTTGTTCAAGGGTACCTCCCACTTTCTCTTCTAAGAGGTTCATTGTGGCTGGATTTATGTTGAGGTCTTTGATCCATTTGGACTTAAGTTTTGTGCGTGGCGATAGACATGGGTCTATCTGCAGTCTTCTACACATCATCATCCAGTTGTGCCAGCACCATTTGTTGAAGATGCTTTCCTCCTTCCATTGTATACTTTTAGCTGTTTCGTCAAAAATCAGGTGTTCATAGGTATGTGAGTTAATATCAGGATTTTCGATTCCATTCCATTGGTCTACCTGTCTATTTTTGTGCCAATACCAAGCTGTTTTCAGGACTACAGCTCTATAGTAGAGCTTGAAGTCAGGGATGGTGATGCTTTCTGAAGTTCCTTTATTGTACAGGGTTGTTTTGGCTATCCTGGGTCTTTTGTTTTTCCATATGAAGTTGAACATTATCCTTTCAAGATCAGTGAAGAATTGTGCTGGGATTTTGATGGGAATTGCATTGAATCTGTAGAGGCAGCATCCTGCTGTGTTTCCTAGACTGTCTCCAAACACAAGATCCCCTACTCTAGCCTTTCCAATACCTGAAATTATAGGCATGTCATCCAAACTACTTTGCCCATTTTTATGTTTGCTTGTATGCTGTTTGTTTGTTTGAGACAGGTTCTCACCATATAGCACCAACTAGCCTCAAATTCAGATTCACAATCCTCCTGCCTCAACTTTCAGAGTGCTAGTTAAAGGTGTTGTTTGCTTCTTTACTTTTACATTGTTAAGTGTCCTTTATACGATCTTGAAATAGATTCTTACAGGTACCTGATTTGCAGATCTCTTCTCCCATTTTGTGGGTTATGCAGCATATGCATTTTAACTTTGGTGAGGTCCTGTTTATCTAGTATGTTTGAGATGTTACATTTACAAGACTTGCCTAACACAAAGATTTTTCACCTATTTTTTCTTCTAAGAATGTAAGAGTTTTAATTCTTATCTTGAGGCATTTGCTTCATGGTAAGTTGATTTTAATGGGCAGGTGGAGTTAAACTCTATTTCTTTGTGTGTTTTCTAGACACTGTTGAAATTGCCCATCTTCCCTCATGGAATGCTCTGGGATTCTCATGATATATTATGTCTCAGTGTGAGATATTTTTAATTAAAGCTTCCAAGAATATTGTATTTCTATATATTGGGGTTTGTGCTTTGTTTTATTCAGAGATATCTCTTTGTTTTATCATTTTGATTGTGTCTTCCCTTGTCTCTGATTTGCTGATGTCAATTTTCTTTACATTTGAATCTTTGCTTCCCATGATGGCTAGGATTTTTTTGTTTGGAGGGGGAGGGTTGATTGTTTTGAGACAGAGTTTCTCTGTATACCCCTGGCTATCCTGGAACTTACTGTGTAGATGAGGCTTGGCTTTGAACTCACAGAGATCTACCTGCCTCTGCCTCCCAAGTGCTGGGATTAAAGGAATGTTCTATCATAACCAACCAGGTGTGTGTGTGTGTGTGTGTGTGTGTGTGTGTGTGTGTGTGTGTGTACAACTTGCAGGAGTCAGGTTTCTCCTTCTGCCATAGACCACAGACATCAAACTTGGAGAGGCAGTCATGGCAGTAGGCACCTTCATTGGCTGAGTCTTTCTGACAGCCTGTCTAGTTTGAAGCTGATGTCCCTTTCTTCCAAGCTCATAATGGTCATCTAGATTCTTTCCTTTATGTTAGGATTTGTGTTTTTCAGAAGTGTGTTCTCTGTGGTTTTGAATTTATTAGACATAATGGTGCAATTTGGGCTTTCAGTTGGTCTCTTTGGGTTCTATCCATCTAATTTTGTCATCTTACCTTTCGTTCTTTTGAAAACTAAAATTAAGGAACTGGGCATATAGCATAGTTGCTTTGCCTTTGTTCAAAGCATAGACTGGAAAAATTATTTAATTAAACTTCATTGTAGTTTTATCATGTTTTTGAAATGTAAAATCATCTGTCTCTTTGTCTTCTTCCCACGGTAGGTCTGTAGTTGTGCTACTTTTGACTGGGGGGTGGGTAGTATTCACAAACATGTTCTAATTAGCTTCAGCTCTCGTGACACAGCCTAGAGAAGGTGGTCTCAATTGAAGAACTGCCCGGATTAGACAGACCTGTGGACATGTCTGTAGGGGACTACCCTGGGTAGCCCAGCCCACTGGGCAGCATCACTCCCTAGACAGATAGATGGTCCTGGGCTACATAAGGAAGCTGGCTGAGCATGAGCCTGTGAGTGAGCCACCAAGCAGCGTGCCTCCATGGTTTCTGCTTCCGGTCCATGCCCTGACTCTTATCAATGATGGATTGTAAGCTGTAAATGTAAGCTGAAATAAGCCTTCCACTCCCTAAGCTGCTTTTCATACTTGTCACAGAAACAGAATGAAACTAGAACACTCACATTTGCACACACATGTACACACACACTCACTGAAAGAGCAAGAGAGGATGCTAACTCCTTTTTGTACCTTGCTCACATTTTTATGACTTGTCTATGTGTTTTCTCTGCATCACCCTTAATCCTTATTATCCCTCTGCAATTAAAATCAGTTTGTCTTCTCCTTTGAAATAGAACTGAAGAGCTGCCTTAGGGGTCTTTTTTGTCCCCTGTTTGTTCAAGGACATTATGCTGGCCAGGGACAGTGCTCTGTGGCTTCTGAGTCCTGGCTCCTTTAGTGAGCCCAGCCTCTGTGCTGTCTCCTCAGTTTCTGCTAAAATATTCTGGTTCTAGGTTCCCTCCACCAGTCAGGAATGTGTTTTATTTCTGTGGGGTGGACAGCTTTGGTTTTTTAATTATTTCAAGTTTGTCTTTTAGAAATTTCAGTTAATTATTATTTATTAGTAGTAGTATAAGTATTAGATTTTGGCTTTTGAGTTAGTATCTCACTCTGTAGCTTTGGCTGTCCTGGAACTCACAGACATCCACCTGCCTCTGTCTCTAGAGTGCTGGGATTAAAGATGGGCACCACTATGCCCAGCAGTCCTCAGACTTAGGATCCTCCTGTATAGCCTCCTGGGGATTACAGACAGGCTCCACCTCTCTCTGCCAATTTCCCCTCCATTATAGTGACTCCAGTGATACTGGATTCAGACATATCCTAATGGCCTCATTTTTTACTTGATTGACTCTGTAAAGACCCTCTGCAAATCAGGTCAGATTCTGACATTAGAACATGTGAATTTTTAGAACATGTGAATTGGAGAGGGCCACAGTTCAACCTGTAACAGTTGTCTGTTTTGTTAGCTAGTTTCTGTTTGGATATTCCCCCTTACTTTCATTATCTTTTACTTGTTTTGCTTTTGTTTTTTTTTTTTTTTTATTAAATTTATTTATTTATTTTGGGTGAGGGACCTTTGGACATAGGAAGATGATGCATGGGTGGCTTATATTAAATAATGGAGAAGTAGCATTTCCACATTTGTTTAATTTTGTTATTCTTAAGATTTATTATTGGTCAGGGAGTGTGAAGGTCAGAGGAGAATTCGTGGAGTGGGTTCTCTCCTCCTACCTTTACATGGGTTCTGGAGATCAAACTCAGGTCTTCAGGCTTGTAAGGCGGGTGCCTTTACCTACTTAGCTGGCTCATTGGCCCTCTGTTTTTATTTTTATTTGTTATTTGTTTGATTGTTGTTGTACAGGCATGTGTATGGCTATGCACACTCATGCAGCCAGAACACAGGACACCCTGCTCCATTGCAATGGTGCAGAGAAACTACCAAACTGGATCACTCCTTGAGTAGAAAGAAAGCTTTACTGGAGATCAAACTGCCAAGGCCATTTGGGGGTGGGGGGGGGGAGCACAGGGAACTATAAAATGATAGAAAAGCAAGCAGATTTTCTATGACATTCAGCAGGGTGGGATCTGAGTTGATACAGACTGTCAGGATTTACCCTTGCCCGAGACAGGTGACCTTTGCGGGAAGGTTAATGGAGGTTCCTGCTAATCAGGAACCCACTATAGCAGACCTACTTTTCTTGTAAACAAAAACCTTTTTTAGGCTTGTTTACCCAGCAGCAATTCTTCTGTTTACTGATCCAAGTCCTTCTGTTTAGAACAATGTCACCTGTGCTGCTATTTTGGGTGAGCAGAGAAGGCTTCAGACTTAAGGCTACTCTGTAACGTGTAAGTTTTTTTCACCTGCCGCTGGTCTTGTCCGGCCTCCGCACCAGCCCCAAATAACACACTGAGACTCTGTATTTGATATAATGCTGTTGGCCAGGTACTAGTTTCTTATCGGCTAGCTCTGTCTTAATTATTAACCCATTTCTGTTAATCTAAGCATCTCCACGTGGTTTCATCTTACCTGGGAGCCGGCTGGTGTCCTGCTCTCTCCAGACTCTCCACCTTAACTCCCACTTCCTACTTCCTCTTTCCTCCTTGTCTCCTAGTCCCTCCTCTCTTGCTTTCCTATTGGCCAACAGTGCTTTATTCATTAACCAGTATGAGAAACATATTTACAGAATGACAACTCCCATCATCTCCTCTTTTTTGTCTAAAATAAAAAGAAGGGTTTTAACCTTAACATAGCAAAATATATCACACAACAGTTATCAAATAAGAATCACAGTTAACAATATTTAGTCCATTAACATTTAGCAAGATTTGAAGAAAATATTTCATCATCTATTCTACCTTTGTGTGTCTAAAGTCTATGTAACTTATCTTTAATCCTAACTAAGAAAAACTATAACCATAACTATTTGTCTTCAACTCTATCAAAGACCACAGAAGGATAATATATAAACTCTAGAAATGACAGAGACAACTCATTGCCTGGTTAGTCATCCGAAGTTCTTTTGTAATCTTTCATCTTCAGCCCATAGGCCATAGTGTGTCTGGCAGATTCTTCAGTAAAGCAGGAAACTTTAAACTGTCTTTTTGTATTGGCAGTTTGTCAGTCATTTTTCTCTGTGTCCTGTAGACTGTCTGGCAGACTCTTCCATGAAGCAGGAACTCTGTAGCAATGTCCATTTTGAATCAGCAGTCACTTTTCTGTGGGTCCTGCATGTCCAGTTTATACAGCATAAAGTCAAACAGTCCAGACCAGAGCAGTATCTTGTCCAAATGGCTAGTCTTGCCATATTGGAAGTAAACTTCATAATGCGTTTCTTCGATGTCCATCTTCCTTTTTAACGTAGGTGATGTTGCCAGGAGCATTTATGTCTCACAGTCAAGAAAAACCCTAAACCATTTTAAATGACATATTCTGTAAGTCTTTAAAAGGTTTAAGAATGCCTATTTATCTCAAATACATGTCTGTATATCTAGAAATCTTAATTAACTTAACTATAAGATTTGACTATCATAGATACTATTTATAATCTGTATTAAATTATACATTACATTTCTAAATGAACTATATAAACACAATACCTAAACAAAAGGAAAAATATACATATCACAAAATTGACCTTAAATTGTATCAATAAATAAAAATCCATTCCAAAGCAAAATATCCATTTCTATACCATAATCCCTTTTTTACCTTTAAAAAGAATTGGCTGTGATCATTAATTATTTATAACCAAACCCATTTAAATGAAAACAAACATTTATAGACAATATTTGGGAATTTGGGCATCGTTCTTTTTAAACTGCTTTTTGTTGGTAGGGGGTGCTGTCATAGGGATCCTAAGAAGACGCAGAAATCCTGGCTGTAGTCTGCAAGGCTGCCTTGTATAAGGTGTTTTGAATGTTGGATGACCAGGAACATTGTTTTAGGGGGTCTGGCTTGTTCAAACCACATTAGTCTGGAAGGAATCCAGACTAATTCTTTGGAAACAAAAATAGAAATTCTTTTCCCCAGTAACTTGTCCTTAGACTTAAATTTTGAAGTCAAAGCATTTTTAAAATAAATTGAATTAATCCATTAGTATTTTCTTTAATAGTTTTTTTTTCAGTATTCAAATGATACAAAGAGAATATAACATCGTACAGTATTTAGATTTTTTCTGAGCTTTTTATCTTTACGTGGCTTTATTATTACTTTTTTTTTTGAGACAGGTTTCTCTGTGTAACTTTTATCTGTCCTGGAATTTACTCTGTATCCCAGGTTTACTTTGTAATCACAGAGATCTGCTTGCCTCTGTCTCCTGAGTGCTGGGATTAAAGGTGTGTGCCACCACACCCAGCTGTTCTCTGTCTTTTTATTATTTTTTAAACCATTTTATTTTTTTCTCTCTCCTAAGCCTATGTATATTTTAGAATACACTGTAAACCTTTAGTGGTTTTTCTTAATATGAATCTGTCTTTACTGTAAATCTTTATCTTTGTCTGGCCATGAGTCTTTATCTGATAAACAACAATATTGCTAAAATGAAAGTCATAGTTGTTTCTGCCGCAGTTTATCAAAGATGGTGGCTGCTATTTTACCACCAGCAGTGAGAGCTGTGCTCACCGCCTTGGTTTGTGCTGCCATCCAAAAGCATGTTGCTCGCTTGGAGATGTGGTCACTGCCATTGCCAGCTCTCATACACATCAATGAATTGTTAGCAGAATTTCTTAAAAGCCTTGTGGTTTTTTGTTGCTTATGCTGAGTCAGGAATCCTCCCTTAAAGGAGCCATGCAAATATCAGCTTGTCTCTCGAAAAGCAGAGTCCAACCGAGAAAAATGCTGTTACCAAGAAACCTTGCTTGTCCCACCGCCACGCCAGCCCCAATTAACACACCGAGACTCTGTATTTGATATAATGCTGTTGGCCAGGTACTAGTTTCTTATCGGCTAGCTCTGTCATGAGTATTAATCCATTTCTGTTAATCTACCTATTTCCACATGCTTTCATCTTACTGGGGAGTGGGACTGGCTTCTGGTCTTCCCAGTCTCTCCATGCTGACTCCTCCTTACTACTTCCTCGAAGCCTCCTTGTCTCCTATTCCCGCCTATCTTGCTTTCCTATTGGTCAACAATGCTTTATTCATTAACCAGTATGAGACATTTACAGAATGACATCTCCCATCACTATTCCTTTGAGATGAGGACTCTCATTACTAGATTGTTGGCCATCAAATCCCAGTGACCATGTTATCATGGCATAAGTGCCTGGCACCGAACTCAGGTCAACTAGAAGAGCAGTAACTGCTCTTAACCACTCAGACATCTCTTCAGCCCCTAAAAAACATTTAAATTACATATATGATTTGTGTTTGTGGTTCATATCACAATCCTCCTTATTGTATATATTTCTAGTAGTATATAATTATCCATTATACACAGAGGCTTGGTTCCAGAACACACACACACACACACACACACACACACACACACACACACACACACACCTGTCAGATACCAAAAATCAAAAGAGTTCATCTTCTCCATAAAACAACAGGGCTAGGCTTTTAGCTCAGAGGTTCCCAGCTTGCCTGGTGTGAGCAAGGCCCTGGGCTCAATGCTCAGCATAAGAAATGAAAAAATGCTACAGTGTTTGCATATTACCCACACACATCCTCTCATATACTTAAATGATTTCAGAAGTATTAGGTGGCTTCCCCTGCTTCATATGGTGTAAATGTTATGCAAATATTTGCAAGACTATTGTTTAGGGAATCATGACAAGAAAAATAGCTTATATGTGCTCAGTATTAACAGGGTGGGTTTGGGGGATATGTGTGTTGTTTTAATATTTTCTATTCCTAGTTGGCTGAACCTACAGATCTAGACAGCTGACTGAATTTTATATTGCTGATTCTAACCTGGACTTCAGAAGCTGAAAAGGTCTGCTACCCACCCTGGTGCTGTCCAGGGTTGAGACTGCATGTTTTACATGGCTATCCCAAGGCCAAAGTGATTTACAAGTAACTATTCTGTCGAGACAGAAACGCACAGGTTAAGTCTTTGCTGGGCTGTTGGGTGAGTTAAATCTTGAGGAGGGCAGATCAGTGTGTATCCACCGGTTCAAGGTATTGACTGGCATCATGACCTCATGTGTTCCTTCCTCCTCCTGACCTCACCAAGCATAACTGATTTTGAAACGGAGCCCTGAGGCTGCCCTGACACCTAGCAGCTGGGTTTGCAGCTCCACTCTGACACAGCCTGTTTTCAAGCAATAATTTATTCTCTCAGTTGGCTCTTCCCCAGTCTCCGCAAAGGGCTTGCCAAATTGCATCTCCAGATGAGGCCAGCCCCCTCCCCCTCTTTCCCCCCCTTTCTATCATTTTAGAGTTTGTAAGGAAATGTAAATTTCTCTTTTCTTGATGAAAGTGTGAATGAGTGATGCCCACCAATATATAAATATATATATAATATATATATATATTTATTTATATAAACGTTGAGGAGCCCAAACCGTTTACACAGAGAAAACTTCAAATATCCATTCCAGATCACACTTGGGCCACCCAGAGGGAGGCATTCATTGTGAAATTCAATTACCAGACTTAGTTCAGCTGCTCCCTGGAAGACCAATTAATTTCCCCCTATTCTACATGTGGAGCCTCTTTATAAAGCTGCAATTAAGAGGCTTCCAAAAGCAGAGTCTGTTTTACCTTTCAGGTAAATATAATGAAAAAGAAATGGGTTCCTATTCTTGCTATGGGAGAGAGGAGCCCCAGAGCCAAGAAACAGCCCACACCCTGGAAAGAGTGTGCCCAGCCCCCCAAGTCTCTCCAGCCCTTGACCTCCTAGGTGAGCCAGGGGATTCTTCCAGGTCAGAGGATTTCCTAGGAGCCAAATGCTGACGTGGTCCTAAACAGAGATTCGGTACAGTGCGAATCCAGAAGTTGGAGAGAAGGGCTAATGGCACAATTAGCCTCATGGGGCACTGTAAGGGAAAGGAACCACCTGTGTGACAGCAAATAGACATTCCATTTGACTGCAGTTTGCGGATTCTTGTTTTGTTTTATTTTACTGTATTGTAGTTTGATTATTACTTGTTTAACAGTGGAATGAGTCTCCTGAGGGAGAAGTACAGTGTGAAACAAATGAAAACGGTGGCGGGCAGAGAGAGGCAGGAGGATCCCAATGTAGCCAAATTGTCAAGCTCCAAGTTCAGTGAGAGACACTGCCTCAAGTGAGCTAGACAGACACAGAGCTGGGCGTGGCGGCACCACCACGCTTTACTCCCAGCACTCAGGAGGCAGAGGCAGGCGGATCTCTGTGAGTTCAAGGCCAGCCTGGTCGACAGAGGGAGTTCCAGGACAGGCTCCAAAACTACAGAGAGACCCTGTCTTAAAAAACCACCACCAACAACAACAAAAACCTTAAACCAGACAGAAACGTCCCTGCTCTGGTTGAAGGACATAGGTCAAAGCCCTAAACAGAAACGTTTGTCCATGTGAAAGCATAGCTCTCACCTCAAAGGGAGTAAGAGATCGTTTACTTTGATGCCGAATATGAGTGACCATGACCCAGGGACACAGTTTTAGATTAGCTCAAATACTTTGTTCCAGCATGGTGATAGTTTCATGAGGTTTTTACAGGAACAGCACAGAGAAAAATTATAAATCAAGACATTTTTTCAGATATATTGATGGAAATATCACATAGGCAGATTTGCAGCAAAGCGGGGAGGTCTTAGATGTTCTCTTTCTTTTTTAGACTTTCTTTTTTATTTTCATATGCATTAGTGTTTCCCTTGCATGCCTTTAGGAGAGAGTCAGATCCACTGGAACTTGAGTTACAGACAGTTGGGAGCTGCCATGTGGGTGCCAGGAATTGAACCTGATCCTCTGGAAGAGCAGCCAGTGCTCTTAACCATTGAGCCACCTCTCCAGCCCCTAAACTGTAGTCTTTTTTTGGGGGGAGGGAGGGTTGAGACTTGATTTCTCGGTAGCTTTGGAGCCTGTCCTGGAACTCCACCCATAGATCAGGCTGGCCTAGAACTCTCATAGACCAGCCTATCTCTGCCTCCCAAGTGCTGAAATTAAAGGTGTGTGCCACCACCTCTTGGCTCTTCGATATTTTCTGATGGCATTTTTCTAATGATATTTTTATGTGAGTGAGTGTGTGTGTGTGTGTGTGTGTAAATCCTCATATGCGTGCGTGTGTGTGTGTGTGTGTGTGTGTGTGTGTGTGTGTGTGTGTGTGTATAGGTAGGCAGGTACATATGCGTGTATAGGCCAGAGGTCAGATCAGCATCACTCGATGCTTCCTCAATGGCTCTCCACCTTATTTTTTGGCACGGGGGTCCCTCACTGAACCTGGAACTAGATTCAGCTAGATGGGCTGGCCAGCATGCTTCTGAAACATGTCTCCACCCTTCTCTGGGGCTGGGATTACAGATGGAGGCAGGAGGATCAGATTCAAGGTACTCCTCCTCAGCTACATAGTGGGCTAGAGGCCAACCAGGAACACAGGAAACCCTGTCTCAAAAATAAATAAATAGGGCTGGTAAGATGGCTCTGTGAGTAAAAGAGCTTGCCATCAAACCAGATAAGACCTGAGTTCAGTTTCTGAAACAAACATGGCAGAAGTTGTTCTCTGACCTCTACACTTATGCTGTGACATGAACAGCCCTACCCCACCCTCACCTCAAATAAAAACCTCTAGAATGCCTTTCTCACTAGCTTTCTGAGTCTGTAGGGAGCTATTTTTTTTTTTCATCTGTTAATTGCCCAAACCTGTAAACGCGGCCACTAGGTGACAATAATGACATCTACCTTGTTAGGTTGTGAGAGTTAAATGTGAAGTGGTAGGCACAGTGTGTGGCATGCAGGGGGTTCATACTGAATGGGCGCTGTCATCCTCATCCTCAGTATCACTCTCTGCCTCCATCTGCCCGGGCCCTGATGGATGGCTCATGCTGACCCCTGTATCTGGATTCCTATTCCACTTTCACTCCAGCATTAGGCCTTCAGATCTGGGCTCAGACTTGAGAAACTCTAGATCTCTTTCAGGGGAAAGATTTTCTTTCCAGGCTCCCACTGTGGTTTAAGTTGGTGTTAGTTCTAGTCACTTTCTTATGGCCCCTGGGTAACATCTCCTGACCACAAGGCTATTAGAATCCTGTCTCTAGCCCATTTTTGTTATACTTTGGGTGTTAACTATCCTCCAAAGACATGTGTGTTCAAGGTTTAGATCCTTCCCTTGGGAAGAAGTGGAAAATTTCACAGATGGGCATGGTAGGGTATAGAGGTATCTTAGGTCAATGAACCCATGATCTCCATGGGACTGGCAGGACCTTAGTTCCTCCTCTTCCTTTGCTTTCTATCAGTCATGAAATGAATGGTTTTTCTATGACATATGCTTCCTGCCACCATCATCTACCTCACTGCAGCCCCAAGCAGCAAAGCCAATCAACCACAAACTGAAACCTCCAAAACTGTGGGCCAAATAATCCTTTCTTCTTTCCAAGTTGATGATCTCAGGTGTTTTGTTGCAGGAACAGAAACCTAACACGTTCCTGAAGACCATGGGTCCTCCCTGGGCTGCAGCAACATCCTTTCCAGATATTTAGGAGATTTTCCTTTTCCACTTCTAAACTCAGCAGCATAGTAAATATAAGTGTCTTAAAGGTATCCAGAATTTTCCTGTTTGCAGCTAAAACAAGGGTCTATATGCCCCTGAGTTTTGGTGGCACATCACTCAGGAGACCGAGGCATGACAACAGTAGCTCAGAATCATCCTAGACTATCATATCCAGATTCTGTCTTAGGAAGGAAAGAAGGGAGGAGAAAGGCAATCAAATGATTACATAAATAATTCTTATTATAGGTAAGAGCTTTAGATCAGCTGGTTGGTGGGCTGCTTCCTTAACCTTCAGGAGATGCTGAACACCATCTCCAGTACTATACTTTAAAAAAAATTCAGCAGGATGACACTGCAATTCTAGGAATCAAGGAGTAGAGGCAGGAGGACTAGAAGGTTGAGATTATCCTCAGGTAAATAGTAAGTTGGAGGCCAGCCTGGGCCACTTGAGACCCTTCCTTTAAAAAACTAAATCAAAAATAGGCTGGGAAGATGGATGGCCATTAAAGTACTTCCTTCACCAATGCAGAAGCTGCAGTTTGGACCCCCAGAACCCACGAGAAAAGCCAAATAAGCATAGCTGAGTCTTGCCTGTGATCCTGGCTCTCAGGAGGCATTGTTGTGGCTTGCCTGTGAGCCACAGGTGGAAACAGGGAACCTCAGAGTAGCCCAACCAGTGAGCTCCAGTTCCCTGAAAGGCCCCATGTCACAGTATATGCTGGACAGCAACTGAGGAAGACACCTGATGTCAACCTCAGGCCTTTGCACATGTATGAGTGCAAACACACGAGAACATGCATGCACACCACACAGCATGTGTCTGCAGTAAGTAAATAAACAAAGAAAAGTTGCCATACCAAAGTCAACTTAAACAATTCGTGTAGCAAACAGTAAATCCTTTCTCTACCACTGCATCCAAACACTTTTTGTAAATCCTACTATTCCAACAGGTGTTGGTGGCGCATGCCCTTAATCCCAGCACTTGGGAGGCAGAGACAGGCAGATTTCTGTGACTTTGAGACCAGCCTGGTCTACAGAACAAGTTCCAGGACAGGCTCCGAAGCAATACAGAGAAACCTGTCTCAAAAAAACCAAAAAAAAAAAAAAAAAAGAATAAGAAAAGAAAAAAAGATGAAATTTCACATCTGGATTATCTGGATTAGCGTAGTGCAGGGTGCTAACGGCTGCCCCTGATTGTAGTACTGTCTGTTGTGGGTGTTTACTAAACACTTACTTCTTAGTTTTCACAGTAACCTGAAGAGTTGTCTATTATATCTCCATTTGCAAATGATAAAACTGAGGCCCAGAGGTTAACTTGACCTGTGATGTCCATAGGATTTTGTATGGACATTGTCCTGACCCCTTAACAAGCATTAAATTTGCAAGTGATGTGTTTGAACTCATCTTGTGTTGATCTCATAGGGCCAATAATGCAGTTAATGTGTGGATTGTGTACCTCATCTCAGACCCCTCAGACTACTCTGGGCTGGAGAGATGACTCAGTTGTTAAGAGTACTTGCTGCTCCAGCAGAGGGCCTATGTTCAGTTCCCAACATCTGCATGGCAGCTCTCAATCACTTAGACTCCAGTTCCAGGTGATCTAATGTGATCTGGCTTCACAGGGCACCTACATGCACGTGATACAACAAGCAAACACACCTTTCTGAAGTCATCACTGCCCCCAATAAACAGATGTGGAACCCCTCAGCCAGGCAGCTGTCATTTGTTGTCTCAGATCACAAGAATATGAGAGATTATGTCACAGAGATTAAAATTGAGATCACATCTGTCTCTGCCTAGGAGGGCCCCTTGGCCTCCTGATGTCCCAAGTGTCTTTGAGGTGAGTATCCATTTGACCCACTGCCTAAAGCCAGGAGGAGAAAAGCAGGCATGTGACTTCCCAGAGTTTATCAAGTTAATAAGGCAGCCCCTGGGTCATTCAAGCAGCTAAGTGGTATCTAAACATGTTTCAGAACCACTTAACAGCAACCTCAGCGATGGCTGACCGGAGTCCAGAGAATATACACTCAGAAGGAGCAACAGGGCTTGACAGGAAGCCATGAACCAGATGAGGCTGGTTCAGGTTGAGGTTAATAAGCAGCCTTCGTTGGCTGTGAAGCTTTCTGTAGGGAGCTCCACATGGATGCTGGAAAGGTGGGGGGTGATGGTCCTTAGGCTAAGCAATCCTCCTACAGGAACACAGGGCACAGGAAAATCTCTCATTCCATCCCACAGATGGGGATATGAGCTGTCTCTTCATGGGGTGTGAGCTATCTCTTCAGACTGAGTACCCAGCAGGAGGCCTATAGGCAGGGAAGGGAGACAGATCTTGACTGTGGAGACTAAGCACAGTGGGAGAGTTGAGAGTCCCAACTTAGTAACAGAGGACAGAAACATTTGCTTTTCTCAGGACCCTCAGGGTGCAGAAGAGACAGCTCAGTCTTGCTTGTGCCACGGCAGGTGCAATGCAGCCTCAACACTGGAGGATTCGGCCTCACTAAAGGCAAACTGGCTGCTGGTTCCTCTCCATATGAGCCTCTTTTCAAAGCAGCTAGTCTCCTCACAGCATGGCTGGGTTTCAAGAATGACTTCATACTAGAGAGGCTAAAATGTAAGAATGGTAAATTCAAATCAACCTAGGCTACAGAACAAGTTCTGGCCCAGCCTACACTACAAAGCAAGATCCTACATTAAAAAAAAAAAAAAAAGACAGGCTGGGCATGGTGACACAGGCCTTTAATCCCAGTACTCAGGAGACAGAGGTAGATCTGGACTATGTGGTAATTTCCAGGCCAGTTAGGCTACATGGTAAGAGCCTGACCTGACACATACACACACATACACATGCACACACACACACACATACACACACACACACATACACACACACCACAGGGTACTGGATTGAGGGTTCAGCAACTAAGAGCACTTGCATCTCTTCCAGAGAGCCTGAGTTTGGTTCCTAGCACCTATGCCAAGCAGCTCATAACTGCCCATGACTCCAGCTCCAAGAGATCCATTGCCTCTGGCTTCCACAGGCACCTGGACACACATGACACACACTCAAATACAGGCACATTAATAATAATAAACACATAAGAATTAAAACCCAAAATAACAAGAAAATATAAAAATAATTTTAAAAGAGCAAGAAAGAATTGACTTGGTGATGCATGCCTGTAGTCCCAGCCCTTGGGAGATGGAGGCAGGAAGATCAGAAGTTCAAGGTCATGCTTGGCTACTTAACCAGTTCAAAACCAGCCTAGGCTGCATAGGAACAAGAAGTAGAAGCCAAGAGTTTCTTTCCCTTTTTTCCTAAAATTTATTTTATTATTTTTATGTATTTGAGTGTTTTCCTATATGTATATATGTATTATGTAGACGCAGGAGGTCAGAAGAGCCTTATTGGATGCCCTGGGACTGAAATTAGACAGTTGTATGTGGACAATGGTAATCAAACCCAGGTCTTCAAGAACAACATGTGATCTTAACTGAGGAGCCAGTTCTCCAACCCTACTTCTTTTTTTGTTTGTTTTTTGTTTTTTGAGATAGGGTTTCTCTGTATTACTTTGGAGCCTGACCTGGAACTAGCTCTGTAGACCAGGCTGGCCTCAAACTCACAGAGATCAGCCTGCCTCTGCCTCCTGAGTGCTAGGTTTAAAGGCTTGTGCCACCAACACTTGGCCTCTTTTTCTTTCTTTCTTTTTTTTTTTTTTTTTTTTTTTTTTTTTTTTTTTTTTTTTTAAAGACAGGGTTTCATTATGTAACCTAGGGTTCCTGGAATTTGCTATGTCGACCAGGCAGGGCTTGAACTCACAGAGATCCACTTATCTATGCCTCCCAAGAGTTGGGATTAAAGGTGTGTGCCATTGTGCCCAGATAGGCAGTTTTTTAAAGGTTTGTTCCTAGAAACCCACATAACATCATTTCTGCCATGTTTTCCTCTGGTGATATATTGTCTATGATCTATTAAAGCCACTGAAGATCAGAATGCAAAGCCAGCCACTGCCATAGAAGCTGGGAAGTGGTGGCACACTTTTTAATACCAGAACTCAGGAGACAAAGGCAGATGGATCTCTATGAGTTCAAGGCCACCTGGGGCTACATGAGAGTGAATCAGTCTAAAAGAGAAACAGAGCTCATGCCTTTAATCCCAGTACTAGAGAGATATATAAGATAGAAACAGGGCATTTCAGTATCCAGTCTCTGCAGTTAGTCTACAGCCATGTTGAGGATGGGACCCCTTCAGCCTTGGTAGAGGTAGGAGCTCTCTGGTGGCTGGCTGCTTTGCTTCTCTGATCTTCAGCTTGAACTCCAATATCTGTCTCTGGGTTTTTATTATTTGGGTTATATTCTTCTGTTCAAGTATGCAGATTCAAGAGGAGGACTCATAGACCACAGTTCTGTAGGAGGGATAGCAAAGAATTCCAGAGTTGTATTTTAATTTGTTTTTTTTGGGGGGGGCATGGGTTGAGACAGCATCTATGTAGCATTAACTGTCCTAAAACGTACTTGGTAGACCAGAATGTCCTCAAACTCACAGAGATCCACCTATTTTGCTTCCCAAGTCCTGGGATTAAAGTTTGAGCCACTACATCTGGCTCGGCGCTGTATTTTAAAATAGTCTCTATGAGAGCCTTCTGAACCGCCTCAGTCCTGTTACCACCAAGTTCCACTTTCTTGCAAGAGATGGCTGAACCATTGGACTAAGAATTTGGGAATCGTTTCCACCCTCAGAAGGAAAGTGTATGACAAGTATTTGCTGTTTCTTGCTCTCCATGGCAGGGGGTGGAGTGAGAGGATTAGATTCTGTCTATCTTTACTGCTTTAGAGACCTCCTTTAATTTACTCATTCATGCATACATGCATCGACTTGACTGGTGTTTATTAAACCCCAGTATTAAACCCCAAATAGAACAGTGTTGCATGAAGTGAACATGAGCTGCATCATGAAATTTATTCTCTGTAGGGAACCAGACAACCGCAGGTAAACACTCAGCAAGGACATTTATGGCAACAACCAGGTGTCCTTGGAACTAACCAGAATTAGTCTTCAACAACACCATGTTGCAATGCCTGTAGATTCATAGACTTTTTAGTTCTCTCTGTGGGTGGCATTGAAAGCAGGGAGATGCCCTAAACCCCAGATTATCACCCAAGCCTTGAAAACTCAGGAGTTGTCGGGGAAGGCCTGATAGGGGAAATCTGTGACTTTATTTTCTAAATAGAGTCTTCTGTGGGGTCCAAGAACCCTTATTCTCTTTCCCTGTGTTAGTCAGCTTTCTATTACTATTACAAAATACACATGTTAATCAATTTACAGGAAGAATGGTCTATTTCGGCTCACGGTTTTATTTGTTTCACCCAGGGTGGTTTGGCCCCATTGCCTCTGGGCCTATGATGAGGCAGATTATCATGATGAAAAGCAAACAATGAAACTAGTTTCTCACCTCATGGTGACCAGGAGGTGAGTGAGAGGGAGGCTGGCATCCCACAATCTCTTCAAGTCATACTCCTGAAAACCTAAAAGCACCCACTGGGCTGTACCTCACCAAGGTTTCTCCACTTTCCAACAGCACCAAGCTGACACAGTGCTGAGCTAACACAGGGTTAAGCTAACACAGGACCTTTGCAGTACATTCCAGTCCTAAACCACAATTTTCAGCAAAACTTGGATCTCAATAACACTGGGCTTCACGAAACCCACACAAAATCCCAAAGCCCATGGACACAGGTATGAGGGGGTTCCATTTGTTTCCTAGAGGACAAGACTGGTGTCCTCACAACCACAAAAATGAAGCCTAGTGCAGTCGTAGCTACCTGGGAAGCTAAAATAATCATATGAGCTCAGAGTTCAAGGCCAGCCTAGCAAAAGTCTATGTCCAGCCAGGCATAATGGCTCATGCTTTTAACCCCAGCACTCAAGAAGCAGAGGCAGGCAGATCCCTGTGAGTTCAAGTCCAGCCTGTTCTACAGTTCTAGAACAGCCATGGTTGTTACACAGAGAAACTCTATCTTGAAAACAAAAACAAAAACAAGCAAAAAATAAAAATAAAAAGAGTCTGTCTCCAAAAACAACACATACACAATAAATAATAAAATGCTAAATGTTACATATAACATACATATATTATGTATTGCAGGTTTGTGTGATTGTAGCCCAGTTGTAGAGTGCTTATCCAGCAGGTGCCAAGTCCCAACCCTGGTACTTCCATACAGTACTTACACATATATAAGCATATAGTTACACATCTTATATGAAATACTTTCATGGGTTTCTAGTGTAGTTGATTTTATATATCAGATACAACCTTTGTGTGTCTCCAAGACTCTTACTCATATTGTCGTGTAGCTGAGTCATTTCTTGTAGCTGAGTCATTTCTTGAGGATTTTTTTTTCTTTTCTTTCTTTTTTTTTTTTTTTTTTTTTTTTTTTTTTGTTTTTTTGTTTTTTTGTTTTTTGCTTTGAGATAGGGTTTCTCTGTATTTATTGCTTTGGAGCCTGTCCTGGCACTCGCTCTGTAGACTAGGCTAGCCTCAAACTCATAGAGAACCTCCTGCCTCTGCCTCCAACTCCCAAGTGCTGGGATTCAAGGTGTGCCACCACTGCCTGGCACTTCTTTACTTTTAAGATGGAAGGATTCCCATCATTTGTGGACTGTTTTCCTGTTGCTTGATGTGTAGATTCATTCCAAGTTCTTTTCCATTTAGCGGTGGTGTTGAGGCTCTAGCCCTGGATGAGTGTATGACTAGCAATTGGTCTACCGCTGTGCCACATCCTCAGCCTCTTTCCAGATCCTTCTTTTTTCTTAATTTTTTAAAAAAAAAAAATGTATTTTATTCTATGTGTGTGTTTTGCCTGCTTGTCTGTCTATGCAACACATGTGCATGCCTGACGCCCACGGAGGTCAGAAGAGGGCATCAGATCCCCTGGAACTGGAATTGCAAATGGTTGTGAGCTGCCATGTAGGTGCTGGGAATCAAACCCAGGTCCTCTGCAAGAACGGCAAGTGCTCTTAACCACTTAGCCCTTTTCAACATAACACCGCATCATAAACAAAGCTACCAGAACATTCTTGTACCTATCACCACACATTCATATATATTTTCCATGTCTAACATTACTCTATTTATTGTTATTATTTGTGGGGTACTTGCAAGCTCTACAGCTGGCAGAGAAATGAACTGTGAGAGGCAAGAAGGAAACTGGGCTCAGTATGACTTAGCTGGGCTGGTTCAAACTTCCGGAATCTGACCCAGAGCAGTTTATTTTTTGACATGTTTAAGCACAGTACAACTTAAGAAAAAAGTTTCTTCATGACAATTGTTGCAATAAAGCTTAAAGCATGGCTACATTGAAACTCTTTTGCAAAGCACATGTCTTTTGCAAAGTACCAGTTACCTTTTCCACAAGAATGGGATCTATTGACTGAAGGCAATGCTCAGGATAAGGGTCTAGGGAGGGAGGGTTTCTAATAAGCATAATAGTAAAGCTCTTCTGAAAAGTGCTTGGAACCTTTCATAGGATGAGTGATTCACCAGGCTCTTCACACTAGCAAAAGATCACTGGGCTATTAAACAACATCCCATCCAGCCTTCTGTGGGAGGAGAAAAGCCTGTGTGTTTTTACATTCTGGCTTTTCTACTGCATATCTGCAAGTGTGAGAACCTCACGTCCTTCTACAAGTATTGTTATTACCATATGTGTGCACACATGTGAGTGCATGTGGGGGTCAGTGGAGAACTTCTGTGGAGCCATTTCGCATCTTCTCTTTTACATGGGTTACCAGGTCACCAAGTGAATGCAGCAAGGACCTTCACCTGGGACTCTCTTCAGGGCTCAGCTCTGGTGAAGCCAGAGTCTGCAGAGGTGATGCATGAAGCCTAGGACAGGGGAAGGACACAGTCACAGGAGACAGGACAGAATCACAGGGATTTGGAACCCACCTATTTACCAATTCCCCACTGAGCATTCAAAACCACCTTCCCATGAAGACTACCCAGGCAAGCTTCCCACCCCCTTGTACCTGTATTCTCATCGGAATCATGTCCTGCCCATACCTCAGCACTTTGTCTATTGGGTAAAAAAAACCCCAACAATTCTTGGAGATAAGGTCTCATGTAGCCCAGGCTAGGCTCAAATTCAATGTGTAGCCAAGGGTATCTTCCTGTCTCCACCCTCCCTGGTGCTGGAATTACAGGAAGCTTGTATCACTGCATCTGTTTCATGTGGTGCCAGGGATTGAACCTAGGGCTTCATGCATGCTAGACAAACATTCTACCAACTGCACTACATCCCAAGGCACATGTAAGGCTTGATGGTGCATACCTATTGCTTGTGAGGTTGAAGCTGGAGGATCATGAGTTAAGGCCTGTGTGGGCTACAGGGTAAGTTTAAGGCCAGTCTGGGCCATTTGGTAATTCCCTGTCTCAAAATGAAACCACAGATCTGGGGATATAGCTCAGTGGCGGGGCAGTTGCCTAACATGCACAAGGCCATGGGTTCATCCCTAGTACAAAATCAACAACATGCCACATGTGGGACAGCCCCTGCCCCACCAAGACAGTCAGCCTTCAACTTACATTATTGTCCTGCTATGTTCCCTTCATCAGCTGCTCTCTTAGGTCTCCTTCTGAAGAGGTGGCTGCAGTATGAGGGAGGGTGGCTCCATGGCCCTCATTCGGCAGCAGTAACTGGACTTCCTTCCAGTGGCTCAGGGCTGCCAGAGAGCAGATGCTGTTTGGCTTCTTACAGCTCAGCTAGCCACAAGGCCAGCTCAGACTCTGAGGAGCAGAAATGTCAAGTGTATCTAGGGACATGAGGAATTGTTGCTGGCCATCTTCAGGAAATAAAACTTTGGACCATTGTCTTCCAGGTGCTATCCTTTATAGTTATCTTTTAGTCTTAGGTGTGTGCTTGGTCAGGGAGAACAGGTGATGGGTGGTTCCTGCAGGTGTGATGGGGGATGTCCTCTTGTGTGCTGTGAATATACATTTCTTTTATTGGTTGATGAATAAGGTGTTTCAGCCAATGGATAGGCAGGATTTAGGCAGGTGGGAAATCCAAACATGGATAGAAAAAGGTAGTAGGCAGAGTCAGAGAGAAGTCATGTAGCTGCCAAGGAAGCCAGAGGTCTGGGCATCACTGTTAAGCCAAGATCATGTGGAAATACACAGATTAATAAACATGGTTTAAGAGAGAGGGCTGGAGAGATGGCTCAGCCATTAAAGGCTAGAGAGAGCTAGCCAATAAGAAGCCTAAGCAATAGGCCAAACAATTTATAATTAATATAGCCTATGTGTATTTATTTGGGGCTAAATGGCTGCGGGACCAGGCAGGACAGAAACTTCCATCTACACAGGTGGTATTGTGGGATATTTGTACACTGTGTGAAGGTGTATTTATACGATTGGTGTAATAAAAAACTAAATGGCCAACAACAGGGCAGGAGGTATAGACAAGATTTCCAGGGAGAGAAAGAAAGAGGAGGAGGAATCTAAGTGTGAAGCCAGGTGAAGCCAGGAGACAGAGAGAGGAAACAGGAGATGAAAGATGGAAGATTAAGTAATGCCACATGATAGGACATACATTATTATAGATGGGTTTATTTAAGTTATAAGAGCTAGTTAGGAACAAGCCTAAGCTACAGGCTGAACTTTTATAATTAGTAAGAAGTCTCAGTGTCATTATTTGTAAGCTGGCCATTGGTCCCAACAAGAAAGTACTGCTACATGCAGCAGTGATCCAGCATTTTTAGGGAGAAATGCATAATCCCTAGGAATTACCAAGGCATTTTAACTTCAGATCATATGTTTTGCTCTCCAGGGATGTTTCTGAACCCTGTATGATATAGAATCATTCTTTGACCTATTCTTCCTCTATTTAAGAATGGGGGGAGTGGAGGGACTAGGGAGATAGCTCAGTCTATTGGTAAAGTCTTCAACCCCCTAGTTCAACCCCCAGAACCCACATTTAAAAAAAAAAAACTGAATGCAGAGAAACAGGCTTGGAATCCCAGTGCCAGGGAGACAGGCAAATCCCTAGGGCTTGCTAACCAACCAGTATAGTCTACTGAGCAAACTCTAGGCTAGTTAGACACCCTGTCTCAAAAGAAAGGATGGTTCCTGAGGAATGATACCCAAGGTTGACCTCTGACTCCATACAAATGTACACACACATATACACAAACATACACATGTACCTGTACATATTTGTGTACCTGAACAAGTGTACACATGTGTGAGTGTGCAGACACACACACACACACACACCACAAAAACAGAAAACAAAAACAAAAAACCACAACCCCAAAACTGAAGCAGCCACCATTCAGAACAAATACATCTGTCCAGTCTTTCTCACTAATAAATATTTCAACAATGGCTTGTTCACTTTTCTTATTCTCTACAACAGAGATTAATTGCTATTTTACATTACACTCAACTTTTATTAGTTTAGGATTTATTCCCTCAGTGATACCACCATCACTGGGCTTCAATAAAGCATTTTAACCTAGACAAACTCATTAGGTTCTTGAAGGTGAGTGGACAGGAAGGAGGCAGTCTCTAGTTCTGCGTGTTGAGGCATCCATTGAAATACAGCAGGCATGCCAAACAGATTGAGGCTGGGATGTACTAGAAGGTGAAAGATGGAAGCCACTGGAAGGACGGTCCTGCTCCATCCTGCTGGGCATCTGAGCCCCAGAACTAGCCCTTTCCCACAATAGCCTAACCCCCAGATGGCCTCTGACCTCCTTCCAGTGTTCTCAACCTCAGGCCAAATAGCCTGTGCTGACCCAAATAGGACTCCATTTCCCAGCTGCTCCCAGCCATCCTACCCTCTGACCACTGAATCAGATGTTATTCTCGGACTTGACATTCAGCCCAGTGGAGAGTGAATTTGTCTCTTGTAGAAGGAGATGGTGTGATCGTGGTCTCAGTCACCATCGGTCAACTTGACAAGATCTAGAATGATTTAGCATGCAAAGCTCCTTGAAGGGTAATCTAGATCATGCTAATAGAGATGGGAAGACCCATCTTAAATGAGGGTTGCACCACTGCATGGGCTGACACCTCAGGATGAGAAGGAGAAATAAGGAGGGAGCCGACTGAGCACTTGAGCACAAGTGTTCATCTTTCTCTGCTTCCTGTAAGGAGTAAGTTTTTTCTGCCTGCCGCCAGTCTTGTCCCGCCGCCGCGCCAGCCCCAAATAATGCACTGAGACTCTGTATTTGATATAATTCTGTTGGCCAGGTGCTAGTTTCTTATCGGCTAGCTCTGTCTTAAGTATTAACCCATTTCTATGTATTTCCACGTGGTCTTACCAGCGAGAGGCGGCTGGCGGTTCTATTCTCTCCAGACTCTCCATCTTGACCCCTCCTTACTACTTCCTCTCTCCTCCTTGTCTCCTAGTTAGTCCCTCCTATCTTCCTTTCCTATTGGCCAACAGTGCTTTATTCATTAACCAGTATGAGAAACATATATACATAATGGCATCTCCCATCAGCTTCCTGCTGTGGATGCAGTGTGCCTGGCTGCCTCAACTTCCAGATGAACTCTGTCTTCTCGAGCTGTGAGCCAAGATAAGGGTAAGCTCACTTGTGTCGTGTATCTTGTCATAGTAATGAGAAAAGTAACTAATATGCCATCTTTATTATAAAATCATGTTATTCTTTATCCTTGACCCTGGGGCTGGTGATGTTCATTTGTTTTTATTTAATGTGTCTGAGTGTTCTACCTGCATGTATGTCTGCACCACAAGTATGGAGGCCAGAAGAGGGCATCATTCCCTGGAACTGGAGTTACACACAGTTGTGAGCTGCCACGTAGGTGCTTGGGATAGAACCTGGGTCCTCAGGAAGAGCAGCCAGAGCTCTTAACGGCTGGAGCCATCCCTCCATCCCTGGCCCCGGGTGTGAAGGTATCTCCCATGACCTGGCACAGGCCCATAAGTAACTGGTATCTCTGTTGCCTCATCTACTCCTCTCCAACCCTGAACTCTCCCAGGCCAAAAATACAAGGAATTCTATAGTAAGAATTCAAGAAGCAGGCATTTAGATTTAAGAATACAATTCATGATCCAAGTCCAAGTTTCCTGAAAGATTTCTAGCTTTTAGGTCCTTATTTAAAGGGTCTAACTTTAATCCTTAGACCTGACATTCAGATGTGCTGATAGCCATAAAATACATAGCCAAGATGGAAAATGTGAAGAGCAACAAGAAAAGACATAGGTATTGAGAATAGGAGAGAGGTACAGGCAGCCATTAGCAAGCTGAAGACGAGAAATGTGAAAACAAAAAATGTCAGGTGACACCCTTAGACTCCTAGTCTCCAGAGCTGTAAGCAATATGTTCCTGCCTTGAGGCCCTCCAGGCTGTTGTGATTACAACCCTAAGAAATTAATGCATCATTCCTGCTTCCATTGTCTCCATCCTGAGTTGCCTCTAGTTGGTCCATGACTTTGAGTCATGGATCAGAACTGAGCCATTTGGGGTCAGGTGTCTGCCTGTGTCTATCAGCTATTGAGGGAAGCACAATCACATGGCCAAGGCTATGAGTGAAGTCAGGGATGGTAGCATCACTGAGGAAGCCCTCATGTGCCTATATCTTAGCCTGGAATGGTCCTAATCTAAGCTGGCCAGGTACCACCTGTTTGCATGGGCATCTCTAAGCCAGTGTCTTTGTACAGCAGAGAGATCTTGACAGGAACACTCCATCCAAGCCAATCCTGTCCAATGGGGCTGGATTGGAGGATGAGAGGCAGGGTTGGCCTCATCTGGAAAACCAGCAGGATATGAGTCTGACAGTTAATTGGGCTAATTAGGGAACCATGCCTTAAAATGTAATGTGGTTTTCATGAGCCTTTAAAGCCTATCAAAATGTTTGCTGAGCTTTATGGCTAGTAATTAACAGCCTTGTAAAAAATATACAGGGAAACAAGCAGATAGGAGGGAGTTAATGAATGTGGCACCTGCAAGATGCACAGAGCTTGGTTCTGGCCTTCACATCACCTGTGTTTGAGTCCAAGCTCTGTTTCAATTGTCTATGACCCTGGACAGGGCTCTTTCCTGGTCTACATAGCTTCATTTGCCTAATGAAAGGGCTGGGTGACTTCTGAGCTCTGTGTTTCTCAGTCCTTTCCAAACATCTGGCATTTTGGGGCTCAAGTTCTATCCTTCCTGGGGGCTCTTCAATCCTCGAAGCTTACATCTTCCTGGCATCTACTCCATGGAAACAGACATGTACAGTTTCTGTGGCTAATGGCCCATTTATCTGCCCTACTTTCTTCAGGAGAACTGCATCCTTGTAGTTGTCAGACCGGATGCTTTACAAAGAATTTGACTCCAGCTCTAACACGATCCAATGAATGGGTCAGCTGCAGAGGGTCTCCTTTAACTGCCATTGAGATGACAGACCTGGTACTGACAGCAGCCTTCTCTGTTCCATGCAGTGAGCAGGCTAAGACCTTGGTCTTGGAGAAAGGTCAAATTATGGCACCATTGTTCTGTCCCTGGCTCTGAACGTTTACATCAGGCTTTAACCATTTCAATGACACGAACCCCGGCACTCCAATCCTTTCAGCCTTGTGGAAGAGAGTTTTCTGTCACTTGCAAACAAGAATCCTAATGGTTACATGGTGTGTCTGTGAATGTAGAGGTGTGGGGAAAAGGAAGAAAAAACAGAAAAAAATGAGCACCAGCCTCTTCCTGTGTGGAAACCGGCGTTTGCTCTCTTTCCCCTGGGCCAACTCCTATTCCTCTTCTCAAAGTCCAGCTCCGTGGTACCGTTCACCTTGTTTCATGGCTCTCCAGGTAGGGTCAGCTCTTTACTGCCAGCATCTCTCATCAGACTATGGCACGTCTAGCTGTAGGAGAACCTCTAGAAGTAGGAGAACGTGACAAGGAGGAAAGGGTAGGGTTTTACAGCCTCTTTCAAATGCATACTCTCATGACCTGAAAGGCCTCTTACCAGTCCCCACAGCCCAACATTTTAAGTGTGTCAAGAATCAGGCACCATGCCACACAACTGTAATCCCAGAACTCAAGAAGCTGACGCAGGAGGATTATATACTTAAAGCTAGCCTGTGCTGCGTAGTGAGTTTGAGGCCAGCTTGGGTTACAATGCAAGATCCTGTCTCAACAAAGAACAAAAGGCCTCTCCAAATCAGAAAAGGGAAAAGATGGTCGTCACCATACTGTTGACAGAGCCTTCCATTACTACAGAAAGTGTGAAGGTTGGGACTGGGGAAATGGCTCAGTGGGTGGAGGGTTGCCCTGCAAGTGTGAGCACCTGCTGGGATCTGGGAAGTGGAGAAACTCCAGAAGTAGCAAGCCCAATAGCAGACTGTCTCTAGTAAGGTGGAGGGCAAGGAATGGCACCCAAGATGCTCTGACCTCCACTCACATCGTAGCACATACAAGCCTGCATGCACACATACATAGAACACACAGAGGTTTAAAAAAAAAAAAAGAAAGAAAGAAACACGTAAAGATTTTTTCAGAATGAAGAGGAAATGCCTCTCACTCTGCAAACAGATGTCACTGGCAAGTGACTAGAAGGTGACATACTTTGATTACTACACTGAGAATGAAACCCCCTTCATCTCACATAGACTTTGGGGTGCTGCTAAGGAAGGACTCTTTACTACTCTCCAAAATGATGGGCATGAAAGAAAAAAGGTCAAGTCGCTGTACAGAAATATTTTAAAGTGAGAGGAAACCATCTGACCATCTTCACTGACAGTTCCTTCCCATGAAGCGTGTTGTTGGAGCATCATGGCCAGCCACTTTGTGTAATGCTACTGTGGTTAAGTGTTGTCCTACTAGAACATCAAGAAACCAGAAGGTGCATAACTGCATGTGAGTTACCAAGAGATACAAACTAACAACAGGAAGTTTCTGCTTTGCTAGTATACATATGCCTTCAGGTCCAAGCAAGGCAAAGCCCCGCACCCTCCAGTCTCTTCTTCTTCATTCTTGTGTATGTATGTATGTCTCTGTGTGTGTGACTATACTGGTGGAGGCACATTATACACATACATGTGGAGGTGAGTGGTCAATATCAGATGTCTTCCATTAATTCATTATCCCTCTCCACCGTCTCTCCAGAGACAAGCTCTCTCACTTGCTGACTGGCTAGACTGATTCTGTAAATCTGCCTGTCTCTGTCCTTCAGCACTAGGATTATAGCTCTGCATGACTGGACCAGCACATGAGTGCCAGGCATCTGAGCACAAATTCTCATGCTTGTGCTGCAGACACTTTATCAACTATCTCCCAGCATGTGTGCACAAAGACACACAGGTGCACACACACACACACACACACACACACACACACAGTTAATCCCACAGACTCGAAAGAAAAACTACCAACCCAAATCATGGCCAAATTAAAGCAATCTTTATTTATGTACATCTCAGAGCCAAATCAGCAGCTGTCAAATTGAGACATGGGATGAGCCACAGCTGCGGGGGCAGGCCCTGAGCACTAGTCTGTGTCAGTCACTGTTCCTGCAGCCCAGGGTGGCACTGGAGGTTTTAATGGCCAATAGGACATGAGACAGGGAGCATAAAGTGCAAGGGAAAGGCGTGGAGTGCAGATCAGAAGCAGGCAGAGAATCGGGAGTCTATAATGTGGAGAGGGAGAGGGCATCTCCTTCCATTGACCCATGTGCACACAAAATTTGTAAAGGTTGTCATCTGGTTTGGTATTTAGGGAGTCTAAGGGCTATTTTTTTTTTCTCTCTGAGAAAGGGTTTCTCAGTATTGCTTCGGAGCCTGTAGATCAGGCTGGCCTCAAACTCACAGAGATCTGCCTGTCTCTGCCTCCCGAGTGCTGGGATTAAAGGTCTGCTCCTCCAATGCCCAGCCTAAGGGCCATTCTTGAGTGTTAATATGCACCAGTAATGTTGGGTGTGAGTTGGAGTCTTGGGAGACACCCCGCAAGGCTTGTCATGATGGAGAGATCATATCTCCTTTGATAGTGGCTGCGGGAGCCAAAGTTGAGAACTTAGAGCATCCCCAGTTTTCTCAATAGAGAGGTCTCTGAGAGGAAGGGGTTGTCACCCAACCTCTGTCACCAAGAGAAGGGCACAGTAGTTCAAGGAAAAATCCAGAGATCCCTTGTTGGATGGTTAGGAACAAATACCAAAAGAGAAAGGAAAACTGCCACCCAAGCTGAATGTGATGGAATATGCCTCCAGCCATCCAAAGGAGTCACCAGGGCCACTGAAGCCATGACAGGGTTCATTATCCCCATCCCTACAAGACAGAGCAGGGATACCTAGCACTCAACACCTGATGTCCTGGGGAATAGTTAGGACTGCTAGTAAAGGAAAACTCACCAATTAGCTGCTGTTGGATGAAGAGAGTAGGCACCTAATAGTCCAGGAAGCTGGAGAACTGGGTTGGTGGGTCCTGTAGACCAATCCGAGTCATTATTTGAGTCATGGAACCAATGTAGGGGACCTCAGAATTGGCACAGAACACACCCAGACACCAAGTTCTCAGCACAAAGGAGATTTGAGACTTACTATCCGAGAAGGGACAAGTGGGAGGGGCCAAGACTGCCTCTGAATTGGACACTTTTAAGGAAAAAAGGGAGGGGAAGTCTATGCTAGGTTGAGCTGCTAAGTCCTGATTGGACAGGTTAGTTCAATATGTAGCCAAATAATGAATTTTGATTGCTGGCCATTGATGTTTGGTCTCAGGAATGAGTCCATGGCCAAATAAGGGAATAGACCTTGGGGATTAGCTTTAAGAATGAGATTTTACAGTTTAAAAGGGGGAGGGGGACAGGAAAGACCTGCCGACACCATGTTTGTCATGCTTTTCTCCTTCAAGGCCTGATTGATGTCCTCAGGTTCATGAGATCAGCCCCAAGCCAATTTCTCAAGTCCTTTTTTATAGGACAAAAACCATAGGGTGGGGGATTTTGCATGTAAGCATGGTTACAGAAGCAAGACCATGCAGCTTAACTGCGTGGGCCATGGAACAATGGGTGTAAAGCACTTCTGAGAACAGGTGGCCCAGAGGAGCTGGTTTATGGTATATCATATGGTTGCTGGGGTAGAGCACATTCCAGCCCTGAGAAACAGAAACTCAAGTTTTATAGTAAACAGAAACTTAACTTGGTAGAAACTCAAAATGGCTCCTAGGAACAAAATGGAGATGAGATGGGCTGGTTTACACACACACACACACACACACACACACACACACACACACACGGGAGGGGGAGAGGGAGGAGAGGGGTAGGTAGGGGGACAGAAAGAGAGAGAGAGCTTGGGGTTGATTCTCATGTAGCCCAGGCTGGCACCAGGACTTTTCAATAGTAGGAGTGGATGGGGTCAGGTGGGGGTTGAGGAGAAGAGAGAGAAAAGTTGGAGGAAAAAGAGTAAACAAGAAGAGGGCCTACTGGGGTCTAAGAGAAAAGCCAGGGAACTCAAGTCCACAGAGAGGAACAACGTAAGGATGACCATGAAGTTCACAAGGCTGAACATTTGGTCTCCAATTTCCCTTTTGTGCTGTTAAAACTTTTAAACCTTTCAAATGACGAACAATTTGTCATGGAAGCAGTGGCTTGGCAACCAAGCTGGGTAAAAAGAAAAAATATTAGCATCTTTTGACTGGTCATTTTTTTCCTCCCCTTTTCAGCCTAAGCAGGCCTGAGCCAGTATTCATTATTAATAGATGCATGTTTTATTGAAGGCATAAAGGCCAAAGATTTGCAACTTTAATAATCCAGATGCTTACTTTAAATTCTTCAACATTATTATTTATTGATCGGCTGGAGATGTTCCTTTGGCAGTTGCCAACCTGCCAATTCCTGGAGGAGAAAGAGTGGCAGAAACAGAATCAGGGTATGTAGTGGCTCACTCCAGGGCATCACACAAAAGTTCAGCAAAATGATCTCCTGCTCTGTGCCAAGCTCTGGGATGACTAAACCACAACCCTCCCCTCACTGGGCCTGGAGGGGAGTGAAGAGAAATGATGGATGGATGGATGGATGGATGGATGGATGGATGGATGGATGGATGGATGGTCCAGGGTGGCCTTGGGGAACAGAATCAAATGATCCTCTGGTTTGGATATATGTTCCTCAAAGATTAATTTGTTAAGGGCTTGGTCCCCAAGGTGGGAAGTGATAAAATCTTTTAGGGGTGGTTCTAGTGGGATCTTTGAAGCCACTGGGGGCATGGGGACATGTACTTAAAGGGGATAACGGCACTCCAACATTTCCCTCTCTTTGTATTCTACTATGAGATAGGTGAATGGTCCCCTGTGCCACACATTCTTCTTGTGATGGACTGTACCACCACAGCCCAAAACAATGGGAGGGACCAGTTTATCATTGATCGAAACTCTACGACTGTGAGCCAGAACAAACCTTCCTTCTTTGTGGGTTGATTCATCCAAAGCAATTGTTATAGTCACAGAAAGCTGACTGTCACAAGTTGTCAGAAGTTTTTTCTCTGTAATTTGGAAGTCTTGAGGATACAACTTACTAGCTACATGATATGTTCCTGTTCTGAGCCTCAGTTCCACATCTGTGGAATGCAGATGGTCCAGGATCATCATGAGGCTTCATCAAGATCCCAGTGCTTGGAATTTGTTTGGCACACTCATGTGCACATAGTGAACTCCATTAAACTGTCTGCAGGGAGGTAGAAGTGCCATAGGGCAGTGCTCTGGCACCACGCTCCCAGGACAGGGACTAAGGGGAGGCTTTAGGGAGAGCGTGTGTGTGATCTGGTTCTTGGGAAGAGTTTCTTTACTTTATGGTGGACTGGAAGCTGAAAGAGATTAAGGGACCTGGGACCAAACACAACCCTGGTGACCCATAACCTCCTAAAATTTCTAAACCTCTCAGAGTAGCACCGGCAGGCAAATCTCTGAGAGTTCAAGGCTAGCCTGGTCTACATAATGAGTTCCAGATTGGCCAGGGGACATAGTGAGAACTTGCTCACAAAACAAACAAACAAAACCACTACCAGGTGGGGATGAGGACTCCAGTGTGTGAGCCTGGCCAACATCTTTTATTCCAGTGATGCAGGCTCTTCCTTTTCTCCTTGCTTTTCTCTTGTTTGTTTTATTTTAGGTGTCCATGAGTGCACGTACCATGGTGCCCGTGTGGAGGTCAGACACTTGTGGGAGTCATTTCTCTCCTTCCACCATGTAAGACCCAGGATTGAACTCAGGTCACTGGACTTGATAACAAGCACCTTTACCCACTGAGTCATCTCCCTGGCCCCAGCTTTCCCTTCTAAAGCTTGGATAAGGTTCCATTCTATGCATATAACATTTTCCTGATCCAGTTACACCTTCGAGGGTTTTGGTTTTTATGGTTTTTTGAGACAGGGTTTCTCTGTATTGTTTTGGAGCCTGTCCCGAAACTTGCTCTGTAGACCAAGCTGGTCTTGAACTCACAGAGATTCACCTGCCTCTGCCCCCCGGAGTACTGGGATTAAAGGTGTGCACCACCAATGCCCAGCCCACCTTGGAGGGTTTTAAGAAGAGAAGTGAGCCAATGCGCTCTGTGCTTTATAACAATTTATCCAGAGAGTAGAGGGGCCCAGCTGCATTAGGGAGTTCAGGGTGGGTTGACACAAGCATCCAGGTGGCTTCAGATATGGCAAATACCTTGGGTACAAGAAAGAACTGATGACATTTAAAAATGATGAGGAGATATGCATTCTAACATCAGAATCCAGGGGTGTCTTCCCGAAAAAGGAAAGAGGTCCTGACTGGGCCCATACAAGGATGAGCAGAGACAGAGGAGAGTTACAGAGACAGGAGGCAAATGCCCTAGACCATCTGCCCCGCCCTGTTCCTCAGCCTGTAACTGCAACATTGGGCTATGCAAGTGGGCAACACAGCTGTCCTTCTGGTTGCTTAGCACTCATGGCTGCTGTGTAACTCTGCGTTATCCTGTACCCTTTCTGGTCCTCAGTTTCTCTGTGTATTGTAGATGGTGGCAATGATGGCAGTGCTGATGGGGACAATGGACCCTCACTCTGTGCCATAAACTTTAGTGCATGGGTCCATCGCAGTCTCCAGACGAGCTGCTGTCACTGTACAAAGAGAATTAAGGCAAGAGAATGACATCATTAGTCTGAGGTTGCAGTGATATGGATAGAGTTAAAATTGAAGTTCAGGGCCATTGGGCCTTGGTCCTGCTGGGTCTTCCCTGATAGGGAATGTCTTTCCCTATGCTGTGAATATATGTTTCTTTTATTGGTTGATGAATAAAGCTGTTTTGGTCAATGGAAAGCCAGAATTTGGCCAGGCAGGAAATCCAAACAGGGATAGAGAAATGTAGTAGGCAGAGTCAAGGAGATACCATGTAGCTACCGAAGAAGCAAGAGACCCAGGTATGCCAAGACCACATGGAGATAAACAGATTAATATAAATGGATTGATAATTAAGAGAGATCTAGCCAATGAGAAGCCCGAGCCATCAGCCAAACAGTTTATAAACAGTATAAGCCTCTGTGTGTTTATTTGGGACTAAACGGCTGTGGGTAGGGGTTACCTCCCCCTCCCTGGATAAGGGACTGCCTACAAGTAGATGCCTAGACACCAACAGCCAGTGATTTTCAAGTGACTATGAAGCTTTAACATACTGGATTCCAGAGCTCCACACCTGACGGCTTGGACCTCCACAGCACCCTTTGCATCATTGACTGTGAAGCTTTTGGCGTTGATGGTGAGGCTTGCCTGAGGGGAATCAATGTCCATTCCAGTCCAGCTCCCTTCCTACCTGCTCTGGGTCTGGAGTCGAAGGACTCTGAACATCAGATTCCCCTGCATCCGCCTTCCGAGTGCTAGAATTAGAGAAGCGCAGCACACTTGGTTTATGTGCACTGAAGATTGACCCCAGGGCTAAAGTCTCATGCTAGGCACTCATTTTACAGCTGGCATCCCAAAGAGGGTTTCCAGACCACTCCACCTGTATCAGTCAGGCTTCTCTAGAGGAACAGAAGTTATGGAACGAACACACACACACACACACACACAGGGTGATTTATTAGAAGGGCTTATAGGCTGTGGTCCAGCTACTCTAACATTAGCTATTGTGGTGGTTTGAGTAGGTATGACCCCCATAGGCTCATATGTTTGAACGCTTAGCCCACCGGGAGTAGCACTATTAAGAGGTGTGGTCTTTTGAAGTAGGTGTGGCCTTGTTGGAGGAAGTGTGTCACTATGGGTACAGGCTTTGAGGTCTCATATGTGCCAGAGCTATACCCAGTACACAGTCTCTCCTGCTGCCTGTGGATCAAGATGTAGAAACTGTCAACTCCTTCTCCAGAAGCATGTCTGCCTGCATGCCACCATGTCCCACTAAGATGACAATGGGCCAAACCACTGAAAGTGTAAGCCAGCTCCAATGAAATGTTTTTTTTTATAAGAGTTGCCATGGTTGTGGTGTGTCTTCACAGAAATAGAAACACTAAGACAGCTGCCTACCAACAGAAGGTCTAAGAATCCAGTAGTTGTTCTGTCCACAAGACTAGATGTCTCAGCTGGTCTATAGTATAACCAGAATTCCAAAGAAGTAGGCTTTCATGCCAATGAAGGAATGGACTTGCCAGTGAGAACAAGCTGGCAAAAACAGCAAGCTTCCTTCTTCCCTGTCTTTATATAGGGTGCCAGCAGAAGGTGTGGCCCAGACTAAAGGGGAACCAACCTCAAAAAGATCCAGATTAGAAGTGGCTCTTCCCAGCCAGTCAATGGTAGCACACGCCTTTAATCCTAGCACTCAGGAGACAGAGGCAGGTGGATCTCTGTGAGTTCAAGGTTAGCCTGGTCTACAAAGCAAGTTCCAGGACAGCCAACACTGTAACACAGAGAAATCCTGTCACCCTGTCTCAAAAAAACAACAAAACAAAAACAAACAAACAAACAAAAATCAAAAAACAGAATCCTCCCACTTCAAATTATTTAATTAAGAAAAAAAATCCTGCTGGTTGGTGGCGGTGCACGCCTTTAATCCCAGCACTCAGGAAGCCGAGGCAGGCAGATCTCTAAATTCCAAGCCAGCCTGGTCTAAAATAGCCAGAGCTACACAGAGAAACCCTGTCTCAACGATCCCCACCAATAGGAGAAAAAGAAAAAAAGGAAAAAAGAAAAAAAAAAATAATCCCTCAAAGATGTACCCAGCTGCTTGAGTTTTAGTTAGTTCCAGATGTAGTCAATTTGACAAAAAGAATAGCCATCACCCCCCCTCTCACATAACCTGGAGGGACCAGCTCATAGGCTCTTGCCTTAGCCTTGGTCTTTAGAGAGAGTCCTGGCAAGAGCCAAACAGAAACAGATGGCCACTGATCCTAAGGAAGCACTCAGCCTGCAGGATCCCAGGAGGTGGGATTAAGCAGCATTCAAGGCACTCAGGAGCTTGGCCAAGTCAAGGCCCCACCCCAATGCTGTGAATACTTCAATTACGTTCTCACACAGCCTGTGTTTTCGGCCTGAAAAACAACATCAATTTAAAAAAGAAAAAGCAAACCATGATTCTTGATTTTATGACAACCTCCATCATTTTGGATGGAGGAACCTTCCCGAGCTACCACTTTGGAAGCATATGTGTGGGAAAGCATAAACAAACCCAAAAAGCAACAATTAGTTCTAAATTCAGTCAGGGTTTATGGGATGTGAACCATTTGGGTAATCGGCTGGGGTGGTGCTATGAAGTGCTAATTAATTTGTTTTTTTTTTCTCCTTAAAATGTTTTACTTAATTAAGGGAGGCTGTGATTGATATACCCCATCCCCTGATGGTTCATAAGGCGGGAGAACCTGACAGCCTCTCACCGTGATTTTCATGGAATTATTTCATTACACTGAGATACACTTTTGCAGCACCAGTTGTGACAGACCCCCGAGTTATGGGGTCATAAATACTGGGGGGTGGGGGTGGGGAGGAGCTGGAATTGCACACTTAATGGGAAATGTTCTCATAATCAAAAGAATATTTCAAGCTGTGACAATGCAGGCCAAGAGAGGGACAGGGAGGGTGCCGTTTCTTCAGAGAACAAGGGAATGCTGAAATCAGCCAGCCCTTGAACTGCTGGCTCTTTCTGATTCGGCTGGGCTCTTGGTAGACAGGGGAGAGGCAGTTGTGGGAGGCCCTGGGTCTTGTCCTGAATTTGTCACAGTTCTCTTTGAACCAAAAGCAGCTTGAGTTTGTTCTTGGATTTTTTCAATGTGCTCAAGCATGCACACACATACACTTACACACACACACTTGGGATGGAACCTAGGGTCTTGCGCACACAAAGTAAGTGGTCTGCCACTTGGAACCACATTCCAAATCCCCAAAAATATTTATTGAGCACCTACTATGTTCCAGGTACTATGCTATGAACATGCAGGGAGTATAACTGTGAACAAGACAGGTTTGTTTCCACCTTTGGAGAACTTAGAGTCTAGGGAGAGAAAAACACTTGTTACTAAAATGCCTTCACTAGGGAGATAAAAAACAATGTCTACCTTTCTCCAGTGGTCCCAAAGATAAACTGAGCTGTGGTCCCACCAAAGATCACCCTGGGAAAACCAATGTCACCAGCCTTATCTACAGAGCACTGTGTGAAGAGTTATGTGTAGGAGCATAGGTGATCTTAGAGTAGCCATTCTTGGAGGTCAGCACACAGTAGGGATTAACCTCCTCATCCCTCATTCTTCCTCGAATAAATCCTCTAGCCCCTTCCTGAAGACCATGTGCCATTAGGATGAATGGCCTTCAACTGTTTGCAAGAGGTGGATGGATAATCCCACCCTCCTCTGGGGGAAGGTAAACAGTCAGCAGGCCTGGCTGTGCGGATCTTTTTGAGCAGGCCTAGCAGAACACCTGAATGTGGTAGAAGTTGTGTTCAGAGGCTAGCCTTGAACAACACTATAAAGAGGTAAAAGAATATATAGCCGATGAGTGTACACCTACCTTACGATCTAACTGCTCCATTCCTGGACATACATTCAAAAGGAATGGATGATAGGAACAGCAGGGCTGCCCTTCCTCTGACCCCCACAGGCACTTCAAGGCACACGCCCCACCACCACACAAATACACATAATTAAAAATAAAACATGAGCCCAGGGTGTTGGTGAATGCCCTTAATCCCAGCATTCGAGGCTATCTTGGTCTACATAGTAAGTTCCAGGCCAGCTAAGAATATGATACAAGACCTTGCCTGCTTGCTCCTCCAAAAAAAAAAAAAAAAAAAAAAAAAACCTTTACAAAAATCTTTAAAAATAAATAAATAAAGGGATGAATAATAGACATCTTCTCCATTGCCTGAGCTGCATCCACCAATCATTGTTCCTTGGGGCAAAATGAATCAAACTGGGTAACAGGACAGACAGCCACTGCCCCCAGCCCCTCTGTAGCATGGCTCAAGGGATCAGGTAAGAAGTACACGTGGTTGCAGCCAAAGTGTCGAGGTGGGAATGAGGCCAGAGATGTAAGGCTAGAAATGATCACCTGACCAAAGCCAGCCAGCAAACTCATTGGTTAATCAATAACCGATTAGCAATTTTTAAAATGGCAACTTTTTTCTTTTTTTCAGTGATGAGTGAGTTGTAAAATGGCAGACACCACTAGTTCTAAGTCTGTTTCTGTCCATTGTTGTTATGTAGAATCAGGGATGGGGGACTCTGTGGGACTCTGTGAAATGGCTGAGCCACAAAAGCAGCAGCAGACTGTTGGAAGACACGGGATATTGATTTCAGGGCTCGGGAAGGCAGAGCTGGCTTTGGGGGGGCGGCAGGGAATGTTCGAGACAGGGTTTCTCTGTGTGGCCCTGGCTGTCCTGGAACTCACTCTGTAGACCAGGCTGGCCTCGAATTCAGAGATCTGCCTGCCTCTGTCTACCAGCTGCTGGGATTAAAGGCTCAGAGTTGGCTTTTGTGCTAAAGTGAGCTAGGTAAGCATTCTACCAACTGAGGTGCATCCCCAGCCTCTAGGGAATAGAGATTCAGAAGGGTCAATGACTTTCCTGGGGGCTGTGTGGTAAGACTTGAACTCAAGTCGGCGTGACTCCACAATTAGCATATAAACATCTCTTCACACCTCCCGAGAGGATGAGAGTGCGTGGATTGACACCACAGGTAAATTGCTCCCAACCTCAGCAGAACATTGTATTTTGTGTTTTTACTCGTCCCCATTGGGAGTCAGCAGCGAAGAGACAGGGGTAGCTGACAGCTGGAAGGGGTGGTTGAAAGGCAAGGGTGGGCCTTGGTACCACCCTAAATGCGTCTAATCAACTCTAACTAAATTGGCATTTGCTTGATTCTCAGCTGTTGTATTGATGCTTCTTACCTTGGAGGCCAAATCAGCCCCTAATCAAATTGATTCCTTATTTCTGGCCATAAAGAAACCCAGAGAGATCAATAAAAATAATAGCAGAGACATTCAGAGATGTGTATTGCCATTCTAGAAAAATAAAGGGAGTTTCTTCCAGCCCAGCTAGAAGCTCTCGAAGGGCAGACACATGAGCAAATGGAGGCCGCAGCTTTACGATCTAGCACTCAGCTATGTCTCCAGCTCCTTGAACATGACTGTAGAAAGCTAGAGTTATATATTCACTGGGAGGAGGGGAAAGGAAACATTGCTAGCAGAGTGAAGGATGGAGGGTGAGCTCCAAGGCAGCAGGGCAGTGACAGCTGTTTTAGAACATGGTGGAGTTTGGGTCACAGATATGAATGTAACGATAGTGCAGGGCTGATACTATGTGTCACTGAGTGGTATGATGCACCCTGGCCCAGGGATTTCCAGGAAACAAGGCCACATCAGCACAGATGTGACTTTCATAAACCTTGAAATACACATGTCCTGACAAGAATAGCTCTTTGTGAAAGAGCGAGCTGGCCAGGGCCCCACACTGGAGGCAGCGGTACAGGAGCAAGAAGCCAGAAGCCCTGAACTCTGAGAACTTCCTCTAGGTGGACTCTAGTTAGTGGGGAGTGTCTTCCCTGGTGGACACTAGACGAAACCCTATGCAAATAAAATCTCCACCCAAGGGCACTGGCTATACCCACCACTCAAAAATTCATGAGAACGGCCGGGCTTTGGTGGCACACACCTTTAATCCCAGCACTCAGGAGGCAGAGGCAGGCAGATCTCTGTGAGTTCAAGGCCGGCCTGTTCCTGCAGAGGCCAGAAGAGGGCATTGGATCCCTGGGACTAGAGCTGCAGGTGGCTGTGAGACACCATGTGGGTTCTCCAGAAGGGCAATCAGTACTCTTAACTGCTGAGCCATCTCTCCGGCCTCCTATTGTTTTTTTTTTTTTGGGGGGGGGTTGTTTGGTTGGTTGGTTGCTTGGTTTTGGTTTGAAGGTTTTGTGTTTTGTTTTTTGTTGTTGTGGTAGTGGTGTTTTTTGTTTGTTTGTTTTGTGTTTTTGTTTTTTTTTTTGAGACAGGGTCTCTCTACATAGCCTTGACTGTCCTGGAACTCTCAGAGCCTCTCCTTATGGAATGCCACCACACTCAACAAACTATGACATTTTTTTAAAGATTATTTTTTATTGTTTTAAGGTGTGTGTGTGTGTACATGGCAGTAGCTGCCCACAGAGGTCAGAAGCATTGGATCTCCCTAGAGCTAGAGTTAGAGGTGGTTGTGAGACATGGGTGTTGGAAACTGAACTGGGGTCCTGTGCAAGATCAGTATGGGCTCTTAACTGGTTTCCACCCTGATTTATTTTTATTGGTGTGTGTGTGTGTGTGTGTGTGTGAGTGAGTGAATGCTGGGGTAGGGTATCCACAGAAGCCAGAAGAGGGCATTGAATGTAACAGACTTTCTTTGGGGCCTCCGACCAGCCCCCATATATCACAGAGACTTATTAGTTATGAATGCTTGGCTTTATCTTATGATTGTCGCACTACGCTCTTAGAACTTAGCCTGTTTCTTTTCATCTAAATTTTGCCTCAAGGCTTTTTTTACCTTTCTTCCCTCGGTATATCTTACTTTCACTGCTGGGCATGGCCGGCTGGCTACCTGGCTCCTGGCCCCATGGCCCCTCTCTTTCTCCCTTGTACTTTTCTCTCTCCAGCTCAGATCTCTTCTACTTATTTTCTCTGCCTGCCAGCCCCGCCTATCCATCTCCTGCCTAGGTCCTGGCCATTCAGCTTTTTATTAGACCAATCACATGCCTTAGGCAGGCAAGCTGAACCAAATGGAATGCATCTTTACATAATTCAACAAATGTAGCACATCTTTTTATTGTTAACAAAGGCAGCAGAAACAAATGTAACACCTTCACATAGTCAAAGTAATATTCCACAGCACAAACAAATGTAGCACATCTTTACACACTTAAATATTTCACAATTGGATCCTTTGGATATGGAGTTACAGCTGTGATCTGCCTGGTGTGGGTCTTGGGAACTACAGAGGGTCCTCTGGGAGAGCAAGCAGCAAGTGCCAAGAGGGAGCCAGTGTCCAGCCCTGGTGGCATGAATTTGTAATCCCAAATTTGGAAGGCCAAACTGAAAAGATCCCTGGGGCTCTCCGGCCAGCCAGCCTGGCCAAGTCAACAAGTTATAGGCCAGTGAGAGGCCCTGACTCAAAAACCAAGGGTAGTGTGTTACAGAGTTCGAGATCACTGGGAAAAAATGATGAAACCCAATTCAGATTGTAATTAGCCAGATTTCTTAAAACTACTAGCAGAGCCACAGTCTCTAACCTAAATCAGAGATGTGTCATGCAGGAGCAGGTGCAGGAAAGGCTTTTAAAGGTGGAAACCACAAGAGCAGTTCTACTCTGCCAAAATCAAAGGGTCAAAGAAACTCTGACCTTGAATAGTCCCTGAATGTCTGCATAAGCAAGTTGCAGAAACCAAAACCAAGTCATATTATAACAACAGTCACAGCTGAACCTTCCTGGATGGAAGCCAAGGAGTCAGGGTTGCCTGGAACTTATCTCCAGGAACTTGAGACAGAGACAAATGGCTATCAGGTACCCAGATGGATGCTTAGCACCAACTGGAGTTTCTTTGGCCATTACAAATGGTTTCTTGAGAAAGTACACCCATGGCTGACCTCTGACCTTCACGTGTACACACACCCTCACTCAAACACACACAAATGTATTTAAAGAGTTGAGGCAACAAGATTTCAGCCCAGGTCTGTGTGAAGTCTTGGAAAAGAAAAAGGAGTCAGGATTCTTTATGATCTGGGCCAGGCCAGTGCTGCTGGCTGGTTCTGAGGGTTGGGGCCTGGCTGTGGAAAGTGTTGGAAAGGTGAAGTTGCTTGTGTCCTTTCTCTGCCACTTCTTCAGTCTGCAAGCCACAGGCCACAGCGCCAGCAGTAGGGCCGCCCAGAACTCCCCACTTAATTAAAAAATAAAATCAAGGAAAGGCAACTTTTTATTACCCTTCCCTAATAGTGGAAAATAGTTTCCAGCATAAAAAAGGCATTCAGCTGGCTACTTCCCAGGCGTCGAAAATTAACAGCCACTACATTTTATTCTGGGGAATTAATGGGAAATTTTACATGGTGGTGTAAAATGCAGGGGACAAGATGAAGGACATGATTCTTCCATGCAGAGCCCAGCCCCTTGCTGGTGGCTGGGTTTGGCCACCAGTTCTGAGCAACAGTTTTAGGCTCCCAGCTGCCAGGTGGGGTGTGGGAGTGTGGGGGGGGGGACGATAGAGGAGAATACTGTGTGTGGCTCGGGGTGAGAGGGACACAGACTTGGCCCCTTGTGCTGACATCTTCCTTATACATCTCTTCCCTGGGATGACCTGGGTCAGGAGCCCTGGGACTGGCTCCTGGTTCTGCAAATTGGAACAAGAGATCTGGACATTCTCAGTACCCTCTAATATCATCCAAGCTTGGTCATTGTTCTCAGCTGTGAAATTGAACAAGAACCTGGACCTTGGAGCTTGGTGGGTGTGCATTTGACCAGCTCAGTCCCACAGCAGCTTCACAGCTAAAGCAATTCACCTCCCCAGCTTCAATTCCCACCTCTGTAAGATGGGGACAGCTGCACAGCCCTTTTGGGGTGACTAGTTATGGTGGTTTGAAAGAAACTGGCTCTCAAAGGAAGTGGCACCATTAGAAGGCATGGGCTTGTAGAGTAGGCGTGGTCTTGTTGGAGGAAGTGTGTCACTGTAGAGTCAGGCTTTGAGGTCTCATATATATGAGGTCTCTAAATACCAGCCAGTGTCTTAGACCACTTCCAGTTGTCTGTGAGACGAAGAGCTCTCAGCTACTTCTCCAGCACATGTCTGCTTGCACGCCACCATGTTCCACCGTGATGAAAATGGACTAACCCTCTGAAAATGTAAGCCACCCCAATTAAATGTTTTTCCTTTATAAGAGTTGCCATGAGTTGGGCATTGGTGGTGCAGGCCTTTAATCCCAGCACTCGGGAGGCAGGGGCAGCTGGGTGAAGAGCCAAGGGAAGGCAAGAGATGGTTTATCACCCTGGCCAGCCATCAGAGCCCCACTTTGAAGCCGATGTTAGAACCCCCTTTGGGAAAGGATATTGAACTCAGGGAACACGGGAGGCTGTAATATATAAGTACTGCAGGGAGGGCGGTGCTGAACCACTGCCATGTTCTTGCCATGCTTTTTCCTCAAACATGTTTCTGAACCAAAAGCACATACCTTTGATCCCAGCACTTGGGAGCAGAAGCAGGCCGATCTCTGTGAGTTTGAGGCCAGCCTGATCTATAGAGCAAGTTCCAAGACAGACTCCAAAGCTACACAGAGAAACCTTGTCTCAAAAAAACAAAAGAAAGTTTAAATGTTTAATTATATTTCCTTTTTAAAAAAAAATTGTCATTATTAGGGGGCTGCAAATGCCACAGCACGCATGTGGAGGAGGGTGACTTTGTGGTATCATTTCCTCCTGCCTTTACCTGGACTCTGGAGAGAGAGTTCAGGTCCCCATGTTTGCACACGGATCCACTGTGGCATCACTCCAAATTCTATTTATTTTCAGATAAACATGGATAGTTTTAATTATGATGACAATGAATTGGTCAGAGGGCCTAAGTTAAAACAAAGTCCCATTCTTCCAAGACTTCTGTCCGTGTCCCCTTGCTGCAGCTCTTCAGGCTTCTGTCCCGACACAGCCATGGTGGCTCCTTACCAGACTGACCATGCTATTTCAGCAGCCCGGTCTTTCTCCAGACCACTGAGTTTTGGAGGTTGTTTTTTACTCTTTGGCTCTTTAGAGGTCTTTTGAAGGGCCTGCCACCCAACTCCCAAATAAATCACACAGGGAGTCTTATTAGTTATGAATACCCGACCTTAGCTTGGCTTGTTTCTAGCCAGCTTTCCTTACCTTAAATTAATCTTTTCCCTCTGGGTTGTTATCTTTCTTACTTCTGCATATCTTACTTTCCTTCTTACTCTGGCTGGCTGCATGGCCTGACCCCCTCCTCCCCTTGTTCTGGCTTCTCTTTCTAGTTATCCTCTCTGCCTGGCAGCCCCGCCCATCCTTGCTCCTGCCTTGCTATTGGCCATTCAGCTCTTTATTAGACCATCAGGTGTTTTAGACAGGAGAAGAGTCACAGCTTCACAGAGTTAAACGAATGCAGCATAAACAAAAGTCACACTCCTTAAAATAATATTCTACCACAACTAAGTCCATAGCTTCTAGATTGTTCCCTGGTGCCTTACCTCTCACTGGGCCTGAGACCAACCACAGCTGTCCCTGCCCCTTCCTGTCTCCACCAGTCCATGTTAAGAGAGGCAATGTCCCAGGAATTCTGCCTCTGACACCTTGTTCAAGTCTACCTCCTACTGCCCAGGTCAATCTTCTCCACCTTAATTCTCTACCTCAATTAAGGCCTTGCTGGCCTGGTACTCTATGCAGTAGAGGCTGCCTCCCAAGTGCTCAGTGGCTCCTGAGGAAGACACCCAAGGTTGTCCTCTGTCTCACATGCATGTGAGCATCCACAAACACACACACACACACACACACACACACACACACACACACACACACAATGAGCAACTACTTTATGCTGGGGACTCACTGCTAAGTTTCCACTCCGATACTGATGCCTCTGATGCCTTGTCCCAGCATGTGACTTCAATCAATTGCCTCCAGAATTTGCTTGACTAAAGCTCCCTGCTGCCTGCCCATATCTTCCTGTCCAGTCAGAGGGCAGAGGCCAGGCAGCTGCCTAAGCAGACTCCCCACATTGCACAAGAGAATCCCTTGTCCTCCTAGACCTCTGTATCTCTGTAAGTGGTCTAAGCGGTCCCTTTGAAGATCACGACAGACACACACACACACACACACACACACACACACACACACACACACACACACACAAAGGGATAGATAGCAAATGGCTCCCTTGAGTTATGGCTCAATAATTTTCACTGTCTCTTGCTGATGTCTCTTGCTTGTTTTATGCTGATGGAGCCAAGGAAGGGCAGGCAGCCAACAAAGTGGCTGGAGAGCAGGAGGTATAACTGCCTTTTGTAAATTTGTAGGGTGTGTCTGGACACAATTTAGCTGTGCTCTTTAAAATTGGGATGTGAAGCTGGGCGGTGGTGGGGCACACCTTTAATCCCAGCACTGGGGAGGCAGAGGCAGCCAGATCTCAGTGAGTTCGAGGCCAGCCTGGTCTACAAAATGAGTTCCAAGACAGCCAGGACTGTTACACAGAGAAACCCTGTCTTGAAAGAAAAAACAAACCAAACAAACCTGGGATATGATGCTTTTGCTTGGCCTTAGTGACTACATTGTCACACTTCATGCTGATAGGTGTATAAAAAAAAAGTGAATTGTCAGACCAACGCCGGAAGCAGCTCTGGTGCCTAACTACCAATGAGGCAAGTTGAGACTGTGAGGAGAGCAGGCGTGGTAGTGCACATCTGTAATCCCAGCACTCAGGGAGGCAGAGGAAGGCCTCTTATTCTCTGAGAGTTCAAGGTCAGCCTGGTCCACAGTGAGTGGAAGGCCAGTCAGGGCTGCTTGGTGAAATCCTGTTTCCCGCCCCACACATACCCCAAAAAATAAGCAGGACCACATCTGACTGTCATGGAAGGAAGGATGTGGGGGATGAGGAGGGAGAGAGAGAAAAAGAAAACTTTGAGTGGTTCTTCCAGAACAGCAGGAAGCAAACCTAATTCCATTCAGCAGAATTGGAGAAGATGCACATGTTGTGTGTGTGTAGAGTGTGTGTGTGTGTGTGTGTGTGTAGGGTGTCTGTAGGGTGTGTGTCCGTAGGGTGTGTGGGTGTGTATGTCTGTAGGATGTGTGTCCGTAGGGTGTGTGGGTATGTGTGGTATGTGTGTTTAGAGTGTGTGTGGTGTGCATGTGTGTGTATGGTGTGTAGGGTGTATATGTGTAGAATGTGTAGGGTATGTGTGTGTATGGTATGGGGTGTGTGGGTGTGTGTGTAGGGGTAGGAGGTAGGGTGGGGGTGTGTGTGTAAGGTATGTGTAAGGTGTGTGGGGGGGTGACTGCTTTTTAACACTTCCATCAAATGATATCAGAACCCAATTCCAGCCTGATCGTTTCTCTTTTCTCACTTTCGTCCTCTGCCATCTTTTTAACACTCTCTGTTGAATTTCATGTTTTAGAGGCTGATTGAATTGTGGCTCCGGGGACTTGTGACAGTCACTTTAGATACTTAGGGGTTCCAATCACACTGTTGCCACCCAGCCTCCCACTACCTGAGTGCTGAAGAAACCATCTCTTTTGAGAGCTGATTATATCTTTATAGCCCAGAATGTCATACTCTAAAACAGGGGGCTGTAAAAATCAGAATTCTCCATGACCAACACAGTCACACGGAAAGCAGTAAAATGCCTATATAATGAGAAATGGCTGATGAGGAAAATTCAGATGCTGGAGAAGTTGCAGCTGATGTGATTTGAGAGTTGTGGGGTGGGTCCAAGGCTGGGGAAGGCTGTGAGGTCACTCCTGCCTGAGTCAAACTGTCCAATCTCTGAGACCAGGGAGTGTAGAAGGTCCTCCCTCCACATCGACTGAAGAAGCTGCTGGTTCAAGGAAAAAGTGTGCACATTGATTGAGCGCCTTCTCCTTGCCAGGCATAACCTTACAAAATCCTAAGAATAAGGTGTTTCTGCCCTTTTCAGGGGGTGCTTCCTGTGGGGCTTCAAAGGATGAAGAGGAGTAATGGGAAATGGAAAAGCCTGGAAGGTGTTATCTGAAATGGGGACAGTGTATGTAAAAACCAAGAGACAATAGAGTAAAAGTAGTTTGGCATTGCTGCAGCTTTAAATACCAATGGGGACAAGTAATGATGAGGGTGGCGGTGACAGGACAGTCACAAAGCATTTTAAGGACCTTGTCACAAGCCAGTGGGTACAAGAGTAAGCTGTCACAGAGTTCCCAGAGATAGACCATGGACCCTGGAGACAAATATCCTGAGGACCTAGTAAACAGGACTGGATGGCTGGCTAGATCTCACGGAGGGAGAGATGATGTTCAAAATCCAGTCAGCAGGGCTGATGGTGGGACACAGGAAGTATAGCCTGGAAGGGACTCTAAAGTCATGGAGTTGAAAATATGCAGGAACTGTGGGTGTGGGAAGCCACAGTGGGTGGTTCCAGGACCCACCTACTAAACACAACTCAATTTGACCTGTACAAAATCTTTGAGCTCTCTAGCTTGTCTTGGGGAAACACGGGCTGGAAAATCCCAGAGTAGCCGTCTGTGGCTGGTCAACACTGGGATGGGGTACATGCTCTGTGCCTGTGCTCACCATCCCTGCAAGCAGAGGCTGTGCGTCAGGAGTCATGGAACATGCTGGGGTTTCTATGGCTACACCTCGGCCAGCTTCTGGGAACAAAGGGTGACCTCAGAGAGACACAATTATTTGTTTCAATCAAAACAGGGCAGTGTAGTTCTTTGCCAAGACAAGTCCTTGTAACAGGTGAAACAAAGAGACCAAGACAGGATCCAAATCTAGGCCAGGTCAGGCCCTTTTCTGTCATCCAGGAACCTGCTACTGGGGTCCAAACAAAGACAAGATGATGTGGTAGTTACTTCTTAATCGTTGTGATCAAACATCGTGACTAAGGCAACTTATGAAAGGAAGCATTTAATTTTGGGATCTTGGTCCCAGAGGGTCCACGGCTGGGGGGGTGGGGGGTCAGCACTGGAGAGTTTCACATTAGCATGGAGCTGGCCATTCACATATTGATCCACAATCATGAAGCAGAGAGCTAACTGGGAATGCCACAGGCTTTTCAAGGCTGGCCCCAGTGACACACCTCCTCCAACAAGGCCACACCTCCTAAGCCTTCCCAAATGGTTCTACAACTGGGGACAAACATTCAAATAGATAACCCTGCAGGGTCATTCTTATTCAAACCACTGCAAGAGGCAAGGACACATGGGGACGAGAAAAGAGAGGACATTGAGAGAGGAGGTGATGGAGATATAAAGGGGTTCTCCATGGCTGGCAGGAAGTTACACTGGGTAAGGTGTGTGCGTGTGCATGTGTGGGTGTGACATGCAAGCACACTCCATGCTGTGCATGAATCCACACAGAAGAATGTATATGCACATCCCCTAGGCATGTATGCAAGCCCTCATATAACTCTGCATGTTTATACCCTTTCAAACACACAGGTACATGTATGCAATGACATAGAAAAGTGCATACAGGCATGTGACAACATATGCATATAGGCATATGTATGCATATATAAATATACATGAAAGCCTACATAAAGGCCAACATATCATCCTATATGCATACATACTCTTTCATGCACATAGGTATACATGTATACACTCAGGGAAGAAATACAGAGATGTGCAAACATAAGTAGATATACATACACACACATGGACTCAGACATTAGGTACACATGACTGACAGACTGACACACACTTATGCACACAGCCTGTGGTCCCCACCTCTAGGGATCCCGGCTCAGACCTCATGAAACCCTGCCAGTAACAATCCAACAACTTGTAACTAAATAAAAATGACAAATAGCCCCTCCAGATGGCTACACACACACACCCACTCCTTGTGCTAGAGGGATGGCACTCTCTGTGCCAATAAATCCTCCTGTTTGAAAACATTTGCCTTTTTAATTGGCCCGTTTATGAGTAAAATATGTTTTAGGATAGCGCTTTGCCAGAGCAGGCCATTGGGCTCAGGGTTGTTGCACAGGACACACTGCTCCTTACCCAAGGCCTGCCTGACCTGTGTCCTCCAGAGTCAGCAGAGAGGGTGTCACTGCTACCAGAGCAGTCCTCAAGGGGTCCTCTGGACTCACTTTTGTAATAGCCTTGGGTAGGTGCAGAGCGATACCCCAGAACACCAGGCCCTGTGAACGTGACATTCCTGGATAGATGTGAGGGTTTAAGGTGTTGTCATTTGGGATGTCACCTCTGATGCCAATGACAAGCATCCTTATAAGAGACAAGAGAAGACAGTGATGGTGCTGATGTCAGTATAGAGCAGAGCTGGAACTAGGGCCAAGGAGAGCCAAGGTTGCCCATAGTCCCCAGGAGCCATTCTCCTCACAACCTCAGTCACCACCTCCTCGACTTCAGACTACATAAGGCTTCCTGAACCATATAGGGATACATCTCTACTGTTTAGTACCAGTTTGAACTGTGACACCATGTGTCTGCTCACCACTGTGGTAAGCCAATGTGTGGTGATGCCAGGGCAGCCTAAGGAAGCAACCCCTTGTCTCCACAGAAAGGGGCCTGATGCTTCCAGCCTGCCTGAAACTGCCTTTGCACTGCACTCACTCAGACTGGTGAGGCCCTGAAGCCAGACATACTCACCCAGTCAACTTCCCCACAAGGAGCTGAGTGGGTGGTGTCTGCAGCTCAGAACTGACCAGCACAGGCACAGTCCAGCAAGGCACTGCCCAGCACAGGAACCACACAGCACAGGCACTGCCAGGGTCTGCTCTGCAGAATCACAGGAAAGTCCCCATGGGGCTCTGTCTGTCTCTACTGTCAGATGGACCCAGGATCAAAGCCACCTTCTCCTCACATACTCACCCCTACCCAGGTAGATAGACACTAACACCTGTCTTCTGCTGGCTTGACTAGGAAGTAAGGCCTGGAAGTCATCTTTCTGCTGCAACTCCAGCTCGGGCCAGCCTGTGCCTGCTTCTTACCCATCCTACAGCCCAGGAGAGACAGGGCTGGTCCATGTTGTAATATGCACCAGGCCAGAGCATCAGCTTGGGTACTGGTTCTGCCTCCCCTATGGTCCTAAGAGCTGTCCTGTGGCATGCAGCACAGGTGAATGGGAAGCCTGAACCACACTCTCAAACTCTTGAGCCAATCTTTCCTCCTCATGAACTTTATTTTTTCATCTGAACAACGATGAACATGATAATGGCCCTACGAATCATGTGAGAATGCCCTCCACATCACGCTGGGCACCAGGTAGTACCTCCTAGCGCAGGTTGGCTGTTGTTAAAGAGAGTTTAGAGGCCGCTAAAGGGAGTTACATATGACAACCGGAGTGTAACAGCAGGCTGTCTGACAGATGGGAAGGAGCCCTAAGCTCTCCACAGGACACCAAATCCTCTTCGTGACTCAGCCTGGTAACAGTCCCCAGAGCCCAGGGTGGCCAAGAATGATCTGCACATGTTGGCACTCACATTTGCATGTGTGCACATGCGCACACACACACACACACACACACACACACACACACACACAGAGGGGCAAGAGAATAGCTATGAATGTCATCTAGATTTACAACCAACATGATAGCTGAAGTGAGAATCTACCTTACAGGGACATAAAGAAGATCATTGACACAGCGGGAGTGGGGGCTAAGATCAAACATATTGTTGAAAATAACGTCACCCAGCCTTTCACAATTCTGCATGTGGAATCCAGATCCAGAGCTACAGTCCCCTGTCCTTCCCTTGACTCTGATGTCATGAAGATATTATTTGTCTAAATGATCCTGTTTCCAAAGCCTCCTGTCCTGGTACAGCTGTCCTCTTTAATTAGTTCAATTCAGAGGCAGAGTGTTCACAGGACACGAGCATATCACAGCTGTTGCTCTCATGGAACTTGTGGTCTGGAAGGAGAAATAGGCATTGAAGGAGAAAATGTAAACTTTCTACAGTGATGAGGAAACCAGGCTAGGACATACAAGTGGAGAGTTCTTCAGAGTAGAAGAGCCAAGAGCCAAGCTGAAAGGCCTAGTATGGCCTGGGGTGTGTGTGTGTGTGTGTGTGTGTGTGTGTGTGTGTGTGTGTGTGTGTGTGCCCATGCTTCTGTGTATACACATACACATGTACATGCATGTGGAGGTTAGAGGTCAACTTTGGGTGTCATTCCTCAAGAGCCTTCCCATGGTGAATTTTGATATAAGGTCTCTCTCTCCCTCTCTCTCTCTCTCTCTCTCTCTCTCTCTCTCTCTCTGTGTGTGTGTATGTGTGTGTGTGTGTGTGTGTGTGTAATCTGGGGCTGAATGAGCTAGAGGTCTTCCTGTCTCAGTGCCCAGGGCTTTTTACCAGGATGCTCTGCCCTAGCTCTCTTAAGGACTAGTGTCCAGTGGGAAAGTGACAAGACCTGGACTAGATTGTAGCAGGAGTTTCTTTCCAACCTGATCCCTCAGCTGATTAGCCCCAAATAAACACACAAAGACTTATATTAATTTATAAACTTTTGGCCGATGACTAGGGCTTCTTACTGGATAGCTTTCTCTTAATTAACCCATAACTACTAATCTATGTATTCCTACATGGCCTTATCTTACCAGAGACTGCCTGAGGCATTCTATCTTCCCAGTCTCTACATGGTGTCCCTTTGAGGCCTCTCTCTGCCTTCCTCTCCCCAGCCTTCTCCTGGTCTGGTAGCCCTGCCTATGCTTTGTGCCTAGCTACTGGCCATTCAGTGTTTTATGCATCAACCAATAAGAAAAACATATATACAGAAGGACATCCCCCATCAGTAGATGCTAAAATGCTACCCTGACTGCCTATTGGAGACTGATGTGCAGGGGTCAGGCAGATAGCAGGAGGGAGGTGGAGGTCATGGCTGGCAAAGATGATGGTGGGCTGGGCTGGGCCAGCTCAGTGCCATAGTTATTCAATCCTTCCAGCTACACAGGGCCCTTGCTGTGCAACACTCACCTTTAACTAAGATTCACTGCCTTGAAAGTCTTGTTCCGGTTTGGTTTTTCTTGAATGTTGTTTTGAGACAAGGTCTTACATATCCCAGAGCTGGAACTCAAACTTGCTGTTTCTGAAGACCGGCTCCCTAGTGCTGGGTTTATAAACGTGTACCTCCATACCCAGCTTCATGCAGTACCAGATTGAACCCATGACTTCTTTTTTCCTTTTAGTTTTTCAAGACATGGTTTCCTCTGGGCAGCCCTGACTATCCTGAACTCTCTGTAGACAAGGCTGGCTTTCTGAGTACTGTGATTAAAGGTGAGCCTACCCAGCCTGAACTCATGTCTTGATACACGCTAGGCAAATACTTTACTGAGATACATCCCAGTCAGGAGCTTCTCTGTGAGCATTTTTTTTTTTTTCCTGTTTGATTTGCTTTGTCTCATGTAGTCCAAGCAAGCCTTGGACTATGTATCCGAGGATGATACTGAACTCTTGAACTTCCTGGCAAAGCATGAACCATCACTCAGCTTGTTTTGGTTTATTTTGAGGCAGGGCCTCACACTGTTATGTAGCCCAAGCTGGCAGAACTTTCTAGGTACCCTCAGCAGCCCCTCCTCCAGTCCTCCACGGAGGATCCCTGCAAAATGAGGCAGGGGAAGTATTTTGATCACCATTGCTACTGTTTCTATGGCCCGCCCGCCCCTCTGAGGTCCTCTTATCCACCAGCCTCTGTAAGGAACATCTCTGAGACAGCGGGCAACAGTGACGGTGTGAGATGAGATTAGAAGAGGGATGGCTAGGGGTGCGAGGAGAGGAGACCCTCAGTGACACACACCCTCCTCTCACTGGCCCTCACATCCCGAGATCTGTGGTCAACACGGGAGGAGCCCAGTGCTGCTTCACTGTCTGGGAGATGGCGCCACCTTCAGGTAGCCGGGAGCGCTGCTGCCGTCACACCCGACGCAGCTCCTGGGAGTAGTAGTCTGCTTCCTTGCTGGTTCCACAGCGGGGGTCCCAGAGACTCCCAAAAGGTCTGCGGATTCAGTAGATTGGAAATATTCCTTGGACGTGCTTAGTGTGCGTCTTCCCTGAGTCTGACTTGAGTTGATCCTGAACAAGGCCTTAGGGAAGGAGTGTGTGTGTGTGTGTGTGTGTGTGTGTGTGTGTGTGTGTGTGTGTGTGTGTGGCTCTTGCGGGAGCGTCAAACGACCCTTTCCCAGGGGTCGCCTAAGACTATCGAAGAACACAGATATTTACATTACAATCACAGTTATGAAGCAGCAATGGAAATGATTTTATGGTTGGGATCATCACAACACGAAGAACTGTGTTAGAAAGGGTTGTCGAGACTTTAAGAAGGGTGAGAACCGCTGTCTTAGAGGGAGAATTACAGCTTTTTTTTCCCCCTCTCTCTCTCTCTTTTTTTTTTTTTTTTTTTTTTTTTTGAACCTGTCCTGGAACTCACTCTGTAGACCAAGCTGGCCTCGAACTCATAGAGCTCCATCTGCATCTGCCTCTGCCTCTGCCTCCTGAGTGCTGGGATTAAAGGTGTGTGCCACTCACTACCTGGACAGACCACAGGGCCTCTAACAGTGGAACCAGTATTTATCCCTAGTGGACAAATGGACTCTGGAGACCCATTCTCTATGAAGGGATACTATTTCAGCCCAGATACAGGAGGAGGGCTTAAGGCCTCCACTAGATGATGTGACAGACTTTGATGATCCCTCATGGAAGGCCTCACTATCCTTGAGGAATGGGTAGAAGGTGGGCTGGGGGGGGGGGTCAGTGAAGGTCATGGGAGGATGGGAGGGAGAGAGAAAGGGGAGATTGATACGTAAAACAAGATTGTTTCTTAATAAAAATAAATAAAACAGAAGATCTTGTTGTGTTATCCATGCTGGCCTGAAAATTACAATTCCCAGGCTCCTTTCTCCCGGGTGCTGGGAGTGCAGGTAAAAGCCTCCATGTTCGGGCATGTGGGCAAGGTGGACAGCAGGGAGGAAGACCAGGGAGGCAGCTGCAGCAGTTTCCAGGGAGAAAAGAAATGCCAGCGAGAAGGCAGACTTCAGAGGTAAGTCCTTCCACTCCTCTGGAATGCAGGAGCAGCACAGGTCTTTATTATGCATATTTCTTATGTGTCTGTCCTTACAAACTTCAGGCAGTTACATGTATATTGGTATAAAATCTAGCGCAGCAGTATACATAGAATTTATAAGTATAAAATATGGTAGATACTAAAAAGTAATCTGATACAGGTTCAGAGACCAAATGAATTAATTCATACTTGAAACTTACTGAACATTATATAAAAAGCTGGGTGTGTAGCTCAGTGCTAGAGTATTTGCCTAGCATGGGCAAAACCATGGGTTCCAGAGCCCACGAACACACACACACACACAAACACACACACACTCACACACTCAGTAAGTTGCCATAGACTGTTTCTGAAAGAAAACAGCCCAGTGTCATTTCCTGCCTTCCATGCTCCTGTAGAATTAGCTATGTCCCTGTCAGAGATGGTGTCTGGTCCTTACCTCCTAACCCTGAGTGAGTTTACACGTTTCTGTGTGACTTCTAAGGCTGGGTCACAATGTGCTGTTCACTCTGCTGGCAGGGTAGTCACTCAGAGCTCTGTGCTCCTTCCACCAGCCCAGGAAGTCCCAGCTAGCTACAGGCATGGGCTACAACTCACAGCCTGAGGCTGAAGGAGCTGCAGCCTCTGCTAAAAGCATCCTTGGCCAGCAGCTTCCCAAGGTCCTGGCTACTGTGGATCGAATTGCATCGGTCTAGACCGCTGCAGGCTGACCCACACCCTCTGAGTATAATAATGACTGCTTCTCACAACTTAAGTTTCAGGCTTGGTGGGTAAGTTGCTTGCCACATAAGCCTGAAAACCTGGATTTGAGCCCCCCAGAACCCACATAAAGAGGTAAACATGGGGGCTGGAAAAATGGCTCAGAGGTGAAGAACACTGGCTGCTCTTCCAGAGGTCATGAGTTCAATTCCCAGCAACCACATGGTGGCTCACAACCATCTATGATGAAATCTGGTGCCCTCTTTCCTCTTCTGACATGCAGGCAAACATGCAAGTAGAACATTGTATAAATAAAGTCTTAAAAAAAAAAAAAAAGGCAGGCATGGTAATGCACCCAGTGCTACTACACTGAGATGGGAGGTTAAGACAGGGGAATGCCCAGAAGCTCATGGATCAGCTAGCCTGATGTCTGTAACAGGGACCAGCAAAAAGACTCAAAGTTGTCCCAATTGCCATACATGAATCAGGTTGTGCCCTATGTGTTTGTGTATGTGCGTGTATACACACACACACACACATACACACACACGCACACGCACACGCACATGTACAAATGCACATAAATTTCAGGGTGGCTTTTTTGTGTGGCAATTGAGAAGCAAAGCAGCTTCTTTATATACTTTGGTGGCTTTGTCCACTCTTTCTGTGAAGGAACCAAGTGTCCAAGTTAAAGAGGGAGAGGAAGAAAGGAGGAGGAGTGTCTGAGGAGAAAAGAGAAAAGGTCTCAGGTTGGAGGAGGGGCCCAGCCTTAGGACCCCCATCTTATCAGTCATTCTGGAAGGAGCCCAACTGTGGCATGCCTCTGAACCCACTGCTCCACCTTACGTCACTCTAGATGATTCTGGCTTCTGTTGCATATAACTTTTTGGCTCCAGCAGGAAGCAGAAATAAGAGTGGCAGCGCTCGTTTCTGGGTCTTTGGACCCTAGCATTTGGTTACATTCAGGGTTGGCACCTTCTGAAACAGGAACATGCCTGTGTGAACCTGCCCCTGCCTCACTATGGTAACAGGAAATGCCCTATGACCTTAGGCAAATCTCCTTAACTCTACTGTGCCTGGGCTTGTCCAGCTGTAGAACAGGCAGATGGTTCTGAGATGGTCTGTGGAGGTTGAATGAAATGACGGCTCTGTGTGTTCTGAATTCGATGCCCCTGTGGAGCTGCTATTCCTACAGAAAACTAAAGTGTTCAGGTCTGTGGCGCTCTGAGCCAGAGAACACACTTCTGCTGAGAAAGGGAGCAGCAAGGCCAGGATGCAACTTGGCAGGAAGGAAGGAAGCTGATTTGTTAGGTGGATACAGAAGACATATTGAACGAGGCCCGGATGGGCATAAGGGTGCTGAGAACATGTCCTAGTGCAGGCTGGGGCTTGAAACACCCTGGAGCTTTAGTTTCCCCATCTAAAATTCATTTCCTAAGCATTTACCACAGGTCTATTGACTCTGCCATGGCTCAGAAGCAGGGCAGCCACAGACTCTGCTCATGCTTCAAGGTGGGGCTTCCTTCTTCACCTTCCCCACCCCCAGGCCGCCTCCCACCCCCACTCCAGTTGAAGTACTCTTTCCCATCCGCACTCCTGAGAAGGGTGGGTTCTTTCCAATGTTTCCTCACATCAATTACTCAGAGCCCAAAGGCAATGAGAAAGAGGAGTGATGGCAACTACCTTTATCAATTTCCTATCAAACCAGAATTTCATTAGAGATGGCAGAGAGACATTCAGGTTCATTTGTATGCCGGCAGTGGTGGTGCACGTCTTTAACCCCAGTACTTGAGAGGCAGAGGCAGGTGGATCTCTAAGTTTAAGGCCAGCCTGATCTACAGAGCAAGTTCCAGGACAGCCAGGACTACACAGAGAAACCCTGTCTCAAAAAACAAAACAACAAAATTATATTTGTAGGGTTGGGCTTATAGTGGGCAAGATGCTGGGTTCTGATCTCAACAGAAGCATGCATTATGTGTGTGCATGTACACACACACACACACACACACACACACACACACACACACGAGAGGGCAAAGGAGCAAAAGAGAGGAGGCTGTGTCCAGGAGAGGGAGGACAAGGCCCAAGGGCTACTAGAATTCTCATTATAGGAATTGTGGGTAACAGTAGCTGGGAAATGAGCAAGGAGCTGGGTCAGAGTGACCACACATGCTTTCCTGAGAATTTAAGCCTGCTGGCTTTAAGCACAGGTCCCAATAGCTACCAAGAACTTTGCTAAATTGAAGTCTCAGATCCGCTACCCTATTCTGGAGCTTTTTTGTTTTTGACAGGGTCTCAGTCTGTAGCCCTGGCTGGCCTGGAACCCTATAGACAAGGTGGCCTGGCCTTCAATTGACAGAACCTGCCTGTCACCTCTGCCTCCTAAGATTAAATACTCAGCTATTCTGGGGCTCTTAAGAATGAGAATCTGGAGGTGACTGAGGGATTTGCAAAAGTATCTTGATTCCATCTGCTTTTAGGGGCTGAGAAGACAGCATTGGCTGCTCTTCCAGAGGACCCAGGTTCGATTCTCAGCACCCGCTTTGTAGCCCACAACCTTCTGTAACTCCAGTTCAGGGAATCTGACACCCTCTTTTGCCCTTCTCAGGTACCTGGCACACATGATGTATAGACATACATATTGTGTTTAAATAAAGATCAGGATAAACAAATAGGCCGAATAGATGTTTACTCAGGGAGAAATAACTTACAACCTAGACAGATGAACACCAGCAAGTTCCACCAGATGCTCTTCTCTCCGAGTCCCGCCAGCAAGAGAGCATTCTGGGCTCCTCCTCAGACCTCCTTCCACAGGTCACTTCTGCCCCTGGCTCCATCCCCCAATGGGTGTGGTCAGTGCCACAGAAGGAGACAAAGTGAATATCCCACTACAATTCCCCTTTTAGTCTAAAGAAAGATTTAGGCTTGATACAAAACTATATACAAAACAGTGAATAACAAGTGTGCTCTAAGAAAAGGAAAATCAAGAACAAAACGACCTACATATCTAGTCCTAGGGTGAAGGCATAACAGAGTTTACAATAGAGTTGTCCTAAACTGGAAAACTTAAGTCTAGTACCTAATATATCTAACTAGGAAGAGAGAATAATAGTTGTGATAGTTTAATCTTCAACCTCATCAAGACCTGAGGAGGACAATAAAGATACTAGGGTAGACAGGAAGTGTGGATAGGCAACTTCCAAAAGGTGCAGCGAGGACAGAAGCAGCAAGCTACCTGAACAGTCACCCAGGGTCTCACAGCAATGCTGGCACACCCAGTTTTGATTAAGGCCAAGAGAACTTGACAGACCACAACAACAGCAGGGAGATAGAAAGGCTGTCTTACCCTGACATGGCAAGGTCCAGCAGTCTTCTATATTTGTCTCCTGCAAGCACATAGGACTGCATGTCCAAATCAGTGGTCAAGGTGGGGGCAGTTCTTTGCCCAAGAGGCCATTAGCTGAGGTGAGAATGGACTCCAGCAGGAGCAACAGCAGTGTCCAACATTTTTTCGGGAAAGTGCACGGTGCTGTCAGGAGCAACAGTGTCTCATGTCAATGGAGTACTAATATTAAAACATTTAAATGCCATGTTCTGCATGTCTATGAAGTGATTGAAGATTAAGCATCTATGTCTGACTAATCTCATAGGTACAGGAAGCATGAGTGAAGATAATCTGTAATACTCAGGAACTTAGCTAAGAAACTGATTGAAACGTCCCTGAGTAAAGCAGGAACAAATACCTAAACAACTTAACTATGTACATATACATACATATAAATCCCTAAAATAGAGGTAGAATAGAAATGTCAAGACAAGAGGTAGAACTATAAAGGGCAGCATAATAAATATCCCAAATTATATCAATATACAAAATGTCTTGAATACAAGAAAAATATACATACATAGAATATGGCAAGAATAAATGTGCATAAATTGTATCAATATATAAAACATCTTGAACATAAGTAAAAATATACATACATAGAATATGGCAAGAATAAATGTGCATAAATTGTATCAATATATAAAACATCTTGAACATAAGTAAAAGTATACATACATAGAATATGGTAAGAATAATGTGCATAAAACATCATAAGTGGAAAGATTTTACACAATATAACAAAATATAAACTTAATTTTACATAGCTTACCACAAATAAGAATATATAACAATGTAAGCTATATAATACTATTATCTCACTATTACTCAATAATTCACAAGAAAATAGGCTAATCTACCTATATCCCTTCTAAACCATACCTTTCCCAACCATACCCTATTCCTGTCTAAAAGATAAACCCGAGTGTAAGCATCACCTTCCATACCCGACCCTAAGTAACTAAAACCAACCCAAAGAAGATGAATATTATCCCCAAATTCCAAGGGTAGGGAAAGGGGCGTGTTATCTTATGGTTACTTACTGCTGAAATGGGATGATGATTGCTCCATGGGATCCTGTAGGAAGAAAATTTTTAGCAACCAAATTTCTCAACAGAATTGGCTGTGACATATGTAGCTAGTCACTGTGTGGCAGAAAATGCTTGACTGCAGTTCAATTTGACACTCTGGCCAGGGTATAATAAGAAGGTGCACCATTACAGCTAGCTAGTCATGAGTTGTCTCGAGCAAAACAGTTTCAAACTGGTTTTAGGGTGATGTTTGTTGTCTAGATGCATCAGGTTGAGTCAAGTGGAAACGATGACGTGGGGCCCCATTTTCTTTCCAGAGAGTTCAAGAATTGCTGTTAGGAATTGTTATTATTCCTTGTGGAAAACTTAAACATCAATATTAAAGTAAAATTTTCAAGTTTTAAGGTATGCATTAGGGAAAGGCAACAATAAGCATTAAAATGTATATGAGAAAATTAGGTTTTCAGAGAGAAAATTGCATATAAGAAATGAGTCCCCAGATTTTGTTTTCTTCTGCCTTACACCAATTGGCTTCTTGATTTAAGGCAGAAACCGTGAATTTAATCTTAACAACATGCTTGAATTTAGAGAAGGAAAGCCAAATCCAACTCCAAAGCCAGCATTGGTTTACATGAATTGGGACTACAGGAATACTAGGTAGTAAAGAGAAATAGATTTCTGTATAGAAATAGTTTACTAGAATATTTTTACCATATATCAGATTCCTCTTCATTAAGTGATTGTTTCTGGGGAGCTGTCTTCTCTTCTGTAGGTACCTACATGTTCAGTGTCTTTTGGCTGTTTGAAGATAGGTTTTCTCTGTTTTCCTGTAAGAACAAGAACAGAACACTTCCCCTACCTTTGAGAGGTCTCCGCACATCTCAAGGAACTTAATTTGTTGGATAACTTGTCATTTCTCTTCATTAAGATGTTTCTCTTGTTCAACTCAGATCTTGATTAACTTAGATGGCATCCATAGTTTTTCTTCTCCTGTAAATACAAATGTGAAACCCCTACCCCAGGAAACACACATCCTGGTTTCCATTTTGAGGTCAATACATCCTTGAAGTACACTGGCTGATTTAGTTCAGAAGTTTTTTCTATTGTCCAGTGTCTTTCTGCAGCTGTTTTTCCTTTTTCGTCAGCATTAAGAAAGTTTAATGTTAATAAAGCATTATATAATCTGTGTTTGGGTGTTTTGGTTCCTCCTGCCTGTTTATGGAGCATTTCTTTTAAAGTACGATTGGATCTCTCAACTACTGCTTGTCCTGTAGGATTGTGTGGTATGCCAGTTATGTGCTTTATGTTCTAATACTCAAAAAACTGTTTCAATTTGCTGGAGACATATGCTGGTGCAGGTATGTCCATAATGGCCATTACCTCTAATAGGTGTGTTATAACAGAATCAGCCTTTTCAGAGCTCAGAGCAGTGGCCCATTGAAACCCTGAAAATGTATCTATAGTGTGATGTACATATTTTAATTTTCCAAATTCTGCAAAATGAAACACACCCATTTGCCATATTTCATTCCTATTTATACCTTTAGGGTTACTGCCTTTTGGTAAAGGAGTTTGGTTATAGAATGAGCAAGTAAGACATTTCCTTAATATTTCCTTGGCTTGTTGCCAAGTGATAGAAAAATCATTTTTTAAACCTTTGCTGTTCACGTGGTGTTTCTTATAAAACTCTGAAGCTTCTAGCACACTTCCTATCAATAACCGATCAATTTCATCATTGCCTTGTGCTAGAGGACCTGGCAGACCCGTATGGGATTTGATGTGTGTTATATGTATATGATGAGTCCTCTTTCTGATAGTATCTTGTAACTGTATAAACAATGAAGCTAATTCTGTATTGTCAGGAATAAATTCTGCAGTCTCAATGTGTAAGACGACTCTCTCTGCTTATTGAGAGTCAGTAACTATATTGAGGGGTTCTGTAAAATCCATAACTACCATGAGAATGGCATACAATTCTGTACAGAATTGTAAGGACTTTGAACCACTTTACTAATTTTTCCTGATTTATATCCTGCCTTACCTGATTTGTTTGCATCAGTGTAGAATGTATGAATTCCAGAAATAGGTGTTTTTCTTACAATGTGTGGAAGGTTCCAAATCATTTCTTTATGAATTTGATTCTCTCAGTTTTGGGATAATTGTTGCTAATCATTTCCAAAAAATTACTGCATGCTCTCTGCCAATATTCATTATCTTTCCATAAGGAGGAAATTTCCTCATTAGTTAAAGGTACTATAATTTCTGCTGGGTCCCTTCCTGTTAGCTGACAAAGTCTTAATTTACCTTTTATAATCAAGTCAGAGACCTTTTCTATATATGTTTTTAGTTTTTTATTCTGTTTATGTAGTAGGAATATCTGATATCTTCTCTCTGCATCAAAATCTCTGAAGAATATTCTCTAGATGGTAATATAACCAGAATACAGTCTAGGTTTGGATCCACATGGTCCACATGTGCCTCAAGTATCCTCTTTTCTACCCATTCTAATTCTTTTTCAGCTCAGCTGATAGTATTTGTGGACTATTCAAGTCCTTGTCTCCTTTTAGGACCATTTTCAAGTTTTCCAAATCATGCCCTCCTACTCCAATAATGATTTGCAGTTGAGAAATCTCTCCTAGTAATTTTTGAAGATCATTAAGAGTCTGGTAACGATCTCTCCTGATCTATACTTTTTGTGGTCTAATTTTCTGTAGACATATTTTATATCCTAAGTAGTTGATAGACTCTCCTTTTTGCATTTTTTTCAGGTGCAATTTGTAAATCCCCAGCGAGGTAAAACTTCCTTTACTTTCTCAAACATTTTTTTCTAATATTTTTCCTTTAGAGTCAGCTAACAATATATCATCCATGTTATGATAGATTATGGATTGTGGAAACTGTTTACGAATTATTTCTAGTGGTTTTTTTGTACAAAATATTGGCACAGGGTGGGGCTGTTTAGCATTCCCTGTGGCAAAACCTTCCATTGATATCTCTTCACTGGTTGAGAATGATTGTAATTAGGTACCATGAAGGCAAATTTCTCTTTATCTTGTTCTTGTAAAGGTATAGTGAAGAAGCAATCCTTTAAATCAATAACTATAATAGGCCATTCTTTAGGTATCAAAGAAGGCAAGGGCATTCCAGGCTGTAGAGATCCCATTGACTGGATAACTTTATTGATGGCTCTCAGGTCTGTAAGCATTCTCCATTTACCAGATTTCTTTTTGGTAACAAATACAGGAGAATTCCAAGGGCTGGTTGATTCCTCGATATGTCCAGCATTTAGCTGTTACTGAACCAGGCTTTCTAAAGCTTCTAACTTCTCAGAGGTCATAGGCCATTGTACTACCCAGACAGGTTCCTCTGTTAGTCATTTTAAAGGTAGGGCTTTTGGTTCCTCTGTTTGTTCAGCACTTGTATTTTGTTTTTGTACAGCCTGGATATTTGGTATCTGTCTTGTATAGTACTTTATAATATTTTTTTCCACAATCATGAGGTCGTTTATAGTTCCTATCTATTACTGGAGGAATGCTAATCTGTGTATTCCATTGCTGTAATAGATCACGACCCCATACATTTATCACTACATCAGCCACATATGATCTCAACCTTCCTCTCTGTCCTTCTGGTCCTATACATTCAATCCATTTCGTGCTCTGTTTTACCTGAGGCAGGGTTCCAATCCCTAAGAATTGAACTTTTACCTCGTGCAGGGGCCATCTTCGAGGCCAAGATTTATTAGATATGATAGTTACATCCGCCCCAGTGTCCAGTATCCCGTCAAACAGTCTGTTATTCATATCTTAACTATCAATCCAGGCCTATGACTATTTATAGCGGTTTGCCAAAATACACATTTTTTATTTCCTTCTGTCATGTTTGATTCAACTTCTATCACTAGCTTGTCATCCAGAGCGGTATGAGTTTTTATAATAGGCACAGAATTTTCTAATTGTCCTGTGGGAGATTGTCTTCCACTGTGACTGGGAATGTTCGAACCACCTGTGTTGTGGGGGCCTTTAAGAGGCCCCCAAGGAGTTTCCCAATGGTAAAGAGTTTCCTTGCTTGTATCTGGTCAATCTAAACTCATTTGTCCACACCTTCTACATAACACAGGAGGCTGAGGCCTTCTGTTCGATTCATTCCTGGGCATGTTATTTCTAGAGATGCTTTGCCTACAATTTCTTTTTAGATGTCCTATCTTATCACAGTTGTAACATCTGACATGTTGAAATCTTTTAAAACCTTTGGAGATGGCTTCTCCTACCCAAGCTTCAGTGTTATTGTCATTATACTCAATGTTGATTGTATATAGGACCCATTCATCCAAGGGTGCTGATCGCATTTTTAAAGGCCAAAGCACTTGTTTGCATTGAGGATTCGCATTTTCATAAGCTAAAGATTCTGAGTATTCACCTAGAATCTATGTCTGCTACCTCTAATTGTACTGCCCTAGATAATCTTTCTAGAAACACACTAAAGTGTTCTCTAGGTCTTTGCCTTATCATGGTATAGGATTCTATCCTCTCCCCTAATTCATGAATCTTATCCCAAGCATTCAGAGTTGCTGTACTGCATAGAGACAAGATATGCTCATCATAGGCAGTTTGGGTTTCTGGGTCAGCATAAAGACCCTCACCAAGAATTTTATCTTGGGGAGCTTTATAACCTTTCTTTAAGCCCTGAAGTTCAAGAGCTTTTGCTTCCTCTCTCCATAAAGCCCTCCATTCTAATTGAGAGGATTTTTCAAGGACAGCTGATATTAATTGATCCCAATCTTTAGGGGTTACCTTGTTATTTCTTGCCCATGATTCTAATTGCTTCACATATGGTGAGTACATTCCATAAGAGACTACGTCTTCCTTAATACCTTTTAAATCTTTCATATGTATTGGTTCCCACTGATATGCAATGACACCTTTTGGGTGCTTTTTTATTGCTGGTTTTTCATTAATAGATACAGGGAGTTTCTTACTTTCTCCAACTACAAATGATTCCATGTTTTTAATATTCTCATCCTTAGATATTATCTGAATGGCATGTAAACTGCCTTCCAGAAACAATGTTCTATCTGCTAGCTTGCCATTATCCTCAGACATGGAAGAGATTCTATCATCTAGTCTTTCTATCTGATGTTCCAGTTTTTTAAACTTATTAGTAGCTTCCTCCGACCAGGAATGAGCTGTTTCTGCTAGTGTGTTAATGCACTGCATTGTTTCTGTTCTGGTTATTGAGGCATCGGACATGGAACAAATTCTGTTTTCTAGTTGGTCATTTTTATGTTCCACATTTTGTATTCTACCTGTCAGCTCTCTACTGCCGTCTTCAATATTTTGAATCTTTGTTACTAAGTCTCCTATGGTTTGTACAAGTTCCTTATTGTTTGCTGTAATTTCAAACAATTTCTTTAAGAATATCATGTTAATGATGAAACCCATTGCTATTACAAAATAAATGTACTTATTGGTCCAGTCATAATTTTCTTCTGCTAAAATTCCTTCTATATATGAAGTAAAAGAATCCCTAAAGTCCTGCATTGTAAAATTATCTGCCATAGTTATGGAACAATTGATCTCAGATAGTATATCAGCTTAAATTTCAAAGGATGCTATAATTACCTTAGGTGTAATTCTGCTGTCCTGAAACTTTGATGCTTTTAGTTGTAGATCTCAGCTTGTGGTAGTTACACCTGGAGGTGTACCGCCAAAAAGCGTCTGGCAGCAGACGATCCTTCTGATCCAGGTCCCTGTATAATAGCTCTTAAACTATGGCAAGCTAAATTTTGTTAGACAAATGAGTAAAAGGAGCCTTGTGGAATTGCTGGGACCGCAGGGCTAACCTCGGGAAATGCAAAAGCAGGGCGGGCATCAAGTGGCTCTGTGCGAATGCAAAGTGGGGAAATGGGCAAAAAATGAGAAGCAGTGAGTGCCTTCTCAGGGCTGCTGTGGAGGCAAAGGAGTTGTAGGGCAGAGGCAAATGTCCCAAAGCTGTGGTGTGCCTATCTGGTTAGGCAGGGGACCCTGCCCGTTGGGGAATGGCGTCTGCCGTCTGCTGCCTGGGTAAAACCCAGGTCCCGTGAAAATCCTGATCCCGCTTCTGACACCAGATATTGCAGTTATATAAGGATCAGGATAAACAAATACGCCGAATAGATGTTTATTCAGGGAGAAATAACTTACAACCTAGACAGGTGAACACCAGCAAGTTCCACCGGATGCTCTCCTCTCTGCGTCCCGCCAGCAAGAGAGCGGTGTTCCCCGGCTCCTCCTCAGGCCTCCTTCCACAGGTCACTTCAGCCCCTGGCTCCATCCCCCCAATGGGTGTGGTCAGTGCCACAGAAGGAGACAAAGTGAATATCCCACTACACATACATGTAAGCAAAACACTCACACACATAAAATAACCATTATAACATTTTAAATCCATATTAGCCATGTGGCTGACTTTTGGTGCCTGCATTTCTGCTCACTGCTTGGCAACCTGCTGCTTCCTCCTGGTAACAGAAACCCAGTTTTGTCTACACAGATGAGGCAGGCTGACCTTGAACTCGGAAATCTGCCTGCCTCTGCCTCCTAGGGCTGCGATAAAACATGATGCACCACTCTGCCCCAGCTCCTCTAGGCTCTGAAGGAGCAGATGGTAAGATACTCTGCAACTGGAAAGCCCATCTCAAGCCTTAAGGGGAACCATAGGCTCTGGAACCAGCCATGTGTTTTCTCTTACTGGTTGATGAATGAAACACTGTTTGGCCAATAGCCAGGCAAGTAGCATCGGTGGGGCGACCAGACCAGAAGGCTGGGGAGAGGCAGGCAGAGGAAGTCACGGGAGGGATGCCATGCAGAGAACAGGAAGACAGGAAGTGCCAGGCATTTTCTGTTAAGATAAGGCCATAGATTAGTAGTTATGGGTTAATAATTAAGACAGAGCCAGCCAGCTGGGCAGTGGTGGCGCACACCTTTAGTCTCAGCACTTGGGAGGCAGAGGCAGGCGGATCTCTGTGAGTTCAAGATCAGCTGGTCTACAAGAGCTAGTTCCAGGACAGGTTCCAAAGCCACATAGGAACCCTGTCTCAAATAACCAAGAAAATAAAAAATAAATTTAAAAAAGACAGAGATAGCCAATAAGAAGCCCTAGCCATTGGCCAACCATTTTGTAATTAATATAGCTTCTGTGTGTTTAAGGCAAAGCAGCTGTGGGACCAGACAGGACAGAAACCTCCCATCTTCAGCCATGTAATAGTCATGGTCCACAAGACACAGAAATAGTCTGGATGTAATCTTATGGGATCTGTTAACACAGGCAACAGGGAAAGCAAGGCCAGAAGTCTATCTTCCCTTTGTTTGCTCTGGGAGTGGGATGTGACCCAGGGCAGCTCATGGACCAAAGGTAGCCTAAGGAAAAGGCCCGCGTGCCTAGGCAAAGCAGGAAGCATTTTTGTTGACTTATTTTATTTCATGTGTATGGGTGCCTTGCTTGCATGTATGTCTGTATGAGGGTGTTGGAGCCCCTGGAACTGGAGTTTCAGACAGTTGTGAGTTGCCATGCGGGTGCTGGGGATCAAACGAGGGTCCTCTGGAAGGGCAGCCAGTGCTTTCAACCACTGAGCCATCTTCTCAGCTCCTGTTGCTGTTTTTAGACCACGTGGGTCTCTCTATGCAGCCCTGTCTGTCCTAGAACTACCTATGTAGATCAGGCTGGCCTTGAACTCAGAGATCCTCCTGCCTCTGAGTACTGAATATACCACACCTGGCTGATTATATTTTGAGACAATCTCACTACTACATACAAGTTAGCCGTGAATTGTGATCCTTCCAGCTTCAGCCTCCTTGGTGCTGGTATTGTGTGCTGTCGCACTAGCAAGAGTTTTGTTCTTAAGAAGGTGGTTGAGTATTGAACCCAGAGCCCCAACACTGCCTCTGAGACTTCCTGTCCTGAGACCAGCTTGCAAACACTTCAAGGGCATGGGCTCTGTTGCAAGTATTCTCAGTGCCTGCAGAGTAGGTGATTAAAAAAAATACTTAAATGAATTTAGAGTAAGTGTTATGTCTGTGTGTTGGTTGAGTTTTCTGTTGCTTGTATGTCTCGCCAGGTCTGAGGCCTTCCTAAGGACAAAAAAGGGTCTGGGCACTGGTGAGCCCTGTGCCCCACAGACCCAGGTATAAGGTATGTGACATTGCCCTGGACTGGTCTCTCTGCCTGTCAGAGCTGAGAGGGATCTGGCAGCTCTACTCAGTCCTATGGAGAGAGTCCAAGGCAGCTGGTAAGACTCAAGACAGGCCACTCTGGCAATCTTACACCAAAGGATGCCTAGAAGCAAAGAGAGGGATGCCAGCAAGTGCTACCACTAAATTCTTCATGAGGTGTACAGAATTTGTGACATAAGCCAAACCCCATCTCTCCCAAACCAGGAAATTTCAACTCCGTCATCAAGTCTCAATTCTGAGTGTGGCAGCCATGGGGGGGGGGTACGGAGCATGGCACCAACGGCTTCACACAAGCAAGGGAGAGCATGAGACCTAGAGAGCTGTGTGGTTTGAAGGCGAATGGCCCCCATCAGCTCATGTGTTTGAACGCTTGGTCCCGGTGGTAGAACTGTTGTTCTTTTGCTGCAGCTATTGCCTATGAAACACAAACAGGAGACTCAGCGCCCACGTGGAGTTTATTGATAGAGGGGAGAAAAAAGGGGTAGCTGGTGGCCAACTGAAAGCAGGAGAGGGAAGGGTGTGTTCGGCGCTTGCTTCAAAAGGGGGACTTGCGCGTGGGTAACTGAGTCCCCTGTGCAGCCAGGTAAAGCCTGCCCTATCGATGACATGGCCATGAGCATCCTGCAGACTGGTGGTTTCCAACATTCCCACCTCTTATTGTTATTAAAAAAAGGTGGTGGTTGGGCGTGGCAGGTTAGGGAATAAGAACATTGAGTTCTCAAGGCTGCTTCCTGCTGACTTGGGGGCGTTGATCATCTTTGGGGGATCTGAGAAAGCTGGGGTGCTGCCATGTTCTGGAAGCTGGGTTAGGGTCACATGTGGGCGCTGAGTCTGGTGTTTCTCAGGTAATAAATAGCTGCAGCAGAAGAACAACAGGAACTGTCTGGGGAATGATTAGGAGGTGTGGCCTTGGAGGTGTGCCGCCCACGGGGGGTGGGGTGGGGGGGGTGGGTCCTCAGGTTTCAAAAGCCCATGTCATGCTCAGTCTCTCTCTGCTTCCAACTGGTGCATAAAGATGTAAGCTCTCGGCTTCTGCTCCAGCTGTGTCTGCTTGCTGCCGTGCTCCCTGCCATGATGGTCATGGACTCGCGCTATGAAACTGTTAAGCAAGCTCCTAGTCAAATGTTTAAAAGTTGCCACGTGTCTCTTCACAGCAAACAGAACAGTGTTAAAGGCAGCTTGCTCTGAGGACACTGTGAGTGTGACAATAGCCCATTGTGAACTCAGATTGCTTTTAATCTTCAGAAGCTGGGGGGGGTGGGGTGACTTCTCAGTCCTGAGACTATCGATATGCAGGAGGGACACACGTGGAGATCTACTCGGCTGGATGAGAGGGTCCAAAGCATCCATCTGTTTCTAAAGAGGGTACAAGAATAAAGAAAAGTGCAGCGTGAAAGGATTGGGCCCAAGACACACAGACCCCAAAGGAGCATTTGTGCCCTCAGTCCCAATACACTTCCCTACTGTGGGAACACTCTGCCTGGCTGGGCCTCGTCTCACGGAGGCACCGTGGTTCCCACCAGGCAGAGGCTCCCAGAGGCACTGCTGGTGGGCAAGGATGGAAGATTCTGGGGCTGCACAAGAACCGCTCACTGAAGAGTGGACCCGAAGGTCCCCACGCTAAGTAGTGGCCACAGCTCAGTGGTCTCCAGAAGCTGGAGGTTTGTAGGGAGAAGGAAGCTGCTCTTCCCAAGCCCTTCCTGTTTCCGTGGTGACCCCAGACCAGAGCTGGACTGGACAGGGTCGGTTCCCAAGGGAGGTGAGAGATTGAACACAACAGCAAGTGTGAAAATTAAATCGAGATATTTAATAGACAGTGCAAACCATAATTTCATCTGAATATAAATGTATGCACATGTTTCCAATGAGTTATCTATCAATTATCACAAACAGCAATGAAGACTTTAGAGCTATGTTAGAAAACTGGATAGCTGGAATTTAATTCTAACAATCTTATTTGCTCTCAGGAGAATACATCCATCCCTAATCCGAGTTACAACTCCAAAGCCCAGGGGAGCAGGAGTGACCAGGCCAGGATGATAAACATGGGGGTGTGGAGGGGGGGTACACAGGTGACAGACAGAAACACAGCTCTTGAGGAAACCAAAATCAGATGTTATTACAGCTAAGGACGAGGGAAAGCCTATCTATGGCTTTTAAAAAACGACTTTTCTGCCAGTACCATACACGTCTTACAGGGAGATGTGCGACAAGTCAGCTGACTTAAAGGACACGGGCTACATTTCCGGATCGTTTCAACTGCAAGCGGCCGACCCTTTCCGTGGAGGATTCAGCAGTGGAGTTAGCGTAGTCCAGAAGCTCAATGTTGGATTTGCAAATACAGTTTATTTTACAGAAATTCAACATTATAAACAGCAGGCACCTCCCTCCCGCCCACCCCTCCCCCCGCCCGCCCGCCCCTGGGCACAGACCATGCTATGCGAGAGTGAGCAGATGCGGCCTACTGCTTTGGGTGAGAGTTGAGCGATGGAGGCTGCCTGCACGCGTCCTGCCTACCCTGCGCACGCACATGCCTGCCCGTCGCACAGGCCACCAGAGTCTGTCTGGGCCCAGCCTATGCTGGACCAGTTACATGGATCCGGCCCAGTTCTCCAATTCCTTCATGTCGTCGTCTTCCTCTTCCTTCTTCTTGACTGTGGGAGACAGAAGAGGGGGTTTTTGAAGGCTGGCTGGGAGCTGGGGCTGCGTCCCACTGTGTAAGCACACAGCCCTGCCCTGCAGATACTGAGGCAAACAGCATACTGCTTTGGGCCTACTAGCTGACACCCAAATTCAGGAAAGTGGGCACACCTTCCATCGAAACGGCCCTCAGGAAGGGCAGCCACACCAGGAGGGCCTGTTTTACACTGAGGGTCCCTCCGTCCTAAAGCACCCAGGGTCGTTTGGGGGGAAAGCAAGATCATCTCTCCCAAGAGATGCAATCCTTGCCAAGTTGACCCCATTTGCCGTCGCTGGAGCCAGGCTTTGCCTCTGACAGCCACTGACTGGCCAGGGACCTCTCTTTACGATGGCAAAGGGACAGGGTCACACCCTGTTCACACCCTGCTGGTAGGCCCTTGTCTCCACTCCAGATGGGCAGCTTTGTCTTTCTGGGAACCCTGTGTGGAGCACGTGGGAGGAGAAGAGGGAGAAAATGCAGGCAAGGGAATGATGGCTTTACAAAGCAGGTATCCAAACCAGCCAGAGCCGGTTCCTTCCAGAGAGCACACGCACACACACACACACACACACACACACACACACACACACACACACACACATATATCACAGGGTCCTAGATGGAGCAAGTCCTAAGTCCTCATACCTCTGCACAATGCCTAGAACTTTCCCTTATTAGGAGATAAGAAAAATCATTCTAGAACAGAGGCTCTTAATTCCCACTCCCAACCCCACAGCAGCAATGCCTGAAGGCATTGTAGGCAGGGACTGCTTAACTGGTGGGGAGAAGTCAGAGCCATCCTATAAGACAGACCCAATGCAAGCCCCAGAATTATCTGGCCACGTCAGCAGTGCTGAGGTTAGGAAATCTGCTCTGCAAATGACACCAGTATCATGGTCATCACATCAGACCCCAAGTCAATTTACCATGAGATCACCCCCTTCTCATGGTGCCAGGGTGTGTGTGTCCCGACTGTGGGCATACTCACCAGGTTTTGATGGTAGGGCTACAGAGGGGACATTTGGTAGCGGGACTGTTTCGGGCCCACTGATGTCCAGCAAATTTTTGTCTAGCTCCTCCTGTTCAAGTTCCTCCAACTCTGCCAAGAGCTCGTCCTGCAAAAAGGAAGTGTGGTGAAACCTTCCCTGCAGCCATTCCTCCCCTTGCTGCCCAGTGAACCTTCTGAGGAGGCCACTGGCATTATGTATGCATCTGGGGTCCTTCCTATGAGCTTCTTGGGTGCAGGGACTGTATCTTTCCTTGCCTTTGGAGGGGGAAATACTGGAACCTGAACCCAGGATCATGCATATGCTAAGCTATGCTCTACCACTGAGATGCATGCCCAGACTCTTTTTCCTTCTTATAAAAGTTTTGAGATGGGTTCTGGCCGTTGCCCAAGCCAGCCTTACACCTCCTGTGGTCCAGCCTTCTTGTTCTCTTGCCCCAAACTCCTGGGTTGCTAGGTTACAAGCCTGTACCATCAACCCAGCACCATTCTTTTTGTTGTTGTTGTTTTGAGATTTTTATATTATTTTGCTTATATTTGTCTGTGTACCAGGTGTATGCAGCACTCCCAAACAGAAGGCATCAGATCCCCTAGGATCTTGGAATTACAGATAGTTGCTAGGTGCCAAGTGAGTGCTCACACCCTCTTCTGGCCTCCAGGGGAACAAGGTATGCAAATGGTGCATAGATATACATGGGCAGGCAAAACACCCTTCAGCATAAAATCAAAATTATGTTTTCTTTTTCTTCTTCTTTGAGACTGGGTCTCACTGCCACTCTGGCTGTTCTGGAACTCTCTATGTAGACCAGGTTAGCTTCTGCCTTTTGAATGATGGGATTAAAGGCACATGCTACTATGCCAAGCACAAAATACATATTAAAAATTAAAATAAAATTCAGAATCCAAGGAGGTGTACATTATGCACTATGTTGACATCCAAGCCTGAAGTTTGTCACCTGAGAGACTCATGTGATCTTCAAGAAACTACTCACCTCGTCAAACTCTTCCCCAAAGCCTACAGGTTTGGAAATAGCTGTGGAAATCTCCTCTGCAAGTTCTTGCTGGTCAGCAATGTCCTGCATTAACTCATCCACTTTATCAATGTCCCTTGAAATGAAATGAAGAGGTTATCACATTAGCTAATAACGGTCTGAGGCTGGAACAGAAGCCCTGAGGCATACCATCTGCTCCTCAGCACCCACTAACTCTTCCTGAGGAAACTGCCTGTTATTACTGCCTTCCTCCTTCCCTTCAAAGCTGGGAATCACAAGCTGCTAGGACAGCTCAGCCAGTTATGTGCTGTGCAAGCCTGGTGGCCAGAGTTCTTGCCCCAGAACCCACATAAAGGTGGAAGGAAAGAACTGACCCCTCACATCCACACAGGCATGGGCACACACACTCAAATGAATGCAAAATTGGAAATGGCAGAATCAAGCAGAGGTAAATCCTTAGACAACATTCATTCTAGCACTGAAGGAAAGCAGGCTTAGCACCGAATGGAGTCAAGAACCCTCCACCTCTACCTGAGATCTGTAAACAGATCTGAAACCACAGGACTTTAACTCTAGTGCCAAGACCTCTTCTTCAGGCCCCAAAGCAACTCTAAACAGAACAAGGTAAAAATCACAAACCACAAAACAGAGCCACACCGTTCCCTACTCAAACACCTATGAGGTCCCAAAGGAAAGGCAAATGCCTGCGTTTTATACATTGCGTAGCACAGTTATTCAACATGGTCTGTGTACTTTAAAACATATACACTACTTACTATCCATTGGGCTAAATGTCTGGGGAAACCAAAATTAAGGGATGCAGCCTTTGCCTGCAGCACACTACCACACCTCATGCATGTTGAGGACAATGCTTTCACACCTCTTGTCCCTAGAGCAAAGAGTAGAAAATTTTCCCAGCCCACTAATAAAAATTTTAATGTGATTCATAGAGACTGTTAAAAAAAATCAACACAGCAGCTCCAGACAGTATGCAAATGAAGGACATGGCCACTATACATCTCAGACCATAGGGGCACTCTGCCAACCCCTGAGCTGAAATACCGCTGAGCAGCCAAAGCAACAAGTGCTCCAAGTCCCCCTCTTGCCAGCTGAAGTGTCAAAGAACTAAATGAAAGATCCCTGCCCTTTACAACTGGAACCAAGCTGAGCATGTAGTTCTTGGGCCACTGGCATGGAACCATCCACAGGGAGGGAAGAGCTGCTGAGGACAGAAGCAGAGGGCAGCCAAGACAAAAGGGTCCCCCAAGGCTGAACAGACTCAATGCCCTGGGAGGACCCAATCCCACCCTACTCAGCCCAGGCAGTGTCCGTCTCTGGCACAGTCTGATGAGCAGAGGTGACTGAGAAGACCTTCTAAGAACTGCTCAACTTAACTACACCTGTCAGCAAAACAATTTCTCCTTCCACTCCTGAGCTCTTGGGGAAACAAAGGCAGCAGTACACAATTCCCTCAGAAGCCGCAAAGAGGGAGCCAACCACAAGAAGGCCATGGCCTCAGCAATCCCCCCTTCCAGAGCCCCCTCCCCAGCAGTGGCACGCACATGTTGTCGTGGGCAGCCTTCATGGCCTTGGCAGCGTAGCCCATGTTCTTGAGCACCTCTGTGTTGGTGTTGGCATTCTCCAAGGCTTCCCGCTGGAACTCGATGGTTGACAGGGTGCCATCGATCTGTGCCAGCTGCTTCTCGTACCTCTTCTTGCGCTTCAGAGCCTGCAGGGCCGCTAGAGGGAGGAAAGGAGACTTGAGCCTTTCTCCCAAATGTGCTGCATACACCTGAGCTGTTGCCTCCTCTGTAAGAGAGCTAATCTAATAACATCTACCAGGAGCGCATTCTATTTTCTAAGAAAACGTACAAAGTTCACACACCTCACGATGCAGACAGGGAAGAAGCACACAAACACAGTTTAAATTCTCTGGTAACCACATCTGTTGCAAAAATCAAAAGTATGGACAGGTTCCCAGAGGAAGAATGCATTCTGGAATCAAACTATAGTTCACAGACACAGGTGAGTGGCTTGGCTTCCCTGCTAGGTTGACTGTGAAGAGGAGATGGGCTAACATATAGAGCAGCCTAGCACATTAGCAAAGAAGATAGCACACCAGGGGAAAAAAAAAAAAAAAAACCCCCGCTGGATCTAATTATTATAAAGCACCATTGCGGTACCATTTCACACCAACTAAATGACAAAAATAATAAATGGTTAACAAACACTAGATTAGTTTAAAATGCTATGTCACAAAAAGCCAACAGTTCTGCAAATTGTTATGGTTCTGAAAGTACCGTGGGAATAGTGCACAGCATAAAGATGTTTTCTCGCTCTCTGAGCCAGTAATTTCTGTCTGTAACTTAACTGAACAAAACCAAAAAGCCTTATGTCTAACGATGGCTAGTACAGCATTCGCTATAACAGAAAACACATAAAGGCAACTGAACACGGAGCTCCTGCCATGAACAAATCTGGAGTTTAACCATTTGTCAATCAATGGCATTTGCTCTGTTAATTCTCAGCCTATGTAGAGAGAGATCATTTTGTCTGAGATCCAGTCAAGGCAAGCATTCCAGTAAGATCAATCTGTGGCAAAGCAAGGACTAAGCTCCAGCTCCCCCACACAATTCAGGCTCCTTCCCTTTACAACCTCAGAAAGGTAGCCCGGCAGGCTTAGGCAGAAGGAGCAGCTGCACTGGACTGGGTTGGGTCAGGGAAGCTTCGCACACATGCACTCATGCATGCACACTCCCTCATCCAGGAGGTGTGCACCAGTGCCATCCAGGCACACGCAGGCTGCAGGTGACAGTCACCTCCTCTACAGACGTGGTTTCTCTGTATGTCACAAAGGCTAACACATTCCTTCCACTTCCAGTTGTCCACTTTACAACCTACAGACACATGCTTCACAGGATAGCTATGAACACCCAACATAAAACTGTAAAGTTATGCTAACACTATAAAATTGTTTTTTTTTGTAACTCAATTGCACACTTCTCCATTGAGAACTCTGTAGACGACAGTGCCGTGCCCAGGGTCTGAAGGCTGAAGAAACCTGACTATTAGCCTAGGCATCTGTTCGAGGAACCACTTGCCAAGAACAATGGTTTGGCCTCAAAATAATTAGGTCTTCTGGTTTTTTTTGAGACATTTCTCTGTGTTGCCCTGGCTGTCCTGGAACTTCCTCTGTAAACAAGACTGTCCTCAAACTCAGAGATCCACCTGCCTCTGCTACCTAAGTGCTGAGATTAAAGGTGTGTGCCATCATAACCAGCATAATTAGATCTTTGCAAGGGAACATTTAAATTGGTTAGAACTGAGGGTATAGTTCGATCCTGGGTTCAACCCCTAGCACTGCAGAAAATCCAACCTGTGGGTCATGACACCTACTGAGGTTTTCCTATCAAATATTCACAACAGTGGTAAAATTATGGTCATGAAGTAACAATAAAATTAATATCATGGTTAGGGTCACCACAACATGAGGAACTGTATTAAAGGCCCCAACTTTAGGAAGGAAACCAATGAATAGGAGAACCTGAAACAGATGAGAAGGACAATGTATTACTGCCCCTCATTAAAATTTGAAAAGCTACTAACTCTAGACTCTGCTCTGACTTAGACCCTTGCAGAACTTTTGTGTGCCTGCTGTTGAATCGGCAGCCTTGCAAGGTTTCAGCAGATGAGGAAACGGAAGTTCAGAGTGGTTCTACTACTCAGCCAGGGTCTCCAGGCAGTAATTCCCAGAGGGACTTAACCTGGTGTGGGGTCCACAACAAATGCTGTGCCATTCACTCGGTTAGGCCTCCCACCTAATAAAAATAGCAGGCTCTTGTACCCTGGAAGGAGTCACCCACCCCAGCAAGAAGTGGCCAAAGAGAATAAATCCAACCACTTTTCTTAAAAAACGTTTCATAGCTCTCTAGGCCCACATTACAGCCTCTTACTCTTAGGGTCCTGCAGATGCAAGAGATGGATTTCCTAGTCCTTGTGAACTCTAGCACCTGGCTGGAACAGCCACCCTCAGCAACCATGGCAGCAAGCAGGACAACCAAGTTATCCTGGGTCTGGGGCTACTTCACTTGTAACAGAAACTTAAAAACACCCCCATCCCAATCATCCATGACTTCAAGCCTTCATTCACGCCTTCTCAGGCAAGACCCTGCATCTTGAGGGTGTTCCTTTCTCAGACTCCCCTGCTCCTAACTATTCCCACCATCCAGGGCTTAATTGAGGGCTGAACCTGTCTAAAAAAGTCAGCAAGGGAGCTCCATGGCTGAGCACCTATTTAATCCCCAGTACCAAGGGACGGACAGACAGAAGGGCACAGGGACAGATGCACACAGACACACAAACACCCCGAAATAAAATCCCTCAAGAATAAATGACTTGGAAGCAAATGCCAATACACAAGGGAAGTAAGGAAGCAAGCTCCAGTTAATGAATGATGACTACCAGTCATCTTTGCAGACCATCATCATCTCTCTAACACATTGGCTGGTAGGCAATTAGTTAATACATGCCAAGCTGAATTTTAAACTCAACATGTTTTCATATACAAATGCTCCCATCTTAGCATTTAAGGTAGCTATGCAAGGTGTGCTGCATTTTTTATTTAATGATACTGTTCATTTACAATGGGCTTATCAGCGTGACCAGAGGAGCATATGTTCTACGAAGGAGTCTCCCTGCCTTTTTCTTGGTTCATACAATAGCATCTTTTGAAAGACCCTCACTGTAAGGTAAGCATGCAAAAAGTAGGGGAAGGTCCCAGAAAATACCATGGTCTCCAGGGTCACCCTTTTGCTGCAGGCTTATAAAGTTCATCCCAGAAAGCAGTGGATTCCCCAGGCTGGGGTCTGGCAGGGACTATGGATTGTTTTTCCTCCTAACTCATGTCTAACCTGTATTTTTCAACTACCTGACATCTCTAAAAAGAAAGGGCAAATTCTAAGAAACCCCTAAGATATGTTTCTCAAGAACGGTAATCCTGTTAGGCCGTGGTAGTGCATGCCTTTAGTCCCAGCACTCTGAGGCAGAGACAGGCAGATCTCTGTGAGTTCAAGGCCAGCCTGGTCTACAGAGTGAGTTCCAGGACAGGGTCCAAGCTACAGAGAAACCCTGTCTTGAAAAACCAAAAACAAAACACCAAACCAAACCAAAACTCCATCAAAACAAAACCCAGTAACCCTGAAGACTGTCATTTGGTCAGCATCTGGTCCACAAGAACATACGTGAACACAAGGATCATAGCACTTCACTTCCTAAGCCTTACAAATGTGGGGCATTGCCATGGAGGATAACTGAGGGGAAGCAGATGCTCCCACGGGCCAGGTGACACCACCCTTCCTTCTGAATACTGTCCAAGTAAAACTCCCTTCTTCCCACCAGATGTCAACCTGGGGCGGAGAGTTTGAGTCAAAGCCTTTCTTTTTTGGTTTTTCCAGACAGGCTTTGAAGCCTGTCCTGGAACTAGCTCTTGTAAACCAGGCTGGTGTTGAACACACAGAGATCTGCCTGCCTCTGCAGGCGTGTGCAACCAATGCCCGACTGACAAGGCCTTTCTTATACTATAGTTCAGGCTGGTTTGGAATTCACTGTAGTCCAGGTTGGCCCTACACTCTCAGCAATCACCATACGCAGCCTCCCGGGTGCTAGGACTATAGGTATAAGCCACCACACCCAGCTCTAACCAGATTTCCAACCAGACTAGTTTTCCTAAGAAGCCAAAGTTCACAGAGCCCAAACCCAGTATTTACACAAATAAATGCAAATTGGCTGGTAAGGATTTGCCAACCTTCCCAAATTCTGGGTGGTTGTAGTAAAGAAATAGCTTCCAGGCTAAGAACAGCGGTTCATCAAAGCCAAATCTTCAAAGAGGAAGGAAGTATCCAAAGAAATTCATCTTCAGCCACAAAACTCAGTGTCATTTGTAAACACATTGGCTTTAACAGCAAAAATTTAACCCTGCTAAAAGAAGTTTACGAGGTTGTTTTTAGATGAGAAAAAGTCTGTGGAATCTCCATATTTAATTATGCCTTTGCCAGTTCCAAGAGAGTAATTACAGCAGCAATTACAGAATCTAATAACCAGCTTTATTGGCTCTGAAAGCTGAAGCAAAAGCAACTGCAACCATGTTGAAATAAACATTGGTCTCCAGACAGTTGCTTCATTAGACCCTCCTAACAGCTATTAAAAAGACAGCATGCAAGAGACACCCAAGAAGCAGAGCAACTAGTAAGGAAGACATTCATTCACCCAGGACTGGAAACCCTTTCTAAAAGGCATCTGCTGGCAGGGACAACAGAGGATGTGTCAGTTGAGTGTAACTAGGGATGACTTCCTTTCTTCTAGATCAAGATCAACTAGATTCTCCTGGAAGAAGAGAGATCAAAATGCTGTGATCTGCCCCACACTCAGTACAGGTAAAAACAGCTCAAAGCATCTCAATGGACTTGCAGAAAGTATGTCTGCACACTCCCTATGGGCACAGAGAACCCCAGCTCAGGAACCAGCTGTCACATAAGTGGATGGCAGTGTCTGCAGTTCTTACAAAAGCCATGATCTACAACCGAAAGCACCCATCAGAAGTGATGACGGGGTGGGGGTGAGGGGTGTGCATGCACTTCCTTCCTAATCAGCAAACACCAGCACACTCCAGAGGCTATTTCCCCCAAAAAAGACAACACTGCGTCTCCAGCATTAATGAGACTATGAAGAACCCTCAGTAGCTTGAGCATGCATGGCAGGACCACAGCAGGCAGTGAGCCAAAGGCAGCTGAGGGGGCTTGATTCACCTGCCTCTAGCCATCTTTCAAGGGCTCTTGCCTCATTCTACTGTGAGTGGAGATTCCTGGAGAACCATGAGCTAGGAGACCACAACTAGGCATCCAGCATGGATCATGTGCTGAAAGCAGGTCAGGTGCCCACCTGTCATCAGTCCTATGTATGAGAACAAGACAAGACACAAAGTCAAAATCACAGTTAGCTGAAGCCCATCCTTCTGTAGGAGCAGCTAAAAGCCAGGAGAGGGTGTGGGAGCCCTTGGAGCTAGAGTTAGGGTGGTCTGAGCCACCCATGTAAGTTCTGTGAACTGAGCTCTAAGTCTTCAGCAAGAGTTGCATTCTCGACTGTGGAACCATCTCCAGCTCCTCTTAATTCATTCCTAAACTCTGCCCTTTGTAAATCTTGTTTAAGGCTTGTGCTGACCCATGGAAGAGCTGAAAAATGACAACTTGCTCTCCTAAGTCCTCAGTCAGAAGAAAAGGAGGCCAGGCATGGTGACTCCCTCCAGGCAGATAGGTCAGCAGGCAAGGGTACTTGCCAGCAAGTGTGATGATCTAAGTTAGATTCCCTAGGATCCACATGGTGAAAGGAGAGATATCATTGTCCTCTGATACACACATACACCCACACACACCACATACCTCTCTCTCAAATAAATGTAATAACATTTTTTTAAAAGTACTCAGAAGCAAAAAGCACACCTTTAAAGCCCAGATAGGTTGTTTTGTTTTAGGATCACCTATAGACCAGCCAGTCTCATTCTACAACAGCCTTGGAATGATACCCAACATCATTGTATTTCTTCCCACACAGCTGGGGAGTTCAGGCCAGAAGCACAGACACATTTTCCAAGCAGCCTCATTCTCGTGATGTATCTCCCTGCTCCCTAATTTGCTCTCCGTGGCCTGGAGCTAATGCACTCCATTTAGAGATGGTAAAATAAGTACTTGTATATGACCAGGAAATGGGAGTCCGAAACCCTGCTGACTTCATCAGCAGACACACAGGGAGTACACAGGCATTACAGTACTCTCTGCAGAGGAAGATTCTAGAGAAAAAGAAGCCTCTTATCTGTGTAACACAGACAAAGATGAAAGAAATAAGCCCTACAATAGCAACCTCACAGAATGCTGAGCCAACCAGAGGCGCTGAGACAGCAGTGTGTTCTATGTACAACTGGAAGAGACACTTACATGGTCCAGCAAACTTAGGATCTGCTGGGTTGTGGCACATTATAACGATGGTTTAGAAAGTTCAGGCAGCCAGCTACCAAGTCCAGCTCTACCTTTACTGCCCGAGCCAATTTCCTAACCTCACTAACCCTTACTATGACAACACCAATCTCAAGAGGTTATTGTGCTGGTCAGAATGAGTTATGAATGTGATATACTAAGCAGAGTCTGACACACAATAAATGCTCAGAAAATGTCTGTCACTGGTCTATGTAACTGCAGAACTTCTGGACAGAGCCCATTTTAATAGAAAAATATAATCACTAGCACCAAGCTTTAAAAACAAAACAAAAAGCAGGAAAACAGTGTGTATATGTACACACCGACATATACACATCAACTTCTGCAAAGCACAGTGTGAGCCAGATGGTGGCAGCACATGCTTTTGATCCCAGCACCTGGGAGGCAGAGGCAGGCAATCTCTGAGTTCGAGGCCAGACAGGTCTATAGAGCTAGTCCCAGGACTGCCAGGACTACACAGAGAAACCCTGTCTCAAACAAAACAAAGCAAAACAAACCTGCTTGGGAAAAATAAATGTCTTCTGACCCCAGCAACCTTGTAACAAGTCCGGTAGATTACCTGTAATCCCAGTGCTAGGGAGGTGAAGACAGGTGGGTCTTTGGAGCTGTGGCTAGCCAGCCTACCTGGATCAGTGAGCTCTGCTCAGTGAGGACCCTACCTCCAAAGATAGGGTAGGACATGACTAAGGAAGACACCAGGCACTCTTCTCTGGCCTCCACATTCCTGTGCATGAACTCCAACACACATCCACACCCACACCCATACATGTATCGCATATAAGAGCATTTTATCATTCTAGCCAATGCCAGCCTAGTCATCCCCAACCCTTGGCTGAAGCCAAGCAGCACTAGGGCATAGAGGAAAAGATCATAGGGTTTGCTATCAAGACTGGGCCAGGACTGTGGCCCTGATGCTGAGCAAGAGGCAGGTTGAGTTATTACACCTCTCTCAATGAGTTCTGTCAGAGGTAAAGTGAGAGTGCTCAGCACCTTCATGGCCAGAAAAGAAGGCAATCTGCACAAGAACACTGGGTGATTGGAGCATTCACCCCATTCCGCTTGCTTCTTTCCCCTTTGCTTCTCTCCTTGCCTTGCACAACATGCTCTTGAGGATGACAGGCATCATGATTGGCACTTTTTGGGGGGAAAAGGGTTGTTGGTCATCTACATCCTCCAACAACCCCATAGGCAGGGATTATTATTGTCTGACGTAACACATTAGAATACTGGGGCACAAAGTCACACAGAGGCAGGGATACAGCTTGGAGCCTAGTGTACACAATGCCCTGGGTCCTATGCCCAGAAGCACAGAAACCAGGTGAGGCCTGTAATCCCAGGTCAGAGGCAGTTAGGAAGGTGGGGGATGGCACCTGGCTGGTGGACTGGTTCAACAGGTAAAGATGCTTGCTATCAAGCTGATGACAGGAATTCAATCTCTGAACCCCACATGGTTCCTCTTAGCACACTGTGGCACTGAGTGACCATGCAAGTATGCCCACACGCACACACGCGCGTACACACACCAGTGTAATATTTTTTAAAAAGGGGAGCAGGTGAGGATCAAATTCAGGCTGCCTGTCTGCAAAGGGTCCTCTCTCTCTCTCTCTGAAGAGCAGCAGGCGCTGGCCTACTTCCACTTGAGCCTATTGCTCTGCCTTCTGCACCCTGACTTTGCAAGCTAGCAGTCTGGCTCCAAAGGCATCAGGGGAGGCTCAGTCTGCCCAGAAACTACCAACTGGCAACCATGCCAACAAGCAGTAAATTCTCTGACTGGACACAAAATTATTTTCCAGTAGATTTTAGATTGGTTTCAAAAACACTTATGATAAAAATCAGTACGTTTGCATCTTTCCACATAGGTTAGTGACCTACAGAACCGGGCTAGCAAGGAGGTGCTTTGCAAGTGCCAAGGAAAGAAAGATGGCTTCCAGTGTGTGGCTCCTTGGCTCCTGTACTCCTCCCAGCAGAACCCTGTGAAAGCATGAAGGCAGCGGGTGCCCAGCTCAGCTACACCTCACCTTTGCCTGTTAGTGCCCTCTCACCCCATACCGGTCTCCAGACTTTTCTCCGAGCCTAAAATGACCTTTGCTGGGGAAAAACCTCTTGGGAAGAACTTCATTTCACTAAATGTCATTTGCCCACACACTTTTGTCAATGTCAATCCCCACTAGGATTCCTTTAATTCTGAAACCACAGGACCCAGTGGTTTTGTCATGATGGCATGGTGAACCTGGCCATCCTGTGACTACACTGGGAGGGAGGGAGTGGAGCGTTGTACCTCCTACTCTTAAGAAGGAATGGCTTCCCCATGACTCTGCTGCATCAGAGTTCTGTCTGAAAGACAAGGGGATTTTTGTTGTTTTTCTGTTAGGGTCATGTATGTGCTAGACAAATGCTCTTCACTGAGCCATATCCCTGATCCCAAGGGGGTTGTTCACTTCCTAAACACAGGAAGCAGCACTGGTGATAACTCAGGCCAGGATAGGGACCTTAGGAAAGAGATAGGCTACTGAGGATCTACCCAAAGTCAAGGTCCTTTTCTGTTTACCAGCAAGGCTGAATCCCACTTAAACAGCTCTTGGAAGTTCAAACTAAAAACCAGTATAGCCCACACACAAGTCCTGTCTTAATTACAGTGTGCCTTAGCTACATGAGCTGATACAAGTCTGTAATCCCAGCACTCATGAGGCTGAGGCAGGAACATTTTGTGTTGGAGGCTGCTGTGCACTTCAAAAGTGAGATCCAGTTTCAAGGAAGGAAAACAAATTCATAAAAATGGTAGTACACACCTATAATCCCAGCACTTGGGAGGTAGAGGCAGGAGGACCAGAAGTTCAAGGTCACCCTCAGGTGCACAGCAGACCTAACACCAGCCGGGGATATATAGATCCCTGTCTGAAAAACTAAAATAAAAGCTGGGTGATGGTGGTGTACACCTTTAATTCCAGCACTTGGGAGATAGAGGCAGGCAGATATCTGTGAGTCTGAGGCCAGCCTGGTCTAAAGAGTGGGTTCTAGGACAGGCTCCAAAGCTACACAGAGAAACCCTGTCTTGAAAACCCAAATAAAATAAAATAAAAAAGCAGACAAAAGTTCTTAATAGGTAAATTTTTATTTATATATGTTACCCCTAAATCCACATATGGGCTTCCTCTGCAAATGCTGACTATGTGGCAACAAGGGCCCACTCTGCAGCCCCACACCAACCTGCAGGAGTTAAGCAGCAGCCAGCATCCCTTTGATGTACACCTACCTACCCACTCTACCCACCCACCCACCCACCCACCCACCCACCCACCTACCCACCCACCCACCTACCCATCTACCTACCCACCCACCCACCTAGCCACCTATCTCTCCTTTTGTGATGTGGCTGCACTACATAGCCCAGGCTGGCTTTGAATCCTTGCTCCTCCTTGCCTTACTGCCTTTCACACATTGGGATTACAGGTGTGAACTATCCATGCCCAGCTTTAGAAGAGACATGATAGACTTTCCAGGTCACCATAGAGCCTACTACAGCCCATCTGCCACTTTACTTGACAGTGCTGGACATTCAGCTTAACTCTGGAGGGAACCAAAAGGAATTTTCCTGGTATATCAGCTTGCCTTCAGGCAGTTAAGGCTATACCCAACTGAAAACAATATAGGAGTGATGGGAGATGTCATTTTGTATATATGTTTCTCATACTGGTTAATGAATAAAGCACTGTTGGCCAATAGGAAAGGAAGATAGGAGGGACTAGGAGACAAGGAGGAAAGAGGAAGGAGAAAGGAGGGGTCAAGATGGAGAGTCTGGAGAAAGCAAAATGCTGGCCGGCTCCCCGGTAAGGAGACCACGTGGAAATACATAGAAATGGGTTAATAATTAAGACAGAGCCAGCCGATAAGAAACAAGTAACTGGCCAACAGAATTATATCAAATACAGAGTCTCTGTGCGTTATTTGGGGCTGGTGCAGCGCCGGGACAAGACCGGCGGTGGGAGGAAAAAACTTACTCCTTACATAGGAGCTCATAGAATCTCGAGATTTCCACTAACAGACTAGACAAACACAAAGGTAAAAGTCTCCTGATGGACGTGTATCATCCTGAAATGTAATTACCGCCCACACACGCCACTTCCTGAGTATGTTACATAATCACGGTTATCCTGTGTGGGGTATTAGCAGCCTCTCTCATCTTGACTAGTTTCACAACCTGTGTCAGCAAGATCTGAGACATCAGCTGGTCTCTGAACTCAGCTACTCCAGCTGGGCAGAGAAGTCAGGGCCCAGACTTAATGCTGGCTACAAATGTAACTCAGGAAACCTAAGTCAGTCAGACCCCTCCAGCCATCTCCTTACACTTCTAAGTCCCTCCCCTACTCAGGGTTCTCTGGCATGACCCCCCCCCCACACCACAGCCATCTCTTTCTTTGCTTTTTTCTCCCCCCCTGTGCTGGTAACTGAACCCAATACCTTACACAGAAACATATGTTCTAGCACCAGGCTGTACCTCCAACTCTAGTCATATTTTTTTTAGTTTAAGAGGTTCTCAAGTAGACAATGACTACCTTGAACTCCAGGTCATCCTGCTGCTTAACCCCTGAATGCTGGGATTACAACCATACATATACCCACAGTGGGGACTTTTAAAATAAGTCTGCAACACAGAGTCCAGGCTGGCCTCAAACTCACAACTCTGCCTCAGTACTGGCATTATTCACCTATACCACCATGTCAGCCGTAGCTAACATATCTTAAAAGGACAAACAGTTTTCAAGAAAAAAGTCTATAAAAATATAGAAATACAACATCCAACTAGGAAAATTTTACATTTGAGATTCAACCAAACGTTTCTGATCATGTAAGAAGAGAGGGAGGTAATAACTATAACGTAAAAATTCAACAAGTCACAAAGTAACGCAGCATGAGCACAGATGTCAGAATTAGAAGGTACTTTGTTCTGAGATTGAGTTTTTAAATGCCTGATTTGTTTGTCTTATTTTTATGGACTTATTTATGTGCAATCACTTCCTCAGCACAACTCTCTTCCCCTACAAGCCAGGTCCTGGGCTTGGCGAGCCTGGGTGACAAGTCTGGACTGAGACAGAGGGAAACTGCCTGCCCTTGGTTTCCGTTCCCAGGCTGGGGTGCACTGTTCTTTCCAACTGGCTTTTCTTCCTCTGCTTCCAACTGAATCCATGCCAACAAAAGCCCCCTTCTGCCTGAGCAAGCATGAGTGCCCTGGCAACTGAGGTGACAACAGAGCGCTGGGGGTTGGGGACATTTATGTGGAAGTGGGGAAGGAGGAATGTCAGCAGAAAATGCTTCCAGTGTGTGCAACTGTTAGGAGTGGATGGAGAGACCAAAGCATCCTGCCCTTCCCAGTCAGGCACAGGGAAAGGGCTGAAGAGCCACATCATTTCCCTGTCCAAACAGCAGCAGGGGGAAATGGCAAAAAAAAAAAAAAAAAAAAAAAAACTCTCTTCTGGGAAAGGGCAGCTTTTGCTTGACCCATACAAAAATAGACCACCCCGGAGTCCTGGAACCCTGATGCATGTCTCCCTTTACTCTGCAGGCAGCTTAACTAGATAGAATGTGCGTCGTTATAGAATGTGTACTAGAATATGTCCAGCTCTCTCGGGATCCCTGATACACAGCAAGTGCTCAGAGGCAAACACACTTATTTGAGCACGTAAGTTCAAGCCCTGGGCAGCGTGCTCAGCAGATCCTGATAGGTAGCTAATGAAGGAGTGCGCCAGGAAGAGAACCTAGGTCTCTGGCCTTCCCTACAAGCCCTGCTTGGGCTTGGAAAAATCACCTGAGAAGGACAACAAGCCAGATCAGGGAACAGGAAAGATAACTTGGAAAACTTTCCCTGAGGATGGTCCTTTAAAGCCCTGGCCTTGGCAGAAAGACTGCTTCCCTATCAAGGGTGGGGCAGGCCTGTTATCTAGACTTAACATGCTCTGGCTTGTAGTGATTGGCTAGTCATGAGCACATGACTGCAGTAGCCAATCAGGATCCTCTCCTGTGAGTTTTCTAACTCTGGTGGGAGAGAATAGGGAGGTAGGAGGAATTTTCCTTCCAGGAACAAAACTATAAACTATACTGGCAAGCTGCCATGACTGGGCTTAGAGGAGGGAGCCAAGAGAATGGAGGTGACTGGCAGAAGAGAGCCCAGCCCCACCCTGCCTGTTCCCACAGTCCTGTGAGCCAATAAAACCCCTTTGCTGCAGAGTAACTAAAGCACAACAGGCCTGGTACAGCGGCTCTGCTTGTAATTCCAGTTCCAGGAGACTCTCTTGATCAAGGCCATTCTCAGGGTGTTCCAATTCTGCCTGAGGTACTGAGCACTCTCAAAAGAAAACCAAAACAATTGTACATAGCAAGTGATGGAGCCTGACTCCAGAACCCTTTGGCCATTCCGTCTGTTTCAGTTAACAGCTCATCTTAATAGCAGGAAGGAACCAAACAGAAGAACAGTTTTGCATAAGCGTAAATGCAGGGACTAGAGAGATTGCTCAGCAGTTAGGAGCACTGACTGCTCTTCCCGAGGACCTGGGTTCAGTTCCCAGGACCCATATGGCAGCTCACAACTGTCTGTAACCCCAGTTCTAGGAGATGATACCCTCGCACAGACATACACACAGGCAAAATGCCAATGTACATAAAAAGAATAAACACAGAGCAGTTTAACCGGGTAAGCGTACTTAATATCACAAGGCTGTACATTTACAAACCATTAAAGTGGTAGGTTTTGTGTTTTATGTTATACACATTTTACCACAACTAAAACACAAAACAGGAAGCTGGAGATACAGTTCAGGTGACAGAGGACTTGCCTAGCATTTGCAAGGCTCTGGGTCCCATCCCTAGTATTTTGGCACATGCTTATAACCCTAGCCCTTGGGAGGTAGAGACAGGAGGAGCTGAAGCTCGTGTTTACTGTGGTTTCTATTTCTAAGAGTCAAGGACTCACTAGAACCCAAGCAGCATTCAGCCAAACCGAGCCAGCGTCTTCTTCCCTATCTACTGTCTACATATGTGCCATGAGAAGGCTGCAACACTCAGACATCCAGGGTGCTGCCATTCCACACTGACTCCACCTTAGGAAGGCTTATAAAAGTGGGTCACCAGGAACCTAATCAGGACATGGCCTTCCTCACTCCCATTGACCAGAGAGCCATACACCATTAGCAGTTAAAATGTCTATTGTACTCCCCCCCCCAAAAAAAAAAGGCATCAAAAAACTTGCTCTTGGGTCTACTTTCACTTACGAAAAAGAAAGCCTCGTGTTTTAAACTATCCAACCGAAGAAAGCAGAGGCATTTAAGCCAAAATCATCTCAGATGTGTGGCAGTACACTCTGAAGACGAAGAGAAGTCAGCTTCTGGGAGCCTGGGGCCAAAGAAGAGGGACTGCTTCTTTTTGTGCCTGCCTGCTTCCCAGGGAGAGGGTACAGTTGAAGGCAGAGCAGGACTAGGACGCTAGAGAGCAAAGAACCAGCTGGAGGCTAAAGATAGAGCTCTGTGGTTAAGAGCAGACTCCTGGAGTCCACAGCCCTCCCTCTGGCATCCACAGGCACTACATACACATGACACACAGATGTACATGCAGGCAAAACACCCTTACACACAAAATAAAATTAGTATTTTTTATTATTATCTAAGGGGGGACCAGCTGGAAGAGGCTGAAAGTATTTACCAACCCTGGGAGGACAACACCCATGACTATATAAATCCTATACCCACTCCTCCCCTAGTAAGCAATAATCTCTCTTCTAGAAGCTCTCGCCCTTGCACTATGGTCACAATCTGATGTGCTAGAAGTGTGTGACAACAGACAGTCACTGATCATTTCTGAGCTCCCTACACTACCTAGCACCCTGCCCTGTGAGGGTTTGGAAGAACCTGCTGAGACAAACACGGTCTTCTCTAAGTCCTGAGTGGCTGGCTATAAGGTCAAGACTACCAAAGGTGGAAACTTTAGGGGGAAGGGAGTTTTCATAGGTACATATTGGCAAAAGTTAATACACATGGTGCGTGCTAGCGTATGCAACCACACACCCACACACACACCCCTACACCAACACCCCCACACACACATGCACGTACCCACACAGAGCCAGATTGGAGAGATGGCTCAGTAGTTGAGAGCATTGGCTGCTCTTCCAAAGGACCGGGGTTCAATTCCCTGCACCCATATGGCAGCTTTCAACCACCTGTAAGTCCAGTTCTAAGGGATCTGGGACCTCATATAGCCACCCATGCAGGCAAAACACCAATGCACATGAAATAAAAATAAGCAAATCATTTTTAAAAATTATAAAGGAAACCCTTATAAACTGCTATGCCAACCTTTTCTTAAGTCTCTAAATCCTCCCAGACCCTAAGTGGGTGAAAAGGGAGAATTAGTCTGGTCCTCTGCATGGGAAGAAACTGATAGCCTTGTCACAGAGTAGAAATGTAGCAGCAGCCCCTAGGGTTTGTGATCCTCCACCCAGGCTGTGCCAGCAGGCCAAACCACCTACAGCCACTTAGAACTCCAAAGAAAACAAACCTCAAAATAGCAACTGTTCATTCCATCTCTTCCATGCTGGCTTTTTCTGCACAGCAATGTTATTTTCAAAACCACCCTAGCAGGGTTGGTAACACTGAGCCACAGTGTCTGTCAGAAAGCATCAAGGCAGGAGAACTCACTGGAACAAGGAGACAGGCACCGTGGAGTGGTGATATATTATTTATGATTTATGAAAGCTTGCCTGCAGATTCAGAAAGCAAAATCAGCCACAAGCCATAGAAGCTAGGCACATACCTTTAATCCTAGGACTCAGGATTAAGAGGTAGACAGATCTCTGTGAGTTCAGGGCCACCCAGATCTACACAAAAGTAAAACAAGTCTAAAAGATATATAGCTCACACCTTTAATTCCAGGACTCATAAGAGGTATATAAGTCAGTATCAGACATTAAGAAGAAGGTACTCATTCTCCAATCATGTTGAAGACAGGTTACAGTCTGGGGCTTGGTGAGAGCTCATGGAGACAGGACCAGCCCATTCAGCCTGAGGTAGAAGTAAGAAGCTAGTGACCAGCTGCTTTGCTTTTCTGATATTCAGCTTGAATCTGTCTCTGGGTTCCACCATGGGCTCCATTCCTCCGTGTCTGCAGTGAGCTGTGTCACTATTAATAAGAAACCTAGCTAGCATCTCTGGGACTGGGATACCCTCCTATGTACAAAATGAGCTCTGGAGTTCTCTGGCTTTCCAAAGCTTCTTAGATAACAATGTACTGTGCAGGTCAATAAAAAGGAGTGAGCCACTAGGATGGGCACTACTTGGGACTTGAGGTTTTTAAAGGTCCTAATTTAGAAGCAGAGGATAAGTGTTTTCCATATTAAGAGGCTTAGCTGCTCATGGTAGGGCTGGGAACTTAACACTGAGGCCTTCAGAGAAAAGCCTGCTGGTCTTCCTGACATTTCCAGCATCCTAGCAGAGATGGTATCTCAATCACCACCTGATATTAGAGTACACTTAATTCAAAATACTCAAGATAGGCCAACCCTTAACAACTGGTCCTTTTCTCCATTATCCTTACACAGGAGACAAGTCCTCTACACCTGATGACCTCATAGGTGGTCAGCAAGGAAGTAAAATCCTATCAAGGGATGTATCCTAGGGCTTAACTGGTCACTGTTAAGATTTTTGCTCAGTAAAACCTGAGGATGCTCAGACCAAAAAGAAATCTGTGTTTGATTCACCAAATGGCTAGCTTATTATGGATCCAAAGCAAGCTTGGGAGCCAGGAGAAATGCCCTGCTGAATCTGTGCTATTGCCTGGATCCAGGCTCAGGGGAGCAGCCGAAAGCCATTATCCAGCTCTCTAGACTCTGAACTAGGGAACTGAAATGGAAAAAACTCAGCACCTTCTACAAAACAGCCTATGCCTGCCCTAGACTGACTGAGCTGTCAACCAACAAAATGAAGTATGACTTATTTCATCTTTTTACACAGCCAAACTGCTTGGAGCAACACGTGGCTCTCTGGAAGTTATGGTAATGTGGCACCTGTTGACTCTGAGAATTGTAGCACATGAAGGAGTCTCAGAACTTGTTTAGCCTATCCTCCTTTTATTGCTGAGAAAATAAGGCCCCAAAGTGAGAAGGCACTTACCCTAAAATACACAGTATTACAACAAGAACCCTAGTGTATTGTGTCTTGAGGCCGCAAGGCCTTGTACTCAGGGGCAGGAAAGCTAGGAGACTACGAACCCAGATTTTTTTGTGAGTGAGATAAAAGTCTGAACTTAATTGGAAATGTATAGTTTTAGAAACAGAGGTCACTGTCATCCAAGAAGTAACTGCCTCTGCTTTGGAAAAAATAAAACAAACAAAAAAATCCACACATGGAAGATTACATCATTTTTAAAGGGCTAAAAAGATGGCTTAGTGATTAAGAGTACTTGCTGCTTGCTCCTGCAGAGGACTCAGATTCAATTCCAAGTATCCACACAGCAGCTTACAACCACCTGTAACACCAATTGCAAGGGATCCAGCACCCTCTTTTAGCCTCTGTGAGCACCCACACAGTGCACATACTTACTTATATACACATAGGCAACATATGCAAAATAGGATGCATAGTTTTAAAAGTACTTTTAATAAATTATTTTTTTATTTTATGTGCACTGGTGTTTTGCCTGCATGCATGCCTGTATGAGGGTGTCAGATTCCCTGGAACTGGAATTACAGACAATTGTGAGCTGCCATGTGGACATTGGGAATTGAACCTAAGTCCTCTGGAAAGTAGCCAGTGCTCTGAACTGCTGAGCCATCTCTCCAGCAAACCCTCTCTTGTGTGTGTGTGTGTGTTTTGAGACAGTATTTCTCTGTGTAGCCCTGGCTGTCCTGAAACTCACTCTGGAGGCAAGGCTAGTCTTGAACTAAAGAGATCCACTGCCTCTGCCTTCCAAGGGCTGGATTTAAAGGCATCCACCACCATGCCCAGCTTATACACACACACCCCCAACCCCTGCTTTGATACAGGGCCTCTTTATGTACCCCAGCTGTCCTGGAACTTGCTATGTAGACCAGCCTGGCCTTGAAGCCACAGAAATCTGTCTGCTTTTGCTTCCCAAGTGATGAGCTTAAAGGCATGCTTAAAGGCACCAGCATGCCTGGCTTATTTTTACTTGTGTGTGTATGTGTATATGGGTACAGGTGCCAGAGGTTTTAGATTCCCCTGGAGTTGGAGTTACATGAAAAGTTGTGAACTTACAAGGTGGATGTTGGGAACTGGCCTTGGATTATTGAACACTAAGTGCTCTCTCTAGGCCCAGATTAAATAATTCCAAAGATCATGGCTAACTGGGTCAATCTGCCAGGCAACTGACAGTGAGCCACACAAACACCAGGAAGCCGTGAGCCTGCTAATTAAATGAGGGTGGGTCAGTTTACGAAGCAAGGATTGGCCTGTTTACCTTTGGCATGCTCAGAGTGTATGTGTATGGAGAGGGGGAAGAGTTGCTATTCTTCCCTTGTTTAGCTGCCCAGGATGTGCTGGGCACAAGGAAAACCAGGGTAAAGTAACAAGAGAAAGAGTGGTGATGATAGGATTTCCCTTACAAGAGAGCACACAGCTCCTCTACCCACCCTACCTCACAGACAATGATGGATAAAAGCCCTCAGAGTGCTGCACAGATAACTGCTGGTCCTCACATCGTCTAGGTGTACAAAGTTCCTCCGTAAGTACCTCAACACAACTCAAGTTCTCTGACTTCACACCCAGGGCTTTCTGAGGCAGACTTTAGCCTGCCTAACTCTCCTCACCCTCCTGGACATCTCCTACATAACATAAGGCATATGCTAATCTCCACAATCTCTACCTGGAACGGTCCTACTCCTTAGTTTCTTCTGCACCCCACTCATCTACCAAGGCCCAGCTCAGAAACCCCACCCCCAAATGCATACTCTCTGGCACTGACTCTCCAGTTTGAGTCTCCCTTCTCTTGCCACACTGTGACTGAATACCAATAGCAGTGTACTTATTTGAGAGCTAGCTGGATGCTTCTGTAGAGGAACAACTGCGTCCCAGGTGGCCCTTGCAGACAGTTTCACAGTGTGCTCAAAATGTTTGCAGAACTGGGTGGGACTTAAAACTACCAGTCTCTTTTCTTTGCCATCATCATCCAACAGAAATAAACAGCCCACCCTGGGATGCCATCAGGAGCCCTAGCTTCTAGCTCTGGGAATGGCTAGCTCTTTTTCTGGGATGATCTGTGTGGCCTGGCCTCTCTGCTTCTTACATCTGGACTAAGAATAATGGCTCTCATCCGAGAAGCTGAGTGTTTTGAGATGAGCAGCTCTAGAAACAGATTCTCCAGTTCTAGGCCATTATTTCAAACTCTCTAGACTCGTGTGCCTTTTACCAACTAATGCTAGGAACTCAGTCTGTTTCCAGTCAAACGACTCTTCTTTCATCACAAACAGCCCAGTGTGTGGCAGAGGAGAGAGCTGCACTGAGGACTCTTGGGTAGCATACTAGCTCTGCATTTCCAGAGTGTAGAGATGTCCACCTCAAGTGTGGACACAGTTCATGGTTTCAGGGAAAGCCCAGAATCTCAGGCCTATTGTGCTCTCCAGTGTCTCAGTGTAAGCCATCCCATAGCATTCATTTAGCACTCCAGTGACTGCGCTCACAAGCACTTGCTTGCACACTGATGACTGCACCAACCCTTAATATAAACACATGCAATGCACAGGTTTCTAAAAGGCCAAAAGAGTGATCAAATCTGTAAAATGCATGGATGGCATTTTCCCTAGCAACAACAGGGTGAACAGCAGGCAGACTGGTACCAGTGCTAAGACATGATCACAGAAAATTATCAGCTATCAACAGCATTGCAACTTGATGTCCCGACTTGTCAAGCAGCCAATGAAAATGAGCTATCTATCTGCAAATTCTAATGAGGAAAGTGCTCCAAAGAGGTAGAAGCAACAGGCCCACCTGAAAAAAAAATTAAGAAAGTAGCAATCCCAACACTCAGAGGCAGTGGCAGGTGGATCTCTGTGAGTTCAAGGCAAGCCTGATCTACAGAGCAAGTTCCAGGTCAGCCAGGGCTACACAGAGAAAGCTTATCTCAAAACAAACAAAAGAAATAAAGAAAAAACTACATTTAGCAATCATTTTGCTTTTAAAAGTCAGCCCTGGGGCTGGAGAGCTCAGTGGCTAAGAGCACTTTCTGCTCTACCAGAGGATCCCAGTGCATTGACTAGCACACATTTCAGATCACAATTGCCTATACTACCTGCTCCAGAGCGTCTGACTCCCTCTCCTGGCCTCTATGACACCCACACATGTGGCAGGCAAGAAGATGCACACAAAAAAAACATTTTTTTTTTTTTTTAAATGTCAGCCTTGCCAGTCATCTCCAAGTCCTATGATCACATTTCTCACTTTAGTGTGAGGTCTCAAGCAAACATCTTATAGGCAGCCTGTCTAAAGAGCCCTTCCTCTCTGGGCCTGAACAAGAAGAGCAGCAGGGCTATACATAGACAATAGTAAAGAATCCATTCCTAGGGTTCTTCGTTCCTACTTCCTTTTACAGGAAGCAAAACAACTGTTATTAATTGATCTAACTGAATTAATGAAGCAAATTAATCATCACAACAAACAACACCTTAACATAGATCCCAGTGTTAATTATTTTATTACCAAATAGAGTTAAACACTGATCCAATCTTACATCCTCTCCATCACTAATACTTCTGATTCAGACACAGCTTTTAAAAAACACAGCACATAAGCTGGGTGGTGGTGGCACACACCTTTAATACAGGACAGTCAGAATTTGAGCTCTCTCTCTCTCTCTCTCTCTCTCTCTCTCTCTCTCTCTCTCTCTCTCTCACACACACACACACACACACACACACTCACACATACACCACAAAATACAGCATACACTTCCATTGTTTTCTTCCTAAACTTTTTCTTTTTTTAAACTGGGGCTGGGGAGATGATGCAGTAATTGAGTGTGCGTGTTGCAGAGGACCTGGGTTCAGTTCCCAGTACTCACATAATGGTTCACAACCATCTGAAACTCCGGTTTTAGAGGTTCTAATACCCTCTTCTAGTTTCCATGAACACTGTACACATGCACAGACACACATGCAGGCAAAACACCCATACATATAAAAATAAGTCATACATATGAATATACATATATATATAAGAATCTACTAATTCCAAGTAAATTAAAACGCATTCCTTTCTAAAATTCCATCAGTCTCCATAATAACTATCCAATAAAACATAAATTTAAAGTTTTCTCCCCTCTCCTTTTATTTTAGCTTCTGCCACTGCACTACCAAGTGTTTCTTTTTGTTTGTTTGGGGTTTTATTTTTTTAATTTTGTTTTTTTTTGGGACAGGATTTCTCTGTTAACAGCTCTAACTGTCCTCAAAGTCAGAGAGATCCACCTGCCTCTGCCTCCCAAGTACTGGACACTGCCACAATGCCCAGTGCCAAATACTTCTGAAGATGCTTCTAGAACAGATCATCCTGTACCCTGACTATCTGTTTACCACTTCAAGTAGATTTTAAACTCCTCAGGAACCTAACTGCTGCCTGCAACCTGCCTAACAATTAGGACAGTATCAGCACACCTCTCCCACTAAAACATGCTTACTTATCACGTATAGGAGTGGAACCAGTTCCCAGCTGCTTTCTTTTTAAGATGAACATTAGCAGAACCAATGGTAAAGACCTGTAATCCCAGGTCTTCTGGAACTTGAGGATCACAAGTTCAAGGTAATCTAGACAATGTAGTGAACCCTATCTCAAAGAGCTCATAAAACTGGGGATGCAGCTTAGAGGACGTGAGTTTTAATACCTAGCACAGAAGGGGGAAAAGAAAGAAAATAGACCTTTTGGGCTAGGAATGTACTCAGTTGGTAGAGTGCTTGAGTAGTGCACAAGGCTGGGGTTTAATCCTCATCACCTATAAATCAGGTGTAGGTCATCCTAGAATCCCAGAAGTAGGGACAGATGGACCAGGAGTTCAAAAATAAACTAGCAAATAAACAAACAAGTATTTCAGATTATTTAACTATGCAAAGATGCATTGCATTTGTTTAACTACATAAAGATGTGTTTGTTGCATTTGTTTAATTATGTAAAGATGTGTTGCTGTTTTACCTTGCATGCCTAAGGTATTTGATTGGTTGAATAAAAAGCAGAATGGCCAAAAGCAAGGTAGGAGGTAAAGGCAGGATTTCTGAGAAGGGAGAGTAAGTAGGAAGAGAAATTTAGGCTAAAGGAGAAAGAAAAAGAGACACCAGGGAGATGCCAGACAGATGTGGAAGAAGCAAGAAAGTAGGACATATAGTATGAAAGGTACACAAGCCCTGAGAAAAAACATAGATGAATAAAAATTGATTAAATTAAGTTTAAAGAGCTAGTGGGACAAGCCTAAGGTCAAGCTGAGAATTCATAATTAATAGGTCTCTGTGTCTTTATTTGAAAACTGGTTGCCAGCCCAAAGAAAATTCCAACTACAAACAGGGCTAAGAGTGTGGCTCAGTGGTGGGGTGTTTGGCTAACATACATAAGTCATGAGGTTTGATCCTTAGCACTTGAAAATAGAGACCTTGAAATTAAACACAGGCATCTATCTATGAAGTATTCACATCAACAAGTCTTGGAATGACACTGGGCCAAGGAGGTGCATGTCTGTAACCCCAGCATTTGGGAGGTAGAAGCAAAGTTCAAAGCCAGCTGAGTTACAAGAGTGCAGTCTCAAATGTATGATATCCAAATTGGTTTTGAAATCCCTCAAACTTTCTAGACATGGTTGCACAAATCAGTAATCCCAGCACTTGGAAGGCTGAAACAGAAAAATCATTATTTGAAGTCAGCCTAGGCTACAAAGTGAGACCCTATCTCAAAAACAAATACCATCAAAAATTCCCACAAGGCAAGCAAGATAGTTTGTGGGTAAAAACGCTTGTCAGCCAGTAGTAAATACCTATAATCCCATAGCAGGTGGAGACAACACAATAACCAGAAGTCGCAAGGCTGCTAGCCTGCAGGATGCAAGCACACAGGGAAGCACAGAAACCAGGGAGATCCAGCCTCAACATGCAGAGGGAAAACTGACTCCGAAAAGTTGTCCTCTGACCCCCATACAAGCATTATGGTGCGTGCACACATGTGGGTACACACACCCCTCAAACTTCAAGAAATACACAAACTACATAGGAATTCCATAAAAACAACAGTTCTGCTTTAGAAATTCAGGATGTGGCTACTGTGTCTGTTTTTTTGTTTTGTTTTGTTTTGTTTTGTTTTTGCTTTTTGGAGACAGGATTTCTCTGTGTAACAGCTCTGGCTGTCCTGGAATTCACTGTATAGACCAGGCTGGCCTCAAACTCAAGAGACCCACCCACCTCTGCCTTCCAAGTGCTGGGTTTAAAAGTGTGCACCTTCACTGCCCAGATACGTATGTATTTCTAACAATCCCCCAGATGTTCCTACAGGCCACATCAAACACCAAGCAAATACTGTATTCTGAATTCTGCAATTGAAGAAGCCAATGCTCATAAAGATAAGGAAACTTGGGCAAGATTCCTGAGTTCCAAGAGGCAGAGGCAAAGGCAGATTGTGAACCTAGGTCTTCTGACTGCAAACTTAGCACCATCGCCACTAACCCATATCACCAATCTTTTAATTTAAAGATCACAACCAAATAGATGTGCAGCTTTCCTTTGTCCTACAAGGAAGAGGGAGGAGTAGAGCTGGAAATACCAGCTATGGGACAATCAAGCCAGCCAGGTACTCATGGTAATTTCAATCATCCAACCTTTAGCTAAGACTCCTTAAAGGGCTGGGTGGGAACTAGGGATTTAGCTCAATGGTACAACATATCACACACACACACACACACACACACACACACACACACACACACACACACACACACGTACGTTTTTTGAGGAGAGGAAGATCTGACTTGGTGATTACCTGGCTTAAGAGCTTGTACTAAATCCCTAAGCAAATGGCATGACCCTGCATGTTCTGAGCTATGCTGTTCAGATTTCTGCTGGAATATTGAGTATTCAGCGGCACTCACCACTAAATGGGTGAAAACCTACAAAGGGTAACAAAAGGAACAGAAACATCTGTCTGTCCTCAAGAAGTGCAGACTTGAAACCAAAGCACCAAATTTCTCCATCAGCCATAGTCGAGTTCAGACTTGTTCTCCTGGGGGTGCCAACCCCACTCCCCATTTTCCAGTTCACAGTTGTCTAATGTCGGACCCCAAGCTCTCTAACCCCACCCAGACTGTTTCTCCACAAGGGACCATCCAACCTGATCCAATGTAAGCCTTCAGGAAGACAGCTCTAAGCCTGGGTAGGAAACTAATCTTACAGGCAGAGCTGTCCAAGACAGAATAAACTGTAACATAGGCCAGAGATCCTAAAGCAAATCCTGTCGGCAGGGGGTGGGGCAGTTCAATGGGAGGCTAATCGCTCGTAGGAATGCAGGAATGCAGCAAAGGGAATCTGGGCCCTGGATGGGTGGCTGGGTGAAATGAAGGAGCCAAGTCCAGAGGAGAGTCATCTCTTCCTGTTGTTTTCCTCTGACACTTCTTATAGTCACTCGTGTGCTGTCCTTGCTGAGTTATGAATCCCCATAGAAAGGAGAAGGCAGAGTTGTATCTTTACACCCTTACTGGGCTGAAGACTGTGAGTGGAAAACCAAGGGAGGAAACACATGTTGACTTGTTTTGAAGGAAGACACAGTATTCCCTTTTTACAAGGAAGAGACTCAGGGTGAGTAAGCTCCAAGGCACTGATGCTAAGAGGGAAAGCTGAAACCAGGGATAGTCCACCTACACTACTATGTGGACTTCTACAAGGAGCACAATAGATGCTGCTGACTTGAGCGCACTGCCTTAGATGCTGGCTAAGACTGCTGTTTCTTCTTGATGTGCTCAGATTTTCCTTCTAAATATAATCATCCATCCTCAATGACTAACCTATATATAGTCATCCATCCTCAATGACTAACAATGACTAACCTAAAGCGTTTGTTGATTTAGTTCAGGCTAGCCCTGAACAGGCTATGTAGTCCAGGCTGGCTTCAAACTCATGGAAATCCTCCTATTTCAGCCTGAGTGCTGGGATCAATGAACTGAGCACAAACGAACGCACGTGTACGTGTACACACACACACACACACACACACACACACACACAGAGAGAGAGAGACAGAGAGAGAGAGAGAGAGAGAGAGAGAGAGAGAGAGCACTAAAGCTGTTTTTGAATATTCTTTCTCTCTGTGTTCTACACTTTTTTTTAAGGCAGTCTCACTAAAGCTAGCTGGAAACTTCTGCTTTCATTGCCCAAGCGCTGGGATCACAGGTGGAACGAGACCATTATATTAAGCTCTTTCTCTTTTAGAAAACAGTAGGTGGTGGAATGTTCTTTTAGTACCAGCACTCATGAGGCAGACATATCTTTTAAGTTCAAGGCTGGCCTATCTGTCTGTCTCTCCCTCTCTCTCCACACCCCCCCCACACACACACACACTCACCCCTAGGCTGTACAGATCACGAACCCAGTCATGTGCTTACTATGCTTGCACGAGGCCTGAGTTAGTCCCAGCACCCACATGTAAAGCTCGGAGTGGTGAAGTGTATTTGTAACTCTATCGCTAGAGATCTGAAAGAGAACCCTTGAGGCTTACATGTAGGCCAGCCAGTCCAGGTCCAAGTGGAAGACCCTGTCTCATAAAACAAGGTAGATGCCTCCTGAGGGATGACACTCCAGGTTGACCCCTGGCCTCCACATATACAAAAGTTCCCAAACATGCACACATGTTTTTGGTAAACTTCTTACCAAAAAAAAAAAAAAAAAGATTTTTGTTTTTTTTTTTTTCATTTGAATCAAAGACACCAGTATGTTTAAACAGTTGACACATAGGGCTGCTCTGACACCCCATCTGTCCTAAAAAATAAATAAAACTATGTCCTCAAACAATGTCACCAAGGGAAATTCCCACTGCTTAGCTTCTGGGTGGGCTTCAAGTTTTCCATCCAAGGGCCTCTGAGACACAGACCAGCTGGTGAGCACACACTATTAAGATACTGTGATTTGAGTCAGGAGTTGGTGGCCTATGCCTTTGACCCCAGGACTTGGGAGACAGAGGCAGTAGGATCTCTGTGAGTTCCAGGACAGCCAGGGCTACACAGAGAAACCCTATCTTGATACCAAGAACCAAAAGGTGACTTTATTAACCGTGAGGGTGCTACCCTGGTCTCAGCAATAAGCAGAACTTAATGAAGATGTACTTCCCGTAACATCCTCAACAGAACCTAACAGTAAATGAACTGATTGCTTCCATGAACTACAGAAATGTAGCGACACGTGTGACCACCAGTCTCCATTGCTTAATCTTACACAATTGTGTGTAAACTAAAATAAGGCCCTTCCTACAAACTCTCTTCCTCTTTATTAAAATAAGACAAGAGAAAATCTGAACTACCTAAGGTGGATACTTCCTTAATTAGCTACCATGCCATAAAAAGAAAAGAAACTGGGGCAGTAAGTTGGCTCAACAGGTGAAAGGGCCCTTGCCTGGAAACCAGGGACCTGAGTCCACCCCAGCCCCACTAACGAGGTGGGAGGAGAGAACCAACTCCATCAAGAGACTCTAGAAAAATAAAGGTGTGGCGCTACCATAACTCAGAATCCCTGCACTCAGGAGGCTGAGGCAAGGGGTCATAAGCTCAAAGGTAGCCTGGGTTTTACATAGCAAGTCCCAATCCCTCACTGCCCCTAGACTCCCCTTAAAAAAAAAAAATAAAACAAGGAGCTGGCAAGATGTCTCAGATGGTGCTTGCTATACAAACCCGATGACATGAGTTTCAGCCCCAGAACCCACAGAAAAGTAGAGGCAGAGAACCAAGTTCTGAAGGTTGTCTTCTGACCTCTTACATGTGTGCTGTGCCCTGAGTGCCCCCAAATGATAATAACAATAGTAATAATCATAAAAATAACAACAATTTAATTTTAAAGTGAAGAAAGGCTGGAGAGAGAACTCATTGCTTAAGGGTGCTTGCTCTCACAGAGGACCTGGGTGTGGTTCCCCTAATAGCCACATCAGGCAGCCTACAACTTCCTGTAACTCCAGTTCTAGAGCCTCCCAGAGCACATGCACACATGCAGTGCACAAAAACACACAGGAACACACATGTACACATGAACAATAAGTAAACACATCTCTTTTTAAAAGGTTTGGGAGCCAGGTGGTGGTAACACATGCCCTTAATCCCAGCACTTGGGAGGCGGGGAGGGGGAGGGGGGGTCTCTGAGTTCGAGGCCAGCCTGGTCTATAGAGCAAGTTCCAGGACAACAAAGACAAAATGGGGGAGGGGAGTGTTGAGAAAAGAAGCGGGAGAAAGGGAGGAACAAGAAGAGAATCTGAGACATACAATCACCCTTCTTGGGAAACTAACAGAGTACTGGCTACAGAGGTGCCCAGGGATAGTTTGGATGGTTCTTGTTGATAGGTCTCGATCTGAAGCTGGTTTCTATTAATAATTAACCCATATAAATCTGATCAGTGGTAACTATCAGGCAAGTGCCATATATCTTGTTGTTTCATACACATCTTAGGAAATCCTCCCCTTAGCCAGGTAGAAATATTTCACAAGTGAAGATAAACTGAAGTCTCCTGGGTGGCAGGGCCTATGTCCTGCCATGTCTATATTCTTAGCACTGAGCAGGCAAACCAGGATGAGAACATGAGAATGAATATATGACTAATGGAAGGGAAAAGAAACTGGAAAAAACATGTGACCCAAATTTTGCTCTCATCTGACTGGAGCCACTGCCAGGGACACAGTGCAGATAATCCAACCTGGCTTCCATGTTTTCTTCCAAGGGGCAGTGTGCCATCTTTATAATGTGTACGCCACCAAGACAGCTTCTGAATTTGGACACATATTCTGTGGGCAGAATTTGGTGCTTTCTCACTTTCTCCCATCTCATCCCACACCTTGCATAAATGGGGTATGTACTGAGTGCAGGGACAATGCCAGCCATGATGAAGCCTCTGACAATCACAGAATCAGTCATATGATGCCCCCTGATCACTGGAACACGTCTCTGAGTTGAGACGTATCACTTCATAAGCCTCATTTTACTCCCTTTTCACTGGGAATTAAAAACAAAATAAAAACAAAAACAAAAAAACATACCAATCATACTTTTCATGTGTGCCTGTGTATGATTGTATGATTATGTGTATGTGTACATGCATATGAAGGCTAAAGGTCAAGACTGAAAGGTCAAAGTTAAATAGCTTCTATTATTTTCCACCTTATATTTTGAGACAAGATCTCTCACTGAACCTGAAGCTATAACATTAGAAAGACTGGCTGGTCATGAAGCTGAGGAGTCTGCCTGTCTCTGCCTTACCCCAGCACTGGGGTTGCAGCTGGGCATACTGATGAGGCCCTTTACATGGGTGCTGGGGATCTGAACTCAGGTCCTCATGCTTGTATGGCAGGTACTTTACCAACTGAGCCACCTCTCCAGACGCAAGACTGGTTTTAGTCATATAATAAATACTCATTCACCGGGTGGTAGAGGCACACACCTTTGATTCCAGCACTTGGGAGGCAGAGGCAAGCGGATCTCTGTGAGTTCAAGGCCAGCCTGGTCTATAAAGTGAGTTCCAGGATAGCCAGAGCTGTTGATACAAAGAAACACTGTCTTGAAAAAACCAAAATAAATAAATAAATACTCATAACTAAATATCTACTGAGCATTAACCGTAAGCCAGACACTGCTAGGCATAGAGCAGTGACCATTTCTGTAAAATCCTACCTACGGAGCCATAGTTTCAGTAGACGCTGTAACACTCATGAAAAAGCATTTCACAAACTTCAAAGGACTGTACTACAACATGCCACTCATCTCCTGACTTATTAGTGTATCACCGTGCACCCAGCTGCCCCAGCTGAAAGCCTGGGAATGTCTGCATCCCACTATCTCCAATAATCCCACCAAACCACCAAGCCTCTTCTAACTCTCCTTAACAGTCTTTGGTATCAGTGCGATAATGTTAATGTTGAGCAGTTATTGATCTTTTACCATATGGCAAGCTCTGTGCTAACTTTGCATACACAACATACCTTAGCTTGTCCTGTTGATAGGACTCAGATTTATAGAGGAACGGGAGGCAGAGTAACCTGCCCAGGCAAATAACTAGTCAGTAAGGAAGCTACAACAGCTTAAACCCTGATCTGTAAGATCCTAATGCACGACCCCCAACCCCACCCCAGGACAGAGTTTCTCTGTGTAGCTTTGGAGCCCTGTCCTGGAACTCCCACCAACAGCACTTCAACATATCCAGGGCAAGATCCAAATGCTAGAAGTCACTCTCCAAAGGTACACTGCTCCTGAACACACTAAACCCTTGATGACCCACCTCATTCTCCTTCCTCCCCAAAGCCTCCTCCCTTCCCTCCCTCCACACAAGAACCTCCCCCTTGTAACCTCAACCATTTAAACACGCTTCACCACTAACTTCTAAAATTACCCCTGGCCCTTCCCACTCCTCTATTTTCAATCCCGACTTCTCCCATGAAGACAGGCAGTGTTTTCTCATATTTGATGCTCAGAGTCCCGACATCCGTGGGTCAGTAAATAAGTGGTATGCGTGTGGTAATGGTAAAACCTCACAGCAGCCTCTGACGAAGCAGATTAGGTGCTAGGACAAGAACACAACTATTATACCTTAGGACAATAAAAAGAAGAGAACTTGTACCCTCACAGGCAAACTCAAAAAGACAGACATCACTTTGAACAAAGTTGTTACAGCTGAGGTCACTTCTCCACAGTGTGTCAGCTTTCTCTACAAGCGTCTTGAAAGCAAATTCAGTCAGCTCTACAACTGCAGAAACTAAGCTAGCCCTAGACCAAGAGACCTGAGTTACTGACCTCTTACCATAAGACAGATGTTGTGCTTGGAGGCCTGTGGGATGGGAGAGGATATACAATGACACCCTCCTCCACTCCACTGTGAAGAGGCAAGCTTTCCAACATGCAGATCGGCAAAAACCATGACTAATTACCGCTGGTGAAAGAGGACCTTGATTAAGGCAGAGTTGTCAGAGAAAAGAGCTGATTAACGAACACAGCCTCCTTCTCCTTCTCCACAGCTACAACTGGTGTCCAGTCTACAGATGGATGCCCCTCCCACTCTCCAGAGAGCAGCCAGATGCTTAAAACTCTTACCAATGATTAGGGCATGCTTCCAAACTACCTTTCAAAAGCTTTCCATCCACTTAAAATCCAAACTGTCAGCCATTCAAGGCCCACCCCCTCCTTTTATTTAGTCTACCCTCCCCTCAATCTCTACATTCCAGACAGAGGTCTTTCAATTTCTTCAACCTTGACAACTTTCCAGCCATCCCTATGCTGTTCTTCCAGGCAGGAAAAAGTCCCCGAAAGCTGGTTCCTTGGAAAAGACTCAGTTCAAACTTTACTTTTTCAAAGAGGCTATCTATCCTTGACCATCCTACCAAAATAGCACGGCTCCTACTCACTATGACCAACTTTTCCTTGTTTAATGCGCATCACTGACATCTCCTAAATGGCTAGCTTCTTCACTTCTGGTCTTGCCTGCCCCCACCATCTCTATGAATATGACTGCATGCACTGGGTGCCCAGAAGTTCCAAAATATTTGCTATTAGCAAGGAGCATCCTCAAGACGGACCATCTTTTTTTGTTTGGTTGGTTTGGTTTTTCAAGACAGGGTTTCTCTGTGTAGCTTTGGAGCCTGCCCTGGAACTTGCTCCGTGGACCAGAACTCACAGAGACCTGCCTGCCTCTGCCTCCCGAGTCCTGGGATTAAAATCATGTGCCACCACTGCCCAGCAGGATCTGGGAAAACACCAAGCAGATGTTTACAATGTTAGTTTAGTTCCTACTATGTGCTGGGTAATATTAATCCTTTTGAGGGGGGCAAATCCACTAGTTCAGGACCCCAGAACAAACTTCCTTGGTGACCTTGAGTTCAATAATTGTCTGTATGACTTCTAAACCCCTCTCACCTTTGGCCCACTTTCAAAGGAACAACTCCACGCTATGATTCATGCTCACATTGCTTCTACAAAAAGCAGACATTCTTTACAGCACTAAAGCATTTTCACATTTGTTTCCCTTAAGAAAACTACAAGGCACGTTCTTAGACTCACAACAGGAAGTATGCCATCAAGTAGCAATCAACATCGGGACTGAGCTGGACCAATCTCCTTGTTTCTCGTTCAGCAAAGGACAGGAAAGTGGTGAGTCACATGGGGTAAGGCTTACAATACGGAAGTTCCAAGAAGGCCTGGATATGAGGCAACCAACCAAATGAGAATCATAGGGCTAGTGACATCCTGGGCCTCACAGCGGTCAGATCCTAACTAGTGGATGCCAAAACTGAGGTCTCAAACTTGTTCAATTTCACAAGTGAATAGTGTGGGTACCAGCGGGTCTCTTCACTCCCCAATCCTCTTTTCTCTCCATAAAGGAGGTTTTTCAAGAAGACTCCTGAGTCAGAGTCCGAAGATGGTTCAGACTCCACCAAGGGCTCAGAGGAGAGCAGAAGTGAACCGAGAGCCACATAATGATAGGTTGAGGGAAAGAAATAAGCCAAAGTGGAGGTAGAGGAAGCGGCTGGGGAGGTGGTTGAGGGCAAAGGGAGAAGAACACAGTAAAACAGAGTGGTACAGACTGAGCACGGAGTTAGAGCGCTGTGAGATCTGGGTCAAGAAAGGCCTGATAGGGGAGGGAAGAGTTTGAAGGGAGTCTGATGGTGGACGCGAGCCTGCTCAAGGAGACACAGCAATCTGGCGGAAAGGGGTCCCGGGCCAGGAGAGGCACCGAAAGAAGTCTAGCAAAGAGTTCCAGGGTTGAAGGAGACCCCGAAACGAGTCAGACAAAGTGGAGTCCGGGCCTGGGGAACCTTAGGAGAGGCAGTGGAGTCTGATGGGGTCGGGGACGCCTCACCGCGCTTGTTTTTGGTGCCGTGCTTCTTGGCAGCCGTCAGCTCCTGTTCGATCTTCTTCTCCAGGAACTCTTGCTTCTTGCTTAGCATCTCCTCTGTGTCCCGAAGCCGCTGGATGGCCTCCTGGGGGGTCGGGCCGCCCTTGCTCCCCTTACCCCCTCCAGTCCCGAACAGCTTCCCCAACACCGACATGGTTGCTGCTCGCCGCGCCGGCCCCCGGCGCCTGCTCCGGCTCGGCTCGGCTCCGGCGCCCGCTCCCGGCCCCGCCGCTCCCCGCAGCCGCAGGCCTCGCCTCCACCTCCGCCCCGCAGCTGGGCCCGGCCGCGCAACCTCCCACAGGCCCCCACGCCCGGGCCCGGCCGGCGTCAGGGCAACGCGCCGCTGACTACAGCTCCCAGAACACCACGCGCCCACAGCCCCTCGAGTCTAAGGGAGGACCGTGCGCTGCATGCCGGGAGTCCGAGTCTTCCGGCTCGTGGCGTACGACGGCGCACCTTTTTAGTCGCGCCGAGGTCAAAGGGCGAGGTGGCATGCTGGAAGACGTAGTCTCCTTGGAATGTGTTCCTTAGAGGCGGAAGAACAAGGAGAGAAATAACTATTACAAAGACAGGGATTCGTAGTGGTAGAGGCCTGACTTTAATTACCAGCCCCCAAAGCACATGATCATATTTGATTTTCATAATCAGTTCGTGACAGATAATGCTGTTCCAGGGTTTCATGTAGCCTAGGCTGGCCTTGAACTCCCTGTGTATGTAGCAGACGCAGGCCTTGAATTCTTGATCTTGTCTCTGCTTCTGGAGTACTGGGATTAAAGGTGTGTGCCAGCCTGTCCCTCCTGCTGTTCCTTTTTTATGGGTAAGTGAATCAAGCTCTGGAAACTAACCAACTAACTTAATTAACCAGCCCAGTTGGTCGTCTCTACTTGGGTAGGTAGTCTTTCTATCCTTTACTCAACCTAACAAATTTCCCGAAACCTAAGAGACTTCCACCTTGGCAGTGGGGTTCAATTGCAAAACTTCACATCAGACTTGAATACTCACTTGGGCAGGTACTTCTTCCTGTCACAGGTCCTCTTGAAAGTGGGATAGGAAATACAAAGGGCCCGCACACAGCATACTTCAGGCACTCAAACAAAAATGTGTATTTTAAACGACGTGGCACTTCATGCAGCCCATCCTGGGCTATAGTGTGAGTTCCTTTAGAGTTAAAATAAATAAATAGATTAAATCTCACTCACTTTTAAGAGGACCTGTGACAATGTCTGTTTTGTTGTAAGACAGGTCTCCTTATGTAGCCCAAGCTGTTTTCAAACATGTGATCCTCCTGCCTCTGCCTAAAGCCTCTTGTGTTTGCATGTTCTAGGGATTCTAATCATCAGTTGTTACTGAACCAGAAGGAGACCCTAGCACTTTCAAAGTTGGCATAAGGGCCAGGTGTGGGGGCATACATCCTGTTCTCACCACCTTGAGATCTGGAGTCCAAGGTCATTCTCAGCTATGTAACAAGTTCAAAGCTAAGCTGGTATACACAGAACCTAAACTTTGTCTGAAAGGGCTATATTTTATGGCACCATGAATTATGAAACATGAGTCACAGTTATATCTGTTCTCTAATTGAAAATTTGCAATGTTTTATCAAAGTTAAAAAAAAAAAAAAAAAAAGAACCCATCTGTCTAACATCAGGGCACAACCCATTCAAATCTGCCCCTCGCTTACCTCAGACATGCTGCTCCTCAGCACTCAGAGAAAAACATTTGCCAGTTTTGATCCAGGCCTTCAAAACCTATGAACAGGAACAGGAAGATTGGTTTTTCCAGACAGAGTTTTTTTTTTTTTTTTTTTTTTGTGTGTGTGTGTGTGTGTGTGTGTGTGTGTGTGTGTGTTTAACAGTCCTGGCTGTCCTGGAACTCACTCTGTAGGACCAGACTGGTCTCGAACTCACAGAAATCTGCCTACCTCTGCCTCCCAAGTGCTGGAATTAAAGGTGCATGCCATCACCACTGGTGTAGATGCCACAAATCTTAATCACCAGTCTCACACTGCTGTTGAGCTAAACTGGCTGACAGCAGACTCCTTGTGTCCTGAGTGTGTCCTAACAAGCTTATGTCAACTGAGGAAGGAACCTCAGTTAAAAAAAGGCTCAGTTAAGGCTGGGCTATAGGCAAGCCTGTAGAACATTTTCTTAATTGGTGATTGATGGGAGAGGGCCCATCCCATTGTGGGTGGGGTCACCCTGGGGTGGTTGTCCTTGGTTCTTTAAGAAAGCAGGTTGAGGGTCTGGAGAGATGTCTCAGCTCTTCCAAAGGACCCGAGTTCAATTCTTAGCACCGACATGGCAGCTCACAACTGTAACTCCAAGATCTGACACCGTTACACAGACATGCATGCAGGCAAAACACCAATGCAAATAAAAATAAGTAAATTATTTAAAAAGAAAGCAGGTTGAGCAAGCCATGAAGAAAGAGCAAGCCAGTAAGCAGCATCCTTCCATGGTCTCTGCATTGATTCCTGCCCTGTTTGAGTTTCTGCCCTGACTTCCTTAGATGATGAACGGATGTGGAAGTGTAAGCTAAATAAACCCTTTCCTCCCCATCTTGCTTTCTAGTCAGGCTGTTTCATCACAGCAATAGCAACCCCAAATGAGACCCTAGGACTCCACGAAGTCATCTTGGGGGAAAAGCACAGCAGAAAACTCAAATTTAACTTGAGTGCTGTTCCCATACAATTGACATTGGCCACCGAAGAATAATTTTGAACCTACCCTGGCTCTGTTTTTAAAAAGGTGCTAAGATCCAGGTGCAGTGTGCCTGTCTATTGTGTGGCCTTTGGAAGACTAACATAGGAGACCACAAGTTCCAGGCCAGCTTAGCCTTCATAGCATAATTCTCAATCTCAAGAAGAAGAAAAAACGCTAAGATCAAGTCATGGTGTCTGCTTAGGATGTGAAATGCATCATGGTAACACATGGGTTAGCTGCCATCTTGCCTGAGGATTTAACCGCCATGGCAAGACTCACAGTGTATATTGATTAAATACCAGAAGGCCTGGGCTTAATTGTTCTGGCCTGTGGGGTAAGTGCAGGTCCTTTTAAAACTTTGATCAGTTACTATTACCTCATTAAAAAGCTACGTGAAAAACGGGGCTGTAGCACTTGCTGCTTGCCAGGCTCAGTTCCCAACACCCATGTGATGGGTTGCAACTATAACTCCAGTTCCAGGAGATCCAGTGCCCTCTTCTGACCTCCACAGACACCAGACACACATGAAGTACAAATACATGCAGGCAAAATGCTCTTACAAGAAAAGAATTTGTTTTAAAAAATGTTGTTGGGCATGGTGGAGAACACCTTTAATCCCAGCACTGGGGAGGCAGAGATAGACAGATCTTTGTGAGTTCAAGGCCAGCCTAGTCTACAAAGACAGTTCCAGGATAGGCTCCAAAGCTACACACAGAGAAACCCTGTCTCAACAAACAAACAAAAATTAACTTTCTAGATAAACATTAGAATGATTGATTCTTTGTAGCCATGGTATATACCCTGCTAGCAAGCAAGGGCATTGTCTGTGAAGGAACACTTTCTGTCCCTTATGCTTATGCTCTGTTGATCTGCAACAAGTTACTTAGCTGTAAATGTATATGGGATATTGGGATGATTTTAGTATTAGATGTTCTGGTGGAAGTTTCACCCCAGCCTCTGGCATCCATGTACCCAAAGAGTCTGGAATGTTCTGGTGGAAGTTCCACCTCAAATCCCCTTCACTCATATCTCTCCAAACCCGGCCATCTCCAGAAGCCCACCAAATGATGACCTTCCCCCAGAGATGCTCAAGACCACTCCCACAAATAGATTTGTGGTTTTCCGGTCTTTCTTTTCAGTCTCCCCTCTGGGGGGGGGGGGTCTGGAAAATCACCTGGGAGCGTTGCATCCATTAAACCTGGACTTTTTCTAATTCTGTTTGATTTAGTCTGATTTGGATTGCTGCATCAGCAGAGAGGCTTATTGGGGAACAAAAACTTCATTAATCATGTAAGATGAAAAACATGTCACCTGTACTCTGTAGGAATTTAGCAAAATCACTGTATGGGATACAGACTGGAATAAACAGATGCTTCTTAGAAGTACTTTGACCCTCAGGATTCCATGCAGAGAACAATGTTTTACTGAGGGTGCTATCCCATGACCTTGATTACAGGATACCTTGTATTATTTGTGTAGTGCACACAATGCTTAATGAAGGACTAGAGTCATGGAGACACATGATGCTCCCCTTCGGTGAGATATGTAGCTTAAGGTCCGGAATTGGGAAATACTTTATATAATAACTGGTAAATATCCTTTTGTGCTAGAGAGATGCTTCAGGGGTTGAGCGTACTGGCTGTTCTTCCAGAGGTCCTGATTTCAATTCCCAACAACCAAATGGTGGCTCACAACCATCTATAATGAGGTCTGGTGCCCTCTCCTAGTGTGCAGGCAGAACACGGTATACATAGTAAATAAATAAATATTATGGAAAGAAAGAGCCAGGCAGTGGTAGCCTACGTCTTTAATCCCAGCACTGGGGAGGCAGAGGCAGATGGATCTCTGTGAGTTCCAGGACTTGGGGGAGGGGACTACACAGGCTTTAAACCTATCTTCAAACCAAAAAAACAGACAGACAAAAGTGTTGAAACCATGTGAAAACGATAAACACATGTGTTACCTTGACCTTGAATGAAAGAAGCTAGGCACAAAAACTCAGGGCAGTCTTTGTGCCTTTCTCTCTCAAGTGCTGGGTTACAGACACAAACCACCATGCCCTGCTGAATATCTTTTTCCTTTCTTTTTCTTTTTCAGGCCTTTCATGTGCTGGGAAAGCACTCTCCTATTGAGCTAAATCCCCACTCCCTACAAATCATTTTCTTTTATATCTAAAAGTATTTATTTATGCCAGGCATGCTAGTTTACATCTTCAGTCCCAGTACTGAGGAGGCAGAGGTGGATTTCTATGAGTTTGAGGCCAGCCCAGTCTCTGTGTCCAGTTCTAGGTCACACAGGGCTACATAGTGAGATCTGAACAAATTCAGCAACGGGAAAGGAGACAGACCCAACCAGAGGTGGGTGAGCAGGAGATATAGGCTGGATTGGGCCTCGCCTTGAGACAATGGTGGGTTCAGTTGAGTCTGAGTAAACCAAGTGACTGTTGTAATTTTAAAAAGCAGCTCATGTGAGAGAAAGACACCATGCAACAGAGCTTGGGTAAGGTGTTTTTTTTTAATTGGGGGAAAGTGAATGGGAAAAGGGAGGAGGAGAGAAGGGAGAGGGAGATCAGCCTCTGGGGACAGGAGCAGCAGAGGAGGAGAAACAGAGAGAGGGGGAAAGAGGAGAGACACACACAGAAGGAGGAAGGGAGAAAGGAAGAGAGAGAGATTGGAAGTGGCAGGGCCCTTTTCAAAGGGAAGGTAGTGAATGTGCACAGGTGGTGCTCTTTGTGGCTGCAGCTGAGGGAGTATCCTTTCAGAACCCCAAGGACAGGCCAATATAGATGCCTGAATACTAACAGTGACAACACATTGGAGGAGGCACACAGGCTCCAGTGATCACTCCCTTTACCTAGAGACACCTACTCTTTCTCACAGAAGGGAGGGTCTGCATCCAAGTCCAGGTAGATGGAAGGAAAGTCCATGTGTGAGAGCCAAAGCTACATTTTACGTTTTAATACTATGCCTGAGAGATACATGAAACAAAAATGTCTGTGACCTTCAAGCCTCTTGCTCAAGGACAAACAGTTCCTGAAATATTGTTTATGGGAGATAACAAGCCACATGTTTTTCACTTGTTTGTTTGACCCATCTGCACCAGAAGTGCTTGATCTCCTGTGGGAGGGAGGTTCACTGGCAGGAAACACATCAGGATATATGCTTGCCCCTGATTGGATGTAGGCTGGAGGTATGTCAGGATGTATGCTTGTCCTTGATTGGACCTGATGGGAAATGCAATGAATTATGGGTTTTACTTCTTAAGTCACTTCAAACAGTGACACGGGCCATTTCCCAGGAGCCTAGGTATGGACCTGGCCAGAGCCCAACCACCCGGCCAATATTTAATTAAAGCTTGCTGTCTTATTCTCAATCTGTGGAATTAATGTATTTTCAATGCTTTAGAACATCCTGATGGCTTAACCCTCAGAGTATACCCAGAACCCCAGCACTTGTCCCCCCTCTCACTGCTGTCACTCCATGCTGGCTGGGTCACCATCATCTTACTTGAACTGTTGCAGTAACCCCCTGAAGTGTGTCACACAATAACTTTCCAAAGATACCTATGTCCTATCCCCAGAATGTCCTCAAAGGTCTTTGAGAGGAAGAGGATATTCTGGATTATCCAGTTGGACTTGGTGTAATCACAACAAGGAGGATTGGAATGCAAGATGTTCCTCCTGGCTTTGAAGGTGCAGAAAGGCCGAGCCAAGAAATGCAGAGAAGGCACTGGTGGGTGTGGAAGTAGGTAAAGGCACTTGCTGCCAAGCCCTGAGTTCAGAGAGAGAGAGAGAGAGAGAGAGAGAGAGGATCCTCCCTTCTCCCAGCCCTCTTCCTCCAGGCACCTCACTCCACACCCTCCTCTTTTTATTCTTTTCTGCTTTACAACAAACCACATAATTGATGTATTCATTTCATTTATTGTGTGTATGTGTGTGTGTGTTTTTTTTTTTTTTTTTTTTTTTGTCTCCACAAAGGATCGTACAAATCATTGTGTTTATGATGTTATCTTCAAAGCTAGGAAAGTATTTGTTAAAGGAATTAATGAAAGGACAGAGGTAGGGATAATCTGGGAGTCTTGCCCCAGTGAGACCTTGGAAGGGGATTTTTCCTCCCAAACACAGTGTATTTTTTGTGGCTGTACAAAGGACAAGGACTTTGGTCTTTGGTCACCTGTCCCAGGGCTAGGGCTTTCAAATGTACCCCAAATGCCCGTATAGAATGTCAGACCCTTAATCATGAGTGCAGACCCTACAACCTCTGTGATTCAAATTGTACAGGACCCTGAGAACCTGGACAAGGGGTTTGAAGCTGTGGGGGTTGGGAGCACCTGCGTTGGAGGCCTCCATTCCTTCCTCCCCGCCAGGTGGGACGTGGGGGTAGGGCAGAACTGGTCCAACCTGTTTTCCTAGACCATGCGGCCCTGCTCAGTCAACTGAGACTTGCAAGTTATTGCTTCAGTCATTTTCCCAGGTCTCTGCCCCACCTTCAGACCATTGGAGTGTCTTCTCTTACACATGGCTAAGCCCACATAGCAGAGTCTACCTGAGGAAAGTTATTCAAAAGATTTTTTGGGGGTGGGGGTTCTACTGACAGCACAGGCAAGTCAGCTTTCCTCCCTAGAGTTTCTCAGCCCAACTGAGGCTTTTAGACCACTAAGCCATTAACTTTCATAGAGCGTCTGTTTCAAGGAGGACAATAAACCATAAAGAAATGCCAGGGCTGGAGAGATGGCTCAGTGGTTAAGAGCACTGCTTGCTCTTCCAAAGGTCCAGATTTCAGTTCCCAGCAATCACATAGTGGCTCACAACCATCTGAAATGAGATCTGGTGCCCTCCTCTGGCCTGCAGGCATACATGCAGACAAAACACTGTACACATAATAAATAAATAAATCTTAAAAAAGAAAAAAAGAAACGCCGGGTATAGTGTAACAGCACTTGGAAAGTGGAGGTAGTAAGGTTCAAGGTTATCTGAAGCTCCATAGCAAGTTCAAGGATAGTCTATCGAAATCTCAGACATCTAGAAGACCCTTTCTTAAAGGTGGGCACTGCTCTTCTAGAGGATGAGTTCAGCTCCCAGCACTCATGCCAGGTGACTCACAATCACCGCTAACTTCAGTTCCAGGGGATCTGAGTCCCACTTCTGACCTCCAACACATGCATCACACACACACACACACACACACACACACAACTAAATAATTTATTTATATGAATAAAAAGATAATATTAGCCGGGCATGGTGGCAGATGCATTTAATCCCATCACTTGGGAGGCAGAGGTGGATCTCAGTGAGTTCCAGGACAACCTAGTCTACAAAGTGAGTTCCAAGACAGTCAGAGCTGCTACACAGAGAAACCCTGTCTTGAAAACCCAAAAAAGAAAAAAAAGAAACCGAGGCTACCAGGGTGTAGCAGCTCATAATCTATAATCTTACCCTCAGGGAAGCCACATCAGCAGCTTTGCTGACAGTTCAAATGGACCTGAGCAACTCTGTGAGTTCCAGGTGTTCCAGGCAGGAGGAGTGATGGGGAGGGAGAAAGGAGAGGGAGAAAAACAGCAAAGGAATAAAATGAATTGAAATATGCAGAAACTCAGTTCTATCAAGATTGCTCAGTGGGTAAAAATGCTTGCTGCTAAGCCTCTCATCCTAAAATCCATCCCTGGATCCCAAACAGTGGCTAGCTTTGCACTCTGGTCTTCAGGCAAGCTTTATTTTTTATATTATAAACAAAATATCACCACATTTCTCCTTTTTTTGTCTAAAATAAAAGGGAAATTGTAACTAATTTAAGAAAAATTATACATGTACAGTAATTATACAAGGCAATAAATACATCAACAATATCTAGTCCATTTGCATTTGACAAATTCAGAGAAAATACTCCGTATCTATCTCACCTTGGTGAGTCCAAAAGTGTTGTACCTAATTCACTTTATATTTTGACTTGCATTACCAATTCAAAATTATATTTCTATGTGTCTCAACCTTTTACACATTACACCTCTTTAATGAGTTTCTTTTCTGAGTCTGGTAAATAAACAAGGGAAGCTATAACCTCAGAGACCTGAGACGTAAATAACATTGAGTAAGCAGGAAGTGCAAGCAAATGACTTCTGAAAACTAAGAGAAATTACAAAAACAGCTGGCTGCCTGGAAAGTCACCCAGGGTTCCCTTCGACATTGGAGCATCCATCTTCTACCTATAGGCCTAGAATGTTCTACAGACTTTTCTATGAAGCAGTATTTTTGAAGGACTGTCCTGCCTTGTTTGGGCAAGGTTTGGCAGTCACTATCTTTCTCATTCTGCTTGTCCAATCTGGACAGCATACTATCAGCAGTCAAGGCAAGGGCACTTTATTGCCCAGTAGCTTATTTTCACCACAAAGAAATTAAACTCCATGTGAAGTTTCTTTGCCCATCACCTTCTCTGATGTAGATTGATGCTGCCAGGAGCAGACATATCTCATTGTTGTAAAAAAAAAAAAAAAAAACCTATGTTATTAAAACATCTTAAATGCCATATTCTGCAGATCTCTGAAGTGTTTGAAGATATCTAAACTATATCTCTTTTGACCTTGAGAACATAACTAATATGATTACAAATTTAATTGTAATAGGTAACTAATTACTAATCTGCATTCCTTATTATCCTAAACAGTCGGTAATAATAACTTCCAAGAATTAGAAATTAGCATTACATTATTAAATGAGCTGTAAAGGTACAATACCTTGAAGGATTATAAATGTTTGTACAGAATGTTCTAATTATTCCAAAATTTGTATAAATATACAAAATTTGTTTACAATATAAAAAGTCCAATCCAATGTAAAATGTTTAAACTACTAGTTGCTTTTTAAAAGTGTAGATTCAATAATCTGCCTTTTTATCTTATCATATCTGTATCCCCCTTTTTTCTTTTCAAAATAAGACTCTGAATCTAATCTCCTTTGTTTACCTTTTTCCTGACCATTACTAATAACTTGTAACCAGCTATCCTAAACGATGACAAATACCTATAACCAATTGAGCGACCAAAAACCACCCACCCCACTCTTGGGATTGTAAGCATTATGTTCTTAAATTTACTTCCTGCTGTCTGGGGGGTGATGGTAACTTCCTGAAAAGAAAAATTTGGGTTAATTTTCAAGTTCTGGGAGAGGTAGCTGTATCATTTGTTGTCCAGTCTGTGTGCAATGGGAAAGTGCAGGCCTTGTCTCAAGTCCTGCCTAGAGTTATCTGTGAGGCTGGATCATCTCAGCTAGCCACCTTGGAATTGTCCTGAGTAGTTTGTAGTCCAAAACTGATCTTTAGGAGGTGTTTCAGCTTAGTGGTGTTACTATTGTCCTGGTGGAATCGTTATTGTGGGACCCATCCTCCTTTTGGAGACTTCAAAGGTCAGTGTTAGGCGTGGTCACCTACCATAAAACGGGTAGAGACTCAAACCTGAAATCATGTACAGAGAGGAAGATGGAGCCTCTTTCTAGAATCAGTTAGTTCTCTATCTAACCATTAATATCATGACAAAAAGTTTGTTATTTATGTGTGTGTGTGTTTGTGTGTGTACATATACTAATAAATTTTGAGATAATATTTATACCGTAAGAAAAGCTGTTAAAGAGCCAAAATAAAACCAAAATATTATGAGATTAGCGGCAATAAAATAGTCCCTTAATTTTGGTTTTTCTTCTGTCAGGTGGCTCTTCTGACATGAGACAGAGATTTTGGATTTTAACAAGAATGCTTGGGTTTAGAGAAATAGAGAGCCAACTCCAAAGCCAGTTTTAATTTTTAATTGGACTAGGGCTACAGAGAACATTTTAATTATCTGTCCATAGAGAACAGTAGGAACAAACATTTAGGAACATTTATGAAATTTTATCCTGTTGGAAATGTGATCTACCAATAGACCAATTTACTCTTTTCCTTGGGACAATTTTTCTGGATGATTTGTCCTTTTTCTTCAGATGTCTCATTTGTCCAGTGGTCTTTGGATTCCTTAGCTGGATCCCTTTGTTCTCCTGAAAAGACAGAAACAAAATTCTTCCCCAACCCTAATTTTAGGGAGGTTCTCTTTTGGCAAGTTATATCTGATCAAATGAAAAACATTTGTTAGTTTTATAAGTTAGTTTAGATTGAACAGCCATGCTGTTTAATGAACTATGATTTCTTCTAATTAAGGTGCCTTTCTTGTTCAAATTGAATCTTTACTAATTTTGATGGTATCCATAGCTTTTATTTTTCTATGGAAACAAAAGCAAAACCCCTTCTCCAACATAACACAGTATCCATTCTGAGGCCAACAGATTTTTTAAAGTATTCCTGCTGATTTAATTCCATATTTTTCTATTATCCAATGTCTCTCCACAACTTTTTTGTTTGTTTTGTTTTTCAAGACAGGGTTTCACTGTAGCTTTGGAGACTGTCCTGGGACTCACTTAGTAGACCAGGCTGGCCTCGAACTCAAAGAGATCCACCTGTTTCTGCCTGGGGAGTGCTGGGATTAAAGGCGTGAGCCACCACTGCCTGGCTCCACAACTTTTGTTCCTTTCTCATTCACATTTAGAAAATTCAAAGTTAATAAAGCATTATGCAATCTATTTCTGGGGATCTTTACTACCCCTTTTTGTTTATTTAGCATATCATTTAGAGTTTGATTTGATCTTTCTATAACTGCTTGCCCTGTAGGATTGTGTGGTATACCAGTAATATGCTTTATATTGTAATAGGCAAAAAACAAAACAAAAAACCTGTTTCATTTTACTAGAGACATATACTGGAGCATTGTCTGCTTAATTTGTTTACAAGTATACCTGTTAGGAGTAATTTTCCCGCTGGCCTGGTCCCTCAGCCATGCCAGCCCCAAATAACACACTGAGACGCTGTATTAGATACAATGCTGTTGGCCTGTTACTACCATTTCTTATTGGCTAGCTCTGTCTTAAATATTAACCCATTTCTACTAATCTAAGTATTTCCACGTGGTCTTATCTTACCGGAGAGAGGGCCCAGAGTTCTACCCTGTTGGTCCTGCATCTTGAAACTCCTCCCTACTTCTTCTTTTTTCCACCTAGACCCCGCCTATCTTGCTTTCCTATTGGCTAACAGTGCTTTACTCATTAACCAATAAGAGAAACATATTTACATCCCATCATATACCTTGCAAAAAATGTGTGAATACAGAATCAGCCTTTTCTGAACTCAAAGCAGTTGACCAATGAAATTCTGAATAGGTATCAATAGTGTATTGTACATATTTTAATTTTCAAAATTCTACAAAATGAAACACATCCATCTGCTAGATTTTATTCTTTTGATTACATTCGGGTTACTTCCTGCAGGTAGTGGAGTTGTATAAAGAACGAGTGGATCATATCTTTGGCTTATTGCCAAGTGATGGAAAAATCTTTGGTATTGACATGATGTTTTTTTTAATGAAATTCTGAGGCCTTTAGCACATTTTCTATCAATAGTTGATCAATTTTTTCATTACCTTGTGCTAGAGGGTCTGGCAGACCCGTATATGATCAGATGTGTGTTTTATATATATATAGGATGATTCGTATTCCTGATTATTTCTTGTAACTGAATAAATAATGAAGTTAATTCTTACTCATCAGGAATAAATTCAGCAGTTTCAGTGTGTAAAACAACTCTTTCAGTATACTCAGGGTCAGTAACTATATTAAGAGGTTTTTTTTTTTTAATGATTCATTAACACCATCAGAATAGCATATAATTCTGATTTTTGGATGTAATCTTAAGGGCATTGAGCCCCTTAAGTTAAATTTTCTCATTTGTAGCCTGCCTTTCCTAATTTATTTGCAGAATGTAGGTGCTCCAGATATTGGTGTTCCCCATATAATGCGAGGAAGGATCCAGTTAGTTCTCTTTATAAATTGAATTCTCTTGCTTTGGAGAGACTTGTTGTTAATCTCTCCCAAAAATTACTGCAAGCTCTTTGCCAAGGTTCACTGTCTGCCCATAATTTGTCAATTTCAACATTAGTAAAAGGTACTATAATTTCTGATGGATTTATTCCTGCTACTTGACCAAGTCTTAATTTTCCTTTTAGAATCAATTCAGAGACCTTTTCCACACAAGCTTTTAATTTTTTACCCTGTTTATGTGGTAAAAAGATCCATTCTAAATTATTATCTTCCTTCCACATTAGTATCCCTGAAGGAGAATTCTAAGAAGGGAAAATAACCAAAATGCAATCAAGCTCTGGATCCAAACCATCCACATGTGCATCCTGTAATTTCTTTCCCACCAAAGCCACTTCTCTCTTAGCATCAGCTGATAATTCTCTTGGACTATTTAAGTCCTTGTCACCATCTAAGTTTTGAACAAATTACTCAGTTTATCATTTTGTATCCCAATAGTGGGCAGTAGATAGGAAATGTTTCCTAGCAATCTTTGGAAGTCTTTAAGTGTCTGCAATCTATCTCTTCTAACTTATATCTTTTGGAGTCTAATTTTTTGTAGACCTATTTTATATCCTAAATAATTAGTAGAATCTCCTCTTTGTATTTTTTCATGAGCAATTTGTAATTCCCAACAAGGCAAAATTTTCTTTATTCAAACATTTTCTCTAAGGTATCTATCTACATTTGAATCAGCTAATAAAATATCATCCATATATTGGTGAACTATAGATTGAGAAAATAGCTTACATATAATTTCCAATGGCTGTCATACAAAATATTGGCACAGGGTGGGACTATTTAACATTCCCTGTTTGAGAACCTTCCATTGATCTCTCTCTCTCTCTTTCTCTCTCTCAATTTATTTATTATGTATATAGTGTTCTGTCTGCATCTGCCCCTGCATGCCAGAAGAGGGTACAATATATCATTACAGATGGTTGTGAGCCATCATATGGTTGCTGGGAATTGAACTCAGAACCTCTGGAAAGCCACCTAGTGTTCTTAACCACTGAGCCATCTCTCCAGTGCTGGTATCTCTTAAAAGGTAGAGAATTATTATAAGTAGGCACTGTAAAGGCAAATTTTTCTCTGTATTTTTCTTGTAAAGGTATAGTGAAGAAACAATCTTCTAAATCAATAACTATAAGAGGTTATCCTTTAGGTAATAAAGAAGGCAAAGGATTCCAGACTGTAGAAAGCCATTTGGCTGAATCACCTTATTAACAGCTCTTAGATCTGTTACCATTCTCCATTTTCCAGGTTTTGTTTTAATAAAAAATATCGGAGAATTTCAAGGGCCAGTTGATTCTTCATTATACTGAGTAGTTACTTATTTACTTAGTTATTTATTTATGGTTTTTCAAGACAGTGTTTCCCTATGTAGCTTTGGAGCCTGTCCTGGAACTCACAAACTCACAAAGGCTTGCACCACCACCTGGCTATGCTGAGTATTTGGCTGCTCCTGTACCAGCTGTTCTAAGACTTGCAGTTTCTCTGTTATTAAAGGTCATGCTCAACCCATACAGGTTTGTCCATCAACCATTTTAAAGATAGGGCTGTTGGTGCCTTTGAAAGATCAGCAGCTGTTGTGCCCTGTTTTTGTACAACTTGAATGGTTGGTGATTAGTCTTTATATTTCCTTCTAATATTTTTTCCAAGAAACATACATTAATTTATGGTTTGTTTCTAAAATTGGAGGAATGTTAACCTGAATATTCCATTGCTGTAACAAATCATGTCCCCATAAATTAATCCCTATGTTAGCTACATATGGCTTTAGTTTTCCTTTCTGTCCTTCTAGCCCTATAGATTCATCTCACTCTCTGTTGTACCTGAGATAAAGTTCCAGTTCCTAAATGCTGAACATTTATGAGGCCAATTTGGATGCCAAGATTCTGGTGCAATAATTGTACCATCCACACCTGTGTCTATAAAGCCTCCAATGACAATGTCATTTATTCATATTTTTAATTTTGGTCTTGGTTCATTTATAGAAGTTTGCCAAAATATTTGCTTTACAGTTTCTCCTGAATTTATTGTTCTCTAGTCTATAGCTTTTCTATCATCCAGAGTAGTATGGTTTCTTACAATAGACATTAGGTTCTTTAATTTCTCTGGCAAGGAGTTCCCTCCATGGTTACAGGAAACAACTGAACTGAATTTGGCATGAGGCCTTCAAGAGACCCCTCAAGGCATTTCCCAATGGCAAAGGGTTATCTTGACTATCCCTTGTTGATCTACATTCATTAGTCCAATGCCTGCCTTTGCCACAATTTCTGCCTAATCCAAAAGGGAGGGACATTCTATTTGAATTATGCTTAGAAAAAACATTGTTAAGAATGCCCTGTTTACAATCCCTGTTTAGGTGACCTTGTTTGCCACAATTGAAACTCTTGCCATTTAGATTTTTCTTCAAACCTCTGGAAATCACCTCTCCTATCCAAGCATCATCATGGTCATGAGATTCAGTATTGATTGTATTTCACACCCAGACCTCCACGGGTGCTGATCTTGCCTTTAATGGCCTAATTACTCTTTTGCATTGTGCATTAACATTTTCAAAAGCCAGAGATTCAATTATTACTTGTTTTGCTTCTGAATCTGGTATCATTCTATTTACTGCTGGTCAATCTTTGTAAGAAATCTGTGAAGGTTACCTTTTGGGCCCTGTATAACTTAAGTAAATAATTCAATTTTCCCCCCCCTACTTCTCCAATTCTGTTCCAATCACTCAAAGCTGCTGCGAGGCATAAATCCAGGGCATGGTCATCATATAGAGTTTGCTTTGGTATATCAGCAGTGGGGTCAAGGGTCATTTGTCATGTGCATCCCAACTCAAGAGCCTGGCTTGCTCAGCTCTACCTGCTACTGGCACTGTGTCAGATAATCCACTTTTCAGTATATTAGAAGCCCAGATTTTTAAGTGAAATGCCCAAATTGAAAATTATATTTTAATTGCTACTGAAGAACAGAAAATCTGTGTATACCCATCTCATTATTTCAGCACAATTATATTACCCTTCCTAAGCCTTGTAGTGTTCCTTCATGTTTTTTAACATCTATTGAAGTGTGAATGTATGTGTGTGAGTGTGCCATTGTTCATGTGTGGAGGTCAGAAATTGGTGGCAGATGCCTTTACCCTGAGTCATCTCACGAGCCCCTTATGGCATTTCTTTTTCTTGTTTTATTGCTCTGGCCAGACCTCTACTGTCCTGCTTGAATGTTTAGTATGTATCTTGACATAAAGGAAACCTATCATATGTTTTCCCATTGTTGTACATTTTTACCATTATTTTTTATTTGTAGTTCATTCTAATTTCATGATTGTGACATATTTATTACTTATTTTGAGATGGGGTTTCGTGAGTCCCTGGCTGACCTCCAGTTTGATATCTACCCAATAATGGCCCGAAACTCTGCTCCTCCTGCCTTTGCTTCCCACATGTTAAGCTCCCACGTGTGTACCACCGCTGGGTTTATGAAGTATTGGGATTGAACCCCAAGCTTCACAAATGCTCTGAAAACATTCCCAGCCTTTTTTTCTTTGTTTCTCTCCCCACCCCCGAGACAGGGACTGACAATATAGCTCTGCCTAGACTAGAACTCACAAAGATTCACTTGCTTCTGCCTCCCAAATGCTAAAATTAAAGGCATGTGCCACACCAGGCTATACTTTTTAAAACAGGGCCTCGATATATAGACCTGACTGGCCTTGAAGTCTGAGATCTGCCTGCCTCTGCCTACCAAGTACTGGGACTAAAGCATCAGTGGTGGCCCACATCTTTAATTCCTGCACTTGAGAGGCAGAAGCAGGCAGATCTGAATTCAAGGCCAGACCTATCTACATAGTGAGTTTTAGGGCAGCCAAGGCTACACAGAGAAACAGTTTGAAACACACACACACACACACACACACAGCTTTCACATCAAGCCTGTTTGAAACACAGTCTTGCTATGGCAGCTCAGGCAGGATTTGAACTTAGTAAGTAGCCAAGTTTGACCTTTTACTTATGATCCTCCTGCTTCAGCTTCCAGAGTGCTAGTATTATAGTTATGTACCACCACCCTTCTGGTATTTTTATCCATTTATTTATCTTCTTTGGCAATGGTAAGGATTGAACCCAGGACTGTGCTCTACTACACAACTATACCTCCAGCCTCAGTATCATCATTTGAGAATGTCATCTTTTTTTTCTCTTTTTCTAACATGGTGAATGCCTATCTATTAACTGGATTCAACCCAGCAGTTGCCAGTCTGTGCTCTCCATTCTATGCCCCTGAATTACGGCATCAGCCTCATCAGGTAGGATACTGTGGTGGTTTGGATAGGAGTGCCTCCCATTAGACTCATGATTGAATGCTTGGCCCATAGGGAGTGGCACTATTAGGTGTGACCTTGGAGGAAGTGCATCACTGTGAAGGTGGGTTTTGAAGTTTCATATATTCAAGCTACAGCCAGTGTCACAGTTGCTTCTGCTGCCCCCTGGTCAAGACAGAACTCTCAAGCTCCTTCTCCAGCACCATGTCTGCCTGCATGCTGCCATGTCCCACCCACTATGAACTAAACCTCTGAAACTGTAAGCCACCCCAATTAAATGACTTTCCTTTATAAGAGTTACTGTGGTCATGGGTATCTTTTCACAGGAATAGAAACCCGAAGACTGGTACTGTTTTTTCCATTAGCTGAGGAAGCTGAGATTCAGAAGCATTCACCATAGTCTAGAAGGGGCAGAGCCAGGGTTCAAACTCAGCCCTGCCTGACACCAGTCTGTGTTCTTTCTGGATTAGGGTGAGACCTGGACACTCAGCCTGTCAACACTACATTGTCCTGTAACTTGGGGGCTCTTCAAGGAGCTTTGGGCCCTCTGCCACCAATTCTCTGTGACCTCAGATGAAGGGCTTCTGGGGCTCAGTCTCCCGCCTGCTAACATGTGCCAATCATTCTGCAATAGTGTCAAGCTTCCCTCATACAGTCCCGTGCCAAAGCTGCCTTATTCTGTGATCTGTCTCTACCACTTCCTTGCTCCGTGGCTTTGGCCTGATAACCCCTCAATACCCCCAGTGCCTTATCTCAGCTGCAAAACTGGATTCAGTTCCTAGCTTGAGTGCTTGAAACCAATGGCAAGCCTATGGCAAATGAGTGATTATTTTTTCATGACTTTTGGAAAATATGTGCACATGTGAGTGCTGTTGGAAACAGAACTTTCACTGAGCGTAGAAGCAGATGTATTAACATTTCTCTGAATGTTCATGCTCCAATCTAAAAACAGGATTTCTCCCTGGACTCCTCTGATATGTAGAGAAGAAAAGCCAAATTTCTTAATACCCTATGTTCTCTCTAATTCATCACAAACCCTTACTTCAGTAGAGCAGAGAGGCTAGGAGCATGTGGAGGCAAGCCAGGCTGGCTTGACTCTCAGCTTTGCAATGTAGGCTGTGTGAGCTTGGGCAAGGAGCTCTGCCTCTCTGTGCCTCTGCTTCCTCAACTCTAAACTTGGGAAAGCAATAGCACACACCTGACGACTGAGGCAGTGTGACATGAGCCGCCTAGCAGTGTCCATTACTGAAGGCTTAAAGCATCAGCAATTGTCATCTTCCAGGCGCTCCTCCCAATCTCTAATCTCTAGTCACCCTGGGTCATTCACCAGCCCAGACTTCATACCTGCTTCCTTAATTGCCTGCCCTGTTTGGACACATATCATTGATAAAAACATTTATTGAGATTTACTGAGTACTTTCCAAGTCATGGGTACTATGTGCAGCCCTTAGTGCATTTCACCATCCTTTGCCTCAGGACACTCTGAGAGGTAGCACTATATTAAGTCCTGCTGTAAAGGTGAGGGACATGGAGCAGAGAGGTGAAGTGCCTTGCTCAGGCCACGCTGGTAATCTGAAGCCAGGTCTGGCTGGCAGCTAAGCCCCAGGCTGAGTGCCTCCGACATACTCACCTCACAGTCCTCTGAGGACGCCATCGGGAAGTGTTCTCCTATTGGTACAACACACTAGGACACACCCAGCATAAAGAGCAGCCCAATCTGAGGCCACCCCAGGTGGGTGGGTAGAACCACATGGCCTTCTCTTGGAGGATGCCCAAGTACCAGCCTCCATCAGCCAGGCCCTGGGCACCTCATTGTTCTGGCCATCTCTCTTACCACTGCTATGCCCTGGAGCTACGGTGCCTGCCTCAGACCCTGTGGCTCCCCAGCTGACCGCAGGGCATAGGAGGGCAGGTATGGGATAGGGTTGATACAGTAACTTCCAAAAGGGCTTGTGCCAGTTGCCCACCCCGGGAAGTCCAGCCTGGTCATTCTGAGGCCTGGATGTAGACTGGGACAGCAAGCATGGCACATGCTCCCTCAGCCCCAGCCTGCAGCTCAGCCAGCGCCAGGTTGGAGCCCAGACCCTCAGTGTGCCCGGGCACCACCAGCTCCGGGTCCCCGCCCACTACGATGGACAGCACGGCGTCCTGTTCAAAGGGTGGCTTGCCAGGAGCAGCCTCGGGTGCTGGCCCTGTGGCCTTCAGCTCCTCCAGCCCTAGCGGGTCGGGCACCGGGCTCTCCTCCTTGTGCACTCCAACGATGCTGCCACCACCACGTGGGGCTGCCCTCCTTCGAGGAGGCCGCCGGGCTTGCAAGTCCTTGTCCTTCGTGGGGCCCAGGCGGCAGCGGTGATCCTTGAGGTACTTGTGTCGTGAGAAGCCTTTGGCGCAGCCCGCGCAGCGGAACTTGTAGTTGCCTGTGTGCGCGCGCTGATGCTCTGCCAGGTGGGCTCGGCGGCTGAAGGACTTGCTGCACAGCCCACACTTGTGGAGCTTCAGGCCTGCGGAGGGAGGGGCTGTCAGGGAGAGGCACATCCCGCATCTGTCCCGCCCAGATATCTGCAGCCTCTGATCTGACAAGCATCTGTGTGGTCAGGCTTCAGCCGGCTGCATGTCATCTTTGACTTTCCCTGGGACTTGCTCTACCACACTGTGCATCCTTCTACCCCTGGGCCTTTGCACTTACTTTTCCCATGCCTGAAATAATCTGCTTAATTCCTAAGCTTTGGTGGACTCTGTAGGCCACACCACCCCCTCTGGGCTGCTGGCCTCATCTGCGCCCCTCAGGCCATTGCCAATGGCAGAGGTTTGTTTTTTGTAAAGCACAGAATAGTAAAAGGCCTGTCTGGTGCCCAAATCCTACTCTGAGGCTGTTTCCTACCAATCGGGGTGTGTGGTCTGCCCAGCCCCTCCTCCACCCTGTGCCCGTGCTCTCTCCTCTGGTCTTTCCTTATCACTCGTTCTCTCTTCCAGGGACAGTTTCCTAGCTCCTCTCTCTCCTCAGCCTACGCTCTGTGGAGGACTTCCCTGATTCCCACAGCAGCTCTGCTGGGCCAGGCTCCTTCTGTAAATTCCTTCAGCCTTCAGCCTCCTGGGGTTGGGGGCCCAAAAGGAGCAGCTACTTGCCCGAGACCACCCAGAAAGAAGCTGGTGTCACTAAGGCTCAAAGCCAAGATGTCAAAGTTCTTGATCAACTTTCCCATTAAAAAGGAGGGAGGCATCTCATGTAGCTCAATGTAGCTCAGGCTGGCTTTGAACTTGCTACGAAGCCAAAAATGACCTTGAACTCTTGCTTCTAGCCCCCAAGTACTGGAACTACAGTTTTTTGCTACCATGCTTAGTTTATATTTAGTTGGGAATCAAACCCAGGGCTTTATGCATGCTAGGCAAGTGCACTACCAACTGAGATGGGATACCTACGCCCCATTTTCAAGCTTTTAACAGAAGCAACTTTGTCTCCATGGGGATTTTTGGAGACATTTTTGATTGTTACACTAAGTGGGAGATGCCACACTGACATGCCATGGATGTGGGGTGCTTATGAAAGTGGGTGGGGTCATCATGGACAGTGGGTGGGGTCATCATGGACAGTGGGTGGGGTCAGCATGGACAGTGGGTGGGGTCAGCATGGACCGTGGGTGGGGTCAGCATGGATAGTGGGTGGGGTGGGCATGGATAGTGGGTGGGGTAGCATGGACAATGGGTGGGGTCAGCATGGACAGTGGGTGGGGTGGGCATGGATAGTGGGTGGGGTAGCATGGACAATGGGTGGGGTGGGCATGGACAGTGGGTGGGGTGGGCATGGACAGTGGGTGGGGCGGGCATGGACAGTGGGTGGGGTGGGCATGGATAGTGGGTGGGGTGGGCATGGACAGTGGGTGGGGTGGGCATGGACAATGGGTGGGGTGGGCATGGACAGTGGGTGGGGCGGGCATGGACAGTGGGTGGGGTCGGCATGGACAGTGGGTGGGGTCGGCATGGACAGTGGGTGGGGTCAGCATGGACAGTGGGTGGGGTGGGCATGGACAGTGGGTGGGGTCAGCATGGATAGTGGGTGGGGTGGGCATGGATAGTGGGTGGGGTCAGCATGGACAGTGGGTGGGGTCGGCATGGACAGTGGGTGGGGTCAGCATGGACAGTGGGTGGGGTCAGCATGGACAGTGGGTGGGGTCGGCATGGATAGTGGGTGGGGGTTGGCATGGACAGAGGATGGGATGCTGATAAACACCTGGGCAAATGACTTAGAGACCTGTCTATCTGTCTTCCCAGGCAATCCCTGGCCACATCTTGGATGGCACTGATTCACACCTCTATGTTACTGTACACAATCTAATTCAGCTTTTACATCTACTTCCCTTGGGACTGGGGTTGCATCTAATTCACCTCTGCTGTTCCAAGGTCCCCAACACAGACCTAGCTTCTAGCCCCCATGAACACATAAGCAGAAACCCATTGGCTGGATAGGCCTCATATAGGTGCCTGCTTTTCTTCCCAATAGCTGGATCTTGGGGAACTTATCTCAGCCAGTCCCTCCAATGGGCCCGAAGCCTCTTACCAGCATGGGAGAGAATGTGGGCTTTCAGCTTGTCCTGCCGGTTGAATTCCTTACTGCATCCTGTGTGCATCCTAGAACCCAAAGCCATCAGTTACAGGACAGGAGTATGAACCCTCTCATTGGTGCCTACACCAGCCTTTGCCAAGCAAAAGGCTAGGCAAGGGAACAGTGTGGGAGTGAGCCAGGCAGCTGTAGTGACATATTCACCTTGTCTGCACCTGTGGCATAGACCACGCCCATTGGGGGATGGAGACAGGGCCAGACATGACCTGGGGGAACTAAGGCTGAGGAGGGGGCTCAGAGAGCTCTTTTGCTTGCAGCACAGGGACGGGTACATCCGGAGGCATCATTGGGACCAGGAACCTGCTGGTGTCCACCTGTCTATGTTGTAAGTTATTTCTCCCTGAATAAACATCTATTCGGCCTATTTGTTTCTCCTGATTCTTATTAACATCAATAGGCAGGGCCGGACAGGACCCATGGAGAGAGGCCCTCAATCCATCCTTCCATATAGGCCCCTCTAAGGTAATCCAACTCCCGTCCCCATGAATAAGGCAGCCCCAACTCACGAGAAGGGACATTTGTACTTCTTGAAGGGCTCGTGGATAAGCATATGTCTCTTCAGCTTGTCCTTGCGGTTGAATGCAGACTCACACACTGGACATTTGTAGGGCTTCTCACCTGTGGGGACATGGGAACACCTCATGGGTCCCCTGAGGACAAGTCTGAATCCCCCAGGAGGAGGAGATTCTCTTATTTTTCCTCATTTGGCACAGAGAATTTGGAAGAGTTTTGTTTTTTGAGACAGGTTTTCACTGTGTAGCCCAAGCTGGGTTGGAGTACTCAATCCTCCTGCCTCATCCTTCCCAAGTGCTAAGATTATAGGAATGTGTCACCATGGAACTCAAGGCTGATGCTTGCCAGGAAAGCACCACACTACCACAAGCCTGTTGCCCCCGGGAGGCCAGAAGAGGGCGTCAGATCCCCTGGAACAGCAGTTAGTGACAGTTCAGAGCCAACCTTTGGGTGCTGGGAATTGAATCTGGGTCCTCTGGAAGGGCAGCAAGTGTTTTTAGCTGTTAAGCCATCTCTCCACCTAACTCCTACCCACAGCTTACTTTTTTCCCCCCTTGAGACAGGATTTCTTTGTGTGGTCCTGGCTATCCTGGAACTCACTCTGTAGACCAGGCTGGCCTTGAACTCAGAGATCCGCCTGCTTCTGCCTCCAGGGTACTGGGATTAAATGTGTGCTTCACTACCTCCTGGCTTGTTTTTTAGGATACAAGGTATTGATATGTCACCTGAATATTGACTCTTACTTCCAGGCCAATCTGAATGACAGAACAAGACCCTATCTCAAATAAATAAAAAAGACCTGAAGTCATTTTGTTTCCTGTTCTAGAAAGATCTCTGGACATGCTAGGGGAGCAGATTGGTACAGCCACCTGCCTTTCTAGGAGGAAAAAGAATAATACTGCAGCCAGATGGTGGTGGTGCAGCCTTTAATTCCAGCACTTGGGAGACAGAGGCAGGCAGATCTCTGTGAGTTCAAGACCAGCATGAGCTCGTGTGTTCATGTCAATGTGCATGGGCCTAAATGTGTCAGGCAAAGGTAGCTAAGTGTGTTCAAATAGGGTTTCTCTATGTAGATCAGGCTGGCCTGTATTACAGGTGTGTACCACCTTGCCTTGCCTTTCAGAATCTTCATCATCCCAACAGGAAAGTATGCTCTAAATAAATACATGGTTTAAACTAACACACTGTTAAGAATAAGCCACACAAACCAACTTCTGAAAGCTTGTCAGAAAAACAAACAAACAAACAAAACACACCATAAAACCAATCTGGGAAGAGCTGTGGAGAGGGAAAGGAAGGGAGACAGTCATGTAATTCTATTTTAATTAAAATGTATTAAAAAACAAAGACCTTAATACCAAAAAAAAAGTTTTCTTTTTTCTTTCTTTCTTCCTTTTTTTCTTTCTTTCTTTCTTTCTTTCTTTTTTTGTTTTTGGAACTCTCTCTGTGGACCAGGTTGTCCTCGAACTCAGAAATCAGCCTGCTCCTGCCTTCTGAGTGCTGAGATTAAAGGTGTGCGCCCTGCAATGTTATCTAACTTAATAATAATAATGGCTGAAAACTTATTGAAGGATCTATGGGGAGGTTATAGCTCGGTTGTAGGGCTTACCTGACCTATATGATGCCTGAGGTTCAATTCCCAGCATGATAATGATAATGATAATGATAATAATAGGAAAGCTCATTCACAGGGAACAGTTGAATACTAAGCAGCTATGGAAAAGGAAAGTACTCCCTAGGAATGTCTTTGTGACATACTGTTAAGGAAATAAACAGATAACAGAATTACAATCATGTGCTCACTTATGTAAAAGAAAGTGTGTTGAACAGATATAATAAACAACCTGAGGGTCTGGAGACTTGACTCAGCAGTTAAGAGAGCTTGCAGCAGCTCTTTCAGAGGACCTGAGTTCAGGTCCCAGCACCCACATTGGGCAGTTCACAGTTTCCAATACTGCCCTCTTCAGGTCTCTGAGGGTACTTCATGCACATGACATTCACTCCCACAAACACATACTTTTTTTCTAATCTGTCACCCAAACTAGGCAGTGATTGCAGTTACTAAGGAGGGAGTTGGGAATACTGTGTAAGCTGTGGCCTGCAGGTTCGAGCATGTAAGGATTTTCCTTTTGTCTGCTATTGTGTTGAAAGAGAAACTCGTTCTATTGCCCAGACTTATCTCAAACCCCTGGGCCCTCCCATCTCAGCCTCCTGAGTAGCCAGGATTTCAGGCATATACCACACCCATCCAGTACTTATTTTAAAAATAAAACTGAATCCTGGGACTGGGGAGATGGCTCGGTGGGTAAAATACTTGGTGCAAAGTGTGAGTAACTGAGTTCAAATCTCCAGAACTCACATACAGCTGGGAGGGGTAACACACATCTGTAATCCTATATGGCCAAAGGGTGATGAGAGGTGGAGACAGGACAATCCCTGAGCATTTAAGGCCAAAACTGGCCTGTGTACACAGCAGTGAACAACAGAGACCCCACCTCAAGCAAGGTTGAAGGTAAGAGCTAACACCCAAGGCTGCCATTTGACCACACATGTATAGCACACACACACACTCACACACACACACACACACACACACACACACACACACACACACACACCTGAACCCTGCAGCACAAACCTGCAATCCTAGCACTTGGGAGGGGAGGTAGAGGTAGGAGGATCAGGAGTGTGCAAGGTCAGCCTTGGCTATGTGAGGTACCATCTCTCCCTCCTCCATAAAAATTTAACAATCCAAAAACTTCTATACAACCAGCTGGGAACCTAGGAGGCGGGGTAGGGATTTGCAGGACAGTCACCCAACATCCATGAGATAGTCTAGCAGGGCTGCCACCCAGACAGCAGGGTCAAGTCCTCCCTACCTGCCTCTGGGGCTCACCTCTTCTCTCTCTCTCTCTCTCCTCCTTCTCTCCCTTCCTTTCCTCCTTCCTTGTTTGTTTGTATTTTTATTTTTTTGAGACAGGGTTTCTCTGTGTAGCCCTGGCCTGGAACTCAATCTGTAGACCAGGCTGGCCACCTACTCACAGATCTGCCTGCTTCGGCCTCCCAAGTGCTGGGATTAAAGGTGTACACCATCACCATCCTGCCCAATGAATTCTTATAGTGACCACCACCACCCAGCTTAAACTCTGCTTTTATAAGGTATTGGGAGCCCCATGTTCACAGGTGAGGTGGTGGGACCCCATGTTCACAGTTGAGGACAGGTGAGTGAGGAGCAGTATGGAGAGAAGGATGAGGAATTCAAAGGAGAAGAGCCAGTATAGATGGAAAAGCAACAGAACGGCTGGATAGAGAGGGGAGGGTACCCACCTGAGTGGATGTGGGCGTGCAGCTTGAGGTAGTGCTCCTTCCGGAAGAACTTCTTACAGATCTGGCACCTGAACCGGCCACCACTGCCATGGGTAGGTAAGTGACGCCGCAGGTAGCGCTCACAGGGGAAGACCTGGAGAAAGACAGGATCATGGTAGGCCAGATTCCAGAACCGCTTCCCTCACCATCTTCCAGTATCTGAGCTCAGGAACCCTGGTTTCAAGCTCCTTGGAAACATCATCCTATCTGTCCTCGGTGCTGGAGGCCAAACTATCAGACCCAGCCCTCCAGACCCCTTGGCTCTCTAAGCACTCATAAGCCCAGCCAAAACACATTCCTTGTGAATTGCCCCCCAGGCTATTCTTCCTACACAAAGGATGTTATTTCCTGGTCTCCTAAACTCCTATTCATCCCTCAAGTCAGGTGTCGGTGCTGTTCTTCAAAGCCTTAAGTCTCTGATGCCATGTTAGACACCCAAGTTCTGCCTCTGAGTGATCAGCCAAGTCTATTTTGTTGTTGTTTTTGTTTGCCTGTTTGTTTTGTATTTTGAGACAGGGTTTCTCTGTGTAGCCCTGGCTGTTCTGGAAGTGGCTCTGTAGCCTAGGCTAGCCTCCAACTCACAGAGATCTGCCTGCCTGTGCCTCCCAAGTGCTGAGACTAAAGGCATGCGCCACCACACCCAGCTATCCAAAGTCCTCAGTCAGGTCACTGTCCCTCTCAGGGCCTCCTGGGAGGAAGATGCTGTGACACCTACCTTCTGGCAGTGTGGACAGGGGAAGCTGTGAGTGGCCGTCTGCACATGGTGTTCCAAGGCCTCAGGAGTGGAGTATTTATTGACACACTTGACACACCTAAGTGGGAAGGAAGAGAGAGATGAGCTCTAGCAAGTATGGAAATTTCCCCTTGTTCCCCCAAAACCAACTTCAGGAGGCAAAATCCTACATGAAATTCATTCCCAAATGTGTCCACTCTTCTCTGACATTCTCCACCCTCGGCTGGGCTGCTGAAACGCGTGTAGGAGCCTCTCTGGTTTCCCAGCCCCCTCCTGATCCCTGAAGTCCCTTATCCCCCAAGGAAGCCAGATGTTGTCTTTAAAAATGGAAATCAGGGTTGAAGAGATGGCACAGTGGTTAAGAGCACTGGCTGCTCACCCAAAGGACCGGGATTGGATTCCCAGAACCCACATGGCAGCTCATAACCATCTCTAGTTTCAGGGGACTCAATAATCTCTTCTGGCTTCCATGGGTGACAAATTAAGGAAAAAAAATCCTTTTGTCTGTATTTAACAAAAATGCCTTTTGTAACTAGGGAGCAAATAACACCAATAAATCTTTAAAAAAATTTTTTGAGACAGCACCTCATAGGGCCCAAGCTGGCTTCAAACTTCCATGTGAACAAGAATGACCTTGAATTCTTGCTTCTACTTACCAAATGCTGTGGTTCCATGAGCTGTGATACCAGGCAACAGATCTTATTTTCATAAGGAAAATAAGGAGGTAGGGTAGGTGTGATAGTACAGACCTATAACCTAGCACCTGGCAAGCAGAAGCAGAAGGATTGCTAAGAATTTGAGGTCAGCCTAGTCTACATACCAAGCTCCAGGCCAGTCAGGGTTATGCAGCAACACCCTGACTCAAACAACAACAACAAAGAAAAAACAAACAAGCAAAAATGAATCCAAGCTGGATAGTGGTGGCAGACACCTTTAATTCCAGCACTCAGGAAGCAGAGGCAGGCCGCTCTCTGTAAGTCTGAGGACAGCCTGGTCTACAGAGTGAGTTCCAGGAAGCCAGGGATGCTACACAAAGAAACCCTGTCTCGAAGAATCAAATAAAACAAAAAGCAAGACTGAATATAGAGTCACTCCAGTGGTTGGGGGACATTCCATAGGCAGGCCAAGTCCATTCAACTCCAAGGACACAGAGCAGTTGCCCAAGTGTGGACCTCTAAAAACATGATGTGACCACCACACAAGCTCAACCTACGGAGAACAGCAAACCTGCCCTTGTATCAATGTCATTTTGGGTTTCTGCATACAGTTGAATAATACAGCAAGAAGGACTGTAGTCATCTCTTACTGGGCATCCTCTGTGTTCCAAGCTCAGTAAATTCTCTTTTTATTTTATTGGTATTTGCCTGTACGTATGTCTGTGTGAGGATTTTGGATCCTGGAGTTACAGACAGTTGTGTAGGGACTGGGAATTGAACTCAGGTCCTTTGGAAAAGCAATCAGGCTCTACTGAGCCACCTCTCCAGCCCCTTGGTAAATTCTCTTACTTGACCTTTACAAAGAATTCAGGAGAAAGCTAGGCACAATGGTATTGGCCTATAATCTTAGCACTCAAAGAGCTGAGGCTAGAGGGTCACTTCAAAGTCAATACCAACTTTAGCTACATAGTGAATTCAAGGGTACCTGTGGAAACCCTAACTGGAAACAAAGAAGAGAGGAATAAGGGCTAGGAATATAACTAACCTGGTAGAGTGCTTGCCTAACATCCACAAGGCTCTTGGTTTGGTCCCCAACACTGCATAAGTGAGGTGTGGTGGAACAGATGCTATCCCAGCACTCAGGAGGTAATAACAAAGATCAGAAGTTCAAGATCATCCTCACCTATACAATGAGTTCAAGGCTAGCCTGGGCCACTTAGGAGTACTTGAGAGAAGTGGAGACAACGTAATCAAGGGTCATCCTTGGTTGTGCAATGACAAAGGCCAGACTACTTAAGATATTGATGGGGGGGGCAGTGACACAGGGGTGGCCCCGTTCTAACAGGCGAAACGTGATCAGGACCCCTCACCACAAGTGAGGGAGCTGAGGCCAATGGCAAGTCAATATTTTCCCCAAAGTCATGCACCGGCCCGTGTAAGTCAGCTTGGGATGCAAGCACCGGCAGGTGGCTCCACAGCCCTTATCATTACCGTCAGGGAACCCTGAAGCAGCTGCCTTCTGAGCTATTTGAGGGCAGGCTGACAGCATTTCATTACCATGTAGTAAAGGCATTTATTGACGCACCTGTCTCCCTGCAGCAACAATGACTTTGGTTCAAAGATCTGCATTTACTTATCTTAATCTCAGAAGCCTCACCTAGAAGTTTCTGAAGTAACAGAGGTCACCAGACAAGTCCCTACAGGTATAAGTCTATACAAAATACAAATGCTATCCCAACATGAAATATTTTGTGGAAGGTGTCCCAGATAGATACCTGTTACCACCTGTCCCCATAGGCTCAGGACTGTTTGTGACACACCTGCTTTCAACCAGCAGCCAGCAAATGGGCAGAAAAAGCCCAAGGGCAGAAGCATGATGGTGTTTACAGAACACATCCTCTCTAGAGGAGGCCCAGAAAACACAGAGGGATACTCTATAGACAAGTGATGACAGAAGGGACAGCTTCAGGGAGAAGAAGCTGAAGGTCTATGTGGCAATCTCACTTCTGACAAAAGAATCCAGATCACCAGTGCTTTTGGCTGTGAGCCTAGCCTTTAACAGCTGAGCCATCTGTCCAGCCCCAGAACACTTTCTGTGTATATGTGTGTGTGTGTGTGTGTGTGTGTGTGTGTGTGTGTGTGAGCCTGGATGAGTTTATATGCACCTTGTGCTTGCAGGAGCCCACAGAGGCCAGAAGAGGACACCAGATCCCTCTTCTATTACAGTCAGTTGTGAACCACCATGTAGGGGCTGGGAACTGAACCCAGGTCCTCTGCAAATACTCTTAATTATTAAATCACCTCTCTAGCTCTCAACATTTCCCCCCTTCTTTTTTGTTTTTTCGAGATAGTGTTGCCCTGGAACTCACTTTGTAGACTAGGTTGGCTTCACACTATCAAAGATCCACCTGCTTCTGCATCCCTAGCACTGGGACTAACGGTGTGCACCACACTAATGTGTCCCCCTCCTTTTCATTTGTATTTATCTACTTTGTGTGTATATGTGCCAGTGGAGGTGAGATCGCAATAAATGGAAGTGAGTTCTTTCCCTCCATCATGTTGGGTATTAGGAATCAAACCCAGGCCTTGAGCCTGTACTCACTGAGCTATCTTTCTAGCCCCTAGTTACCCTTTTTTTTTTTTTTTTTTTTTTTTTTTTCCTAGTTACCCTTTCCAAGGGCTGTTTCTATGATAAATGCCTAAGAAGTGAAAAAATGGTCTAAGAAGAGTCAGTACCATTTTTTCCCATGGGTGCCAAAACACTCAGAAACACACCAGGCTGGGCCCCAGTTTTTAGCCTCTGTTTCCCTTTGCAATTTGTCCCTGATCCTGAGCAGCCTGGGCCAGGCTCCCCTGCCCACGGGTTCAGCAGGGCTGGTAGCATGCACACATACTTGTAGACGGTGCTGTCCTTCTTGGGGCTGTGCTGAGGCAGGAGACTGTGGGAGTACTGGTGCACGCCCAGGTCATACAGTGAGGGGAAGTCCTTGCTACAGAGATGGCAGCGGTAGCTCAGCTCCTCCTGGTGGCTTCTGATGTGCTCCAGAAAGGTGTCCAGCTTGGGGAACATCTGGGCACAGCTTTTGACCACGCACTTGTACACCTTGGGAGGAGACACTGGGAGGTGAGAGGTGGGAGTCACCTCGGTGGCTACCCCTACCCTTGACGCTGTGAACAACCTGCCAGTCATTCTCCAGCTCCCTACGGATGAAACCAGAGCCTCCCAAATGTTGGGCAAAACCATTGAGTTTTATCTCTAGCTCTCTTTTTATTTATTTTGATACAGGTGCTCACTAAGTTCGCCCAGACTGGCTTTGAACTCACTCCATAGCTTAATCAGGTGTTGAACTGAGATGTTTCTGCATAAGCTTTCTGAGGGTCACAGGCTGTAGCACCAGGCTCAGTTCCTAGCTTCACTAAGATTGCAGGGTTCCCTTCCCTTGATCAGTTACTCTTCCCTAAGGCTTGGCAAAGCCTGATTGTATCCATAAAAATTACCCAAGACCTAGAAGTACAGTGAAGGGTGACACTATGCCCTTCTAATGTCCTGGCTCTCAAACGAGTGGACATCATTAGCTAAGGGCAGTGGCACACACCTGTCATCCCAGCACTTGGGGGAAAGGCAGGAACAAAGGAGTCCAAGATCACGATTGGTGAAGCTGGAGCAATACCTCAGCCATCAGAAGTGTAAAGGAGCACTTGTCACTCTTGCAAGGACCCAGGTTCAATTCCAAGCACCCACATGGTAGTTCATAACCATAACTCCAATTGCGGGAACCCAATGTCTTCTTCTGACCTCCAGGGCACCAAGCATGCACATGATATACATACACACACAGGCAAAACACTCATACACCTAAAATAGAGTAAATAAATCTTTAATTTAAAAAGCTAGTCCTTAGCAACATACATGAGCTTGAGCTACATGAGACTCCATATTAAAAAGAAGGAGGAGGAGAAGGAGGAGAAGAAGAGGAAGAAGAATTAGAAGAATAAAAGAAAAACTTGAGAAATACCACCACCAGAGTATCTGACTTGACAGAAGTTGGTGGCCCGAACATGTTACTTACTCCTAGCAGGAATTCTCTGATGACACAGGTCTAGAGATCATCATTGGGTCCTCTTGCTCCTTGGGGACATGGTTAATTTTGAATATGTAGAATCGACTTTCAAGTTCAATGTTAATTTGTAGAAAAAAAATGCATGTGTATATGTATGTATGTATGTATGTATAAATGATTTGTGTGTGTGTGTGTGATGTTATGGATGTAACTCAGGGCCTTGCACATGCAAGTGCTCGACCACTGAGCCACTGTTGTTGTTAGATACAAGAGGTAACTCCAAAGGTTATGGATGAGGCATTGATGAAATTTGTGTGTACTTTAGCAGTCTGATGCGGAGACAGTCAAATGCAGGAGCTATGTGTCACATGTGTCACTTCCTTCGCTTCTTTCATGATCTACACGACACTCTGACATATGTCTGGTCTCACTTCTATAAGAAATATGCTTTCAGTATTTTTGAAAATTCTAGTAGTCATCAATATTCCTCAGATGCTTACATAGTATCAAATCCTCTTTATTCCTAATGAAGTCAACTCCAATTTTCCCAGGGTACAAACAGACTGGGTAAAACCCCTGGTCCTCCTGACAGCCTTTAATCTGGTGCCAGCCATGTTGCTACTTTCTTGGCAGTGATACACAGGCAGCCATCTTTGGGGTGATCATCACCCCCCCCCCAAAGAAACGGCAAAAGCCTGCCAGCAGGAGTCCCTTCTATTTTTTGCATTTATCTTGACTGGGATATAAATGTGATAGATGGAGACACAGCAACTATTCTGCAGCACTGAGGGTGAACACCACAAGCTAAGGATGCTAGAGCAGGAAGTCAGAAGCCTGGCCCTGGATGACATGCCTAGCCTGCCAGCCCAACACTGCTGATTTCAGGACTGTTATGATAGGAGAGAAATAAAACCCCAACTGTTGGCCAGCTTTCTACCACTGTGGGCATATTAATGGTCTCCTACATGATAGTATGATAGGAGAGAAACCAAACCCTAACTGTTAGCCAGCCTTCTACTATTGTAGGCATATTAACAGTCTCCTACAGGAGACGAGCAGGGCTCTGGAGCTGGGACACAGCTCAGTCGGGTCTGCTGGTAGCAGGCTTGCCTAGCGTGTTTGAAGCCCTATTTCAATGCTTGGAGGACAGAACTTCAAGGTCATCCTCAGTGCACGCATGTAAGTACAAATGCCCTCAGAGCCCAGCAGAGGCTGTCATCCCCTGGAGCTGGACTTACAGGCAGTTGTGAGCCATCTGATGTGGGTACTAGGAAATGAACTCAGTGCTCGTAACCACTGAGCCAAAGCTCCAGCCCCATGATCCCATCTTAAAACAAAAACAAAACTGCCTCTAATCCATAAGAGATTAGAGAATTCTTCTAGGAAAAGTTTCCATTGCTCATGAGAAATACTATGACTGGATTTTCTATAAAGAGTAACCCTGACAGTAACACTTGCCACTGAACCTGATGACCTGACTTTGACTTCTGGGACTCCCACAGTAAGAGGAGAGAACCAACTCCCACAAGCTGTCCTTTGACCTGTACATGCTCTGTGGCACGTACACACACACACACACACACACACACACACACACACCAAAGGTCAGAAATAGAGCACAGGGCATGGTGGTGGACACCTTTAATCCCAGCACTCAGGAGGCAGAAGCAGGCGGATCTCTGTAAATTTGGGGCTGGCATGCTCTACACAGCCAGTTCCAGCAAGCAGGAGGTAAGCCACAATGGGAGACAAGGCCACACCTCATGAACACAGCCACTAGAGCTGGTGAGGAGACAAGACACAAAGCCCTTGAATCTGAGCTGAGGGCTTGCCCTGGCTCAGCCTCCTGCTAGGTCAGATGATACACCTCCTACACATTTAACCCAACTATGCATCATTCCTCCAGGAATCTATCTTCAGGACAAAGAGCCATGGAAAACGCCGGCCTGATTCCTGTCCCTTTCCAGGCAGCATTGGTGGCCCCAGTGTCATCAAGCTCATAAAGGAGCAGCTGTGCCCTCTGCTTTCATGCCCACCCACCTGTTCCTTCTTGTGCTGGATCATGTGGGACTTGAGCTGGAAGTAGGTGTTGAACTTGCTGGGACAGAACTGACACAGGTAGGAGCTGTCAATGAGCACTACCTGCTTGGCCTCTGGCTTGCCACCTTCATCCTCACCTGCTGCAGGCAAGGCTTGGGGCTGTGCGGTGCTGGACAGGGTTTGGCCCAACCCTATGCAGAAAGAGAAAAAAGGCACACACAGAGAGAAGTCACAGAGAAGGGTTTGAGTAGGCAGAATGAGAGCCACATCATACAGAAGGGCTCCCAGGACACCTGCTACTACAGACACGCTGTCGCATGCTGTATTCAGGACTGTACTTAGCACATGCACTCCAGTCCATCCAGACAAGATGCTAAAACACTAACTAAACCACATTCTTTTTTATTTTATTTTCAGACAGGGTCTTAGGTAGTCCAGGCTGACCTCAAACATGCTATGTAGCTGAGGGTGACCTTGAACTCTTGATCCTCCTCCACTATCTCCCAAGTGCTGGGATTACAAGATGGTGCCACCATGCTCAGGTTTTTTTGTTTTTTCAAGACAGAGTTTCTCTGTGTAGCCTTGGCTGTCCTGAAACTCATTCTATAGAGTGAGGCTGGCTTCAAACTCACGGAGATCGGCCTGCCTCTGACTCCTAAGTATGGGGATTAAAGGTGTGAACTGCCACCACATGGCCCATTTTAAGTTTTATAGTGCTGGGGACTGAACCCAGGGCATCCTGTATGAAGGCAAATACTCTGTCCTGAGGCACATCCACAGCCCTTGAAATACATTCTGACCGAGAGACAGCTAGTGGCCTCTCCATGGGCGTTAGAAACTAGACACTCATAAGCATATTTAGGTTGCCTTGTAAGCATATTCAGGTTGCCTCTCAGGCCTTTCTAACCACAACACTTCCCTTTGCTTTGTTACTCTTTGCAAATTAGACCATCCTCACTCTCCCTGACATCAGGGGCCTGCTCCTTCACCTCTGTAGCCCATGGCCTGGCACACAGTAGGGCTCCACAGTGTCTGCTTAATGGGTGGCCTCTGGTGCTGAGCCAGAGTTCAGAAAGCAAGAAGCCAGGCAGGCCTGCTCCAACAGAGCACTGGTGTGTCACATAAAAGCAGTCCTCTGGCACATGCCCAACAAAAGGCTCTTCAACAGCTGGCACGTGGCAGGGGCTGCTCGCCCTGCTCGGGTAGGAAGAACTGTGGTTCTGGCTCTACACTGTCCTATATAGCGGCCACAAGTCACAGGTGATATATAAGATCTGGAAGATAGCCAGTCCCAGTGCACATGTGCTGTAAACGCAAATGCATTCTACTCACCTGTGTCCTCCTCCTCTTGCCTGCTGGGGTTCAAAGCCATGACCTGCACTGTAACAGAGTTTCGAGAAATGGTGCCACCACTGCGCCCCGGAGGCCACACCTTATGAGTCTGCATGTGCTTCTTGACATTGGACTTCTGGGCAAAGGCGCGGCCACATGCAATGCACTGGAAAGGCTTTTCCCCTGTATGGCTGCAGGAACAAGGTCAGTCAGCATTCCTTCACAGACACAGGGACATGGCCTCCACCCAGGAGCTCACAGCCACCAGGAGGCCTAGAGATGCTGCCGGTCATCATCCGGCACCACCAGGACTTGTTCTCCCAATGTGGCAGATAGACCAGAGTAGAAAGACCTGCTCTGAGCTACCTGGTCAGCAAAACTTCTCCTTGGCCACCTCACACCTGAGAGCACAGATTTCCTAACTGCTAAAGCATCAAGTAGGAAGGGGTGTGTGTGTGTGTGTGTGTGTGTGTGTGTGTGTGTGTGTGTGTAAGAGAGAGAGGCAGAGGCTGGCCTCAAACTCACAGAGATCTACCTGCCTCTGTCTCCAGAGTGCTGGGATTAAAGGTGGGTGCCACCATGCTCAGCTTTGAAAATAATTTTGAGAAGTTCCCTATTGGTTGTCATTGAATATGGAAAACCATTTCTTTTTATGACCACCTATGTATTGAAAATGCAGTAATGGAAAAATTCAGTGATTATAAAACCAATGTCACTGGAGGTCCAAAGTGGTGCCACCCGGTAAGGTAGAGGCCAGCTGTGTTGAGGCAGACACCAGCCATGTGGGACCAGTCACAATTGGCTTCATTACAAGTGAAATTTAAAAGTCTGTTTCTCAGCTGCACTAGCTGAGCTCTAATAGCCATGCAAGGTTAACAGTGCCAATTTGGACATTTTCAGTATTGCCAAATGTTCCGGATGAGGTCCAGTTTGCTTCTAGCAACATTTGGCAAGGTTTGAAAACATTTTTGGCTGTCACAGCTGTGGGAGAGGTGGTAGTGGCGTTTACGGTCAGAGGCTAAGGATAATTTTGAACATTCCACAAAGCACAGTCAGCACAACCTGACCCCAAGCCCCAGTCCCAATAATGCAGGGTTGGGAGACCCTAGACCCTAATCCAGACAGATGTACTGCTGGTGTGGACTGGCCCTTAGTTCTCTCAGAAATGAACAAATTCATGGCAGGTGTTAAAGACAGATTACTTCCTCCATTGACTCTTTAGGGACTGAAGGTGAAATCATCTCACCACACCATTCCAAATTTTCCAACACCAGAGCCATGACTGACCCCAAGTCCCCCACATTCTAATGTATCCCACTGTGAGGAGGTGCTGAACCTGCCCACCCCACTATTCCACAGATGGACTCCACATTCTTGGGGCGAGAAGATCCTCTGTAGTTAGCTATCCTGGCACAGCGGGCAGCCTGCAGGCTAACCCTTCTGCAGTTGGAAGACAAGCTGTGTGTGTGCAAAGCAGCTCTCAGTTCAAGGGTGCCATCCACCCACACAGACAAGCCAACCTTGCTGTCTCGGTAGGCAAACTTGGCCCTCGGCTTTGAGAAGAATGCGGGGATCCCTCCTCCTGGGCACTGCACGCCTGAAGATGGGCACTGGCCTGGGAAGGGAGCCTCACTTCCCTGCAGGTGGACCCTAGTCGGGGCTGTGCTAGAGCCCCTGCCCCCAAGGCTACCTGTACCTTCGGATGTGTTGCTGGAGATCAAAGTTTTTGGTAAATGACTTGTCACAGTAGGAACATTTGAGTTTCTGGGCCTTGGGCTTCCCTGCAGCTGAAAGACAAGGAAAGAGAGGGATGGTCAGGCAGGGGGCCCAGCTGAGGGGACAGGGCAAACCTCCAACCATTTCTCCCCTGTACCTGCGGCCAGACAGTATGCACTCTGGGACATCTCCATCTATGTGTGGACAGTGTAAGAGGTAAAGCCAGACAAAGCTCTCTGAGAGGCTTTCTCTGCTCACGGTGAAATCCACCACCTCTCCCTTGCCTTCCAGCACTCCATGTCCTCTGTCTGCCAACTTCAGAACTCCCTCCATCCTGCAATGGACTCCTTGCTAATCTCGATGACCCCAAGCATGGCCTCACCTCAGGACTCTGTACCTGTTGCTTCCCTTGCCTGGAAAGCTTGCCCTTCAATGCCTACAGAACTACTTCCTTCTTTCAGGATAGGTAGGCTGTGTCATTTTCTACCCTGTAATCTCCCTAGAGAAGCTCACAAATACGCACTTATTTCCTGCCCATCTCTCCCATTAAACTGTGAGTGACTGACAGCAGAGGAGGTCCTAGACCAAGACCTAAATCCCTAGTGGGTGATGCACTGATCTTAATGCATATTTGCAGAAAGAAGGGAGAAAGAAGGGGCTGAAAGAAAAGCTCTTAAAACATTCCTAGTTAAGCTGCTCAGTGGTGGTGCTCACCTTTAATCCCAGCATCAGGAGGCAGAGGCAGCAGGATCTCTGTGAGTTCGAGGTCATCAAGTTCCAGGACAGCCGAGGCTGCACAGAGAGACCCTGTCTTGAAAAGAAAAAAATTTTCCCAGTTCCTTTCCCCACATCTGTTCCCTGGTTCTGACTCTACTCTGACTCCACACATCTCGAAAACGGGGAAGACCACAACTGGTGAACTGGTAGCCACTTTTGCCTCATTCCTGCTCCTGGCTAAGACAAACATTTCCTAACTTCCCTTGCAGCTATGCATGGCCACGTGACTACATGTGAAGAAAGTCTCATATAGGACTGCTGGAAGCTGGGAGAGTCCCCTTTTACCCTTCTCTTCCTCTGCTTTCTTATTTTCTGGAATATGAAATTGATGGAATTTCAGCAACGACCTCAGGTGACAAGACACCCTGAAAATGAAGCCGTGCTCTAAGGACAGAGAAAGGGAAGAACAGAAGTAATACGGCTGCTTAGCAAATGCCCAGATTTTCTGCTCCCGGTCTAAGGAAAGAAACCCCGTCATTCTGAAGCCACTGTTAGTTCACGTTTTCCAGTACATACCACCTAACTCAACTTTACTCATCTTAACAGCAGAGACTAGACCCAAGCAGTCTGTGGGGAGGCCAGTGCCAAGGAAAGATGCCCAGGGAGGGTGGGTGGCCAACCTTCTGGGAGTCCACTGGCCCCTTTAGCACGTCTTGTCTTCAGCGGTGGCGGGGAGTCAAAGGCGGCCACTGTGTTCCCCGGTGCACTGGTCATGGGAGCAGTGGAGCTGGGGCCTTTTGTTTTGAATTCCTGCTTGCCAGGGCTGTACACTGGAGGTGTGGGGTACACCGGAGCCTCCACACACTGGTTTGGCACCTAGAAGGATAGCACTGTGAGGGGAAGGCCTTAGAAGGGACAGGATAAGGGGACCCTTATAGACCCTCAACCTAGATACCTTCAACCACTGTCATTCCATCATCACAAAAGCTTGCACCCGGCTCACTCGGACCTCCAAAGACCCCTTAGAACTTCATGAACTGGGCCGATAGGATGGCTCAGTGGCTAAAGACCTTTGCTTCATGACCTGAGTCCAATCTCCAGAGCCCACACAGTACTCTCATAAATTGTCCTCTGACTTTCATACATACACCCCCATCCACTAAATAAATGAAAGAAAGAAGAGACACAGACAACTAGGCACACATACACACTTCCATACAAACACACACACACAGAGGGAAGGAGAGAGAGAGAGAGAGGGAGAGAGAGAGAGAGAACAAACTTCATGAAGTAGTTTTGAGCTTGGTTGTCTGGGTTAACACCACCCCTCAGCAGCTCTCACACAGTTTATGTGTCCCATCGGTAGACTGCACACTTTGATTAAACCTGCTCTCCCCGACGCAGGCTCTCCTGGGAAGGCTGGGTCTGCTTTTGATCTCTACAGTGTCTGGCAGGCTTGTGCCCAGTTTGCCCACACACTGCCTCTGCTCACCTCCAGGGGTGGGTAGGGCTGCATCCCCAGCGCCTGGATCTCCACTGTTCCATTCCCTGCCATGGGTACAGCAGCACTGTATACCTCCACCACACTACTCCCAACAGGGTTGGACCGCCCGGAAGGGCCCAGGGTCTGGGGCGGAGGCGGTGGAGGCTGGGGAGGTGGGGGTAAGGGTGGAGGGGGTGGCGGTGGCGGTGGAGGCTGGGTGAGGTAGTTGGGCACTGGATGCATGTTCAAGCCGTTCTGCAATCAGGAGAGAAAATGACAGTGTTAAGTGTCCAGTTCATCAACTTGAAAGGCTTTAGTCAGCATATGGAAGGGACAGGAGCTCACTGGGCAGCTCAGAGAATAGTACTGAGACAGGGAAAGGAACAAAGACCAGGGAAAATGTCAAGGGATGCCAGCTTGGGGCTTTGATCCCTCTTCTCCACGAAGGTCAGCTAAGCTAGTCTGCCTTGGGCATACAGGAGGCCTAACAAGTCCATTTCGAAAAAGAAAAAAAAGTTTGTAAAGCAGGACTGGCTCTTGATTGCTGACTCAAGACTGACTCTGGGACATTTCCCAGGATACTGATCATACAGCAGCTGCTTACTAGGATGTACCAATTGTGGGGGTCAGGGCACCAACTCCTTCCCTTCTGGGAGCATGAAATATGGTCTTGGTCACCTATGTGTACTGGAAAATTTCAAGGAGCCACTGTATTTTCTATTTTTTGTAATGGACCATGAATAAAAACAGGACTCAGCTGGACAGTGGTTGTCACGGCTCCATTGCTCAGCAGGCCTAGCCAGAGCAGACAGCTAGTCCCTTCCATGTAGGGGAGCTGGAGCTAAAGCTATTTTCTTCTACAGTATTCTGATTTCACAGGAGTTAGTTTGCAGACTTGGAATGAAATTCTTGAGAGATGTATAAGGCCCTGGGGTCAGTCCCTAGCATTGCAAGAAGGGGGAAAAACCCCATGAGAAGCCCCCATTGCCTTACCTGCACAGGTGGGGGCCCTTGAGGCATAGGCTGATCCAGGGATGTAAAGGCTGACATGGCAGACATAAGCACATCATCGCTCACCAAGATGTTCCCCTGCACCAGGGTCTGGATCAGTGGGGACGGGGGCACTGTGATGTATGTAGAGATCTGAGCAAGAGAGGAGGTGGGCACATAAGGAAGCTGAAAGGGGATGTGAAAGACCTAAGTTCAAGCCACACATAGGGTCTACACCTAAAATCCTAGCAGCTGGGAAGCCAGAGGATTTCTGGGAATTTGAGGCTAACATATTACATAGTAAGTTTTAGACAAGCCTAGGCTACATGGGAAGACTGTGTTTAAAAATAAAAACAAGGGCCAGGCATTGGTGGTGCATGCCTTTAATCCCAGCACTTGGGAAGCAGAGGCAAGCAGATATCTGTGAGTTCGAGGCCAGCCTGGTCTACTGAGTGAGTTCCAGGACAGGCTCCAAAGCCACACAGAGAAACCCTGTCTAAAAACAAAAAACAAAAACAAGGTGCTGGAAAAATGGCTCAGTGGTTAAGAGAACTCCCTGCTCTTGCAGAGGATCCAAGTTCAATTCTCAGCACCCACATAGTGGTCCATACCATCTATAACTCTAGTTCTAAGGGACCTAATGCCCTCTTCTGATCTGCAAGGGCATCAAGCATACATACATGCAGGCAAAATACTCACACATAAAATAAAATGAATAAACTTAAAAAAGAAAGAAAAAAAGAACATGAACAACAGAAACTAAGTGAAAAATACAGGTTCTGGGGCCTTTCCACCTAGCTATTCCTATCACTTGACTCTTGGCAAGCCAGTCTACACTTCTGAGCCTCCAATTAGTCATCTACCAATGAGGAGGGGTCACATCTCTCTGAAAGGCACAGACCTTTGGTCCAGCAATAATATTCTTGCCTCTTGTTCTAGGGAAGCAAGCACTCAGAATGTCCGCAGAGCAGTCCACATGGATAAAGTGTAGGCCAGTCTAGGCCTCTCTTCTCAACACTCTCCAGTGACTCCTGTATCTAAGTAAAAGCCCACAGGGCCCACATGTTCTGATTCCTCCTTTACTCAGGCCCAGCCACTCTGCCATCTCTTGGTTGTAGCTCTTAATACCTTAGTATACTTGAACCTCAGAGCCTTTGCAGGAACACAATATATATGATTCCCTCACCTCTTGAAGCTCTGGTTACATGTCACTTTTTCAAAGTTCTGCTCCAAATACCACACATAATATGGTAAAATCTCCCACCCACATCTCAGCATTTAATAGACTTGGAAAAGTATAATTTATTCATTTATTTGAAGATTTGCTGGGCAGTGATGGCACATGCCCTTTATCCCAGCACTCAGGAAGCAAAGTTAGGCAAGATCTCTGTGAGTTCAAGGTGAGTTCCAGAACAGCCAGAGCTTTTACATAGAGAAATCACAACTCAAAAAACCAAAAAGAAGAAAAACAAGGAGAAGGGAAAAGAAGAGAAGAAGAAAAAGAAGATGGAGGAGGAGGAGGACAGGCGAACTATAAATTTCATCAGCTAGTTAGGAGAAGAAAATGGAGGAAAGAAGGGTAAAACAAAACAAACCACTAAAGTTAGCATAGAGATCAGACACTTGGCAGACAAGCAGCCAATGGTGGAAAGGACGAGTCAGAGCAAGAATTAGGAAAGAAACCCCAAGTGTTGGGAAAAGCATACTTGGAAAAGAGATTAGTGAAGGAAAGAAGTTACACTTTTCTGAATGATGTAGGAAAGTGGGCAGACTCAGGAAGATGCATTGCTGCCGCCTGGCAAGCTGCAGCCCAGGGTGGCCTCAAAGTCTTGATCCTCCTGCCCCGGACTCCTGAGTATTAGAATGACAGGTATATACCACCAGACCCAGCAAAACATGTCCATCTCTGTGCATCTCATCCAACTCCACAATGTAGATACTTCGTCAGTCCTGCCCAGCAGCATTCCTCTAAGACTTAGGACAGTGTGCGCAGAGGAAAGCGACCTTCTAAAGGAATTAACAAAGGAACGAAAGGCTACCTGGCGGTTGGCAGGAGGTGGGGCCGGCTGGACGGTAGCAGGTGCTGCTGGAGGTGTGTAGATGCTGTTGGTAGCTAGCGAGACGGTGGCCAGGGCCGGAGCGTTCCCCTGGCACTGTTCACGCTTGTGGGTCATGAAGGCTGGCAGTGAGTTGAACTGCTTCTTACACTTCCCACACAGGAAGACATCCTCGTCATCTGAGGTCAGGCCAGTAGTTGAAGAGGCCACACAGTTAGTGGAGTAATGAAAAAAGCAAGAATGAGGCAGAGGGATCACAGTGACAAATGGGACAGCCCAGAACAGCATTGTGTGAGTTGACATGCAGGTGTCCAGCATCAACCATGTGTTTCCTAGGAATGTTCAGAGCCCAACAGGAACCTTCAGGAAGAGGCAGCCATGTGCAGACAGGTATCAAATAATTGGAAATATGGAAGCAGTACAGTGACTTCACTCCAAAGTTGAGAAATACAGACTCTATCTTGACTTTTACTCATCAGTCTCCCATGGGTCATGTAGCTACTTCCTCATACCTCTGCATCCACTATTCCCCTCATATTGGTGCATCTCAGTTCAACTCATGCTGCAAGGCTCATCAGCTCTTTATAAAGTCTTTATAAAGATTTGTTTGTATTTTTTAATTGTGTGTGTATGTGTGTGTGTGTGTGTGTGTGTGTGTGTGTGTGTGTGTGTGTAGGCACACATATAAGTGCAGTGCCCTCAGAGGCCAGAAGAGGACAACAGAGGAACTGGACTTATAGGCAGTTGTGAGTCATCTGGTGTGTGTGCTGCTCATGGTGGTGTACACCTATAATCTCAGCACCCAGGATGTTAAGGCAGGAGGACCTAGAGTTCTAGACCAGTTTGCACTACATATAAAATCCTGATCATAAAGCCAAAAAAACAACAAAATAAAAAAGAATGGATTATGACTTCCTCTTCCTCCTCTCTTCCCCTTCATGTTGGCCAAAAGATGAAATCAGAGTGGGAACAGGGGAAGTCCATTTAAACTATGGGGTATAGGCAAAGTCAGAACAGCTATACAGATGGGCAGTCAGAGCTTCAGGGAGAGAAATATTAGCTTCATTTGTAAGGAAGCTAGTAGAAGCTTCCATTTCTTTCTTGGTTTAGATTAGGTATTTTGTTGTTGCTGTTTAGCTGCTATTTTTTTGTTTTGTTTTTTATTTGTTTCTTTGTTTGAGACAAGGTTTTAGCTTACAGCCCTGGCTGGCCTGAACTCACTATGTAGACCAGTTTTACCTCAAACTTGAATTCACAGAGATCCTACTTGTCTCTGCTTCTTGGGTTAAAGGTGGCTGCTGTTTCTTTCTCTTCTTCTTCAACATTCTATTTTAGTGGGTGGGTGTATAATTGTGCCATGGCTTGCACATGGAGGTTAGAGAACTCTTGCAGGAGTGGGTTCTCTCCATCTAGCATGTGAGTTCCAGGGATCAAGCTCAGGTCGTCTGATTTGGCAACTAGCACTTTTATGCACGGAGCCATCTTGCTGACATCAGAAACTTCCATTCTTGTAGACAACAGCTAGGGCCAAGTCCTAAGGACTCTCATAGGATTCTTATGCAACAGTTAAAACTGAAGCTAAGAACTATGGGAATAAGAACCTACACCTTACCAAGAGATAGGAAGGCAGATCTCTGTGAGTTCAAGGCCAGTCACATCTAAGTTCTAGGCCACACAGAGCTACTTAGGAGTTTAAAGTCATCATTTTTTAAAAAAATAATTTAACTTTATTTTTTGTTCATTGGCATAAAGGTGTCAGATCCCCTGGAACTGGAGTTACAGGCAGTTGTGAGCTGCCGTGCTGGTAATTGAACCTGGGTCCTCTGGAAGAGCAGTCAGTGCTCTTAACCACTGAGCCAGCTCTCCAGCCCTAAAGCCATCATCTTTAAATAATGGGTTTGAGGCTTTATGAGACTTTGTCTTAAAAAAACATTAAAGAAAAAAGTTACAAATAAATTGATAAAGACTCACAGAACTTCCAGGGAAATTCTTTCCCCTCTCTAAGTGTCAGAGGCTTGACCCATAAACTGGAAGAATCGGTTTGATCTCTTTTTACAGAAGGGAAGCTGAGACATGACTTCTAGGACAAAGGTTGCACAGCATCAGGGCTCCTGGACACGCCCAAAGGATGGATGCCACTACCCACATCCTCTAGGCAGTGGGCAGAGAAATGCACGGGCAGGTGCACGAAGGAGAAGGGAGAGAATTCAGACACCAGAGGACAGTCTGATGGACAGAGCAGATACTCACCCAGTGGCTGGATGGCAGGTGGTGCACTGACACTCTGTCCTGTTGGATCAGGGACTGCTCCTTGGCCATCCAACAATGATTGGACAGCCAAAACGGTCTGATTGTCCATTCCTGAAACAGGAAATGCAGCCTGTGAGGAAGTGGACCCAGCTTCCACTCCAACTTCCCCCTCACAAGCCAGATCTATCCCAAGAACCCAAAATATATTCTCTCTATTTCCCTGCAACAGATTCCAGGATATGAGGCTGGAAACATAGTCTCAGACTAAAGATTCCCTTCCTAGACCTCTCTTGCAGCTAGGAAAGGACTACATGCTGGGAGGAGGTGGGAGGCAGAAGGTGTTCTAAGAAAGTTTCCCAACACTCAGGGGGTAGAGGCAGGGGGATCTCTGTGAGTCTGAGGCCAGTATGATCTATACCACACCAGAACAGCTAGGGCTAAATCAGTGGTTCTGACCTTCCTTGTGCTGTGACCCTTTAATACAGTTCCTCATCTTGTGGTGACCCCGATCATAAAATTATTTTCATTGTTATTTCATTACTGCAATTTTGCTGCTGTTAAGAATCATAATGTAAATATCTCTGATTTCCATTGGACTCCATGTGAAAGGGTCATTTAACCTCCAAAAAGGTCACGATCCATAGGCGATCTCTATTAGTCAAGGCCAGCCTGTTCTACACACTGAGTTCCAGGACAGCCAGTACTACACAGAGAAACAATGTCTCAGAAAACAAACAAAAAAGAGAGAGCTTCTCAAAAGATCACCTACCCACTTTTTTTTTTTTAGATAGGGTCTCACTCTAATAGCCCAAGTCAGCCTTGAACTCATTATGAAGGGTTAAATTGCTCTTGAGTTCATGGTGATCCTCCTTCCTCAGTCTCCAAGTGCTGGAATTACAGGTGTGCATCTCCACAACCAGTTTTATGTGGTGTTGGTGACTGGACCCAGGGCTTTGTTTCATGGGCGGGGCAGCATTCAACCACCCGAGCTGCATCCTCAAACCAAGAGGTTTGTTTGTACCACAGTACACATGGAGGTCAGAGAACAACGCTGTGACATTAGTTCTCTTTCTATCTTTATGTGGGTTCCAGAGATTCAACTTAGATGGCAAGGGCCTTGCCTGCTGAGCCATCTTACTAGGCCTGACATGTCTTAAAAGCTGCTAGTACGTAGTGCCCTTGTTTACCCCATCCCCAACTCCTTGATCAGGAGGATGAACTCTAGGGACTAGAACACAGAAAAGCTGGAAAAAGAAGCTGAGAGCATGCCTCATGGCAGAGCACACACTTGGCATGTACACACTTGGTTTTAGTATGTTGTACAGAGGTCCAGTACCTACTCCCAGCTGGCAAAAAAAGAAAAAGAAAACTGAGAATTCTTCTGGGCCAACTGACACCCCTAGATCACCTTCCTTTGTGCTCTCTATAGGCAAACACTTTTGTAATGTCTCAAAGCCATTGCTGGAGACTAGTAAGTCACAGAGCCCTTTGAAAATCCCATTTGCTGCTCTCCCTCACCTATGCCCTACAAGTCTCCTTCATTCTTTGTTCTCTGTCCCTTCAACATAAAATAACTGATGTTAGATCTTCAAATATCAGCCCGTGCCCACATCTTCTTGCCCACCTCCCATCATCTCTATCCCTCTAGTGACACTCAAGCCCTGACCTTCCACCAAAGCCATGCAGCAGTGTCCGACACACCAGCAACCCCTCCTCCGCTCCAGGTGCCACCCTTCTTGGATCTCTTCTGCTTTGCTGGAGGGTCCTTCTTTCCAGTCTCCTACCGCCCACGCCCAAAGGTAGCTGTTTTGAGGTGTTCCTTCTGTCTGGATTCCACCTCCTACACAGTCCCCAGTGGCCTCCTTCCCACTCGTCTCATATCTCGGGAGGTACAGACCTGGGGCCCATGCTATCATACACGGCTTCTGCCAACCCGCCAACCCCTTCCCATTGTTAGGTTTTGGATGGGGTCAGGTGGTTCAGGAGGACACTGCAATAAAAGCTAAGTAGTTTACTAGAATTACTAACGCCATGGACAGAGGGCCAACAGGACAGGACAGTGGGGGCTCTGAGAAGGCTTAGGCACCAGAATCTGAGACAGCTTGGTGTCCTGTTAAGAGAATCAGCACCTATGGGGCAGAAGTGAGGTCTGTTCTCATGCCCTTTGTAAACCAGGGGAGGAAATTTACAGCAAGAACCTGAGTCAAGCTCTCTGGTTCCCAGGCAGGAGTCAGAGAAGAGGGTGGGGAATAGGATATGCCTGGTACCAAAACCTTAGCATCAATGCCCTTTGATGTTACCTCACTTCCCAAGTGGGAAATTCTGTCTGCAATGTCCCAGTACAGTGCAGGTCAGTGTCTGTGAGGAGGGGAGCTCCATAGGTAGGAAGACAGTTTCCTGGGGGACAAAGTGCTGGGTTGCCTCAGAGAAAACAGAGCATCAGCCTGGTGGGAAGGCAAGTGGCCTTTACATGGCAGTCAGCAGGGTGGGTGGGGTTCTTTGAGCTGATGTAGGCTGTTCTGGTTAAACAGAAACTAGATGCACTTTGCCCCTATCAGTTGACCATCAGTGGCAGGGAAGGGAAATAGTGGCTTTCTTGACAGACAGACAGACAGACAGACACCCAAATTAAGCCAGATGATGGTGGTACACACCTTCAATACCAGCATTTGGGAGGCAGAGACAAGTGACTCTCTGTGAGTTCCAGGCCAGCCTGGTCTACAAAGAGTTCCAGGGTACCAACAAACACACCAGCTAGATGCACCTTGAGGAAATTGATGGGCAAAATATATGTCTCAAAGGCAAGATCCACTTATATAATAGTCTGGCAAAGACAACATTTCAAAGATGAGGAACAGATTTGTGCTTGCCAGGAGTCAGGGATGGAGGGAGGAGAGGGATTCAGAGTGTGGCTTGGAAAGGACCAGCTAGGATCTTGGATCAACCCATCAGCTGATAGCGATGGAATTTTCCCACGTTGATAGGCGAGAGTCACTAGTATAGAGATAATATCAGTACAAAAGCACAAGCTGGGAGAAATCAGTTCTTGGGGCCACTCCCTACTGTGTCTTAGAACTTCAGGAAGAAAAAAAAAAGTTTTTTTTTCAAGATAAAATACTTGGGCCTGTGAGACGGCTCTGAGGGTAGAGGCATCTGAGGCATCTGGCAAGTTGAGTTTGATTTCTGGGACCTAGACAGTGGGAGGAGAGAAATGACTCCGTCAAGCTGTCCTCTGACCTCCTCATGCATGCTGGGACATAAGTATGTACATAAAAAGAACAATTGAACAGGCAACCCTCCACTTCTGTGTCTTCTGCGAACAACCATGACTACCAGCACAGAAGCAGGCACTGTCCTTCCCAGCAAGAGCCCAGTCCCCCCTCACCCCACTGTTTCCTGTTTCCTTCCTGACATTTCTAGACTGCTGGCGAATCTAGCCCATTCTGTCTTCCAAACATATCTGAAATCCACTCTTTCCACGCCCTCAGTTGCCTAACCTAGCTCCTCGCTCACCTCCCTGCTGCCATTTAGCCCCCTCCAGGCCAATCCCCAGAAGCCAGGGTGAACTTTATAAAACATACATCAGATGATATGGCTGCCTTGATGAAAATCTTTTCTTAGCACCACACTGATCCCAAGATAAAGTTCAGAAGCGTCATCAAATCAGTGGAGGTCTTTTCTCCAGCTGCCCTCCTATGCTGAACTGTGAATTAGGGAAATCTTGCTCCCCCCAGGGTTTCGCAAATGCCGGCTTCTACCACCTGGTCCTTCTGGTCTCGTGGGATCAACGCACACCTGCTGTTCTTCCCTCGCTCAGAAATTTTATTTATTTTGGTGCTGGAGACCTTCCAAGGCCAGTGAAGCTACACTTCCGATTTCTCTTTCTCCATTATCCAAGACACAACAAACACAGGCTTGTAGAAAATATTGAAACAATGCAATACCCCACTGTCCTCCAAGAGGGAACACCCATGACCCTACAGTATATCCAGATTCCAACCATCCCTGCTATTTTCTTCACAGAACACACAGTTGGGATGTCTTTGCCATCTTCTTTTGGGGTTCTTGTTGTTTTGTGGTTTCGTCTGTTTGTTTTCTGGAGGATATTTATTTTTAGTATTTTTTTATTTTTGAGATAATTTCATCACAACATTCCCTTCGTTTTCCAACCTCAAAACCCTCCCATATAATTTCTCCACTCTCCTTATTTATGGCCTTTAAAAGAAATGTAATTGCAGGCATATATGTACGCAGTGTATGAACACATATATTCCTAATTGTTAGTTTAAGTCTTACAGTGGCCAGGTTGGCCTCAAACTCAATATGTAGCCGAAGCTAACAAAACCCTGATTTTCCTGCCTGCCTCCACCTTCCAGCCGCTGAGATTAGGCCATGCACCACCTGGTGACACCAGGCTGGAGTTACCTTCTTTTACTATTCTTTCCCACAATTTTGGTGGTGGGAGTGGGATGGGGTGGGGTAGTAATGAGGCAGGGTGAGAACAGCTGAGTCTGGTTCAGCGAGAATCACTGAAACTACACCATCATTCCGTGGTGAGAACTCATCCTCCCAGAAGCTAGGTGGCTGAGATCTAGAGAACTGCAAGTCCCCGCTTCCTTCTGCCCGTCCTGTCCACAAGGGTCTACTCTAGCAGATCACCCCACCCTCCAGCCCCGCGGCGACTACTGTGCCCAACTCCACTCTCCTGTCTCTAGAGCTGTCGTTTCTCGATAAACTCCAGCAGGGCACACGGTGGCGCTCGGAGCTCGCTTTCTCCAGCGCCTGAGGCCCAGCCACCTCGGTGATCTTATAGATCACAGGATAGGATCCAATCGGATCAGAGACCAGCGTGACCCGTGCAGACACACGGCGTCGTCGGTTCTGACTCAGGAGCACATGACGGGTGCCCTATGGTTACTGGTTCGGGCCTGTGATCGCTCCCAGACTCGGCTGTGCACGCAGGCGGCGTCTCCTGGCCTGGCCTGCTCTGCATTTAGCCGGACTACACCCCAGCTCGAGGGGCACAGTGGGCCTCAGGAAGTTCTCAGTGGTCAGGGCGCCGATTGGGCTGCCGGGCCGCCCAGGCCCGCCCGCCCCGCGGCCCCTCCAGGCCCCGGCGCCTGGCTGTTTGCTCCGCGTGCTCCCCTCCCCGGCGCCAGCGGCCTCTGCTGCCGCGCTGTTCCGGTCCCGAGGCCCCCTCCCCGCAGGGCCGGCGCTCCCCGGCTGTTCCCGCCCCCTCCCGCCCCGCGGCTGTTCCGGCCCGGACGCCCTCCGCCCTCCGCCCCGCGGCCTCCGCGCGCCCTGGGCCCGCTGCTGCGAGGGCGCGGCGGGAGGGGGCGCCACGCGGAACAGCCGCTGCCCCGGCCCGGCGCGCTCACCCTCCAGGGCCTCGAAGATCGCCTGCGCCATCTTGGAGCCGCCGCCGCCGGGGCAGTCCGAGCCGGGCTACGCAAGCATTGTGGGAACCGCGGCGGCGGCGGCTTGCTCGGGGCCGCCAGGGGGCGCCCAAGAGCCGGCGCCGAGTCCCCTGCCCCGGAAACACAGCTTTCGCCGCAGTCCGCCAGAGACCCAGTTCCCCAGTGGTTCCAATTCTGCACGGACACGTCGGACGCTCGCACGCCGCCTCCGAAAGCTGACACCGACCCTAGTTCTAAAATGCACCCTACTATCGCTATTACTCTCCAACTCTGCAACACCAACCAACCTCACCGGGATTACCCAACTGTCACAGTGACACACCCCACACCCTGCAACTGTGCCACGTCTGTAGGAAAGCATCCTTGTCAAAATGATTCTCATCTCTGCCTGATATTAATCTCTTAGGTTCCCTTAAGGCTCTTCTTAACCCGGATTTCCAGCTTTGAGGGGATCTCCATTCCTAGTCACATCTCTCGACCCTAATTCTCTGAGACTCCATTTCTTTCACAGACCTTATACCCATTTCAGTCATCCCTGTCCCAAGTTCATAGGGATCCACCCTGTAAGGATTCAGTCATTATCCTGACCTGCTCCTGTCACCTGGCAGAATGCACTCAGGCAGTACCCTGGTCAGCCCAGGTTCCATGACTACTAGTCTGCACGCAGGTGCAAAGGTCCCCTTTAAAAGAAAGACCCCCACCCACTTACATTCTCTTTCCCTCTCTCTTCTGTCCTCTCTCTGTCTCTGTCTTTACCTCTTTTCTCTCCCCCTCCCCCTTCCCTTTCTAATAACACTTCTCACAAAGCTCTGTCTGCCTGGCATGTTTGTCCCCCATCTCGATCACCATCATCTGCCCCGGAATCTGCCAAGGTTTCCCACGCACTTTATCATAACACACCCCCCACCTCCATTTCCATCTTGTGTTGGTGATTTGCCTGAATGTATGTCTGTATGAAGGTGTTGGGTCCCCTGGAACTGGAGTGAGCGGTCATGTGGGTGCTGGGACTTGAATCCAGGTCCTCTAAAAGAACTGCTAATGCTTTTAACCACTGAACCATTCCTCCAGCCCCTCATGTCCTCTTTTTACATTTATTACTTGTGTATACACACACACACACACACACACACACACACACACACACACACCAGTACATGTGTAAAGATGAGAAGACAACATTCAGGAATCGATTCTCTTCCTTCCACTATCTGAGACCCTGGAATTGAACTCAGGATCTATAGCAAGTAGCCTTACAAGCTGAGCCATCTCTAAGGCCTCTCTCGTTTTGTTTATAAACCCCTGAATCTAATTTGTGTACCAGTGTATTGATTGGTGTGTGGTTATCCACTGGAACACGGTCTACCAGGGACTACACCCTTACAGGAAACTGACTATCCCTCCCAAGGCAGCCCTTGATGGGGATTGGGAGCTCCTCCCTCATGCATTCTGGAATGTTGATTGAATTGATCCTGTGCAGGCAAAGAAAACTGCAGCTGGTCTGAGTTTGTAAATGCTATAGGCCTGTCATTTCCGAAACACTGTTTCACCACAGTCCTTCCCAAGGGCTGGCTCTTAGAATATCTTTCCACCCCCTCATCCATGAGTCTTGGCAGGGGGAAGAGATAGAAGATAGAGGTCCCTCCCACTTGTGGCTGGCACTCTACTGACACTTTATCCAGCTGTGAGTTTCTGGGTTAACTGCAATCCATTGCACAAAGAGAGTTCTCTGATGATGGCTGAGAGCTGCCCTAATCTATGGGTAGAAAGTTAGGAATTTAGAGGGCAGTTTTATATTATGGACATTCAGTCTTTAAAAATATTTAACTATGGGGCTGGAGAGCTGGCTCAGTGGTTAAGAGCACTGGCTGCTCTTCCAAAGGACCCTGGGTTCAGTTCCCAGCACCCACATGGTAGCTCACAACTTGCTGTAGCTCCAGTTCCGGAGTTTGACACCCTCACACAGACATACATGCAGGCGAAATACCAATGCACATAAAATGAAAGTAAATCATTAAAAATTAAAAATAACTACAATATGCAATATGGATGTCAATCTGTTGCCCTTGGGCAACAAGGGAATGTTAGAGAAAGCCCACATAGGGAAAGGGGAACCAGAGAGATGCCATCAACAATGGATGGTCTCTATGATCATAGCCATATTTTTCTAAGACTGAACTACCATGAATTTGACTCCAAATATCCTTCTTGTTTCCCACAGATACCTTTAAACCTCAGCCAAAGGAACAATCAATACAAACCACAATTTTTACCCTCTTCACTAAACTCCTAAAAATTAAGAAAAGCACCTAAAGCGCCTCTCTGTTGGGGCACTACAGAGCAAGCGCTATGCCTGTCAGGACTATGTAGTGAGCCCCTGTCTCCAAACAGAACAAAACAAAACAAAACAAAAAAAAAAAAAAAAAAAAAAAAAAAAAAGCCATCACTACTGTAAGGATAAATAAAAAAGGAAGGTGAAGTAGGTCCCTTTCAACAGGCCCAGCCAAGGTATGCCACTAAGCAAACATGCCACAAACCACACAGTTAGTGCAAGAGGGTGATTTTGGGAAGGGTGAGTGAAGGAGTGAAAGGCCATGTCAGAGTGGGGACGAGAAGAGGCAAGAGAGGAGAGAGGAGGCAAGGAGAGAAGTAAGGCAGGAGAGACGAGAGGGAAGAGGCAAGAGAGTAAGCTGTCCCTGGTGGGCACTTTTAAGGGGTGCACATGTCCCACAGCTGACGGTGGGAAGGCACCTGGTGACAGGTGATGACGTAACTGCTTTGGCAGCAAAGGCGGGCTGCTGCCTTGGCAGAAACTAACATCCCTCCCTATTGTGTATTATAAAAAGGTGAGGAATTAGGAAGAGTTAGCGAGCGAGGCCTGCTTCTTGTCTGGGGGCAAAGGTACCTTTGGGGGACCTGAGAAAGCTGGGATGCTGCCCAAGTCCTGAGACAGCTGGCTGCTTTGCTCACTGTCCAGGCTTTGTAGGATCATCCCCAGTGCTAGGACCTAGGAAAGTGCAGGCCTGGTTGAAGCAGTCAGTGAGGTTGGACCACTTGGGGCTAGCCACTTTGAAGCTGTCCAGGAGGCAGATGTTGAGGGGACATCTGGGCCTGGCAGGATGCTGGCAGAGCAGAAGACGGAGTTAAAAGTTTCAGGGGAAATTTTTTTTTCTCATGTCCTGATAATTGAGGGAGGGGAGTCCCAAGACCAGTAAAATGTGGGGGGAGATCCCACCCTTAGGATCAGGCAGTAGGTGTGGAAACTTAGGCTGTTGATTGACAGTACTTATCTGGAATTCATTTCAACTGTTCGAGGTGGATCCAAGTTGACTCCCTGGAGCTTACAAGAATTTTTTGAGTTTACAAAAAGAAATTAGTTTTAGACACATTAGCATTCCCACTGTTTGTAATCTATACTGAAATCCACATTGTAGAAAAGGCAGTAGACTCATGCCTTTGAGTCATAGGGGACCCAAAAAATGATTCTGGTTAAAAGCATTAATACTCTTTACTCTATCCAGAAGACTGGATATATATAGATTACACAGAAGTTTTTAGCGAAATGAGAAACACTTTTAAATCTATAGTTAGAAAACAACCAAAAGGGATTTAAAATCTTGAGTTTGTGACTATGATATAGCAGTAGTGCTTTACCAGAGCTAGAGTAGCAGCCTATCAGAAGTCCATTGATTAATGTTAAGACTATAAACTTCTGGAGTCTTAATATAACAGTAGCAAGCCAGAGAAAGAGGCCTAAAACATGTTTCATTCTTTCATACACCTTAAGTCACCTTTTAAAAAAAATCACCATCTAAGATTTCACATCCTCAGACCTTTATAACTCAAATTTAGACATCTTAAAACACCTTAGACCCTAAAACATTTTCTTAGATTCTTACAACTTAAGCTTTCATATCTTCACATAAATTTTATACTTTTTTCTGTCTAATCATTTACCAGGGGACACGGGTGATTGATTACTGTGAGCAGTCATTGTAGAGTGAGTTCTGATAAATAAAGGAATAGTAAAAACATTGAAATCTATTTTGTGAGTTTATCTCTTTTCTGAGCCTGGTAACAAGGTAAATTGTGTCTAGACCTAATAGTAGCTCTAGAAAAGTGAGGCCTGTCGCCTGAGTTTTTCACACAAAGAGAACTGAGAAGGCAGCTGAAGCCACGATTGCTGCTGTTAATCTGACAAAGCTATCACTAGCCTAGTCATCAACACCATCAGAGTTCTAAGAAGGATAAGTTTCACCCGAGTAAGCAGAAGTGCAGACTAAGCAGCTTCTGAATCTATTAAGAATAACAGAAATGGGGACTCGAGAGATGACTCAGTGGTTAAGAGCACTGGCTTCTCTTCCAGAGGTCCTGAGTTCAATTCACAGCAACCACATGGTGGCTCACAACCATCTATAAGGAGATCTGGTGCCCTCTCCTTGTGTGCAGGCAGAACGCTGTATACGTAATAAATAAACATTTTAAAAATGATAGAGACTTACTGGTGACCTAGACAGCTACCCCAGCTTCCAACATGGTCCTTGGGGGCAGAGGTCTCAGGGCAGCATCAGTCTTCGGGTACTAGGCCCAGAATGTCTGACAGATTTTCCTGTGGAGTAGGAACTTGGGGACAACCAGCCTACCTTGTCTAGACAAAGCCGGGCAATTAATTCCTGCTCTGCTTGTCCACAGTCTGGGCAGGGTCTTGGCAGCAGCTGAAGTGAAAGCAGTATTTTTATTTGATTGGTTCCTCCCCCCCCCCCCAGTGGCCAGCATTGCCATACTTAAATCAAGCTTCTGTGTCTGAATATCTTCTTTGGAGGAGATAAGAGTGCTGCTAGGAGCTGGCATGTCTCTCTTACTGAGGTTTAAATCAGCAGATACTGCAGAGGAGAAGTGGCCTGTACTGAGCAAGACAAAGCCAGCCTCTCCATCTCTGGCTCCCAGGTTGCAACAAACATACAGATAGGGTGTTTAGGAAATTTACAGAACAGACAGAAATGAGTAGGTCTTGGAGCAAAGAAAAACAGTAGAGAATTCTTTCTCCGTTCTCAGACCACCTGATCAGGGTATAATGAGGCTAGATTTTGATTTGAAAGGAGTGGTAAGAGGGTCTCAAAAGGCATCACAATGGGAGCAATGAGTGAGGCATATGATACAGTTTTCATGGATGAGGCAGAGAGAAGTCCAGAACCTGAGAGCCTCGGGCATCCCTGGGCTCAGAGGAGGACCAAACACAGCAGTCATTGTTCAAGAACAGGGCCCAAAGGCTAAGAGCCCGAGTGCAACACAGGCACCTGGTACCGGGATTTCAAGAAAAGTCTGAAGACAAAGATAGTGCTGGAGAAACAAAGCCTCACATCCAGGGGAATCGTCTGAGGTGGGTAGCCCTGCCGGAGATCCAATCACCAGTACTGAATGGAAGGCAAAGCCAGGGGTGGACTAGAGAGCAGATCTGTTGTAGGTGGAGGGAGGGTGGGGGGTGGGGGGGTGAGGATGGAGTGGGGGCGGGGTGGGGGTGTATGATCCTAGCCAGGCCAATGCCAGGAGAGCATATGGGAGCATCGACACCAATGTAATAATAAATAAATAAATAAATAAGAAAGGCAAAGTGGGTACCCTTGGATGGGCCCTGCCAAAGTATGCCACTAAGCAAGATGCTAACACCCCCAGACAGTAGGAAGCAGTCTCAAGAGCATTGTGTTTTCCTTCCTGCCTCACCTGCTAACCCTTCCCAGCTCCTCAACTTTTTATAAGAAACCAAGGGGAGGAATATTAGTTCTGCTGCTGCAGCAGCCTGTCTCTGCCACCAAGCAGTCATCACCTGTCACCGGGTGCCATCTATGTGATGTATATAATAGGTTCTCTATACCCTGATAATAGATTTTTTTCAGCCAGCCCAGTAAGCCAGATCAAGCCGAGTTGAAAAGGTAAAAGACCAGGTTTATTTTGGTAAAGCAACTTGAGACTGACTTCTCCGGTCCCCAGAGATCGAGGGAAGGGGCAGGAAAAAAAAAATCACATGGCCAAACTAAAGCCGGGCGTTTATGTGCCCTGTAAGGGGCGATGACGGCTCTGCCACAAGCTGGGCTTATGCCCAAGCATGGTGCTTTGGTGGAGTCTTGGGCAGCTGGGAGCTTCAGGGGAGGAGCTGCCATAACTGTAGGAATGTGGGACTGGGCTTTTTGGCAGGAATGGGGCCGGAGTGAGCCGAAGGTTCCAGGGGAACAATGTGCCTTTGAAGGACGACAGCTCTTGCCTCTTGCTTCTCTTGCCTCTCTTGTGTCTTGCTTCTCTTGCCTCTTCTTGTCCCTACTCCAACATGGCTGTTCTCTCTTTCACTCCCCCCGCCATAAACCTCTTGCACTACCTTTTTCCAGAGACATGTTTGCTTAGTGGTGTACCTTGGCAGGGCCCACCAAAAGGGACTCGCTTCGCAGTCCTTTTTTATTTATCATTACAGCTATCGCCACAGCGAAAACACTCCTCAGAGACTCCTTTTCCTGGGACTCTTGGAGACATAGAGCCTACTGCACATTCTAAAGCTTCTTTCCCAGTACCCTTTGCATGAGTGACTAGAATTTCTACCTTCCTATCTTTAACATCTCCATTAACCCATTGGCCTCAGGTTCTGATCTCTTCCCTAAATCTGGACATTTAATTTACCATGTTTGTTTAACAGCTACTGTATATCATGAATTGTTTTAGATTCTAGAAACGTGGTCAAGCCCCGCGCCCAAAAAAAAAAAAAAAAAAAAAAAAAAAAAAAAAGTTTTGTCTTTGTGCAGTTATAATCCAGCAGGAAAGATGGGCTGTAGACAAGGAAGTAAATAGGGGAATGAGGAGAGAGAGAGAGAGAGACTTCAGATCATTTTTTTGTTCTGTTATGAAGAGAAGCTATGTTATTCAGGGTGGAGGAGGGACAGGAAGAGACTCTGAGAAGGTGAATGACCCAAGAAATGTAATGGAGTCAGCTTTTTGAAAGAATAATAGGGAAGCTGGAGAGAGTAGCAAACACCAAGGCTATGAGGTTCAAATTAAAGAGCAAGAGCAGCTCACCTGCTTACTGTTCGCAAGGCTCTGTGTGCACCCCACCCCCCTCTAGCCCTACACACTCAGAGCCAAGAATTGTGAGAGCACAGCTGAGACTAAGTGAGAGTTTAGGTTTTGTTCTAAGAGTCTAAGAGTGGGAGCTCCACAAACACAAGGCAACACAGCCATGGCAGCTCCCCAGATACCTCTCTTCACACGGGGTACGTGCACGTCTGTTCTGCCTGTCTTCCCAAATGGCAGTTTTCCTATCCTCCATGGAGCATTAGGGACCCGCCTTCTTGCCTCCCCTGAGAAATTATCTGTGACCTCCCAGGATAGAGCAGAACCCTGCCCTGCCATACTGAATTCTCACAGTAGCTGCCACCAGTAAGTTATCCTTTTCCCAAACATCAATCAGGGAAGTATTTGCATTCATTCTGGTTGGAACTCAGGGCTTGACACAGAGCCCACCAAGAAGTGCATGGCCTGCTGGATGGAACAGATCAATAAGCCTTTTGGGATGCAAAGCTTTAATACGGATGGGTTCCCCAGTCAGACTGCTTCCTCTACAGACCTCCCATTCTTAACCTCTGTCCCTTCCTCCATCACAATCGCTATCAGTCCCATGTCCTACTCCCTCCGGGCTACCTGCTTGGCATTGAACTTCTGAAACAGCTAATGTAGTAATTCCAGGCTTTGGGCCAACTAGGGAAAAGTAAAAGTGTGAGAAACTTTTAATGACAAACTTTACAGTGAGCACGCCAGTTTCCCCAGAGGGACAAAGCTTAAAACTAGGTCCTAGGCTGAGGGGAGAAAATGAATGTCGCATCCTTCCATTTTGGTGTTGGTAGGAAGTAGCAAGGTATGGCAGTTCTTACAGACAGAATTGTGTGTTCTCTTTCACTGTCCAACCCATACTAGGAGGTTTGAGGCCCAGTAGTCAGGATGTTTCTGTATGTGGAGGCTGGAGATATAGTTCAGTTGGTGCTTTCTTTTTTAGCAAGCCTGAAGCCCCAAGTGGATCCTCAGCAATGTATAAATGGGCATGGTAGCTTGTCTATAACCCCAGCACTAGGAGGTGGAGGCAGGAAAATTTTTAACTTCAAGTCATTCTAAGCTACAGAGTAGTTTGAGAGCAGCTGGAGATATATAAGATCTTGATTGGTGGGGATGGGGGAGGGAGGGGGTATTGGGGAGAGGCCAACAAGATGGCTGAGCAAGGGAAGAAGGCACTTGCCACGAATTAGAAGAGAACTGATTCCTGCCAGTTGTCTTCTCATATCCATATGTGCACTGTGGTGTATGTGTGCATATACACACTAAGGAAATAAATGTAATTAAAATACAATCAGAAGAAGAAAGTGGGAGCTAGAGAGATGGCCCAGTGATTAAGAGCACTGATTGCTTTTTCAGAGGACCTCGGTGTGGTGTGTATGTATATATACGTGTACACACACACACACACACACACACACACACACACACACAGAGAGAGAGAGAGAGAGAGAGAGAGAGAGAGAGAGAGAGAGAGAGAGGACACCTGCTCAGTGAATAAAAATATCTCCCCCTAAGCCTGAGAACTGGAGTTTGATCTCCTGGGCCCACATGGTAGAAGAAAGAACTGACTCCTAAAAGTTATTATGGAACTTCTGGTGGCACACATACGTGCCCCTCTCACATACATAGATAAATGTATTTTTTTTTCAGGAATTTTTTTAGAGATGGGAACTCATTATGTATCTCTGGCTGGGCTGGAACTGAGACTTAGATATCCACCTGCCTCTCTGTCTCCCCAGTGCTGAGATACTACAGCTGACTAGGAATTAATTTTTTAAAAAAAGGTAGCCACGTGAGAACTTCATTTTTCTTTTCTTTCCTTCTTTTTCCTTTCTTTTCTTTTTTTCTTTTCTTTTTTTTTTTTTTTTTTTTTTCTTTTTTGAGACAGGGTTTCTCTGTATTGCTTTGGAGCCTGTCCTGGAACTAGCTCTGTAGATCCGCCTGCCTCTGCCTCCCCAGTGCTGGGATAAAGGTATTTTCTTTTAAAACAAGGGAGAAAGGTCTCCAGAGAAATGAAAACTACTAACAACACTTAGGTCTTTAACAGCCAGTTTCCATGATTCTGATACAATAGATTTCATGGCAGTACTAACAAACTAGAATATAGTTAAGATCACAGACTTCAGATGCAAGCCAGGAGGCCTGGTTTTAAATTCCTCTAGCCTTCATCAGTTATAATATCTTGGGCAAGTGGCTTGGCCTCTATATTCCTCTGTTTTCTATAAGTTAACTAACAATTTCATAGCACTTAGCTTGCAGACTTTGTATAAGAACAAGACTAGTAACAAAGTATTCAAGGGCTGTGCATGTAGTTCTGTGACAGGGAATTCAGTATGCATGAGGCCCTAAGCCTGTCACTCAGCACCATACGCTTAAAGGCATGCAGGAAACTGATACCTAGTTACTATTCTATAGATAGTGCAGGTAGTGAAATTGTGTTTTCCGGGCAAAGGTAAATAAACAATGTGCCCTGAGGAACTTAGAGTTGTGCAAAATGAAAATGGGTCACTAGGCAATAAACACTCTTATTGTGGCAATGGTTTTTTGCCTTTAGCACCATAGGAGGCTTGGAAAGGTAGAAACTGATTCATCTACCTAAGAAAGGGCTTACCAAAAGATAATATACAGAAAGACCTGCCAAACACAATTGTTTCCCAACACTGGGCCATATGTCACTCAGACTGACCTCCATGCAGTTACAGGTGAAATTTCTAGCAGCTTTGCTTTTCTAAATTACACACACATACACACACACACACACACACACACACACACACACACACACACACACGAGCGGGGGGGGGGTTGTGAAAGGGTCTCTTGTAGCCTAGGCAGCTTCAAACTCACTATGAAGTTGAGTATGGCCTTTAACTCCTGACCCTCTAGCTTCTACCTCTCAAGTGCTAATTTGCTATATATATATATATATATATATTCTTGGGGCTGGAGGAATGATGCTCTTGTAGAGGATCCAAGTTCAGTTCCCAGCACCCACATCAGGAAGTTCACAAAACTTGTAGCTTCAGCTCCAGGAGCATGGGACACTTTTGGCACTTACATGCACATACCACACACAAGCACACATAATTGCTGAGGTGCTGGAGACAAAGCTGGGGGCTTCTTGCAAGCTAGACAACACTCTATCAAATGAGTTACATACCTAGCCTAGAGATTCTGCTTTCTCATAAACTATTTTTAGAGGTCTAACTGAATAAACTAGTTGATAACTAAGAGAGAGAGAGAGAGAGAGAGAGAGAGAGAGAGAGAGAGAGAGAGAGAGGAGAGAGAGAGAGACCCAATATGGAACAGGTTCAACACAGTTCATTTTCTTTACTGATCTCTGATACTAGCCCCGTCAATATCACAAGTAAATATCATATGCCCAATTTCAGCCACCATTCAATGTGTGACTGTTATCTAATGACATTTATACACATTATATGTAAATGTCACTCATCAATTTTCTAGCAGTGATAACTTAATCTTACTGCTTTTAGAAACGCATGCTGGGTACTGGTGTTACAGTAGAAAACTAGACAAACATCTGGCTCCAGGAAAGTAATAGACCGTGTAATGATGGACATTGGACAAGCACTAACAATTAGAAAATGTGAAGAATTCTAGAGAGGAAAAAAGCAAACAAAACAACAGAAAGCCTGGGCTGCCTGCTGGGCAGTGTTGGCACACACCGTTAATCCCAGCACTGGGAAGGCAGAGGCAAGCAGATCTCTGTGAGTTTGAAGCCAGCCTGGTCTACAAAGTGAGTTCATGGACAGCCAGGGCTACACAGAGAAACCCTGTCTTGAAAAACAAACGAACGAACAAAAACAAGAAAACTCCTGAGCTAATAAGTTGGCTGTGGGATACCGGGCAGGGCTTCCCTGATTAGGTGGTACCTGAGCTAACCCCTGAATACTGAGAGGAAGTTAGCCATAGAGAGTGCAGGGGCAATACATTTCAACAGGGAAATAGCAGGTGCGACTCTTGGAATGCTCAAGGAATGGAAACTAAGCCAGTGCGTTGGAGAAAAGGGAGGATATGGGACAAGAGGCAAGGGCCAGCAAATACTAAATACATCTGCTCCTGGGGGCCCTGAAAAGGAGTTTGTATTTTAAAAATAAATAGAAAACAGGTAAGATGGCACAGGCCTGCAATCCTACCTAGCACATGGGAAGGGGGGGGGGGAAGGCCCTGTGTGTGTGGGGGGGCGGAGAGGGGAGAGAGTTCAAGGCCAGCCTGGGCTACATAAAGTACTGTTTCGAAACACCAAACAAGAGTAACATGTGCTTTATGCTCTGAGAAGTTAGCTGCGCTATCTGCTAGGCAGTCGAAAGTGTCGTGTATGAGGTAAGACCAATGTCACCTCCCCGGAGTCATCCATGGCAGCCCCAAGGAGGGTAAGAAACCCCTTCTAAGCCTCACTATGAGACAAACTTCTCCCTACGAAAACTGCCTTCCGATTGGGCGAATCCTGCGTGAGATCTTCCGAGTCACGGTGATTGGTTACCAACTCTCCTTTCTCTTCCAATCAGACAGCTATTCCGAAGAGTGAAAGCGGCTCAGCCCCTTGCAGACCAGTGTGCTCTATGACTGGCTGCCTTGTATGAGTGACGGCAGACTCAGCCTATGGACACAACGACGGGGCGGTGCTCCCCAATGCAGTGGGCTGTGCGGCCAGAACCCAGGGCTGTCAGTCCGCGTCCACCCGGCTTCCACAACCGAGTTCTCTGATGCTATGGCCTCCCCACCTCAGCTGCGGGCTCTTCTCCAGGCTGTCAACACGCTGCTGCGCAAGCGCCGCTACCACGCTGTGTTGGCCCTGCTTAAGGGCTTCCGGAACGGGGCTGTGTGAGTGGGGCTGAGGGACGGGCCTAGCTGGGGTCGCGAGTTCGAGGCCCGTGTCACCTCCCTCTGCATTCTCTGAGAGCTCTCGGGTTAGATTTCGGTGTCCCATTGGTGTAGCGGAAGTAGGATTCTGGGTTCCTGTCACCTTGTCAGTCCTGAGCTGGGGCTCCCCCTGTCTCTCTCCTAGGTCCTTTGTGCTTTACAACCTGGCACTCTTGACTTAGTTACCTAATATGCCAGCACTTGTATGTCCTCATTTGGGTCCAGTTCACCTCATCTTGCCGTATGCCCTTTGGCCTATTTGGCTTCAGTGGCTCTGTGTGCACAAAAGAAACTGGACTGTGCCCTAAAGCAAACAGGTGGTCACCTGCTACCTAATAGGCTCCCCCTATTAAGCTGCCAACAGGTTCACATCCTGCTTCTCATGTATATGACTTCACCTCAGCCTGCATTTTCACTGAGGGGGTACTCATGGGGAGTGACGGTGAATGTAAGTAAGAGAAGGCAGCTAATATTTGCTGGACAGGTTGACCTCACTCCCTCATACAGAAAGGAGAGGAGGTCTTAGGGTCATTTTGCTCAACCGGTGCCTGGAGGGTAGCTCCACTTTCTTTAAACCTCACGCATTCACAGTTATTGAGGGGCTGTTGTGCCAGTACTAGCAACGACTCAGAGAAGAAACCAAAGTCCGTAAGGTTGGCATCTAGGTAGCAGTGCGTGGCATGGTGTTCAGTGTGTGAACCACCACGATTTAAAACCCAGTGTCAGCTATCTTGAGTGGGTCATTTGGCCTTTCGGAGCCTCACTTTCTGGAACTTACATGGTACTGTTTGAGGACCGGTCAGTCTGTGAAATGCAGAGCACTGTACCTGGTGTGTGTGCACGAGGGATGGCTGTTGTCGCAGGCTCTTGCTATCTGCCTAGCTCACTAAGTCTTCACTGAGACCTCCCCAGCGAGGCTGCCTCTGAACCTGTTATCAACAGACACTGAAATCTTGTTTCATAGTCCACGTCTCTCACTAGAACTCGTGCTTCATCAGCCTGGGGTGGTGTACTTGGGAGGCTGGGACAGGAGGATTATTGTGAGTTTGAGACCAACTTGTGCCAAATAGTGCATTCTGGGTCATCCTGGGCTATATAGTGTGAGACCCTCTCTCAACAACAATGACAAAATGTGTTTCACAGGAACACACATTTTTACCTATGTATCCTGGTAATCCCCCTACTTATAGGCATTCAAAAATTCTTGAATGAATATTTGAAAACTCTGGACCACTCTTGTCTCTGCCTTCTAGATGACTAGATGCCGATAGTGACTTGGGGGGTTATGCTGATTGTTCCTGCACATATCAAGTCAGATTACAGACAGGATTGAGACTCAGAGTGGACGCTCAGTCAGGCAGAGACTGCTTCCCGCTGGATCTGGCCAGATTATATCAGCCATGTTTTGATCAGGATGGAATGAAGCCCAAGGTAACATCAGTAGCCCCTTTGCCAGGTATGCTCTGGACGCCCATGTCCCAGCAAGTGTAGCCCAATATGGACTTTGTACGCCTGCCCCTACCCCACTTCTCTCTGCCCTCCTCAGACAGGACAGACATTTTTCAGGGTCAGGTGTTTGGGCTCTAATCCCAATGCTTTCACTGTGACAAACTGGGTAGTCCTTTGTCTCTTCTGGTCTTAGTTTCCTCCTCTGTAAAATTAAAACTGCAAATTCGGCCATTCCTGAGTCTCCAAGGCAGGGAGGGACCTTATTACTTGTTAGTGGCATTGACAGTGTGCCCATCTATAAGGACCATAAGTCCAAAGGGAAGTCTCACAAACTACGGTGACAGGGCTGAGCGTGGTGGCAGCATACACTTGCAGTCACAGCACTTTAGAGGAAGTGGATTGGGAGTCTGAGACTAGCCTGGGCTGAATAGCAAGACTAAACCAAAACAACAACACCACCCAAATATCACATCAGTGCAAAGTAGTATTCAGGAATTCTTTTCAGAGGGGGTGCTGGTGACATTCTGAAGGCCAAGTTGGAGTTCTCCAGGAAGAAAAGGGCATCCCGGGCATGGAAATGTATTCAGCAAAGGGGGGCGGGGGTAGAGGGAAATGTGCTGTGTAGGTGAAGAGAGGCCATTGGTTTAGAGAGGTCAATGTGGATGACTGAGATGTTTGACCTGGGTGAACATTTAACTCACCCCCAAATATTCAAGAGTTTTACATGTGTGTGCGTGCGCACACAGATGTACGTGCGCACATGTATGCCAGCACACGTGGAGGTCCAAGATCATTCCGCCACCATGCCTTAGGCACTTTCCTTTCACTTTTTGTTCGAGAAAGGGTCTCACTGACCTGGAACTTCACCAGGTGGGCTAGGCTAGTTGGCCACCAGCTCCAAGACTGCCTGTCTCCACCCACTACCTCGACGTGCCTTGGAATATAGTACCCACCATCATGCCTTGCTTTTTACATGGGTTCCAGGGATCCAAAGTCAGGTCCTCACAGCTACAAGCCAAACTCTTTACTGACCAAGATATCTTTCTAGCCCCCATTAAAAAAAGGGGGGGTCTCTCTGTCTATCTTAGGTTGTGCTCAAATTCAGTGTCCTCCTGTCTAAGCCACCCAAATTCTGAGATTATAGGTGTGATGTAACAGGTCTCATCTGAATTAGAGAACTCTGAGAAAGGGCTTGGCAGATGTAGGGACTTGAAGACAGTCGTCTTGTGTCTAGGCTAAAGGAAGGCCCTGGCTGACTGGAGGAGGCTGAAGGCCTCTCTGTGCAGGAGAAGGAGATAAGGTTCTGGAGATGCTGGGGGAAGAAGGGCCACAGGGACTAAGATGGGAACGGCCTGACACTGCCAGGCAGAGGAGATAATAAGGACAGCAGACTGGCTTCTGCAACAGAAACACACTTTAAGTTGTTAGCTTTTCAATCATCTTTAATATCCTTTTTTAAAAGTTAGGTAACACATTCACAAAAGTCGTAAAAGTTCATTGCTAAACCAGACATGTAACTCCACGGAGAGCACATGCTTAACACATGCCTAGCATGCAAGAGGTCCTGAGGTCCATCCTGACTCTAAAATAGTTACACGAATGTCCCGTCACCAGCCCCTCTCCATGCAGACAGCCCCGGGATGACTCTTGTGTTGCCTTCCAGAGTGCCCTATGCACATGCACACAAATGCACCTCAGCTCCCCCACACCTTAATGCTTTCCTTTTGGAATAATGCTAGACTTAAAGAACAGTTCCTCACCTTACACTTATTGCTTCACTGCCCACTTTTCTACCTTGTTCTTTTATATCCCACAGACTTAGCTCCAGAGCCAGCAGGCATTTTCCAGTGAGGACTGTGTAATCCTTTCCGATTCCAGCTCTCCCATACCCTCTGTGAACCTTGCCAGCCATGGCACTTTCTGTGGTCATGTCCTCCTGTTCCAATCCTCATGTTTTTACTCTGAATATTGGATGACTCCCTTTTCTCACCAAGCACTCCAGGGGCATGGGGATCTCTGTGAGTTTGAGGCCAACCTGGTCTACAGAGGGAGTTCCAGGACAGCTAGAGAAACCCTGTCTTGATGCTCTCCCACCCCCACCCCCCCAATACCGCTAATGATTGGACCGAGCAGTGGATCTGGGGGAGGGGCAAGGTGGAGGAAGGCAGGGGACACGAGTAAAGGGAGGGAGGCTTCACTCAGGGTTACTGTAGGAGAGAAGAATGAAAGATGTTTTGATTAATTACTTTTAAGACTTATTTAATTATTGAGCTCTTTCAAGACAGGATTTCTCTGTGTAGCCCTGGCTGTCCTGGAACTTGCTCTGCAGACCAGGCTATCCTTGAACAAAGAGATCATTTGCCTCTGCCTCCTGAGTGCTGGGATTAAATGTGTGCACACCTGGAAAGAAACATTTATTTTATGCTCATGAATGCTTTGCCTACATGTATGTTTATGTGCTGTGTACGTGCTTAATACCTGTGGAAGCCAGAGGGTATGATGTCCCTTGGAACTGGAGAAACATAGCAGTGAGCCACCATGTGGTGCTGAGAACTGAACCCAGGTCCCCTGCAAGGGCAACACCTGCTCCTAAACACTGACCCATCTCTCTAGCTCCAAATTAATTTTCTATTTAATTTTTCTTTTTAGACAGAGTCTGTCTATGTAGCCCTGGAACTTCCTGTGTAGACAAGGCTGGCCTTGAACTCACACAGAAATGCCTGCCTCTGCCTCCAAGTGCTGGGATTAAAGGCATGTGCCACAACACTCGGCTTGTTTTCCTCTTTTACTCTCTTTGGGCCTCATCCTCCCGTGTAAAATGGAAACAGAGAGAAGAGACCATCTCCTCTCTCTCTCCCTCTCTCTCTCTCTCTCTCTCTCTCTCTCTCTCTCTCTCTCACACACACACACACACACGTTCACATGGATGTGTGTGGGTGAGCACAGGGAGGCCAGAGGGTGACATTAATTGCTTTCCTCCATCACTTTTTGTTTGTTTGCTTGCTTATTTGTTTGTTTGTTTTTGAGACAGGATTTCTCTGTGTAGCCCTGGGTGTCTTGGAACTAGGTCTTGTAGACTAGGCTGGCCTCAAACTCAAAAATGCCGGGATCAAAGGCATGAGCCACCTTCACCTGGCCTCTGGCTTCTGGCACTTTCTGCATTATTTTTTTTTGTGGGGTGTCTCTCACTGAGCGTGGAACTCATTCATTGGCTAGACTGGCTGACGGGTGAGCTCCAAAGTGATGGGCAACGGTCTTCTGTGTATATGTTTGTCTTATTTGGTTGATGAATAAAACACTGATTGGCCAGGCAGGATGATAGATGGGACTAGGAGACAAGGAGGATTCTGGGAAGTGTAGGCAGAGAAGAGTCATCATGTGATCCCATAAAGTGATATAGCTCGGCAGAAACTGCCACTAGTTAACCATACAGGTCTGGAGGGCTGTACAGATAGGCAGGAAGTGACATAGCTGGGCAGAATCAGTATATAAGCAGGGATAAACAGGAAATCCTCTTCTCTGCTGAGACCCTTAGGAGGTAAGGTGTGCTGTGGCTTGCTCCTTTTCTCTGGTCTCTCAGCGTTTCCCTCTATATCTGACTCTGGCCTTTTATTGTCTAGACCAATTAAGGACTTGTTTGTTGGGCTGTAGTAATGTCTCCGAGGTTAATAGCACTGGCTTTTCTTCCAGAGGTCCTGAATTCAATTCCCAGCAACCACATGATGGCTCACAACCATCTATAATGAGATCTGGTGCCCTCTTCTGGCTTGCATGTGCACATGCAGACAAAACTGTATATCTAATAAATAAATAAAAACTTAAAAATGTAAAAAACAAAAACAAACTCAATTGTTGGTGGCACACACCGCCGTTAGTCCCAGCACTTGGGAGACAGATCTCTGTGAGTTCAAGGCCAGCCTGGTCTTCAGAGTGAGTTCCAGGACAGGCTCCAAAGCAATACAGAGAAACCCTGTCTCGAAAAACCAAAAAAAGCCAAAGCCGGGCAGTGGTGGTGCACACCGTTAGTACCAGCACTTAGGAGGCAGAGGCAGGTGGATCTCTGAGTTCAAGACAAGCCTGGTCTACAAGAGCTAGTTCCAGGACATTCTCCAAAACCACAGAGAAACCCTGTCTCAAAAAAAAAAAAAAAAAAAAAAAAAAAGAAAGAAAGAAAGAAAGAAAGAAAGAAAGAAAGAACGAAAGAGAAAGACCTTGATTTATACCAAGGCTTTGCCTGCCATCTCTGTCCTGACAGTCTGGGGCTTCCACTGTTCTATTCTGATTCTTCTGTGGGTCCTCATGCTTACTGTGCAGCTTTACTTTCTGAGCTGTCTACCCAGTGCCTGATTCTGGCCATTTGTTGTTTCATTTAAGTACCAGGATAATGGTGTATGCCACAGGAGCCCTTCTTTTTTTGAAGCCTGCAGTGAATATTCCCATGTATTCAGGGACAGCCATATGTGGCTCATAATCATTGTCTCAAGGCCTTGAAGGGATTTTAGTTAGGGTTGCTATGATGAAATAACATGACCAAAAGCAACTTGGAAAGGAAAGGGCTTACTTGATTTGCAAATTCTGTGTCATAGTCTGTTGAGGGAAGCCAAGGCAATAACTCAAAACAAGACAGAAACCTGGAGGCAGGAGCTGAAACAGAAGCTTATTGGCTTATTCCTCATGGTTTGCTCAGTCTGCTTTCTTATAGAATCAATAACCATCAGCCCAGAGGCTGTATGACTCACAATGACCTGGGCCCTCCCCTATAAATCACTAGTTTAAAAAATGCCCTACAGGCCTACCTATATAGCCTGAACTTATGGAAACATTTTCTAAGTTGAGGCTTCCTCCTCTCAGATGACTCTAGCCTGTGACAGATTGACATAAAACTAAAACTAACCAACATAAGGCATCTGATAAAGAAAACTAAGAAAGGCAGGTCAGTGGTGACACATGCCTTTAATCCCAGCACTTTTGGAGGCAGAGACAGGCATATCTTTGCGAGTCTGAGGCCAGCCTGGGCTATAGAATGAATTCCAGAACAGGCTTCAAAACTGCAGAGAAATCCTGTCTCCAAAAGGAAAAAGAAAAAAAAAGAAAGAAAAGAAAAGAAAGAAAAATAAGCCAGGCATGGGAGTGGAAAGACTGCTCAGTGGTGAATAGCACTTCTTTCCCTTGAAGAGAACTTGAGTTTGGTTCCCAAGACCACAGCCGTTAGCTCACAGCCACCTGTAACTCCACCTCTAGGGGATTTACCCCCGATTCTAGACTCCAAAAGTACTACGTTTGTATGCACCTGCATGCGTGTGTGCGCGTGCACATGTGTGCACGCATGTACACACAGAAATAAAATAATAATAATATATTAATCTGTAAGGAAGCATGCATCTACAATCTCAGCATTCAGGAGGTGATGGGAGGAGTTCAAGGCCTCAATCACTCAGACAGCTACAAAAACTGGCCTGCACGAGATCCTTACCAGAAAGAAAGAAAGAAAGAAAGGAAAGCCAGAGTTGGTGGTGAGGCTCAGTATTTGCCACCATGCCTGAAGGGCAGAGTATGTGATCCCTGAGTTCAAGTGGGGGAAGGAGAAAAGTGAGTCCTACAAGCTCTTCTCTAACACACATACATGCTGTGGCATGCATGCTGTCTTAGTCAAGGTTACTAATGCTGTGATGAAACACTATTATCAAAAAACAACTTAGAGAGGAAAGGGTTTATGTAGCCTATGTATCCAAAGTCACAGTCCATTGAGGGAACCAAGGAAGGAACTCAGACTGGGAAGGAACCTGAAGTCAGGAGCTGATGCTCAGTTTTTCTTATGGATCCCAAGACCACCAGTCCACAGGTGGCATCACCCACCCACAATGGGCTAGGTTCCCCCCTAATCAATCATTAATTAAGAAAATTCCCCCACAGGCTTGCCTACCCGCAGCCTGATCTTTTTTCTTTTTGGTTTTTCAAGACAGGGCTTCTCTGTGGAGCCCTGGCTGTCCTGGAACTCCTTCTGTAGACCTGACTGGCCTCAGACTCACAAAGATCCACCTGTCTCTGTCTTCTGAGCACTGGGATTAAAGGCATTCACTACTACCTTCAGAACCAACTTGAAGCCTGGTCTTATGAAGGCATTTTCTCAATTAAGGTTCCCTTCTCTTGAATGAATATCACTTATGTCAGGTTGACATAAAACTAGCTAGCACACATGCCCCCACACATACGCAAATAAATTACTAAAATAATTTGTTAAATCCACCAAAACAATAGCAATAATAAAGTAAAATAAAATTCTTAGGACTCGGGGGTATATATGGGCAGGCAGAGCTCTATGAGTTTGTTGTTGATTCACTTTTAGAGACCGGGTCCCACTATGTAGCCCTGGCTGTCCTGGAACTCACTATATAGACGAGGCAGGCCTTGAACTCAGAGAGATCCACCTGCCTCTGCCTCCCAAGTGTTAGAATTAAAGACATGTGCCACCACGCCCAGCCTTTCGAAGCTTAAGGCCAACCTGGTGTACATAGTGAGTTCCAGCCAGAGCTAGTACTACGTAGTAAGATTCTATGTCTATGAATGAATGTAATGAAAAATGTAGTGGTAGATCTGCCCCCACACATGTTTGGATGTGACTGGTGCTAGGATTAGGTTTGGGGCTCGGAGCTCTCCTGCCCCCTTTTCAGTCTTGGAGAGCACCAGGGTGGTGGGGTCTGTGTTCCTGGAGCTGGAGCACCACTTGTTTTCTGTGTAAGTTTCTTTCTTTCTTTCTTTCTTTTTTTTTTTTCCATTTTTCGAGACAGGGTTTCTCTGTATTGCTTTGGAGCCTGTCCTGGAACTCGCTCTGTAGACCAGACTGGCCTCAAACTCACAGAGATCCACCTGCCTCTGCCTCCCCAGTGCTGGGAATAAAGGTTTGCGCCACCACTGCCTGACCCTGTGTAAGTTCTTTTCCCCTAATAAGATCCATTTCATATATACAGAATCTAGTGAATCCTGATTTCCACACCCATTAGAAAAATTAAAAGAAAATAAAACAGTATTAGTAATAATAATAAATCAATTTAAAATTAATCAAAGACGAGCCTGACTGTAATAGATAGACTGTAATAGGAGCTGAGAGAGCATCTCTGCCAGCTAGGAATAGTGGACACCTTTTGTGTACTTCAGTTTTGCTCACAAGAACGATATACCCAGCTCTCTAAGGTTTCGCATTCCATTTTAGTTGGTGAAACTGAACCTCAGAAAGGGTCAAGATAAGGCAAAGATCACTCTTCTACCAGGGGGCTCTGCAACTTGAGCCCAGATGTAACTGGAAAGCCAACATTACGTCCCTCCCATCATGGTATCAGAATTAGGGATGGGAGAAAGGACCAGGGGCCAAAGGGGGGGGGGTTCTAGAAACTGCTACAGTGATGGGCGAGTAACTGTTTGTTTCTGTTTCTACAGCTATGGAGTCAAAATCCGGGCACCTCATGCACTGGTCATGACCTTTCTCTTCAGAAGTGGCAGGTACCTACCCTCACTGCATACCAATTGGGAGAAAGTGCGGTCAGCCCTCAGGCCAGGATGGATGTAGTAGTTTCCAAGCTTGGACTAGCTTCCTCATTCCCTTGTGCTTCCTAAAATGCAGCTCTAACCATATGTCCCCCACTTGGAAATGCCTGTGGCTCCCCACTATCATCCACGGAGACCCAGTCCTCTGCAGTGTGACACAGCTAATCCTACAATGTCCACTGTGGGCTTCCTTGGCCACAGGCCCTATTCCATGTACAGACTTCACTTCCACCCATTTGCCTGTGCACACCCACTTCCCAGGAGCCTCTCTTTTCTCCCTAGAAACCTGTCCAGTCCTCTGGGTCATAGTCTCTGGAAATCAATCTCTGATCTCTCCTTTCCTGCTCCTCTCCTGACCTGAGTTCCTTCCTTCAAGGCCTTACTCAGAAAATGCCTTGCAGTCTAATGTTTATAGACACACTTGCAGTTTATTAGAGTTGTACACTGGGATTGGAGAGATGACTTCACTGGTTAAGAGCGCCTGCTGCTTGTTCAGTTCCCAGCACTCCCATGGTAAGCTCCCAATCACCTGTAACTCCAGTCCCAAGGACTCCAACACTCTCTCCTGACCTTTGCAGGCACCTGGCACATAGGTGATGCACAAACATTGCAAGCAAAGCACTTATATACATAAAATATAAATAAGTAAACCTAAAAAAAAATAGAACTAGACAAAGAGGGTGGGCTAAGTCCAAGTTGCAAGATTTCTGTTTTGTCCATCTTCTGAGGTTGAGTTTTAAAAAAAGATTTCTGTTTGGCAATTTTGTTTATCTATGTTGGGGCTTTTTGCCCTCCAAATTGCATCTTTTCTCTCCCTTCCCTCCTTCTCTTCTCCCCTTTCTTTCTCTTTCCAGAGCAAGAAACATTAGGCAAGCACACTGGCACTGAGCTATATGCCCAGCCCTTCCAAATCTTTTTGTTTCGTTTTATTTTCGAGACAGGGTCCAAAAACATTCTTTAAAATCCAAATTTACTCATTCAGTCACCAAGTGTTCAGTGAACATCTACTTTATAATAAATACGCACTGTTGTGGCTGCTAAGGATACAGCAGTGAACAAAACAGACAAGGATCCCTGCCCTCCTAGGGTTTATCTTCTAGCAGGAGGTAGCAGAAAATGAACATTAAAAATATCAGGGAAGTCAGCCATTGGTGGCTCATGCCTTTAATACCAGCACTCGGAAGGCAGAGGCAGGTGGATCTCTGAGTTTGAGGCCAGCCTGGTCTACAGTTCCAGGATATCCAGGACTACTCAGAGAAACCCCGTCTTGAAAAAAAAAAAAAAAAAGAACAAACAAAAAAATCAAGGAAAAGAGTTCATAAGGTGCTGAAGGTCAGGGACCAGCTAGAGGGTGGATTATGTCTGGTGAGTGAGAGGCTGGCCACCACACTGTTGAAAGGGAGAGGCGACATAGGGGGAACTGGGTCAGGCCTGTCTGGCTCTAGGTCTGAAAGAAGAGCTTGACCTTCCTTTTAAGCGAGAATAGGAAACTAACATTTTGAGAAGGGGCATACTACTCTTTGACTTCCTGTAGGTTTTTGTTTTGTTTTAAGAAGATTTATTTCAATTTTAATGATATATTTCTGAACATGTACCATGAGTTCATGTGCCCTTAGAGGCCAGATGAGGGTGTCAGAGTCTTTGGAACAGGAGTTACAGGTGGTTATGATCCACGTTACACAGATGCTGGGAACTGAACTCAGGTCCTCTGTAAGAGCGGTATGTGCTCTTAACCTTTGAGCCATCTCTTCGGCCTCTTTTGGGAGGCTTTGCCTGTTTTCTTTCCTTTTTGCTTCTTGAGCTGAAGTCTTGCTATGTTGTCAGCCTGCCCTCCCACTTGAAGACTCAAGTCCTACCTCTGCCTCCCAAATGGCTGGGAGTACAGGTGCCTGGCTTCCCTTATGTTTAACAGCATAAGTACTAACCACTTGCTGCCTGGTTGAGAACGGCTTGAAGAGGGAGCAGGGAATGACTCAAGAGCAGAAGTGCCTGTGGACATTAGCAGGAAGCCATGCAGTAGCCTAGTGTGGTAACCTAGATCTGGGGGTGGCCAGGCCGGCAGGTGAGTCAGACTAGAGATGTCTTGAAGTCAGTGCCAGCTACTGACTTACTTTTTTGAGGGTTTGGTCTTAGTTTTTAGTTTTGAGGCATAGTCTCACTGTGTAGACCAGGGTGGCCTCAAATTCACAGAGGCCCACCTGCCTTTGCCCTCCCAAGTGCTGGGATTAAAGGCAAGCAACACTATGTCTGGCCTTATTTTTTATTTAGTTTTTTGAGACAGGGTCTTGCTTTGTAGCCCAGGCTGGTCTCAAACTCTTAGTCCTCCTGTTTCACCCAGGATTACAGGAATGTGCCACCGTGCCCAACTGCAATTCAACATTCTTGCTTTTAAAATGTTACTTATAGCCATACATGGTGGCACACTCCCTTTAATTGCAGCACTCAGGAGGTAGAGGCAGTAGAACTCTGAGTTCCAGTTAGCCTGGCCTACATAGTGAGTTCCTGGACAGCCAGGGCTACATAAAAAGACCGTATCTCAAAAAACAAAAACAAACAAACAAACACGCACACACACACACACAACACACACACACACACACAATCAAGCATCCTACAGACAAATGTACTTATGGGTTCATGGTCTCAAAAGCCAAGAACCAGCTGCTATGGGCTTTTCCCACTAACTTCTACCATGTCAGTCAGTCAGTCTGTCGGTTTGTCTCTTTTCTCTCTCTCTTTTTTTCCCCCAAGATATGGTTTCTCTGTGTAGCCCTGGCTATCCTGATGTCCTGGAACTCACTCTATATACCAGGCTGGCCTTGAACTCAAAGAGATCCACTTGCCTCTGCCTCCCGAGAGCTGGAATTAAAGGTATATGCTACCACTGTCCAGCACCACCATCCCTTCCTATGGAAGATCCTTGTGTAGAATTAGGAGGTATACTCTGCTCTCTCCCTGAGTTATCTTTGCTGTTCCCTAGTGGGAATATAGAGATGGCTCACCCATTGAGAGTGCTTGTTGCTCTTACAGAGGACTGGAGTTCAGTTCCCAGCACCCATACCCAACAGCTCACAGCTGCCTGTAACTCTAGTTCCAGGGAATCTAATGCCCTCTTCTGGCCTCTGTGGGTAACCACAGACATGCGCGCACGCACATACACTCACATTCACACTCACATTCACATACACCCCCTCAGACATTCCCTTTAAGGAAAAGGTTAATTGAATCAGCTCCTTTTCATCTCAAAAGAAAGACCAATCCTGTGTGCTGACCCTTGGTGGTTATTTTTCCCCTCTCATAAACCTCACAAAGGCAGAAAGCAGATCTGTCTTTTCTCAAGATTCTATCTGCAGCTTCAGCTCATAATAGGTGCACATTCATGTGTTCCCTGTTCACTCACCTCTCCCATTTGTTGAGCACCTACTGTGTGTCAGGCCCCATTGTGTGCCCTTAGGATGAACAAGCAAAATCTACCCTGCTCTGCAGGAACTTATACGGAGGCCAAGGGAACTTCATACATCAGTTTACAAATGTTAAGTGGCAATGAGAACCATGATGGAAAAGAAACATGAGGAAGGGGATGGGCACTCATTAATGCAAGGTGTCAGGGAGTGACCCCGGAGGTGGTGACACTGAGTTAAGGCCCCCGTCTGGTGAGAGAGGCGTGCCCCTGAGGACATGGGGCATCCTCCACAGACGCTTTGAATCGGATGGACCCTAACTTTGTGCTCCTGGCCTAATTCAGATCTGTATGTACTCTGGGCCTGCGCTTACGGGATTTTCTGTTTGTGCAGTCTCCAAGAGAAGCTACAGGCCATCCTGAAAGCCACGTACACCCACTCCCGGAACCTGGCCTGCTTTGTGTTCATCTATAAGAGCCTCTGTGCCCTACAGTCCCACGTGCAAGGCGAGACGCACCAGATGCACTCTTTCCTGGCGGCCTTCATCGGGGGCCTGCTGGTGTTTAGAAAGAACAATAACATCAATAGCCAGGTAAAGACTTTCCTGAGATGGGACAGTGGGATGCCCTTTAGTTGAGGGACAGGGGAGTAAAGATGGACTGTTAGTTGCTGTCTGTGACTGAGTCTAAGAATCACCAGTCCCTGTGTGACCTTGGGAAGGTCACTTCTCCCTCTGTTTTCCCAGTCACAGTCAGAATCCCAGAACTCCCCACATCAGTGTGTCTGCTGCTCTTTGGGGCAAGGATTTTGGTGGTGGTAGTAGTTAAGGCTGTTTCATATTGTTGGGACAGGTCTTGAGCTTGCTATGAAGCTAGCTGAGGCTTGCCTTGAACTATTGATATTCTTGCCTCATCCCAAGTGCTGAGATTACATATGCATCGATAATTTGGTGGTACACCTGTTTTTTTAATTATTTATTTATGTGTGTATGCCTCTGCATGCCTGTTGTATACCTGTGTGTAGATGTCCGTGGAGGGCTGAAGAGGGTGTTATATCTTCTGGAGCTAGAGTTATAGGAATCAAACTCTGGTCCTATGCAAGAACAAGTACTTTTAACTGCTGAGCTGTCTCTCCAGTTTAAGATTGTTTTTCCTAATGCACTTTGACCTGGGTGTGGTGGTACACTGAGAGACTAAGGCACATATTTGAAGCCAGCCTGGGCTGCATCTCAGAATAAACAAGAACTCAGAACTCAATGAAATGGGAAACAGGAAATAGAAAGAGGAAAGCTGTTTTGTTTTTAAGATGAATAGAATCAATAAACCTCTACCCCAGGATCACCTACAAAGACTTTTACCGATACTGCAAATACAAGGGTTATGTTTAATGTCTTCTGTATATTAAAAGGCCTCGGGGAGCCCCAACACTTAGGAGGCAGAGGACATGGATCACTGTGAATTCAAGGCCAGCCTGGTCTACATAGTGAGTTCCAGGACAGCCAGGGCTATATAGAGAGACCCTGTCTCAAAAAATGATAAATAAGCAAACACAAAAATAAAGATAAAGAGCCCAAGCACGGAGGCCCTGAGGTGGTGCAGCAGGTAAAGTTGCCTACCATTAAGTGTGGTGACAGTGTGGCTCCTGGGCCCCACATGGTGGAAAGAGAGAAGCAAGTCCCAAAGGCTTTCCTCTGACCTCTTCACATGTGCTATGATGCATGTGTCCTGCACCCTGAAAAATAAAATAATAATAAACAAAATGTAGATTTTTAAAAGCTATGGAATATTATGGTTAATTCTGTTTTTGCGAACTTGGTAGCTGACAAGAGATAGACTGATTCTTTGGGAAGAAAAAAAAATTGCCAAGGTCACATGGGAAGGACAGCCCGACTTTTTCTTTCTCTCTCTCTTTTTTAAACATTTATTTATTATGTGTATAGTGTTCTGCCTGCATGTATGTCTGCAGGCCAGAAGACAGCACCAGATCTCTCGTTACAGATGGTTGTAAGCCACCATGTGGTTGCTGGGACTTGAACTCAGGACCTTTGGAAGAGCAGGCAGTACTCTTAACCATGGAGCCATCTCTCCGGCTCTGACTTTTTCTTTTAAAACATTTTTTTCTTTTATGTGCCTGAGTATTTGCTTGCATGTATGTGTGTGCGCTATTTGCATGCCCGGTGCCTGGAGAAGCCAGAAGAAGGTGTGGTGTCCCCTGAAGCTGGAGTTATAGAAAGTAATGAGCTGCCATGTGGGTGCTGGGAGCCAAACCTGATCCTCTGCAAAGGCAGCAAATGCTCTTAACCACTGAGCCATCTCTCCAGCCCCTTTTACTTCTTGAGACAGGGTCTCATATTGCCCAGGCTGACTCAAACTCAATATACAGCTGAATCTGGGCTTGAACTCAGTATCTACTGCCTATACTTCCCCAGGGTTTGGATTATAGGCATGTGCAGCCACATCCAGCTATGTATTTTTTCTTACTGTGTCTTGCTCTGAAGCCCAAGTTGGCCTTGAACCTTGGCAATTCTCCCTGAGCCTCCAGAGCACTGGGGTTATAGTCATGTATGGCCACCCTGGCTTAATTCTTTTTCCTTTTATTCCTAAGTAGTATAGAAGTACCATCAAGTTTTTGGTTTTTTTTCCCCCCATCCTCTGAAGGACATCTGGGCAGTTTCTAGCTTTGGGGTATTACAAGTAGAGCTGTGAAGAACACTCTTGTATAGATACTTCTGTGAACATAAGTTTTCATTTTTCTGGGAAAAAGCCCAAGAGTGTAATTGTGGGTTGTATGGTACAGGCATGCTTGGTTTTAAAAAAGAAGAAAGAAAAACCTGACAACCTTCTGCCAAGCTATTTTCCAGTGACTCAGTGACTATCTTTTTTTTTTTTTTACATTCTCATCACCACAAATATATGAATGTCTAGTTTCTCCACATCCTACGAACATTTGGTTTGCTTCATGATTTATTTTATCTGTGTTTTAAAGGTTTTGGGGTTGTGTGTGTAATGTTTATCCCTGCCCTGGTGTGTGGATGTGGTTAGAGGACAGCTCTTGGGAATTGGTTCTCTCCTCCCACTATGGGCTCTGGGGATCAAACCCTGGTTGTTAGACTTTTGCTGCAAACCCTGGTTGTTAAACCATCTCACCAGCTCTCTGTTATCCATTGTGACTTGACTTCACCTTTCCCTGGTGGCTAATGATGTTGAAATTTTCCTCATTGCCATGCATTTGCTACCCATTGGGCGAAACATTCATGTCTTTTGCTCATTTTCCAATTGGAACATTTCATGCTTTACTGTGAGCTCTGAGGATGTTTTACAGGAGGCAGGCGGGGAGATCTCTGTGAGTTCTAGGCCAGCCTGGTCTATATATCAAGTTCTGGGAAAGCTACATAATAGGGAGACCCTGTGTCCAAACAATAAAAACAAAACAAATAATTAGGCTAGAAAGGGAACTGAGAAAGACACCTAATTGCAGCCTCTAGGCTCCATACCCACATGTCCACAAGCACCCAACCCACACATGGGTATGCATCTATACAAACATATGCACCACACACACAAAAATGGAAATATTAAAATGTCTGCTGCATACCACCTCAATCATCTTGCACGCTAACTTTGAAAATCACGGAGCCATTGCCCAGTAATGCCCACTGCCTAGGGTTCCAGTGACCATGCTGACTAGTAATCTTCAGCATTCCCTCCCTGCAGATCAACATGTACCTGACATCACGCGTCCTGTTTGCCTTGTGCCGCCTGGGTGTGGAGAAGGGCTACATCCCTAAGCTCAGGTGGGATCCGTTCCCCTTGCACACTGCAGTGATTTGGGGGCTTGTGCTATGGCTCTTCGAGTATCACCGGCCCACTCTGCAGCCCTCACTGCAGTCCTCCATGACCTACCTCTACGAGGACAGCAACGTGTGGCATGACATCTCAGACTTCCTCATCTTCAACAAGAGCCGCCCCTCCAAGTAACACAGCCCAAGGTGCTTAAGGAACTCCTCTGCCCAGACAGCTTCCAGGCAGTGTCCAGCTGCTGCTCAGAGAGTGGTTCTATCAACACAACCTCGTGGAGGATCTTGCCTTCTCAAAGTCATGGACCTCACGTTCCAACTTGTTTTATCCCAGGGTTCCATTTGCTGAAGTAAAAGCCCTGAGTTTGCACCTGCCAGGAACTTTTGAATAGTGTACGTAGCAAGTGGCCTGCTAAGGAGCCTGGGGCTTGACCCCCCCCCCCCATGCTCTTCCAACTTCTGTAAGGCTAGGGCCTCAGGTCATTCAGTTCAGGGGAGGACCCTTTGAGGAGAGTTTCTTCCTGGTGGGTATGAACATCTTCTCTGTGCTGTGTATCAAAGGGCTCTTTGCTAGTGGACAACAGGTTACAGATACTTTGAAAAACAAACTAAACTCTTTGTCAAGGTCAGAGAGGAGGTAATTCCCCCAACATGGCTACTATGACATGAACCATCTGTCTGATTTCGAAGCCCATGGTTTTGGTTTTGGTTTTGGTTTTTTTTGTTTTGTTTTGTTTGTAGTGCCTTGCTTGGAATCTAGAAAACTTAACCATGCTTTGCAATCATTAGGTATAGGATACGGTATTTGAAACCAACCTAGGTGCATACAGGAGCTCTTAGTGGCATAAATGGAAGTTCTTTTTTTTTAAATCTACATTTTTAATATATCAAGTAATAAAATATTAGTATTTTATTTATGACAGATACTTAAATAATATTTACAATGTTATAGATACATATCTACATTTTTACATCAAAAAGTAAAATCACAAGAATGAATAAAACAATATATTAACAGGCTACAGAAAAGAAAATACATCTTGACCTTAATTTTATGACTTCTAAAGTCTCCTTGCCTTTGAAAATGATAAGGGTAATTTGTTTCACGATTTTTTCTAAAATGTCCTAATCAAGCTGTGGTAAAGTAAAACTAAACTGACATCATGCTTAGAGATTTTCGAGAGTAACAAGGATCTGAGAAATGGGAAACATAACCTGTTGTAATTTTATATTTAATTTTAAAATACAAAAGAAGTTTCATTTTGCTTGATGAAAATATTTTAGTGAACAGTTTTAGATGACCTTTGTTCAGAGACTTGAAATACATTTCTGCAGGGACAAATACCAGGCAAAGGACATAGACAGTAGATAGTTTATTTTTCTTTACAAGTGTTTCTTCTAAATTTTCTTTTTCTTTCTTTTCTTTCTTCCTTTCTTTTTTTCTTTCTTTCTTTGTGACAGGGTTTCTCTGTATTGCTTTGGATGTTTTGGAGCCTGTCCTGGAACTAGCTCTGTAGACTAGGCTGGTCTCTAACTCACACTCACAGAGATCTACCTGCCTCTGCCTCCCGAGTGCTGGGATTAAAGGGTGCACCACCAATGCCCAATTCTTCTAAATTTTCTAAGCATGGTTGAATTTATTTTGCTGGTGCTATTGTTAGTCTGTTTCCTTGAAAGAGCTTATCACTTGAATTATCCTGTCGAATGCGTTTGGCAAATCCATAATTTTCTTCAGATTGTAATGAAGCATTTGACATAGAACTTATTAGTTTCCTTTTCCTCTTTTCATTGCCATATAGGATGGTATGCTTGTTGACACAGGCCTAGAGTCCTTCCTTGAGAACCAGGAAGATTCAAACCTGTGTAAACTAGCTTTGGTGTTTGGTAGTGATTCCTATTCAGGAAATTTATTTTTCAAGCTCCTGATGGCATTACATATAGTAAGTGTAGAGGTCAAATCCTGTTTATACTACTTCACACAGTGTTTCCAGAGAATCATTGATTATTTGTAGTATGTGATGAAGGTCTTATTAAGGCTGGGGATGGGTTTTGAAGAGGTCTTCTGCAGTCCTCTGGGGTTCTTTGCTGGAAGAATCGTTGAGCTGTGTACTTTCAGACAGCAGGGACTTCTCAGTATGCTTTACTTTCGAGGAAGACAGTATTAATTTCTGGAGTAATGTTAAGCAAGTCAGGTTCATTTGAGGACATGCAACAAGGAACAGACTGAATTGGTTCGAGCTGAGGTAAGGTCATAAGAAGAGAAATCCCTGGATCACTTTGGTTTGAATGTTTGGTAGTTTGGTCAGCCATCACCTTCTTCCTTTCTATCAAATGCTCAATATCTTTGAAGTCATAATCAAAAGCAACATAGGACAGGTTAGTTCCTTCTGACATGCAATACTTTTTTCTTGGGGCTGGAAGTAAAGCATTCAATAGTGCCTCAGTCTGACTGAGCTGCTGCTCTTGGAGACAAGCTCTGAGGTCTTTGGTCTGGAGGTGAAATTGGTGACAGTAAAGATCTTTATTGAGTAGCTCTGGGATGTCACTATTTTGACCTAAGAGCCTCATTTCACTTTCCACTCGATGAAGCCAATTAGTATTCTCATCAAATTGTTTCAACCCCTCTTCCTTCTTTTTCTCTAGGAAACAGTGAACAGTTTTCAACCTTTGAAGTCTGTGATCTCATTTGCAAGTGGCCTTTTCTACTTTGTCTTCTGAAAACATCATCTCTATTTGGTGATGCTACTGTTGCTGATAGAATGACTTGAGTTCATTCTCTTTAAGAACATTTCTAACTTTAGATATTCCTGCCTGATTTCCCTCTTGATTCTGGAACAAGCATTTCTGAATTTCTTTTCATTTCTTTGTCTTGAGTGTTTGAATGTATTGATTTTGCACTGTCAAGGCTTTCCGTTCTTCATAGGCTTTTAGTTTTTCTTTCAACATTAAAATCTCTGCTTTCTGCACATTACAGATCTTTACATATTGAGATATGTAAATGTTGACATTAAGGACATTGCTCTTCAAAGAAGATTTGCTAATTTTACACAATTAGCATACTTAAGAGTGTCATATGTGTCGTCGTTGAACAAAGAGGAAGGACTAACAGCAGCTGTCATTATAGTCTGACAGTTTCCTACAAGAGAATCCTTCAACAAGCGAGTAAGCTTACTATTTCTGTAAGGAACATGCTGATTCCTTCTCTTTGTATCTGCTAAGGCATTGGTGACATTCCCAAGGGCTAGGCGGGATTTATTAATATTTGTGCCTTCTATAAACTGTGTCCCTTTAGCACCAGAAGTTCTGGCCTGCTCAGATCCTGCCAGGTCAATGAGTGACATTTTGGCTACACGGACATTTTGATTGATGCTTGCTGTTTTGTCCCGCAGTCGTAAATAAATCTGGGAAACAGCATGGGAACGAGAAGATGGAGCATTCATTTTGGTGGGATGCTGGGTCCTATTTTTGTTCCCATTGTCTATTAGCTGTAATATTTCCTCTGAGGATTTGGGCTGGTATAAAGTGAGACCCTGAACAACCTCTCCTTTTGGGGCAACAACAAGTGGCCCTGAATTTATCAAGAGGTCACGAATCTGTTCATTACTTATCTCCAAATAAGAAACATCAGTACTACACACTTTCTCTTCTTTAAACTCATCTATGGATTTAAAAAGGTCCGACATTGTTAGGTACGTTAGTCCAGGTACAGCAGCTGATCCTAGCGTTGTGTGTGTCTTCCCAGCTCCTGAGGCGCCATATGCAAGTACAGTGCAATTATATCCATTCCAAAAAACTATGAAGAATTGGTTTAGAAGTATGCTCAAAAACTTGCATTTGAGTTGAGATTTCATCAAAAACAGCATCAAATACAAACTTAAGATCTTTGTTTTTCCTTTTAGTAATATCAAAATTTGTAGTTTTCCTTTCCATGGGGAAAAAAAAACCTGACTTCTTGTTGGATCAAAAAACGAGTATATGTTTATCGACCACAGGAACTACTTTGTGAAACACAACTGCCTTTTGTGTTCTCAGAATGCACACAAACAACTACTTTCATGTAGCAGCATAAATCTTCCTCAGGGACAGACATTTTTAGTTATCTTGATTCCTGCTTACATGAATGCCTGGGTAGTTCTCTAGAAGAAGTGTCCTTGGTAAATTGGCAGACTAGGCTTCCAGGCACTTCAAGCTCAGCCATAAATTCAGAACCCTAAATGGAAGTTCATGAGGTGCTATGCATAGGGGAAATGGGCCACAGTGACCTGGAGAGTTGTGTGGCAGGCAGAATTTTTAAAACAAAACAACTCTCAGAAAAGCCTCGTCCAGAGGCTGCCAGTCTGAGACCCTTGGTTTAGTGCAATACATTACTTTAATGTGCCCTCCCCCCACTGTGTGTTTATGTGTTTGAAATGACTGGTAGAAATCTACACAAGTCACTGGAGAGCTTGTTAGTGTGTAGATTATGGCCGGGCATGGGCATACACACCTATAGTCACAGCACCTGGGAAGCGGAGGCAAGAGAATGGGAGTTCAAGGTAACACTCTGCTACATAGCAAGTTGGGAACCAGCCTGGCCCACATGAGACTCTGTCTCAAAAACAACAAATGGACACAATACAGATTCTGATCCAGGGGTGAGGAATGGTTACAAGAGACTGAATAGCCTACAAGTTCCCATGCTGAAGGTGCTGTGCTATGAGCCCAGCCTGAGTGCTGAGGGAGTGGTGAACAGCAGGACCAAGCATCATTATCCTAGGTATCTCTGTGGTGGTGGAGGCGGCTTTTGTCAGACTTCCCAGTACTTTCAGCTGCAGCTCACTGCAAGAAGAGCTTCTTACTGTGTTCGATGAGCAAACTCAAGACCTTAGGGAGGCCGACCATTGCCAGGCAGGTTTATTATAGCAGGCGTTGGGGAGCCCTGCCATTCTATGTATACACCAGACTTCTCCAGTTGCCACACTCCTGTATCTCCCTGTCTGAGGACCTCCCACCACCAGTGCCTGCTTTGCCTCTCTGCAGCAGGCATGAAGCTTTGGGGATTGACATGCCCCTTGAACAGCATTAACCCAGCGCTGAGAAGAACCATCACGAGCATCTCCCAGCCCTTGGAGGAGATACCCTCCATATACTCTGCCTTGCTTGCTAGAGCTCCAGAAGCATTGGGCTTCAGATGCTCACGGAAACACTGTGCCTCATGCTTCAGCCTTTGCATCCTGGGACCACTCCTCATTTAGACCACTTGCACTGAAATCGGGAAACCCAAACTAAAATTGGCCACTGCCAGGCTGAGTGGCAGTATACATGGTTGCAAGAGACAAGGGCTTTGGAACCAGCATGCATGGGCTTGATGCCTGCCTTATTATTAGTGACGTAGCCATCTGTGCTTCATCTGTAAAGAGGCGTTGTGATGACACCCACCTTGTGGTGTCTGGAGGGATTAAGTGATACATATAAGTGAACATTCAATAAACATTGCTCTTATTTCCAATAGAACAAATGTGGGAGGAAGCTGGTTGTAAGAAATAAGTGTGCCCTGTGTTTAGCCTGCCCTTCTCCCCAGCCAGCCTTGGCCTCCTGCCCTGACATCCCCCCTCTGCTGTGGGGGGGTGGCCGGCTCCACCACCGACTGGCTCTGCTCTCTAAGAATAGGCTTCCCTCGCAGATGGCATCTCTCTGGATCTTGCCAGAGCATCTGGTGCCTCCAACTGCACACTCCAGGGAGGAAGGCGGGGTAGTCCCCACAGAGAGGAGCAGATCCTGTCTTCAGCAGCTTTGGGAAGAGCCCAGCTTCACGCTTTCCTAGCTAAGCCTCCATTTTTATGATCTATATGTAGGAAATGCCAAAGGGCCTTTGGCACACAGGGGGGAGCTACTACCATTCCTGGATGGGACTTCCTGAAACAGCACAGTAGATAAATCTGCAATTACTGCCTGCTACGTTTGTGTGGAGTCTTCTGACATACAAGACTTAAAAAATTATCTTACTATTTTAATTAACTTTCTCCCTTTTGGGAGTCTTGGTTTTGTTTTCTTAAGACAGGGTATCATGTAACCCAGGCCAGGCTAATCTTGAACTCAATATGCAGCTGAAGCTGACCCTGAATTCTTGATCCTTCTGCTTCTACCTCCTGAATGCTGGGATTACAGGTATGTACCATCCTGCTGGGGCTTTTTGTGGTTTTCTTGACACAGTCTCACTCTATAGCTCGGGCTGACCTGCAACTCACTGTATAACCAAAGTTAGGCATGGCGGTGTGTTCCTGTACATTCCTGTCATCCTCATTTTTCAGAGACAGACTACATGAGAGATCTTGTCTCAAAAAGCACCCACCCCACTTAGTATAAAACTCAAAGGTAGTACACTCATTTAAGCCCAGTACTTGGGAGGCAGAGGCAGGCCTGTGAGTTTGGAGACCAGCCTGGTCTACATAGGAAGTTCCAGGCTGGGCAGGGCTACACAATGACCCTGTGTCAGACAAAACAAACCATCAAGCTGTATAACAGGAAAGTCAGACTCTCTGCTATGCCTAAATTTAGTCCTGAGCACCAGGGAAACATGCTATAAGAATACCTACCCACTCTGCGCGTGCGTGCGTGCGTGCGTGCGTGCGTGCGTGCGTGTGTGTGTGTGTGTGTGTGTGTGTGTGTGTCAGTGTGTGGCTACATTCGGTGTCTACCTCAGTTGCTCTCCATCTTATTGGGGGGATTCTCTGTGTAACCCTGGCTGTCCTGGAACTCACTCTACCCATCAGGCCAGCCTCAAACTCACGGAGATCTGCTTGCCCCTCCTCCTGCGTGCTGGGATCAAAGGCGTGCGCCAGCACTCTCACTCTGATTGGTTCAGCTAGGTTAACTGGCCAGTGAACTCCAGGCTTCTCCCTGCCTCTCCTCCTTAGAGCGGGGATTAGACACACACTCCTGTGCCTGTTGTATACATGGATGCTGGAGATCCAGACTTTGGACCTCATACTTATATGCAAGCTCCTAACCGACTGAGCCATCCCTTCCCCCCTTTGCCCCACCCCTGGCTTCTAGCACTTTCTGAACTACACAGCCTTCTAGTGTGTCCTATGTACTATTGCTTCTCTTTGTCTACAAATAAACCTTTATGTTGCACTTACCTTGCCTTTTTTGACATTGATCCTCATATGTGTGTTTGGCTTATTTCTGATTAATATTCCAGCCAGGTGTGGTGGCACACACCTCTAATCCCAGCACTTGGGAGGCAGAGGCAGATGGAAGTCTGTGAGTTTGAGACCAGCCTGGTCTACAGAATGAATTCCACACAGCCAGAGCACTATACAGTGAAACAAAAAAACTCTGGCCTGAAAACAAGGAAATATTCTATATAAAGTGAGCCCTTGAGGGGCTGGAGAGATGGCCAGTGGTCGAAAGCACTGGCTTGTCTTTCAGAGGACCCAAGTTGATTCTTAGCTCTCACATGATAGACACAACTGTCACTTCAATTCCAGGGCATGTGACACCCTCTTCTGGCCCTCTCAGGCATTACATGCACACTGTACACAGACATAATACCCCTACATATAAAACACATACCCATACCTATAAAAAAATTTTTTCTTCCAGGGACTATATTGGTATATGTGGGCCATGTTGTCCCAGAAGCCATGTTGATATCCTTGACCTGTGTTGCCACCAAGGGCTATGATGTTATCTGTGGTCCATGCTGTGTAAGAGGACCATGTTAGTATCTGTGGTCTGTACTACCACAGAGGACCATGCTGAGGTCTGTGGCACTTTTTAATGCCAGAGACCATGTGGATGTCCACGGTCCGTGCTGCCACAAGAAATCACGTGGAAGTTCATGATGTTTGCTTCCAGTGAGTGTAAAGAGCAAGGAAGCTACTTTTGCAGTGGTATCGATGACTGCAGAGTCAGAATTGAGAAAGAGGAATGTAGACTGCTTCTGTGACAACCTCCCCCACTCCCTGCCCCAAAAAGAAACAACCTAGACAGAACACCAACCAAGAGAACTCTTATAAATTGAGATAAGGATGCTGAAGTGTAGCTCTCCACAATTAAGGACTTCTGTCAGTGGTTTGGGTGTGGAAGGATACAGTTTTTGCTTTTGTTTGTTTGTTGGTTTGTTTGTTTTATTGGGGGGGGCATTGAGACTATGTAGTCCTGGCTGTCCTGGAACTCACTCTGTAGACGAGGCTGACCTCGAACTCACAGAGATCCTCCTGCCTCTGTCTCCCAAGTGCTGGGATTAAAGGCATTCGCCACCACTGCCCGGCAAGGTCTCAGTTTTCTTTAAGGGCTGACCGCTGGGGATTTGACCGTACTCCACTGAGTATATAAGCAACACAAACTGGACTTGATTTCTCCTAATTCTTTCTTTGGTGGGAGGAAGTCACATGGGGGTGAACCTGGGAAGGACCAGGAAGTGATTGTAATCAGGATGCATGATGTGAAATTCTCAAATAATAAAAGTTCTGTCAGAAAAATATGTTTTCCTGAATCTTATTTATTATTCTATACACACACACACACACACACACACACACACACACACACACACTCTGTCTCATGCATGTAAAATTAAAAAAAAAAAAGATCTGTTTTTAAGTGATTCTTTGAGCCACTTTCCCAATACCTTGAGCCAGGCCATACTATGATGAATAATAAAGAACCACCCAGATACCCTGGGCCGTACCAGGAACAGTTTCCAAAACTCAGGCTCTCAGACTTCCAAGTGAAGGGGAAGGCTGACGTTAATTTGGGGCCCTTCTGCTTCTCCACTCCCAGATTAGAGATCGTTAAGCAAGCCCACGTGAGAGCAGCGATGTACAGACTGAGATGCCAAGAAACTGCCTGTGTCTGATGCTTTCCACTAAGACCTCCATGTCCAGGCTCCAGAAAGGATCCTGGCAAGAGCCTCTCTTTTCCCATTGTTCCCTTTTACCGCTCTAGGAGTTCATTTGGTTTATAAGAAGCCGGCTTTGAACCCTCCGTTCTCCTAAACTAGAACACCATGTCCTGCCTCCCAGAATGAAGACCGTGTCACGACAAACTGTGGCTTCAGATGTCTTTTTTTCTTTGACAGATTAGATCGTATTTATAAAAAGGAAAGTGTTTCCCCCTTCCCTTGTCTCGTTTCAGATTCCTAGGGAGAGAATGCGTTACTTCAGCCTTGAAGGGGATTTTGGAGCGAGGGTTTTGAAGTTAAACAGAGGCAGAAGAGGCCAAACACATCCAGGCAGAGGACAAAGGGAAGCAGAGCTCTCTTCTGAGTGTGGGTTCAAGAAAGCTTCTAAACACAGGGATCCTGGTTATTTGCACCAGGACTCTGCTCAAGAGCTCCCGTGGAAGTCGTGACTTAGAAAGCAGGCAGAACGAACAGCATTGGCTCCTGTCGTGAGTGTCCCGTCTTTGTTCTCTTCACTCTTCCAGGCTTCTCCATGTGGGCTGGGTGTCAGCTGAGAGTCAGGACCAGGGCCAGGCCACATCAGCTCTTTAGATACTTCTCTTGGAGTGGCTTTGTTTATGTCATGAATTCCTCTGGCATCTGTAGGAGCCTGTCACAAGCGTTGTTTCCAAAACCCATGCAATCAAGTAAGTAGAGCCAGGACAGATAGAGCAGGCCGGTCTCAAAACAAACAAACAAAAAACCTAAAAACACTCCCTTCAAAAAATAAAACAAAGCAAAAAAACAAAAACAAACAAACAAACAAACCAAAAAACCCAAGACCTATAGGATATCAAAAACTATGCCTTCAAAGTTGTATCTTAGATAAAGCTGCAAGTATGGCACATGTAGGCAGACCTGTGAGTTCCTTTGTTCATGTGTGCAGTGCTGGGGTTTGAACCCTTGTACCTGCAAGACAGTCTCCCATCTGAGCTACATCCCCGGTCCTGGAAGAGCTGCAATTTCTGTTGCCCGTGTAATTTCAGCATTCAGGAGGTAAAGTAAGGTGAATCATGGGTCCATGATCATTACACACAGTGAATCTGAGGCCACTATCTTAGATTTTTATTTCAGTGATAAAACACCATGACCAAAGCAATTTGGGAAGGAAAGTGCTTATTTCATCCAGTAACTACTTAGGTCATACCCAGTCACAGAGGAAGTCAGACAAGAATGAAAGGCAGAAACTGAAGGGGAAGCCATTGAAGGAATGCTCCCCCTGGCTTGCTTCCCATAGCTTGCTCAGTTTGTTTTTTTATATACCCAGGACTGCCTGCCCAAAGATGGCACTGGCCCCTCCCAGATCAATCATTAATCAAGAAAATGGACATATCCACAGATCAATCTCATGGAGGCATTTTCTCAACTGAGGCTCCTCTTTCCAGATAACTCTAGTTTGTGTCAAGTTAACACAAAATCAACCAGGATAGCCAGTCTAGACTACATAAGGCCATCTCAAAAACCAAAACCAAAACCAAGGGGCTAGTGATTGAGAGCTTTCTCTGTTCTGGCAGAGGATCAAGTTTGCCTCTCAGCACCCACACCTGATGCCATGAGCACCTACACTCACAGGTACACCTTCTCCCAGACATACACAAAATTAACAATAAAATATTTGGGGGGCTAGGTGTCATGGCACCTTTAATCTCAGTATTCAGGGGAGGAAAGGAAAATTGTGATTTCAAGGCCAGCTTGGTCTGCATAGTGAGTTCCAGGACAGCCAAGGCTCTGTAGAGAGACTCTGTCTCAAAAAAAAAAAAACAAAACAAAAAATTATTTTTGGGGCCAAGGGTGTAGCTCGGTGGTACACAACTTGCCACTTGCCTAATTAGTTATAACTTATGAATATATATTCCTTTATTATTTTAGTTTATTATCATTGTTGTTGGTATTTTGAGATGAGCTCTCACTATGTAAACCTGATTGATCTAAAAACTCATTAGACCAGACTGTCCCTGAATTCAGACATCCCTATGCTTCTGCCTCCCAAGTGCTGGGTTTTAGTAGAACAAAATATACTCTCCTCTTCCCCCTTCTCCTCCTTTGCATTAAATAAAATTTAGCAGTGACTGTCACATCTATAATCTCAGGATTCAGGACTAGAGAGATGGCTCAGCTGTTAGGAGCATATATTGTTCCTGCGGAAGACCCAAGTTCTGTTCCCAGAGCCAACATCAGGTGATTCACAAAGCACTTGTACCTCTAGCTCCAGAGGATCTGATGCTTCTGACATCTCTGGTCACCTATGGCCACACACACCACCCCCAACACATATACTCTAATTAAAAATAATAAATCACCAGGCATCGAGTAGTAACCCACATCTTTAGGAAGGTAGATCTGTGTGAGTTTGAGACCAACCTGGAATATATAACAAGTTCCAGTCCAGCCCAAATTACATAATGAGACACCATCCCAAAAAATACAAATACAAAATAAACAAACAAAATCTTTTAAAATGTATGTATAATCCCAGGACCTCAATCAAGTTCAGGCAGGAGGATCACAAATTTGAGGCCAGAGAATGCCAATAGCAAGATCCTATCTCTTCTTCTTTTCCTTTTTTAGGGTTTTGGTTTTGGTTTTGTTTTTCTGAGACAGGCGTTGTCTGTGTTAACAGCCCCAGCTTCCTGGAACTCACTCTGCAGACCAAGCTGGCTTTGAACTCACAGAGATCCACCTGCTTCTTCCCAATTGCTGAGATCAAAGGTGTGTACAATCACCTCTCAGTGTAAGATCCTGCCTAGAAGAACAAAAACAACAGGTAAGCTAGAAAATAAGTTTTTAAAAAAGCTCAGACGTGATGGTACGCACTTGTAACGCCAACACTCAGGAGGCAGAGCTACACACTTGAGTCTAGGCTGGAAGACATAGTGAGTTACAGGCCTGAACTACATAGTGAGCCCTTTTTTATTGACAACAAAAATCCAAACCAAAAAAAAAAAAAAAAAAAAAACCCTTGTATGACTTAAAGGTATGATGAGCCTAACCATCACTGTGGGCACCTGTGGCGAGCGTGACATGCTTAGGGAGAGCGGAGGGCCTAAGCAAGGGCATGCAGTGTGATTGATGTGAGTCACCTTTGGGAAAGACTTTTCTACCTTTGCTTGAAGAACAGAACACAGGAGCTCAGGGTATCCTGGACCAGGGCTAGGTGGCCGCAGCTAGTGAAGGAAGAGTGGGTGGATCTGGGGTGTCCTTGGAGACTGGCACAATGCTTAGGGAGGGTGAGAGATGAGGGTGTAGTGAATAAACCCCCATGTCTCGCTGCTTCGAGTTTGCCTCCAGCCAAGAGATAGCCCCTGGACCTAGTGTCCCTCCCTGTCCCTCTTCAGTCCTCTCCTGCCCTTCATGGCCCTTTTGAGGCCAGCCGCCTACCAGGCCCCTGGCATGCCAGGCTTCGCAGCTGGCCCCGATTGTCATTGCTCCCCAGGGAGTCATGGGAACACACTCCCCCTGCCCTCTTCACCCCCCTCTTCCCAGACGAGGCCAGGCCCTAACAATGCCCCCTCAGCCAGCCAGTGGCCTGGACACAATGCCCCTGTTTCGGTTCATTGCCAGCCCCAGGAGGCCTGCTGGGTTTCCTAGCCTGTTTGGCATATATATAACTCTGGCTTCCAGAGGAGATTTTTTTTTTTTTTTTTTAACTTAAAAATAGTGTGTGGGCGAGGGGGGAGGTTGGAGGGCTCTGGCTCTTCCTCTGAATATCTTAATATATTATAAGAAGTCCTTTTCTCCCGCTGCCCTGCCCTCCCCTCTCCTGCATAGCTGCAGTCATCATTTGCCTGTCAACCTGGGGCCCAGTGCAGGTGTCAGCTACAAAAAGAAAAGAGAAGCTGATTGCTCCTTTGTGGCCAGCTTGTGCTGATGCGGGAGACCACTGTGGTGACCTGAGGGCTTACCATGGCCAGTGCTGGGCCCTGCCCTGTGTGTACGAGGGGTGGAAACCAAAGCGCTGCCTACGGTGAGCATGGGCTCCTCCACTGATAACCACTCCCAGCCCCACCTGGCATTTGAGGTAAACTAGCTCACCTCCTCTAAGAAGCCATTGAAGATCTAGACTACATCATTATTTTGACTCCCTAAAAAGGAAAAGAGGGGTTGGAGGTCCAGCTGAGTTACAGAGCACAGCCTCCCATTTGGCATTCACGGGTTTTCTATTCTCAGCACCAAAAGAGAGGAGGGGGAGGGTGTGAGTGTTAGAGAGAGTGGGAGAGAGAAAGGGAGAGGGGAGATAAAGAATTTCAGAGATGTTAAAGTATGAGAACCTTTCAGGACCCAGGTATGGTGTGCACACCTACAATCCTAGCACTTAGGAGTGGAGAGATCAGAGAATCAGGGACTCAAGATCATCTTCAGCTACATGAAACCCTTTGCCTCTCTCCTGCCCCCAAGAAAAAAAATCAGTGGAATAGGGTTCATCTCAGTACCACACTCCATTGTCCACCAAACATATTTCCCCCTGGCTGTCTTTGGGCATGTCTGTGACGACTCAAAGAGTTTGAGAGGTAGGACTGGGCTATTTCTAACAATTCTCCTGTTCTCCAGGTGAACAAGAGTATTTTTCCTTTTTCTTAGTGGAAAACTCAAAATGAGACGGTAGAGAAACTGCCTGAGTCTCCATTGAGTGTGTGTGTGTGTGTGTGTGTGTAGGTGTCCATAGAGGCCTAGATCCCCTAGAGCTGGAGTTACAGAGGACTGTGAACAGACCTAAGTGGGTGCTGAGAACCCAGCTCGGGTCCTCTGGAAGAGTAGTACATACTTTTTCGGTTTGGTTTGGTTTAGTTTTTCTGGACTGTTCTCTGCGAAACAGCCCTAGCTGTCCTGGAATTCACTCTGTAGACCAGGCTGGCCTAGAACTCAGAGATCCACCTGCCTCTGCCTCCTGAGTGCTGGTACCAAAGGTGTGCGCCACCACCTTCCAGCTTTTATCTTCATGTTTAACAGCAGCTGACACTGCATTGAGCACTCTTGACATATTAGGTACTGTTCTAAGCATCAGCAGCTCATTCACTATGGCAACAGCCCTATCAGAAACATTGTTCTTATTATCGTTATGTTATCACTCCCATTTACAGATGAAGACTCAGAGCCATTGGCTCTAAGAATCTCCTACCTCATCAGTGAGGCCAGGGCAAACATGAAGTGACTCAATATGGGTTTCCCTCTCTCCTGGGACAGGCATGGTCCATCAGAAGTTTATCACACTGAACATATGGGCTGACTGATGGCCAGAGCCGCACAGTGACCCCAGAAATGCCTACTTTCCCTGTACTCCCATATCTGTATCTTATCCTGCATGACCTGCCGAGGAGAGAGGAGAGAAACTGTGCTGGAACCAGTTGTGACCACAACAGTATTGTGGCATTTACTCTGTGTCCCACAAGGCACTACATATGAACCTGGAACCTCAGGGCAAGTATGGTCACAGTCATGGAGCAAGGCAAGCCAGGAAAAGAGTATGGTGATCGGAGTAGGGGGTGAGGACACATATGACAATAACCTTGATGGCCTGGTTAGTATTGCCAACTATGACAGGTTTTGTTTTTGTTTCATTTTTGTTTGAGACAGGGTCACATGTAGCCTGGGCTAGCCCTGAACTTGCTAGATACCCAAGAATAACTTCACTTTTCATCCTTCTGCCTCTCCCTCCCTAGTGCTGGGATTCAGGTGTGTACCACCACAAGGAGTTTTATGCAGAGCTGGAGAAGGAGCCCAGGGTTTTGTGCATGCTAGGCAAGCCCCAGACTCCATTGCTGGTTTTCTCAGAAAGCCAGGTGCTTTGCATTTTTAAAAGTAAACCATCCTGGGGGGCCAGTTCGAGAAATCTCCTTGCTGGGTTTCTTCATCTGACTCTGACAGTCGTCTTAGAACTGTTAGCCCACATTCCAGGGCTGGGGCATGCACAGCCCTTCCAGAAGTAAGTCACTGTCCCTTGCCAGCCAGCCAGGACGAGCTGGGGTCTGCTGGCTCTGAAGGGTTTCCTTTGTATGAGACTACCTCTCCAGTGGGTAGGGGGGCCTACTCAACTAGAGCTGGCATGGTGACAGAACATCTCTAGGGACAGTAAACTGCCAGTCAGTGTAGCATCCTGGGATCACTCAAGAGGAACGAGGAATCGCAGATGCAAAACTCCCCACTGCCCTCTGCCAGGATTCAACAATGGATGTCTCTGTGCCCTTAATAACATGAAGTCACCATAGAGACATTTCTCCTAATTATGCATTCCTTGTAATGATGGGACACTCATGTTAAGAGGTTTTTTTTTTTCAAGCTAAGAATGTATATTTATGGGAGGTTTGTGTGGAATAAATAGCTTTAAATTATCTCTTGTCACTGTCAAACTTCTTAATAGGCATATTGTCAGGTCCATGGAAGTAATCTTTCAGTCTTACATGGCCTGCAGGCTCCAGGTGTCTCCATGCACCCTCTTTTCTCAGGGCTCCCCAGCTCCTACAATGACAACCACTCACTAGGTGTTCCGTAGCTATCCATGGTGTAAATGAGGTGAACCTTGGCCACACAGCCCAGGATGCCTGCTTTTGTCTGTCTATCTGAATGTATGGAATGAGAGGTCTAGCCATACCATTCTGCATCCGTTTGTTTGTTTTTCAAGACAGGGTTTCTCTGTGTAGCTCTGAATGTCCTGAAACTCACTCTGTAGACTAGGCTGGCCTCAAACTCAGAGATCTACCAGCCTCTGCCTTCCTAGTGCTGGGATTAAAGGTGTGCACCACCACTGCCTGGCCCATTGTTCATCTCAGAAAGAACCAAAGGTAAGATGTCTCTAGGCAGAAGACACAGGGCCAGGAGCTAACACCTCCATGGACTCCTTTAGACGAGATGGTGGTAGATATAGGCACCTACTAGCCAAACCAGAGTCCTCCCTAATATCCTATGGAAATCACACATTAAACCCTGATCCTAGTTCCTGGGACATTAATAGAGAATGGGGAATATCAAGGGCATTACTGGATTTTGCAGAGAAACAGGCTAAGTTTCCACCCCAGTTTGCTGTGTGACCTTGAGTTGTGAGGGACCCTCTCTGAGCCTCTTCCTTTCTGCATCCTGAAGATAAGCAAGCTTCACTTATGGGATTATGAGGTTGAAAGGAGAAGTCAGTTGCAGTGGCTGCCCAGTGATGATGGATTAGTTTTTGGATGCTGGTGGGCCTCAGGAGACCTGCTGACATTGAGAATAGCCTTATCAGGTTCTTTCAGGCTCTGGACCACAGGGCCCATCTCTCAGGCCCTTTTCAGCTGTCCACTATTTATTAATAGATTTAAAAGCCCTTGTCTTATCCTCATTTACCTTTGAGGGACTCTGGTCTTCACCCCATATTCTTTTCTGCTACTCAGGACACGAGGGCTGGTGGGAATGAGGATCCCTCTGTCACCTTGGATATGAACTTGAGTTTTTTGGTTTTGTTTGTTTAAGAAAGAGTCTCATTACATAACTCTGGCTGGCCTAGAACTCACTATGTAGACTAGGCTGGCTTTGAATTCACAGAAATCCACCTGCCTTTGCCTCCTGACTGTTGGGGTTAAAGGTGTGCAACACCTTGTCTAAGATCTGCCCCCTCTTTATAATGGGGTTTTAAGATTTTTTTTTCCTCTGTGGCCCAGCTGTCCTTGAATCTCTAGATTCAAGTAATCTTCCCACAGCAACCTCCTGAGCACTTGTGACTCTTAAGTTTGTGTAGGTTATATCATTGAACATTTTGGGAGGATGAGATTTTGCAAAGCCCTTGCTCTTGGCCTCTCCAACCTTGGGTAGTAAAGCCTTTCAGCCTACTAGGTAAACTCAGTTTAATCATCATAAAATGGTACAATATTATGTTATTCCCCTCCAGCAACCATCTTGATCCTTGATATATAACAGATGCTCAGTAAGTGTTTGTTGAATGACTATTGAGTAGCAGAAGGCTTTTCGAAAGCGAGTGTCATTGTTAATGGGTCCCTTAGGAAAGCTCAGAGAAAGGAAGCACTCCATCTGGAAGGAGAATGTGCCAACCTCTCTCACCCTCCGTCAGTGTCTGGCTTGGTTATGTTGAATGAGATCTGGTCCTCTGGTTCTCTACCATGGGGCAGGTGGTGGGCAGCACAGATGTGGGGACAGGAGGACCCCAGGGCTGGGGATCCCATGTGGGCTGGATTCTGTCACTAGCTGGGTTCACAAGCACAATCCCTGCATGAGCCTCATTTCCCCATCTGTACAGCAAGAGGCTCATGTGCTCTCGTGGTCCTTCCCAGCTCTGACACATTCCAGGATCTGCAATGAGTGATTTCACAAACTGTTCACGAGAGGGGGAAGGAAAGACATGCTTGCTATTTTCCCAAACACCTCACAGTCTACAGAGTACTGTCTAGTCGCTTGTGCCTTCCTCTCAGGGAAACTTGAGGTGGCCAAGGCAAGGTCTAGGTGTCCATTTTCGACAAGAAACTGAACTGAAAACCATCCCTGAGAGCTTCAATATGCTTGTTTTAATACGGGGTCACATGTAGCCCCGGCTGCCTATGTGGCCAAGGATGGTCTAGAACTCCTGGTCTTTCTGCATCTACCTGCGGGGGTTACAGGTGTGTTCAGTTATACTCAGCCGTGGGAACTGTAATTTGTTTTCAAAGATTAACACATTGCTTGGGATGGGCACAAGGGGGTTTTTGTTTTTCAAGACCGGGTTTCTCTGTGTAACAGTCCTATAGACCAGGCTGGCTTCAAATTCACAATGATCCACCTGCCTCTGCCTCCCGAGTGCTGGGAATAAAGGCCTGTGCCACCACCACCCAGCAACTCCTTGTTTTTTGTTTAAGATCTTATTTATTTATTTTTGCTGTATATAGCCCAGGCTGTCCTGGGATTTAAGCTCTTTTGGCTTTGGCCCTCTAAATGCTAGAAATACAAGTGTATTTCTTAAGAAGTTGCTTGCAAAATGCACATTCCTGGGCTGGTAAAGATTCTAAATTGGACCTGGGTGAGGTGGCACATACCTGTAACCCAGCACTCAGGAAGCTGACGCAGGAAGATTACCTTGATTCAGTTTGGGCTACATAGCAAGATTCTGTCTCTTAAAAGAAGAAAAGAAAAGAAACAAGTGATGTACCCCTATAATCCCAGCACTTGGGAGATAGAGACAGGTAGGTCTCTGAGTTCATTCAGGCCAGCCTGGTCTACATAGTGAGTTCCAGAGCAGCCAGAGCTACATAGAGAGACCCTGTCTCTAACCAGCAACAAACCCAAACCAAAAAAACAAACTCAAACTCAAACAAGCCAAAGGAACCCAAAACCAAAACAACCCAAGAGGTGGTGCTGGGGGCATTGGGTGGGAGGTAGGGGCTGATTGTAAATTGGCCAGCTGGGATGGCCCAAAGTTAACAGGTGCCCTGGCATTTCAGAAGCCTTGGAAAATCACAGCGTCCTTGTTCCTTCCTCAGCCTCCATTTCTGTCATACACAGAAGGGTTATGAGAAACAGCCCCTCTAGGCCAGCCCAGAGCAGTGTGTTCAGACTTGAGACAGAGGAGAAGGTAGCATGGGGCCATGGAATAAGTCACCCTGGGTTGAGAGCTCCCTGGAGGAAGCAATGCTTACATTGGACTTGGGGACTTGAATGTTGTCAGCTACTCTCTTCTTGTGGTCGCCCCGCCCACAGTGCAGGAAGCTTGTAGGTCTTGTTAAATCTTTCACATCTCTGTTCCCAGTGTTGGCACAATGCCTAGCAGAGAGGACAATACTGGTCAGATGGGCTGACCTGAACAATGAGAAATGCTGACGGAGATAGCCCAGGGCCTCAATATTAAATGCAATCCATATGTGCCCTCACCGCCATTGCACTGCCCTACCACCCTAGGTGAGGTCTAAACGAGGAGTTAATAATGGCCGAGTCTCTTTACATTGCACGCTTCTGCTGCCTTTGTTTCCCTTTCTCCTTTTCACTGGCAGGAGTGAAGGTCTGGACTGAGGTAGGGACACTGAGCATGCTCTCAGACGGGGTCTTACTGTGTAGTCCTAACTGGCTGGCCTGAAGATCTGCCTGCCTCTGTCTCCCCAAGTGCTGGGATTAAAGGCAGGAGCCATTGTGATGTAAGCAAATGAATGAACGAAAATTGGGCGCTGGCTACGGAAGGAATTTCAGCTAAAATCAGATCGAGATCAAAGCCATACATCCCTGCCTATCTCCCAGCACCCCTCTTTGGCGTGGCTTGTAGGTGACAGGGATAGAAAGAGCCCATGATATGTGAGAAAATGGACTAGGACCGCAGAGGTGGCTGAAGCGAACTTTGGAGGTGAGCCTGAGCGTGCAGAAGAAACAATTTCTGGAATATGAACTGAGGGGGGTAGAGGCCACAGGTTGAGAATGTAGGGGTCATGTGTCATGGGGGGGGGGACTGCGGGACGTGCAGAACCAAGTACGAAGTTTGTTCGCTTCGCCAGACCCCGCCACCCATCGAGTAGGCGGTGGAGAGGGCGGAGCCCGGCGCCCACGCCTCTTGCCGGGCTTGGCTGGAGGCAGAGGGGAGAAGGAGAAGGCGCCCGGCACCGCCCGGACAAAGCCTGCGCGCGCCCCGCCCCGGGATTGGCCGCCCCGCCCAGGGTCCCGCCCTCCATCGCCGGCCCCGGACGCTGCAGCCAATGTCCGCCACCGGCGCCACCTCCGTCACAGCCGCGTCGGCCAATGGAGGTGGCGCTCGGCGGCGCGTGGCTCTTTCGCGGCAAAAAGGATTTGGCGCGTAAAAGTGGCCCGGACTTTGCAGGCAGCGGCGGCCGGGGCGGAGCGGGATCGAGCCCTCGCCGCGGCCTGCCGCCATGGGCCCGCGCCGCCGCCGCCGCCTGCCTCCCGGGCCACGAGGGCCGTGAGCACCATGGCCGTGGCCCCCGCGGGCGGCCAGCGCGCGCCGGCGCTGGAGGCCCTGCTCGGGGCGGGCGCGCTGCGGCTGCTCGACTCCTCGCAGATCGTCATCATCTCTGCCGCGCCCGATGTCGGCGCCCCGCAGGGCCCCGCCGGCCCCGCCGCGCCGCCCGCCGGCCCACGCGACCCTGACGTGCTGCTCTTCGCCACGCCGCAGGCGCCCCGGCCCGCGCCTAGTGCACCGCGTCCCGCTCTCGGCCGCCCGCCGGTACGGACCCTAGGCGCGGGCGGGGGAGGGGCGGGCTGCAGCGCTGGGCGGCGCGGAGCCTGGGCTGGGCCTCGGGGCTCCGCCCCGGGGCGCGCGGTGACAGACTGCCTGTCCCTTGTTTGCTGCTGCTCCCAGCTCTGGGCCTCAGGGTCCTCACCAGAGCGTCGGATTCGTTAATGATAATGGTTCACGTGTATTCAGCTGGTGCTTGCTTAGTGCACGCCCAGCCTTTGGCACACTTAGAATCTCGGCCAAAATTCTCTACCGTGAGCTGGGTGTTGTCACGTGCCCATCTGCCAGAGGGAGGAACTGAGGCCCAGACAGGGAAGTGCTGCACGCAGCTGCAGGTGGTGGGGCTGGTATTTAGATGCCTGCTGACTTGCAGCAGAACTTAGGACTGGGTAGTGAGCACGGTTGCTTGTGGGAGGTGAAGGAGGTGGTTTGGGGAGACCCCTTAGTGCCTCGATATTGGATTGCCAGGTGCAGTTGGAGGCCTTCTCCGCAGGGGCGGGGTGCTGGGCCAGCTGCTGCAACCCTTCTTCTGCCTGTCCGTCCATCTGCCAGCCTTCCAGCCCCTGGTTGCCATGGAACTTTATTAGTCAAACGGGCAGACCCCCGAGTCTCTGGAAGTCTGGGTGGGCTGGGCCCCTGAGATCTATGGAAGGGCCCTCCAGTGCCTGGAGAGAGGTGTGGGAGGGAGATCCCTGAATAAAGTCTTCACTTATCCCCGAACAGCTCAAGACCAGTTTAGGCTGGGGGCCTAGAAAAGGCAGCTGAGTCAGTGGAGAGTGGAAGCTTGGAACTTGCATCCAAGCAGGCGGGCTCAGGCGCAGGGTGTGGGCCACCAACTTTATTGTGGGGGTGGAGGAGACAGGAGGGTTCTCAGCAGGGGGCTTGGAGCAAGTGGGAGGGCCAGGGCCCAGAACCCCGGGAGTAGTGCTGGTGGGGGTGTGGGTGTGGGTGGCAGCTGGTTCCTGAGGCATCTTGGGAAGGCCCACAGCCCCCTTGGCCCAGTGCCCAGTGCTGCCTTCCTTCCGGAATCACCAAGATGCTAATAATAATAACAATAGCAACTACCAGTGTTTTAAGGATGTTTTGTGTGCCAAGCACTTCACCCACTTAACCCTGTCAACAACCTTACTTTTTGACCCTTGATGCTTCTTAGAGATGGGGAGGCTGAGGCCCAGAAATGGTGGAACTTTACTCATTCAGCCAGGGATGGTATTTCCTGATTGTTGGTGGCTCTTCCTCCAGATGAGAGCCGGCTTGCCTTCCGTGTACTCCAGGGGCCTGTGCCTGCTGGTTGGAGCTTAGGGTCTGGGCAGGTAGTCTGCAGTTGACCAAACATTCCATTCCCTCGAGTTAGTGAGTCCCCGTTACATACTAGGTGTAGAGGTACTTAAGGGCCAGCAAACATTTTCTGTGGGAGAGGCTGACAACATCCTGGAGCCAAAGGCCGGAATGCAAATCCAGATTTTGACCTCTGCTGACTTTGCTCTGGCATTTTGGGGGTCAGTCCCTGAAATGAGCTGCAGGCTTGGCTTCCATCCAGTAAGCACTTGTTGAATGCTTCCTGTGTACAGAACTCCCATTTGATTCAGATTCTTCTTTGCCCTGCCTGCCCACCCCTACCTGGTCAGAGGTAGGTGTGTGTGTGTGTGTGTGTGTGTGTGTGTGTGTGTCAGGGGGAAAGTGGAGACAGGAGAATTGCCATAAGTTCAAGGCCAGCCAGGGTTACATAGTGAGACCTTCCTTAAAAGTAAGTTACATTTTAAAAGTAAACTTGCTATGACAGCTAGAGTGTGGACCCCAGCACCCACTTTGAGGTTGTAGGTGACTATAACTCCAGCTTCGAGGGATGTGATAGTGTCTTCTGCCCCCATGCCCACATGTTCACATACACACATACAGACACAAATTTCTTAAAAAGTAAACCAATTAAATAAAAATATATCAAAATACCAACAGTCTATCTTGGTTTATTGGCATGTCTTATAATTTAGGCAGGCAAGAATGAGGATACTAACTCTTGAGTTCAAAGCCAGCCTGTACTACAAAGACCTTAGTACATGACTAATAATGGGAAGCTGAGTTTTTCCCATTATACACATAATACCTATTTACTATAGGAAGTATGTAGTATCAGACATTAGGTCTGTAAAGAAAAAAAATAGATTTAGAACTGAAAGCCAGTTGTAGCTCGGGGCTCTTGTTTTAGGTTAGATTTGTATTATATGTGTCCCTGGCTGGCCACTGCCTACTTAATGTTGTTGGGGATTGAACCCAAGATTTAGTGCATGCTGAACAAGCACTTTGCCAATCCTCAGGATTCTTTTTTTTTTTTAATGGTTCCAAAATTTGCTGTGAGTCATGTGATGGCAGTACTTACAAAGGTATAAGGATCAGGAGTTCAAGGTCTTTCTCAGTTGCTACTATGCCTGAGGCCAGCCAGGCTATCTGAGAGACAGCACATCATTCTCTTTGCCCAGAGGAGGCAATAGTCTGCCCTGTTTCAGGAACACACTCTTAAAAACTGAACTAGAGAACAGCTCCTGAGATTGTTAATCCAGGAAGGGACCATATATGTGTTAACCAGTCACAGTGGTTACCTCGTGTGTCTGTGAGAGTGTTCTGTGTTGGCCTGGGCTGCCTCAGTGTTTCACCGAGATTGCATGCTGTTCCAGGGGCTAAGTAAACCATTTTTGTGGCCCTTCCTGTGAATGGGTGTTTGAGTCAGCTATTTTCATTAGTGACTATCTTCACCTGTGGCTTTTAGGGTTTCAGTACTAGGGTTGTCTAGACAGGAATGACAGAAACAGGCATCTGTCTAAGCTAAGCCCTTACTTTTACAGTGTCTCTTTAGGAGTCGGTCAACAGGGGCCAGGGTACTAGGGAGAAGGTGTCCCTGCTAGTTTGTATGTAGGGCCCTGTCAGCCCATTGGGGTGTCCATGTTGGATTTCTCCCTGGCTACAGGTCCATCCCAAGGTGGAGACCACCATAGGCTCTGCCATTGGACAAGAATTTGGTGAGGAAATGTATGGGAAGCAGTTACTACCCTGTTCTGCATAGACAGCATAGACGTCTGCCCGAATGTGATCCCAGGAGTATGGGGGGGGGGGGGAGTCTAGTCAACACCTGTTGACTGACACTGAGGCAGAAGTTCATTGGATCCAGTGACACTTTGGGACGTGGAGGGGTAGGCGGGGAAGACTGACAGGTGTGCAGAAATTTGTAATGGATGTAAGAAAGGGCTGGATCTGAGTCAATACAGAGAGAAGGGTGACGTCTCTTAAGTGATTAAGGCTCCTGCTGGAGGAGAGGGGCATAGGCTAAGTTTTAGAGACAGGGGTTGGGAGAAGTCCATCTCAGCAGTTCATAGGTTTGAAGGCTTTACTGAGGCAGAGATGTGGAAGGAGACCAATGTAGGGACAGCTGGACTGTCCAGTGGGAGGGTGATAATAGCTGTGGGGAGGATTCTTGGCAAAGGAACGTGACAGGTGGTAAGCCAGGTTGAAAGTGGGTTTAGGTGAGAAGGGCCTGTGGCTGGTGAACAGCAAGTCTGGTCCTGTTAGGATGTCTTGAGCTGTCAGTGGGTCTTCGGGGTCCTTTCCGTCTCCACATGTCTAGCCTAAGCTAGGGGGCATGGGGATTAGCAGTTTGGGGGCCCATGGGTAGGAATGGTGGCTCTGCCGCTTCCTGACTGTGATCTTGAATGTGGGTTGCTTTAATCTGCAAAGTGGAGCCATTGGTGTTGCCAGCTGAAAGGCACCAGCTGCTGCCATGGTTATAGGTGGGTTAATGAGTTAAAAACCAGAGAAGTGACTTACATGTCCGAGGGACCTATACCCTTCCTTGGTGGCTTGTGTTGTACGTCGTCTCTGTGGGCCAGGGCTTGAGGGAGAGTCAGCTGGTGCTTCTAGCCTGGGATGGAACCCTGCTGCAGAAAGAAAACTGGTTGTACTCTAAGGGCAGGACTGAGGCTGCTGGGTTTGCTTCCAAACTTGTGTTGTTCCTCAGCTCTTTGCCAGCGGGGCTTCTCTTTAGAGCTACATGAGAGAGAGTATGGCGTATCAGCTTCCTCTGCCCCGTCTCCTCAGAGGAGAAGCTCTGGGGCCTCCGTGTCCAGTCTCCGCAACACCATCAATTCTGGCTAGCATTTAAGGGGAAGGAAGTTAGCACTTATCTTTGAAAGGAGTACTAGAAGTAGCAAGTCCTGATGGTAAGACCACTATTTGGGAGGTAGAGGCAGGGACAAAAGAAATTCAAGGTCATCCCTGGGCTACATAGTATGTTTGAGGACAGCCTGGGCTGTTAGATTGTGTGTTAGTATGCACAAGACCTTCATTTTAATCTCTAGCATTACAGCCATGTTTGTTCTTTGCTCGTGTATTTTTTTAAAATACCTGTTGGACCTAAAACTTGAACTCAGATCTCCAGTCTTGTACTTGAATGATATGTGTGGTAGGATCATCCAATGCTGTGTCCCTTAGGATCCATCTCTGCTCACATACGTAGACATCCTAATAGAGAAAATAAGACTGGGGTGACAAGCCCTTAGCTAAGTCTCTTGTGTGGTCTCACTCCTGGTTCCTGGGCATCTTCCTGTGTTCCTGCTACAGGTGAAAAGGAGGCTGGATCTGGAAACTGACCATCAGTATCTGGCTGGGAGCAGTGGGCCGTTCCGGGGCCGAGGCCGCCACCCAGGGAAAGGTGCTTATTGACCCTAGCATCTCAGGCCCAGATTTGGGGGTGGGCATGCTTGTAGCCTCTGGGGCAGCTGGAATGGCTGGCTGATAAGACTTCCTCGGGCCCTGGAGGTGGGGAGTTCCCCAGCCACAGAGGGATGCTTTGGTTGGCAGACAGCAGCCACAGGGCCTTTCTGCTTGGCCTGACTAAGGGGAAGGAGCCCTCTGTCTCCCACTTCATCTCCCCACTCTACACTGCTAGGGAGACAGGCCTGTTGGGGGCAGGCTGAGTGTCTGAGGAGCCCTGCCTACCCTAAACCCTGCCCCCCCCCAGGTGTGAAATCTCCAGGAGAGAAGTCACGCTATGAGACATCATTAAATCTGACCACCAAACGCTTCTTGGAGCTGCTGAGCCGCTCAGCTGATGGTGTTGTTGACCTGAACTGGGCGGCTGAGGTGCTGAAAGTGCAGAAACGGCGCATCTATGACATCACCAATGTCCTTGAGGGCATCCAGCTCATTGCCAAGAAGTCCAAGAATCATATCCAGTGGCTGTAAGTACTGACCAGTCAGGTGGGCTGGTGGCAGCCAGACCAGGCTTCAGTGGCTTCCTGCATCCAAGGAGAGGTGTCTTCTTGGGGTAGTAGAAGGGGAGGGATATACAGGTCTTGCAGATCCAGCTCCCTATAGCTGTACGAGGTGTTCCATCCAGTGAGCACATACACACCCATTCTGAAGGTCCTGTCCCCTTTCCCGGTGTTGCCCATTTTTGGTTCACTGTGCAAACACCATTCCAGCTTTTGCTGTCCTCACTGAGGTTGGCCTTAGAGGTGTTCCAGTTTTGTTAGGATTTCTCCCTTGTACCTCCCTCTCTCTCCAGACATCCTGCTGCCCTCTCTGGCATATCTGCCTTCTTGGTTTTTGATAGCCCATTCTTCATTCTATATTGCTTTCTCTTCACTTGTCAGTGTATCTTGGTGGCATTCCGTGGCAGTGGTGGCTCCTTGGTGGGACATAGAGGTGTTTGTTGACAGACCAGGCATAAGTCCATGCCAGTCTAACTTGGAGCCTAGCTGGGGAGCAGAGCCAGAGAGGGGAAGGAGCTTGCCTACTTCTCACAGAACAGTGGCACACTGCCTTGTGGACCACGGCTGATGTGTGGAGGGCCCGAGGACCGCTAACTCTTCATGTGCTCCCCACAGAGGCGGCCGCACCATGGTGGGGATCAGTAAGCGGCTTGAAGGCTTGACCCAGGACCTGCAGCAACTGCAGGAGAGTGAGCAGCACCTGGATCACCTGATGCATATCTGTACCACGCAGCTGCAACTGCTTTCTGAGGACTCAGACAGCCAGCGATATCCTTGAATTGGCCAGGGAATGTGGAGGGCAGGCTCGGCCAGTGGTGGCCCCACAGAGACTATAGAGCTTACCTAGTGCTCTGGATTCTCAAAGATTCTGGCTTTGGAAGCAAGGCCTGGCTCTGACTTATTCACCATAGGACACTGAACAACTTACTTGGCTTTTGTTTGTTTATTTTTTGATTTTCAGGATGGGCTTCTGTGGAATAGTCCTGGCTGTCTTGGAACTTAGTGTGGTCTCAAACTCACAGAGATTCACCTGCCTCTGTCTTCCAAGTTCTAGGATTAAAGACTTGTACCACCATAGCCTGGCCAAGTTACTTAGCTTTTATGGGCCCAAGTTTCGTCTATAAAAGAGAATAGTAATATCATTTCCAAAATATTACATATTAAAAAAAATAAAAAAAACCTGGGTGATGGTGGCATACACTTTTAATCTCAGCACTTGGGAGGCAGGTGGATCATAGTGACTTTGAGGCCAGCCTGGTCTACAGAGCGAGTTCCAGGACAGCCAGGGATACACAGAGAAACCCTATTGGGGGGGGGGGAGAGAAAGGGCAAACAAAATAGCTTAATGAGTAAAGGTGATTTTGGCCAATCTTAGCCATCTGAGTTTGAGTCCCCAGTGGAAAGAGGTAACTGACTCCTATAAGTTCTCTGGCTTGCACGTATGTGTGTGTACACACTCCCCTGTGGCATGTGTATGCATGTACACAAAGTAGTAAGTTTTAGTAAGTTTTAAAAGAAGCCTAGGACTGGAGAGATGGCTCAGCAGTTAAGAGTAGCTCTTGCAGAGAGCCCAAGTTTTAATTCCTTGCATCCATATGGTGGTTGCTCACAGCTGTAAGTCTAGTCCTAATGCGTCTGATGCCCTCTTCTACCTCTCAAAGCAGCAGGTACATATGAGACACACATACATGTCAGGAAAACACTCATATGCAGAATATATGTCAGGGAAAATACTCAAATGCAGAAATCCTGGCTGGGTGTGGTGGTACAAGCCTTCAAAATCCCAGCACTTGGGAAGCAGAGGCCAGCCTGGTCTATGTATTTCCAGACTAGTCAGAGATATACAATGAGACCGTCTCAGCAAAACAAAGAAGAAAAGCCCAGTAAGGTGGTGTGTGCTTGTAATCCCAGGACCGGGTATGAGGCAGACACTGCCACATGCTCAGGGCCAGTCAAGACTGTAGTGAGACCGTCTGAATGAAAAGACTCACAGGCCACTGGACTACACTGAGAGCCTGTCATCCAAGAGAAAAACCAGTACCAGTGATGACAAACCTTCCCTTAGTCATTGACTTAGTGCTTGATTGTAGCTTCAAAGTTAAAACTTCATTTAGAATGTGTTTTGTTTTTTTGTTTGTTTGTTTTGTTTTATTTTTAGTGAATATCATTGATTAACAGTAAGATTGTCAAAAGCAATTTCCATCTCCCAGCCTGGAGATCTGTTGAGCATTTTATGTGGAATTATTTAGAGGCAGCCATTAGTTTGGAATTGGATGGGTAGATAGCCTCACTGTATAGATATGGCAGTTGAAGTTTGGAAATGAGGCTCTGAGTACCTACTTTGTGCCAGGCCTTGGGATGAAGGAGTCAAAACAGGAGTGACTAGGTAGGGATGGTGGGCTGTCAGGTTCTTCAAAGGTCACATAGTCCTTGACTCCCCCAACCCTGGCCTATGTGACCTGCCAGGACCTTCGTAGCATAGCGGACCCTGCAGAACAGATGGTCATAGTGATCAAGGCCCCTCCTGAGACCCAACTACAAGCTATAGACTCTGCAGAGGTGAGACTCGGGACTCCAGGCCTGACCAAGACAGGGTGGGCTGGGCTAATGGTCACCTGGGCCTCAATTTACCCTGCCTGCTGTCTCTATCCAGACATTTCAGATCTCTCTTAAGAGCAAACAAGGACCCATCGATGTTTTTCTGTGTCCTGAGGAGAGTGCAGAGGGGATCAGCCCTGGGAGGACCCCATCCCAGGAGATATCCTCTGGGGAAGACAGGACCGCAGATCCTGGCACTGCAGGGCCTCTACCGTCACCTCCCTCCACATCCCCGACCTTGGATCCCAGCCAGTCCCTGCTAGGCCTGGAGCAAGGTAGGTAGGGGTGGGTTTTTGCCTATTTGGGCAGGCAGCCCTTGTGTGCTGGGCCAGCTCTAACCTATCATGCCTGTTTTCCCCAGAACCAGGATTGTCACGGATGAGCAGCCTGAGGACCCCCATGGAAGACGACCATCTGTCACCGCTGGTGGCTGCTGACTCACTCCTGGAGCATGTTCGAGAAGACTTCTCTGGGCTCCTCCCTGGGGAGTTCATCAGCCTTTCCCCACCCCACGAGGCCCTTGACTACCACTTTGGCCTTGAGGAGAGTGAAGGCATCAGAGATCTCTTTGACTGTGACTTTGGGGACCTGACCCCTCTGGATTTCTGACAGAAGCCTAGGGAGCCAGGGTGTCTGGAGATGCCCACCCTGTCTGCAGCTTTGGAGCCTCCTGCCCTGGGTCATCCTTCCTGCTTTATTGGAAAAGCACGATTCATACCCTCTTCTCTGTGCAGTAGCTTCTAGATCTGGGGTTTGGCAGCTGCCAGATTGAGCAGACCAAAAGGGGAAGGATTTTGTATGGTGTGTGTGTGTGTGTGTGTGTGTGTGTGTGTGTGTGTGCGTGCGTGCGTGTGCACACGCACACTTGTGTATGCACGAATGTGCACCCCACACTGCACACTGTGTGCTTGGGGTGTATTCTGTATGTATGCGTGTATGCATGTGTGTACCGGGGAATGAAGGTGAACACATCTGTATGTGTGCTGCAGACACATCCTGCTGTGTCCACATGTGTGCATGAAATCATGTGCGCGCATTGGGGTGGGGGTGGGGCTCTAACTGCACTTTTGGTGTCCTTGCTGCAGAGGCCTCGAGAGGCCCAGGGTGGCTGCCGGCTCCCAGAATCCTGTATGCCAGCCAGGCCAGGTGGAGTAGCTTGGCCGACTGCATTTGCAGGGCAGCAAGAGCACTGCTTAAAAGTTTTCCGATCGAAGCTTTAATGGAGCGTTTATTTATTTATCGAGGCCTCTGGCAAGCTTGGGGAATAAGCTAAGGGTGGGAGAGATATGGGCTAATACCCCAACTTCCTATACTCTGAAGCAAGGGCAGGGTCCCCTAGCTGGTTTTTTTTTTTTCTTCCCCCAACCCCAAAGGAGCTAAGGCCCAAGCAGTTTATTTATTGGGAAAGTGGGAGGCGGGGAACAGACTGACAGCCATGGGCGGGTTGGAGAAATGGTCCCCAAGGTTGTGCCGGCACCCTCACTGTGCCCAGGTGGGTTTGAGATGGGAGACGTGAGTGACAGGGTGTGGACCCTCCTGTGGCTACAGTGCTTCTCCATTGTCCCATCCACCCTCCAGTCTGCACTTTGTTTCTTAACAGTTCTGTTCCCTCCTGCTTTGGTTTTAATAAATGTTTTGATGGAGTTAGGGCTGGGTTTGGGACTCTATGCCAACGTGAGGCTAGGGTCAGAGGGAATACTCATTTCCTTTTCCTATCTGGTTTAATTTCCTTTCTGTGATGTAACCGCTTGAGAGGAAGAAAAACGAGCCAGTGAAGTAGGGAGTCATGCATATTACCTAAGTGCAGAAAAGGGGGTGTTAGAGTCGGCTTGCTGTGCACCTTCCGGACATTTTTGAGCGTTAGTAAAGATGCAACACACAGTGAACTGTGTTTGTGTCGCATGCTTTTGTGTGTGTGTCCTGTACTTGTAGTATGTGTTCCTCCCTTTAGGCCTGTCTTGCAAGTGAGGAGACCAAAGTTTTCCTGAAAGAGATGGGCTGAGATGTGGGAGAAGGGGGAGGTGACTGGGAAGCCATGATATGCGATAATGAACCCTCAATGGGAGTCCTTTGAGCCGAGTATTTACATTACCTTTGACAATCTTGGAGGGAAACAAATGCCCAGAGGTGAAGAGCTTGTGAATTTGACCTGTTAATGGCTTCTGCATTTAAAGCTTTGTCCACACCAGACTGGATCACCTGGTCCTGTAGAACTGGCAGGCTATCATTGCCAGTGACCCTTGGGATGGCTCCTCATCCACCCCTTTTGGAAGCCTCTTCCAGGCAGGGAAACCGAGGCCAGGTAGGGGCGGGGCCACGCTTGGGCCAATGGGCGTGTGCCCCGCCCCCAGCCAGCAGACGCGTCCTGGGAACAGCAACCCGCAGCCTTGCGAGCATCTGAGCCATGGCGTGCGCTGGGTTGCTCGCTGTGTGCTTGCTTGGGCCACCCGCGCCTCAGCCGCCGCGATACCCCGCGCCTGCTGCGGGACACGCGCTTTTCCAGGATGTGAGTAGGGCACCGGTGGGCGGGCGCAGGGCTCCCCAGGTCTCGGTCCTCTGTGTCCCTGTCTCTCCCTCCACATTTGTTGGTTCTGCTTCGGTCCCTCTCCCAGATTATCTGTTACCCTGCTGCTCTCAACCCCTTGCCTTTGTGTTCCTTATACTGTCTGCGCCGCTCCGTGTCTCTGCAACAGTGTTAGTATCCTCCACCCTAAATTTGCCCAGTGGGGCTAGGGGCTGTCAACACTGTCACAGCAGCCATCACCGACCTGCTCCATTGCAGCCCCTGCTGGGCTGAATGGACATGGGAGCTTGGTCCTAGAAGGAGCTCTGTCCTGCCCCTGAAACCTCAGGCCTGATACAAGGGTGGCAGAGTTCTACAGTTGGTAAGGGACCCCTCTCATTAGCAGCAGGTGGCACTGAAGCCCCTTGTATGGCTGTAGAGCATCCTGATCTGCCTCAGCCAATGCTCTGAGCCCCCCCCCCCCTTTATTAACCTTTCAATAATGTGCTCAGCTGGTCCTGGCCCTCTCCTGCCCATACTCCAGAGGTACTTGCCAGAGGGAGAGGCTGTCATGCCCCCTCCCCAATGCCCTGATGACTCAGCACATTGACCATGGTTCTTCAGGCCTGAGGAGACACGTTCCAGTCACAGATGGTGTCAGGGGGCACACTAGGATGTGGAAGAAAGTGTCTTTATTCCACGCTTAGCTCGTCTGTCCCACTCCCCAGCCAGGCCACACTGAGCTGCTGTGTGATCCCAATCTAGTAGCAGGCCTTCTCTGAGTCAGCCTTAGGGTTCCATTAGTTGTTTAGGCCAGTGACCCTGAGGGACTTGGTTGGAAGAGTTTAGCACTCAGGACCCTGGCCTACAGGGTTTCTGTCCAGACCCTGAACTTGATGCCCTTTGCTCGGCTGCTTTGGAGAACTGGTTCCTAGGAGGGCAGGACTTGAGAATGCTGCTTCATCACTGCCTCTACAAACAAAATCTGCTGACCCTTGCCATCCTCCTTGCCCCTCACACAAACGTGTCTGCACGGATGCCCAGTCTTTACAATGAGATGGCCTCTTCCCTGGCCCTGGGAAGGTTAAACTCAGGCTACTCCCTCACTACTAGTGGGAAAACCAAAGCACCCACAGAGGGCTAGCCACTGTCTGCCACTCTTCAACAGGCATAAGTGAAGCTCCTGTTCAGTGAGGGTGGATGGAGAATGAGGTGGACTATGGGATGACTCAGAGGAGTAGGGGTTCAGGTCTGATGAGGCTTCCACAGCTCCTCAGGATGGTTCGTGGCCCATCTGTCCAAGCTTCCTCAAGCTGGGACCGTGCCAAAGGCTGATACATCAGAGCGAACTCAGGCTAGCCTCCAGCTGTGGGAGGTGGAGGTACAGAGATCTGGCCAGGAGCACCTACCCACTGTGAAGCCACCCTGCAGCAGGAGGGAGTCGGTGTTAGGACTCGCTGTGCAGTCTTCCTGTACTTCCTTGCTAGAGGCTCCTGCAGGGCTGCCCTAAGCAGGAAGGCGATGCAGGGGACCTGGCTGGCCTGCTGGGGACCCACTGGCTTGAGAGGGGGACCCCTACCTCTCTGGCTCCACTCACAGCACCCACTCATTTCCCTTTGTCCCTTAGGTTTTCCGCAGAGCAGACAAGAATGGTGAGTGTGGCTTCTTCCCCTTGGTCCCACAGTGTGTCTGTGTGTGGGGGGAGGGGCAGGGTAAGAGAACTAGAGACTTGGAGGTACAGCCTAGGGTGATGTCTTGAGACCTCCAAATGGGAGATCAAGCAAGGGATACTGCCTAGAGAGCAAATGGTATGCAGAATAGGGAGCAGGGAAATGGGGTTTGACCTGAGCCTGGAAGTGGGGGGCTTATGTTAAGTAGAATGTTTGCTCAGTGATGGGTGCTTGTACAAGACCTTGTGATGTCCTTACAACAGCTTGCTGGGTGGGAATTCCTCATTCCATTTCATTAAAAAAAAAATTAAAAAAAAAAGGAAGTTTTTGTGTGTGTGTGTGTGTGTGTGTGTGTGTGTGTGTGTGTGTGTGTGCATCAATTGTCTAAGCCTTTATTTAGTGGGTCTGGGATACAGATCCTGGACTAGGGGGTGAGACATCCATTCAACCTCCACTTTCCTCCTCCTTGGACCTGCAGACTCATGTGTTTCAGACTCCTTGTGTCCCCAAGTGCTTGTCATTTTATGAGCCTCTTCAGACTGGTAGGGACCACTAATTTAAGACACATGCTGTCAGTGTATTCTGTGGCAGAGGCTCAGGCCCTTCTCATCTTTGCTCATCACTCAGACCAAATCCCATCATCTTTAAGAATCTTGCTCCTCTGTTCTCTGCCTCTGCTGATATGTCCCGTATGATGGGAAACTAACTCTCATCTGAGCCAGTCTGCTGCATGGCAGTCAAACTGTTAGAAGGCTTCACCTGCTTGTGACCCTGGGGCAAGGCTAGTTTATGTGGCCAGGGACTGTGCCACTAAGTCCTAAGCTATGATCTGGTGTGTTCCAGGCTGGTCTCTTGTATTCCCTTTTGGCAGATATTGAGTTCCTACCAAATGTATCCTGTACAAGTTGGGCTCGGTTTCCTTCAGCATACACCTTTGGGGGCTTTTGCCCTTTTGTCCAAAACAGTCAGGGCCACCACTAAGGTCAGAACCCTAGGCTATCTGACTGAGTGATTGAGAATGCTATCAGGACTTTGGGAGCCTGGATCTGGGGTCAGGACGCAGCCAGGACCCAAGGATACCAACTCCACGCCCTGTCTCTCCCCAGATGATGGTAAGCTCTCATTTGAAGAATTCCAGAATTACTTTGCTGATGGGGTTCTCAGCTCAGGGGAACTGCGGGAACTGTTCAGTGGCATCGATGGACATCTTACCGAGTGAGTACAATAGAAGCAATGACTTGCTGTGGCAGTGCCTGGCTAGGTTGTCCCACCCCACTGTGTCCCCTGCTGTCATGGCTCTTTCTGGAGGCCAGGGGGTGGGGAAAGACGCCAGAGCCCAGTGCGATGTTACCCACCCACCCACACCTTGTTCAGCTCCAGCCTCGTTGCTACGCTGCTTGCAGCTGGGCCCCCAGAATAGCCAGGCTTGAGTCACCACCCGTACTCAACCCTTCCATTCCCATGCAGAGGATGTCTGAGGACAGCTGGGTTCTGCCTGCCTCCGCCTGTGGATGTAGGTGCAGGAATACACATCTTCCCACATGTCCACATACACATCTGATTCAAATGTATAATCCTTCCCTGCTTCTCTATTTGGGTTCACACACACCATGAACATGCACAGCTGCCCTTTCCCCTCCCCTCCCGTCCCATCTCCTCCTTAGTATATATCACAGACTTGATCAACATTCAAGGCTTCAAAGGCTTGGGCTGATCCTTTGAAGTGCCGATGCCTCCCCGCCCCCAAACAGATAACCATGTCAGGCTGAGTAAAAGAATGGGACACTGGTGTCTATGTTCAGTTCACCAGGCCCAGGTTCTAAAAGTCTGATGGATGTTTTCTCTTTCTCTCACAGCAATTTAGAAACAGAGAAACTGTGTGGTGAGTAGGCCTATGCTGGCCCTTGTGTCCCAGCCCCTGGGCAGGTGGGAGTGGTAAGGGATGCTTTATGGGCTACTCTTATGGGATAGGAATGCAGCTGAGGAAGTCCAGGCTGGAGAGATGGTGTAGGCTGGAGCCCCTGAGCACTTTTCCTACCTGCAGACTATTTCTCCAAACACCTGGGTGTGTACCGGCCTGTGCTGGCTGCACTAGAGTCACTGAACCGCGCCGTGCTCACTGCCATGGACACTACAAAGCTGGTAAGTGCAGGGAAGGGTCTATGGGGAGCCTGAAACGATGGCTTGGTGGTGAGGTGGCACTCTTGCCTGCTGTGCCTTGGGGCTGTAGGAATGGAACTCGGGTTCAGATTTGGGTATTCCCACTTAATGACTGCCCTTTACTCCCTGATCATTTTCCTCATGTGGGTCATGGCGGCTCACACCTGTAGTCTCAATACTCAGGAGACAGAGGCAGGATGATTTGCTGCCAGTTTCAGGCCAGCCTGGCTAGAGTGAGACCCTGCAGAGGGAGGGAAAAGCAGAGATCTAGTGTTTTGTCCTTTGCTGTGTTCCCAGTACCCAAAACAATTCAGGCAACAATTCAGGTAGGTGTTTGTTGGCCTGATGTAATTGCTGGGGGTTGTCAAGCCAGGACCTAGCAGGCATGGGCTAGAACATTGGAGACATGATGCATGTCCACAGGTGCGTGGTACCTATGGGGCAGGGCATGTGAGGAGGCAGGTGTGTGTATATATGCCTGCCAGTGTGTTGGCCTATATTATAACCCGTGTAGATGTGTTGACAACCAGAGCTTCAGACCCTTAGTGACCAAAACCAAACAAACAAGAACCCCTCCCTTTATGTGTTTAGAACCATCTCTATCTCTGCCAAGACTAAGTGGTAGCTTACACGTTTTTCTTTTTGGAGACAGTTTCTATGTATAGCCTT